>NC_056066.1:64837600-66087600 GCF_016772045.2 Ovis aries | reverse complement strand
CAGTATAGTTTCATCTGTCTTAAACATTCTTTTTCTTGTCTTTTAAAAAATGGGTATCATCATAGTCAAGAGAGTACAAACATTTCAAAGAATATAGAAGAATATAAAATAGAAACCAAAGGTCTTCCTTTGAAAAATTGTTTTTAAGGCCACACCTCACAGCATGCAGGATCTTAGTTCTCTGACCAGAGATCGAACACACACCTCCTGCATGAAAGGGCAGAGTCTTAACCACTGGACCACCAGGGATATCTCCCAAAGGCCCACATTGAGCAGAGGTTGGCAAACTTTTTCCGTAAAGGACCAGGTGGTATATATTTTAGGTTTTTCAGGTCACATATAGTCTCCAGTCTCCACCACATATTTTTGGATATATTTTTAAATAATCCTTTAAAAATCAATAAACTATTCTTAGCTCATGGCTATACCATGTCCCTAAAAAAGTGTTTATAATGTATAAACTTCTTGAATATGTACTTGGCATACTTTTTCCATCTATATTTTTCCTTTTAAATAAATTTTTTTAGAGCAGTTTTAGGCTCACAGCAGAACTGAGCAGAAAAGTACAGAGAGTTCCTATATATTCCCTGCCCCTCTGCATGCACAGCCTCCCCCATATCCATGTCTATTTTATTTCATTTTATTAATAATGTATTAATTTCTACTATATAGGAAGGTGATTCAGTTATTCATATACGTATATATATATATTCTTTTTCATATTCTTTTCCATTATGGTTTATCACATGATATCAAATATAGTTCCCTATGCTATACAGTAGGACATTGTTGTTTATCCATCCTGTATATAATAATTTATATTATTATAGCAAACTCCAAACTAATGAAACTTCTAATCCACCCCTCTTCCACCCCACTTCACGACTACTTTTTTACTTTATTTTATTCCCTACCAGTTTATAGTTCTGCTTTCTCTGACCTAAGTTATCATACTTATTTTTTTAGCTTTCAGAATTACTTTGAAGTCTCTAATCTGCTACTGTCTTCTCTCTTATGCTGTCTGTTCTTGTGGGTTTATGCCTTTTAAAAAAATCCCTAAAATGTCCTTTTAGTGCAGTTTTAGGTGTTAGGGCAGATAAAGGTATATATTTAATCTGATTAGTCTATAAAATTCTATAAGTGTATTAATAACATCACAGTACATACCACTTGATGACCTGCTGTTTTTTCATTTAACCATACACAAACTACTTTCTGTATCAATATGTAGGGCTCTCTGTTATCCTTTTCATAGCTGCATAGTAATTGGTTTTAATTACCTTTAAAAAAAATAGGTAATAAACGACACAGAACCATTTATTTCATTATTGTTTCCTATTAGTGAACATTTGACACTTTTCAAACTTTTGTCATGAAAACAGTGCTATAGCAAATTTAATCATGCTTGCATCAATTTTGTTATACATACCCAATTATTTTCATAGGATAAAGTCCATTGAAGGGGAATTTCTGGGCCAAATGGTGGGCTCATTTAAACTTTTGGTACTGTTCCCAAATGACCCTCTAGAACACTGCCCTTCTGTCATCACGTGTGAGCATGGCCTTGCCACACCGAACATTGTTGTCTAGCTGCTAGGTGAAAAAGGAGCATATTCTAATTACAGTTCCATCATTGGCAAGGTTCAACATTTATGTATGTTTTTCAGTTGGTCATTTATGTTTCTTCTTTCTTCATGTCCTACACACCAGTGCTTCTCAGTTTTAATACACATGCAAACCACCATCATCTAAGGATCTAATTGAAATACACTCTCCGATGCAGACATTCTGGGCTGGAGGAGGGGTGCTTTGCGATTCTCCATTTCTAATCAGCTCCAGGTGACACCAGTGCTCCTGATAGGTGGCCTACACTTCCCACACTTTGAGTAGCAGGCCTTTTCGTTTGTTCCTCCTGACATATAAAGGCATTGTATATATCAAAACTATCGCATTTCTCAAATTATCTGTCATCCGACTTTGTTTATGAACAATTTTCTTTTTGCCCGGGCTTTAAATTTGTATGTGGTCAAATATGTGAATGGTTTCCTTATAGTTTCCTTCTGGATTTCAGGATGCCCCTCACTGTGGCAACTTTTAGTGACAACTTCACTCCTATCCCATTCCCCTGTCCCTTTCATGCCCCTGCATTGCTTACCACTGCTGTTCCGCCTGTGATTTAGTAGAACCAGAAAGCACGTTCTGGAACAAGCAGAAGTAGAACGAAAGCAAGACTTAGGACTAGCGGGTGTTCAGCTCCGCTGTGTGCTTTTCTCCACAGGTGACAGACGCCCTTTATGAGGTGTTTGTGGGGAACAGACTCCGAGCAGCTACGTTCCGGCTCTTTCCTCAGCTGCTCATGACACTGCTTGTCCAGGTTCACCACGCCATCGGCCTCACCATGTCTGATGTTGCCATCCCCAGTGGCCTGTACCCAGAACAGGAAGTGTCTTCAGAGGTCACTCCCTTGTGGTACTGTCCATTGTGATTTTGTTGACCAGGAATCATTCTGTGCTCTCACTGGCTCTCTTTGGTCTTACTGGTGAAAGTCACTCAGTCATGTCCGACTCATTGAGACCCCGTGGACTGAAGCCCATGAGGCTCCTCTGTCCATGAAAATTTCCAGGCCAGAATACTGGAATGGGTAGCCGTACCCTTTGCCAGGAGATCTTCCCAACCCAGGGATCGAACCCAGGTCTCCTGCATTGCAGGCAAATTCTTTACCATCTGAGCCAAGGAATATTGGGAAGCCCAAGAATACTGGAGTGGGTAGCCTATCCATTCTCCAACAGATCTTCCCTACTTAGGAATCAATCGGGGGTCTCCTGCATTGCAGGCAGATTCTTAACCAGCTGAGCTACCACGGAAGCCCAGTCTTGGTGTCAAGGCAAATTTGGCTATCTGAGTTCAGATGCCCTGCAAAATAATGGATGATAGCATGCCAGCCCTTTCTTGATAAATCAGGTAGCGACAAGAGATAAGCGAGACAGCCTGAAACCTACCTCCAAGACCATACTGATCCAAAGCTGAGCATTTTCTCGTTTCTGCTTCATGTATAGGGAGGTATTTTTGAATTTTCCTTTAGGGTCTCAATAGAAATTTCTCAGTATTTCTGGGGCACATGGGTTTCTTTCTGAGGAAGTACTCTAATGTGGAATATTTAAGAATGCCTGACTAAGAGGCAGAAGAACTTGAGTTCTGATTCTCACTCATTTTTTGTTTAAGTATTTATTTCAGGTTCTGCTGGGTCTTTGTCGCTGCATGCAGGCTTTCTTTTGTTGCAGCGAGTTGGGGGCTACTCTCTAGTTGCTTCTCATTGCCATGGCTTCTCACTGTGGAACCTGGGCTCTCAGTGCATGGACTCAGTGGTCGTGGTAGCTCGAGTGCAAGACTCCACAGTTGTGATGCACAGGCTTAGTTGCCCTGCTGCATGTGAAAGCTTCCTGGAGCAGGGATCAAACCCTTGTCCTCTACACTGGCAGTCAGATTCTTCACCACTGGACCTCGAGGGAAGTCCTGATTCTCATTCCTTTAAATAGCTCTGTACTCTGGGCAAATCTTTCTGTTGTTCTGTGCCTATTTTCCTATCTGTAAGTGAGGTCAGGCTAGGTATTCTCCAAGGACCTTTCCAGCTTCAAGATTCTCTGATGTTATGTCCAAAATACTAGTTCAATAAGTAGTTTTCAAAAGCAATTGAGTAAATTTTAGGGGGGTGTAAGTTCTATCCAAATAAAGCTGTAAAGAAAAAAGCAGTGACTCTCAGTTTAGCATCCTACATCATTTGTTTTATCATAGACTCCTTCCCATTCTCCCCGGGAAACACAATTTTATTGGATTTCTTTATGCTTAGAGTTTGTGTGAAGGGCCTTTCAAGTATTAAAGCACTGAGCATCTTTAGGAAAATCTAGAAAGAAGAGAATTACAGTCCAGCAGCTATCAATACATGGCCCTCCTTGGTGAGAGCAGGTGATTTTATGCTCTTGGGTTGGAGGGACCTGTACTATATTTACTTGTACTATTTTTGTTGGATTAGCTTCGCCATACAGGCTACAAAGACTCTCCTCCTCAGAACATTCTGCTGGCAGGAATTCAACATCATGGAAAAGAATAAAGGATGGACCCTTCTGGAAGGAAAAGATTGCCATCTTCAGGGAGTATCCCTCCTTGCCAAGTAAGACTTCCTTGTCATGCATCCCTGCTCTAAATCAGCCGTGTTTTAAGGTAATTCCTCCCCCCACCCCTTTTAGTTATCACAGCCACCAAAGTTGAATAACCTTCTTATCCCAGAATGGGCAAATGCCCATAATTCCAGCTAAATTTTTCACCCCTGCCTGCCTTACCCTCGGGAGGAGAAGGGGATGACAGAGGATGAGATGGTTGGATGGTATCACCAACTCAGTGAACATGAGTTTGAGTAAACTCCGGGAGTTGGTAATGGACAGGGAAGCCCGGCATGCTGCAGTCCATGGGGTCGCAAAGAGTTGGACACAACTGAGTGACTGAACTGAACTGAAACTTACCCTCCTGTGCACCTGAAGCTGAGGAAAAACTTGAGAGCCCCCTCACCCCCTACCCCTGCCCTGGGAAGATTGCTCTGTGAATAAGAGCATTTCTGAGAGTTGTTCTGTGTTCTGTTTTGCAGTGCATTGCTGGAGAGGAATCACCTCCTTGCGCATAAGGTCATGTACCTGTTAGTGCCTTTTCTTAACCGAGGGAATGAGAAACATAAGCTCACATCGGCAGGCTTTTTTGTGGAGGTAGGACTTCTTCAGAGGCAGTATGTATTCAGGAAGCCTGTAAGGCAGCTGTACCAGCCTTCCTAGGCCATGTCCAAGTCCAATTCAGACATAGGATAGAAATGGTCCAAATTTAACCTTATTGAAGTTCTTTTGTCCACATATTCAGTGTTCCTTAGGTCCCTGCAGTGGAAGCATCATCCTGTAATGTATGTGCTGTAGAGTAGAAGTTTCAAAGGAAAATAGGTGTTTTAGAGTTGATGGGAAGCTGGCTCCCCCCAGGAAAAAGGGCTAAAAGGTAACTTCTTTGGCCACTTTCTGGGTTCTTTCAGCTTCTTCAGAGTCCAGTGGCTCGGAGATTTCCCAGCATATACTGTGTTGCCCGCTTGAAAGACTGGCTACTTCTTGAAAATAATCTCTTTAAAATTCTTGCCCTGCGGGGACTGTGCTATCTTACCAGACGGGAGGAAATGGTAAGACCACCAATCCTATTTTTTTAATTAGTTAATTTTAAAAGTTATTTATTTTTAATGAAAGGATAATTGCTACACAATATTGTGTTGGTTTCTGCCATACATCAACATGAATCAGCCACAGGTATACATATGTACATAAGTTCTTTTAACTTCTTTATGTATCAGTCCTGCCAATACTGAGAGATAGCATGAGGCCCTCTTTAACTCTCTGTTCTGGGCTGGACAAGACAACCAAAGACTCAACAAGCACCAAGGACAGAGCACAGGCGGGAAGCCTTACTCTGGTAACAAAGGAAGTGCCATTGGGAGGGGTGGTGATTCGCTGTTTTGGGCACACAGAGGGAAGACATCAAGAGCCTGCTGCCGTGCATCCTAGACCTTTTATGTGAATCTGATGAGAAGATTGTTTTGTTAGCCATTCAGATACTCCTGCAATTCGTCAGGACCATGGATTTCACCACCCTGAGTGCCATGATGAGGACCCTCTTCTCTTTATTTGGTGATGTAAGATAAGGGGAGAGGAGAGACTTTCCTAGGGGGAAGGTAATTGGCATAACAGCAAACCGAAGTTGGGATAGTAATAACTCTATTTTAGATCGTACTTTTTTGTTAAGAGCACTTTCAAATCTCTTAAGACCCTTCTAGGTAACTCGTGATGTTGGTAGGGCTGGTGTTACTGTTATTCAGATTAAAAAAAACTGAGGCATAGAGACTTGCTAAGGTACTCCCCTACTTCCTGGGATGAAGGAGTTTCTATAAGAAAAGACATTGTCTTTTCTTTCAAGGAACAATCAGGACTAGGTCAGGATAGTGGACTAAACTTATGTCTCCATCCCAGATCACAAAGATCTGTCAAAAAAAAAAAAAAACACGGGGAGACTTCCCTGGCTATCTAGTGGTTAAGACTCTATGCTTCCACTGCAGGAGGTGTGGGTTTCATCCCTGGTCGGGGAACTAAGATCCTGCATGCTAAGTGGCCCAGCCAAAAATAAAAGAGAAATATATGTGGCACAATGAACCACATTCTGAAGAGTCAAATATGCCAAGGCTGGAATTTTTAATTTCAGCAAAACAGCATGTGCTGTGTATGTGCTAAGGTCACTTCAGTTGTGTCCAACTCTTTGTGACCCCATGGACTGTAGCCCGCCAGACTCCTCTGTCCATAGGATTCTCCAGGCAAAAATACTGGAGTGGATTGCCATGCCCTCCTCTGGGGGATCTTCCCAACCCTGAGATCAAAGCAGCGTCTCTTACATCTCCTACATTGGCAGGCAGGTCCTTTACCAATAGCACCACCTGGGAAGCCCAGCTTGAGTGGATGGTTAATACTAGGAGCAGATACAAGCAGTGATGACGCATTCTTAGAGTGAGAGAATGAGCTATGCAAAGCAGCAAATGTGACTGTCTCCACATATATTTGGTTTCTTGCCCTCAGCTACCAACATCTAAATATCCTCCTGTTAGGACTGGCATTTCAGCCAACCTAGAGCTCTTATAAGTTAAGCATGAACACATTCAGTGAGTTGCTTCCCTTTGAACATCCTCCATAGGTAAGACCGGATGTTCATCGTTTCTCCATGACCCTCTTTGGAGCCTCCATAAAGTCTGTGAAATACACAGATAAGAAGGGTGTAGAGAGCCAAGTCCTGGACAGCTTGGTCCCACTTCTTCTGTATTCTCAGGATGAGAATGATGCAATCGCTGCGGTAATGCCTATTGTTAACTTCTTTTAGCCTTGAATAAGATCCAGAGCCAACTCTGCAAACAGGCAGTCATTTCTCTGAGGGCAGGGACTCTGTGGTACCATCTGTACTCCCCATTTCCTCTGGCACAGGCTTCCTTTCAATTATTTTACCTAAGTGAATTGTGTGAAAAATCTTACTCCTTATTTCTGTGTAGCAAATCATGATCCTATGTGGGTGAGAATCATGTATTATTATATCTCTCTGTAGCCCCTCCAATATTCAGCCTAGCTCAGAACTCTCAACACACTACCCAATTCAAGAAACTCTTTCTGTGAATGATGATCACAGTCTGTTGTCTTTTCTCTTTAATTCAAGAATAGCCTTAATAGACTAGTGTTGAGGCTAAATCAGGAAGAGAGAAGCTTCTCTGAAATCTGGAGATTTCTTTGAAATCTCCTTAACCTCCCAGCGGTTCCTCCATAAAAACTGTGGGAGGGATGGCATCATCTTTAGCACTGTCCCATACCTCAGAAGCTGGTCTTTTTCAAGGTCCTGTGACCACCAGTTACAGCCGACCAGAGAGGTGGGTTTAGGCTGTGAGGAGTCTGGGAAAATGCTGCAGCTACCACCCACCTATACACTTCCTTACAGAAGATTCAGAAATAGGACTAAAGATTACAGTGGACCTTGGCACCTTGTTATGGGGGAAGTGTTATGGCCTTGTAGCCATAAATATAAAATATTTCAGACCTCAGTGAAGTATAGGTCAGAGCTTCCCAACCAAGTGATGGGAAATTGCGCCCCATAGAGGTCACAGACATGGGACAGACAGTACTGATCCCTAACCCCCACCCTGCACCCCAGTCAGATTTTGGCAATCAGGCAAAGCCTAGAGCAGTCAGAAAATAAGTCTAGGCTTATTTTCCTTCAGACTTTGAACCCCTTCTAGCCAGCCCGTCAAGGCTCCTCAGAAGGTGGCCTAAGCAGAGGGGAGGGATCTACCATAGGGTTAGGAATCACTGGCACTGACAACATAATTTAAAACATCAATACACCTACCACCTAGGCTGAGAAATAAAACCAGAAAAAATCATGCAAAATCTCAAATTTTGTTATCATTTCTGAGGTATTATTTTTCATGTTTTAAAACTTTATCTGAAAAAAATTTTATACATTAAAAAACTTTGTTCATATCATTTGTAAATCCTTTCAGCAACTTGCTTTTCTTTAACATATTTAGAAGATTTATTCATGTTATATAGCCCTAATTCACTTATCACTGCTATACAGAATTCTGTCTTTTAACTGCAACTTTTCCCATTCTTTTATTCCTGGACACTTAGATTACTTTTATTTTTTCCTTATTATAACGCTGCAGTGAGCATTTTGGTAGATTTCTTTGTGTACATGTCTGAGAGTTTCTTGAGGGCATCAACCCAGAAATGAAATATCCGGGTATCTTTAACTTTACTAGACACTTACAATTCATAACAAAGTAACTGAACTAATGTGCATTCCCATCTGTCCCCAGAGGAATTTTAATGGCCCAGATGTCTAGTGGAACTAGGACCAAACACTTGCTTGGAGACTTACCAGGGGTGTTATATGGTGCATGGGAGCCTTTTGAGGGGAGTGTGTAAAGAAGACCACTTGCTAATTTTGCTTAAGTATCAGGATCAAGAGAGGATCAATACTTTCCAAAGTTTCTTCCAAGCTAGAGATTTACAAGGACTGTGAGATGGGGAGCTACTTTCCTGTGTGTAGTGACAGGAGAATAACCTGGGAGCAGCGAGTAGGCATGGGAGCCCTCTGTCTAGAAGCATGGGGTAGTGGGACACCTGCCCAAAGCTCTGATCTGGGTATTACACTTGATGTTAGTAGCTCTCACTTATGCCCTCAACCATGGTTTCTCCGTTTTCCCCAGAATCCTGCGGGTTTTATGGGTTCTTTGTAGAGACTGTTTGGGAAAGTTGAAGGAAGGCACCTTGCCCTTACTTCAAAAAAGATAATTCTGAGTTTATCATATTAGACTTTAGCGTTTTATTTGAAGAAAGGTAATCTCAGCTAAAACATGTTTGAAAATGCTGATCTCTGATCATCCTTTTCATAGGAGAGCAGGCAAGTGCTAACTATATGTGCCCGGTTCCTGAAATGGAAGCTGCCCCAAGCAGTGTACTGCAAAGATCCCTGGTTCATCAACCCTAGTGACGTTGCAACAATCTGCAAGTTCTTTGTATGTGAGCAATAATGGCTTTGTTAACTCCTTAATATGCTGACATGCTTATTTTTTTTCAGACATAGTGTTTAATGAAGGAATATGACATAAAGAAAACATTTCCCATCCTTCTCACATCAGCACTTGATATCTATGACTGGTTTTGTTCTACGAATCCATTTTTCTGTAGTTTCCTCCCAAATGAATCAAAATTCACTTTCTCTTACCACCCTTCCTCTCCAAAAAAACCTGGTGAACTCTTGGGAACTCACTAACCTGACTTAGGGGCTGCAGAGTCAGGGCGATAGTACATGCTCAAAAACTACTTATGGGGTAAATGGAAATGGGGTTATGTTTGGCCTTTGCAATGATCTTTAATCCTTTCTTTGGATATAGTGGATTATTTTACCCTCCATCAGAGCATGAGCCCCAAGCAAGGGCTGCCGTGCTGTCGTAAGCCTTGCAACACAATGGCGGCATGCCACTGGCTCTGAGAAGCCCCAGATGGCATCCTTTCTCTTTACAAACTTGAGAGAGGCTACTGTGACTCATCTTAGGGGCAGGCTTGAGCCAGAGCAGCCCGAGGAGGCCCATCCATGGTTTTCTAGACAACTGAGTCTAGAACCACTGGGATCTTATTATGAAGACCCCATGACTGACTCTTCCCAGGGATCTTCCATATGCGTAGCCATTAAGGACCCAATAGGGCCTCCTCTGATCAGATTTACTGGCCTAGGAAGCCCCACAGTGCCCTTGCGTAAGGCTTTCCATGCAGGATTATCTCTCTGACCTGCGATCAAACCTATCACAGATGCACTAATGACAGTTATTTTTGCAGCAAGAAATTCAGTGCTGTCGGTCGATGAGACTAGATATTGTCCATGTTAAATCATAAGTTCTATAAAGAACAAAATCCTGTGCTCTTCCTGTCCCGGAGGTGCCTGGTAAGAGATCCACTGAGGAGTGAATTCACTCGTCCAATAAGTGTAACCCGCTCAATGTGCAACAGGCCGCAGAGAACCCAGAAACATGCCCAAGATGAAAACTTGTAAGGGGAGCTTACAAGCTAGTGAGGGAGATTAAACCTCTGTGAAACACTGAATGGAAATGCAAGGTGGGAAATGATGGGTTGCCAAGACAGAAGGACCTGCAAGACACTCAAGAGTACAGGGTTAGTTCAGGAAGGAAAGAGCTGTCAGGGAAGAGCTATTAGGAAGGCAGAGCTCAAGACTGAGCTTAGAGACCTGAGAAGACTTATATACAGAAAAGAAACGACAGATTAGAGGCACTGCAGGCACAGTATGCGGGTGTGAGTGAGGTATATTCAGAGGATCTAACATTGCCAAGGGCCTCGTTATTGTGGCATAATTCACTGAGCAACTGAAGTTATTGCAACCACTATACTCTGCATGTATATCTGACATAGTCCCTGTGTAGTGAGGCTGATAAAAATAGTGCTGCTGCTTCACTCCTTCATGCTCTTTTTTCCCCCTCCACTTAGGGAAAAAAATGCAAAGGGAAGGTCAGCATCTTAGCCCAAACATTGATGTTCTCCAAGAATGCAAAACTTCCTATCAGAAGAGCAGCAGTCTTATTTGTAGGTACAGAGAAAATCCTTTCGTTTCTACAGTCACTTTTATCCTGTGCTTTCCCAAATTGTGTTTTTGGGTGTCCCCATTCTTTATGAAATGACCTTGAAAATACTTCTTTGGAGAAGGGGGCTATGTTATCTGTAGGTAACTATCAGGCACTTGGAGGAATTCAGTTTTTAGAAAATCTAATTATCAGAAGGTCAGTTGTACCAGCTTCGTAAAGCCAGATCCAGATCACAGACTCATGGACTTTATCCTGCATTTAGGGCTCTTATCGAAGTACGTGGATCACAGCGAACTCAGGATGAAGGGTACTGACTGGATAGAGGATGGTAAGTGGTAAACCCTTGGACTTGGGGTACCCCGTGTTTGGAAGGTACCTGAGGCAGGCTCTGTGGTAGAGATGAGACTGGGAATCAGAGAACTTGACTTTCGTTATTAAAAAAAGCCCTTGGAGGCTTCGACCAAATGACAGTCTCCTTCCAGCCCAGTTCCTTCTTCAGGAAAATACATGACCCTATTTGTCTTGGAAACTAGCTTTGATGAATGTCTCAGGGGCAATTTCTGAATTTCATTTGTCAGAAAATAAATTATGAAAATAATTATGAAATTAAGAAAATAAATTATGAAAATAATTATGAAATTAAGAAAATAAATTTAAAAATAAAATAATTAAGAAAATAAATTATGTAGAAATATTATCTTAGTAAGTTATGATGACACCTCATGAGTACTACACAAATTGACTGCAGCCTCTTTTCTGTAAGTGGCTGTTGTCCTGTAACATGGGGGGGACTTGCTAATAGAGAAGTTTCATATTCCTGTAAGGCAGTTGTCATGTAAGTGGATTTCTACAGTTGTACAGCTTTGGGGATTTGTCACTCAGAGAATATTTATTTTCATTTAATAAGTAGTCCTACAATCAGAAAGTGCCATGAAATGCTAAGTCTCTCTATTCAAAAGCATGTACTTTGAGAACCAAATTAAAGTCCTGAACAGTTCATTGCTTTTAAAATAAAAATATGTGACTGGTAATAAGAGCCAGAAGCTGGAACTTATTTAAGAAAGATCATGCCACTTTTCTCTATGGTGCTCTACTTCCCCATAGATATCAAAAGCAAAAATGAAAAAGAAAAGTCATATAGTTATTTTATTCTATGAGATGAGATTTCACATGGTCAATTCTGGTCAATTAAAAGGAAATTATTTTCTAATCTAAAACGCTGGGGAACCAAAGTTCTTTTTCCATTCCAAATTTATCTCTCTATATAAAAAATGTATCTGTACAGATGATTTAGGATGTGTGTGTGTGTGTGTGTGCACGCATGCTTAGTGGCTCAATCATATCTGACTCTTTGCAACCCGGTAGACTGTAGCCCATCAGGCTCCTGTGTCCATGGAATTTGCTAGCCAAGAATACTGGAGTGGGTTGCCATTCCTACTCCAAGGAATCTTTCTGACCCACAGGAATCAAACCCACATCTCCTGTATCTCCTGCATTGACCGATGGATTCTTTACCAATGAGTCACCTGGGAAGCTTAAAGATATGTATAGGATTGGCCAAAAAGTTCATTGAAGTTTTCCTATTACATATGGGAAAACCTAAATGAACTTTTTGGCCAACCCAATGTGTAAATTATATACACACACATCAGAAATAACCTTATTAAATTGCCATTTTGTAAGGCAAAAACAGTCAAATATCCACCGTCTCCCTTGGTTAAATCTAATGGAATAGTTCCACCCTCTTTCTTCCCTTACAGTGGCTTATCTGTCTTAGAAACAGGGTAGAACATCTTAGCACTCTTTTTTGGACAAATTTATGTCATTTATCACAGTTAATTTTAAGCTAAATTTGAACAAAAAAATCACAAAAATTTAAATATGAATTGAGATGAATTTCATGAGAAAAATAAGTTTCAGTTCCTTTGGATTCCCAAATTGATGTCTGCTCTTTCATATGTTCTGTGGAACAGATAGATCTTCATGTAAGAACTGTAAAAAACTAGTCAAATATTCCATTTTTTAAATAAGCATGATGAATTTAAAGACTAAACTACTACTTAAATAAAAGCTCCGAACTATGAAAAGGTCCTGAGTATTTTTGAAGTCTTGGAGACTTAGAAATGAAAAAGAGAGCTTTTTTCTTTTTTTTGGCTTTGCCATGCTGTAAGTGGGATCTTAGTTGCCTGACCAGGGATCAAACCCATGTGCCCTGCAGTGGAAGCGTGGAATCCTAACCACTGGACCACCAGGAAGTCCTGACCTTTATCTAATATGATTCAAACACATATCCATAAAGTAAAATGATAGATATTTCTACATAAAATTTTTAAAAACCAACTTTGAAAAATAAAGAAACAGACAAAACTGAAAAATAGGAAATAATATGGGAGGAGTATATTTACATTAGGATAAATGGTTAATATCCTTAAAACACATCACTACTTCTGCCAAAGAAAAGTGGTAAACAACATGAATAAGTAGTTCAAAGAAAACCAATAGCCAATAAGTATATGAAAAATATTACTAGTAATCAAAAGTTTGTGAAATAAAACAATGATGAGATGACAGTATGTGTTTTTCTTTCAAAATGGCAAAGATTACTAGTTAATACTGAGTGTTGATGTGTTAAGGGAAAACTGACATTATCATACACTGGTATGAGCATAACTTTCTATGACATACTCTTTAAAAAATTTTGTTTGGCTGTGCTGAGTCTTAGTTGAGGCATGCAGGATCTTCAGTTGTACCATGGGGCTCCTAGTTGCAGCATGTGGGATCTAGTTCCCTGACCAGGGATCGAACCCAGGCATCTTGCATTGGGAGCGTGGAGTCTTAGCCACTGGACCACCAAGCATAATTATAATTTGATACAACTTTCTTATAGAGAAGTTTGGCAGTATGTATCAAAACCCTTTTATTTTTATTTATTTATTAAAATTTTTTTTTGTTTACATGGCTCTGCTGGGTCTTAGTTGTAGCATTCAGGATCTTTAGTTATGACATGCGAACTCTTAGCTGCAGCAGGTGGAATCTTTAGTTGCGGCATGTGGGATCTAGTTCCCTGACCAGGGATTGAACCCGGGCCCCCTGCGCTGGCAGCACGGAGACTTAGCCACTGGACCACCAGGGAAGTACCTATCAAAACCCTTTAAATAAACATAACACACTGACTTGTTGATCCCACTTCTAGGAAATTAAACTATGAAAGTTAGCAAAAATTGTTATAGGAATGTTCATTTAAGTGTTATTTAAAATGGCAAAAATAGGAAGCATCTAAGATTTAAAAAAATAGGAAATTAGTTAAATAGAGTTTATCCAGGTTGTAGAATCATATATGTAGCCATGAAAAATATTGTAGGAAAATGTTTACATGACTTAGATAAATGATGATGCAATATTGTCAAATAAAATAAGCAATGATTAGATAATATGTATATTATGGTTCTATCTGCACAAAAAATAGAAACATACCAGTGTAAATGGGTGAATGGAAATAGACCAAAGAAGTTAACGGTGGTTTTCTCCGACAGGAGGATTTTAAGTGACTTTGATTTTCTTCTAGTGGTTGCTGCTAAGTCGCTTCAGTCGTTTCCGACTCTGTGTGACCCCATAGACGGCAGCCCACCAGGCTCCCCTGTCCCTGGGATTCTCCAGGCAAGAACACTGGAGTGGGTTGCCATTTCCATCTCCAATGCATGAAAATGAAAAGTGAAAGTGAAGTCACTCAGTCGTGTCCGACCTTCAGCCACCCCATGGAATGGGGAAGCACCCCTGCAGCCTTCCAGTCTCCTCCGTCCGTGGGATTTTCCAGGCAAGAGTACTGGAGTGGGGTGCCATCGCTTTCTCCATCTTCTAGTGCTCATATACATGTATTGTCTAAATTTTCCACATGATGAACATGAATTTCCTTTGCAATAAGAAAACATACACTAAAACTTTTAAAGAAAAATTAAAAGGAAATATTGATTTATTAAAAGACTCTTGCTCCTTAGGAAAAAAGCTATGACCAACCTACACAGGATATTAAAAAACAGAGACATTACTTTGCCAACAAAGGTTCATCTAGTCAAAGCTATAGTTTTTCCAGTAGCCATGTATGGATGTGAGTTGGGCTATAAAGAAAGCTGAGTGCCAAAAAATTGATGCTTTTGCACTGTGGTGCTGGAGAAGACTCTTGAGAGTCCCTTGGATTGCAAGGAGATCCAACCAGTCCATCCTAAAGGAAATCAGTCCTGAATATTCATTGGAAGGACTGATGCTGAAGCTGAAACTCCAATACTTTGACCACCTGATGCGAAGAACTGACTCGCTGGAAAAGACCCTGATGCTGGGAAAGATTGAAGGCAGGAGGAGAAGGGGTTGACAGTATGAGATGGTAGGATGGCATCACTGACTCAATGGACATGAGTTTGAGCAAGCTCTGGGAGTTGGAGATAGGCAGGGAAGCCTGGCATGCTGCAGTCCATGGGGTTGCAAAGAGTCAGACACGACTGCACGACCGAACTGAACTGAATGATTTAAGAGTAACCTCAAAGACCAACAGGGCTTCCCTGGTGGCTCAGCGGATAAAGAATCTGCCTGCGATACAGGAGACCCGGGTTTGATCCCTGGGTTGGGAAGATCCCTAGGAGAAGGGAATGGCTACCCATTCCAGTATCCTGGCCTAGAGAATTCCATGGACTGTATAGTCCATGAGGTTGCAAAGAGTTGGGCATAATTGATCAACTTTCACTTTCCAGGACCAACACAGGAACTCACAAATTAACAGTGTTATATATGGTCTGCCAAGTCCATGTAATTTGAACTCGGACTACTTGGCAGTTTGATTATTTTAAAGGAGTAAAATATTGGCAACTCAGAAACAAGTAAGGTTTACAAGTGAAAACTGGAAATTGATCCACAAGTATACAGACTTTCACATAGAGGCTTGGAAAAAGTTAGGTCTCCATCTCAGCTGTTCTGGGCATACTGGGTCCTTTGTGTCTGACCAGTGATTGTTTCCATAGATCTTCACCTGCAATTTGTTTTCTTACCACTTAGATCTGAAAAAACTGCTGCATGACCCTGAGCCATCTCTGCGCATCATCGCCTCCCAGGCTCTATTCCGAATCCAGAAGGCGGGGGCTGAACTACATTCCAGGCAGACACTGTATGGGCTGAGGAAGCTCATAGGTTGTTTGCCTATCTAGAAGCCCAAGGCAAGCAACACTAGGTAAAAAAAAAAAAAAAAACTAATCCCTTCAGAAGCCCCAGAAGCACCTCGTGCTCCATTAGCAAGAAACTTCTTCCACCCACTTAATCACCTCACAACATATTTTTTGCTGTCAAAACCTTTAAGGAATGGCAATATAGAAGAGAGAGCAGCTCTGGCATACCTTTGCAGAAACAGTGAAAACCTACTGAGATTCTGAGGCATGCCAGAATACCCATAAAGTTCTAGTCTTGATAAACAGGTCGAGTAAAGCTTCGAGAGACTTTCGGTGTTCATATTGCAGTGTTGATAGTGTTGGCTCTTTTATCAAAGCTCAGTCTGATTGTCAACCATCTTAAGAATAAAGTAATGACCAGTTCTTATAATTTGATGCTAGCGATGTATTTTTTATAAAACTCCTTATGGCCTTTCTCCTTCCTCTTTCTCTTTAAAACAAGCAAGAAGCAGTTTCTGAAGTGGTGTAATACTAAAGTATCTGATATATGTAAAGTTTCTACTCCTTACTTTCCCTCTCTTATTTTCCTGATTCCTCTCCTACAACAGCTATCAGATTCTCAAATAGTTCTAGGATGGGAACTGTTATTTGTTGAGGACCACTGTCTGTTTTAACCTTTAACCACAGATGGAAAAAATTTTCTTACAAGTAGACATTTTCTGAGAAAGAGATTTGTTTTTACTGAGTGAATACTTTGATAAGCTGCATATGGAAGGTTGGGACTAGATTAATTAGAGATGGTCTCTTATGGGCTAATTCCCAGGCTCTTGTTTGAGGAACATAAGTGGAGAGCAGAGCTCAGTTATTTAAGGCAATGGAGAGGCATCTTGGAGGTGGGATGGGAAAAGAGAAAGGAAATGAGGCAACTGGCATATGAAGAAGAGACACATCCAATGGTGGATTGCATAAAGTTGTATGAATCCCTATCCCATCTCACATTCACCCTATCCCTCTGCCAAGACATCTTTAGGAACACATTTCTCCATGATTCATGGTAAGCTGGATATATATGTGACAGCCAAGGGTGGCTTCAAGAGCAAGATTCCTACTCAAGAGAGGTCTTCATATTTGGGACTAGCAGACAGAAGTTTTGAGCTAAAAGGCAGGCTCCAGCTGCCCATGGACTAACTTCACCCTCAAGCAGAGCTAAGAGTACACCTTTAGGGTGGCCACTGGATGCCAAGCTTCAATGCACTGAGCATATTGGAGTTACATGCACCCCTACTGCTTTCTCTTTGGTCTTACTACGTGCCACCAACTCCACTCTCCCCTTTTGAACTATCCATTTTGTCAATCACGCAATGAAGATGATTAATGCATATTGAGTGCTTACAATAAACCAGATTCTAAGTACATTGTGTAGTTAACTCTTTTAATCCTCATTACCACTCCATGTATTATTATCTCCATTTGGCAGATGGGGAAGCTAAGGGACAGAACATGAAGGTGACTTGCCCAAGGTCACACAACTAGTAAATTCACAAACTCAAGTTCTGGCTCGAAAACCCACATCCTTGGCCGGTCTGCTCTGCTCCTCTCCAGTGTGCTGTTTCCCTTCATTGTGAATAAAGATTTCCTCTACAGTTCATCTCAGTTGTTGAACTCATGTAATCAAACAAATGTTGTGAAATGTTATTGAGCCTCAGATTACAAATACAAAGTTTGAACACTTCTTACCTAAAAGTGAGTGCATCTTATTTGCCAACACCCCCCCCCCCCCCCCGCCCGCCCCCCCCCCCCCCGCCGCGCCCCGGCCCGGCAATGGGATAGAATGCACATGCTACAATGTAAGGAGTGGAGTTAGAGCAAAAAGTGGTGGTTATTCTTGAGGAATATTTTCTGAGTCCTTGGTTTAATCTCATGAGCTATCCGTGTCTCACGGCAGGAAACAGATCTTTTAGATTTAGGAAGCAGTTTAGACCTCCAGTGACATATAAGAGGTTGAGTGAATCCTTTCTCTATACTCATATTTACCCTAGAGTTGCCCTCCAGGTGGTATTTTATTGTCTGAGTAATACCACTACCAGGGAGTAGCAAGCACAACAATGCTTATTCTATTTTATGTTTATTGTGTTAAAATCCACAGAGAGAAGCATCCATTAAGAGAGGCCTGCGCTTCACTCAACTACCTCAGCGGTTTGGGAAGGACTGAAGAAGCACTTAATAGTGATTGTATGGACAAGTCTATTGTAAATATCTCCATGACTTTTACATAAGGCTCTCTTCATAGATAGGTTTATGTTTTTATGGAATTTTAAAAATATACAAAACAAATATTTCTGGACACTTAATTTGTTGTAATATGTTGAAATAAAAGTTTCATACAATTAAATATCATTTTGACTTTATTTTCATCGTATACTTTTCAAATGTACTGTTTGTTATCCATTACTGGCCCAACCATGTCTTTATTATTTTATGTTTTCCCTTTTTTAAAACTTTGAGTATCATTTTTCCTCCTTATTCTGAGATATGTATTCTTTCTCCTTCTTATTGAAGTCTTTCAGCCAACTAAACCAAACCTACTAAACGCTGAATTTAAGCTCAGAACATGTATTAGTTGATCTTAGGAAATCACTTTTTTGGCAAGAGGGGCACAACACTAAGAAGGAAAAGAATTTCTAGGCAGTTCATGTGTTGTGACCTTAAAACTAAAGGAGTTGGTATTTCCAAGGATGTTTCCACTGCAATAGTTTTGGTGATTTTTTTTTTTTTTGGTGATTTTTTTAATACTTATTTTTGTATACATATATATATATATATTTTGGATCACACAATGTTGTAGCATGTGGTTTTTTAGTTGCAGCCTGCAAGATCCAATTCCCCAACCAGGGATTGAACCTGGGCTTGCTGAACTGGAGGGGAGAGTATTAACCCCTGGACCACCAGGGAAGTGCTGGCTTAGTGATTTCTAGAGTTTTTGCGTTGTATTCAGTTCAGTTCAGTTGCTCAGTCGTGTCCGACTCTTTGCGACCCCATGAATCGCAGCATGCCAGGTACTGCCTAGATTATCATCTTAGGTCAAAACCCCTTCGAATTTATAAGTCTGGCCAACCAATTCCATTGCATTTTAGTATTTTATATGAAAAAAATTTTTTCAAACAGGTTTTAGGCCAAACACATTTCTACAACTTCCTTTGTGGTAACCTATTTTAGAGCTTTAAATAGTCTTGTCACGTTTTGGGTTTTTCATGTTTTTTTTTTTAAGATTTCTAAGCCAAAATTTCTGGCAAAGTCATGTCCATCTCCTGCATTATTAAGATAATAAAAATAGAAATTTTTATTAAAATAATTGAAAATCTTTTTAAATTGTAAAAGGATTTTCTAACTCAGACCTTCAAAGCTTTTCTTATTTGACAGTTAATGAAATTACCACAGCATCATGGCTGCTAAAGAACCTGTTAAGATGTTTGAAATATTAGTATCATACCACCACCCAGGTCTTATCACTGCCGAAAGTGAAATAAAAGCATGAAACAGACATTATTAGTTAAGTAGTTTTGTGTTGAAACAAAATCAGTAAATGACTGAATCTGAAAATAATCTCAAGATATTATCATCTCTGCATCTGATTCTTTATATGAAAGCCCTGACCTCAATGTACTTCTTTAAACTCAGGATATTAAGTCAGTTGGGGTTATTTGAAGTTAAAATACAGTATTTTTCAAAAGTTTAGAAAACTGTTTAGTCTTATTACAGATTAAAGTGGTAATGCATGTGTGTGTTCATGCATCAGTCATGCTAAATCACTTCAGTCGTGTCCAACTCCTTGTGACCCTTTGGATAATAGCCTGCCAGGCTTCCCTGTCCGTGGGATTTTTCAAGCAAGAATACTGGAGTAGGTTGCCATTTCCTCCTCCAGGGGATCTTCCTGACCCAGGGATTGAACCTGAGTCTCCTGTGTCTTCTGCATTGCAGATGGACTCTTTAGGCTTGAGAAGGTAATATTTGACCAAAGACTTAAAGGAAGTGAGGGAGGTGGTTAGGCAGATCTAGGGAAAGAACATTCTGGGCAGAGGAAATAGCCATTTCTAAGTCCTAAGGCTCCAGGGTCCCCTAGGCTAGTCAAGGAACCACAAGAAGGCCACTATGACCAGAGTGGGGTAGGAAAGCTGAGAGGAGCAAATGAAGACAGAGGAAAGTGAAGTGATAGACCATGACAAAGAGTTGGGCTTGACTCTGAATGACATGGGAGTCACTGAAGCATTTTCAAACTTGTGGATTTTTGCCAATTTCAGAGGTTTTTTTTTTTAATGGCTTTTCAGTGGCTTAAGTTTGCATTTTCTCTTATTAGAAAAGTTGAGCATCTTTTCATGTCTAAATGCCATCTATATTTCCTTTCAGTTCAGTTCAGTTCAGTTCAGTCGCTCAATCGTGTCTGACTCTTTGTGACCCCATGAATCGCAGCACGCCAGCCCTCCCTGTCCATCACCAACTCCCAGAGTTCACCAGACTCGCGTCCATCGAGTCAGTGATGCCATCCAGCCATCTCATCCTCGGTCATCCCCTTCTTCTCCTGCCCCCAATCCTTCCCAGCATCAGAGTCTTTTCCAATGAGTCAAGTCTTGGCATGAGGTGGCCAAAGTACTGGAGTTTCAGCTTTAGCATCATTCCTTCCAAAGAAATCCCAGGGTTGATCTTCAGAATGGACTGGTTGGATCTCCTTGCAGTCCAAAGGACTCTCAAGAGTCTTCTCCAACACCACACACAGTTCAAAAGCATCAATTCTTTGGCGCATTCACCTGAGAAGGAAATGGCAACCCACACCAGTACTCTTGCCTGGAGAATCCCAGGGATGGGGAAGCCTGGTGGGCTACCGTCTATGGGGTCGCACAGAGTCAGACACGACGGAAGCGACTTAGCAGTGGCAGCAGCAGATTGTATTCAAGCCCTTCCCCCATTTTGAGATTTGTCTTTTTCACGTTGATTCATAAGAGCTTTTTATACTCAAGAAATTAGCCGTTGGTCTGTTAGTTACAAATTCACTTAACACCTTAAATAGTCTAGTCACCTGGATTTTGCTTTCCTGTGTTGCATTTCAAACTTCAGACCTTGGCAAAGATATTGCAATTTTTTATGAAAATTGATTCAAGATTCTTCACCCCTATGTTAAATCATATATACAGAAAATCATTTCTGAAATAAAATGTTAAGAAGTTCCTAGAAGCAGTTTTTAATTAACTGTTTATCCATAAAAACAAGTATAAAAAAAGTATTTTAAGTATCACTGTATACATATGTGATGGTCTATTTATTTTATGGCATACATTTTCTTTAGTTTTTGGCATAAGTTCAAAGTTTAAGATACAAAAAGATAACACACTAAAAGTAACTTTGTTCTCAGCTCACCACTATCAAATTTCTCTTCCCTTAAGCAACTACTGCTCCCACTTTCTCATGTATCCTTCCAGATATTTTATACAAATGCACAAACTGTTTGCTCTAAGTGAACACATTCCCAATCTCAGTTAATCTACATTTAAGAATCAGTAATATTGATTGAGACATGACACACATGTGGAAAAAAAGTAGATCAGAGTTGATTGTAAGGCATCCGTTTCTGATGCAGCAGAAAAGCAGTCGAGGAAACAGTAGTTATCATTGTTCTTTGTATACAACTTTCATGTTTTTTTAATCTTGAATTGATTGTGTAATTTAGATATTATTGTTATCGCCATTTAACAGATGAGGAAACAGACTCAGAGAGGTTAAAGCCAGAGAGTACAAAATCAGTAGGATTTTGTGCTAATAGTGCTAGGACTGGAGAAGGCAATGGCACCCCACTCCAGTACTCTTGCCTGGAAAATCCCATGGACAGGGGAGCCTGGTAGACTGCAGTCCATGGGGTCGTGAACAGTCGGACATGACTGAGTGACTTCACTTTCACTTTTCTTTCATGCACTGGAGAAGGAAATGGCAACCCACTCCAGTGTTCTTGCCTGGAGAATCCCCGGGTCTGGGGAGCCTGGGGGGCTGCTGTCTATGGGGTCACACAGAGTCGGACACGACTGAAGTGACGCAGCAGCAGCAGCAGCAGCAGCAGCAGCAGCAGCAGCAGCAGCAGCAGCAGCAGCAGCAGCAGCAGCAGCAGCAGCAGCAGCAGTGCTAGGACTTAGACTCAAGACTCTTGATTCCAATTCTCTGAACTTTCTTCAGTAGCTCCATAGGTAATAGCCTTAGCTGTTTCGAAGAAGAAAAGGAAAATATCAACTTCCCTAAATCGAATGAGGAAATTGAAACGAGGAAAAAAGCAATAGGGATAGTCTTGCTGAGACTATTCGCTATTGCCATCTTTGGGTGTTACATACATCTCTCTCATATGGCTTAATTTTTTCCACCAAGACCTTCTCCTTAAAAGGCTTATACCTGGGGTGGGTTTTCACTAATGTTCAGTTTTCCAACTTCTCTGGGAACGCAATGGAGCAGGAGTTACCAAAGTATGTATAGATTGAGGAAACAAAAGTAATCCTAAGTTTTGGTTCTAGGTGGAATGAAGTCAATGTCAGGACAGTCTCTTAGAGGAAAACTTAAAAGAAAATACTGTTCTGAAATTTCTTCTAGTGACTGAACTGAGTCCCCAAGACACAGGTTTTGGTGGAGAAAGCCTTAGAATGAACATTTTTAAGTTACATTGGGCTTTTCAGTTTTTAATTTCCTTATCTAAAGTGTGAAAGAGGTAGATAAAACCTAAATTGTCCTTGTGAGCAGGGCAGGCTCTAATTTCTCTCTAGGGACCCACTAGAGGACCATCACTTTTGCTTTTTCTCTGAGGAACAACAGTTAAGAATGATGAGGTCAGGTCTTGCCCCTCCCCCACAACTATTAACTGCTTTTTTTTTTTGTCTGTTAAAAGGTTAGGTAGTGAGCAGATTTTCCTAAGCGGGGCATGTGCCAACTAAGTAGTTGCTTAGGGCAGACTATCCCTGTTGCTTACAGCAAAGGTGGGGGACAAAAAAATTTGGGGCGGGGGGAGAATTTCAAAATGAAATAGTCATGTTGGGGAAAATAATCAAAACTTCGTTGTACTTTCTTACACTTATTTTGGGGTTTGGAATTGTTTATATTTTGAATTATATTTGGGCGGGTGTAGATTATAATCTTTTTAGTCTTGGAGCCTCTAAAGGTCTGAATCAGGCTCTTGACACATGCTCCAGGGAACTCTGAAATTTTAAATCCACAACTGGAGGCTGCTAATCATACAGATACTACAGGATTAAAATATAAACAACCTTCATGACATATCTGGATCAGAAATGGAGAGTAAATCTATCTCACCACCCATAATTCATTTTCTATTCAAAGAAGCTCAATTGAGTGTTAACACAGCAGGCCATTGGATAATAAAAACCAACATGTACCCTGAGAAAAAAGCAGGGAGAGCCTATTGACAGAAAAGTAAAAAAAAAAAAAAAATGAAGGTGAGGCTGGATTAGTGCTTACCTACCTAAATTTGATTCAACTGGTAATAGTGAAGCCCTTGAAGAGTCTTGAGAAAGAGACATGATACAAATGCTGCTTGAGAAAGACTAGACTAGTAAGTAAACATAAGATGGATTGGAAGAGAAAATATAACATGTTGAAAGACAACTAGAAATCGGGTGTAAGAGGAATCCACAAGATTTTGTGATTAGGTGTAGGGGATGAAGGAGCAAGGAGAGTCAGTGATAACAAAAAGGACACCATGGGCTGGGTTTTTTTGAGTTTGGCAGTCCTGTTTATTGAAAACCAATGACACAGTTTAACAGGCCGGGGTAGGGGGTGGGGGGAAGAGTACAGTTTAAATCTGCTTTATTTCATAAGGGAAAGAAGGTAACTCAAGAGTATTTTCCTTTTCCTTTTATCTTGGCCTCATTTCCAAAGTTTGCACTTTCTAATAGTTCACTCCAGGATAGTCTGAGAATTACCACATGGCAAAAGGAAGACGTGAGCGATTAATTGAATGTAAAGAGTTATAGATCAAATGAATCAAAAGACAGGAGAGGAAAAGGGGAGGTTCACATAGACAGGATAATGACGTACTGAAAATCCAAAGTTAGAGCACAGACTCACTCCGGAGGAGAAAAAAAACCCCAGCATGCAGTGTTTCTCATTTTTTGTTTGGTGGATGACCTTTGAGAGGTGTGTCTTTTGTTTCTGGGTCATTTTCAAGCCAGCAGAGCCCCTCAGTTCAAATCTGGATGATCTGAAAGTCACAGCAAAAGAAGAATCAGTATCTTGCACATAGTAGGCATTCAGTAAACATATTTGGAATGAAGAAATGAAGGGTTTTCAGGACTTAGTGTGTGTGCATGAAACAGGAAAACAAATCAGAATCATTCAGCTGCAAAGAAGAAATGGCCTTATAGTACATATACTGCAACTCACTGGAAACCCCACTACTGCCTAATATGATGACAAATGCAGCAATGACTCTCTGGTCTTCTTTAGCTTATAATTCCTGTGAGCTGTTTCCTTTTATCTTGGTTTCTTTTCAAGACCAGAATGACCCTCTGAAATTCAGATCTGGATAAAAAAGAGATTAATGAGTTATGGCAAAGGCAAAAAACTTGAGGTCTCTCAGCTCTTATGATCTTGTCCATGACCAGCTATGAAAGCCAAGACCCCATGGGGTAGTCTTATTTTTATTCCACTTTTCTTCAAAACATTCCAATCATGATGTCTGTATTTAACAGAGTCAGGGATACTTCTCAACAAAGAAATATCCAAATCTTTACCACTGTCATCTCCCAACTGCATGTTGCTATTTTCCACTCACCAGGGTGCCTAGCAGGTCTGTTTAATCTAGATGTGCAGTGATAACCTTCCAGAACCCGTCTTGGGCACCTTTTTCCAGGGCCTGGCTACATCGCTGACCTCTTTATCTTCAGTCTTTGCCTGTCCCTGATTATTCACATGCTTGCGTTTTCCAATCCTAGAAAATACCCTTCCATTTGGCTCTCCTCCACAGACTACGTAAAGACAAGTTTTTACTTCGTATTCCAACTTTCTGACCTTCCTTGTAGCAGCCTCTCAACCACAGTAATCTGGCTTCCACTCCCACTATGCTAAAGACAGCTGCTTCTGGCAAAGGTTACTGAAATCATATGAAAGATAATATAGGAGGTCTTTGTTGAATTCCTCACCCTATTTGAATTCTCTGCAGTGTTGGATCCTCCTCCTTATACCTTCCTGGACAGTTTTTTTTTTTCTTCTTTTCATTCACTCCTAAAATTTTGCCTATTGCTGAAATGTTGGTCCTCCTAGAAGGTCTACCCTTAAGTCTCTTCTTGTGCCAACACACTCCCTGAGTGATATGAACCTGCTCCCTTAGCTTCAGGTACTGCCTGAAAATTCCCAAATCTTCATGTCCAGGCTGCCTCCAACTCCTGGAGCTCTTAAAGACAGATGCACAGCAGCTTAATTAGAAAACAAATGATCTAGGGACTTAACCTGGCAGTCCAGTGGTTTGATCCCTGGTCGAGGAACTAAGACCCTGAATGCCAAGTGCTGCAGCAAAAAAAAAAAAAAAAAAAAAAAAATCCAGTACAGGAAAACCTTCATCCATTTCATCTCCACTAATCCTGACAGTTCTTTGCTGACAGGAAGTTAGGAGGAGGGACAATGAGCCCTGTTAGAGACTCCTTGACCCTGGAGACAGATCTCCCCTTACCTGCCCATAACCTCGAAGTAAAATCTCCTAGGAGGTGAGTCTCCATGCAGACACTACATGCCGATACCCCTTTCAGAAGATTATGAGATGGTCCTGAAGTTAGCTAAAAGAAAGCAGAGCTGGAAGTACCACATTTGAGTTTTTTGGGGGGAGTTTGAGTTTTTACTCATTTGTTACCCAGCCTGCAGATGGTACCCAAGTCCCAACCCTCTCTATGTGTGGGGAATGTAGAAGACTGGGAAAATGCTCAGGGGACAGGGGTGATCTTCTAAGATCCCACACACAACAGTTTCAGAACTGATCTTATCCCTCTGGTTATACTCCATTCTAGTTGAGAGTATCACCTTCCGTAGCCCAAAGGGAAACCTATGTTATTGGAGACTCCTCCTCTTCAGCAGGGCCCGCTTCAGCTCTAGGACAGAGCTGTCTCTGCAGGCTGGCTCCTATCTATGCTGGACTCATCTCCCACCATCTCCATACCTCTGCTCTCTACCCTCAACTAACCCACGTGTGACACCCAGAGGAAACTGCCTGCACAGACTTCACCTCCTTTTATTAAAATCTCCATGCTTTTACCCTTCTGAGATCCTTTGCAATCTAACTGGACCTGCTTCCGTCTTCTTCTCTGGTGACTCCTTCCCTCATCTAAGCAACAGTGGGCTCTTTGTCATTTTAAAACACACCATACTAAGTACTGAGTGCCAACTATGCCAGTCACTAATCCATAAACTCCAATACACTGAACATAAAAAGAAGGTTCCTGCTCTCACGCAACTCGCATTTTAGTAGGAAGAGCCAGCGAATAAACAAGATAATTTCAGATAGTAATAAGGTGCTATGAAGACAATGATATGGGTGTGTGTGTGTGTCAGAGGAGAGATGCAGTTAGCTATTTTAAATACAGTGCTCAGGGATAGCTTGACAAGGTGACTTTTTGTTGAATGATGATCTGAAGCCAGACAAGCAAAGATCCGGGGTAGAGTATTTGGGGTTGTTTGACAAGCATGTGAGAAAGGCTTTGAGGAAAAAATTAGTTTGGCAGCTTGGCATGTCCAAGGTTCCAAAACAAAGCAGGTTGGAACCTATTACATACCTAAGAAAGAGGACAATGCCACAGAAGGTGGGACCAGATCACATGGGGCCTTACAGGCCATGGAAAGAAGTTTGGAAATTATTTTAAGAGCAACAGGAATCTATTGAGGGATCTTGAGTGAAGGACTGAGGAGCTCTGATTTACCTTTTTAAAAGATTCTGGCTCTTCCCAGAGAAAGGGTTTTTGATGGAGCAGAAGTGTAAGCCTTCAGACTAGTTCCATGCCTTCAGGCTTATGCTCAAAGTGAAAGTGAAGTCGCTCAGTCGTGTCTGACTCTTTGCGACCCCATGGACTGTAGCCTACCAGGCTTCTTGGTCCATGGGATTTTCCAAGCAAGAGTACTGGAGTGGGTTGCCATTCCTTCTCCAGGGGATCTTCCCGACCCAGGGATCAAACCCAGGTCTCCCGCAATGCAAGCAGATGCTTTACCCTCTGAGCCACCAGGGAATGCTCAGGCCATTCCTAAATCTGGAATGACAAGTTTTTACTGGGTTCCTGGGTTCCAGGGTCCCAGTTCTTAGGGCCCAGGGAGCTGAGGAAGTGCCCCCCTTACTCTCAGTTCTTTCAGCCCAGGTCAAGCCTCGTTTAGCCATCAAAAAGAGACGGACAGGTGTCTGCTAATATCTTTACCTCATCAACCCCTCAGTGATTCTAAAGACTGCTCTCTAGACGCTGGACACTCTGAGGGTGTCCGCCGAGGCCCTCCCCCGCCCTTGATGCTGTGGGACCACTTTTTTCAGTCCCCTCCTCCATTTCCTAATTCAGAGAGCAAGTTCCGATCAAACTGTGATTTGAGTCCTGGGGTAGACAGGCCCATGGGTTGGCGGGGCAGAAGACGTTTCTTCCTAAGATGAACAGGGTCACCTCGCTATTGGTAGACCTGCCTGAACCAAACAGCGACCAGGAAAGGGATGCGCCGCTGGCGCCAAAGCTGGATACAGACTACAACTCCCGGCAGACCCTGCGCGCGGACTGCCGATCCCTCCGCTACCAATTTGCCCCGCCGGCTGTGTTCTCCGCTGCCCGCCAAGGGCCAAATCCAGGTGTTTTTAGGCCCCGAAGTCGGTCTTCTTATCACATATCCGGAGAGGGACGGCTGGGAGCCCTGGAGGAGAAACGGACTTTTTTGAAGAGAAACGCGGATGCAGACCATCGAAGAGACGTCGTTCTGCAGCTCCCGATTTTCGCGCGCTTTTGGCGCGGGTGGTTGTGGGTAGCGCGCCCAGGACGGAGAAAGGAGCCGGGGGGCTGTGACCGAGCCGCCCGCCGGGCCTGAGGGGATGGACGAGGACGATCCCCACGCTGAGGGGGCGGCAGTGGTCGCCGCGGCCGGGGAAGCGCTGCAGGCCCTGTGCCAGGAGCTGAACCTGGACGAGGGGAGCGCAGCCGAAGCCCTGGACGACTTCACTGCCATCCGGGGCAACTACAGCTTAGAGGTGAGCGGCGGCAGGTGGGGCGGCGGGACAGAGCTCGCCAGACCCCACCCCCGCCCCGCCCCTACCCCACCCTGTGGGGCGGTGGGAGTTTCCCCACCGGGAAGGGTCTCTGCCCAGCCGGGCGCCGAGGAGTGCGAAGCTGGAAGGGAGGGTATAGATCCCATCTCTCCATTTATTTTGAGGCGGGAAACCGAATTCCGGAAAAGGAGTGGCTTTTCCAAGGTCACACGCCACTCAGGGGTCGTCCCCTGGTCTTCAGACCAGCGCCGCAGACGTCTTGGGACTGCCCTTAAGTCTCTTTGAGAAGCAAATACCACAACGATAAAAGCCTAAATGACTTGTGTGCCAAGACGCCGCTGCCCAGCGCTTTAGCCGTGTCGTCTTACTTGGTTCTCTCCACAACCCTTTGACTATGTTCTGTGATCCCCATTACACAGATGAGGAAGCTGAACCCCAAAGAGGTTAAGCCCAAGGTCGCCCGGTTAATGGTGGAGCCAGACTGAGTCTGAGCCATAATCTCTCTACCCTGCCGGCCCGAAGTGTGGGTTGCTTTTTTTTTTTTTTTTTTTTTTTGCCGTTTTGCCGCGGCACAGCTATTTCATCAGAGCCAGTTGTGCACACAAGGCTTATCTCTGGGCCCCAGATTCCTCCTTCTTCAGACGGGGATAATTAGATGGTCTTGACGCTAAACACAGTGTCTGTCTCTGAACAAAGTAAAATGTAAACTATCATTAGATTTTCCCCAGCTATTCTTGCGTTAAGTCCTCACAACAGTCTGTGACATGACAGGGATGGGAGTATTAATCCTGCTGTCCAGGTATCAAGGCCAGGAGGGTTGTGTTGCCCAAGTTCATTCTGCTAATCATCGCAGAAACCCAAACAAGCATAAGCCCAGTATAGAGGTAGAATTATGATGGAATATATTTGCAGTGGCCTCATGATGAAAAGTTTTTGTGATCTAAGAGGGCTGAACTCAGTGTTGTTCTGACTCATCACCCAGTAGAATAGTTAATCGCTGAGTTCAAAGGCATAGAGTTGGAAATTTGGAGTTGACTGTTTATGTGTGTGTCAGTATTATAAGGGAGAAGAAGAGAGACTCTTGTTTGTCTCCAGGGTAGGACTGGATAGACTGGATTAAGGACAGTCATCTGCATCTCTGGGTGACTCGACTGGAAAGCTGAAGAAAGGAGGAGAAAGTAAGGGAGATTATAACTTACAGCCTCTCGATTGAAAACAAACTTTTTAGAATCCAGAGAAAGCATTTCTGACATCCCAAGTCTTCATTTAGTCTCTCATTGAATGCACATTGCTGAGTGTAGACTGTGTTGAAGGCATTAAACTAGGCGCCTCTTTCAGATTCTTGAATATGCCTAGCTTGCTCCTAACTTTCTCCATGCCAGCCCCTCTGCCTGGACACTTCACTCCCCACTCAAGAGAAAGTTTAAGAGCCAAATCTCCAGTTAGGCAGAGTTGATCAGGGTATCTTAATGTTTGACTTAATTCACAGCTGTGTTGAATTAAGATTTTGTGTTTATTCTATTGAAAGTGTTTTGTTTTCCTCTTCTTTGTTGCTTTGTTTTTGGTGAAAGGCATTTTCATATATCTGCTGCTTAAGAACCCCTCTGCCCAGTCCCTGTCCTCTTTATAGTCTACTTGACAAGCTCCTGATTACCCACCCCACTTCACCCATACTTTTTAATGATTTATCACCACTTACCACTTACGTCTCCTTCCGTGAACCCTTCTGTGACCCCCCTCCAGTCAAAATCAGTTGCTCACTACACTATATTTTCCCATAACGCTTTATTTTCAATTCTTAAAACATGTATCTCACCAATTATAGATAATAATATCTGTTCCTCTTAGTTCTACACTTGGAGTTTTATAAGATCAGAGTGTTTTTGTATTTTGAAGGCCTAGTATCAAGGAACTAATTTAAATACTATAGGTGCTTTTTATTTTTAGAAAACAGTCAAAGTAGTAATTTTGGTTCTTAAAGTTTCTCTATATTAATAGTGTTTTCGTCTAGTAGCCTGTATCCAAAAGCTCTATAATACTTGGGTGTTATACCCAAACAATTCGTTAATCAAGGCGTCTAAAAGTATTCAACCTTAAGCTTACCTGCCTCAAGCAGTTAAGACTGCTTCACTGCTTTAGGGCAGGAACACTAGGTCTTAGATTTATTAGTAGCTACCCATTTCTGCTCACCCCTTTTGGATTATTGCAGGAAATCTTTATTAGTCATTTTTATTCTGCTAGAGTCTGGTCTTAAAGAGGATCTGCACTACAGTATTGTGTTATGCTATGAGATTTGTGGCTAGTTCTTAATTTCATGTAAAGCTCAGCAATGAAGTCATAAAGTGAATCTAGCTTCAGTAGCTCAAGTCTAGTGTTGAATTCTCAAATGTCACCTTTTTTGTAGCATTGTAAATTGAAATATCTGCTAAGATAGAGAGCCATACTTAGACTGTGTTAAAGATTAGGGTAAATAATTCCCCCAATTTCTACCTCACAAAACTGACAATCTCCTTTATGTTGAACACGATAGGTATTAGTTTTTATATGCGTGATTCTTTTGCCATCGTTCTACTTTGTTCTTTCCTTTTCTCTGCCAAAGTGATTAAAAAAGAAACAAAATGATAGGAACTTCCACATCATCAAGGCCATGACTGGTGTTATAATATTGAAAAAGCTAATGCTGAGAAATTGAGAACGTTTTCAGTAATATTAGATTTGGGGTGTAGATGAGAGATCTATATTTAGAGTAATATCAATTCACCATGTTACACAGGACTGAGAGTAAGGAATTTTATACCCATTTTTGCAACCAACTAAGCTTTCTGACCTTGGGCAAATATCCTCACTTCTCTCTCGCCTGTTAATACAGTATGAAAATTAGACCAGATAATCCTAAGGTCTCTTTTGAGTCTAGAATTCAAGTGTTCTAACGAAATATATCCATTTTGCTGTTTTATCTTTTGCCTGCCAGGGAGAAGTTATACACTGGTTGGCGTGTTCGTTGTATGTTGCTTGCCGCAAAAGCATCATTCCCACAGTTGGCAAGGGTATCATGGAAGGAAATTGCGTTTCACTTACCAGAATACTACGTTCAGCTAAACTAAGGTAAAGCACTTTTTCAAACATTACTTTATAAATCCTGAATTTAACTTTAGAATTTAATTTCTCTTCATTTTAAATCATTTAGCTTCATCCCATTCTAAGTTTTTTTTTTACAGTTCTCACATTTTTTCCCCAGTTCTCACATTCTTTCTCTGACTTTCTTCCTCAAATTCTAACTTCAACCAAAGGCCCCTGTTCTAAATCTTTTCTTTTAATTGAGTTACAATTTATAAGTCATATAATTTACTTACTTGCACAATTCAGTGATTTGGGGTATTTTTTACAGAGTTAAGTAACTATCACCACAGGCATTACGGGCACAGAGATTTTGTTTTTGGTTTTTTTTTTTTTTTTGGCTGCACCATGCAGCAGGTGGGATCTTTGTTCCCCAATCAGGGATTGAACTTGTGCCCCCTGCATTGGAAGCATGGAGTCTTAACTTCTGGACTGCCAAGAATGTTACTAAATCTCTTTATCTATGATTTTTTTCATTAATATTTTAACTTTGAGAATAATTTGAAGCTTTCAGAAAAGTTGCAAAAATAAGAAAATTACAAAGATCATCCATACACCCTTGACCTAGACTCACCTTTTAGTGACATTTTACTCCATTTGTTTTATCATTTAATCTTTTTCCCTTAAATAATGTATTTTCCTCAACTACTTCAATTTAAGTAGCATCCATTATAGCCCTATACCCCTAAATATTTCAGTGTGTGTTTCCTTAAATAACTATAGTACAGTTATCCATGTCAACAAAATTAAATCTTGATACAATAATTTTCTATAACATCTCTATTCTAGTGTTATTACTTGATGCAGTAAAATTTTTTTCTTTTTTTCGTCTATTCTGGGTCCTTATTGCCGCTCATCGGCTTCTCTAGTTGCAGCACAGGGGCCAGTGCATGTGGCCTCAGTAGTTGCAGTGTGCGGGCTTAGTTGCCTTATGGCATGTGGGATCTTAGTTCCCCAACCAGGGATCAAACCCGTCCCCTGCATTTGGAAGGTGGATTCTTCACCACTGGACCACCAGGGAAGTCACTAATTTTAAGTGACTATGTAGATCTTTATAGATTTGGGAAAATATGCAGCAAATATTGCTAAATCATACTGCAAAATGCTGAAGAAGTATAGATTCATACATATACCTGTAAAACTAGAAGATTTTTATTGAATATTTACCTGTGTGCCAGATATTATGTGCTAATAGTTTACATATCTTTATTCATTTAATCCTCACAGTAATCCTATCAAATAAATCTCATTTTAAAGATGAGGAAGCCAAGTCACCACGAGGTTAAATTATATCTAGTGGTTATATACCTAAGTGGCAGAGCCTCTGAAGTCCATGCTGTGTTACTTATGTTATCAGTAAACAAATATACATTAGTGTGTCTTCTTTTGAATTGTATCTTTAATTCAGCTTCAGTTTACAAAAAAAATTAGCCTAAGCAATTTCCAACTTAAAAAGAAAGTTTCATGTGGGAATTCCCTGTCTGTCCAGTGGTTAGGGCTATACACTCACTACAAAAGACCTGGGTTTAATCCCTGGTCAGGGAACTAAGATCCTGTAAGGCATGAGGTGCTGCCAAAAAAAACCCACAAGTTTTGTGTAAATATTTGTTCTGCTCTTAATAGTGTTAAAAATTAGTATCTATTTTATAATTTGAATTTTAAATTCTTAATAAAGCAGTTGTCTGAGTCTCATTAAGTAGTGAGAAGTAATTTTTCCTTATTTTTTTACAAGTTTTTTAATAACTTGTGATTTAAATCAAGATTATTTTCATTCACTTATTATTTTCATATTTATTAGAACCTGAATGAAAAATTACTTTCCATAATTTTAATAGAAACATTGATATTCATTTTTTACAAAGCAGTTTTCCTTTTTGCCTTTTGAGTACCCTTAAAATTAGATAGTGTGCCACTATTTGGACATATGTTCCATATTATCATCTTTTCTCTGTACTTGGTTTTTGCTGGCAGGGTGAGTCACAGCTCCCAGTAAGCCATGCAGTCAGGAGGGTAAACAGCCAATAGATTTACAACTATTCTGTCTCACAGCCATTCTGTTTTTCACTTTCAGTAGAGTATTTGTTAAATTATGTGAGACAGTCAACACTTTTTTTTTTTTTTTAATAAAATAGGCTTTGTGTTAGATAATTTTACCCAACTGTAGGCTAATGTAAGCACCTGAGCATGTTTAAGGTAGGCTAGGCTAAGTTGTGATGTTCAGTAGGTTTAGGTATATTAAATGCATTTTCAGCTTATATTTTCAACTTACAGTAGGGTTACAGGTTATATCCTGTAACCCCATTTGTAAATTGAGGAAGCTCTGTACACACATAAATAACATAGAGAGAGGTGGATGACAAAGCAAATATGCAAAATGCAAAATTGGTGAATATTGGTGAATAAAGAAGTTCTTACATACAATTCTTGCAACTTTTCTGTAAGTTTGATGCTATTTCAAAGTAAAAAGTTTAAAGGATAAAAGGGAATGTTCAGATGCATTTATGGCACATCCATATAGTGGAATAAAATCCAGCTCTTAACATTATGGAAGGACGTTCATGTGAGCTGAGAGGAAATGATCTCCAAAATGACAGGGAAAAAGAGAAGTATAGAATATCTCTTGTAGGTAGTATGATTTCATTTGAGTGCGGAAAAAGTATTTAAGTAGGTATGTATTCATAAATACCCTAAAAAGTTCTGCAAGGATAAATAAGAAACTAGTAACAATATAATTGTGACTTTCTCTGCCTCAGCAGTAAAGAATCTACTTGCAGTGTAGGAGATCCAGGTTCACTCCCTGGATGGGGAAGGTATAATTAGTCACTAAGGCAAAGTTGGTTGCTTTAGTGGAAGAAAACTGGGAGGGAGGTGATGGACAAGGAGAGATACTTTCCATCATGTATCCTTCAGTACCTTTGAAATTTTGTAAATATGTACATTACTTATTAAAAGAAAAAGAAAACTGTCATAGGATAGCATGATATCTATCTTTGTATAAATATTTTTGCCTATATCTTTGACTCTCTCCTTAGATTCTCATAAAAATCAATTTTTGGATGAAAAAATTGAGTGTTTTTAAGACTTTATATTCATGTTGCCAAGTTACCTTTAGAAAGGTAATTAGTAATACTTCTAGCACATTTCACTGTATCCTTTTTGGAGTAGCATTTTTTTTTAAACAGCCCTATTGAGATATAATCCACATATCTAGTTAAAGTATATAGCTCAACAGTTTTTAATATAGTCACATACTGACTACAATTTTAGAACATTTTCATCACCCCAAAAAAGAAACCTCATACTCATTAGCATTCACATGTTATACCTCCACTAAATCCCCTTCCTCTGGCAACCACTAATTCACTTTCTGTCTTTTTGCCTTTCCTGGACATTTCCTATAAACAGAATCATACAATATATGATATTTCTTTGTGATTGGCTTCTTTAACTTAGCATAATGTTTTTAAGGTTCATCCATGTTGTAGCATATATCAGCATTTTATTCCTTTCTATGACTGAATAATTTTCCATTGCATGGATATAAACATTTTATTACTTTTTTGGTTGATGGACATTTGAGTTGTTTCTACTTTGGGCTCTTATGAATAATGTTGCTATGAATGTGTACAGCTTTTTATGTGGACGTATTTCTCATTTCTCTTAGATGTATATATAAGAATTGTTGTGTCATGTGGTAACTCTGGTTAACCTTTTGAGGAGCTATCAAGCTGTTTTTCAAAATGACTATACTAGTCATTCTATGAAGATTCCAATTTATCCACATCTTGTCAAAACTTATTATCTATTTTTTTTAAGATTTTACTTACTTGTTTATTTATTTATGGTTCTGCTGGGTCTTCATTGCTGCACAAGCTTTCTCTAGTTGGCATGAGCAGGGACTACCCTCTAACTGTGGTATGTGGGCTTCTCATTGCAGTGGCTTTTGTTGTGGAGCACGGGCTCTAGAGTTCATGGGCTCATTAGCTGTGGCTCCCATGCTCTAGACCATAGGCTCAGTAACTGTGGTGCATGAGCTTAGTTGCCCTGCAGTATGAAGGATGTTTCCAGATTAGGGATCAAGCCTGTGTCGCCTGCGTTGGCAGCAGATTCTTAACCACTGGACTACCAGGGAAGTTGCTATCTGTCTTTTTTTTTTAATAGTTAAGTACCCATGAAGTGGTGTCTCATCATGGTTTTGATTTGTATTTCCCTAATGGCTAATCAAGGCTATGGTTTTTCCTGTATGGATGTATGGATGTGAGAGTTGGACTGTGAAGAAGGCTGAGCACCGAAGAACTGATGCTTTTGAACTGTGGTGTTGGAGAAGACTCTTGAGAGTCCCTTGGACTGCAAGGAGATCCAACCAGCCCATTCTGAAGGAGATCAACCCTGGGATTTCTTTGGAAGGAATGATGCTGAGGCTGAAGCTCCAGTACTCTGGCCACCTGATGCGAAGAGTTAACTCATTGGAAAAGACTCTGATGCTGGGAGGGATTGGGGGCAGGAGGAGAAGGGGACGACAGAGGATGAGATGGCTGGATGGCATCAACTGACTCGATGGACGTGAGTCTGAGTGAACTCTGGGAGTTGGTGATGGACAGGGAGGCCTGGTGTGCTGCGATTCATGGGGTCGCAAAGAGTTGGACACGACTGAGCGACTGAACTGAACTGAACTGAACTGAATGGCTAATGAGAAACCTATATGTAGGTCAGGAAGCAACAGTTAGAACTGGACATGGAACAACAGACTGGTTCCAAATAGGAAAAGGAGTACGTCAAGGCTGTATATTGTCACCCAGTTTGTTTAACTTATATGCAGAGTATATCATGAGAAACGCTGGGCTGGAGAAAGCACAAGCTGGAATCAAGATTGCCGGGAGAAATATTATTAACCTCAGATATGCAGGTGACACCACCCTTATAGCAGAAAGTGAAGAGGAACTAAAAAGCCTCTTGATGAAAGTGGAAGAGGAGAGTGAAAAAGTTAGCTTAAAGCTCAACATTCAGAAAATGAAGATCATGGCATCTGGTCCCATCATTTTATGGGAAATAGATGGGGAAACAGTAGAAACAGTGTCAGACTTTATTTTTGGGGCTCCAAAATCACTGCAGATGGTGACTGCAGCCATGAAATTAAAAGACGCTTACTCCTTGGAAGAAAAGTTATGACCAACCTAGATAGCATATTGAAAAGCAGAGACATTACTTTGCCAACAAAGGTCCATCTATAGTCAAGGCTATGGTGGTCATGTATGGATATAAGAGTTGGACTATGAAGAAGGCTGAGCACTGAAGAATTGATGCTTTTGAACTGTAGTGTTGGAGAAGACTCTTGAGAGTCCCTTGGACTGCAAGGAGATCCAACCAGTCCATTCTGAAGGAGATCAGCCCTTGGTGTTCTTTGGAAGGAATGATGCTGAAGCTGAAACTCCAGTACTTTGGCCACCTGATGCAAAGAGTTGACTCATTGAAAAAGACTGATGCTGGGAGGGATTGGGGGCAGGAGGAATAGGGGACAACAGAGGATGAGATGGCTGGATGGCATCATCAACTCAATGGACATGAGTCTGAGTGAACTCCAGGAGATGGTGATGGACAGGGAGGCCTGGCATGCTGCGATTCATGGGGTCACAAAGAGTCGGACACGACTGAGCGACTGAACTGAACTGAATGGCTAATGATGTTGAGCATCTTTCATATGCTTTTTGGAGTACTGTATTCTTTGTAATAGATTTTCAATGAAACAAAAACTCTTTTGAAAGCTGTGAAGTTTACTTTGTGTTTTAATTTAGTTAAAAAAAAATCACATTCATAGTTTAAGTGATATCAGTCCTATAAGGCTGCTTTGTTTTCAAACACTCTGATGTACTTTGTTCCAGGTTCAGTTCAGTTCAGTCACTCAGTCGTGTCCGACTCTTTGCAACCCCATGAATTGCAGCACACCAGGCCTCCCTGTCCATCACCAACTCCCAGAGTTCACCCAGACTCATGTCCATCGAGTCGGTGATGGCATCCAACCATCTCATCCTCTGTTGTCCCCTTCTCCTCCTGCCCCTAATCCCTCCCAGCATCAGGGTCTTTTCCAATGAGTCAACTCTTCGCATCAGGTGGCCAAAGTATTGGAGTTTCAGCTTTAGCATCATTCCTTCCAAAGAACACCCAGGACTGATCTCCTTTAGAATGGGCTGGTTGGATCTCCTTGCAGTCCAAGGGACTCGCAAGAGTCTTCTCTAGCACCACAGTTCAAAAGCATCAATTCTTCGGCACTCAGCTTTCTTTACAGTCCAACTTTCACATCCATACATGACCACTGGAAAAACCATAGCCTTGACTAGATCTTTGTTGGCAAAGGAATGTCTCTGCTTTTGAATATGCTATCTAGGTTGGTCATAACTTGCCTTCCAAAGAGTAAGCATCTTTTAATTTCATGGCTTCAGTCACCATCTGCAGTGATTTTAGAGCCCCCAAAAATAAAGTCTGACAGTTTCCACTGTTTCCCTATCTATTTCCCATGAAGTGAAGGGACCGGATGCCATGATCTTCGTTTTCTGAATGTTGAGCTTTAAGCCAGCTTTTTCACTCTCCTCTTTCACTTTCATCAAGAGGCTTTTTAGTTCTTCACTCTGCCATAAGGGTGGTGTCATCTGCATATCTGAGGTGATTGATATTTCTCCCAGCAATCTTGATTCTAGCATGTGCTTCTTCCAGCCCAGCGTTTCTCATGATGTACTCTGCATATAAGTTAAATAAGCAGGGTGACAATATACAGCCTTGACGTACTCCTTTTTCTATTTGGAACCAGTCTGTTGTTCCATGTCCAGTTCTAACTATTGCTTCCTGACCTGCATACAGAGTTCCCAAGAGCCAGGTCAGGTGGTCTGGTATTCCCATCTCTTTCAGAATTTTCCACAGTTGATTGTGATCCACACAGTCAACGGCTTTGGCATAGTCAATAAAGCAGAAATAGATTTTTGGGATAGCAATATGTACATTGGATTTATATGAGAACATATTAGTCATGGCTCTTATTTATAAAAAAAAAAAAAAATACCAGCTACCAACTTTAGCTCTCTTAAGGAGAAAAAAAAATGTATTGAAAGAATATTGGATAGCTGACAAAGTCTTTAGGATAATTTGAGAAATTAGGCTTAGAAAATGACCAGGAGAAAGACAGGCTGGCTACACAATCAAAGAGTGTATCACAGAACCCATCTAATAGGTACACAGCTTGCATGGCCAGCAGTGCTGTCCCTGGATGTTGGCAATGTTTTAGCCCCTAGGAGCTGCTGTTGAGCTCCGTAAGAATTTACCACTTCCTCATTTCTGTGCCGTCACCTCCAGATTCAAAAACCAAACAGATATATCTGATTAAGGACCTTAGGTTTTATGCCTTCACCCTGAGTTCCAATGCAGCTGACCGTTCTAGTAGAAAATCCTCAGACAAAAGAAAGAATAGAATTTCACATGCTGAGCATCCCTGTCTCCAACAAAGCCCTCTATAGTCTCTCTCTATAGAGAGACTATCATTTTATCAGCCAAAAAAATTTTAGTAATCTAGCTTCTTTTCTTTTTTTGCTGCTCTTGATAAGAATCTTAAAAAGACTCAGCTTTTTAGATTTCATTCAGCATGTCTGGAGTTTGAACTTCTATGGACAACTAACTGATGATTTCTTCCACCGCCTTTAAAAAAAGATATCACATGCATTCTGTAATAACACTAGACACTTAAATGAACTTTAACACTACAAAATTTCAGTCCAAGACCTTCCTAACGTGGGAACATAAAAAAATCCACTTATAATTGTATAAAACAGAAATGTAGAGCCATAGTCCATTAAGTGATTTTTCTGGGTATGTTCTACCTTCTTAGGTATATATTGATATTTGATAGTAGAACCACGTGTTGTAACACAAACACTTGAATTTTATTCTTTCCCTATAACAGTCTGGTGCTTTGTGAGCAACTTCCAGAATCTAATATTGAGACAGGCTGTCTTTCCTCAGACTAGTTTTGTGAACTCATCAGTCTGTTGACTAACATTTACTTTGTAATTTATATTCAGAGTATTGTCTAGGTACTACAGAGAATAAAAGAAGTAGATAGGTACTAGCTGCATAGTCAAAGATATTTTATGTATTGACTGTTAATTCAGAGTTCACATTCTCACAGTGATTCTGGGAACCAAAGTAATTTCATAGTACTTGAAATGGGTTTTTTTTGTCTCTCTTTTTTTAAAAAATAAATTCAGGGATTTTAATAAAGATTCTTAGATATAAGTAGAGTGTCTTCTTTTCCTACCATTATATGGATTCATTTTAAATTTGCTTTTTTCTGTTTGTTTAGTTTAATACAGTTTTTTAGTAAAATGAAGAAATGGATGGACATGTCAAACCTGCCACAAGAGTTTCGTGAACGTATAGAAAGGCTAGAAAGAAATTTTGAGGTGTCTACGGTAATTTTCAAAAAATTTGAGCCAATTTTTTTAGATATATTTCAAAATCCATATGAAGAGCCACCAAAGTTACCACGAAGCAGGAAGCAGAGGTGAGACACTTTATGCTCATATAATTGACATAGAAATTATGATACGAACTTCCTAAGGGCATTTGCATTTTAAAAGTCAACTTTTTAACCCCATTTAATAAACCATGGTTGTCTGTCCTTTGTGAATGGGATTTTATATGTAATTTGACTTTACTACTTGGTGTATTTGGTGTTTCAATTTTTAAGTGACAAATGTGGAATGATTTTTAGTAAGTTAGATAAAAAGTACATTCCCCCCACCCCTTTTTTAGGAGGATTCCTTGCAGTGTTAAAGAGCTCTTTAATTTCTGCTGGACACTGTTTGTTTATACTAAGGGTAAGATGACACTTTCAGTTGCTTTATATTTCTGTTGTGGGAACTCGGTGCTATTTGACATGGAAGGTTCCTGGGTTTTATGTCTCTTTTTTCTTGTAAAGGTAATTTTCGTATGATTGGAGATGATTTAGTAAACTCTTATCATTTACTTCTGTGCTGCTTGGATCTAATTTTTGCCAATGCCATTATGTGCCCAAATAGACAAGAATTGCTAAATCCATCATTTAAAGGTGAGACCTTATTTATTTTTGAAAACTGATAATCAATTTTTAGAAAAAGAGTATTAAAAGTTGATCATATTCTTTTTTCCATCCATTGTTTCTTATACCCTGTCAAACTAGGTTTACCATCTAATTTCCAAACTGCTGACTTTCGGGCTTCTGAAGAACCTCCCTGCATCATTCCTGTACTGTGTGAACTGCATGACGGACTTCTGGTAGAAGCCAAAGGAATAAAGGAGCATTACTTTAAGCCATATATTTCAAAACTCTTTGATAGGAAGGTACTGTACTTACATTTAAATGATTCAGCTCCTGTGGGTCAGCAGTAACAGCCTCCAGGAGAAAACAATATTTTAAGAAAGTTCTTAACATTATAATACTCGGGCTCAAGTTCCCAGGTTTCAGCCTCTGCTGTGATACAGTCCTGGCCTGTGATTTTCTGTGATGTGCAAAACTGAGCTGTGGAAGAATGTGACCAACTGTTTGTCCTGTTAACTAAATGCACAGCCAGAGGCATCTGTAGGAGGTTCTGATAGAGAATTAATGAAGGACAAACATCAGAGTAAGCCTAAGGAAAAGCAGGAGGTCAGAGTAAGCTAGTTTATTGCCAGTATTTGAATACTGTTCACACAATTTGCTGTTTACTAAAAGTAGGATGATATATAACAGCTGTAGCTTTAATTCCATACAAGTAGAGCAAGAGGCCCTGAAAGGATTAGGTCATCACTAACATACGTAACTTCTCTTACGTATACTTTTGTATCTAGTCTTATCTTTCAATAAACAAATATTTATGTGTATATACACAGTATATATATATATATCTGTGTGTGTGTATACTCAAAATATCTCTTTCTAAAACTTTAATCTCCAGCAAAGTAAACTTTAAAGGAACTGAAGGATTTTGTCTATTGTGCTCTGTAGAAGCAGTGCCCTAGTGGCTCCTAGGTATGGTGACCATACATCTTGGTTTGCCTGAGTTATCTAGGTTTTGGCTGTTGGTGTGGCATAATTACTAGAATGTCTCCTTTTTTCACTCCAGAAGTATCCTGGTTTGAACAGTGGTTCTCTTGCCCATGGGCCACAGACCGTTTATTTGGCCTGTTTAGGGTGTTTTACGTTTTTATTTTGTTCAATTTTTAGCTTAACACATGAAGACCTTTTATGTGAAAATTTTTTAAAAATCAGAATTGGCAATATTGGTAACTACATAGGTAACGATTGTCAAGCTCAATAATGGCTACCTCTTAGGACAAGGAAGTATGCTTTCTGCCCTCTTCATTTATGTATGTTAAACCCTGACCCCTGAAAGCATTTGAGTTTACCATCCCTGATGTTTGATAATCTAAGAATAGTGTGGATACACAGACAATGTTAATAACAGTGTAATTTTCCTTTCTCACCAATTGTTGTTAGTCACTCAGTCGTGTCTGACTCTTTGTGACCCCATGTAGCCTGCCAGGCTCCTCTGTCCATGGGGATTCTCCAGGCAAGAATACTGGAGGGGGTTGCCATTTCCTTCTTCTCACCAGTAACAGTAGCTATATTCCTTTCATATCTTTTGCTTGTCTGACACATACCATCATTCAATAACTGTTAGTTTCCATTCTGTATAGACAGTCTTTAAAATTGGACAGCTTTCATCAGAATCATTTGGGGAATTTGTTAAAACTGCTGCCACAGTTCAGGCTTTGAGGTCTGTCAAGTGTGCCTTTTTAACAAGTTCCCCTACATGATTGTTATGTCATTAAAATTTGGAAACCATTGCTATGGATAGACTAACTTCAAAGTATTTTGAAATCTTGACATTAAATGTTTTTTAATATTTTATTTGCATACTAAATAGGAGTTACTGGTCTGAAAAAAAAATTTAATAATTCTGTTTTGTGTTTGTGTGTGTTAATTTAGATAAATGTAATGTTCTTGTGTGTACGTTAATATGCTTACTTACGTAATGTCACAATGACTTTTTCTTTCCAGATTTTGAAGGGCGAATGCCTTCTGGACCTTTCCAGTTTTACTGATAATAGGTAATTATCTAGCACTAAAAGTATCAGGCATATCATATACTGTCAGTAATGATTTGTTACAGTTGGTTAAGTGATATGTTGTATCAAGTTAACAGCTCCAAATTCAAATTCAGGTTTCTTCTGCATTGGTGGCATTCAGTGAGTGTTATTGTTAAGCGTTATAGTCTTAAATCTATTTTCAGAAACCATTGGCACTTAAAATATCTGCTCTCCTCAGAAACTCATAAACAGAACCAATGACTTCTGTATTTGAGTTGACATTCTTTCACTAATCAAATATTGGCAAATTTAGAATGTACTTATATTTCAAGGCCACACACAGTTGTTTCCTCAATGATTAGGCCTTAATTAGGTTCAACTAGTTTTCAGATTAAGTACAGATTCTTTTCAGTCACCTTGCAAAATAATTTATTGCCATATATGTGAATGTGAAGAATGTCCATGATCAGATAGAAACCTCAGATATTGTTAGATGGGCAGAGTTAATAAAAACTAGAAAGTCATGAGCTTTTCCATGCTCTGGAGTCAAAATATATCTTTAAGATAAATCCATTGTGTAACTTAGTTGTATCGTAGGAGCTTAAAAGAATTCTCTTTTCAGCAAAGCAGTGAACAAGGAGTACGAAGAATATGTTTTAACTGTTGGTGACTTTGATGAGAGGATCTTTTTGGGAGCAGATGCAGAAGAGGAAATTGGAACCCCTCGGAAGTTCACTGGTGACGGCCCATTAGGGAAACTGACAGCACAGGCTAATGTGGAGTGTAATCTTCAACATCACTTTGAAAAAGTAATATAACCTAGCCTGGCCTCAGTCTTGAATGGTTTTTTTCTGTGTGTGTGTGTGTGTTTCTACTAACAGCAGAAAAGTGAAGAAAGTGAAAGATGCTCAGCTGTATCTGACTCTTTGCAAACCCATGGACTATACAGTCCATGGAATTCTCTAGGCCAGAATACTGGAGTGGGTAGCCTTTCCCTTCTCCAGGGGATCTTCCCAACCCAGAGGTTGCACGCAGGTCTCCTACATTGCAGGTGAATTCTTTACAGCTGGGCCACAACGGAAGCCCAACAGCAGAAGTATCTTTCAAGTTAAATCTTAAATTTCTTCTACTAATTCATATTTCCTATGAAAACTTTAAAGAATAATTTTCAAAACTATAGCATATAGTATTTAGCTCATTTCTTGCTATTTTTCATGCTTGGATATTTTCCCAGAATGCCTGGATTTTCAGTAGACTGTGTGTCTTTGGATGTGAAGACATACTTTTTTCCTGTTTTTTTCTTTGTATCACTTTAGCTGCTGCTTTCTTGCTTTAAAATTTGCTTCCTACCATGTGCTTTTCTCAAACATCAGTCATATTACTCTGGATTTGATTGTTAATAGCCAAGGCTTAATTCTCTGCTTATGTGTTAGGTGGGTTGGAGTATAAGGTCTGCTAGAAAATTCATAGAAACCTAAGTTTTAGTCCCAGCACTTCCATTGCCTTTTGTCAGCTGTTTCCTCGCATGTAAAATGAAAATGTGCATGTTATATTTCAAATGAATTTTATGAAGATAAAATGAGATTGTAGAGAGAAAGCACTGTGAAAAAGTATTATTCAGAGATAGGATGTTATTAGCATAATATTGCTAAAAATGTGGTAGGTAACCAGAAGAGAGAGAAAAAGTAACCTACTAAACATGAATAGAGGGGATGCTATCTGTACTAAATTAGACATGTAATTTAGTGATTTTTAATGTCACATATTTTTCTTTTCTGTCAGAAAACATCATTTGCACCTTCTACCCCTCTGACAGGACGGCGATATTTAAGAGAAAAAGAAGCAGTCATTACTCCTGTTGCTTCAGCCACCCAAAGTGTAAGCCGGCTACAGAGTATTGTAGCTGGATTAAAAAATGCACCAAGTGAACAACTTATAAATATTTTTGAGTGAGTACGATATTATTTTTTCCCAAGGTTTCTTCTAATTTTAAATTAGATTCTATAGTTCATTCTGTTTTCAGTACTTCTGAATTCTGGAGATAATGGATATACATCTGACAAGTTTTACTATACCATTTAAATCACAAAGTATATTGACCTAAAATCAGGTAGAAGTACTATGAAAAATTATATATAAATTTTACTTCATATTATTATAGACTTTGAAGATTAAATGCATCTTAATGGTTATGTAGCTCTAACATTCCACTCTGGTAACACTCCTAATTTATGCATTACTGTTTTGTTTTCTTTTTTAAATGGATTCAATTTAAATGTCCATCAAATGGAAGACTGGTTACATATTGATCGTATAGCCATGAAATGGAATTTTATGCAGTTGTTGGAAAAAAAGACATATTTTTGTAGTAAAGATGATAAAATGAGGCCAGACCAGAGAAACTTATTTCCTGATACCTAATGAAATAACAGGATAATAAAAATCAGCAAACTATCAGCAACCAAATGAAGGATATTATTTCATGCTACAATTTTCCAAAGTGATGGTCAAGAAAGAAAATGAATGCTCCTAGTATGCCCCTTATGATTATACAGTGGAAGTGAGAAATAGATTTAAGGGACTAGATCTGATATATAGAGTGCCTGATAAACTATGGACAGAGGTTCGTGACGTTGTATAGAAGACAGAGATCAAGACCATCTCTATGGAAAAGAAATGCAAAAAAGCAAAATGACTGTCTGAGGAGGACTTACAAATAGCTGTGAAAAGAAGAGAGGCGAAAAGCAAAGGAGAAAAGGAAACATATACCCATTTGAATGCAGAGTTCCAAAGAATAGCAAGAAGAGATAAGAAAGCCTTCCTCAGCGATCAATGCAGAGAAATAGAGGCAAACAACAGAATGGGAAAGACTAGAGATCTCTTCAAGAAAATTAGAGATACCAAGGGAACGTTTCAATGAAAGATGGGCTCAATAAAGGACAGAAATGGTATGGCCCTAACAGAAGCAGACGATATTAAGAAGAGGTGGCAAGAATACACAGAAGAACTGTACAAAAAAGATCTTCATGACCCAGATAATCACGATGGTGTGATCACTCACCTAGAGCCAGACATCCTGGAATGTGAAGTCAAGTGGGCCTTAGAAAGCATCATTACAAACAAAGCTAATGGAGGTGATAGAATTCCAGTTGAGCTATTTCAAATCCTAAAAGATGATGCTGTGAAAGTGTTGCACTCCATATGCCAGCAAATTTGGAAAACTCAGCAGTGGCCACAGGACTGGAAAAGGTCAGTTTTCATTCCCATCCCAAAGAAAGGCAATGCCAAAGAATGCTCAAACTACCGCACAATTGCACTCATCTCACACACTGGTAAAGTAATGCTCAAAATTCTCCAAGCCAGGCTTCAGCAATACATGAACCGTGAACTTCCAGGTGTTCAAGCTGGTTTTAGAAAATGCAGAGGAACCAGAGATCAAATTGCCAGCATCCACTGGACCATCAAAAAAGCAAGAGAGTTCCAGGAAACCCATCTATTTCTGCTTTATTGACTATGCCAAAGCCTTTGACTGTGTGGATCACAATCAACTGTGGAAAATTCTGAAAGAGATGGGAATACCAGACTACCTGACCTGCCTCTTGAGAAACCTATATGCAGGTCAGGAAGCAGCAGTTAGAACTGGACATGGAACAACAGACTGGTTCCAAATAGGAAAAGGAGTATGTCAAGGCTGTATATTGTCACCCTGCTTATTTAACTTATATGCAGAGTACATCGTGAGAAACATTGGGCTGAAAGAAGCACAAGCTGGAATCAAGATTGCTGAGAGAAATATTAGTAACCTCAGATATGCAGGTGACACCACCCTTATGGCAGAAAGTGAAGAGGAACTAAAAGACCTCTTGATGAAAGTGAAAGTGGAGAGTGAAAAGTTTGGCTTAAAGCTCAACATTCAGAAAACGAAGATCATGGCATCCGGTCCCATCACTTCATGGGAAATAGATGGGAAACAGTGGAAACAGTGTCAGACTTTATTTTTTGGGGCTCCAAAATCACTGCAGATGGTGACTGTAGCCATGAAATTAAAAGACGCTTACTCCTTGGAAGGAAAGTTATGACCAACCTAGATAGCATATTGAAAAGCAGAGACATTACGTTGCCAACAAAGGTCCGTCTAGTCAAGGCTATGGTTTTCCCTTGGTCATGTATGGATGTGAGAGTTGGACTGTGAAGAAAGCTGAGCACCGAAGAATTGATGCTTTTGAACTGTGGTGTTGGAGAAGACTCTTGCGAGTCCCTTGGACTGCAAGGAGATCCAACCAATCCATTCTCAAGGAGATCCGCCCTGGGATTTCTTTGGAAGGAATGATGCTAAAGCTGAAACTCCAGTACTTTGGCCACTTCATGCGAACAGTTGACTCACTGGAAAAGACTGTGATGCTGGGAGGGATTGGGGGCAGGAGGAGAAGGGGACAACAGAGGATGAGATGGCTGGATGGCATCACTGATTCGACGGACATGAGTCTGAGTGAACTCCGGAAGTTGGTGATGGATAGGGAGGCCTGGCATGCTGCCATTCATGGGGTTGCAAAGAGTCGGACACGACTGAGTGACTGAACTGAACTGAGTGTGCCCCACCCCCAAGAAGCGTTAGTAAGGGAAAAAAGGGTTTGTTAACAGGATCTTGAAAATGCTCATTAATACTCTAGATATGGAGGGAAACAAATGGAGTGAATAGGCAGATGGGCAAAAAGTCCTATAAATAGAAACCTCCCCAGGTGAAAGTTCCTCTATGCCACCAAGATAGCAGCAGAAATATGAAAAATCCTTAGGGCCTTCCATTTTCTGAGGTTCCTACCTGATTTAAAACTGGAAGGTATCCCTGACCTAGGTATAGTGAACCCTGGAATGGGGATATTTAACTAAATCTCAGAAGAGAAAGCAAAGCCCTGGTCCTCAACAGAAGCTGAACCTAGCACCATCTGTGTTGTACTCACAGTCCCCAAACCTCAGTCTATAGAAAAGTGGACAGAACATTCATCCCCAGCTTCAACCACAGCTCAGAAGATAAACAGATGGCAGTGTAAGTAGGAAGACTCATAGCATCTAATCTACCCTCATAGTATTTGAATAAATCGATCTGGACTGAGCAGTCCATTTAACATGAACAAGTTAAAAAGAAATGGCAAAGCAACTATGCAAACTTTTTAAAATCAATATACTTATTTATTATTTATTTGACTATGTTGGGACTTAGTTGCAGCATGTAGGATCTTGAGGCATTGCAGTACATGGACCCTCTAGTTGTGTGGGCTTAAGTTGCTCCATGGCATATGGGATCTTAGTTCTCTGATTAGGGATCAAACACTGCAAAATAGATTCTAAATACTGGACCACCAGAGAAGTCCCTGTGCAAACATTTTAAAGCACAAGAGAAGGAAGGAAGGAAGAAAATGTGGAATGCAAAAGACAACCTGGAAATAAATAAATGGAAAGACATTCCATGTCTATGGATTATAAGATTTAATATTGTTAAAATGTTCACATTGCCCAAAGCAACCTACAGAATCAGGACAATCCCTATCAAAACCCAATGACATTTCTTATAGAAAAAAAAAATCTAACATTCATAAGGAATTTTGAAGAACTTCTAATAGCTAAAATAAGCTTGAGAAAAAAGCTGGAGGGCTCACACATCTTAATTTCAAAAACACATTATTAAAAAAAACACATTATAAAGCTATAATAATGAAATCAGTAAAATATTGTTATAAAGACAGACATGTAGACTAGACATGGAATAGACTGGCATCCGAAAATGCAGCTTCATGTATATCATCAACTGATCTTTGACAAGGGTGCCAAGACCACACTATAGGGAAAACTGGATGTCCACATGCAGAAGAATGAAAAAAGACTCATTTACATGTACAGAAGTTACTTTAGATACCTATTATAGGTGGAATTTGTGTTTGGCTGGATTAACTTAGTATAACATCTTCAAGGTTCATCCATGTTGTAGTATATAACAGGATTTTAAGGCTGTATATACATATAGAAATATATATACAGCCTTTCTATATATATTTCTATATATAGAAATAATTGAATATTATCTATTATTTGCATAAATAATAGAATATTTTGTATGTATATATACACACACAGTTTATTCATTCATCAGTGGACCTGTAGGTTGTTTCTACATCTTGGCTGTTGTGAGTAATGCTGCAGTACACTTGGGTCTCTTTGAGATATCTCCATGCAAAAAAATGAAGACAGGATTTTGTCTTATGCTTTGTATAGAAGTTGACTAAAAATGGGTTAAAAACCTAAACATGAGACCTGAAACTATTCTGCTAGAAGAAAAAAATTGGTGAAAAGCTTTGCAACATTGAAATTGGCAGTTATTTCTTAGATATGACATCAAAAGTTCAGGTAACAAGCAAAAATAGAGAAATGGGACTACATCATACTTAAATATTTCTGTATGCATTGGAAATAATAGGATGAAAGGCAGCATACTGGAATGCTTGCTTGCTTCTGCATGCTGAATCATGTCTGACTCTTTGTGACACCAAGGACTATAGCCTGCTAGGCTCCTATGTCTATGGGATCATCCCAGCAAGAATAATGGAGTGGATTATCGTTTCTTTTTGCAGGGGATCTTCCCAACTTAGGGATCCAACCCATGTCTCCTGTGGCTCCTCCATTGACAGGCATATTCTTTACCACTGAGCCACCTGGGAAGCCTTACTCCATTAAAAATGAAAATGTTAGTTTCTTAGTCGTGTCTAGCCCCCCAGGCTCCTCTGTGAAAATCTTCAGGCAAGAATACCGGAGTGGGTTGCCATTTCCTTCTCTAGGGAATCTGACCCAGGGATCAAACCCAGGTGTCCCACTTTGAGGACAGATTCTTTACCATTCTGGGCCACCAGGGAAGCCCTATACTAGAATAGGAGAAAACAATTGCAAACTGTATATCAGATAAGTTAATAGCCAGCATATATAAAGAACTCCTACAACTCAAAAAAAAAGCGAAAAACACTTCATTTTAAAAGAGGGCAAAAGACCTGACATTTCTCCAAAGAAGACATACAAATGGCCAAAAAGCATAAGAAGAAAATTCTCAATGTCATTAATCATCAGATAAATGCAAATGAAAACCACAGTGAGATATCACCTCATACCTATTAGAAAGACCACCATCAAAAAAACAGAAAATAACAAGTGTTGATGAGTATTAGAACTGGTGTTCTGTTGCTGGAATTGTAAATGGTATAGCTGGTATGGAAAATAATATGGAGATTTCGCAAATAATTAAAAATAGAATTTTTATGACCTGGCAATCCCACTTTTGGGTGTATTTTCCAAAGAGGTGAAAACAGGATCTCAAAGAGATATTTGCACACCCAAGTTCATTGCAGCATTGCCTACAAGAGTTCTAGAGATCTACTGTACAGTAATGTGTACATAGCTAACAAACTGTACAGTTAAAAAGAGGGTGAGTTTATTATTTGTTTTACCGCATAATGAAATAAAAAAGGCAGCCTAGTTTGAAGAAAATATAAGTCAAGAAGTACAGCTTTGCATTAGAGAAACTCAATAAGAACAAAGTGTTTTGCCACCTATGCTACCTGCCTTTCTACACATGAAGCTGGTCCATTTGAGTATGGGATTGGGAATTCTGAGCCCTGTGCTTTTTGGCTTTCGGCAAGTCACGTTCTTTCTCATAGACTTGGACTTGACGTTTCTGAATCAAAGCCTGTGTTCTGTGGTAACAGAGTTAATACAGTAATACAAAAGTACCAGCATTAATTGCTTCTGGCCAGATATCTTCCTTTTTGATGCTACATTTTTTTTAACGTGTTATTCTTTTGATTTTGGTAAACATTATATGCAATTTTTTTTACATCACAATATATACCTAAACACTGCCCATCATCTAGTCTTTTAAATCAGGTTTATTGAAGTATAGCTCAGTTGGTAAAAAATCCACCTGCAATGCAGGAGACCCCGGTTGGATTCCTGGGTTGGGAAGATCCGCTAAATACGGGATAGGCTACCCACCCCAGTATTGTTGGGCTTCCCTTGTGGCTCAGCTGGTAAAGAATCTGCCTGCAGTGCGAGAGATCTGGGTTTGATCCCTGGGTTGGGAAGATCCCCTGGAGAAGGGAAAGGCTACCCACTCCAGTATTCTGGCCTGGAGAATTCTATGGACTATAGTCCATGGGGTGTCAAAGAGTCAGACATGACTGAGCGACTTTCCCTTCACTTCACTTGAAGTATAATTTATATATGAGAGTCATCTTTTTTACTGTACAGTTGCATGAGATTTGACAAATGCATACAATTGTATCGTCACCATGATGATTAAGACATAGAACAGTCCCCCCAAATTTATGCCCCTTTATATTCAATCCCTACACCATCCTCAGCTTTTGGAAACCACTGATACGTTTTCTGTCCTTATAGTTTTGCCTTTCTAGAATTTCATATAAATAAAAGCATAATATAGAAGACATAGACTCCACTAATGTTGAAATTCTAAAACTATGCCAAATAATTATATTTAAAGGCTGTAGACTAGTTTGAAATATCCCATGTTTATATATCCAGGTTTACAACTTAAAGTAGGACTTTGGTCACTAAAATCCTAATTCTTGAAAGAAGACATGTTAGTAGTCTGTTTTTTTTTTTCCTGGTCATTAGGTTCCTTTTGTGTTTTATAGGTCTTGTATGCGTAATCCTATGGAAAATATTATGAAAATAGTGAAAGGAATAGGAGAGACTTTCTGCCAACACTATACTCAATCAACAGATGAACAGCCAGGATCTCACATAGGTAAGGAGATAAAACTGAAATTGATACAGCATTGAAAGTAGACTGTCCCAAGAAAAATAGAAATCCAAGTTTTTCCTTCCCTGTAGTTTTTAATATATCAGATTTAAGTTTATGTAAATTTTGTTCTTTAGTTATTAACAGCTACATTTCATTTTAGCATGTTTTCTTTTTATTTCCCTCATAGACTTTGCTGTAAACAGACTAAAGCTTGCAGAAATTTTGTATTATAAAATACTAGAGACTGTAATGGTGCAGGAAACACGAAGACTTCATGGAATGGACATGTCAGTAAGTAAATTCACTCTACCAGCCGCTGGCAAGTTCCATAAATCCTAAGCCTGGAAGCTGTGTTGAGAGGCTCTGTAGTTCATTGTAGGTGGTTCATGGTCAGCAGTTAATGGCACACTTGGCCATAATGACATATTAATTGGCCTCCATTGTCTTTGGCACACCCAGTACTAGCCACCTCTTGGCGGAAATGTGGAACATGTAAAATTTGTTTTTGGTATACCGTCATCATCTTTCCCCTTCAGGTCTGTTGTTTGTCCTTCATTCCTAAGTTAACTAATGTTGAAACCTCCCCACCCCCCACAACTATTAATCCAAGTGATAAATATGTGGCCATACCTCTCAGGGATTTTTAAGGAATAAAATGTTAGCAGCTTTTTTTTTTTAATTGCTCCATTTTCTTTGGACGTTTGATTAAGTTGGATCCCTCTCTCCAATAGTTCAGTAAAGAAATTTTTCTAAAAACTCAATCCTAGCATATGATCTTTGTTTCCTCCTCCTCCACTCTCTTTGTCACTTTTGGAGTCTTCTTACCTTAACTTCCAGTAAGAACAAGTTGATGTTTGGGGGTGCTGCTTTAACTGTTAAAATTTCTTTGTGTTTGCACCCTGGAAGCTTTCTTCTGTGTTGGTTCCCCATTTTTACTGGATTCCATGTTTTTATTTTTCACGATTTACTGATATTTGATGGTGCATAGGCTCCCATAACCTCCTAAGAAAGAAATAAATTTTCAGCTTTTTATTTTGAAATAATTATAAATTCACAGAAAGTTGCAAAAGTAGTACAAAGGATCTCATGTATTCATTTGTCCCCAGTGGTTACATTTTATATAGTATGATATCAAGACCAGGAAATTGACACTGGAACAATGTATGTTGCTCCCTTTACCACTGTATCACATGTGTAGATGAGATAACCACCACCGAAATAAAGATACAAAATTGTTCTGTCATCATAAAGATCTCCCTCATGTTGCCCCTTTTTAAGTGACACTCGCTCGCTTTAGCCACTAATTTGTTTTCCGTATCTATACTTTTGTAATACTCTGTGAGTTCATTTTGTTTATATTTGTTGAGGTTTATTTTATGATGCAGGAATAGTTTATCTTGGTGAATGTTCTGGGCTCTTAAACAGAATGTGTGCTGTATTTGGGTGAAGTGTTCTATAAATGTCAGTTCTGTCTTTTTGGTTAATGGTATTGTTAAATTCTTCTATATCCTTGCTAATTCTTGGTCTAGTTCTGTCAGTTAGTGAGAGAAGATAAGGGTATTGAAGTTTCCAAATGAAACTAAATTTATCTATTTCTCCTTCCAGTTCTGTTAGATTTTTTTTAATTCATATATTTTGAATCTCTGCTGTTTGATGCGTAGACATTGAGGTTACTGTCTTCTTGGTGAATTAATCATTTTATTATGACAGAATATCCCTCTCTGAGTCTGGTAATTGTCTTTGTTCTGAAAGCATCTGGCTGATATAGCCACTCCTGCTTTGTTTTGGTTAATGTTTGTATGATGCAAGCATATGTAGTTTTATTGTGCTTCACTTTTTTTGTGCTTCACAGACAGTGAGTTTTTAATAAAAGTTTGCAACAACACTGTGTCAAGCTTGTTGGTGCTCTTTTTCTAATAGCATTTTCTCACTTCATTTCTCTGTGTCACATTTTGCTAATTCTTCAATTCAGTTCAGTTCAGTCGCTCAGTTGTGTCCGACTCTGCAACCCCATGAATCGCAGCACACCAGGCCTCCCTGTCCATCACCATCTCCCGGAGTTCACTCAGACTCAGGTCCATCGAGTCAGTGATGCCATCCAGCCATCTCATCCTCTGTCATCCCCTTCTCCTCCTGCCCCCAATCCCTCCCAGCATCAGAGTCTTACAGTATTGCAAACTTTTTCATTATTATTGTATTTATTATAGTGATCTGTGATTAGTGATCTTTGATGTTTTATTGCAAGAAGATTATAATTCATTGAAGCCTCAGGTGATAACATTTTTTAGTAATAAGTATTAAAAAAATTTTTTAGACATGATGCTGTTGTACACTTAATAGACTATAGTATAGTGTAAACATAGCTTTTATATGCATTGGGAAACCAAATAATTTATGCGACTCACGTTACTGTGGTATTTGCTTCATTGCATATTTATTGCAGTGGTCTAGAACCTGGTATGCCTATATATCTTTTTCTACTCTTTTACTTTCATTCTACCTGTATCATCCTTTGAAATTAGTTTCTTGTAGGCAGTGTATAGTTGAGTCACGTTGTTCTGTATACTATACAGGCTCTTTCTTTTAATAGATATTAGCTTACATTTAATTGTTACTATGTTAAGGGCATAAGTCTACTATTTTATTTTTTGTTTTCTGTTTTTTTTTTTTGTTTTTTTTCTTTTTCTTACCATCCCATGGATTACTTTGAGCATTTTTAGAGTGTATACCTTTGTATTAAATTTTTCGTGGTTACTCTAGGTATTACACTATACATACATAATTTCACAATCCACTGTTATAAACATTTTATTGGCTTAAGTGTGGAAACCTTACCTTGCTTTAAATTTCTTTTTTAAAACTGCATGAATGTTTTATTTTAAACTCATACTTGATTAATAGTTGTCTGTATATAGGATTCTAGATTGACAATCATTTTCTTTTCTGATTTTGAAGGCATTGCTCCATTATCTTCTAGATCCCAGGATTGCTAATTAGAAGTCCAGGGGCATTTTAATTCTTTGTATTAGTACGTGACCTGTTTTTACTTTCTGGAATCTCAGTATGGGAGCCTTTCCTTGAATGTTGGATTATTCCTCAAATGTTAGATTATACCCTTGTCTTTCAATTGGAGGCATTCTTCAAATGTCTGCTTTTTGAATGAGTCACTAAAAATGAGACATTAATAAACCCTTAGGTTGATAAAACAGTTTGGGTCAAAACTCTGTGTGCAAGAGTGAGAATAAAAGTCCAGAAGCCTCGAGTGATCATGTAATATAGGGACCCTCAACTGTTGGTGTCTTTAAAACTTATCTGGAGTATTTTGACTTGTCTAGAGAAGTATCTGCTAATCTCTTGCCTGGCTATTGGTGTTATGGAGCAGAGCACAGAAGGGAAAGTTGGTCTCAAATTCAGTCTGCAGGCTTTCACCTAAAACCACAGTCTATTCTATACCTGCTGTTCTGAGCTTTGATTCTCTCTAGTTCAGTTTTTGTAGAGACTAATTCTCTAGACTAGAGGCCTATCATCTGATTCCTTAGAGTGGATGTTGTATGGGAACCTGAAGAGTTCTGTTAATACTATAAACTTGCAGATCACCCATCCATGTCAGCCATTGCCTAATAACCTCTACTTTCTATTCTGCCTTTGCCTTCAGTTGCTGTGTTTTTCTCAGGTTGTATGGAGCAAATTCACTTAAGTGTCTCTAGTCAGGCCCTTATGTTTGACCATCCTGCTTTCTGCTGGGTAATTTGTCATTCTTTCATCCATCTTCAGTTTACATATACAGTTTGTGGTTATAGGTAACTCCTTGTTTTATCCTAGGTATTTTCTATTTCTTATTCTCTTTATTGATTTGGAGTGGTATTTTTAAGAAGAATGACAAAAATACTATTTATAAAACTGAAAACTTAGGTTAAATTTTAAACTCAGTGGTAAAACAGGACTTTATCTTCTTAGTAAAATGTTTCTTTCTCTGAACTTCTAAAAAGTCTTAGCTGTGATATACTATACCTTTGATTTTAATGTTTGATTAATAAATACTGCCCTCATGTCAAGAAAACAGGTGACACAAAACTCATTTAAATAAAGGAGCCAATTCTCACGCTTGTCTCTTCGTGGGAATATTAATTATTATTTGCTCCAATTTCAAAGTAGATTGTTGTTTATGCCTCATTTACATTTAACATCTACCACTGACCAAGATTATATCTTACAAGAAAACTGTTTATCAGTTTAAGAACTTGAAGTTTTATCTGCATTAATCGAGTATAATGTAATATGCTCTTAGATAAGTAATAATATGATTTATAACTTTTCTAAGTTATTTTTTCTTTTTTCTGTAGTCCCCTTTATATAATGGCAGAGGCTAAAATCCTGAGAAATTTATTAAATTGTGGTCTTTCTCTTCCCCAAGGTTCTTTTAGAGCAAGATATATTTCATCACTCCTTGATGGCCTGTTGTTTGGAAATTGTGCTCTTTGCCTACAGCTCACCTCGTACTTTTCCCTGGATTATTGAGGTTCTTAATCTGCGACCATTTTATTTTTATAAGGTGAGATGAGAACAAAGTTTTGTTAATGCTTTGCCTCACATAAACATTCTGTTTGTATCAGTGATGAAGAAGTGAACTGTAGTGATGTCTGGATAATATTTCCAGAAGTATTCTGAAAACATACTGCTTTTGGGGTGGAATCAAGGACAAAGAGGAGAGGGAGAGAGACTAACAATAAACTAAGCCAATCTCACAGCTTCAAACATCACTGAATTGCAAGTATGGCCAGGAACTAAGTACTTAATTTTGAGTTTTCTGTATTATGAATGAAAAATCATAATCCTGTTAAATAGAGGAGAGGCATGATGAAGAAGAGAAACTTTCTCCTAGAAGAAAGAAAAATCTAAAATTAATCACACTCCTTCCCCAAATTTGAGCTAATTCATTGTGGATAAATCTTACTTCCCCTTTTTTTCTGCTGAAACCTTTTTCTTCTAAACCACAGAGGGCACAAGCTACAGTAACACTTAGTATTACCTGATTTCTGAATTTAAGATTGATGCTATTATTATACTTGTTGGCATGGTTTAGTTAATATTTTGTCACCTGTGTTACTTTCAAACTACTGATTATGGAGAAGTTAGTTTGGGACTTCCCTGAGGGTCTGGTCCAGTGGTTAAGACTGTGCTTCTACTGCAGGGGGCATGGGTTTTACCCCTGGTCGAGGAACTAAGATCCTGCATGCTGTGTGGGGTAGATGGATAGATACAGATAGATAAGCAAGCAAGCCTAATGTTGTAGAAATGCAGGTCACTGGAAAGCTTACCCATTTGAATTGTTGACTATGTGGAATTTAACTTCTTTTTACTTTTCTGGGGAAAATTGCTTTTCTATATTTAATGTTTATGTGAGTATTTCAGATTTTCCATTAGGAAATATATGTAGTTTTATTTGAGGAAAAAGTTTAGTTTTTGCCCTCACCTAATAGAAATTCATTTTTATTTGTAATACCCTTTTTTTAATTCTAGAAGTTAAATACATTTGTTTTTTAATCATAAATAATACTCCCTGAAGAAAAATGAAAAGTATATACAATTGTAAATATTAAAATCATACATTATAATCCTAATATAAATGATAATCACTGTTAATATTTTTGTATGTATGCTTACAGAGTTTGCTCTAGATGTTTATTCTTATTGAAAGTGAAAGTTAGTTGCTCAGTCATGTCCAACTCTTTGCGACCCCATGGACTATAGCCGCCAGGCTCCTCTGTCCATGGAATTCTCAGGCAAGAATACTGGAGTGGGTTGCCATTTCCTTCTCCCGAGAATCTTCCCGACCCAGGGATCGAACCCGGGTCTCCCACATTGCAGGTGGATTCTTTATCATGTAAGCCACCAGGGAAGCATCCTTATTAAAATGTAACTATAGTGTATATAGGCAAAGTTCCTTTTGTATATGTTATTCATTTTCTTCTTCTGAGCTGTTGGGAAGAACAGTCTGAGAAAGGAAATTGAATTCAAAATAGCACTGGCCTGGAAACCCAAGACCTGACTTCTACTGTTGGACTTTTGACCAGTTTTACCTATCATTGCTTCAGTTTTCCATATACAGAATAAAACGTGAAAACCAGAAATGTATGTGAAAGTATTTTGAAGAGCTTTAAAACTTCTTTATAAATTAAAATATATTAATAAGCCACAGAATTATGGTTCAAAATGTTCTTGGTTCTATGTCATTAATAAGACCAGAGCTAGCCATACATGTAAGCCTGAGACTATATTACTTTTTCTGTTTTCTCTTCCCCAGGTTATTGAAGTGGTAATCCGCTCAGAGGAGGGACTTTCCAGAGACATGGTGAAACACCTGAACAGCATCGAAGAACAGATTTTGGAGAGTTTAGCATGGAGTCATGATTCTGCGCTGTGGGAGGCTCTCCAGGCTTCTGCAAACAGAGTTCCTACCTGTGAAGAAGTGAGTTAGGGCAAAGCTAATAATCCCATCATTTTATGAAATCTCTTCATTGAGACAGGATCCCATACTGTATAGTTCACCTAAAAGTATATAATTCAGTGTTTTTTAGTATATTCATAGATATGTGCAGTCATCACCACAATCAACTTTGAAACATACCACCTCAACAAGAAAAGCTTTATCACTCCCTGCTACTGCACCCACCCCACCCACCCATCCCTGTCATCTTCCTAACCCTAGGTAACCAGTAATCTATCTTCTGTCTCTATTGATTTCCCTGTTCAGGACGTTTCATGCAAATCATATAATATGTGGTCCTTTGTAACTGGCTTCTTTTATTAATATAGTGATTTTCAAGGTTCGTCCATGTTGTTATATGTATCAGCACTTCATTCCTTTTTATGGCTTAATAATATTCCATTGCATGAAAATATGTGTATATATACACACACACACACACCCCACTTTGTTTATTCGTTTATCAGTGGATGAATTGGTGGTGTTTTCACGTTTTGACTATGGATAATGCTGCTGTGAACATACATGGACAAGTATTTGTATGGACATACATTTTCATTTTTCTTGAATATATGGCTAGGAGTAGAATGGCTGGAACTGTCAGACTGTTTTCCAAAGTGGCTGCACCATTTAACATTCCCACCATCAGTGTATAAAGATTCCAGTATCTCCACATCCTCTCCAGTGCTTATTATCTGTCTTCTTGATTTCTAGCGATCTTAGTAGGCATGAATTATTACCTCATTGTGGTTTTATTTGCATTCCCTGATGGCTAATGATGTTCAACATTGATTCAAGTGCTTATCGGCCATTTGTATATCGTCTTTGGAGAAATATATGTTCAGATCCTTTGCCCATTGTTTATTTGGGTTGTCTTTTTAATATTGAGTTAGATATACTCCTTTATCCAGTATATGATTGGTAAAACCTTTCTGTGGGTTGTCTTTTTACTTTCCTGATGATGTCCTTTAAAAAACAAAAGATTTTAATTTTAATGATGTCCAATTTATCTGTTCTTACTTTTGGTATCAGAACTAAGAAGTCATTAATCTCATCAGTTAAAATTTTTCAAATAAAGAATTTCATAAAGAATTAAACATTTTTCATTAGTAGTATTTAGAATAAAAAGGTCAAAAGCTTCTGCCTAATACACTCAAATTGCACATTTAACAGTTTAGTATCATGAGAAATTGAGTTTTCTCCCTTCATCTCTGTTATTTTTTGACTCCTGTCTACATCCTTCTTTGCTTTTTTCTGTCTACTTTTACTTCAATCAACCATCTTGAATTTTTCTCTAATCTCAAACTACTGAAAGAACTATTTAAGACTAGGAAGAACTGAAAAGAAAATGATTTCTTAAATACTCTCTTCCATGCTTCTGTTGTCTTTATAGCAGACTGTGGTTAATTGGACAGTCTTCAGTATTCATCAATTTTTCCATTATAGGATCCATTGGGAAATGAAAAAAACTATGACCTTGAAGGAAAAGGATCTGAGTTGAAGCCATTTCTCTAATACCTAGCAGTAGTTTGTCCTTAGGCAAATTTCACATTTTGAGCCTCAATTTTTTCAGTCCCTAAGTGAAGAACAGTAGTGCCCATCTCATAGGTTTACTTCCAGTGGTCAGTAATCTTAAATAGATATAAAGTTAAGTAAGATGAACTCTTTACATAACTTAATATTAACTATTGAGCACTTTATACAAGTTGGTATATTTTGTGTTGAGAGAAAGAAAGGGAAAACAATAAAAAAGTTAAGACTTTTTCTTACCTTTTCTGTTATGTTTTGATCAGTGGGTTTATCTGTATGTAAAGCAGAGGGGTTTTGTTTTCTCCAGGTTATATTCCCAAACAATTTTGAAACAGGAAGTGGAGGAAATGTACAGGGGCATCTTCCCATGATGCCAATGTCTCCTCTGATGCATCCAAGGGTCAAAGAAGTTCGGACTGACAGTGGGAGTCTTCGAAAGGGTAGGTTAACCATTGGTAAACAAAGGAAAAATAACAAAGACTTTTTTTGTTAGAGAAAATTTCAAGTTTTGCCCTAATATGTTATTAATAAACCAATTTTTTAAATCAAGATTTGAAAGGAATAATGTTTATGCCAATACCCTTTGTAGCTAATTATATACTTTTTTATATTAAAGTAATAAGGTTTCCACTCTGATTCTGAATATAATTTTTTTTAATTGCAGTATCAATTATTGTAAAAATCGTATTTTGGCCTTTTTATAAATACACGCAACTTTTCCTCAATGCTAATGGAAAACTACTTAAACTAAGTACTCACCTTTGTAATTGTGACAGAAGTTATATTCTTTCTCTATGTGTGACTTTATAGAAAAATAAACGTCTAAAACAGAACAAAGAACTCGTTGGGATACTTAAGTTCATTTAATGAATTACTTATCTGTACTCTTAAAATAGTTCTTTTGAGCCTTACTATAGGAAAATTTTAGTGCATTCTTCTTTATTTTCTCTTGTGATGTACCAAACTGATGTGTTTATCTTCTGGACTATATAACTCTTTAATTTTTAAAAATCAGTTGAACTCTTCTGACCACAGAATATCCCTGAAGAAACTTCAGATGAATAAACATTCAGGTTACTTAGTAAGGTAGCTCAAGAACCATTTTTGAACTATAATTCTGTGTGTGTGTGTATATTGCTTCGCATGTAGTGTAAGTTCACAAAAATACGCAAGCTGTACATACAAAACAATCTTCATTAAACTATAGGAATAATCAGGACTGTTTTATGACCTTTAAAAAATTGCCGAAACTAAAAACTTCCTTACTGTCAATTATTACTATTTATTAAAGAAATGAAAAAAATACTTAATATATGGTTGGTTTAGTTGCTAAGTCGTGTCTGACTCTTGCGACCCCATGGACTGTAGCATGCCAGGCTCCATGGGATTCTTCAGGCAAGAATATTGGAGTGGGTTGCCATTTCCTTCTTCAGCTTAATATATACTATGATTAAAAACTTTGAAAACATTGAGAATGGAAGTGTTTTGTTTTTTAGAAACTTAATAAAGAATCATTTAAATGATGCTTGCCACTTTCTTCTTATATAACTTGCGATAGTTAGCTTCTTTCCTGTGCCTTGGTGAATTTTCATGTTCCTTTCATATTAAAGGAACAGCTTTCAACACTTGTATCCTTTGCTTTTTCAGTGTTGCGAGATTTTTTTCCGAGTTCCTTTAAAGTGAAGTTTTTTGCCATTGTAACTTCCTGTTGGATGTCTTCATGCTGTTCATCATAACAACTTTGCATTTATATTAATAAGTCTCATCTTCACACAGTTCTTCTGGCTGTATATCTAATCTCTTGAACAGCAGCAGTGTCAACATTCTTGAAGTGAAGTGAAGTGAAGTCGTTCAGTCGTGTCCGACTCTTTGTGACCCCATGGACCCCATGGAAGCCCTATCAGGCTTCTCTGTCCATGGGATTTTCCAGGCAAGAGTACCGGAGTGGGTTGCCATTTCCTTCTCCAGAGGATCTTCCCGACCCGGGGATCGAACCCGCGTCTCCCACATTGTAGGCAGCTGCTTTACCCTTTGAGCCACTATTCTATAATTTCATGGACAATTTTAATTTCACTTTCAGCATTATTACTCTTCATTTCTTTGTTGCACTTTTTTTTTTTTGACAATTCCCTCTTTCATTTATTTTTGTAAATTGTGGATTTATCACTGGGAAACAAGGAGGCAACGTAACTATATGCTTTGTGGCCTCCATGAGTTGAACAGCAGATTTGCCCTGACCAATCACTGACAGACTTTGAAAGAAGTGACAGGATTGGTCACCAGTCATGATGCACATCTATTATTTATATAATGATTTGTGGGAAAAGTTTGTAGTTTATGCAATTACGGTTACTATACCATGGCATCAGAAATTTGAAATTTGAACCTTTTTGTTAAGACTTTTGTTAATTTAACTATGTTGTAACTGAAATTCATGCATACTTTAACTGTACAAAGCATGAAGTTTGTGTGTAGCATGTGTGTATGTATTTGACTATAATTTATATATTTATGTTATATGTGTGTGTGTTACCTGGAGAATTCCATGGACACATGGACAGAGGAGCCTGGCAGGCTATAGTCCATCGGGTTGCAAAGACTTAGACATGACTGAATGACTAACACTGTGTGTTTGCAGCCTAGCTAGAGATCTCAGAACTAAGATCATGAAGAATGGTCACTAAAATGATTCTCTCTCACTGGTGGGATTTTAAATGTTAACTTTTTCATTATAGTTTTTGGTGTTGTTTGAATTTTTCAGTGAGCTTTTAAAACCTGAAGTATAATTCACATACCATAAAATTCACCCTTTTAAAGTATGCAATTCAGTGGTTTTTAGTAAATTCACAAGACTATACAACCATAGTTGTATATATGCCATTGTATACATGCCATCTAATTACAGAACGTTTTTATCACTCCTAAAAGAATTCCTGTATCCAGTAGTAATCACACTTTATTTGCCCCTCTACCAAGACCCTGCAACTACTAATCTATGACTCTATGGATTTGCCTGTTCTAGACATTTCATATAAATGGAACTATATAATATGTGACCTTTGTGACTGGTTCTTTTTCAGGCATGTTTTCAGGTATATATATGTTGTACCATGTGTCAGCACTTCATTACTATTTATGGCTAAATAATACTTGGGTCCAACTCTTTGTGACCCTGTGGACTGTAGCTCTCCAGACTCCTCTGTCCATGGGATTATCCAGGCAAGAATACTGGAGTGGTTGCCATTTCCTCCTACAGGGGATATTCCTGACCCAGGAATCAAACCAGCCTCTCTTATGTCTCCTTCATTGGCAGGCGGATTCTTTCAATACTGAGCCACCTAGGAAGCCCTGAGCAAAGGTTTTTGAGCTTAATATGCATTACCTGAGAGGCAGGGTTCCCAGAGATGGGCCATTATGGATAATTTAAGCTTATAGGCAACATCTCTTTAGTGACTAACCTATAATAAAGGTTCTTCCCTATTATATGGCAGTAGGATTTTGCAGTGAAGTGAGATTAAGTTCAACTCCTAGTACAAAAGAGAAAGTAGGAATTTAGCTGATGGGCGTTTGTGTTATTTCTACCTGTTGGCTTTTATGAATATCACTGATGTGAGCATTCAGGTAATATATTATTTTTATAATTAGAAGAAAATTATTTTCTTGTAGGGGTTCATGCAAGAGAATCAAATAATAGAAAATCCTTAGAAAACAATAATATTGAGCCTTGACTCTAGTGGGGAAAAGACAGTTTATTAATTTGTATAGTTACTAAATTTTTATTGAATGTCTACTGAAGCTTTTCCAGTACTGTGCTAGGCAAAGAATCATTTCAAGGGGTTTGCAGCTAACTTGGTGGTTATAACATGCATTTTCCCCCTTGAAATGTCAGCTCTGAACATTCCTAGTTAGCTTCAAGGACTACATTGGTTTTCTTAGAAATAAGACATAAAGGTAGACTTCTGTTAAGGAGTAATGGGCTACAATAGAACTTCCCACTTGTTTGCTAAGGCTGCAAGTCAGAGCTGCTTTCATAACCCCCAGAATTAAGAAGAGATTTTTATTAAACCATAACTATTTCCCCAGTTACCTCAGAAATACAGAGTTGTCAAATTATTGCCAGAGGTAATTTTTATACCTTATAAACATGTTTTGAAAATAGATGACATGTCTGTTACACGCTAATGCCTCAAATTAAGCGTCATAACACTTCTATTCATCTTCTAGTGGGTTTGTAAAAGATGGTTCTGTGTCTGCTAAATCAGAAAGCCAAAGCTATTGCCTTAAACTGTTTGACGTGTAGATGTGTGGGAAGAGAGAAAATTGTGAACCAAATCACTGATTTTTCCTTTTTATCGGGAGGAGACAGAAGTTAGTTGGACTACTTTTCTAATTTAACAGTCACTGCATTCTACCTCTCAGCTTCTACTTTCCCCATAATATTTTGGTTCTTTAACGTAGGCAGAGGTTCAAGAAACCAGGAAGGTTAGCTATTGTAATTTTATTTTAAGATTTATTTCATTCTTCTCTCTCCCACTAGATTCGATATTGCATGAGGACAAAGGCTGTTATTTTAGCATAGTAACTCAGTATCTAGGGCTTTCCTGTTGGCTCTGTTAAAGAATCCACCTGCAGTGCAGGAGACACAGAAAATGCAGGTTCAGTCCCTGGGTCGGGAAGATCCTTGGAGGAGGGCATGGCAGTCCACTCCAGAAATCTTGCCAGGAAAATCCCATGGATAGCGGAGCCTGGCAGACTACAGCCCATAGGGTTGCAAAGAGTCAGACACGACTGAAGCGATTGAGCACACAGTGTAACACAACTCAGCATCTGTTGAACGAGTGAGTAAACCTGATTGTGTCTGTTTGAAATACAAGTCAGACTGTTAAAATTTTTCTCTTTATTAGATATGCAACCATTGTCTCCGATTTCTGTCCATGAACGCTACAGTTCTCCTACTGCTGGGAGTGCTAAGAGAAGACTTTTTGGGGAAGACCCCCCAAAGGAAATGCTTATGGACAGGATCATAACAGAAGGAACAAAATTGAAAATTGCTCCTTCTTCAAGCATCACTGCTGAAAATATATCAATTTCACCCGGGCACAGTCTTCTAACAATGGCCACAGCCATAGTAACAGGGACAACAGGACATAAAGTTACAGTCCCATTGCATGGTAATATTTTGATGCATTTATTTTTTTTTGAAATGAATAAAAATTTAAGAAATGTCTTATTGAATTATATCACATGGTCTTATTACTCCTGTATTTTCTCCCGGACCTGTACTCTTTTTCCTCTAGGAGTAGTTTTAGGTTCATGGCAAAATTGAGTCTTTCTTGCCATCAGTATCCTGCACCAGACTAGCTCATGTATTACAACTGATGAACCTTCATTGTCACATCATTATCACTTTAAGTCCATAGTTTACATTAGTGTTCACTCTCGGTGTTGTACATTCTATGAATTTTGCAAATGTCTAATGACACATATCTACCATTATACTGTTATACAGAATAGTAACACTGCCCTAAAGCTCCTCAGCACTCCCCCTTTAGTTTTGTTTTGAATGTATAGAGGCTTTCCTCATTTTATTGCACTTTGCTTTATTGAACTTTACAGATAACTTTTTTTTCTACAAATTGGATTTGTGGCAACCTTGTGTTGCTGGGTGATGATTAGTATCTTCTTAGCAACAAAGTATTTTTTAACTGAGGTACATACACTTTTTTGAACATAATGCCCATAACACACCCCATAGACTGCAGTATAGCAAAAGCATAATTTTTATATGCCTTGGAAACCAAAAAATTCATGTGAATCATTTTATTATGATATTCACTTTATTGTGGTTCTCTGGAACCAAACTCTTAATATCTCTGAGGTATACCTGCACAGTTTTTTGAATTTTCATATTTTATGGATTTACTACTCTGTTAGGAGTTAGTTTCTTACCTGAGTTTTACAAATGAGTGCGTTGAGCAAGAATTTTGTTTAATGGTTAAAAACATCTCCCTTAGACCACCAAAGAGAACAGTATTATTGTTTCAGAGCAGAAATAGAAAACAAAAATATTATAACCTAGAATTACTATTTTTGTGGCTTTCTTCTTCTACCATTACTATGCACAGATAGATAGTAAACAAGAAGAGGGAGGGAGGGAGGAATGAGCGAAGAAAGAAGTATTGATAACTTTTCTGGGACACATTTCTAAAACTAAGAACTCTTGCTTGTACATTCAGGTATTGCAAATGATGCTGGAGAGATCACACTGATACCAATTTCCATGAATACAACTCAGGAGTCCAAAGTTGAGAGTCCTGTATCACTTACAGCTCAGTCATTAATTGGTGCTTCTCCAAAGCAGACCCATTTGACCAAAGCACAAGAGGTACATCCAGTTGGAATAAGCAAACCAAAGAGAACTGGGTCCTTAGCACTGTTTTATAGAAAGGTATGTATTTTTATAGCATCTAAAAAGATCTCCTTTAATCAGTGCAATAAAGATTGAGTAACAGAGGACAGCTTTGGCCTTTTTTTTGTATGTGGTAAAATATACATAAAATTTACTATTTTAACCATTTTTAAGTGTACAGCTAAGTATCATTAGTACATTCACGTTGTTGTGCAGTTTCCACTACTGTCCATCTCCGGAGCTTTTTCATCTTCCTAAACTGTAATTCTGTACCCATTAACAGTAACTCATTTCTCCCCTCAACCCCCAGTCATCATTCTAATTTCTGTCTCTGTGACTTTAGCTACTCTAGGTACCTCATAAAAGTGAAATTATACACTTTTTGTCCTTTTATGATGGGCTTATTTTACTTAGCATAATGTTGTCACAGTTTATCCACATTTTTGCATGTGTCAGAATTTCCTTCCTTTTTAAGGCTAACATTCCATGGTATGAATATACCATATTTTGTCTATCAGTTCATCTGTAGATGGACATTTGAGTTATTTCTGTACCTGCCTGCCAGTCCAGGAAACAGAAGAGACATAGGTTCGATCCCTGAGTCGGGAAGATCGCTTGGAGGAGGGCTTGGCAACCCATTCCAGTATTCTTGCCTGGAGAATCCCATGGACAGAGGAGCCTGGTGGGCTACAGTCCATAGGGAGGCACATAGTCAGACAAGACTGAAGCGACTTGGCACATGCATGTACCTTATGGTTATTTTGAGTGAGTAATGCTGTTATACTGGTGTGCAGATATCTAAGTTTCTGCTTTCAGTTCTTTTGGGTATATACAGAAGTGGGATAGTAATTCTAAATTTAATTTTTTTAAGAAACTGCTATACTATTTCCCATGGTGGCTGCTGCTGCTGCTGCTAAGTTGCTTCCTGCCAGGCTCCTCTGTCCATGGAATTCTTCAGGCCAAAATACTGACGTGGATAGCTGTTCCCTTCTTCAAGGGATCTTCCTAACCCAGGGATCAAACCCAGGTCTCCCCACATTGCAGGCGGATTCTTTATCATCTGAGCCACTTTAGATTGAGTTTATTGTGGCACAAGTACATCTTAGATCTTATGTATAAGTTTAAATTACTAAAGATTTATTATTAAGATTTTTGGGATACTGTGGGGAGTCTACACAATTTTTATCATAAATCTCATTTGTTACCTATAAGATTTGACTAGTCATTATAATCCCTAAATTGTTTTGGTATTAATGCAGAGATTTAATATAGAAATAATTTCTATCCTGCCTTGCTTTTATAAGCACCTTCAAGCTTCTAATAAGACAGACATGTTAATCAGATATTTGTAGCCAAACATGCTGCTGCTCTAAAATAAATCCCAGAATTGGGAGATAATCTCTCCAGTCCACTCTATAACTAGTGGTTATCTAGCCCATTCTTAAAAATTGTAAATGAAAAAAAAGGCACTGTTTTTTTTTTGTTTCTAGCATTGTGATTAGGATTTAAGGCTTAAAATTTTTGAGAAATTAATTTCTTTTTCAGATTATCTTTTGATGCAAATTTAAGTTTATTTCCTCTGTCTAGTCTTTCTTAGAATATTTCTTGAGACACGTGTTCTTTTTTCCACCTCCCACTACCTTTTCTACTCTTTCTCACCATCCCCACTCCTGCCCATGTCATGTGCCTAACGCCTGTTTTTAAAGGAGAGTTCCAAATGTAGTATTTTCCCCATTCATTTCCTATTTTTAATTTTCAAAATAACAAATTGCTGCCTTTGATAGTCTAAGATTGACAGAAATAGGCTTTATTTATAAATTTTTAGTTCTGAACTTATTTCAGAATCTAGCCTGTCCATTTCCTTTCATTTAATTTTAGCTTACTTAGAAACTGCTGCTAAGTAGCTTCAGTCTTATCCGACTCTGTGCGACCCCATAGACGGCAGCCCACCAGGCTCCCCTGCCCCTGGGATTCTCCAGGCAAGAACACTGGAGTGGGCTGCCATTTCCTTCTCCAATGCATGAAAGAGAACAGTGAAAGTAAAGTCACTCAGTCGCGTCCTACTCCTAGCGACCCCGTGGACTGCAGCCTATCAGGCTCCTCTGTCCATGGGATTTTCCAGGCAAGAACACTGGAGTGGGGTGCCATTGCCTTCTACTTAGAAGCTAAAAAAAATTTTATTCTAAAAGGGAATTGAGATGTTTGTATCTAATAATGAGTTCAGAATAACCATTTCTTGAGTAAATTGCAGCTGTTATCCATGCTGAACTCAGTGTGATACTGGGTGTCCTATGCCTGAATAGAATTTACTGTGAATTTTTTGTTAGAATTAGTAGCCTTTCAGAGGATGTATATCAGATTAGCTTCAGAGAAGTCACTGGATTAGCTTTGTAAAAGATACTTAACAAGTAGTAGTACCTAATCCTTCTAGCTCGGGCTATATCTGTTATCTTCTCCTATCATGAATGTAAAGTTCTAGCATGTTTCCCACTGCTCTGACCCCAGTGGTTCCTATTTATTTCTTGACCAACTAGACCAGAAACAAAGGGATGGAATGCAGAAAATGAGTTTGTTATAAAATGAATCACTGGTGGCTTTGGAGTCAACTTTATCTCTCTGTCAGATTAGTGTATTGGATAGTTAAAATTAATTTTAAAGCTCTAATTTGTAAATTTTTTTCCCTCTCAAAAGATATTTTGATGTAAAGAATGCCTTACTGTTTTATTTTTTCTCCTGAATGTTTAGATTTAAAGCCTTAGTTCACACAGAATAGTCTAGTTTAGGAATATCACAGTAAGGTTACCAATTCTTAAAATAACAAAACAGAATGCTTTTTGGATGATCAGAAATCATTTTAGAATCTTTCAGGACCTTTGGGTCATTTTCATTAGTATCAGTTCATATAAAGACTGTATATAAAAGATTAAACTGAACTGAATTTACATTGAACTGAATTTACTCTGATATGTTTAAAAACAACTTGACAGAGACAAATACTACACGATCTCATTTATATGTGGAATCTAAAAAACAAGCTCATAAATACAAGGAACAGGTTAGTCGTTGCTAGGGGCGAGGGAGTGGGTGAAATGGATGGATGAAGGGAGTCAAAAGGTACAAATTGGAAGATATAAAATAAGTAAATCATGGGGCTATAATGTATAGCATGGTAACTGTAGTTAATAACACCATATTGCATATTGAAAGTTGCTAATGGGATCTTTAAAGTTTTTATCACAAGAAAAGAAATTATAACTATGTGGTGATGGATGTTGACTTATTGTGGTGATCTTTTCACAGTATGTGTGAATAGTGAATCATGTTGTACACCTGAAACTAATAATGTTTTATGTCAGTTATACCTCAGTAAACATCAACAGTAAAATCCGGTGTCTCATTTACTTAACATTCCTTTCATGTGCTCATAAAAACAATGTTTAGAATATAGGGGAATTTTTAAAATGATTTTGCTCTGACTCATTTTTGAAGTCAAACATTTTAGTGTATTATTGACATTTTAGGCTTTCTAGCCATTTTACCTGAACCAAAAAAAAGAGAGAGACTTCTGATTTCTTAAAAAGTTATGTATTTATAGTGGTCATAATGCTCATAAATCAAGCCATTTAGTTTTAGTATTTATCGCTTTACATAGTTCACAGGATAGATAGAATAGCACAAAGCATCTTTTTCCCAAAAATTGTTTATGGTAGTTTTACAAAGATAATTTTGTTTTAATATATTTTCTTTAGCCACAGCAGTGAACTGATACTGTAAAATAGGTATTTTATGTAATTTAATGCATCAGCAGCCTTAGGTGTGTATTAATTTTGACCTAAAAGCCCATCTTCATGGTAGGACATAAATTTGAGAAATTATTTACTTGTTTTTTTGCATCAATGTGCTATCTTTCATCTTAGGTCTATCATTTGGCAAGTGTACGCTTACGTGATTTATGTTTAAAACTGGATGTTTCAAATGAGTTAAGAAGGAAGATATGGACATGTTTTGAATTCACTTTAGTTCACTGCCCTGATCTGATGAAAGACAGACATTTGGATCAGCTCCTCCTTTGTGCCTTTTACATCATGGCGAAGGTAAGGTATAAGTTGGGGGAGGCTCCTTGCTGTAGTTACCTGTATTTGAAGCATGAGGTGAAAATCTGTTGCACTCATTAGTTTACCTTAAGTGCTATAAGCCAACTGTGCACCTTCATTAATTAGGTAGTAAATTCCAGCTAATGCAATTACAGGCCATTTGTAGTAAGTGGTTCACCACACTATTAATAGAGAACCATTTCCATCTCCACCCCTGTAACACCTCTAATCTTATACTTTAAAGTAATCATTCTAGATCATTACATTTTAAGTGAGTAACAGAGACCCAGAGCTGAAAGTAACTTGGCTAAAATTATACAATTAGTGACAGCCTGTGGTCTCCTGATTGATAATTTGATGTAAAATAGCTTCAATACTGTATTCCTTTTTAGTGATTTATTCCATTACCTCAAAAGAGCATTTTACTTTCTAGTTGCTACAACATGTTTTAAGTCATAAAATGGCATATCTTACTTGGTTTTAAAAATTCTAATGTGTCTGAAACATTCATCTGTAACTTTGGTCTTGATCATATTGGCCACAGATCCTAGCAGATAAGCATGTTACAACCTAATTTTTCAGCTTCTTGAGGCAAAGGACATGTTTTCGAACTCATTTGTGACTTCCTTTTCACATTGCCTCTTTAAAATCTCTATACAAAATATATATTAATAAATATTGTTAATTAACCTTTTTTAAAGTTATTGCTATTTTTAAATTATTTCCTTTAAGGATACCAGAACTCTAAAAACCAGCCATGGGTTTATAATTTAGAGAGTTAATTTCCTTCTATGGTTAAAATTTTTATGCATTTATTCCGAAACCACTAAATAAATATAGCACAAAAGACCACAGTTATTCCCCTTTTATAGTCACATGCTACATTGGCATCCATACCAATAATCCTTTACATTTGTATTACTCTTTCCACTTTTAAAACCACACCTATATGCATATTTCATTTATTTTACCATTCTAAGAATCTCCAGGGAATTCCCCAGGAGTCCAGTGGTTGGAACTCTATGCTTTCACTGCTGAGGGCATGGGTTTAATCCCTGGTGGGAACTGAGATCCTGTAAGATATACAGCAAGGCCGAAAAAAAGGAAAGAATCTCCAAAGTCCGAACACTAACAAAAACCCAAAGTTGTCCCAGAACTGATAATACCGCTGGGTTTCCCAGCAGAAGCAAACTGCTTTGAGGCATGAAACATTCAACCCTTAAGCCATTCAGTATTCACATAAGTAAAACCCTTACTAAAGTAGAACTAAAAAATCAAAAATTATAAAACATTCAAGGAAATGAACCAATATGAGTATGTCAACAGATAAAATTTAGAGCAGGTTAGATATTGAAAATTTTAGGTAATGAAATTATTGACTTCAAAGTAGGCAGTTAATATGTTTAAAAGGATTCAGTGTATAAAATAAAATTCATCTTATGAATAAAGACCAAGTTACTTTAAAAAGGACCCAAAATTTTAAAAAAAAATTTTAAATAAATAAAAAGGACCCAAAAGATGTCAAAAAGAACTGAAGGAAACTTGGAATGGAAACCCAGTGAAACTTGGATGGAAACAAAATTCCAACCCAAAAAGACTCAGTAGATTAGAATAGAGATCTGTGGAAATGAAAAAGCAATGTATCACACAGAGATAGAAAATACAAAAAAATCCAGAGACAGAGTTGCAAAACATTTTTTTCTTGTTCCCTTTTTTTGTTCTCTTGTGATTTGATGACTAACTTTAGTGTTGTGTTTCATTTCCTTTTTCTTTTTGTTTATCTATTGTAGATTTTTACTTTGTGGTTACCGTGAGGATTTGCTATAGCAATCTATGTAGAAACAAGATTGTTTTAAGTTGCTGATCTTTTCAAGTGCATTTCCAATATCCTGCATTCGTATTCTCTCCTCATAATTGCTGGTTTTGATATCATATTTGTGTATGGATGATTTCCTACCTTTCCTGTGTGTTTGCCTTTATGAGTGAGCTTTTCCATTTGTAATTTTCTTGTTTCTAGTTGTGGCCTTTTCTACTTAGAGAAGTTCCTTTAGCATTTGTTGCAAAGCTGGTCTGGTGGTGCTGAGTTCTCTTAGCTTTTGCTTGTCCATAAAACTTTTGATTTCTCTGTCAAATCTGAATGAGAGTCTTACTGGGTAGAGTATTCTTGATTGTAGGTTCTTGCCTTTCATCAGTTTAAATGTATCATGCCACTTCCTTCTGGCCTGTAGAGTTTCTGCTAAGAAATCAGCTGATAAACTCATACTTCCCTTGTATGTTGTCATTTTTCTCCTGTTGCTTTTAATATTTTTTTCTTGGTCTTATTCTTGTCAATTTGATTACTGTGTGTGTCTCGGCATGTTCCTTCTTGGATTTATCCTGCCTGGCACTCTGCAATTCCTGGACTTGAGTGAATGTTTCCTTTCCCATGTTAGGAAAGTTTTTCAGCTATTATCTATCTCTTCGAACTTTTTTTCAGATCCTTCCTCTCTCTCTTCTCCTTCTGAGACCACCCTTATAATGTGGAATGCTGATGTGTTTAATGTCCCAGATGTCTCTTAGACTGTCTTCATTTCTTTTCTCTCTTTTTAAATTCTCTTCCACAGCAGTGATTCCCACTGTTTTGTCTTCAGGTCACTTATCTGCCCTTCTGCCTCAGTGTTCTGCTAGTGTATTTTTCATTTCAGTATTTTATTGTTTATCTCTGTTCTTTAGTTCTTCTAGGTCTTCGTTAAACGTTTCTTGCATCATCTTGATCCTTGCCTCCATTCTTTCTCTGAGATCCTTGATGATCTTCAGTATCATTATTCTGAATTCTTTTTTATGGAAGGTTGCCTGTATCCACTTTTAAATAAGTACTTAAAAACTAATAAAACTTAAGACTACAGGAGAGTCAGCAGATCTGAGTTTTCTTATGTTCTTTTTTATAAAGAAAGGCATTTTGTGGTTTAAAAAAAGAAATACATTTTCAGTAGAGTTATACCATAACAACCTTAGTCCTTTTGATTAATGAAACTATCAGCTGAGTTCCCACAGGCCACAAAGCCTGAACTTTTAAGGTAGTAGAAATCATAAATGGTAGTGGTTTTTAGTTATGGAGTGGCCTGGGGTTAATAGCTTTCTGCAAGGCTAACCTCAATGCCAACTGGTAATTGAAATTTTTGTTTAGAGCCATTTTTCTTTTAAAAGCAATTGATGAATGAGGTTTTTATTTTCTTTAGGTAACAAAAGAAGAAAGAACTTTTCAAGAAATAATGAAAAGTTATAGGAATCAGCCCCAAGCTAATAGTCACGTGAGTTACATTATTTTTCCTCCTGTCCCAAAATAGATTTGTACTGTTTCCCTGCTGATAAGTCATATAAAAGGTAAACTTCTTTTCTAGGTTTACTATAGATATTTTGGTTTTATGGATACCATTAAACTTGAGACAGTTTTAATCAAAAAACAGTTTCAATAGAAGCCAAAAATCTTGCTGTTTCTGACTAATCTACATATTTGCATGTACTTCTCACACATTGTCTTTTTCCATGTGTCCATTTGTTGAGTGGGGATGTTTTTCACTAATGAATCTAATGAAAAATATTTATAATAATAATATTCTTTAATTATATGAGATTTTATTCTCTGATGATATTTAAATCCAGTGAAATTTGAGGATAATATTAAGTCTAGTTTCTTTTTTCCATTTGCTAAGAAGCTTAATGTTTGTATCTTTGAATTTGAGTAGATGTCAGTCATTTTTTATATAATAGCTCTGGTAAGAATTCTATACAACATTTCAGTCATGGAAATATAAAATGTTAGCTTAATGGCCTGGCACATAGTAAGCATTTAATAACTGTTAGCTCTACATGATTTTTAATTGTTGTTCTGAAGAACACAGGATTAGTTTACTGTAAGGCTTTGGCCATTCAACAGCCTGATTGCTCTAAAGGAACATATTGGCCTCCTCTCTGGCCCCAGTGATCTGCCACCTTAGACTAGAAGAGAGAAATAGTAGCTGAGATAACCCTGGCCCCAGTACTAGTAGCCATACACTTCTGTAGGAGAGTCCCACAGATAGTTTCACTTCTTTACTGAAACCCCAAATACACTGCTAGCAATATAGAGATACTAGAAGAGCCAAACATAGGCATTTCTTATATCCTGTGATAGACTAGAAGAGGCCTAGTTTCTGGGCCTCTTTAGAAAAATCGCTCAGGAACAGAGCTTAGAGAGGTTCAGAACATCCCTAAGTTCATTAAGGCAAAGTTAATGTGGGTCAAAATTGGGTCAGGGGATTTCCCTCATGATCCAGTGGTTAAGAATCCACCTTCCAATGTAGGGGAGATGGGTTTGATCCCTGGCAGGAGAATTCATATCCCACATGCCATGGGGCAGCTAAGCCCATGCACCACAAGTAGAGAGCCCATAATCCGCAACTAGTGAGCCACGCACTCTAGAGCCCATGCTTTGCACCAAAAGAAGTCCTGACACGCCACAGCTGAGAAGGCCAGCATGCCACAACAAAGACCCAGCACAGCCAGAAAAAATCATGCCACAGCTTCCTAAAAATTCTCTCAATACCATTATCCATAGGATAAGGGAGAATGGATCGTGCTTTTCAGTTACCCTGGAGGTTGAAAATAGTTTAGGGGCAGGGAGGGGAACACATTTTCATGTGGCCACCTGAAACGACTTGGCATGGGATTGGAACAGGAAAGCAAGCCCCAGAGAGATCAAATGAGTCTCTTGTAAGAAAAGGAAGAAGGAATAGGCTCATATCTTCTAAGTAGCTTTTAATTGGCAAAACTTGCTCATCAGTGTTTAGTTGCTGCTTACTTAATTCTTCTAATTTGTAACCTCCTAAATGGCATATTTCAGTTCCTAGGCTCTGCTTTAGTAGCTCCTCTTCAAAGGTGTTTGCAGTAATCTACAGGCTTAAAGCTCAACATTCAGAAAACTTAGATCGTGGCATCCGGTCCCATCACTTCATGGGAAATAGATGTGAAAACAGTGGAAACAGTTGCAGACTTTATTTTGGGGGGCTCGAAAATCACTGCAGATGGAGATTGCAGCCATGAAATCAAAAGACGCTTACTCCTTGGAAGGAAAGTTATGACCAACCTAGATAGCATATTAAAAAGCAGAGACATTACTTTGCCAACAAAGGTCCGTCCAGTCAAGGCTTTGGTTCTTCCAGTGGTCCTGTATGGATGCAAGAGTTGGACTGTGAAGAAAGCTGAGTGGCAAAGAATTGATGCCTTTGAACTGTGGTTTTGGAGAAGACTCTTGAGAGTCCCTTGGACTGCAAGGAGATCCAACCAGTCCATTCTAAAGGAGATCAGTCCTGGGTGTTCTTTATGATGCTAAAGCTGAAACTCCAATACTTTGGCCACCTCATGAGAAGAGTTGACTCATTGGAAAAGACTCTGATGCTGGGAGGGATTGGAGGCAGGAGGAGAAGGGGGTGACAGAGGATGAGATGGCTGGATGGCATCACTGACTTGATGGACGTGAGTTTGAGTGAACTCCTGGAGATGGTGCTGGACAGGGAGGCCTGGCGTGCTGCAATTCATGGGGTCACGAAGAGTCAGACACGACAGAGAGACTGAACTGAACTGAATAACATCTTGCCCTTAATTATCACCCATACAGACAAATACTTTTTAATTGGCTTGATATCTTGCTCTTCTTATTTTGGTTTTGCTTAAAGTGTGCCTGTTTGTGACTCAACAGTCCTTTATTTCCCTTATGACCTATAGGTCTATAGAAGTGTACTATTGAAAAGTATTCCAAGAGAAGTTGTGGCATACAATAAAAACCTGAACGGTGATTTTGAAATGACAGATTGTGGTAAGTTGCCCAATTTAGCATTCTATATGTAGTACACCTTTGGTTATATATTTGGTTACATACTACAGTGGATGTCTTGGGGTTACTTATGTAGGTGGAGTGGATAATGCATGTGTGTTTTGAGAAGAAGCAAGTGACTTTGAAATAAGTATGGGTCAGGTACCTCCCTCCACAGAGATTGTATATAGAAACTATTAATTTGTCCTCTGTTTAATTGTGTTTTAGAAGTTTCCTAGTATACTTATACACATTAATATTATATATACTTGTACACATTTATTGTGTAAAAGATAATAAAATTCAAAACTAAATCTGAATGACAGGAAAAGACAGCTGTCAGTGATCTGCCCAGGGAGACAAGGAAATGTCCTGTTCATTAATAAGTGTATTAGATATTCTGCCACCATCAGCAAGGTCACCATCATGACCTTGTTGCACCATCATGCTAAGACTTAAGACTCTAGTAATTTTTTTTTAAAGAAGGAAGAATCAAATATTTGGTATTCATATGTTGATAAATTATGAAAAGATCTCTTCTGCCCATATCCTTTTTCTTGTCTCATCTTTCCATTATTTAATGTAGATGTATGTGTGCATGTGTATATAGGTACTGTAATTTATTTAATTCCTCAGTGTGAGGCATTTAGGTTGTTCTAATTATATACAGCTTTGTGAGGAACATCATTGTAAGTTGATCTTTGGTCCACATCCTTAGAGTAAATTCTTAAAGAAAATTGACTGGGTCAGAGACATTTTTTAAATTGCCCAAATATCCATAATCATTATGGTGTCTACTGGGATCTTACATTTTAAGGTCTTAATGAAAAAATGCTTTAATAATAACGTCCTAGAATCTGATCCCATTTAAGGCCACACAGGCCAAATTCAATTCTTTTTGTATAGATATAGGCTACACATCTCTTCAAGAAAACTGGAGATACCAAGGGAACATTTCTTGTAAGGATGGGCATGATAAAGGACAGAAATGGTAAGGACCTAACAGAAGCAGAAGAGATTAAAAAGAGGTGGCAAGAATACCCAGAAGAACTATACAAAAAATCTTAATGACCTGGATAACCACAATGGTATGGTCACTCACTAGAGCCAGACATCCCTGGAGTATGAAATCAAGTGGGCCTTAGGAAACACTGTGTTAATATGAACAAAGCTGGTGGAAATGACAGAATTCCAGCTGAGCTGTTTAAAACCCCAAAAGATGATGCTATTAAAGTGCTACACTGAATATGTCAGCAAATTTGGAAAACTCAGCAGTGGCCACAGGACTGGAAATGATCAGTTTTCATTCCATCCCAAAGAGAGGGATTGTCAAAGAATGTTCAAACTACAGTACAGTTGTGCTCACTTTACGTGTTAGCCCGGTTATGCTCGAAATCCTTAAACTAGACTTCAGTACATGAACCAAGAACTTCCAGATGTTCAAGCTGGGCTTAAAAGAGGCAGAGAAACCAGAGATCAAATTGCCAACATTTGTTGGATTATGGAGAAAGCAAGGGAGTTCCCGAAAAACTTCTACTTCATTGACTGTACTCAGGCCTTTGACTACGTGGATCACAACAAACTGGAAAATTCTTAAAAGAAATGGAAGGAACTACTAGACCAACTTACCTGTCTCCTGAGAAACATGTATGTGGGTCAAGAAGCAACAGAACTGGACATGAAACAACTGGTTCAAAAATAAAAAGTAGTAGGACAAGACTGTATATTGTCATCCTGCTTACTTAACTTGTATGCAGAGTACGTCATGCAAAATGCTAGGCTGGATGAAGCACAAGCTGGAATCAAGACTGTTGGGAGAAATACCGACAATCTCAGATATGCAGATGATACCACTCTAATGGCAGAAAACAAAGGGAACTAAAGAGCCTCTTGATGCAGGTGAAAGAGGATAGTGAAAAAGCCGGCTTGAAACTCAATATTAAAAGCAAACTAAGATCATGGACCCAGATTGTTTTGGCAATTATGGGTCTTTTATAGTTTCGTATATGTTTTAGAATTATTTGTTCTAGTTCTGTGGAAAATGTCATGGGTAATTTGATAGGGATTGCATTAAGTCTGTAGATTGTTTTGGGTAGGATGCCATTTTAACAATATTCTTCTGGTACAAAAGCATGGGATATCTTTCCACTTCTTTGAATCATCTTCAGTTTCCTTTATGAATGTTGTATAATTCTCAGTATATAAGTCTATCACTTCCTTGATGAGGTCTATTCTTAAGTTTTTTGTTGTTCAGTTTTTTTTTTTTTTTTTGATGCAATTTTGAAAGGGATTGTTGGATTATATTCCCTGTCTGATATTTCATTGTTGGTGTAAAGAAATGCACCTGCCAATCTGCTTATTTTAAGTATTTCTAATTTCCCTCAACATAGACTGAGTTTTAGGATTAGGCGTGCTTAATAAATGACCACTGTTTTCATCAAAAAAAACCTACTTCTGATGTCAAGTATGTTAATTATCGAAGCATTGGTCTTTGATTGAGATATGCCTAATAGAAGAAACCCTATTTATAGTAGCCACCTGTGGAGAAAGAGCTTCCTTATTAAAACACCAACTGGATACTCGGCCTGTGCATTCATTATCATGTTAGCAGAGCACCCCAGACTAGGATTCTTGATTAGAACACTTGAGAGATCCAGATTATAGCTTAGTCTAAATGACGCAAACATAATGCTCAAGAAAATTGAAAACTTTACAATATTTCCTCTGAGGCTTGGCTTAAGAATTTTTTTTAAAAAAAGATGCATGTGTGGTGGTTCATAAAAGGCCTTCTCACAGTAAGGCCTTAGTAAGTAGTAGTTATTATTATTTTGTTTATAAGAAGTATAAAATATATTTTATTAATGAGTATGGCTCTTTAAATGTCTTTTTTTTAAAGCTAATTTTCTAAGGCCATATTCCTTACATAAAATCCTTTAAATGTTGAAAACTAGGTCAGACACACGAAAACAGTTAAGTCCTCTCAAGTGACAAAAGTTCTGTTTCCATAGGAGATATATAAGACTGATAACTACAAATTGATAATTAAGTGACTTTATTCACATTAGAATTATTTTATGGTCACCAGATAGACAGCCAAATGTGGGTAGAGCAGATTCTCTTTTTAGATTGTCTGTGTAAACAAGGTTTCCTTGGTTTTAGATTACAACGAATGCCTTTTAGAGCTTATGAGAAACTGCCAAAATGGGCTAAAAGCACTGTAGTTTTAAATTGGTGTGTGCTCGGTGACTTCTGCATAACTGGAGCTCAAGGGCACCGCAGCCTACACAGTTTCACAGTGAGGTGCAAAAGAGGATAAGGAGGAACGTGGTAGGAGAAATACACAACAAATACCAAATGCTTGCTTCAGGGAAGTGCTGCGGCGCTGGTCAAGCCCATCACATCTCAACATGACCCTTGAATTTATAAATAAATTCTGATCTTTCTTACTTTCATCCTAAAATAATTTTGCTTCTTTACTTTCTCCAGTTTCAGATGGTAAAAAATCACTATATATGTTTCTTCTCAGACTGAAGACTAAGGACTGTATGCAAAGAAATCAGCATCAGTCACTTGAGCAGCTCCTCTGGGAGTGAAGGATGGGGTTTCATTAATACGTGCATTCTAGACAATTTAGGTGTGCTCATCCTCTGAAACCAGTTCCCCTGAGAAATGCATATCTACTGTGCTCTCAATCTCTTTTCCCCTGAATGCAATTATATTGTCCTGGGATATGAAACTAACCATGTATTATGGTTGCATTTGTTGGCCACCTGCAGCCCTGGAATAATTTGCCTTCTCCCTTCCCACTTTCACTTTAGATCCTTTGAAAATTCTGAAGTCAGAGATCCAGGATAAAAATTTCAGCGTGTTTCTCCAGAGTTCTGCAGATAATATCTCCTTTTTTCTAAGAGCTTCTCTCATTCACTGATCGTTTTTTTATAAAACCACATTTTAATTGCTTGACAGTGTTATATGATAATTCAGAAAAGACATTCTTCTTATTCATGAGAACAGTAGGGAAAATTATGAATCCATATATAGTTCATTGGTTCATTTCACAGGTATATACCATGTGCCTAAAATTGTATTAGGCAGAGATCCCTTCTACCTTGTGAGGGAAAACAGATTTGTACCAATTACAGCACCAAGCAGGAAGATCTCATGCTCTTTCCCAGTCTTTCATAAGTTTTGTCTGCTAATGTATATGGTGTAAGATGGTAACCAGGCCTACTGAGGCTTTAATTTCTCAGTGCCAAAGTCCTTAAAGAGGTGAGAATGTAGAAATCTTTTTCCAGCTTAAAGGATAACTGACATCTTGTTTTCTGTTCTGAAATGAAAAAATACTAAATAGCTAAATAATGTTCTTGTTTATGAAGAACTAAAGACCTTTTAGAACTAACACTTTTCATTATAGGGGACTAGAATGCAAAAGTAGGAAGTCAGGAAACACCTGAAGTAACAGGTGTTTGGCCTTGGAGTACAGAATGAAGCAGGGCAAAGGCTAATAGAGTTTTGCCAAGAGAAAGCATTGGTCATAGCAAACACCCTCTTCCAACAACACAAGAGAAGACTTTACACATGGACATCACCATATGGCCAGCACCGAAATCAGATTGATTATATTCTTTGCAGACAAAGATGGAGAAGCTCTATACAGTCAGCAAAAACCAGACCGGGAGCTGACTGTGGCTCAGATCATGAACTCCTTATTGTCAAATTCAGACTTAAATTGAAGAAAGTTGGGAAAACCACTAAACCATCCAGGTATGACCTAAATCAAATCCCTTATGATTATACAGTGGAAGTGACAAATAGATTTAAGGGACTAGATCTCATAGACAGAGTGCCTGATGAACTATGGACAGAGGTTCATGACATTGTATAGGAGACAGGGATCAAGACCATCCCCAAGAAAAAGAAATGCAAAAAAGCAAAATGGCTGTCTGAGGAGGCCTTACAAATAGCTGTGAAAAGAAGAGAGGTGAAAAGCAAAGGAGAAAAGGAAAGATACACCCATTTGAATGCAGAGTTCCAAAGAATAGCAAGGAGAGATAAGAAAGCCTTTCTCAGCGATCAGTGCAAAGAAATAGAGGAAAACAATAGAATGGGAAAGACTAGAGATCTCTTCAAGAAAATTAGAGATACCAAGGAAACATTTCATGCAAGATGGGCTCAATAAAGGACAGAAATGGTATGGACCTAACAGAAGCAGAAGATATTGAGAAGAGGTGGCAAGAATACGCAGAAGAACTGGACAAAAAGATTTTCACGACCCGGTTAATCACGATGGTGTGATCACTCATCTAGAGCCAGACATCCTGGAATGTGAAGTCAAGTGGGCCTTAGGAAGCATCACTACAAACAAAGCTAGTGGAGGTGATGGAATTCCAGTTGAGCTATTTCAAATCCTAAAAGATGATGCTGTGAAAGTGTTGCACTCAATATGTCAGCAAATTTGGAAAACTCAGCAGTGGCCACAGGACTGGAAAAGGTCCATATTCATTCCAATCCCAAGGAAAAGAAATGCCAAAGAATGCTCAAACTACTGCACAATTGCTCTCATCTCACACCAAGGGAGCCTGGTGGGCTTCCATCTATGGGGTAGCGCAGAGTCAGACACAACTGAAGCGATTTAGTAGCAGCAGCAGCAGCTGTAACTAAGCCAATGTTTACTATCTTGGAACAGTGTCCCTCAGGATGGTAGCAAGTATCATGAAGAAGAGGGATTGTGCATAGAAAGTTTGAGAAGTATGAAATTAAAGTGAACATATTTTTTTTCTAATTGCAAAACTTCTGTAAGCCTTTATTATAGTAACGTGTTCTGAATTCCTAAGAGAAGGCTATAATATGCAGCATTTTTTTCACCTTACTGATCACATAGCTTTTTCTGCCTTACTAAGATCCTTCAAAAATAATAGGAGTAAAAAAGACATCCAAATGGGGACCCAGATTCCCCAGGGAGATTCCCTGTGGGCTGCCTGACCCTTGGACCATGTCAGGGTTTTCTTATTTTCCTAAGGTAGAAGCATAGTAGTAGTAGTAGTGTTAGTTGCTCAGTTGTGTCCAACTCTTTGTGATCCCATGGACTCTACCCCGCCAGGCTCCTCTGTCCATGGGATTCTCCAGGCAAGAATACTGGACGAGAGGATATTCTCGACCCAGAGATTGAACCTGGGTCTCCTGCATTGCAGGCTCTTTCTTTACTGTTTGAGCTACAGGGAAAACCAAAGTGGAAACATGCTTCTACTCATATTCTCAATGTTTGCAGGTCAATGTATTGAGAATGAGACGTTTTTTTCACATGCTGAATTCTTTTTAATTGCCAGTAGTTTTCTTAGCTGTGTACAAGAAGCTCAGTTTAGGTAAACTTCAACCCAGAGCTAGGTGGTTCTTGTCAGTACAAGTAGAAGATGTTTTGTAATTCTCTTCCCCCAGAAAAAAGAATAGGATAAAGTTCTGCCTGATGTCACAAGCTACCCTAGAGTTACACTAAAAAATAATGAAAGCACCCTGGGGCAAGCTATAATTTTATAGCTGAGGATGATACCTATAGACAGCATTAAGTTCCTGTTGTGCATGAAAAAATAAGGCTTTTTGAACACTTGTCACCTGCCATGTATTTGCAGAAAAGTAAACATAAGCAATTCACTGTGCTTCTTCCTTAACCTTTGAGGATACACTTTACCTTTTAGAGTCTTTCCACCTTTTCCAAACAGCCAGTAAGAATATCTGCAGTCCCTTTTGTTATCTGAAGCTCAGGATTTGCCACCGTTACCCATATTCTGAAGCTCATTTGAGATAAATTTCAACCTAGGGCTGGTGCCCCTCTGAGAGTCACCAGTGACAGTGGGTTCAAAGGTGTGCTTGTGAAAACATTCTTGCTGAAGTGATATCTAGAGAATAGAGTACCAACTTAAGTTAACATGTTTGTGTTTCTCAAGTTTCCAATTTAATTTATCCATAATATAGGTAGATTTCTGAACTTTTCTAAAAATAGTCATGTCTTACATAAATATTTAGGTTTATTTGATTTTTTTTGCTTTTATATTGTAGAGAGAGTTGTGTTTCAGATCCCCAAATTATAGATTAAGGTAAACCTATCACAACACTGAATTCTTTTAACAGACTTGGAAGATGCTACAAAAACACCTGACTGCTCCAGTGGACCAGTGAAAGAGGAAAGAGGTGATCTTATCAAATTTTACAATACAATATATGTAGGAAGAGTGAAGTCATTTGCATTGAAATACGACTTGTCAAATCAGGACCATGTGGTACGTTTTTTATTTTACTACTTTATTAATATCTGTTCTCATAATTGGTTTACTATGAGATTATTTTGGTAGATAAGTATTTCCAAGTTAAAGCCTTACTGATACATTTTACAGGAGAAAACATGCTAGTGATTAATTAGAGTGATTAAGGCTGTGATAAAACAGACTAGAGAAAATTATGGAAATTTCATCCATACTGTGATCATATGTTGCTAGAAATTATGGATGCATATGGGCAAAGAGTCAATGGGAACATGGAAAAATGAAAACAGTTCTGGTTCTTTTTCCCCTTGTTTTTGATTTCTATTATTATATTTCTGAGAGAAATGTTTTTATCAAGATAAAGAGAAAAGGAAATAAATAGGCTTGAATCAATAATAGAAACAACACTAAGAAATTTTTATGCCGTATATAGATTTGACACTACCAGCAGGCCTTTATAAGTTTTATCAGTGTATAAGCTGACGTTGGTTCCCAGAAGAGCAGACTTCAGTTATAAGAAAGAGGAACCAAGTAGAAGCTGCATTCAGGCAGTAGCTATATATGTGTCTGTGTCTCTGCATTTCTCTCCTTGTCCCTTTCAATGAATATGAGCTGACTGTCCTCAGAGGCCATGACTACTTATTCTTCTCCGTCAGTTCCACACATCCCCCCACCATGTGCTATACTGTGAATATCTCTAACATCAGCTAATTGGGAAAAAAAGAAAACTAGTTTTCCTAGCTTCAAGTGAAGATGATGAATGAAATACTAATTAAGGAGTCATCCCCATTTATGCTTGGAATAGAATATTGTATAGATTATTAAAAGTGCAGTTCCTTCTCACTTTATCTCTGAGTCCTTTGCATTTCGGTATAAAGTCTTACACTTTATACTAGTAACTCAGTCAGTAAAAGAATCTCCCTGCAATGCAGGAGATGGGAATTTGGTCCTTGGGTTGGAAAGATCCCCTGGAGAAGGAAATGGCAAGCCACTCCAGTATTCTTGCCTGGGAAATCCAATGGACAGAGGAGCCTGGGGGCTATAGTACTTGGGGTTGAAAGAGTTAGACATAGTGACTAAAGCACCGGGCAGAAAGTCTTAACCATTTTATTAAGAGATTTGTTCCTTGTTGGACTCTTCTTGCTGGCCCACAGAATACTCTGCCTCTCTTATTATCTGCACTACTAATCTGGTTGTGGGTATATATGTGTGGACTCTTAAGACTCTTGAGACACCTTTGGTGATCAAAGGTGCACGGAGATCAAACCAGTCAACCCTAAAGGAAATCAACCCTGAATATTCATTGGAAGGACTGATGCTGAAGCTGAAGCTCTGATAACATTGGCCACCTGATGTGAGGAGCCAGCTTATTGGAAAAGACCCTGATGCTGCAAAAGATTGAGGGCAAGAGGGGAAGGGGAAGACAGGACGAGATGGTTAGCTAGCATCACTGACTCCATGGACATGAATTTGAGCAAACACCATGAGATAGTGAAGGACAGGAAGCCTGACACTGCAGTCCATGGGGTCACACAGAGTCGGACACAACTTAGCACCTAAACAACAACAGTGTGTGTGTGGAGAGAGATCCTTATTGCAAGTGTTAGGATATAAGTTATTCTTTGCCTCACTTTCTGAGCACGGACATGAAGTTCCTAAGCTGTTGGCTTACTGCTTCTGGTGTCTTACACAGAATCCTTCAGGATTTCCTGAAAGATCCAGAAAAATAAATTTGAATTTATTTATCCATTAGTAATTGTTGAAAAACAAGGGTTAATGAATCATTTTTAAATTTTTTTACAGCCATAATAAGTTCTTATGGTATAGTTCAGTTCAGTTCAGTTCATTCGCTCAGTCGTGTCCAACTCTTTGTGACCCCATGAATCGCAGCACGCCAGGCCTCCCTCCCTGTCCATCACCAACTCCCGGAGTTTACCCATACTTATGTCCATCAAGTTGGTGATGCCATCCAGCCATCTCGTCCTCTGTCGTCCCCTTCTCCTCCTGCCCCCAATCCCTCCCAGCATCAGGGTCTTTTGCAATGAGTCAACTCTTCACATGAGGTAGCCAAAGTATTAGACTTCTAATTAGGAGATACCAATAAGAATAAAAACGTGGTACAGGGAAAAAAAGTTCCATGTTGATACTTCACCCTTACGGGGAGAAGGGGAGTATAGAATAAAAAATATGGTAGAATTCAAAAAAAGAAAGAAAAACTTTCATCTGATATAAGCTTTGGTGGTGGTTTATTCATTAAGTCGTGTCTGACTCTTGTGACCCTGTGGACTGTAGACTGCCAGGCTCCTCTGCCCATGGGATTCTCCAGGCAAGAATACTGGAGTGGGTTGCCATTTCCTTCTCCAGGGTATCTTCCCGACTCAGGGATGGAACCCGGTCTCCTGGATTGTAGACAGATTCTTTACCAACTGAGCTATGAGGGAAGCCCTATAAAAGCTTTACTTTTATGTTATTTCAGATGGAAGCTCCGCCACTCTCCCCTTTTCCACATATTAAGCAACAGCCAGGCTCCCCACGCCGCATTTCCCAGCAGCACTCCATTTATGTGTCCCCACACAAGAATGGGTCGGGCCTTACACCAAGGAGTGCTCTGCTGTATAAATTCAACGGCAGCCCTTCTAAGGTAACGTGCTCCCAAACTTTACTCTAAAACAGCAATATCCGTGTTAAAAATTGGATTTCAGATTTCCAGTTAGTAATCTTCAATCATACCCCATTTTTTTTGCAAAGTTACTACAAATAAATACGAACTCTTACTGTTGCAAGTTTCCTGTGATCAAGAGCAGTGTATCCAGTTGAGGGAGTTTAATCTGTTATGACTGACATGGTATTGGGGGAGTTTGCACGAAGAGCACAGTGTTTCCCTGCTCAGGCACCATCTTGAGAAGGACCAGTAAGGCAGCACCTGCAAGTGGTCAGATATGTGGACACTCTGTAAAGAAAGACCTTGGAAGGGAAAGTTCATTTGGTGGATGGCGCCTGGGATAGGGAAAAGCCTGAAAGCAGAGGCCTCTTCTGACTTAGACAGCTCTGTGGTCACCTCCATCTTTAGTCCCATTAATAATGATGATCCAATGGGGACATGATTGCTTTTTTCAGGTATTCAAGGACTATCAAGTAGATGTGTTCATTGTATCTCCAAAAGCCAGAATGACTACCAACTAGGAGTAGTGGGATAGGTTGTAACTCAGTCCAAATACGTGGCAGCTCCTGAACTCATTAGTTTCTTAACTCATTTAGATCCACAGCATTGGTTGCATTCCTGCCATACTTAGCAAATAAAGTTTACTGAGATATACCTCACAGACTTGCATTTCCCCTTCATAGAAGCTGATTTCATATAAGGACTTCTAGAAGAAATCCTTGGATAAAATCAGAAATGGGTCTAATTGAATTCTAAGGCAGTAATTTCAGAATCATAGGTCAGAATCTAGGGAGCTTGTTGAACACAGATTCTTGTCCCATAGACTTATTGAATCACAAAGTTCTAGCAGGCAGATTCCCTAGACAGCGCTGATGCACAGTGTTCAGGAACAACTTCTCAAAGGCTGTTTTTCAGTAAGACCAGCAACATCAGCATCACCTAGGAGCATGTTAGAAATGCAGAATCTCAGGCCTCACACCAACTCTACTGAATCTGAATCTGTATATTATCATTCCCCAGATGATTAGTAAGCACAGTAAAGTTTGAAAAGCAGTGCTTCAGAAAAAAGACCTCAAACTTGATGGAAGTTTGTTTGATTTATCAGAATCACCTGGAGGTCTTGATAAACTAGAGATCGCTGGTTCCAATACCTAGAATGTCTGATTCAGTCAGTGTAGGGTGAGACTTAAGAATTTGCATTCCTAATAAGCTCCTAAATGCTCTGCTGCTTGTGGTCTGATGTCCACATTTTTAAAACTATTGCTATAATGTAAATCCAATTTTTATAATCACCTGAACAGGTTAATTCTAATCACCCTTATTAAGTTCAACTAGATTCAAAAAAATAATCTCTTCCTCAGTGTTTAGCTTTAGATAGAGGATAAAGGGTAGGAAAAAGCAGTTAGCTTAGTTCTTTGCTGCTATTTCCCTCCTTTCCCCTTTTACTCACACATATCCTCTATTTTTGCACAGAGTTTGAAAGATATCAACAACATGATAAGGCAAGGTGAGCAGAGAACCAAGAAGCGAGCAATAACCATTGATGGTGATGCAGAATCACCTGCCAAACGCCTCTGTCAAGAAAATGATGATGTTTTACTTAAACGACTACAGGATGTTGTCAGTGAAAGAGCAAACCACTAGTGCCCGTCTCATTTCTGTGATAAAAGCACTTTTCAGGTTGTGTTGCAGGAAGTTGGGCCTCTGTCTTTCAAAACAATCAACCCTGAAGGTAGTAAACATCACTGAGTTACAAGAAAAGTTACACCAAAGTTAAGTGGATTTTTTTAAAACTTTTATCCAAAATGTAGTTGACAGATGTATTTTGAGTTGGATTGTAATGTTTTTAAGTGCACTTAAAACGGAATATTTTTAAGTGCACTTAAAAAGGAATGGTTTTAAGTGCACTTAAAAAGGAATGGTTTTTTAAGTGCCTTTTAAGCATATTAATAGTCATAGAGTTGTTAAAATATTTGTTCTCTGAGTTTTTCAGACAAAGTAAAGAGAAACCTTATAATTTTTAAGCTCACTTTTTAAAATAATCAAATGTCCTCTCCTTCTGGGCTTTGTCATAAGAGGGTGAATAATCTTTTTGGTAGGTATGCTTTGAGATGTTTGTGCTCCCAATTTAATATTGAGTAGAGGTTGGGTTCCATGGCATCTAGGCCAGAGGATGGTGTATGAGCCTGTCTCTGACCCAGTGTGCTAACTCCACATCCAGGTGCCACTGTGGGTTGTCCAGAGGCTTCTCATGCCCTTCCTCTCCTTGAGCAGAAGCATGTTTTTGCTTAAACCCCGCACTACCCCACTCCTTGCTTTCCAACCTTAAGCCCTCTTAGCCTGGTGTCACAACCTAATAAAAGAGCTACTTGCTCCTTTTTAAAACTATTATCACTTTGTTTTCCAAACCATTAACTTAATTATATATGATTATATCATATAGCTCTCAAAATAGGAAACTGCTTCTCAGGCTAGTAGAGTAAACTACAGAAAAGAGTTGTTAGAGACTAAATTTCCTATTAGTGAGAAAGCAGCCATGATAATATGTAAGATACTTTTTTGAGATCATTATAAGATTGATCATTCTCAACATCTAATTGATTCCTTAAGAATAGTTGAAACCTGATTTCTCAAAACCATGTTAATATCACCTCATGCCTTATAATTATACTATTCCATCCATGACACAGCTGCTTATCACCTCCTGCTCTTTGCTCACTGTATCATCAGTGCATTATGAGTTTCCCATTAGGGTTTGATCATTGTCCCCTTATGGGTGTTTTCTAGGGCTAGGGGTGCCACTTTACAAAGAATCAGCTGTTCAATATTCACTTTTCTAGTGTGTTTCCAGAATCTGGAAGGAGGTGAATAAGCCATTCTTAATTAATTTTGAGAAAATTTTATCAAACGTATGCTTTTTAAAACTGCAAACCTTATTTTTTTTAATGCTAAATATTTAACTAGTGAAAAGTGAAACTGGCTCAGTCATGTTCGACTCTTTGCCATCCCATGGACTGTAGCCTACCAGGCTCCTCTGTCCATGGAATTCTGCAGGCAAGAATACTGGAGTGGGTAGCCATTCCCTTCTCCAGCGGATCTTCCCAACCCAGGGATTGAACCCAGGTCTCCTGCACTGCAAGTGGATTCTTTACTGTCTGAGCCACCAGGGAGGCCCATTTAACTAGTAACCCTGGCTAATTTGAATTTGTCTAAAATTTGGCTATTAACTATTATCAATAATTATGATTATTAGGAATTTTATTTTTAAATTTTAAGAAGAAAAAGTAAGTCTGGTTACATTTTACTTTTCTTAAAATTACATCATTTTTTTGTGTAGTATCTACACATGTTACAAGCCAAATAGCATCAAGTCTGTCTTGAATCCTTGTGTATATTTTCATGTAGCTATAACTATTGTATCATTATTATTGTGCAAAATATAAAGGAGCATTTGTACATTGTCTATATAAGAAAATCTGGATGTGTTTTTGTCAGTTTTCTAGACTGTATATTCATGTACATAAAATGGTTAATAAAATATTGGTGTTTTTGTGAGATTACTGAATAAAACCTATACTTGTACTCTTTTCTATGTGACTGGATGCAATTGTGCAGTCATCTATAATCTGTGTCTCTAAATATCTGGTTTATATCTTTTAAATGTCTTAGTGTAATTAAATGTAACATTAAAATTAAAACTTAATGTAACTTAGTGTAACTAATTAACATTAAAAGTTAATATTCTCAGTGCTTTCCAGGAGCCAGGAGGAGAATGGAGGTGAATTGACTGATTGACAAGTACAGGGTTTTCTTCTGATGTGATGGAAATAATTTTATAACTTGGTATAGGTGGTGATTGCATACCATTATAAACTTATTAAATGACAATGAATTTTACACTTTAAAATAGTTATTTTTATGTTGGGAGAATTTCACCTCAATTGAAAAACGCCTTCAGTTCAGTTCAGTCGCTCAGTCGTGTCCGACTCTTTGCGACCCCATGAATCGCAGCACACCAGGCCTCCCTGTCCATCACCAACTCCCAGAGTTCACTCAGACTCACGTCCATCGAGTCAGTGATGCCATCCAGGCATCTCATCCTCTGTCGTCCCCTTCTCCTCCTGCCCCCAATCCCTCCCAGCACCAGAGTGTTTTCCAGTGAGTCAACTCTTCGCATGAGGTGGCCAAAAGTACTGGAGTTTCAGCTTTAGCATCAGTCCTTCCAAAGAAATCCCAGGGCTGATCTCCTTCAGAATGGATTGGTTGGATCTCCTTGCAGTCCAAGGGACTCTCAAGAGTCTTCTCCAACAACACAGTTCAAAAGCATCAATTCTTCGGTGCTCAGCCTTCTTCACAGTCCAACTCTCACATCCGTACATGACCACAGGAAAACACCATAGCCTTTAGACGGACCTTAGTCATCAAAGTAATGTCTCTGCTTTTGAATATGCTATCTAGGTTAGTCATATCTCTTCTTCCAAGGAGTAAGTGTCTTTTAATTTCATGGCTGCAGTCACCATCTGCAGTGATTTTGGAGCCCCAAAAAATAGTCTGACACTGTTTCCACTGTTTCCCATCTATTTCCCATGAAGTGATGGGACCAGATGCCATGATCTGAGTTTTCTGAATGTTGAGCTTTAAGCCAGTTTTTCACTCTCCACTTTCACTTTCATCAAGAGGCTTTTTAGTTCCTCTTCACTTTCTGCCATAAGGGTGGTGTCATCTGCATATCTGAGGTTACTAATATTTCTCCCGGCAATCTTGATTTCAGCTTGTGTTTCTTCCAGTCCAGTGTTTCTCATGATATACTCTGCATAGAAGTTAAATAAGCAGGGTGACAATAGACAGCCTTGACGTACTCCTTTTCCTATTTGGAACCAGTCTGTTGTTCCATGTCCAGTTCTAACTGTTGCTTCCTGACCTGCATACAGGTTTCTCAAGAGGCAGGTCAGGTGGTCTGGTATTTCCATCTCTTTCAGAATTTTCCACAGTTTATTGTGATAACACACTCAAAGGCTTTGGCATAGGCAATAAAGCAGAAATAGATGTTTTTCTGGAACTTTCTTGCTTTTTCGATGGTCCAGCGGATGTTGGCAGTTTGATCTCTGGTTCCTCTGCCTTTTCTAAAACCAGCTTGCACATCAGGATGTTCATGGTTCACGTATTGCTGAAGCCTGGCTTGGAGAATTTTGAGCATTACTTTACTAGCATGTGAGATGAGTGCAATTGTGTGGTAGTTTGAGCATTCTTTGGCATTGCCTTTCTTTGGGATTGGAATGAAAACTGACCTTTTCCAGTCCTGTGGCCACTGCTGAGTTTTTCAGATTTTTCTGGCATATTGAGTGCAGCACTTTCACAGCATCATCTTTCAGGATTTGAAATAGCTCAACTGGAATTCTATCACCTATAAGAAGCAGAATTATGTCAGGACTTTGAAATGGACCAATTTACCTTACGAATTAAGGAAAAGTCTCCCCTCTTCAGAGTGCTTTCAGGTATATTTATCCATTTGAGACTCAAAACTTAAAAGTTCTTTGCTGTTTAAGATATTTTAAATTAATTTTTAAAATTAATTTATTCAGCCACATTGGGTCTTAGTTTTGATGGCAGGATCTTCACTGGGTCATGCAGGATCTTTGGTTTAGATGCACAGACTCTCCAGTTGGGGCACTTGAGCTCAGTAGGTACTTCCCAGTATATGGGATCTTAGTTCCCTGACTAGGGATTGAACCCAAGTCCTCTGCATTGCAAGGCAAACTCTTAACCACTGGACCATCAGGGAAGTCCCAAGATATTTTTAATTAACTTTTAAAAAATGTTGGCTGTACTAGTCTTCCTTGTGGCGAGCGGAGGCTTAGTTGCCCTGCAGCATGTGTGCATGTGTGCTGAGTTGCTCAGTCATGTCCATCCAACTCTTTGCAACCCCTGTGTCATTGGAAAATGGATTCTTAACCACTGGACCACCAGGGAGGTCCCTCTAATTATGTGGTTAGGTTGTTTAACTTAAAAAAGTTTTTTAAAGATGGTAATATTCCAGCTTGTTTTTATTTTGTTACTTACACTACTTTCACTAAGTTAACAAACCTAATATGTTGGAGAAGACTCTTGAGAGTCCCTTGGACTGCAAGGAGATCCAACCAGTCCATTGTAAAGGAGATCAGTCCTGGGTGTTCATTGGAAGGACTGATGCTGAAGCTGAAACTCCAATACTTTGGCCACCTCATGCGAAGAGTTGACTCATTGGAAAAGACTGATGCTGGGAGGGATTGAGGGCAAGAAGAGAAGGGGATGGACAGAGGATGAGATGGCTGGATGGCATCACCAACTCAATGGACATGAGTTTCAGTCAACTCCGGGAGTTGGTGATGGACAGAGAGGCCTGGCGTTCTGCGATTCATGGGGTCGCAAAGAGTTGGACGTGACTGAACTGAACTGAACTGAGGGATATAAAAGTGATCCAGGCATAGTTCCTGTCCTCAAGGTATATTTGTAGTCTATTAATATAATGGTGTAAGTATAGTAGTACGGTACTACACAGGGAGGAATGGTGTTAGGACAGAGTAGATGATTCACTCTGTCTAAACAGGTGTGTTAGGGAATCTAAAATCACTCTAAGTAGTAGTGTTAGTTGCTCAGTGTCCGACTCTTTGAGATCCCATGGACTGTAGCCCGCCAGGCTCCTCAGTCCATGGGATTCTCCAGGCAAGAATACTGGAGTGGATTGCCATTCCCTTCCCCAGAGGATCTTCCCAATCCAAGGATCAAACCTGGGTCTCCTGCATTGCAGGCAGATTCTTTACCATTTGAGCTACAGGGAAGACCAAAATCACTCTAAAGTGGGGACCAAATAGTAATTTAGTCCTTAGGGATGACTACTGCCAGGGCAGTAGAAGACAGAGCACAACCAGTAGTAAGTCCCAGAGGTATGAAAGTACTGTAGGGTTAGGAATTGCAGATACTTCAGCGAGGTTGAAAGGAAGTGTACATACTCAAAAGTGAGTGCCAAGAGCTAGAAAGGGCCCTTTCTTAGTCGGGCTCTAAGCCAGGTTAGGGAGCTCAGGTTTGGTAATTTCCAATGGTTTTCAACATTGGCTGCAGCTGGGAAGTTTTAAAAAACACATCAGTGCATGGGCTTCTCCCCCCAGAGGTTTCTGATTTAATTGGTTTGGGGAACAACCTAGCTTTAAGATTTTTAAATACTCCCTAGGTGAGTCCAAAATCACTGCCATCGGTGACTGCAGCCATGAGATGCTTGCACCTTGGAAGAAAAACTATGACAAACCTAGACAGCATATTGAAAAGGAGACCTTTGCCCACAAAGGTCTATATAGTCAAAGCTATGGATTTTCCAGTAGTAGTCATGTACAGATGTGAGAGTTGGACCATAAAGAAGGCTGAGCACCAAAGAATTGATCCTTTCAAACTGTGGTGCTGGAGAAGACTCTTGAGAGTCCCTTGGACTACAAGGAAATCAAACCAGTCAATCCTAAAGGAAATTAATCCTGAATATTCATTGGAAGGATTGATACTGAAGCTGAAGTTCCAATACGCTGGCCACCTGATGCGAAGAGCCAACTCAGTGGAAAATATCATAATGCTGGGAAAGATTGAGGGCAAGAGGAGAAGGGGGTGACAGAGGATTAGTTGGTTGGATGGCATCACCAACTCAATGGACATGAGTTTGAGCAAGCCCCAGGAAATGGTGAAGGACAGGGAAGCCTGCATACTGCAATCCATGGGGTTGCAAAGAGTCGGACATGACTTAGCAACTGAACAACAACAGGTGAGTACCTAAGGTGAGAACCACTGGTGTATAGGTCAGGGGGGTGCCACTAAAGTGTTTTCTTTCTAATATTTATTTAATTTAGACTGTGCTGGGTCTTGGTTGCAGGGCTTCCCAAGTGTAGTGGAAAAGAATCCACCTGCCAGTGCAGGAGATGCAGGTTCAGTCCCTGGGTTGGGAAGATCCTCTGGAGAAGGAAATGGCAACCTGCTCCAGTATCCTTGCCAGGAAAATTCCATGGACAGAGGAGCCTGGTGAGCTACAGTCCATGGTGTTGCAAAGAGTCAGACATGACTGAGCTTGCACACAAGGCGGGGGTGGGTCTGGGGTGGGTGGGTAGTCTTAGTTGCGGCTCATGGGCTCTTCCTTCTTTGTTGTGATATGTGGGACTCAGCATGAGAACTCTTAGGTGCGGCATGTAGGATCTATATCCCTGACTAGGGATTGAACGTGGGCCCCTGCTTTGGGAGCACGGAATCTTAGCCTCTGGACCACCCGGAAAGTCCCAAAGTGGTTTTTTAATTTTATGCGGATAATGACAAAATCTGATGTTTATTTTAGAGCAGCAGTTCCCTAAATTGCCCAAAGATAAGGATTACCTGAGACACTTGACTCCTAGGCCCCGCCCTTGACCAAAGGAATGAAATCTTCAGGAGAAGAATTTAGGAATTTTGTTAATCTCTGTTTCAAGTGATATTTAACCTCAAGCAAGTCAGAGACGTTTCTGGCAGTGTTTCTCAAATTTTAAGAGCGTAGGAATCACCAGGATTGTTAATCTTGTTAAAAATGCAGACTGGTGTTAGGTCTGAGATTTTGCTTTTCTAACAAGCTCTTACCTAACACCAGTGCTGCTAGGCCAACGACTGCTTTGAATAGCAAGTTTTAGAAATCTGGAAGCTATGTGGAGGAGTGATTAGAGGATGTTTAGCCTGATGAGAGACAAGTTAGTCATTTTTAACTTGGTTTAATTTTACCACCTTCAGGGACATTGGCAATGACATGTTTGCATTTTGGGTTGTCACAACTGGGCATGAGAGGTGGTGCCCAGTAGGTAGCTAGCAGACAGAAGCCAGAGATGCTGCTTAACATCCTACACTGTACTGGGCAGGCTCACAACAAAGAATTATCCAGCCCTAGTATCAGTTGTGCCAATCCCTGAATTAAGTGAACTTTTACCCGGGCAAGAAGAGCTCTGTGTTTTAATGTCATAGTAGTGGAGATAGAAAGGAAACAACCAAGGGTTACCCAACTGAGCAGGTGTGGAGTCCTAGTCAGTGATGGCTTCATAAAGAAGATGACTTTCCAAGAAGGATTCATGGTAATAGATTCCAGGTGGGATAACTAATACACACATGGGATTATTTGGTGTTGATGATAGATCCTTAATATGTTGAAGAAAATGCTCCTGAGGTTTCAGATTCTACCTGTGTCAGTGGTTCCATCAAATTTTCCCATGAATCACCTTTGCGGGTTTATTAACTATGCAGATTTAAAGTGTAGTACACAAACAGCTTTGTTAAGCATCCCAGGCTATTCTTACCCAGGAAGCTCAGAAGGTACCTATCTAATGATCAGGAATACAGAGATCTGGGTTCAAACATCTGCCCTGGCACTGTCTCACCAAACCAAGTGGAACTTAACTGCTTACTCATCTCAGTTAGGTCACCATCAAGTCAGGAAATAATTAATTATGGAAAATAACATTGATTTTAGAAAATTTAGATTATATATAAGCAAAAAAATAAAAACTATATCCCCACCAACCAGAGGTTACCTTTTCAAATTTAAAAAACATTTTTTTTTCACTTGAGGAAATTGTGTAAATCTTGTTTATACTATGATGAATTTTTCCTAGCTTCATTGAGGCTTAATTTACATAGAATAAAATATACCTATCTTAAGTGTATAGTTTGATGAATTTTAGTAATTATGTATGATTGTAAAACTACCGCCACAATCTTTATCTTACTGTGCTTTGCTTTATTGCTCTTTACAGATAATTGCTTTTTTTTTTTTTTTTAACTAATTGAAAGTTTGTGGCAACTCTGCATCAAGCAAGTCTTTTGGACTTTTGCAACAGTATTTGCTCCTTTTGAATTACAGTTTTCATCTTTTCCAGATATATGCCCAGGAGTGGGATTGCTGGATCACATGGCAACTCTTTTTAATTTTTTAAGGAACCTCCATGTTTTTCATAATGACTGTGCTGCAGTGACCTCTTGATGTGAATCTTCCTAGACTTATTTTCAGTGAATTATGTATTTTTAAAGTATTAATAAAAATGGATCATATATGTTAACTTCATATATCCTTTTTGGTGGTGGTTGTTTAGTTGCTAAATCGTGTCCAACTCTTCCAACCCCGTGGATTGTAACCTGCCAGTCTCCTCAGTCCATGGGATTCTCCAAGCAAGAATACTGGAGTGGGTTGCCATTTCCTTCTCCAGGGGATCTTCCCAACCCAAGAATCAAACCTGTGTCTCCTGCGTTGCAGGCAGATTCTTTACGTATTGAGCCATGAGGGAAGACTATATCCTTTTTGCAATGTCTAAATTTTACCTCTCTGACAGTATTAATGCTTATCTTCCAAAGGATTATTATTATTTTATTTTTTTTAGTATTTATTTGTTTGACTGCATTGAGTCTTAGTAGCGGCCATAGGATTTTCATTGTGTTATGCAGGATGTGTTCACTGTGACACACGGATTCTGTACTTGTGGTGTGTGAGCTCCAGAGCAGGCAGCCAGTGAATTATTTATGTTATCGTCAAACAAGGAAAGATTAGCACAGTCACTGCAGCCACTGCAGGAAGTGTCCTCGACAAGATGAAGTACAACATTCTGGACCACTATTCCCAGGCCAGTGAGTACTCAGCCAAATATATCAGGAATTTGCATCACCCAGTTTAGTGCAAGACCAGACAAGTACTTCACTCTGGGGTTCCCCTCTGGGAGCAGCCCCACTTGGCTGCTACAAGAAGCTGATTGAGTACTATAAGAATGAAGACCTGTCCTTCCAATATGGAAGACTTTCAACATGGATGAGTATGTGGGCCTTCCTTGAGACCACTGAGAGAGTTACCTCCTTCATGTGGGACACCTTCCTCAAACACATTGACATCTGCCCAGAAAACACCCAAATTCTGGATGGGAATGCAGTTGGCCTACAGGCTGAGTGTGATGCCTTTGAAGAGACAATCAAGGCTGCAGGTAGGGATTGAGCTGTTTGTTGGAGGCATGGGCCTTGATGAACACATTGCCTTTTACAAGTCAGGCTCCAGTCTGTTGTCCAGGACCCATGTGAAGATGCTGGCCATGGACACCATCCTGGCCAGTGCTAGGTTCTTCAGTGGTAATCTCACCAAGGTGCCCACCATGGCCCTGACAGTGGGCATGGGCACTGACTGTCATGGTGCTAGAGAGGTGATGATCCTCATCACAGGGTTCACAAGGCGTTTGCTCTGCACAAGGCCATCAAGGAGGGAGTGAACCATATGTGGACCATGTTTGTCTTCCCACAGCATCCCCACATGGTGCTTATCCCCACATGATGAGGATGCCACCCTGGAGTTGAAAGTGAAAATCATCAAGTATTTCAGAGATTTAAAGCTTGTTCATAACAAGTTGGTGGACCCCCTGTGCAATATCAAAGAGAAACAAACAGAGAAAAGCCAGCCGTTTTAGAAGCCATACACTGATTAGCTGATGCTACTTGTAGTCTCAAAGACCTCACTGGGACAGGTGGGTCTCTCTGAAGATTGTCTTTAGGAGGACAGAATTGTTTTTCTTTAATCTAGTATGGTTACTAGCTAAATGGGTGAACTTGTTCTTGGTGGTGCAGTGTGGAGTCTAGTCATGGAATTCAGCTAATTTATAATTTAATCAGAAAAAAAATCACTACATAATTTTGATGTTTGCCCCACAGGTTCGGGGTTTTAAACTTGTTATTGTGTCTCTAACACTGTTCATGTGCACAATATACTCCTGTCAGGAATGTCTATCATTACATGCACTGATTCTCAATTGAGAGGGAGTTTGGAGCTTATGTGTGTATTGGACAAAACCTCTTTGGAAAGTCTTAAAAGCCTGTCTTGGGTAGGCCTGCCCCTTGTTTTAGAATCATTGTTCCGGATTAAGGAACAAACTCAATGTCTAAAATCAGTGTAAGGCAGCTGTTCCTTTAGTCGGTAACATGTGCCATGGGAAGAAAACTCTCCCTCGCTGTTTTTCCCCAGCTAGGAAAACTTTGCCAGCTTTTTTTTTCTGCTCTCTCAGTTGGCCTTTCAATGAACTCAAAGGCCTCCTTGAGAGAGGATTCAGGTGGGTGGGGCTAAAGAGAAGGCTTTTGCCTATGAACTCAGTTCCTCAACGGGCCCAGCCTCATCAGACTCCTATCCCTCGGGGACGCTCCAGCACCAGGAGAAAGGCAGAGATCCTGTGTTTTGTTCCAAGGTCTCACTATGGTGCCTCTCTTAATATACACTCATTCGTAGGTAGGAAGTTCATGGGGGCAACAGACACAACCAAGACTCAATGTTACGTTGAGCCAGGGTTATGGGGTCAGGGGAAATAGCTCAATTATGAATTTAGAAACAATACCAGAGAGACATGTTTTCTGTGTCCCTAAGAGTTGACAGCCAAGAAATATATCAAGTGCTTCTACAGTTGTCTAATATCCTCTCTCCACTTAAAATGTTCTGCCCTTCTAACCTCCTGGGTCTGTGTGGTGTGGTCTGATGTTCTCAGAATATCAGGAAGTACACTTTTGCCCCATTACCCTTCACTCCTTGTTCACAGGATGAGTCTATCGCTCTGCCTTCCATTCCCTCTTATGTCTTGATGGTCTGGATGCTGCCTCCTCCTCCTCCCAGTGTTTGAAGTCGCTCCTGCCTCTATTTCTGGAAAGGTCTTTCAGAGCCTGGCTCAGGCCTGTCTTTAACTGCTGTGTTTGTTACCAGCGTTTCATTTTTAGCTTTTATACGTGATTGTGCTATCATTCTGTTTTTGTTTTCATTTTTAAAGTTTATTATTATAGATTTATTTATTTTTGGCTGCACTGGATCTTCGTTGCTGTGTGTGGGCTTTCTCTAGTTGAGTCAAGTGGGGGCTGCTCTCTAGTTGCAGTTGTGCGGGCTTCTCACTGTGGGGGCTTCTAATTGCAGTGGCTTCTGTTGTGGAGCACAGGCTCTAGGGCATTCAGGCTTCAGTAGTTGCAGCTCTCAGGCCCTAGAGCACAGGCTCAGTAGTTGTGGCGCATGGGCTTAGCTGCCCTGCAGTATCTGGAATCTTTGACCAAGAATTGAACCCATGTCCCCTGCGTTGGCAGAGGACATTCTTAACCACTGGACCACCAGGGAAGTCCTGTCATTCTGTTTTAACCTAATGAATCAATGGACTTGTTTTACAGTGTGATATTTTCTATTAAATCTGGTACTTTCAAGGAAAAAAATAAAGATTTAAAAGGTTTTAGATTTATTTCTTTGTTGAATTTGTTTTAGATACTGGCATTTGGAATAAATTTATTGAGTCTAATGTTTGCAAAGTTAAAAATTAGACACTATTTAATCTATAATATGATGATGCAAGTTGGCTAAAATACGAGATATTCATTACATAGTGGAGTACCCCACAGGCTCCCTTACTTCATTTGGGTCTCTGCTCAAGTGTCAGCTCATAGCACTTCCTAGCCTTTCCTATACTCTTCAGTTCAGTTCAGTTCAGTTCAGTCGCTCAGTCGTGTCCAACTCTTTGCTTAGTATGTTTTCTTTTTCTTACCAGAATGTATAGTCTACTCATGTATTATCTGAATCCACCACCCACTAGTGAATGAAGCACCATGTAGGTGGAACATTTTTTCTATAGTTTTCCCAGAGTATAGAATGACACATTGAAGGAAGTACAGGCTCAACATTTGCCAAATTAGTGAACTGAAACAAAAGGCTTAGTGATGCTTTCTCTGTTGTTTTTTTGGTGGTTTTCTTGGCCTCTTGGCATGAAGGATGTTAGTTCCCCAAACCAAGGGTTGAACCCCCAGCCCCAACGCCTCCCACTGCAGTGGAAACACAGACTCTTAACCACTGGACCACCAAGGAAGTCCCCAGGTTTCTTTTTATAATAATTATATCTCACATGTACTAAGCATGTACATACTGCATTGAACAAGGGGGCATATTTGTTGTTGTTGTTCAGCCACTGAGTCACGTCCAACTCTTTGTGACTGCAGCCACAAAATTAAGAGACACTTACTCCTTGGAAGAAAAGCTATGACAAACCTAGACAACATGTTAAAAAACAGAGACATTATTTTGCCAACAAAGGTCCACATAGTCAAAGCTATGATTTTTCCAGTAGTCATGTATGGATATGAGAGTTGGACCATAAAGAAGGCTGAAAGCCAAAGAATTGTTGCTTTTGAACTGTGGTGTTGGAGAAGACTCTTGAGAGTCCCTTGGACTGTGAGGAGATCAAACCAGTCAATCCTAAAGGAAATCAGTCCTGAATGTTCATTAGAAGGACTGATGCTGAAGCTGAAGCTCCAATACTTTGGCCACTTGATGCAAACAGCTGACTCATTATAAAAGACCCTGATGCTGGGCAAGATTGAAGGCAGGAGGAGAAGGGGACGACAGAGGACGAGATGGTTGAGTGGCATCACCGACTCAATGGACTTGAGTTTGGGCAAGCTCCAGGAGATGGTGAAGGACAGTGAACCCTTGCATGCTGCAGCCCATGGGGTCATGCAGAGTCAAACACAACTGAGTAACTGAACAATGTACTAGTGAATGACAAAATGTACTAAGCATTTTCTATGTGCCACACCAAATTCCCATAAAACCTTATAACAAAACTATTTACAGAGGAGGAAATTAAAGCTCAGAGAGTTTAAGTAACTTGCCCAAGGTCACAAGATTCAAACCTAAGCACTCTGGTTCTATAGTCCATTTTTTTAAAATTCAATGAAATCGGGGGGTTTTGTGTGGTAAAATATGTATAACATAAAACTGATCATTTAATCATTTTAAGTATACAGTTTACTGGCATTAACATTCATGTTGTGCAACCAATCTCCAGAACTCCTTCATCTTGCAAAACTGTAACTTTATACCCATTAAACAACAGCTCCCTTTTCCCTGTCCCTCCCTTCCCCTAGCAACCATCATTCTACTTTCTGTTTCTCTTATTTTGACTACTTTAGATGCTTCACCTAGGTGAAATCATACAGTACTTTTTCTTTTCTGATTGGCTTATTTCACTTAGCATAGTATCCTCTGGGTTCATGCATGTTGTAGCATGTGTCAGAATTTCCTTCTTTCTAAAGATGAGTAAATATGCCATTATGTGTATCGACCACATTTTGTTTATCCATCCACCCTTGGATGGACAGCAGCCCAATTCTAACCTGTAAACTTTTCAAAACTGAGTCTTTTGATATTAATCTTGAGGTGACAGATTGTGGGGAGTGCTAACTGTCTAAATTCTCTCTTTTCTGTGGGAAACATTCTTACTTCTTCTTTCTGTTTTGGAACAGATCTTCTCACTCCCATCACACACAGAGGAAATTCAACTTGTTGAAAACTTTCCAACCAAAAAGTTGCTCACAACAAATATTTGGGGATGGAGAGGGGTGATTAAGTGGTCCAGTAACAATCTTCTCCCTTCAGTCCTTCACTTCCAAACCCTCTCTCCCAGTTGCCTCTTGGGAGCTCTAGATTCCTTGCCTTTATTACATGTTCCCTAAATTTCCTACTTTACCATCAGCTTTCACCAACATCCTGAAAATTGAGTCAGGTTGGCACTGAAAAGGGTCTTTTTCTCCAAGGAACCCTGCTCACCTGCTCAGAATCCAGTGCCAGCTTATTCCCAGATACTCAGCGCACACTGGATGGGACAATGTCAGTTCCCTAAAGCTGCCTCACATGTAAATTATACTTCTCATTAGTAGGGATAGACGTTTTCTCAGTCTTTTGAAAATATGCGAATAAGAGCATCTTACTGTTTTGTTTTCAGTTGTGTCTGTTTATTTTGGCTGCAGCAGTGGGATCTTAGTTCCCTGACCAAGAATCGAACCCACATTCCCTGCATTGGAAGTGGGGAGTCTTAGCCACTGGACCACCAGGGAAGTCCCCCAAATAAGAGTATCTTAAACATTACTATGTGTATTGGCATACTCTAACTCACAATATAGGAAAATACAATACAGCAAGTCCCCTACAAACGAACAAGTTCCATTCCAAGAGTGTGTTCTTAAGTCCAATTTGTTCATAAGTCCAACAAAGTTAGCCTAGATACCCAACTAACATAATTGACTATACAGTACTATACTGTAAATAGGTTTATAATACTTTTCACATACATAAAAAACAAAGACAAAAAACATTTTTAATCTTACAGTACAGTACCTTAAAAAGTACAGTAGTACAGTACAACACCTGGCATAGGGGCTGGCATCAAGTGAGCAGGCAAGAAGAGTTACTAACTGGAGGAGGGAGAGAGGGTGGGAGATGGTAGAGCTGAAGGATCATCAGCAAAAAGAGGAGGGCAAGCTGCAATATCACTCACACTTGACACTGATGGCACAGGTTCTGATTCCTTGCTGGATTCAACTCTATCTACCCGCTTGATATGAGTTTGAGTAAGCTCCGGGAGTTGGTGATGGACAAGGAAGCCTAGAAAGCTGCAGGTCATGGGGTCACAAAGAGTCGGACACGACTGAGCAACTGAACTGAACTGAACCCGCTTGAAAAAATGGTCCAGTGATGACTGGGTGAAAGTGAAAGTGAAGTAGCCCACCAGGCTCCTCCTTCCATGGGATTCTCCAGGCTAGAATACTGGAGTGGGTTGCCGTTTCCTTCTCCAGGGGATCTTCCCGACCCAGGGACGGAACCCAGGTCTCCCACGTTGCAGGCCGGCACTTTACCCTCTGAGCCACCAGGGAGGCCTGTGATGCCTGGGTAGCAGCTCTTTTTCTCACTGTAGATGCCATGGCAGCACTGGATTGCTTTCTGATGGCTGCTGCATGCTTTGTGCACTGTTCTCCACTCGGCTCCTGGGCCTCAGAAACTAACAGTGCCTCCTCAAATAAGGAAACCCCCTCACCATTTCCTGTGTCATGAACCTCCTCCATTCTTCAGTTATTACTTCTTCCTCTTGTCTCTATTTGTCCTTCCTCTGGGCCTCCGATTCCATCAGGCTTTCATTAGTAAGCTCTTCGTGTTGCACAGAAAGTTCCATTGTTTTCACTTGGTGCTTCTTAGCAATACCAGCTACATCACCACTCCTTTTCACTTGCTTACAGACATCCTGGGCTTGAAATGAAAATATTGTACTATTGTACTCTATACAGTACTGTGCAGTAAAGTACACAAACGCATAACCAGTTATAGAGGATGCACACAGGTGACCATGTACACCAGACACATGAACTAACTTTCATAATTGCACATGCAAATGCACATTCGAGTCTTTTTTTTAAGATTTTTTGATGTGGACTATATGCAGAGTACATCATGAGAAATGCTGGGCTGGAATCAAGATTGCCGGGAGAAATATCAATAACCTCAGATATGCAGATGACACCACCCTTATGGCAGAAAGTGAAGAGGAACTAAAAGCCTCTTAATGAAAGTGAAAGAGGAGAGTGAAAAAGTTGGCTTAAAGCTCAACATTCAGAAAACTCAGATCATGGCATCTGGTCCCATCACTTCATGGGAAAATTGATGGGGAAACAGTGGCAGACTTTATTTTGGGGGGCTCCAAAATCACTGCAGATGGTGACTGCAGCCATGAAATTAAAAGACACTTACTCCTTGGAAGGAAAGTTATGACCAACCTGGATAGCATATTGAAAAGCAGAGATATCACTTTGCCAAAAAAGGTCCATCTAGTCAAGGCTATGGTTTTCCAGTGGTCATGTATGGATGTGAGAGATGGACTGTGAAGAAAGCTGAGCGCTGAAGAATTGATGGTTTTGAACTGTGGTGTTGGAGAAGACTCTTGAGAGTCCCTTGGACTGCAAGGAGATCCAACCAGTCCATCCTAAAGGAGACCAGTCCTGGATGTTCATAAAGTAAAAGAAAAGTGAAAGTGTTAGTTGTTTGGTTATGTCTGACTCTTTGAAACCCCATGGACTCTAGCCCATCAGGCTCCTCTGTCCGTGGAATTCTCCAGGCAAGAATATTGGAATAGGTAGCCATTCCCTTCTATAGGAGATCTTCCCAATCCAGGGATTGAACCCAGGTCTCCTGCATTCCAGGTGGATTCTTTACTATCTGAGCCACCAGGGAGGCCCCACCTCCCCTTAATAAAAATTCTGAAACTATTTTCCTTGTCAATCACAGTATTTAACAACTCCCAAACACTAAAATGCCTTTAGATCTTCTTGGAGTCATGTTTTTAGATGAGAAGGATTACTATGTAACAGATACTTAACTTTGAGGAAAGAATATTTTTTAAAAGATCAAAGCCTTCCTTAACATTTGAATTAATATGTACTTTTTAAATATGATAAATGATAAATATATATTTATTATGATATTATCATATGATAATGTAATGATAAATATAAATGATAGCACACTTAGAGTGGAGAAATAGACAAGTATGTATTAGACTTTATTTTGCATGCTATGCAACAGCACAAGGGTTCTTGGTTGTAACCAACTCCACAGTTGTCAGACGTTTGGGGCCCAAACACTGCGAACTACTAAGTCAAAATGTCCAACCTCAGGACATCAGCTCAGGAGTGGATATCACATAGTACAAGCATGTTGGAGGTGTGTATCAAGTCTGCTAGGGCTGCCATGACAATATACCATGGACTGGGTGGCTTAAACCACAAATTCATTTTCTCAACAGTTTTGGAGGCTGGAAAACCAAAATTAAGGTGCTAGCACAGTTAGTGTTACTGAACCAGGTCCATTTGCCCAATATGCAGTGAGCCAAATACTGAAATGCCAAGGTTTACAGTCAAAGTTTATACACAAGAAAGCCAAGTGAAGAGATGGGAGAACAAGTCTCAGATCTGCCTCCCTGAAGGCAGAAGGACTGGAGTGCTTATGGGATAAGTAGGATGGTCTAAAAACTGAGCAGGATACTGCAGAGCCCTCCTGAGTACAAAAGCTCTTCCATGTCCCCCATTTCTCATATGTAGGAAGAAGGTTTCAGCCTTCTAGATCTTCCCTGAGTTCCAAAGGGCAGATTCAAACAATTACTTCTTAGAGAAATGAGGGAATGAAGAAACAAAGGAAAAGCAGTTAAGTAGAAAAGTAATGACAAGAGTGCAGCAATAAAAGAGTCCTAGGTCTTCCTCAAGAGATACACATAACAATCCAATACATATCTTGAGTTGTTTTTCCAGGAACTAAGTCTCCCTGCCCAGGTGGAGGATGGTGACTTCATGCGGAGCACAAGATTCCTGGAATATAACCCATTACCTCACCATCCCCCAATCAGAAGAAAGCTGTGCACTCTGCAGCCCTCACCCAAAAGTTGCCTTTAAAAACTGTTCCCTAAAACCCCTCATCAGAGTTTGGGTCTTTTGAGCATGAGCTGCCCATACCCCACGTTTGGTACCTGCAATAAAAGCTGTACTTTTCATCACTATGAAACTGAAAGTGAAAGTCGCTCAGTCATGTCCAACTTTTGCAACCCCATGGACTATACAGTCCATGGAATTCTCCAGGCCAGAATACTGGAGTAGGTAGCTGTTCCCTTCTCCAGGGGACCTTCCCAACCCAGGGATCGAACCCAGGTCTCCTGCATTGCAGGCGGATTCTTTACCAGCTGAGCTACCAGGGAAGCCCTTTCATCACTACAACCAGGTGTTAATAAATTGTTTTTGCTGCACAGGAGGTAAGTGGACCCAAGTTCAGTTTGGTAACAGTCTTAGTTGTGGGATAAAAGTAACTGGAGGTAGGGCAAAAGGTGACATAATAAATGTTCTGCAAATGTGCTTCTGGGTTACATACAAAGACTTCGTTAGGGTATTAAGAATTGCAGTTCAGGAGACATAGATTTAGGTGAAAACCAAAAGAGTGCTCAGGAGAAGAAAATGAATCAGGCTTACAAGACAAAAGTCACAAGGTTGTGACAGTTTTGTGTTTGGGTGAGACTTGTCATTGACTCTGACATAAAGAAGCATTTGCTATTAAGGAATAAACTGCCACTAGTTGTTTTGGGGTAAGGTCAATAAGTATCTTGAATTTCTGGCAGATGTTCTGGATGCCTGTGTTAAGACAAAAATGGTCAAAGTTCAGTTTCCCTCCAGGCTGAGATATGCACAAGTCCTGTTTCCTCAATGGCCTTTCAGCTCCATCTTAGTGACCTCTCTTAGCAATACCTACTCCATTTTGACTTTTCTTTCCCATTTCCCCCTTTTGATCAAGATCTTTCTTTGGGAGGCATCAATGATCAACCATCTGGTTATTTGAGATCAGCATCAACTTCCCCTGTGCTAGGAAGGCTCTTCCCAGAGAGTCTTGTCACACAGAGGAGGGAAAAAGGTGTCTATGTGAAAGATACGGTTTTAGAAAGTTTATGGCCATATTTGAGCAACAAGGAGTAATCTAGGAAGTGAGACTTCAGAGGCACTCAAAATAAGAAAAGTTCAAAAAGCTTTATTAGGAAGAATCTTATTGGAGTGGTCAGTCATCTCCAGATGTCTAGCTATCATTATTCCTTTTAGTATTTCTCCAAGACCTGGTATTAGGTCATTCATAGCAATTATTTGTTTTTTTCATATGACTTATTGTATGACATTCAGCAGTTCTCAACCTTTTTAGCACCAGGGACCAGTTTTGTGATTATTCAAGTGCATTACACTTGTGCACTTTATTTCTATTATTATTATTACATCAGCTCCACCTCAGGTCATCAGGCATTAGATCCTGGAGGCTAGAGACTCCTGCACTAGACGGTCCATGCGGTCCAGAATCTTGGGAAAGCCGTTCACAACAGATTTCATCTGCTTCATTATCCTGAACTTTGTCTGATTAACTTTGCTTTCAGGTCTGTAGACTTGTTGTGACATCCAGGAAGGAGACGGTACCTTCTTTAAATGAGAAACATGAATCTATGCGTCAATGTCCTTAGGTTTAGCAGCACAAATTTAGTTAACAATACCTGTAAAGGTCCCCTCCAGCAAGGTTGGAAGACATCACTGTTAAGGTGTCATTTCCAGTAAGTAGATACAGTCACCAGTCTGTTTTTTCCTGAAGGTGTAGATCTGAGAGTAAGCAAAACCAAAGACAGTGCTTTGGACGACAGCAGCTTAAATGATTAGTCATCATAAATGTGCTATGGTAGGTAGAGTGCAAAGACTGAAAAAAAAAAAAACCAAAAAACAAAACTTAGTTTGCCAGGAAGCCAGGAAGTACCAAGCAGTTGTTCTGGTTTTCCTGTAGCCCCCACTGTTAATTTAATTTACATCCAGTGTTTACCCATCTTAATTTCTCTGATTCAGGAGCAGTCTGTTGCCATGTTACAAGATATCAGGATAGGAAAAGTCTGACAACAAGAGGTCAGTTCTTCTGAAGAAGCAGAATGGATTTCATCCACAAATGCCACAATATTTACATATTCTGTTGCTGCTGCCTTTGCATGAAAGTCAGCTAGGACTTTCCCCTTATACTCATTCCTTTTAGTGTGAGCCTCTATTTGATGACAGACAACATTTTATGTCAGGACATATCAGACTTCTAGGAATTTCACATAATTTCTTGAACACCTAAAACACATACCCATATAGACACAACATAAAGAAGGCTAACCATTGCTTATTTGACAATTCTTCCCCTACAATTTAAACATATCGAGTATATCTAATTAGTTTAATATCTCTTCCTTTACAATGAGAGAATAAATCTTTGAGATCTCTAGAATATCTCTTATCTCAAGTTAGTTCTAAGTCAAAAAATTCATTTGGAATTTGATTTGGGTAAGTCTGTCAAAAATATCCAAAAAGTTTTAAAATCATCAAATAGGATCATATATCACTGTGAAACAATGCTTAGCTATTCATTTAACTAAAATAACAAAGAATTCACAGGCAAATATGGAAGGTTAGGCTTCTCAGAGGGCTCAGAGGCAAAGAGTCCCCCTGCAGTGCAAAAGAACACCTGCAATGCAGGAGATCTGAGTTGGATCCCTACATCTGGAAAATCCCCTGGAGAAGGAAATGACAACCCACTCCAGTATTCTTGCCTGGAGAATCCCATGGATAGTGGAACCTGGCAGTTCATGGGGTCGCAAAGAGTCGGACATCACTGAGCGACTGAACCACCACCACAGTTCTGAGCAAATCTTAGTTATCAAGAGGACTTGCATTACTTAAGTTATCATATGATAAAGACATGATTATTTTGATAAGACACAAGATCTTTGTTTTTTTCCCTAGGCATATTACTTAAAGGTAAAGAAAAATCTTCCTTATTTCTTATTATCAAGAGCAGACAGATAGGAAAAAAAATCAAAAACAAAAAACTGTCCTTTTAACAGAGGGAGAAAGCCAAACATATTGCTTACTTAAAGTTAAAAAGAAAACCTTTCATAATCTCTTATTTGAAGAACAGACCATTAGGAAAAAAAAAATACTTTGTCCTTTAAACACAGAAAAACAAATTCCAATTTTGTACCAGTTTACTTTTGATATTAAAACTCATTTAATTAAATTCATTTCAATCATTTCTAGTCTTAACCAGGCATGAAAGTCCTTCCTAAAGATTCCTTCTTCATAAACTTTCTTTTACGGAAAATAGACATCCTACTTTCCTCATATATGGAGATGTTTTTACTTATTTGTCTTTTTATTTAGCTTTAATCACATATATTAGCATTTTTTAAAAATCCTTCAGTTCAATTGTTTATTTGTGTCTGACTCTGTGACCCCATGGACCTCAGCATGCTAGGCCTCCCTGTCCATCACCAACTCCCAGACCTTGCTCAAACTCATATCCTTTGAGTCGGTGATGCCATCCAACCATCTCATCCTCTATCATCTCCTTCTCCTCCTGCCTTCCTTCAATCTTTCCCAGTATTAGGGTCTTTTCCAATGAGTCAGTTCTTCACATCAGGTGGATAAATTATTGGAGCTTCAGCTTCAGCATCTGTTCTTCCAATGAATATTCAGGACTGATTTCCTTTAGGATGGACTGGTTGGATCTCCTTGCAGTCCAAGGGACTCTCAAGAGTCTTCTCCAACACCAACTTAAAAATCCTTAAGATTTTTAACTTCCCCACTTAAAAATCCTTAGAAAACTTTAATTTGAAAATGAATAAGAACTAAATAGCAATTATGAACTATGTTTTACATTGGCATTCTGTATATTGGCAACCTTATACATAATTTTTATCATTTCTAGAAAAGTGCTTTCTCATAGAAAATTTCTCAGACTGGCATCAAATACTTTAGTTTCTCTGTAAAAAGAAGTCTATGTTCAGTAATTAATTCAATATCTAATTTGGAAATTATTTGGAAATAACTTAGATATTCAATGAATTTAACTTAAAATTTAACTTATTAATTTAGTAAAACTCTAAGGGTGTAAGTTACCAGTGAGATTTGAGAAACCATTTTATTTATTTAAAATATTTATTTGGTTACCTGGGGTCTTAGTTGCGGCACATGGGATCTTTACTTTCTGGTATGCAGGATCTTTAGCTGTGGCATGTGGGATATGGTTCCCTAACCAGGGATTGAACCCAGGCCCCCTGCTTTGGGAGCACAGAGTCTTAGCCACTGGACCACCAGGGAAGCCCCCCTGGGAAACTATTTTAAGTTATTGTTCAGTGCGTAAGTTGTAGCCAACTCTTTGTGACCCCATGGATTTTAAGCAGCTATATCATTGCTAAAAAGTTTGCCTAAAAACTCAACTTATTTACATTTAATTCATTTGTTCTTAACAAACATGTTTAGATCTCCTATTAAAATACTTCACCAAACATTAGATAACATCAGTCATGACTGACAAATTTTGTAACAGAGATAACATGAGCTTATTTGACTTTTAGTAAACCTAAGTAGAATAAAACATTATACTTGAGATTTTCCTGGTGATCAGGGGTTACAAATCCACCTGCCAATGCAGGAGACATGGGTTCAATCCCTAGCCTGAGACGATTCCACATCTCAAGGGGCAACTAAGCCTATGTACCACATCTGCTGAGCCAGAGTGCTCCAGAGCCCATGAGCTACAGCTACTGAAGCTCACATGCCCTAGGGCCCGTGTTCACCACAACTAAAGAAAAACTGTGCACAGCAACAAAGACCTAGCACAGCCAGAAATAAATAATAAATATATAAACTTATTTTTTTAAAACTCCTTAAAAAGTGTTATACTTAATGTTGGCAATGCTAAAGGAATGTCTGTATTAAACCAACAAACTTAAACTAGCTTTTATTTCCTAAAGATTCACCCTAGATCATGTGAACTTGAAAAACATTTGGGTTAGGTTCTATTACATTTTTGCAAATAGACTTAATTTATATAGTGCTTGTTTGTGTTAAGCCAATGAAATAGAACTCTTTTACAGATTCATTTTAGCAGCACTATCCAAAGGTAGGACTTCCCTGGTAGCTCAGACAGTAAAGCGTCTGCCTATAATGCAGGAGACCCAGGTTTGATCCCTGGGTTGGGAAGATTCCCTGGAGAAGGAAATGGCAACCCACTCCAGTATTATTGCCTGGAAAATCCCATGGACAGAGGAGCCTGGTTGGCTACTGTCCATGGGGTCGCAAAGAGTTGGACACGACTAAGCGACTTCACTTCACTTCATTCACAATATATTTATATATAGACACATATAAACATGGTCTTCCCTAATAGCTCATATAGTAAAGCATCTGCCTACAATGCAGGAGACCCAGGTTCAATCCCTGGGTCGGGAAGATCCCCTGGTAAAGGAAATGGCAAGGCACTCCAGTATCTTTGCCTGGGCAGTCCATGGACAGAGGAGCCTGGTGGGCTACAGTCCACAGGGTCGGAAAGAGTCAGACACGACTGAGGGACTAACACACACACATGAACATACAGACAGATGCAAACAGAGACCTTATAGTTTTTGTTTTAAAACTTTTCTTAAACTGGATTTCTGGGCAAAGGTACTTCTATGGCAGCTTGTATTTTTATTTATTTATCTTTAACAATTTATTTATTCACTTTATTTTTGGTTCCTGGGCCTGCCTTCTTGCTGCTTTCAGGTTTTCTCTAGCTGCAGCGAGCAGAAGCTACTCTTCATTGTGGTGCATGGGCTTGTCATTGCAGTGCTTTCTTTTGTTGCAGGGTATGGGTTCTAAGGCATGCGGGCTTCACTAGGTGTAGCACGTGGGCTCAGTAGTTGTGGCACACAGGCTTACTTGCTCTGAGACACGTGGAATCTTCCCAGGTCAGTTATCAAATCCGTGTCCTGCATTGGCAGGCTGATTCTTATCCACTGCGCCACCAGGGAACTCCAGCAGCTGTATATTTAAAAGTCTTCTTCTCTCCCTTCCCCCTCCTTTTTTTGTTTTTTTTCAATTTTAGGAATTGGAGGGAGGTGGTCTAGATAAGAGTTCCCAGAGAGGTTACAAGCCTTTGAGATAAACATGAGAGATGTGGGGAATGATGAAAAGGAACGGGTGAAATATGAACTGCCTCTAGAACTACATTTCCACTTTCACAAAGATTCATAAGGTATAACTTACTGTAAATAACACCATAGGCTGATCCACCCATCCAACTACTTTATCCTCAGTTTGTTTCTTTGTATTAGGGAGATTTCTAACTGAGATGTAAAAAAAAAAAAAAATTATGTTTTGCCCAGGCAACATTGTTGGTTAGCTTTGTCATGTCACTATTAACTGGACATGCTAAATGGCATGCTAAAGAGCATGTCCAATTAATAGTGCTTGAAGGGTAGATTTACATGCCTTAGTCCAGAGGATATATGTAATGGTGTGGTGCCATCCTCATTGGACCTGGCTTTAAAATGGGCTGCCAGGGCGGGATGAACATGGCGGCGCGTCGGGGGCCAGGGCTCTCAGGGCTCGCCATTGCAGCTGGGAATGCTCGTTTCGTGGGCTCCTGGGTCCCCGTCGATTGGCATCCAGCGAGCAGAGCGCAGGGCTGTGGGCCACAGAACTTGGGCTCTGGAGCATGCAAACTTCAAGAGCTGTTCAAGGGCTTCGTTGCCCCTGGGCGTGTGGAATCTCCTACACAGGAATTGAACCCGTGTTCCCTGCATCGTAGGTCATCCAGAGGACCCAAGACATGGTGGTTACTAATAGACTTCCCACACTACTTCTTCATTCCACGTGGACTCCTTCACGGGCAGTGAGCATTGCAGCTTCCCTTGAACTTCATCTGGATTTAATGACAACAGGCTCAACTTTTCATTCACTTGTATGACTATGAGCAGTTTGACCAAGTTGAAGAAGATGACTCGTTTGTAGTCTTCCTCATCAGCTCATTCCATCTACTGGCTTTAAAATCATTTAGTACAGAGCTCACCGTCTAGGTGTTCATCCAGTGTTTTGTTTGCTTATCATGCAGGATCATTTTAAAAGGGAAAGTATGTGTGTATGAGTTAGAGCTCTGATCCCAGGAGTCCATGTAGAAGCTTCCCCTGAGAAATGTATCGTTTTTGCACCAATGCTACTGAAATGTGTGAATGTGGTATACCACGCGTCCCAATAAGTGTAAACAGCGTCATAGGCTACTTATTTGAAATGACCAGTACTCATGACATTCCATTCAACTGAGGACTAAATATAGCCAACGTAGGCTGTGTTTGCCAAATAGACTTTGAAGTATTCTTCACACAGTCCTTCATCGATGCCAGTTTTCAGATCGAAGAAACCCTTGCTCCATGAAGTTTGTGAACACATATACTCATGTTTTGTTTGAGATTTTAAAGTCATTCTTCAGTTTTGTTGGAGGAATGGTTCTGTATATGCCCCGTGGATCCCCAAATCCACTGATGTTCATGTGTCTTGGGGCTTCCCAGGTGGTTCTAGTGGTAAAGAACATGCAGAACATACCCATGCAGGAGACATGGGAGGTATGGATTCCATCCCTGGGGCAGGAAGATCTCCTGAGGGAGAGCATGGCAACCCCCTCCAGTATCTTTGCCTAGAGAATCTCATGGAGAGAGGAGCCTGGTGGGGCCTAGTCCATATGATCCCAAGGAGTTGGACACAATGTAAGTGACTTCGCACAGCACATGATTCGTTGTCATAGCTAATATAATGGAGATGACATAAAAAGAAGCACCAGCGGGCGAAAGTCAATATCCATCACTTTTAAACTTTGGAATGTATTGTGATATTTTACATCCATATTTGTATGACTTGATAGTTGGAGAATCGATGCATGTGAAGGCCTGGTTTTGTTATATGTATGTTGAGGGAAGATATATTTTTATGTGGTTTGACATATAGGTCCCATTTCATTCGTAGACATATGCATACTCATCACTTATCATCATTTTTTTTTTTTGAAAAGACCATTGTTTGGAAAGGTTGTTGTCTAACCATGAAAGATGCTTGAATTCTTGGGCTCCTTAGAGGAAGAATTCAACCCGGGGCCAGTGATGAGGCTTGATCAGTCAGAGCTTTTGTGTCCCAACGTTTTATTAAAGTATAAAAGAGAGAAAGCTTCTGACATAGACATCAGAAGGGGGCAGAAAGAGTGCCCCCCTACTCATCTTTGGCTGGATGTTATCTAGCTACTAGCAGTCTACTCATTAGAGAAAGGAATGGCAGCAGACCCCTCACCCACAAGATATATGGAGATGACCGTGGCACCAGGTGAGTCATCCTGGGCCATAAAACGATTGATATGAGCAAATGGATAGCTTCATTCACATAGATCAGGAGAGCCATGTATGAGTAAAGCATATTGGTTTGTCAAGTCAGTTCTGAGCCTTTAGGCAGAACCTACTTGAAGATAGAGTCTAGGGTAAATACATAGTACATTCACATAGCTTAAGGCAAACCTTTCCATGAGAAAAATGCCTTGGTCAGCTCAAAGTATGAGAAAAGTGAAGTTCAGGCGGAACCAGGTGTCATCATAGCAACACAGAATTGTAAGAGAAAAATCTCTTTTTAAATTTGTATCAAGAAGGGGAAAAAAGATAACAGCTTGTTTCCTCCTGCCTCGGAAGTGACAGATAACAACTGTCTGACACTTGCACCCCATTTCCTCCCTTTGGAGACCTCTGGCCTTCCTGGCTGTTACCCTCTCAGTTTCATTCATTGAGCGTTTTCTGCCTTGTGAAACATTGGGCATAGAAGTATGTGTTTATTTAGGGGTATTTCATCCAATTTCATTTAAATGCATATGTGAATTAGAAAGTTTGACATGCTGTTGCTTTGTATACCGATTGGGAAATGTGAGCCTCCAAGCTTAATTTAGTTTTTCATGTTCATTTTTCTTTTCAGGGGTACAAAGAAAAATAATATGACTGTTAAGATCAGCTTTCGTATTTTTTGCCAAATATGAATTGGGATCACATCGATCAGAGATGAGTCTGTGCATGAAAGCCCTAATAACTAATGCTAATTGACTTCACTACCATGGGATGTTTTCATATCTATTGAGGATTTACTTCATGTATTTCGATTTTAACTTTCTGTCTTACAGCCTTGTTTGTAGATCAAAGCTATTTGAAATTGTCATCTGGTTTCAAATGGCTTGTGAGGTTATTCATGAGTGGTTTATAAAACCGAATGGATTGTACGTAGCCATACTTTGTTGTCATTCTATGAATTTGAAGAATGTCTGAAGAATGTCTGCAGTTATGCCTTAAAGATTCATACAATTGAAGTCCAATATTTATCTCAATAGACTTGCTTTCAATTTGTAGTTTCCTATGCGTATGTCTTTCTTTATGGATTTGGGTAGAACTTGTATTGGAACACTGAAAAATCTGTGATATCAACCGTGCTGACCTTTCTGGTGGTCATCATTAAGATTTTCACGCTCTATGGATCCTAGTGGAAACAGGTGCTGTTCATCCTACTTTTGTGAAGATTGAACTCATCGTAGAAAGTGGAATTTGTTGAAATATTTATGGTATAAATAAATCTTGTCTCTATAAAAAAAAAATAAATAAAAAAAAAATAAAATGGGCTGCCATTACCGGATGGGCAGTATGGATAGTCTTCTGCAGGGGATCAAGTTCAGTGTTACAAAAAAATAAGGAAGTTCAGAAAGAGATGGATAGCAATGAGGAGAGCTTTATGACAGATACTCAGAGGGACAGAAAAAAAAGATTTGGAAAAAGAGAGTTCTCAGAAGCCTCAGAGGATTTTTCTAGCTTGGAAATCTTTTGACATAATTGTGAGTTAGTTTCTCAGGGGGAAGCAATAGTAGCAGATACATTAATTATGATTGGAGGCCTCAAAATATGAATTGAAATACGCTTCACATTCTGTTTGTTTTGTACTATAGTTTTTCTCCAGTTGAGCACACAAATAAACTAATTTTGAAATTCTGAACAAGCCAAAAGTAGACCAACAGAGTTTCAAATCATTGCACGTGATTTTAGTCCAACGCAAAAGAAATTTACAAGAGGAAGGCCCATAAGTTTTAAACATTAATTGATCTGGAGTTCTGAACAATGGCAGTGCCTTTAGAAACCTAATTCCCCACAACCGAGTACTGACCAAGATGAACCATTCCCTTTCCAGAGAAAGCCAGCCGCAGAGGACCCCCAAATAAAGGCTCAGAACCTTGACTGTACTGGGAGGTTTGGAACTGAGAGGATTTACCCCTAAAGACACAAGACCACTGAGGAGACGACTGAGTACAAAGTTGAATATAAGTTGAAATACAAGTGGAGACTGGCTGTAAGCAGTAAGTTTAAAAGGATTCATGAACTATGTTTACTCAGGAGCAACCCACTGAAGTCTGGCCACTCCCTCAAATGTTTGAGCATCCTAACTCCCAAATACATGGTCACTCCACCCCATACACTGAGGCACTCCTAGGAAGTCACCATAAGTGAAACTCTATAGGAAGAGTTGGCCACTCCCTGTGACTGCCTAAAAGCAATAGAACTTATACCCAGCTCAAGTTACGGAACAGAACAGTGGTTTTCAAGGCTGTGCGTGTGTGCTAAGTTGCTTCAGTCATGTCTGACTCTGCGAACCTATGAACTGTAGCCTGCCAGGCTCCTCGGTCCACGGGATTCTCCAGGCAAGAGTACTGGAGTGGGTTGCCACGCCCTTCTCCAGGGGATCTTCCCAACCCAGGGATCAAATCTTTGTCTCACGTCTGCTGCACTGGCAGGCAGGTTTTTTACCACTAGCATCACCTGGCTGATCTAGGTTCAAATCCCAAAGCACTTAACACAAGGGTGTGGCCTTTGGCAAGTCATTTCACCTCCCTGGGCTTCATTTCCAAATTTCTTAAATAACACCAGGAATCTTTGTCCAGAAATAAGTCTCTTCTTCCTGATACTAGACCTTGCCCTCTAACCCAAGGGGTAACATATATCCTGATTAGGTCAATCATTTCATAACACAACTGGTCCAGGAATGAAAGCAATCCAGACTTGTTGAAGTCATTCCCTTACATTTAAACTGGAGGAGCAGAGGCTTTCTTTTATTTCTAGATATGAAGCCATAAAGATGGGACCTTAAAGCAACTTGCAGCTGGTAGCCCTCATGTTTCCACATGATTTGCACCCTCCTTGACTTAATCTCTTAGTACTTCCCCTTTGCTCACTTTGCCCATCCACACTGGTCTCTTTGCTATTTCTTAACACCCAGCATGCTCCTGCTTCAAAAGCCTTTGCACTTGGTGTTCTCTTTGTCTGGAATGCTTTTCCTCCAGATACCTGCATGGTTGAGGAAGAAATTTCATGTTCTCAAAAGTTTCCCCGCTACTCAAAACTGTGACTCTATCCTCCTCCTCTACTCCTCTTTAAAAACTTTGTTCCAAAGTACCATCTTCTAACTTTATTCTTGTTAATTAGACTATTATTCATTGCCAGTCTCCCCCAGCTAGAATATGTTTCACTGGGGCAGGGGTTTTTGTTTCTTTGGTTCATTGTTGTGTCCCAGGTGCCAAACAAATTAGTACGTACCCAGTATATATTAATATTGATGGAATGAATGAATGAATGTATTTATAACCAAAGAGGACCAGCTAGTATAATACCTATCTAATGACATTGTTATAAGGATTGGAAATTATGTATATAAAGTAAAGCACAAATAGACTATCTGATTCATAGTAGGTACTCAAATATGTTCAGTTCAGTTCAGTTCAGTCTCTCTGTTGTGTCTGACTCTTTGCGACCCCATGAATTGCAGCATGCCAGGCCTCCCTGTCCATCATCAGCTCCCGGAGTTCTCTCAAACTCATGTGCATCAAGTCGGTGATGCCATCCAGCCATCTCATCCTCTGTCATCCCCTTCTCCTCCTGCCCCCAATCCCTCCCAGCATCAGGGTCTTTTCCAATGAGTCAACTCTTTGCATGAGGTGGCCAAAGTATTGGAGTTTCAGCCTCAGTCCTTCCAATGAACACCCAGGACTGATCTTTAGGATGGACTGGTTGGATCTCCTTACAGTCCAAGGGACTCTCAAGAATCTTCTTCAATACCACAGTTCAAAAGCATCAATTCTTCGGCGCTCAGCCTTCTTCATAGCCCAACTCTCACATCCATACATGACCACTGGAAAAACCATAGCCTTGACTAGTCGGACCTTTGTTGGCAAAGTAATGTCTCTGCTTTTGAATATGCTATCTAGATTGGTCATAACTTTCCTTCCAAGGAGTAAGTGTCTTTTAATTTCATGGCTGCAATCACCATCTGCAGTGATTTTGGAGCCCCCAAAAATAAAGTCTGACACTGTTTCCACTGTTTCCCCATCTGTTTCCCATGAAGTGATGGGATCAAATATGTTAGCTATTATCATTTTGCCAGTTCACTCTTTTTTTTTTTTTAACAAAGAATTCCCTGACAAACATGCAGATAAGTTTCTGCATCAATGAACCAAAAAAGACTTATGAAAAAAGAAAAAAGAAAAAGACTTATGGGGCATGCACCAGGATCTGTATGTAGCAGGATCTGTATCTTTGGATCTGTATGTGTGTATATACACATTTTGTTTTCCAAGTTTTCTTTCTTGAACATTATTTTTATCAGACAAAGAAATCTATATATTTAAAAAAAAAAAAAGAATTTTGGCTTGCTTTGGGAATTTGGCAGATGGAACAGACAAGGTCCTTGAGGAGGTTAGGTTCAATGAGAGAACCAGGGAGTGGTGCTAGATGGCACTGAGAACTAGCAGTGCTGGTTGAAGAGGAAGTTGTGGAGAGATGTAAAACCACAAAGTTAATGGTGCCAGGAATAAAATTGCCCAATTCAGCTGGGTGGGTGGAAGCTAGCTTGGAAGAGCAGGGAGGACTTGCTGAGGGTATTCAAGGTCATTAAACAAGGGGCCTTAAATTAATTGAACTTTGAGTTGTTTTTTTCTAGTTCTAACTATGGTGAGATTGACATCAGAGGAGCTCGTGAATATTCATTTCTCTCAATATGACCAGAGCAGAGGGCCTGTGTCTAGTAGGCATTTGTTTCCAGGTTGTGGAATGACTGGATGAAACAGAATCACCAGGACCAAGTGGAAGTAAAGCAGCAAACTAGAAACCATCCAAGTTTTGGAGTCAGTTCTGAATCTTGAGTCTGTCACTTACCAGCCATGTGACCTTCCACAAGAAACCAACCAACTTTGTGTAAGATTTAGGGGCCCTATGAAGTAGATTAGGGGAAACATAATAGCTATGGCATAAATCATACTCTTTAACAAGCAAAAACAACTCTTTAACAAGCAAAAACAAATAGAAAATTAATTTCTCAAAAGCAACTGCTTTGAACAAACCCAACTGATTAAACTTAAAACCCTGCTTATATCACCTTCTACTGTCCAAGAAACCTTGCTGTCAGGGCAGGTTTTCCCACAAGTCTTATAAACATAAATTTTCAAACAGCCATGTTCAAGTTTAAATATATATCTTTCACATATATATGTTACGTGTCTCTTTGACTTCCTTGCCCTTGTGGTTTTGGTTTCACAAGTCTTGAAAAACATTCTTTACTCAAAATATTCTGGGGTTTAAAGATATGTTTTTTGGGCCCTGGTTCTTCTGTCCTTCCGTGCAGAGGAGGGCAAGGTCACCTCTCTATACTTTCCCTCAGGGGTCTATGGGATAAGGGAGCAATTGAAAAATTTGGGTTAACTAATATAAAATAATTTTGTATCAGAATTTCCATTAGCAAGCAATTGTTGGCAAGTGAGTAGGAGCAGAGGCTTCAGAGAAAAGCTAGATTGCCCCCTGTTTAAATTCAGGCTTCATCATTCCCTAGCTGGGTGACTTTGAGCAAATCACTTATTCCTCTGTACCTCAATTCCTTACATCTTAAGGTTATTGTGGGCTTCCCTGATAGCTCAGTCAGTAAAGAATCCACTTGCAATGCAGAAAACCCCAGTTCCATTCCTGGGTCGGGAAGATCTGCTGGAGAACGGATAAGCTACTCACTCCAGTATTCTCGGGCTTCCCTTATGACTCAGCTGGTAAAGAATCAGCCTGCAATGTGGGATACCTGGGTTTGATCCCTGGGTTGAGAAGATCCCCTGGAGAAGGGAAAGGCTACTCACTCCAGTATTCTGGCCTGGAAAATTCCATGGACTGTATAGTCCATGGGGTTGCAAAGTGTCAGACACACCTGAGCAACTTTCACTTCACTTCACTTAAAGGTTACTGTGATGCTTAATTAATACTTGCAAAACCCTTAGAACAGTGCCTGGCACACAATGAAGCTCTAAGTGTTTGCTAAAAATATTTGGCTCAACTGCAAGACCACTGACAGGTTCATGCTGCTTGATCATAATCTGCCTCATCCAACCTTTATCTCCTAGAGGGGTCTATGGTTGGGTTGATGGGAAGGTGTATCAGCTTTAGTAGCAGTAGTAATCCTTTTACAGCTGTACAAATCAAGATTTATAGGTAAGTTTGGGTCCTGCTCCAGGGTGGCAAGAATGAAGGCGAGATGCTTGCCATTTTCATAGGCAGCTACCACCAGGTAGTAAAAGTCCTTGAAGATAAATTTTAAATTATCAGATTGTCCACTTTCTTTCCTCTGGGCAGGGAGCTGGGATGGAGTGAAGGGGTGAGGATTCTTTTGGAAAGAAGTCTGACATCTGCTGGTGTATGGAGACTTGAAGATGGGCTAAGAGTTCATGGACAGACATCCCCAAGACCCTCTAACTGGCCAGCAATACTGCAGAACTTGTTAATGCAAGCTGACGGCTTTACATCAGGTTTGAATTCATTCCAGCATGTTCCAGTTCTCTTTCCGGCCCACTTTTTTCGTAATTAAGATGAGGGCAACCTTATGGCCTTTCAGGTTTCTTTTAAGTTTAGGGCATCTGAAATACGGCCAAGGGTAAACCTGGGATAGTCTGAAGTTCAGTTCACCAGAAGATCCTCTGCTCTGGACTGTAGCAGCCTGTACTGGGCACACTCTTTGCCGGCACCACCCCCCCCCCACCCCCCGCCTTATTAGCACTGTCCTCACTTTTCCTTCTACTCACTCGGTTTACCGTAAATGCCTGGGTGCGGTTTAGGTCCATTCATAGCGCCTGCGCAGGGGCTGGGGGGCTGGGGGACTGAAGTGGGCGGCCTGTCTGGCCCCAAGGCCTGAGCTGTCAGTGCGCCTGCGCTATCGGCCTGCAGCCTGGCAGTATTAAGCCGACTCGCCGCCGGCGCCGAGCTGCGAGTGCGCTTGCGCGCGGGTCGGGCGCCGGGGTTCTTGAGTGTGCTGAGGCGAGGTGTGTGTGTGCGTAGCCATGCAGAATGCCGACTCCCAGAAGACCCCTAAGCGGCCCCGGCGCGATGGCAGCCCAAGAACGCCGCCAAACTCCCCTCCTGCAGACGCAGAGACGTCCCCGAGCCACGACCTCGACCCGGACTACCGAACCTGGGGCCCGGAGCAGGTGTGCTCCTTCCTAAGGCGCTGCGGCTTCAGCGATTCGGAGCTGCTGAAACTCTGCCGAGGTATCAAAGCTGGGTTGCTGAGGGGCCGGGGGGCCGGCCACCCTTGCCCGGGACAGCCGGGCCTGAGAGAGGGCGCCCTGAGGCAGTGAGCGGGGGCCTCTAAGAGGAGCCAGAGCGGCCGAGGGAGACCGGACGCGGGAGGCACCCGAAGGGGTGGACTGAGGCGGCGGCGCCAAGGAGGGAATGACCTGAGGCGGAGAGCGGAAACCTGAGGCGGCGAGCCCTCGGAGAAGGGGACCCGAAGGAAGGGAGGGGCAGGCTTGACACGGGAGGCACCCGAAAGGATGGACCTGTGGCGGCGGCGCCCAGGAGGGATGACCTGAGATGGAGAGGAAGGAGAAATGGGGCATCTGGGGTTGGGGACCGGTAGGCAGGGGGCGGACTTTGGGGGTTGGAACCCTGGAGGAGAAAGAGGGGTCAGCTGGTCTAACTCTGGTGGGCTTCTTCAGGAACTTAACACCCCGGCGCCGGAGAGGCGAGACTCGGGTCCCTTTTTTTAGAAGAACCTGAGTGGGAGGGTTGCTGTCACTCATGTTCACCAGGTTCGGGACACCCCTCTGATGATGTAGCGCCATGAACAGATTATGTGGGGAAGGGGCTTCCCAGGTGGCGCTAATGGTGAACCCGCCAGCCAATGCAGGAGACTTATTAAGAGACGCGGGTTGCATCTCGGGGGAGTCGGGAAGATTCCCCTGGAGGAGGGCATGGCAACCCACTCCAGTATTCGTGCCTGGAAAATCCCCATGGACAGAGGAGCCTGGCAGGCTGCAGTCCATGGGGTCGGAAAATACCGAACACGACAGAAGCAACTTAGTACACACTCTCTGGGTGCTTGAAAGTTTGTTTCCTCCGCTCCCCTCCCAACAGGGAGTTTTTCTAGCGGGGAAAGATTTTTGTTAATCTCTGAAGCCTCATCACCTACTGTACCATCCTGGTAGGACTCCGCGCGCTTGGTGCCTGTACTTGCAGAACTTGATGAAGATCATGTTTTGTTCTCCAAAAGCAGTTTCCCTCGCTAACTCTAAACCCTAGAGTGGCTCAGTTGACCTCTGAACTCCCAGGAGCTTGCAGCTTGGCTTGTAGATTGTGAATTTTAAGCAACTTTATCGGCTCAAGTTCAAACATCCATCCACTTGAAATCTACTGAGCTTCCTGTAAGGGATGTGAAGCTTAACCTCTGCTTTACCCTCTGAAGTTTTCAATAGGAAAGTGGGTGTGATTTGCAAATTCAGAAAACTTTTGCAGTTTGGGGGTGGAGCCCTGTTTGCTTAGGCTGGGGACTAGGGTGGGAGGATCTTTAGTGGTTCAAGTCTAAGGATAGCTTGATGGATGTTGCAGCTGACCACAGCCAGACAATGTCCTGTCAGACTGAGGACACTTCTCCTCCAAAGGTTCTGGTTATCTCTGCTTGTCCCTTCTTTATCCTATTAAAAAAAAATTTTTTTTTTTTTTTGAGCCACTTGCAGATTTCTGAGATCAAAACATTCTCCCTATTGCAAATAATTTTTCTCATTAATTAAAATCTGACCCTAAGTTCAGATTTTTTTAAAAAATTGAAGTATGGTTAATTTACAGTGTGTTAGTTTCTGATGTACATCAGAATGATTCAGTTATACAAATGTGTCTGTGTATGCTATGATCATTTGTGTCTCTTTGTGACCCTATAAACTGTAGCCCTCCAGGCTTCTCTGTCTATAGGATGCAAGAACACTGGAATGGGTTGCCATTTCCTACTTCAGGGGATCTTCTCCACCCAGGGATCAAACCTGCATCTCCTGTGTCTGCTACATTGGCAAGTGGAATCTTTACCACTAGCGCCACCACCTGAGAAGTGTGTGTATATATATACACTTACACACACACATTTATTTATATATGCATGCGTGTGTGCATAGCTTCAGTCGTGTCCAACTTTTTGCAACCCTATGGATGGTAGCCTGCCAAGCTCTTCTGTTCATGGGATTCTCCAGGCAAGAATACTGGAGTGGGTTGCTGTGCCCTCCTCCAGGGAATCTTCCCAGCCCAGTGATCGATCCTGCATCTCTTATGTCTCCTGTATTGGTAGGTGGGTTCTTTACCACTAGTGCTACCTGGGAAGCCATATATATACACATATAGAATGTAGTTCCCTGTGCTATACAGTAGGAACCTGTTTTATACACAGTAACTTGTGTACAGATTTTTATTTGACAAAACTAAGCACAAGGTGCTGGGTCCCTTTCCTCATTTTGGAATACAATTTACAGGAATTTAGAAGCTGTGATCCATGTTTTTTAACATGGTATGTTTGAGATTCAAAGGTCACACAACTAGAAAAAAACAGAGTTGGATTTTAAGATTAGGTCTTTGAACTCCAGAATTCATCCCAGCTATATCTTTTTTTTAAAATTTATTTAATTTTATTTCATCCCAGCTATATCTTAACAAGTATTCTCATCAAACAGAGAAGGCAATGGCACCCCACTCCAGTACTCTTGCCTGGAAAATCCCATGGGCGGAGGAGCCTGGTGGGCTGCAGTCCAAGGGGTCGCTAAGAGTCGGACACGACTGAACGACTTCACTTTCACTTTTCCCTTTCATGCATTGGAGAAGGAAATGGCAACCCACTCCAGTGTTCCTGCCTGGAGAATCCCAGGGACGGGGGAGCCTGGTGGGCTGCCGTCTATGGGGTCGCACAGAGTCGGACACGACTGAAGTGACTTAGCAGTAGCAGCAGTAGTATTCTCATCAAAATACACTGAATTTCCCTCAGCAATACAGGAACAAATAAACCAATAAGAAAAGAAAAGAGAACATATTCAAAGTTATAAAGTCAGCTAAGAGCAAGGAAAAAAACACCCCAGTAGGAAAATGAGCAAAACACAAGAACAAACAGTTGATAACCAGCTTGTAAACACAGAAAAAGATATTTAAAAATTGATAATAGAAATGGGTAATCTAATAAAGTTGATGGAATTATCAATTTGTTTAACCCTGGACAGTTTAGAAATACCTTTTTGCTTACAGCGAATTTCACTTGTAAGAATTTATAAAAATATTTGTACAGTGTCCAGAGAAATATATTCAAGAATTATTCTTCTAACCACTAGTTATAAATAGGAAAAAATATATAAATTTTCTACTGGACCAGGCCCTGCTCACCTGGCACCTGAAGGTTCATGCTTTGATCTAACTCACCCTAGCCTTGTAAGGGCAAGGTTGGCTGTAAAATTGGGGGCCCAGAGTCACCTTTGCCCTCCCGCCAACAAACCCATGTGGGAGGTGCTGAGTCCTGAGTGTTCAGCGTCCACACTATGTGACCCTGAGCTGGCTCCATGGAATTTTCCAGGCAAGAATACAAACGTGGCTCTCCATTTCCTACTCCAAGGGATCTTCCTGATCCAGGGATTGAACCTCCATCTCTTGGCAGGAGGATTCTTTACCACTTCGTCACCTGGGAAGTACCTTGTTGCCAGTACTTGTTGCCAGCCGAAATCTTGGCCTTCTGTGCCTACTGAAGCTGAATGAAAAATACGGAAACAGAGTTTGGAGGAAATAGAAAGGTGGCTTTTATTCTCAGCTGGCAGAGAGGGGAACACAGTAGGCTCATGCCTGAAGAACTGTGCCCCCTGCTCCACGAGGAGTCTGGGGGCTTATGTAAGGCAAGGGCTTATAGTCAGGAGTCAGTGATGAGGAGCAAAGGTGATAGGATCTTGATTTCTTCCTCTTGTATTGTTTCAAAGACAATCATAAGCTGACATTAGTAACCCAGTGATTGAGTCTGGCAGTTCAGTGGCTCTGTGGCCTTCTTTTTGATATGTAACTACAAGGTGAAGGGTGTTGTAAGGGTAAACACGAGTCAGAAAATAGGTGAGAAGTGTAGCTCCCGCAGAGTTAAGGGGCAGAAAAGCAAACTCAGACGTTCAGAGTTAGGAGCAAAGTGAAAAAAACCAGGAATGTTGAGACCTGCTCACTGTTCCTTTATATTCTTTGTTCTCAGGAAAGGGAGAGAGAAAAACTCAGTCCTCTTTTGTCCTTTTCACTGCAACATACTGGATGCTCTAAAAATCTTGATCTGAGTAAATTCTGATGGATCCAAACTGAAAGAAATCGAAAAGCAAATGCTGTAAATATTGAAATCATTTATTGTTTTCTCTGTTTTCTTCCATAGAGAAGAAAATGACAGGTTCATTACTGCCCTTTCCTGAAGATCTTGGAATAAGGTGAGAATGATAAAATTCGCATTGTAGCCAAGCACACTTAAGACCTTTTTATTCACATTTGAAAGACAAAGCCCAAGATCATTAACATTAACTGTCCTCAAATTTGTAGGGTTTTAAAACAGAATACCATGCCTGCTATTTAGCAGTTGTTTTTGTTTTTGCTGTGCAAATCCTGTGTTTAGTATTACTAATGATTCCTATTTAAAAATTTTTGCTGACAAACCTTCATGAAGTTTGTAGTGACCAACTTTTTACTCTCAAGTTCAGAATAATTATTCACATCAGAAAATGTAGAACTGATAGGAAAAAAACATTAGCAAGAAAAATGCAGTCCTATCATGAACATATTTCTAGGTCTTTCTAAAGGTGTCTTAAGACTGAAATGCTTCCTTGGTGTTAAAGACACTGTCCAAAGAAGTTTGGCGTTTTTCATTTGAATGATATGGGACAATTTATTTAACGCTCCAGTTTCTGCACCTGTGAAATGGATACCTGTGAGACAATGTGTATAAAGTGATTAGCACATGGTAAGCCCTTCATAAATTAGATGTATAGGTTGAGGTCCGTATGTATGACTGGAGATTCTAGGATCTAGATCTAGGTCTACTTTAAAGATCTGGGTTGAGGATCCAATATCTAAATATTCCTTAAATAGAGACTTTATTTCTATTGGAATTGGCAACAGTAGTAAAATATTGTCTTTTTTCTGGAATTCCACTTAGTTAAGTGTTGTTTGTGGGAACAGTAAGCAAAGAATCAAAACAAAGGATTATGCTTGAGTTACTTTATGCATTTCTGTTTAGTAGTTGGTAAGGGAAGTAGATTGAAGGAAAAGATCACTTTAGGACATTTAACTGACTTTTAACAGACTTCATTCCTCCATATTCCCTCTTACTACCTATTTCTTATGTATAGTAGTTGCTTACTATTTGAACTGAATGGATTTTTCTAGTACGGTTTTGCTTTAAAAGGGAAACATGTAGTTTGTGGATCCAAATGCTGTTGATTTCAACAAATATTTGTTTGATATTCAACAAATATTTGTGGAGGACCATTATGTGTTAGGCATTCTTCCAAGAACTTGGGACACATGAATTAACAAAATAGTACAAATTCCAAAAGGGACACTATATGTCACGTCTTTTTGTGTCCATCTCTTAACTCTGAGATGGGTTCTGCAGGACTCCTTAGAACTGTGTTTTTCTATACAATAGCCACTAGCTATGTGTTAAAATTAATTACAATTAATCAAAATGGAAATTTTAATTTCTCAGTTACACTGAGTCAAGTTCATTTCAGTTCATTCACTCAGTTGTGTTCGACTCTTTGTGACCCCATGGACTGCAGCACGCCAGGCCTCCCTGTCCATCACCAACTCCTGGAGTTGACTCAAAACTCATGTCCGTTGAGTCAGTGATGCCATCCAATCATTTTATCCTCTGTCATCCCTTTCTTCTCCTGCCTTCAATTCCTCCCAGCATCAGGGTCTTTTCAAATGAGTCAGCTGTTCACATCAGGTGGCCAAAGTATTGGAGTTTCAGCTTCAACATCAGTCCTTCCAATGAACATTCAGGACTGGTTTCCTTTAGGATGGACTGGTTGGATCTCCTTGCAGTCCAAGGGACTCTCGAGTCTTCTCCAACACCACAGTTCAAAAGTATTGTTGTAGCCACGCGTGGTGGGAAACAAACTCACTCAGGAGGACAATGCAGATAGTGAAGTGCAGTTTATTACACCGGCGGGCCCAAGGCAGAGTCTCCTCTTAGCCAAGGACCCCAACCAGTTTTGTGAAAACCTTATATACCTAAGTGTACGTGCCCAAACCCACCTCCCCAAATTCCCTGAAACTAGTTGGAACAAAGGAAGAGAAAGATAAAATCAAAGTTAACCTGTGATTCATATTCCCTAAGCCTAGGTAGTTAACAGTGGACAATTATCAATAGGCCTGTGGTCATACCCCAATAAGCATAATAGAATTTATGATTCTATTTGGTTAAACAGATAATTAGGGTATTCTTTTAGGCAGTGGAGAGTCTCGGTATGAGCCCTGGGGCTCTTCCATCCGGGGGGCCTGGTTTTCCAGTTGGTGTGTCGTTTCCATAGATACTGGGCATAGAGCTCAAAGTCCACAGTGCGGCCCAAGATGGAGTCCTGCTTTCAAGATGGAGCCTGTTCTGTCTGTTTCCTCCTTCAGCATCAATTCTTTGGCACTCAGGCACTCAGCTTTCTTTATAGTCCAACTCTCATATCCATACATGACCGCTGGAAACACCATAGCCTTGACTAGACGGACCTTTGTTGACAAAGCAATGTCTCTGCTTTTTAATATGCTGTCTAGGTTGGTCATAACTTTCCTTCCAAGGGGTAAGCATCTTTTAATTTCATGGCTGCAGTCACCATCTGCAGTGATTTTGGAGCCCCCCAAAATAAAGTCTGCCGCTGTTTCCACTGTTTCTCCATCTATTTGCCATGAAGTGATGGGACCGGATGTCATGATCTTTGTTTTCTGAATGTTGAGCTTTAAGCCAACTTTTTCACTCTCCTCTTTCACTTTCATCAAGAGGCTTTTAGTTCCTCTTCACTTTCTGCCATAAGGGTGGTGTCATCTGCATATCTGAGATTATTGATATTTCTCCCGGCAATCTTGATTCCAGCTTCTGCTTTCTCCAGCCCAGCGTTTCTCATGATGTACTCTGCATATAAGTTAAATAAGCAGGGTGACAATATACAGCCTTTACATAACTCCTTTTCCTATTTGGAACCAGTCTGTTCCATGTCCAGTTCTAACTGTTGCTTCCTGACCCAGGTCAAGTGGTCTGGTATTCCCATCTCTTTCAGAATTTTCCACAGTTTATTGTGATCTACACAGTCAAAGGCTTTGGCGTAGTCAATAAAGCAGAAATAGATGTTTTTCTGGAGCTCTCTTGCTTTTTTGATGATCCAGAGGATGTTGGCAATTTGATCTCTGGTTCCTCTGCCTTTTTGAAAACCAGCTTGAACAGCTGAAAGTTCACGGTTCATATATTGTTGACACCTGGCTTGAAGAATTTTGAGCATTACTTTGGTAGCATGTGAGATGAGTGCAATTGTGTGGTACTTTGAGCATTCTTTGACATTGCCTTTCTTAGGAATTGGAATGAAAACTGATCTTTTCCAGTCCTGTGGCCACTGCTGAGTTTTCCAAATTTGCTGGCATATTGAGTGCAGCACTTTCACAGCATCATCTTTTAGGATTTGAAATAGCTCAACTGGAATTCCATCACCTCCACTAGTCATACTTCAGGTGCTCAGTAACCACATATGACTGGTGATTACCATGTTGGACAGGGCAGATATAGAATATTTACATTTTGACAAAGTTCTCCTGCTCAGAGCTACCTTTGAGGATCCCACTGGGATCAGCTGAAGTTGTTCACAGTAGTACCAGTGCAACTGATTAAGTATTTTCCCCTTGTTTCCTGTTTTACCTTTCATAACCCTCCACTCCGTTTTCCAGGATTCACATCCCCAAATAAATTACCTGTATGCAGGCTCTTGTCGTAGGCTCTGCTTTCTATGGGAAAATCAGTTTAGACAAGTACTCCTGTATTTCCTCATGATTAACTGATTTCTAAAAAAAAATATTAATAACAAACATTGTCACATTAAATGTATACATTGGTTCTAAGAAGCATTACATTTCAGAAGTGATGAAATACAGAAATGAAGTCTTACTATAGTCTATCCTGGCCCAAATCTTTGTTTAAAGTATTTATCTGGGGACTTCCATGGTGGTCCAGTGGTTGAGAATCTGCCTGCCACTGCAGGGGACACAGACTGGATCCCTGGTCTGGGAAGATGCCACGTGCCTTGGAGCAACTGAACCCATGCGCCATAACTATTGAGCCTGTGCTCCTAGAGTCAGGAGCTGCAACAAGAGAAGCTAATGTAGTGAGAAGCCTTCGCACCACAACTATGAGTAGCCTCCACTCACCACAACTAGAGAAAACTTGCTCAGCAAACAGAGCAGCCAAAAAACAAAAGTATTTATTTTATCATAACTTATGCCAAAACAAAGACATGTCCAGGTTTTGGGTGGCTTTTTAATAAATATACTTTAATCAGTAATTTTTTAATTAAATTTTTATAGAGGTATAATTGACATGTAATATTATATTCATTTCAAATGTATAATGTGGAATGATTCAGTATTTGTATATATTGAAAAATTAAAAAAAAAGAAAAGTGATCATCATAGTACTAGTCTAGTTACCCTCTGTCACCATACAAAGTTACAAAGAAATGTTTTTTTCCTGTGATGAGAAATTTTAAGATTTACTCTCTTTGGAATTCCCTGGCAATCCAGTGGTTAGGACTCTGCACTCTCACTGTCGAGGGCACAGATTCAGTCCCTAGTTGAGGAACTTAAGATTCTGAAAGCTGCGTAAGAAAAAAAACACCACCAAAAAAACAACAACAAAAATTTACTCTCATAAGTCAACAAAAAATTAGAATTCGATATAAAGGAGAAATAGAGAATTTTATCTGAGCCAACCTGAAGGTTATAACCCAGGAGACAGCCTTTTAGAAAACTCTGAGGAATGTTCTGTCTGTTAGAAGTCAAAGACGGTCATGTACATTTTTGAGATAACAGATGGTACATCAAAATGACGCACTGAAATTTTACATAAAGTTCAACAGAGATTCATATTCCAGATCTGCACATAGGAGTAATGTGTCACTGTGACCTTTACAGGGTTAGGAAAGGAAAAATTTGTCTTCTGACGAGTTACATTGTTTACATCAGAAAGAAAAACAGCATTTTTTTTTTACAGTCAGGCCAGCATTCTCACCTTTGAAGAGGTGTGGTTAATATGTAATCCAGATACACACTGCACATTAGAGAGGGCCCAGCACAAGCAGGGAACACGTTATACTTAAATTTTCTTGCCCTGCCTTAGAACATAAAATGTATTTTATCATTTGGCAACTTTGAAACATGTACTGCAACATTAGTTGACTATAGTCATCATGATGTACATTACACACCCATGACTTATTTTATAGCTGCAAGTTTGTACCTCTTGAACCCCCTTCATGCATTTTGGTCACCTCCTCATGCTTTCTATATGAATACAGTAGCTTCTTTTTGAGTTCTAATTAAGTAATGAATACTGAATATCAGCTGAGGGGAAGACTAGGCAGTGAGGTTGGTTTAGGTTTGGTATTGTTTTATGCTGTGATTCTTGGTTATGCTGTGCTGTGCAACCATGCTTAACCTTTGTCAGTTATAGCTCTGCCTTTAAGTACTTCTTGGCCTGGCCTTTCTCTGTGCTTGTTACATCAAACAGCTGAGGAGATGGGGAATAGTAAACACCAAGCATGCTGCTTTAATGGTTTATCAGCTGTAATGATGCTTCTATACATTCTAGGAAAATCATTCTTAAAGCCTGTAGTTACCGTGAGTTTCAGGGTACAACATAGAGGTCACTTATAGTTCTTCTGGCTCCAAGTCTGTTTAAGTACTTTTAGCAAACGATTTACATTTCAGTCTGATTAGCTAGCGGATTGATGAAACCTAACCCCTTGCCTTCTGCTTCAGCCAGGTATCAAGCTGACATGCCTAGACCATTTAGTAAGTGTAAATGGAGGCTAATTAATAAGTGTAAATGGAGCAGGAAAGTTAACTACAGGATTTTGGGCTGTTAAATTCCTATTCTTTCTCAGGATTTTAGTATTATGAGTAATTACTGATAGAGGAAGATAGGTATAAATGAAGCTAAAACCATAAATATTTGATTCATGCTTAAGCATACCTATACTCATAAGTCAAACTTGGACCTTTGAAACTCGTCACTATAGTGAATTTTAAAAGTCCATTTGTGATCTTGTGACTGATCACCACCCCTGCCAAGAAGTTTTGTATTATTCTGCATTTCCTTAGATTGTATCCTAGATACTTCTTAATTAATATAAGCAACAATTATATCTCTTTGAAAGTTATTTTGATATGACAGAGACTCAGATTGTCAAACAAATGTAGTTTTCCTAGATGTGACATCTTTGCCCATTTAGATAGATGACGTGTACATACTCACCACATGGTTACACTAATAAACTTCTAGATTCTTGTACTTAAAACACTGCTGATGGGACAGATATTCACTTGGACATCAATAGTAATTTCTGTAACACCTGTAATCATAATTAAAATTCTCCTGTAGTTCTTGAGGGCAGGAACTGAGTCTGTTGTAACCTCAGTGGTGAACACACTGTTTAATCCCTCTGCAGCCCTGTGAGGGAGATATTAATAGTATTATCTCTGTGCTATAGATGAGAATATCAATGTACCAAAAAAGGTTAAGTGACTTTTTCAAAGTCATGTAGATTCCATGTGAAGATGTGAGCCAGTTCCGCCTGATTCCAGAAACCTTTTTCATTATCACTATGCTCTACTTCAAAGAGACCTAGCTATCTTGAGATTTCACTTAAGTAAATCAAGCAAATTTTAGGATCATTAGGGTAGATGTTAGCCTCAGTTAGGTTAAAGTAAGTTTGAAGTGTATATTGAGCATTCAGTGATAAAGATATGGGAAGTGTTGAAATCTGAATTTACCAAGAAAGAAGGAGATAAAGGGCAGAAGTCTCATGTCTCAAAAGCAAAGGAAGGAGAGGGTTTCTAGGGAGGAGTATGTTTGGATTATTAATTGTTCTTTTAATCTAACTTTTCTAAAAATCTATAGTTGATTATATACTCCAGGATTATTATTAAGCAAATAATGACAGATTTGCTTATCCTGTTATAATTTTAGTTCCTATGGGAAGAGAATGAAGCTGCTTAATTGTATCCAACATACAATGAAGGTAAGAGAAATCTGAGTTTATTATTATTTTTTAACATAAAGTGATATAACTCAGTTATGTAGAGTTCATTTTTTAAAGAATGGAAACAAATCTCTTTTCAGTAATTGGACTGAGAGTAGGGTTATTACTTTCCTAAACTTTCTGCACTTTCTAAAATAACCAGAGTATTTAAGTCAAGAAAAGCTAAAATATTTTAAGCACATAGAAAGTATACATAGGCTACTGGTGAGCTTGTTGGATCTTAACATTTTGCTTAATTTGCTTCAGATCTTTTATTTTTAGAACAAAATATTAGAAACAATAGAATACCTCGTTTGTATCCCTCTTGAATTCTGTTTCTATCCTTTTTTCTCCAAGAGTAAGCACCATCCTGAACTTGGTGTTTAATCATTTTCTTCAATGTTTTTTGGATTTTTTACTACATGTGTATAGCCATTAACAGTGTATAGTACTGTTTTACGTGTTGTTTTTAAACACCGCTGCTGCTAAGTCGCTTCAGTCATGGTTTGACTCTGTGCGACCCCATAGACAGCAGCCCACCAGGCTCCCCCGTCCCTGGGATTCTCAAGGCAAGAACACTGGAGTGGGTTGCCATTTCCTTCTCCAATGCATGAAAGTGAAAAGTGAAGGGGAAGTTGCTCAGTCGTGTCCGACTCTTAGCAACACTATATATGTCACTGAAACTACTGAGCCCACATGTCACACTACTAAAGCCTGAGTGCTCCAGAGCCCATGCTCTGCAACAACAGAGGCCACGACAACCCATGGAATTTCATTCACAGTAAGTAGCCCTCTATTGTTGTATTTTTGAGAAATATTCATATCAACGCATATAGCCCTACCCTTCGTCATAGAATAACATTTTTTTCTTTTTTGCTCTCTGGGTCTTCGTTGCTGTACATGGGCTTTCTCTAGTTACAGCTATTCTTCACTGTGGCACCCAGGCTTCTCACTGTCGTGGCCTCTGTTGTTGCAGAGCATGGGCTCTGGAGCACTCGGGCTTTAGTGGTTGTGGCATGTGGGCTCAGTAGTTTCAGCTCCCAGACTCTAGAGCACAGGCTCAGTAGTTGTGGTGCATAGGCTTAGCTGCAGTATGTGGAATCTTCCCAGACCAGAGATAGAACCGATGTCTCCTGCATTGGCAGGCAGATTCTTTACCACTGAGCCACCAGGGAAACCCTAGAATAACTTTTACATTAAAATTACTTAATCAGTTTTGGTAAACATTTTTATCAAATGATGGGTCAAAGAGTAGGTATATGTCTAAAAATTAATTGTTTATTTTTTATCCCCTATCCCCTTCCAGACATTTTAAAAGCCCTGTTTTTCAGACTTAGTGTCCCAAGAATCATTTTAAGAAGCAATCAGCTGCCTAGCTCCCATCTCAGAAATTCTGATTATGGGAACTTACTTTAGATACCTAGGAATGTGCATTTTTCACAAGCTCTTCAGTATGGTTCTAATACCATAATTAAAGAAATGTTTCTTTAAAAAATAAAAAGGAAAAATATTTCTTGATTGGTTAGTGATAGGAAATGTACATCATTGCTTACCCTTTGACATCTATAGGGTAAGGAGACAGTTTCAGATCTGGAAGAGGGGACAGGGTTGTCATTCTCCTTTTACCAAGTCACCATTTGTATTTTCATCAGAGATACTATATTCACTGAGTTATCTTAGATCTTGTGACCATTTTACTTTTACAAGTTAGTCTGCTTATTTTCCAGTGAAAATCATGTTTGAAAATTTGCTTCAATTCTGCAATAACTTTCTTTTAGAGACGAAGTAGTGACTCTTAGAGTAAATTTATTTAATCCCAGCCCTTTTTGAAACAGTTACCTATTGTTAAAATACTTCATTTTCATAAAGAAGTAAATAGAAGGATCACTTCCAAAGATGATATCTAAATATTTCGTCCTGCGGTCGGAAGACAGTTACTGTCCTCCATTCTCTTGTGTCCCTCCTCAATAGCTGCAGTTTGGGTAGTCTCTTCAGGCAGGCGGAGATAAGATGAGTTTTCATTAGTTGAGATCATCTCAGATAATCTGAGGTCACTTTTTCACAATTTGCTGCAAAAAATCTTTTCAAAGTAATTTTCAAGTCAGTAGTTTCATGTATTCCCTTTTATTTATTTTTCTATTTTTCATGAAAAGCAAAATTATTTAACCTTATGTATGAACTATAGTCATTGAAAATAGTTTTTAAAGCTACTAAGTGCTTGAGTCAGTGAGTCACTGTCTAGTAATGAAATTGATACCTTTTTGACCTTAGCTTCATCAGCAGTACAGTTGAACAAAAAATTGATTTCTAATTTGACATCTACCTTTATTTCTTTTTAAATAAAAACAGCTTTAGTGAGATATAACTCACATACCTTACAATTCACTGTTTATTTTTTCATTTTTATTTTTTATTGAGATGTAGTGATTTACAATGTTGGGCTAATCTCTGCTATACAGCAAAGTGACTCAGTTATACACATATATGCATTCTTTTATTCATTTGTTTTAAATATGAGTCATTGTTTCTTAGAAATTTCACAAGGTTGTTCAGTCATCACTACAATTTATTTGAATTATGAGTTCTTTATATATTCAGGATATAAGCCCCTGATATTTGATACACTGTGCAACTATTTTCTCTCATCTTCTGGATTATCTTTTTATTTTTATTTATTTAGAGCACATTGAGGAGCTTATAGGATCATAGTTCTCCAACCAGGGGTTGAACCTGGGCCCCAGCAATGGAAGTTTGTACTCCTAACCACTGGATTACCAAGGAATTCTCTGTCTTTTTACTTTCTTAATAGTGTTCTTTGGAGCACAAAAGTTTTAAATTTTGATGTAGTTCCCTGTATCTGTTTTTGCTTTTGTCTCTTATGCTTTTGCTATCATATCTAAGAAACCATTGCCTAGCCCAGGATTATAACCTCTTATTCTTGAGTTGGTTTTCCGTGCTAAATTTAGTTCAGTTGGCCTCTGAAGCCAGAAATTATATAATAGTGAAGATGAAGTACAGTATTTAACATAGCAGGCACTAACTCCAGGACCCAGCATTATTCACTGGTGGGTGGGCACCAGTCCCAAGATCTCTTGGACCCCGATCCTCCCATACACCAGAGGGCAGACACAGGCCCCAAGACCACTGCAGCCCCACAGCCTACCCTGTCAGGACCCAGCCAACACATTAGCAGCCCAGCAGCAGTCCTGGGGCCCTACCTCCTGGCCCTGCCTTACAGCAGTCTAGCTCCAGCTCTGGGATACCTTGGGTGCCTCAGCCAGCGGTCCTGGGATTCAGGCCCACCCATCAGCAGGCTAACATCAGCTTCACGACGCCAAGGACCCTGCATCCAGAGACCTTGGGACAAGCTCCACCCGCCAGTGAGCTAGCACTAGCCTGGAACACCCCCTGAGCCTGGCCCTGCCCACCAGCAGGCTGACAACAGCCCTGGGACCCCCCAGGCCCTGGACTCACTCATTAGCAAGCCAACACAAGCTCTGGGGGCACTTTGGACTCCTCAGCCAGCCACTGTGTAATTCATCCCCACTCACCAGCAGGCCAACACCAGACCCAGGAACCCCACCTCACAGCCTCTCAACTCAGAGCCTGGCTCTGCCACCCAGTGAGCCAGCACTAGCCCCAGGACACTCTGGGGTTCTGCAGCCAGCTACTTTGTGATCTGGCCCTGCCAACCAGTGGCTGGGAGTCTCCACAAAAGGCAGGGCCTGGCAACCAACCGAACTGGGGAGCAGGCCACACCTACCACACTACCCACGATACTCAGCCCACCACAGTAGAAGGACCCACACTGGGGGCACCCCTGAAGCATATAGCCCTGACAACCAGAGGAATGTGAGATGCTGGGACACACAGGACATCGCCCACAAAAGGCCACTTCTCCAAAGTCAGGAAACATAACCATCCTATCAGATGCATAGAAATAAAACCCGCAAGTTAGACAAAATGAGACAACAGAGGACTATATTCCACACTAAGAAACAGAACCACAAAAGAACTAAGTGAAGTAGAGATAGATAATCTACCTGATAAAGAGTTCAAGGTAATAATAGTAAAGATGATCAAAAACTTGGGAAAAGAATGGATTCACAGAGCAGAATGTTAGAAAATTTTAACAAATAGAAAAATAGGGAAGAATCAAGCAGAGATGAAGAATACTGTAACTGACATAAAAAATACACTAGAAGGAATCAACAGTTGACTAAGTCATACAGAGGAGATTGACAAGCTGGAAGACAAGAGTGGAAGCCAAACAGAAAAAGAAAGGAAAACAAAAATGAGAACAGTTTAAAAGACCTCTGAGAGAACATCAGGCATTCACATTCTAGGGGTCCCAGAAGGAGAAAAGAGAAAGGAGCAGAGAACATATTTGAAGACATAATAGCTAAAAACTTCCCCAGCCTAGAAGAGGAAATAGATGTCCAAGTCCAGGAGACAAGGAGAGCCCCAAATAGGCCCAACCCAAAGAGGAACACATCAAGACATATTATAATTAAAATGGCAAAAATTAAAGAGAGAATATTAAAAGCAGTTAGAGGCTAGCAGCAAGTTTATGTAATGAAACTCCCATAGACTATTAGCTGACTTTTCAACAGAAAATCTGCAGGCCAGAAGGGAGTGGTAGAGTATATTTAAAGTGATGAAGGGAAGAAGTTAAAACCAAGAACCTACCTGGCAAGTTCTCAGTGAAATTTGATAGATGAAGTTTTACAGATAAACAAAAGCTAAAAAAAGTTCATTACCACCAAACCAGCTTTACAAGAAATGCTAAAGGCACTTATGAAAGGAAAAAGCCCATTGGTAACGGCAAATATACAGTGAAGGTATTCAAATAGCCACATATAAAACCAGTTAAAAGACAAAAAGCAGAATCATCTATATCTGTAGTAAGTAGTGAAGGGATACGCAAAACAAAAAGATGTAAAATATAATACCAGAAACAGTACTCAAGGGGGACTTCCCTGGTGGTCCAGTGGATAAGAACCTTCCTTATACAGCAGGAAACTTGGGTTTGATCCCTGGTCAGGGAATTAAAGATCCCAATTAAAGAGCAGCTAGGTCTGCATGCAGTAACTACATGAGCCCTGGCACCACAACTCGAGAGTCTTTTTACCGCAATGGAAGATTCCACGTGATGCAGTAAAGATCTTGTGTGCCTCGACTAAGACTCAAGGCAATCAAATAAACAAATAATTTTTAAAAAACAGTACTAATGGGAAAAGGGGAATAAATAGAAGTTTGTTAAAATGCATTTGAAGTGAAGAGATCAGCAACTTAAAATATTATCGTGTGTGTGTGTGTGGGTATATATGATTTGAGCAAGTTCCAGAAGATGGTGAAGGACAGGGAAGCCTGGCATGCTGTAGTCCATGGGGTGGCAAAGTCAGACAGGACAGAGTGACCAAACAACCAACGTATATATATGTGTGTATGTGTGTATGTATGTATGTATGTATGTATGTATGAACACATGTGTATATATATATATACGTGTATATATAAATATATATATTGCTATATATAAACCTTCCAGTAAGCACAAACTAAAAATCTATAATAGATACACACAAAAAGAGAAACATTAACATTAAAGATAATCAAATCACAAGGGAAGAGGACAAAAGAAGAAAAGATCAAAAGCTACAAAAACAATCCCTAAACAATGAACAAAATGGCAATAAGTACATACCTATCAATTATTTTACATATAAATGGACTAAATGCTCCAACCAAAAGACATGAAGTGGATGAATGAGGACGAGAACAAGACCCACATATAGACTGCCAGAAGACTCACTTCAGACCTATAGAAACACAGACTGAAAGTGAAGGAATGAAAAAGTGTTTCATGCAAATGGAAATCAAAAGAAAGCTGGGGTAACAGAGGAGAGTAGTAAGTTAGTCCTGTATTCAAGTTAAACACACTCACTTAACACACTCATTCAGATCATATAAGCCATTAGACTCAGTAAAGGCTGATGAAATCATATACGTATCAGAAAGGCTGAAATCTTAACCCTTCTGTTATTAGAATCCATTAAGAAGTGAAATGTCCCAGGTCCAATACGCTTGATCTGTCTGGTAGTGATTCCTAAATAAAGTTAAGATTTTCATACCTTGTCCTTTCCCATAGTAGTATTCTTACTTGAAAGCAAATAGCTTTAACTTCCCACTGTAGATCGGAATGAATGGACAAAAATTTTAGTTGGGGTAATGTATTGTTGCTCACATTAATTTAAACATAATTTTCTAGGTGATCAATGATCCTATCCATGGCCACATTGAATTTCACCCTCTCCTCATCCGAATCATCGACACACCTCAATTTCAGCGCCTGCGATACATCAAGCAGTTGGGAGGCGGTTACTATGTTTTTCCAGGAGCTTCACACAATCGATTTGAGCACAGTCTAGGGTAAGAAGCCTCCCTGGTGACTCAGATGGTTAAAGCGTCTGCCTGTAATGCGGGAGACCTGGGTTCCATCCCAGGGTCAGGAAGATCCCCTGGAGAAGGAAGTGGCAACCCACTCCAGTACTCTTGCCTGGAAAATTCTGTGGATGGAGGAGCCTGGTAGGCTATAGATCGTGGGGTTGCAAAGAGTCAGACATAACTGAGTGACTTCACTTTCACTTTAGGGTAAAAAGAATACAATGAGTTAAAAGTTATGTGATGAATTAAATTTTTTTTTAAAGTTATGTGAACGTAGTTTCTCCCTCTCTTTCTCTCCCAATATCTTGTTGTATAAATTTAATGCCCTTTTCATCTTAACTAAGCACTTACCACACACCATAGCTGTAGCTTTCACAGTTTGAGGTGCATCATTGAAACTAGCACAAATTTCTTTCTCCTTCTTCACAATTTCACAGAAGATCTATTCTTATGATAGATCTTAGCATCCTCAGCGTAACAATTTTTTCCATCTTTATTGAGTTTTGAGAATTTTGACCTTTTTGCTCACTTACAATGGACATGAGTTTGAGTAAACTCCGGGAGTTGGTGATGGACAGGGAAGCCTGGCGTGTTGCAGTGCATGGGGTCACAAAGAGTTGGACACGACTGAGCAACTGAACTGAACTACTCACTCACAAGAAGCACTTATAGGCTTCTCTTTGGGACATCTGAATTGCTAGATTTACTACTCTTGCACTTTGGGGCAAAATAAGGGTTACTTGAACATAAGCACTATGAAATGTTAATTGTGCTGCCTGCTAATTGGCTAATATGTGGGATACACTGGACAAAAGAGTCACTTATGACCTGGTCATGATGGAGCAGAAAAGTATGAGAATGGACTGCTTTAATGGACTGATTTAAAACTTATGAATTGTGTATTTCTGGAACTTTCCATCTAATATTTTCAGACTGTTGGTGACTACTGGTAACTGAAATGAGAAAAATGAAACCAATGATAAGGGAAAACTGCTGTGTTACTTTGGTTTTGTTTATTTGTTTAGAAGCATTTTTGATTAGCCAGAACACAAGCATCTACTCACATCTTTATTCATCAATAAATACTTATTAAAAAATTATTCAATTCACCCCGACTCTTTGCAACCCCATAGACTGCAGCACACCAGGCTTCCCTGTCCATCACCAACTCCTGGAGCCTACTCAAACTCACATCTGTCAAGTCGGTGATGCCATCCAACTATCTCATTCTGTGTTGTCCCCTTCTCCTCCTGCCAATCTTTCCCAACATCAGGGTCTTTTCTAGTGAGTCAGTTGTTCACATCAGGTAGCCAAAGTATTATTAGAAAAATTGTTAGACCATACCAAACTGATAAGGTAGCAACTGTTTCTATTCTTGTGGAGTTCAGAGTTTCAGTTCAGTTCAGTCGCTCAGTCGTGTCCGACTCTTTGCGACCCCATGAATCACAGCACGCCAGGCCTCCCTGTCCATCACCATCTCCCGGAGTTCACTCAGACTCACGTCCATTGAGTCCGTGATGCCATCCAGCCATCTCATCCTGGGTCGTCCCCTTCTCCTCCTGCCCCCAATCCCTCCCAGCCTCAGAGTATTTTCCAATGAGTCAACTCTTCGCATGAGGTGGAAGTACTGGAGCTTCAGCTTTAGCATCATTCCTTCCAAAGAAATCCCAGGGTTGATCTCTTTCAGAATGGACTGGTTGGATCTCCTTGCAGTCCAAGGGACCCTCAAGAGTCTTCTCCAACACCACAGTTCAAATGCATCAATTCTTCTGCGCACAGCCTTCTTCACAGTCCAACTCTCACATCCATATATGACCACAGGAAAAACCATAGCCTTGACTAGGCAGACCTTAGTCAGCAAAGTAATGTCTCTGTTCAGAGTTTAGGGGACAAGAAAGATAATTTATTCATTCAGGAAGTACTTTCAGGTGGAAATGCTAAAAGTGTATTTAACATTTGTTGGGCACCATATCTTCAATCTATGTTGTAAACATTACAATGCCAGAAGTTTGCTTTTTTAAAAAATGGGATAAAATAAACAATATAAAATTTACCTTCCTAACCATTTTTTAAGTTTACAGTTCAATAATGTTAAATATGTCCACATTATTGTGCAACCAATCTCCAAAATATTTTCATCTTGCAAAATTGAAACTCTGTATCCATTGAATAGCAAATTCCCATTTCTCTTCTCCCCAGTCCCTCAGTAGCCATTATTTTACTTTCTGTTCAGGTGAATTTGACCATTTTATGTACTTCATTAAGCTTCCTAGGTGGCACAGTGGTAAAGAATCCAGTTGCCAATGCAGGAGATGCAAGAAACTTGGTTTAGATCCCTGAGTTGGGAAGATTCCCTGAAATATGAAATGGCAACCTACTGCAGTATTTTTTGCCTGGAGAATATCATGGACAGAGGAGCCTGGCAGGCTACAGTCATATAAGTGGTTTCATAGAATATTTGTCATTCTGTAATTGGCTTATTTCACTTAGCATAATTTCCCCAAGTCACTCATGATGGAGCATGTATCAGAATATCCTTACTTTGCTCAGTTAAAAACTGCTGATAGGTTACCCTAAGTGACAGACACTGGGAAATTTTTATTATGTATGTACAGAATTTGTACTTACAAGTACTTGTTTAATTGGGAATTAACTCTTATCCTAAAATTAGCCAAAATGGGGTTCTTTTGACATTCCAAAATTAATATTTTTCATGTGCAGCTAGAAAAAGCCAACTTGATAAAACATCTTTTCAAAATTCTGAACTTAAAGAAACAGAAGTCTTTCTGGGAGTATTTGCATTTCTCTTCCTATAATCTTAAAGATATGAAAGTTCTACCTAATCTCCTTAGGCATCCCCCCACCCCCTCTGTGTTCTGAGACCTTGGTTTCTGCTACCCGAAAGTTACTCACATGGTGTACATTTGGCAAGCAGTCAGATAGACTGGGAAGTCTATTTGTCTGGCTGTGGCAACTCTCAGGAAAATTTGTTATAAAGGGTCTTTTTCATCTTAACCTTCATTACATCCTCCTATACACCAAAGGACTTAACTCTCTTAGGCTGTTTTGGGAAATAAATTTCTAAATCTTAGGAAGGTTGCATCCTTTGCACGCTCTTGTGGGGACGCCTCTTGCATTTTACTGGTTTGAGTCACTGTTAAGATACTACTTGTCAGTGACCAGACAATGGATCCTTAAAAGTGGAGAAACTTGGTAAATTGGTAAATTTTTTAGAGAGCTTTTATTATAAAGAGCTGTTTTATTGTTACCTATGAAAAAAATTAGAAGATGGATAGTATATAAAACAGCTATGCCATCAGTTTAGAACAGACAAAAATAAACAAATTTGGGAAGCCTTATTTTGTAGTGTCCATTTAGGGTTCCCTGACAGATGCTAATAAAAACATTAGGTTAATTAATGTTAATTAGATTGATTAATAGAGAAAAAAACTTAGAGGAGAGTGAAGAGACTTCTTCCCAAGAAGGTGAAAATTTTAAAGGGATTTGTCCCAACAGGATAAAAATCTTTAGATTTTATTAAGAAATTAGATATTTTAAATGGATGTTAATAAGATTAAAAGAAAGGTTTTGATACAACACTATGTAAGGTTGGAACTTTACATAGGTGCCATGGGAACCTTCTGTTGGTGCCCGATATTAAAGGGCCCCAAACAAGTCCATTCTTTTTACCTCAGTTTAGTATATGTATGTTGAGAGTTGGACACAATTGAGCGACTTCACTTTCATGCATTGGAGAAGGAAGTGGCAACCCACTCCAGTGTTCTTTTCTGAAGAATCCCAGGGACGGCGGAAACTGGTGGGCTACCGCCTATGGGGTCACACAGTCGGACACGACTGAAGTGACTTAGCAGCAACAGTGGCAGTATATATAGTAAATATACTTAAATATATGTTTAAAATATTTATGTAAATAGTTAGAAGGCTGGAAGAAAATGACATTGAGATACCTAATCAATAATTGTTGGGACAACAGTTAAGCCAATTAATCAAGTTAAAGGTATTTTTTTTTTAAAGACCTGAGTCCCTTAGTTATCCCCCTCCCTGGAGACCCCAGAGCCTTTATATAAAAATAGATACAATGACTGGAGGATAAAAAGGAAAGTTTCTAGAACCCCTTGTAAGACCATAGCTTGTTAATGGTGTTCTAATGAAGGCTAAAGTTAATGGTGTAAGAGTTGATAGGATTGAGATGACAGTTTATAAAAATAGGTGTATTTAAGTGGGTTTAATATAATATGTTTATATCTCTTTTTCCTAACTACATTGTGTGTAGACATTATGTTTCCCTGGGGAATGCTTCTCCTGCCTGGTGTTATAAGACAAGATGTATACATCTGCCCCTCAGAAAATATTAAATATATAAAAAATTCCAAAACAACTCAATAGGATTACCTGAACTTACACAATATAATGTAAAAATAAGGGCTAATATTCATAAGCTAATAATAATCAAAGTAAAGAAAAGGTAGTTGGGGAAATCAGTCTTTTAATATTATTCAGGCAGCAGACCAGTTCTTTGGGGAGTTAAAATCAACTCTCTCTGTCTTGCAAATTTCTATAAATCAGAAATATAAAACAGCCTACAAGGACCAGAAATGTAATACAGGCTATTACAGAAAGGTAATACAGCCTACAAGCTTAGTCAGGTAGACTCTGAAACAAAAAGAGAAAAAGAGGGCTTTTTACACTCAAACTGCTGAGAAGGCTCCATAACCCATAGTCTGATTCACAGCCTCCTTAGGGATTTATCATGGACAAATACACATCTTAACAGTCACTCATCTTTCAAACAGAAAAATAAATTTTTCGTGTTTGTTTTGTTCCTTCCTGCTCCGCAGCGTGGGGTATCTAGCAGGATGTCTAGTTCGTGAACTGAGTGAAAAACAACCGGAGCTACAGATAAGTGAACGAGATATCCTCTGTGTTCAGATCGCTGGTCTTTGTCATGATCTTGGTAAGCAGTTCAAAGAACCAGAGTTCTAGAGTAAAATCACCTGCCACCTCTCTTTGAAATACAACTAAGAGCAATATAAAAGTTGTGTTCTAATTCTTTAGTTAACATTAATGTAAATTTGCCATTGCTTCTTCCTAGAATGGTTCATAAGCCCAAAGCATTGCTTTCTTTTCTTTTTTTTTTTAAGTCTTTCAATGAGTTTCCCACATTGCACCCTTCATTGCAGGTTATATGAAAGGACGTTCTAATAGTGATTTTTTTTCCTACTACTGTGTGTTGGAGTGTTGTATATTTGATTTTCCCTTTATCTTTGCTGAATAAAATTGCTATTTCCCTTCAGTTACTTTGTGAAATCTATTCTTCTCACACCTAGAGTACATAATCTGCTCTAGCAGATTAACAGATTTAGAGAACTCCTTGTGACCTATACTCACAACCTCAGTCTTGGGCCACTTAAATCCAAGTAAAAGAATATCATCTTTCTCCAGAGACAAAGAGAAAAAAGAATGTTCTCTTTTATCACAGAGTTTTTTCCTCTATCCTTGTAATTTATTCCTACTTACTGGAGTAATCTATGGATTTCCCAGGCAGCGAAGTGGTAAAGAATCTTCCTGTTAATGCAGGAGACGCAAGAGACATGGGTTCGATCCTTGGGTCAGGAAGATCCCCTGGAGTAGGAAATGGCAACTCACTCCAGTTCTCTTGCCTGGAAAATTCCATGGACAGGGGAGCCTGGCTACAGTCCATGGGGTCACAAAGAGTCAGACACTGAGCACACATGCACACACACTGAAGGATCCTAAGAGTTTGCATGTGCCCTCGGTGCAGAGAAAGGGAGGTTTTTGTGTTTCAGAGAAAGGGAGGTTTTTGTGTTTCAGTAGTCAGATAATTAGGCCTTCTCCTGGTGGCTCAGAGGTTAAAGCGTCTGCCTGCAATGCAGGAGACCCGGGTTCGATCCCTGGATCAGGAAGATCCCCTGGAGAAGGAAATGGCAACCTAATCCAGTATTCTTGCCTGGAGAATCCCATGGACGGAGGAGCCTGGTAGGCTACAGTCCACGGGGTCGCAAAGAATCGGACACAACTGAACGACTTCACTTCACTTCACTCCAGTGAGATAATTAAAGGCATAGGGCAGTCTTTTCAGCACGTTCCCTTGGAGATTTCAGTAGGACCAGTATCAGCCTTCGATCATTAAGATTCTTGGTATTTTGAGAAGGAGCTTTTGGGAATCTTTTACCAATCCCCAGGAGTCTAAAGTCTGCAATAACAAGCCTTTATTTATGTAGTGAAACATGCAGAAAAGGCCTGGGGCTGGTAAGTGAGCTCCCTCTCCCATCTAACAAGGAAGTGTAGGGGGAATTTGTTCCATGACCCCTCCGAATAAAAAAAAAAAACCAAAAGCCCAATACTCAAGTCCTTTATATAAAATTTGTAAACCCATACACATCCTCTCCTGTGTATAGAGAATTAAATCAATTAATCTAGGATTAAATCAATTCTAGATAACTGATAATACCAATAATATGTAAATAACTGCCAACAAGCCTGGCAAATTCAAGTTTTGCTTTTTGGAACTTCCTGAAATTCTGCCCCTTCCCCCCCACCACCACCAAATATTTTCTGTCCAAGGTTGATTGAATCTGTGAATGCAGAGGGCCAAGTTTAACTCCTTCAGAAATTCTGATGATTCCAGATTTGTGCCTCAGCAAAGTTTCATGTTGATAGATGTTGTAGAATGTTAAGGTCACTTATGAATAAGATGAAGTAGCGATCTCCATTTTTGATTGCCCATATCATCAATAAAAACAAAGATAAACCCTGATATGTGTCTAAAATAAAGTGCATACATTATAAAATTTACATAAAAAGGGATGTTTTTAAAGGTTCGGAGTAATGAAGTTCTAATGATTTCCTGACCCTAGTAGATTGTCTTAAAACTGCTTTTCTAACAATACCAATATGTAATCTAAAGAAGCCAAAAGTTTTTGTCATTAACATTCCTTTATTTATACAAAAGTGTCCTTTCAGTAAGTTTATGTAAACTCCGGTGACTCAGAGACCCTTCAGTGGAGAATTTACATTCTTGTATTGTTCTGCTTCCTGTTCTCTTGTTTTAGAAAATGGGAAGGAACAACTTGTTCCTTTTTGTGATTATAAATTATTAATTTCCATTGATATTCACATTTAACTAGAAAAATTTCCTTTCCACCAATTTACAAAAAGTGTTCCCGTTCTAATGCAGCTTTTGTTTTTAAGGTCATGGGCCATTTTCTCATATGTTTGATGGAAGATTTATTCCTCTTGCTCGACCAGAGATAAAATGGACGGTATGTATCATATATTCAACATTTAGTAAAATAAAGACTAAGCAGTGACTACTGTGTTATAGTATAATTCCTGTTACAGTTTTTCAGGGTGTTGCTTTCATTTGATCCTCACAGCAGTCTCTAAGGAGGAAATCATTATCTCCATTTTTGTAAATGTAAAGGAACTCAAAACTCAGAGGTGTACTGAGGCAGCAAAAGTCACAAAGCCTGTGAAATGATAGAGCCAGCACTAGAAAACCAGGTTTCCTAGCAGCTAATTTAATGCTCTTTCTACTCTGTCATACTACTGTAAAATGAAAAATCAAAGGCTGACTCTGGCTTTGATTCATTTTGTGTGACCATAAAGTAAGCTCTATACTAAGTTCTTTGTATAATTAAGGACTTCCCTGGTGGCTCAGTTGGTAAAGCGCCTGTCTGCAGTGTGGGAGACCCGGGTTCAATCCCTGGGTTGGGAAGATCCCCTGGAGAAGGAAATGGCAATCTACTCCAGTACTGTTGCCTGGAAAATCCCATGGACAGAGGCGCCTGGTAGGCTACAGTCCATGGGGCTGCAAAGAGTCGGACATGACTGAGCGACTTCACTTTCACTTTCTTTGTATTAATTACAGATTTGCAGGTAGCTAACCCATTTTTCTGGAATCAGTTTTTGAGAAGTAAAGGTAGGTCATCTTCCACTTTTGGCTGTACTGTATTTGGAACAGAAGATGATATCAATACATACTGAACAATTCTTACATGTCAACCACTATTTATTCTCTCATTTTTAGAAAGGTATAATTCATCTTAAATATGTTGTCCAGATCATCATTATATAGTTCAGTGAGTTTTGACAAGTGTATTCATCCGTGCAGCCACTACTCAAGTTGAGATGTGCAGTATTTTCATCTTCCTGGAGAATTCCCGTGTGACCCTTTCTAGTCAGTTCCTGCTCTCCCCGTCATCATCACCTTCTAATTTTTATAAACAGATTCATTTTTCCTGTCTCTAGACTTGATATAAGTAGAATCCTATAATAGGTACTATTTTGTCCGGTTTGTATTATTGCAGTATAATTTTTGTCCCTATTCATTGCTGAAGTAATAGCCCATTGTATGAATAAGTCACTATTTGTTTATCTTTTCTCCTTTGTAGAATTTGGGTTGTTTTCCGTTTAGGGCTATTACAAATATAAGGATGTTGTACATGTTACTATACACAGTTTTTGTGGAAAATATTTTCATTTGTCTTAGGTTCATTTCTCCTTACCTAGTAGTAGAATTTCTGGGTCATCAAGTAGATGCATATTTAACCTTATAAGAAATTACCAGACCTTCCCCATTTTACACTCTGCCAGCATTATGAGAGTACCTGTTCTTCCCTGGCCTTACCAACATTTAGATTTTTGGTTATTCTTTCTATTGAGTGTGAAATAGTCTTTTGTGGGGTTTTCCCTTTTTTATTTGGCATTCTCTGTGGTGTGTTAACTTCCCATTTCCTGTACTTTGTCACTGATAAATCATCTTTTGTAAAGAGATTTTCCATTTACCCATTTTAAAAAATTGAATATTTACCTTTTAATTATCAATTTGAATAAATATATATATATAGTCAGATGCATGTATTACGGATATTTTTTTCTGAAACTTACCAATCACCAATTCATTTCTTTAAGTTTTTTTTTTAATGTGGACCATTTTAAAGTCTTTATTGAATTTTTTATAATATTGCTTCCATTTCTTGGATTTCTGTGTTTTTTTTATTTGTTTTTCGGCCACAAAGCCTGTGCGATCTTCGGGGCCACACACCTTGCACTGGAAGGCAGTCTTAACCGCTGTACTGCCAGGAAAGTCTTAGTTCATTTCCTTAACAAAGGTGGCTTTTCAGAAAGAAAATTTAAAATTTTGATGAAGTATTCTGGTTCTTCCACCTAGTGAAAAGAATAGTTTCTTTCCAGATCTGCTGCCCTAGGGCCTCCCTCAGGCTAAAAGCCGTAAAAGAACTGGAATGTTGCCCACAACAAACAGGAACTGGAATGTTTCTCTTCCAAGTGTTTAGTTCCCTCTAACCTCTGCCTGCTTTTGGTGGTAATCCAATACCTTCAGGAAGTCCAGTAAAGTTCCATTTAGTCCTGTCGGACTCTTTGCAGCCCTATGGACTGCACCAGGCCTCCTTGTCCATCACCAGCTCCCAGAGTTTACTCAAACTCATGTCCGTTGTGTCAGTGGTGCCATCCAACCATCTCATCTTCTGTTGTTACCTTCTTCTCTGGGCTTCAAACTTTTCCCAGCATCACGGTCTTTTCAAATGAGTCAGCTCTTAGCATTAGGTAGCCAAAGTATTGGAGTTTCAGCTTCAGCATCAGTCCTTCTAATGAATATTCAGGACTGATTTCCTTTAGGATGGACTGGTTGGATCTCCTTGCAGTCCAAGGGACTCTCAAGAGTCTTTTCCAACACCATAGTTCAAAAGCATCAATTCGTTGGGGCTCAGCTTTCTTTATAGTCCAACTTGTTGCAGGAAGGGGGACCCCTTCCAAGGCCGAAACTGGCCTCTTGTCTAACACTCGGAAATGAGTTGTCCGAGGAGACACATGTGCTCACAAAGCAAGAGATTTTATTGGGAAAGGGCACCTGGGTGGAGAGCAGTAGGGTAAGGGAACCCAGGAGAACAGCTCTGCCACATGTTTTGCAGTCTTAGGGTTTTATGGTGATGGGATTAGTTTCTGAGTTGTCCTTAGCCAATCATTCTGACTCAGAGTCCTTCCTGGTGGTGTACGCCTTGTTCAGCCAAGATGGATGCCAGAGAGAACGATTCTGGGAGATGGTCGGACATGTGGTGTCTCCTTTGACCTTTCCTGAACTCTTCCAGTTGGCGATGGCTTGTTAGTTCCATGTTCCTTAGCAGGACCTTCTGTTGTAAAACAACTCATGCAAATGGTTACTATGGTGCCTGGCCAGGGTGGGCAGTTTCAATCAGTGTGCTTCCCCTAACAAATTCTCACATCCATACATGACTTCTGGGAAAACTATAGCTTTGACTAGACGGGCCTTTGTTGACAAAGTAATGTCTCTGCTTTTTAATATGCTGTCTAGGGTGGTCAGGAAGTTATCCAGAGTTAACAGTTGTTTTCCAGCAGAGTCAATTTAAATAGGCTCTACTTAGCCTTCCCAAGTCTTTTTCTTTAAATATTTTGCTATTCACATGTAAGTCCTTACCTCATGGGAACTTATTACTCTGCATAGCATGGTAGAAATCTGATTTCTTTTTTAATATGGATAATTATTTATTGAATTTTCCCACTGATCTGCAATCAAATGCTCTACACTGTCCCCACTGATTCTATAATACCAACCCCCAACATTTTTTGAACTTTGTGTATATGATGAATCTTCCTGAATTCTATTCCATTCTACACTTTCATAGCTGTCACTACTTTAGAGTAAGTCTTGATAGTTGGTAGGACAGCTGTCCACACCTTGTTCTTTTATTAGGTATCTTTGGCCTTTTGTTCTTCTATTATAAATGTTGTAATTTTCTCCATAAAGATTTTATATATCTTTTGTTGTGTTTACTCCTAAGCTGCTTATAATTTTAGTCATTATTGTCTGTGCTATCTTTGTGAAACTTCAAGTTTTCTGTGTGTATAAATTTTTTTCTGATCCATTTTAAAGTATGTTGTAGGAATGCTCGTTTATTCCTATATGCCTCAGTGGGTATTTCCTAAAAATAAGAACATTCTCTTACATAACCTTAGTACATTTATCAAAATCAGGATACAATATTGTTATTGTATACATAATACATTATACATACATATACACATACATAATACATATAATTGTATATATAATACAATATTAATATTGATACAATACTATTAATCTAACTTACAGACTTTCAGATTTCATCAGCTATCCATAGAAAAGCGGGAAGAAAACCTTTTTTGGTCCTAATTCATCCATATATTACAACTTGGTTGTCATTTCTCATTAGTTTCTTTTGACCTACAACAATTCTTCAATCCTGTCTTTCATGACCTTGTCTTCTTTTGAAGTATACAAGCAAGTTATTTTGTGGAATGTTCCTCAATTTGAGTTTTGGTTTTCAGTTTTCTCATACTGTCAGACTATCTATTTTTGACAAAATGCCACGTAGTGACCTTAGTGTGTTCCATCAGAGGCACATGAAGTCTAAAGCCGTTACTGGTAACGTTAACTTAAATCATTTGATTAAGGCAATGGCTGCCAAAGTTCCCCACTATGAACTTACTCTTTTTCCTCTATATAATTATTATGTACCTTGATTCAGTTAAAAATAAAAAATAGATATAGGACCATTCAGGGTTGTGTTTTCATCTTTCTTGAGTTTGTTTTTGCTAAGAACTGTGATAGAGCAGTTCTTAGCAAAGATCTGTCCTATCACAGTTCTTAGAAAAGCAAAGGCCCTCCAGGGGGCCCTTTGTTCTTTATAATGATTACAAATGACTGACCAGACACTATGAGTAAAATGAGTCTATAGTTTGAGATTCCAGCTCAGATTTTGACTTCAGATCTCTGGAACATCCCGCCACCTTTTTTTTTTTTTTTGCTCCCAAGTTTGCAATTACCTCTTTTCACCACTATGGAAATGCTAATAGAACTTGTAGCTTCACAAATCCCAAAGCTGATGATACTATAGAACTAAATTTTATAGTAATATTCATTAAAATGGTATTCTACTGGGAATTTCCTGGCAGTCCAGTGGTTAGGACTTGGCACTTGCCCTGCAAGGGCCTATGTTTGATCTCTGGTCAGGTAACTAAGATTCTGCAAACCATGAAGCTCACCAAAAACAAACAAATGAAAAGGTATTCTATCCTTACAATCTGGTAATATTCAGCTGTGCTCTATAATATATACATATTATAAATGATTATATCTCATTAAATATATTTATTAAATAATGATGCACTTGGATTATAAAGTTTTGTAGACTGGTAGAATATAGACAAATTTGACAGATGTTTTAAAATATCTGTAAGACTGTAGTTGAAAACTAGATCATTAACGTGCATTAGAACTTTATCTCTGAATTACCAGGGAGCCAAGAGTAATTTGAATAATCAGGGGTCCCTGATGGACTAGAGTCTGTAACAGACCATACTGCTGACTTTTCCTAGCATGAGCAGGGCTCAGTTATGATGTTTGAGCACCTCATCAATTCTAACGGACTCCAAGATGTCATGAAACACTATGGTCTCATCCCTGAGGAAGATATTGTGTTTATCAAGGAACAAATTACAGGACCACTTGAATCACCCATCAAAGATCCTTCAAAGGTAAGTTTGTGTACAGCCTAATTTGAACTGACTGGTTCCTTTCATCTAGTCTTTTCTTGGTTCCTTCAGATCTGTATTTGAAGGGGTGACATTTTGCTATTTTAGGAGACTAAATGATAAAATATGTGATACATTTCTACTGTTCAGTGCAAAAAATAAAAGGCTTATATAGTTCTTTCAGCTCTTAACTGAGTTCTTTAGAAGTTATCCCCCAAAATTAAAATACACATATTAATATTTTTAATGAATATGTATGCAGAATTTTATATAGAAGCCTAAAGTAACTTAGTTCTGAAAGTATGTGTCTTATTTACCCATTAAAATTAATGTTTGGATTATTTAGATATGTGAAGACCTAGAAAAAGTTGAATTAGTTCAGAGGGAAGTATGATTTGTTTCCTTTTTGGTCTTTTTTCTTTTAATTAGGAAAAAGACTTCCCCTTTGTGTTTTTTAATCTTTTTTTCCTTAAAATACACAAATCTACTTGTAAGGTATAAGATAAATAGGAGGATTTTATAGCAAATATCCTATTTCCAAAAAACAGAGTTCCTAGGAATTCCCTGGTGGTCCAGTGGTTGGGACTCTGGCGCTTTCACTGCTGAGGGCCCAGGTTCCATCCCTGGTTGGGGAACTAGGATCCCCAGGATACTCAGCACAGCCAGAAAAAAACAACAGAGCTCCAAGAATTTTCACTCCTGAATTTAAGCATTCGAATATCAGGAACACTCTTACTAGTTTATAAATAGATCTTAATATTTTAAAAAATCTTTTAAACCAAGAAAACAGGAAAGCTTGTTGGTTGTCTAAGTGTAATAGAGTTAGGATCCTTCCAAAGGCACTAGGTTTATATTAACAGGATATCATATTTTAGCATTTCTAGGATTTCTTTCCCTTTTCTGCTAATTTGGGAATTAAGTGAAGGAAAAAAGAGTAGAACTTTCTCACTTACCTAACGTTCCCATTCAAATAATTTTGAATTATAATTTTCAGGTTAATATACTTGCTTTGCTTATAAATAGATTTATCTCCTATTCTATAACTTTCAGTGGGTTTTCTTCTCTTCCAGTGGCTCTATAAAGGGCGTCCTAAAGAAAAAAGCTTCCTTTATGAGATAGTGGCCAATAAAAGAAATGGCATTGATGTGGACAAATGGGATTATTTTGCCAGGTATGCACTGAACACTTCAGAAAAATTGATTAAAAATCTTGTATACTTTAAATAGATACAATTTTTATTTAAGTAAATAAGCAAGCAAAATAAAACCCTTATATAAATTTAGTATTGATATTTAAGGTACGGTTTCCTTTGCTGAAAAATTTCATCTCTCTGCTTGGGAATCTCTCCAGGGACTGCCATCATCTTGGAATCCAAAATAGCTTTGATTACAAGCGCTTTCTTAAGTTTGCCCGTGTCTGTGAAGTAGATAATATGAAGCATATTTGTACTAGAGAAAAGGTAAGCTATGTCAGAGGACAATAAGGAAGGTGTGATTCTTAGCTTGAAGTCTAGAAATACCCTTTCAGTAATTTGGAAAAATCACTCCCTGGTAAATTGTCTATCTCTTTACTTCATGCTTAGCATTTTTAAGTGTTTTAAAGCTCTTTTCACTCCTCCTGTATGGTCTATTGTCTACAGTAGACATTTACTGAGTCTTGTTCTCAGCATTGTTTTAAGTGCTTTAGAAGATTAACTCAATCTTCACAATCCTGTAAGATAGATACTGTTATGTTCCCATGTAACAGATAAGCAAATTGAAGCATAAAGAAGGCATACAGTTAATGGCAAAACTGGAGTTTCAATCTAGGAAGTTTGGTTTGAGTCTTGTCCTTAATCACTATATTGTGTGTTTCATAGTAGTTATAATCCTATAATCATTAATTCCCTGCTAGGTTAGTCATATAACTAAAGAATATAACAGTATTATACTATACAAAGTCTTTCTTTTCAGAATGAAGACTAGAAGAAGAATAATACCTAATTTCTAGAATTATTGGGAAATTTTAAAAATATATTTAAGATGCCTAAAACAGAATGCATCACAGAGTTAAGATGCTCAGTAGATTTTGGTTTAGTAAGAATAAAAGTTGCAGATTAGTAGTAGTATGAGTCTTCCTTGCTCTTTCTTGGGAGTCTCAGGGGTTTTGATGAATTTTACCTGTGAAGAGTCTTCTTCTATGCCACCAACCCTTTTTCTTGACTTATATGCTGTCTACTAACAAGGGAACCTAATCTGATCCTGCCATAATGTTTGTTTCACCTCTTTCTGCAGGAGGTTGGAAACCTGTATGACATGTTCCATACACGCAACTGTTTGCACCGCAGAGCTTATCAACACAAAGTTGGCAACATCATTGATACAATGTAAGAAATTTGATTGTTATTTTCCTATAAAATTTTCCATGATTTTTACCAGAATATCATACTTGGGTCAAGTTGAGATTTCTAAATAAATTCAAGTAAAGTTTAAGTGAACAAATCTAAAATGGTTCCCTTAAACAAAACAAAAACTAGCATAAAGTGAATTTAGAGGTGAGGAGGTGAGTGTTAAAGAGGATACACTCAAGCAGAAGAGGGGGTTTAGGCTTGACAGGAAGAGGCCACCCTGGGATGGCTTGGGTCTCCACACAGGTGGTCACTTAGGTACCAGATATTAATCATCGAGGTGAGAAATGAGATGTGGATAATTGACACTCTGAAATTAATGACAAAAATGAATTTTGAAGATTAATGTCTCTCCCTACCCTGTCAATTATCAACATTAGTAGAAAACAGTAAAACCTACAGGAATTTTGGGCTTTCCTCATAGCTCAGTCAGTGAAGAATCTGCCTGCAATGCAAGATACCCAGACTCAATTCCTAGGTCAGGAAGATCCCCTAGAGAGGGAAACGGCAACCCACTCCAGTATTCTGGCCTGGAGAATCCCATGGACAGAGGAGCCTGGTGGGCAACAGTCCATGGGGTCGCAAGAGTCAGACACAACTGAGTGACTAAACCACCGCTACAGAAATTTTACTTCCCCCTGATCCAGTCAGAACCAAAGCAGAAAAGTACAGCTAGGTCCCTAAGTGACTCAGAGACCTCATGAGGAATTTCCAAAAGTGGGGTATTAGTCAAGTTAATTCTGTGACCCTAAAATAGTTTTAAATGGATCTCTTTTAAGCTTTTACTGTTCATGTTTACATTTGTGTTGAGAAAATTTACTTTTCTACTTTTTTCTTCATCTTTTGTCATGAGCAGACTAGTTAGAATCCTTTCTCCTATTTGTATGGCTGTTACTTTGGTAAGAGGTTTTTTTTTGTTTGTTTGTTTTCAATGCAGAGACTGAGAGAGATCTAGGAACAGTCTGCTACTGCTTCTATTAAATGAAAATTACGTAATTTCTATGTCTATATAATATAGGTTGATTATATCTGTGTTACTGATAGAAAGATTAAATAAGATGATGTATCTAAAGCTTTGTAATAATGCCTGGAGCACAGTAAATATTACAGTCCACAAATCATCGTGGACTTACTTAGCATGGTTGAGATGCAGTTGTCTTTGTTTGTTTGTTTTAATTGTAAGTTGCAGGTGTATAATACAGTGATTCACAATTTTTAAAGATTATATTCCATTATAGCTATCATAAAATACTGACTACATTCCCCATTGTACAGTGTATCTTTGTAGCTTATTTTATACCTAGTAGTTATACCTCTTGCTCCCTCACCTGCCCCCGTCCCGCTGCCTACTGATCACCACTAGTTTGTTCTCTATAAGTCTGCGAAGCAGTTGCCTTTAGAACATTGTGTCTCAAGATTTTGTTTCTTAAAAGTAGAGAGGTTTCCTAAATTTTAAGTAAAGCATAAAGCAAATATTCAAATGTCCTCATAAATGTTTATAAAATGATCTTTAGGATTACAGATGCCTTCCTCAAAGCAGACGATTACATAGAGATAACAGGTTCTGCAGGAAGAAAGTATCGCATTTCTACAGCAATTGATGACATGGAAGCCTTCACTAAGCTGACAGGTAAGAAGTAGAAGGTAACATAGGTGGTCCATCTCAGAAACTGTGTAAACTTTCCCTGGATTGCAGATGGGTTATTTTCCAAACATTCCAATGTATTTAGCTTCTGAAGTGATTGTATACTATTGGATTTGAGTTTTATCTCTGCTTTGTACTAACAAGATAACCTTGATAAAGTTACTTAACCTCTCTGACTTGTTTCCTCATCTGCAGTGGGAGTAATGATACCTAGCATGTAGTTTAGTTGTGATGCTACAGTGAAGCATGTAGCACTTGGAATAGTACTTGGCACACAAGTGCTGTGCTGTGCTTAGTCGCTCAGTCTTGTCAGACTCTTTGTAGCCCCATGGACTGCAGCCCGCCAGGCTCCTCTGTCCATGGGGAATCTCCAGGCAAGAATACTGGAGTGAGTTGCCATGTCCTCCTCCAGAGGATCTTCCCAATCCAGGGATTAAACCCAGGTCTCCAACATTGCAGGCAGATTCTTTACTGACTGAGCCACCAGGGAAGCCCAAGAATACTGGAGTGGGTAGCCTATCCCTTCTCTGGGGGATCTTCCTGACCCAGGGATCTAACTGGGGTCTCTTGCATTGCAGTTGGATTCTTTACCAGCTAAGCTACCAGGGTAGCCTAAGTGCTCAATATTAATTATTTTTAACTTCTAATACAATTGGGCTTCCCTGGTGGCTCAGTTGGTAAAGAATCCTCCTGCAATGTGGGAGATATGGGTTTGATCCCTGGGTTGGGAAGATCCCCTGGAAAAGGGACCAGCTACCCACTCCTGTATTCTGGCCTGCAGAATTCCATGGTCTGTATAGTCCATGGGGTTGCAAAGAGTGGGACACGACTTATACTTTTATAATACATAATTATACTTTCATAAAACCAGACCAATACCAAAAAGCTGACTTGCTCATTTAACATAATTTTTGTTGCAAAACAGGATGCCAAAGACTTTTCTGTGCACTTCAGCAGAAACAAACTCTGCAGCTTAGGGTGGGAAGGAAGAGGGGTGAGGTGTCACAACTGATTCTTTAATGTGGGAAAGTTTAAGATCAGTAAAGCAAAAGATGTAAACCAAAAAGTATATACCAGTTAAGAGTTCTTAGTTGCAAATCCTGAAACTGACTCTGCTTACCTAAAAACAAAGTGATAGAATCAGTGAGAAGCCTGGAGTTTCTCAAACGAGAGAATGGCAGAAGCTGAGTGGCCTCACACACAACCAAGATCAGCTTCCTGTTCCATCACTGCTAAATTTTTTTATACAGATGTAGGCAGTGGCAGCCCACTCCAGTACTCTTGCCTGGAAAATCCCATGGACGGAGGAGCCTGGTAGGCTGCAGTCCATGGGGTCGCTAAGAGTCGAACACGACTGAGTGACTTCACTTTGACTTTTCACTTTCATGCATTGGAGAAGGAAATGGCAACTCACTCCAGTGTTCTTGCCTGGAGAATCCCAGGGACAGGGGAGCCTGGTGGGCTGCTGTCTATGGGGTCACACAGGGTCGGACACGACTGAAGTGACTTAGCAGCAGTAGCAGCAGGCAGTTAATATAAGGGCTTCCTTGGTGGCTCACATGGCAAAGACTCTGCCTGCAATGCAGGAGACTCAGGTTCAGTCCCTAGGTTGGGAAGATACCTTCAAGAAGGGAATGGCTACCCACTCCAGTATTCTTGCCTGGAGAATTCCGTGGACAGAGGAGCCTAGTGGGCTCCAGTCCATGGGATGGAAAAGAGTCAGACACCACTGAGCAACTAACACTTTTACCTTCAGGCGATTAATAGAGTCCTCATTACACTTGTAACTTTTTAGGCACTTTCCAATCATACCTAAACTATAGGTAAGAAGTGAAATGGTGATTCTGTGTATCAAATGTCTATAAACTGAGAATACTGTGTCCATCAATATTTGTAGTTTATAATGTGACAAGTGAGTTTACTTTTTTCTTGTTAATTCATCTGGGTTGGATTGATGACAGAGTTACTTATAGGAGATAATGTATTTGAATTGTTTCTGTGTTTTGTTTTAATAATACCATAGTAGGTACACTAGTGTTCCATTGCTGCTGCTGCTGCTAAGTCACTTCAGTCGTGTCCGACTCTGTGCGACCCCATAGACAGCAGCCCACCAGGCTCCCCCGTCCCTGGGATTCTCCAGGCAAGAACACTGGAGTGGGTTGCCATTTCCTTCTCCAATGCATGAAAGTGAAAGTGAAGTCGCTCAGTCGTATCCGACTCTTAGCGACCCCATGGACTGCAGCCTACCAGGCTCCTCCATCCATGGGATTTTCCAGGCAAGAGTACTGGAGTGGGGTGCCATTACCTTCTCCATGGCTGGAAATGAAAAAAGATAAGAGAATTTAAGCCACTGCAGATAGTTATTTTTAAACTTTTGCTCATACTGAAGCAAATGATGCTGTATTTAAAAAAATCTTCAGTCTTCCTCAGAGACCAATCCTAACCATTTATCCTATAACAATATGTTACATTTAAATTATGTTTTCAGTTAAAAACAAAAATGAGTTTTGGATTGTATACACTTTTGGTTTAACTAACAAACTGTCAAATATCATACATCTTAATGAGGTCATAACTGCACGTGTCTATACCTAGCTCTCGCTCACCATGAACGTGGTGACTAGAACACTGAAACTGGCTTTTACCCTGTTCGGTGAGATGAGTTCACTGATCACTTGCTTGGATGTTGTCACAATGCCAAAAATCCCAGAAAAGAAATTAGGTCACATTTTTATGCTTTACCTGTCAGAATATAGGAGAATAAGCATACTGCCTTTCCACTTTTGTCATTTGAGCCAGGAATCATCTTACTTTTCTTGCGTGTTATTCTGAGCAGTCATATAATCCTTATTGTCCTTAATAATAACACGACCTTGAAGGAATAGGATACCGTGAGCCTTCCTTTCTTTTGTTGAAATTCCAAAAGCAACTCATCTTTATTTTAAAAATCTCCACTTCTTATTTTCAAAATTTTTAGAATTTTTTTCATGTTTTAGGGACAAGTGTTGAAAATAAACAGCAATTTTAAAAGAATTTTACAGTTAAAACCTATATACCTAAATTCTAGAATTTACTGGACTTGCTTTATCACATATTATTTACAATCCCTCTATCCATTTATTAATCTATCTAAAGCTTGACATTTGAAAGTAAATTTCAGACATCAGTATACCCTAATTCCTGCAGCATGCAGATTAACTAAAGTTCAGTAACTTATAGATTTTTTTTCTTTTTATGCAAAATTACATGCAATTTATATGTTCATAAAAATTGTAAGGTTAACATTTGCTGGACAAATGCAGGACACAGAACATTATCTTCTCCTTAGAAAGTTCCTTCATGCTCCATCCCAGACAATACCTGTTCCTACCTCATCTCTAGAAGCAACCGCTATTACCTGTCCTTGAGTTTTATATCAGGAATCATACAGTATATATTCTTCTGCATAAGGCTTCTTTCATTTAGCATTGAGGTTTATCCAGATTGCATGTATCAGTAATTCATTCCCTTTTATTGCTGAGTAGTAGTCCATTGTATGAATATGCCACTGTTTGTTTATCTGTTCTCTCTGCTTCCTAAATTCCTATTTCTGATGGATGTTTCAGCTTATCTGGATGCAACTATCGTAAGCATTGCAAATGTTACGACCACTGTCTTAGGTAGTCATTTTCTTAGCTTGGTCTTTATTCTGCAATATTCCTAAGCAATAGGTGGATCTTACCCCTTTCTTCCCTTCCCTTGCAAGACCTTACCCCCAAATCCCTTAATTAAATTAGGGCCTTAGAATGTTAAATTCAAAAGAACCTTAGAGATCATCTGCTTAAAACTCCTCAGATGAGGAAACTAAGGCCAAGTGAAAGAAAGCAACTTATCCTAATAAATGGCAAACCTGAGCTCAAATCAAGTTTTCTGACTCCCAAGTTGAATGTTTATACTCTTTAGTAATGTTTATACTCTTTAATCATTCAGTTTAATAGACAGTTTCCCTTTACTTTTGTACATGACTGTTTTCCGAAAACATGTATGTGGAACAAATAGAACTCTCATACACGGCCAGTGGGAATGCAGATGGTACAGCCACTTGGAAAAAGTTGAGCATTTTCTTTTAAACATATATGTATCCTGTGACCCATTAATCCCTCTTCTGCCCACTCGGCCAATGGAAACGTCAGTCCACCCCAAAACCTGTACCTAGTAGAATAAGATGAAAGGCATAAGAAGAGTATCAGTCAAGTTCTTTGGGGTTCGAGGGAAGAAGGAATTACATCTCTGATTTGGATGCACTGGGGAAGGTTTCATAATTAGGCACTTTTTGAGATGAACCTCAGAGATTAGATAGGCCTTCAAGAAGTGAGATTCTGTCATGGGGGAAAGCATTTCCCTAATTTAGCTGGGAATAGGGTAGATTAAAGCATGGATTAGGAAAGTGTGGTCTTATTATATTAAAATTGTTTTGTTTTTCGAACTGAATATAATATGTAAAGAAACAATGAAAACCAGACTTCCCTGGTAGTCCAGTGGTTAAGAATCCTCCTGCCAATGTAGGGGCCACGGGTTCAATACCTGGTCTGGCAGGATTCTCCATGCTGTGGGGCAGCTAAGTCCATGAGCCACAACTGTTGAAGCCCATGGGCACTAGAGCTCTTGCTCTGCAGCAAGAGAAGCCGCCGCAGGAGAAGCACAAGTACCGCAGATAGAGAAAGCCCGTGCACAGCAAGAAAGACCCAGCACAGTGAAAAATGAACAAAACGAACCTGCTTTTAAAAAATGGTTTTCAGTAACATTACTGAGAGGGTAAGGAGTCTATTAACCACGGATTAAGAGGGAAGAACATACATATACATGTAGGTGACATGAATGACATAGGCTGCTAATATTTTGCCAAGAAAGGGCATTTTAATAAAATTCACTTTGCAGAATGCAATAGTTGATTCAATCAAGGATAATGAATGAATGCTAAACCATTGGTTGAAAACTTACTGGGATAATCAGACCCTCTGAAAATATCACCTTGCAGAAAGATTCATTTATAACAGAGAAAAACCTGAGGATTATTGCCCTAACCGACTTTTGGAACTTAACAAAGCCCATTTTGTGACACATGATGTGATGCACTGAGCCAAGCTCATGTGGCGTGTGGTGCTCTTAGATGTTATAACACTTGTATCATGTTCTTCATAACAGTGTTTTCCTTGAATCTAGTGGTAAAGAAACAACAAACAAGTTCACAGTCTGGACATTTTACAAAATGACCGCGTGAACTTTTCCAAATTGTCAGCATCATGAAAGAAGTCGGAATTACCTAGTTCTAGATGGGAGGATCCTAGAAAACATGACAACTAATGTCATCCGTCATCTTTGATTGGTATCTCTATCCAGCAACAAAAATTTGTAAATTGCATTATTGCAACACTTAAATTCAAGTACAGATTGTATGTCAGATATCTTTATATCAGTGTTAAATTTCTTGACATGATTGTGATTGAGTTCGAGAATGTTCTTGTTCTTGGGAGGTATACGCTGAAATATTTAGGAGTCAAGAGTCTTGCTATCTGTAATTTTCAAATGTTTCCTCAAAAATTTATATGTGCACACATACAGAGAGTGGTGGCATATGTTGAAACAAAACAGTTGATAAATTTTGGTGAAGGGTATTTTATTTTGAAATTTCTGAATAAAAAGTTTGAAGAAAAGGAAGAAGGAAATTAAGCTACCTTCTATCATCATGGAATGAAACCTTTAAATGCTTTTTCTTTTTTTTGACTGTGCCTTTCTTTGCAGGATCTTAGTTCCCCTACCAGGGATCGAACCCAAGCCCCAGCAATGAAAGTACTGAGTCCTAACTACTGTACCTTCAGGGAACTCCCTTAAAAACTTTTTATTAAGGACGTTTACATCACTTAGTTTCATGATTTAGCTGCAATAAGTAGCATGGCAGTTTTATTTCATCCCTTCACCCCATCAGACCCTCAGCCATTTTGAAGCAGATCTCAGACATAATTTTGTAATTCCTTAAGTTTCATTCTCTTAAAAAAAAATCAGTAAACTAATGTACCCTTTTGTACCCCAAACTCAGTCTCAAGTCATCATCTCCAGTGCAGTCTTAACCTCATCGCTCCCTTTTCCCACTCATTAGGTTATCCTGAAACAAATCCAAGACACTGATTGGAGCACTTTTTTACAAAAGTTTTTTCACATCTTTATAATCATAGTGTATCTATGTTTGTAAACCTCTGCTTGAAATCATTTCAGAAGTACAGCAATGTATGAGTCTCTTATTTTTTTTTGTTTTTTATTTAAAAAAAATTTTAATTTTACTTTATTTTACTTTACAGTACTGTATTGGTTTTGCCATACATTGACATGAATCCACTACGGGTGTACATGTGATCCCAAACATGAACCCCCCCCTCCCACCTCCCTGCCCCACAACATCCCTCTGGGTCATCCCCGTGCACCAGCCCCAAGCATGCTGTATCCTGCATCGGACATAGACTGGTGATTCGATTCTTACATGATAGTATACATGTTTCAATGCCATTCTCCCAAATCATCCCACCCTCTCCCTCTCCCTCCAAGTCCAAAAGTCCGCTGAAATCGTTTCGGAAGTATAGCAATGTATGAGTCTCTTTAAATCTTGGGTTTTGTTTGTTTGTTTGTTTTCATTTTAATATAACTGAAATTTCATCAACTTGGCAGATAACATTTTTCTGGAGATCTTATACTCCACTGATCCCAATCTGGATGATGCACGAACGATTTTAAAGAAAATTGAATCCCGTAATCTATACAAGTTTGTGGGTGAGACTCAGCCCCGGGGAAAAAAAATTGAAAAGGTAAGTTGAAAGGTCCTCTGTCCTCACAAGAGGAAACCATACCCATCACAATACCATGGCTGTATTCTAAGCCCTTTATATTAATATGTCTCATTTAATCTTCACATCAATCTCTTGAGACCTATCTTGCAGACAAAGTGAAGCTTGGGAGAGATTCAATAACTTGCCTACAGAAGCACACTTAGTGAGCTAGGATTCAAAGTCAAGACTTATTTACTCCAAACCTTTACTTTCTCAACTCGAAAGTGAGAAGGGGCCTCAAATTTTATCTAGATCCAAAGACCAGAAAATGAATGTAATGGAAAAGGGGCCTCAAAATAAGGCCTCTGTATGAGCTTCTCTGAGACTCTAAGGACCTGCTGTTTAACTGCTTCCTTCTTTCAAGGTTTATCACTTTCTCCCACAGTGCTTGCCTGCCTTCCTTAGTCCAGGCGTTAGTTCTCTCTCCTGCTGGTTGAAGGGTCTTATCTTTGTCAAAAAACCTGTAACACAAGCTATACTGATAACCACACCCCGCCTCACAATACTTCCTTAGGTCACACTTTACTTCTTGTTTTACTAATAGGTTAATGCCTCATTTTTTTCAATGTGAAATTTCATTATGAAAACCACATTATTGTGATTTGATTAAAAGGTAGCATGGGTATATATTTGTTAGGGAAATCTCTATCTACATTTCTTGGTAAAGTGCCATTTTTAGAAAAGAACCCTCTTGGTGGCACAAAGTAGGATGAAGAACTGGAGTTCTAAATGAGGAGCCTTGTCTTTTCCAGGAAAACCACGAACACCTTCCGAAAGAGATCGCCAGTGCTAAACCCAGTGATGTAGAGCTAGAAGCTGAACTAAAGGCTGAAGATTTGATTGTGGATGTAAGTAGTTAGCTCAATAACATGCTAAGCAAAGAATTTATTTAAGGTAAAGCATCACTACCACCCCTGTTATAACAGTAGTACATGTTCATTAGAAAATCTGGAAAATAGAGAAAAAAAGATGGATAGAAGAGAATCACCTATGATATCACAGAAAAAACTAACATTAGGCAGATTTTTAAAATGACAGCCAACTCCAGTATTCTTGCCTGGGAAATTCCATGGACAGAGGAGCCTGGCAGGCTGGGCTAACAGTCCATGGGCTCAAAAAAGAGTCGGGCACAACCAAGGAACTAAACAACAATGAACAGAATTTTCTTTGACATATTTTTATGTTGATATTGTCAATAGTTTTATGTAATTGTGGTCATGTTACTAACAGAGCATTGTATATAGCGATTTTTGAATGTTTTCCTGATCAAAAAAGTAATTGTTGTTGTTGTTCAGTTGCTCAGTCGTGACTTCATGGTCTGCAGCATGCCAGGCTTCCCTGTCCTTCACTATCTCCCAGAGCTCGCTCAAACTCACGTCCATTGAGTCGGTGATGCAATCCAACCATCTTGTCTTCTGTTATCCCCTTCTCCTCCTGCCTTCAATCTTTCCCAATATCAGGGCCTTTTCTAATGAATGGGCTCTTTACATCAGGGGGTCCACTGGAGAAGGGAGTGGCAAACCACTTCAGCATTCGTGCCTTGAGAATTATATGAACAGTATGAAAAGGCAAAAGATATGACACTGAAAAATGAACTCCCCAGGTTGGTAGGTGCCCAATATGCTACTGAAGAAGAGCAGAGATATATCTTCAGAAGGAATAAGAGGCTTGGTCAAAGTGGAAACAGCACCCAGTTATGAATGTGTCTGATGGTGAAAGTAAAGTCCAGTGCTGTAAAGAACAATATTGCATAGGAACATGGACTGTTAGGACCAGAATCAAAGTAAATTAGAAGTGATCAAACAGGAGATGACATGAGTGAACACTGACATTTTTGGAATCGGTGAACTAAAATGGATAGGAATGGATGAATTTAATTCAGAGGACCATTATATCTACTACTGTGGGCAAGAATCCCTGAGAAGAAATGGAGTAGTCCTCATAGTCAACAAAAGAGTCTGAAAAGCAGTACTTGGATGCAGTCTCAAAAATGACAGAATGATCTCTGTTTCTTTCCCAGGCAAACCATTCAGTTTTACAGTAATGCAAGTCTATGCCCCAACCACTAATGCCAAAGAAGCTGAAGTTGTACAGTTCTATGAAGATCTATAAGACCTTCTAGAACTAACACCAAAAAAAGATGTCCTTTTCATCATAGGGTACTGGAATGCAAAAATAGGAAGATACCTGGGGTAGTAGGCAAGTTTGGTTTTGGAGTACAGAATGAAGCAGGGCAAAGGCTAACAGAGTTTTGTCAAGAGAACACACTGGTCATAGCAAACACCCTCTACCAACAACGCAAGAGATGACTCTACACATGAACATCACCAGATGGTCAATACCCAGATCAGATTATTTATATTCTTTGCAGCCAAAAATGGAGAAGCTCTATACAATCAGCAAAAATCAGGAGCTGACTGTGGCTCAGATCACGAACTCCTTATTGCAAAATTCAGACTTATATTGAAGAAAGTAGGGCAAACCACTAGGCCAAAGTATGTAAAAAAAAAAAAGTAATACATACCAATAATTTTTTAATAGCACGCACACATACACACAACGGAAAAAGTTAAGACTTTTTGACTCCTATTTTTGTAGAGAATGTAGTGTCTTATAGCCTATGAGAATGCCAAATGACTTTCTAACATTTTCTTCTGTTCTCTCGTAAGAAATTCTTTTCAGAGTCCTACTCCTGAAATCTCAGGACAGTCTTCCCTGTGTACTTTTTCCATAAGCCTCTCAATTCTTATCTTCTTGCTGATGCATCTTTGAGTGAAGGGCAGTCTTTCTATAACCGTTCTTTGCCCTTGAACCCCCTTTCTATTTCCTTGGCTGCGTGTTCAGTGCCTTAGATCTGCAGATCAGACTGCAGGTTCCTGTTTCATTAGATGAAGTTCCATCAGAATAAAGGGATCTCACATCCTGACTTCCTGAGGCTCTGAAAGGCTTCCCTCTCCAGAATGTTACCCTTGGGCTTGCACATGTCTGTCCTTGCCCTCAGTGCCGAGCATTGCTCCTAGTAGTCCCCCACTTCTACTGCATCTCCATCCAGGTGGCCTCATGCATAGAAGATGACATACACATGGCCAGTAGACATGAAAAGAAGTTTAACTTTCTTATTAACCTGTAGGCAAATTGATGCAATGAGTTTTTGATTCTCAGATATATAAGGTGAAAAAAATTTTTTTAAGATTTTGTGATAATAAAGATATGTGATAATGGAAGTGTAAATTGACACAAGATATCAAACTTGGGTCAATTTTAACTGACCTGGCAATTTCAGTCTGGAGGTTTGTCCTAAGGAGATAATCAGTTTTACACCAAAACACAAATTATTTATTGTGGCATTATTATAGTGTGAAATTTGAGGGAAAGTGTATCTGTCAGTGGAATAATGCAAGCATTAAAAGTTGTTTTTAACATGGAAAGATGTTTATAATAAGTGAAAAAAGTACATACAGAATTATTTTTTTTAATTACTTTTGCACCTTTAAATTTATATACATGTGTGTATACAGTGAACACACTGAAAAATCCTAGATATATTAACATTGTACCTGGGTGGTAGAATTGCAGGTGACTTTTTCTTATAGTGAGTGTGGTATAAGAGTTTCATAATCAGAAAAAATAACTATCCATTTTAAGATGGGTAAAGCCCTTCTATATTCTGAGAAAGCAAGTAAAATTGCCAACTATGTCTTACCGTGTGTTTGCATTCCAGTTTTAGTTTTACAGTGTGATATATTTATGTGGTCCATTTTACCATGCGTGACTCCTTTTAAGACTGTGAGTAGTAATTTTATGATTATCTAATGGGCTGTAAAACATAATTTGCTAGTTAGAATTAAAAATATGTAGTTGTTGGTCTGTAGCTACTTTTTACTCTTGAGTCCTTGGTTAAAAATGGGATTTCTGAGACTTCCCAGGTGCTCCAGTGGTTAAGAATTTCCCTGCCAATGCAGGGGACAGTGGCTCGATCTCTGCTCCAGGCAGAATCCGCATGCCACAGGGCAACTAAGCCCGAGCACCACAACTACTTGAGTCCACGCTTTAGAGCCCACAAGCCACACCTACTGAGCCCTAGAGCCCTTAAAGAATGGTATCTCCAACTACTATAACATTGCCCTCTGGAAGAATAACTGTTTCATAAAATCTGCTTAAAGGAGGAATTTACAGTACATTGTAGAGAAAATGAGGATTACCTTTTATTCCAATTCTAAAGCCAAGGAAATAAATACCTACGAGCTAGGAGCACTTGTAAAATGGTTGAAAATTTGATTAGTATTCATGCCTCCTCGTGGTGGGTAAAAATGTCAAGGCTGTATCAGGTCTCTCGCACATGGCACTACACGGAGGCCTGTGACAGCACCAGCCCTGGGATCATGGGGATGACTGAGGAGCTCTCCCTCATGTTAAAGGGGTGCAGCTCTCAGAGCCAGTGGACCACACAGAACGGGAAGGCCAGCCGTGTACTCCAGACGCTGGGCTCACCTCCGGCCCACAGCTGAGTCTCAGATGTCCACGCTTCTCACAGGGAGCAGCGCCACCAAAGCTCATATACTGGTTTTCTTCTGTCACCACTCAGGATAAGCCCCTCTTATCATCTGTTCTCTCTCTCTTTTTTTTTTTTTCCACTATCCTCGCCACATTACTCTATTTCTTCCTGTTGTTTCACCTCCAGCTTCTTCCCTTGTCCAGAACTTGTCCATGAAGCCCTTAGGAATTTCCATTCCATAATTAATGCACCTGTATCTTCAGCCTCTTCACGATCTCTTTGCCTTTGTTGTATGCAGCCTGGTGTCCCCTGAGAACCTTATTCCCCTGCAGTTCTTTCAGGAAAAGCACATTGCTCAGGGTCAGGAGATCTTCCTGGTCATCAGTCCTTTTGTCCCCTACTACCATCTCCAGACCCCATGCAAGATCCCCGTTCCTCTGAGACTGCCATCCTTAAACCAGCTCCTGTCCTCTTGGTTAAAGATTTTGGTATGGTGTAGAGCCTTCCACTTACTCCAGTTCCTGACATCATCTTTAGAGGCTTCATAGTCCCACGACACCAGCTCTCATCTCCTTATCCTCATCCTCAATGACCTTATCCCCTCCACCTCAGCCAGCACACTCAGCAGATTATGTATTCTGAACCTTACTGACATTAAAAAGGCCCTTCCTCTAAAATTCACTAGTTTAAGCATCCCATCTCTGTCCACAGACCCCTTTCTTCCTTACTCTCTTGTTCCTAGCTCCCTGGGAACTTTGGTTTATTGTCTCCTTCCTTTCTTCCAGCTTGTCTGCTTACCTTTCCTGGGTACCATGGGCCACTCCCTAGTCTCCCCTCTTGCCTCTCTTAACAACCAAACGTCTAAGAGTTGTCTTCTCTCTTTTATTTCTCAACTTCTTTTTTGTTTTATTGTTGTTTGTTTTAAGCCATGCCACGTGGCATGCGGGATCTTCCTTCCCTCACCAGGGACCCAATCTGTGCCCCTACAGTGGAAGCACAGAGCCTTAACCATTGGACCATCAGGGAAGTCCATTTTCTCTACTTCTGAACCGCTTTTCTGTCGCCATCAATATACAGCTCTACTCATTTCATTGCCAGTCATCTTATTGTACTTGGCATGTATTGCAATATCTGCAAGGTCTAGGCCTGTATTAAAACTACTCACTAAGACCACCAGTGACTTCAGTGCTGCGAAAACTAGCAGACAAGTTTCTGTCCTTTGTGCCTCAGAGCTGTTTCTTCTGCCTAGAATTCTTTTTTTTTTTTTTCCTACCTAAGCCTGGTTATACACAGAATACACAGAAGAACTGTACAGAAAAGATCTTCATGACCCAGATAATCACGATGGTGTGATCACTCATCTAGAGCCAGACATCCTGGAATCAAGTGGGCCTGAAAGCATCACTATGAACAAAGCTAGTGGAGGTGATGGAATTCCAGCTGAGCTATTTCAAATCCTGAAAGATGATGCTGTGAAAGTGCTGCACTCAGTATGCCAGCAAATTTGGAAAACTTAGCAGTGGCCACAGGACTGGAAAAGGTCAGTTTTCATTCCAGTCCCAAAGAAAGGCAATGCCAAAGAATGCTCACACTGCCACACAATTGCATTCATCTCACACGCTAGTAAAGTAATGCTCAAAATTCTCCAAGCCAGGCTTCAGCAATACGTGAACCGTGAACTTCCTGATGTTCAAGCTGGTTTTAGAAAAGGCAGAGGAACCAGAGATCAAATTGCCAACATCCGCTGGATCATGGAAAAAGCAAGAGAGTTCCAGAAAAACATCTATTTCTGCTTTATTGCCTATGCCAAAGCCTTTGAGTGTGTGTATCACAAGAAACTGTGGAAAATTCTGAAAGAGATCGGAATACCAGACCACCTGACCTGCCTCTTGAGAAATCTGTATGCAGGTCAGGAATCAACCATTAGAACTGGACATGAAACAACAGACGGGTTCCAAATAGGAAAAGGAGTACATCAAGGCTGTATATTGTCACCCTGCTTATTTAACTTATATGCAGAGTACATCATGAGAAACGCTGGACTGGAAGAAACACAAGCTGGAATCAAGATTGCTGGGAGAAATATCAATAACCTCAGATATGCAGATGACACCACCCTTATGGCAGAAAGTGAAGAGGAACTAAAAAGCCTCGATGAAAGTGAAAGAGGAGAGCGAAAAAATTGGCTTAAAACTCAACATTCAGAAAACGAAGATCATGGCATCCGGTCCCATTACGTCATGGGAAATAGATGGGAAACAGTGGAAACAGTGTCAGACTTTATTTTGGGGGGCTCCAAAATCACTGCAGATGGTGATTGCAGCCATGAAATTAAAAGATGCTTACTCCTTGGAAGGAAAGTTATGACCAACCTAGATAGCATATTCAAAAGCAGAGACATTACTTTGCCAACTAAGGTCAGTTTAGTCAAGGCTATGGTTTTTCCAGCGGTCATGTATGGATGTGAGAGTTGGACTGTGAAGAAAGCTGAGCGCCGAAGAATTGATGGTTTCGAACTTTGGTGTTGGAGGGGACTCTTGAGAGTCCCTTGGACTGCAAGGAGATCCAACCAATCCATTCTGAAGGAGATCAACCCTGGGATTTCTTTGGAAGGAATGATGCTAAAACTGAAACTCCAGTACTTTGGCCACCTCATGAGAAGAGTTGACTCATTGGAAAAGACTCTGATGCTGGGAGGGATTGGGGGCAGGAGGAGAAGGGGATGACCGAGGATGAGATGGCTGGATGGCATCACTGACTCGATGGACGTGAGCTTCAGTGAACTCCGGGAGTTGGTGATGGACAGGGAGGCCTGGCATGCTGCAATTCATGGGGTTGCAAAGAGTTGGACATGACTGAGCGACTGAACTGAACTGAAGCCTGGTTAATTTCTACTCATTTTTTTAGCAAAATCACTTTTCCCAGGAGAATATTTCTAGTCATTGCCTAGGAGCCCCAGACTACTAGGTTCTTGGGTCACAAAGTTTCATAGCACCATTTGCTTTCCCTTGGTAGTTTTTTTTTTTTTTTTTAATTTTTTGGCTACACAACCATACAGCTTGCAGGATCTTAGTCTTCTGACCAGGGATCAAACCCAGGCCCCTAGTAGTGAGACCACCAAGTCCTAACCACTGTACCGCCAGTAAATTCCCAGTAATTACTTTTATAATTATTTGTTCTACCTTAGTCTAGGCCATGTGGTTTGTAGGGGCTGGGATTTTATCAAACGTCCTTGTATCTCTGCACAACAGTGCCTGGCACGTGTCTGTCACATAGTGGATATTGACTTTATACACTACTTATGTTGAAAGCACAAAATGTCTCTCCTCACTCCACCCAGACTTCAAATCCCTATGGGTCATGCACCAGGATATGGGTCGTGCACCAGGACATGGGTCGTGCACCAGGACTACTTTTGCTCCACGATGAGCCACTCCAGCAGGGCTCCTACTTCTCCAGAGTGCAGCTTCATTTCTTGTGATGCCCTCGCAGTCCTGAATTTAATTCTCATTGCTGTTATGTACATGATCGCTCATTTATTGCTTGTATTAAGGTTATCAACATGGATTATGGGATGGAAGACAAGAATCCTATTGATCATGTTCGCTTCTATTGTAAGAGTGACCTCAGCAAGGCAATCATGATTACTAAAAACCAGGTAACTACTTATAGTGGCATTTGGCAAATCTTTGTAGTAAAGTTGCATTTTACATGCAGGTTAGGCTCTGAAGTCAATGTATACAGTTTTAAAAAAAGAAACAGAAACATATTTTTTAAATTAAAGTATACATGATTTTCGTAGACTAGACCATTTAAACAGCCAGTTTTTCCTGTTTGCTGAACTTGAAGAAACCTCTTTTTTTGGTTTAGAAGGTAATTTATAAGTCTGGTGGGACAGGAATATCATATGGTTGAAGTCATCTAATCTAAATGTGCTTATTTGTGTATCTTCCGTGAGAGAGTCTGTAGTCTTCATATAATTACATCATGCAAACCTTTTGTCTTTTCTTAATGGACGTAAAATTATGGGACATCTTGCAGCATGACAGTTACCCTGAATTCTTTTCTTTGGATTATCTTTGGTATAAAATAACAAGACAACGTGGTGCGTTTAATACCACATCGAGCACAGAGCTTAGGAACAGCTGATCTCTCCTCAGCATGTGAATTCAAAGTGACAGTGAAATCTTTCCTTCTTTAAAAAGGTTTCTCAGCTTTTGCCAGAGAGATTTGCTGAGCAGCTGATTCGAGTTTACTGTAAGAAGACAGATGAAAAGACTCTGTTTGCTGCACGACAGCATTTCGTCCATTGGTGTTTAATCAGTAACTTCACCAAGCCACAGGTGGGTGACTTATCATTCACATACGTCATAGAAATTTTTAAGTAAAAACCACAAGCAATCTTTACTTCCCTCTGAGAAGTTCTCATTTAAATGATGGTCGTTTGATGAACTTACTTACAAGATAGAACCAGACTCACAAACTTAGAGAACGAACTTTTGGTTACCATGGGTGAAGGATGGGGGCGGACAGGAATAGTTAGGGAGTTTGGGGTTGACATGAACACACTGCCATATTTGAGATGGATAACCAGCAAAGACCTGGGACCTTCTGTATAGCACAGGGAACTCTGCTCAGTATTAGTAACAACTTAAATGGGAAAGGAATTTGAAAATGAATAGATACATATTTATGTATAACAGAATCACTTTGCTGTACACCTGAAACTGACATAGCATTGTTAATCAACTGTACTCCAATATAAAACAAAAAGAAAATAATAGTCATTTGACTTGATTTGGGGGGAAAAAAAGTTTTTCCACATTAAGCTTCCCTTTTAATCTTTTGATTTAATTAGTTTTAAAGTTGGAGTATAATTGCTTTACAATGCTGTGTTAGTTTCTGCTGTACAACAGCGTGAATCAGCTCTATGTAAACGTAAATCCTGTCTCTGGAGCCTCCCTCCCGCTCACCCCCATCGCACCTGCCTAGGCCATCACAGAGCACTGAGCTTAACTCCCTGTGCTCTACAGCAGCTTCCCACTAGCTGTCTGTTTTACACCCTGGTAGTTTTGCCAGTCACTCCATTGTGCTTTGCATGTATTGAAATATCTCCAAGGTCTCGGCCTGTATTAAATCTACTCTCACTAAGACCACCAGTGACTTCAGTGTTACTAAAACTAGCAGACAAGTTTCTGTCCTTTGTGCCTCAGAGCTGTTTCTTCTGCCTGTAATTCTTTGGTTTCCTACCTAAACCTGGTTAATTCCTGCTCACTTTATTAGTAAAATCACTTTCCCAATGCTGAGTAAACTCAGCATTCCCAAACTTGTAACCTATTTAAATTCACTAGTTGCCCATCCCATAGAGAATGTCGTTGAAATGGTCCTTTATTGACCTGCATGTGGTGGGTGCCTGTCACAGAGAACATTGATAGCTGTTGATTGAACAAATGATTGGTAGGTAGGTCGGAAGCAGCGTTCTGCTTCCTGGTCTAGTACTCTCTGTCACAGCACCCTACCTGCTTTTCCCCCCAAGCATTGGATACTGAAGGAAACAAAAATGAAAGATTAGATGTGAAAGAGTAGCCCAGTATATCAGATCTTTGTCAAATGCCAGAGGGAGGGACACAGGGAAGTCTTTTAGTATTCAGGGTTGAGAGAGCTGTCAGGTAGGAGGGAGGATTCTTCCAGATCCGAAAGCTGGATTGTGTTTGGATGAGTAGCAGAGAAAAATGAGAGCTACACAGAAACGAAACTGGAACAAGTCGGGTGTGTTTGGGAGCTATGAAGAGACTAGTCTGACTGGAGGAGAAAAGTCTTATTGTTGAGGTGACGAGGGAAACAGAAAGAATCGGCTTGATTGTGCAGAAGCACTGGTAATCAGCTAAGAGTTATTCTTATGCACAGTCAGGAGAGAGTATTCAAGACTTACTGTGCTGCTTTAACTATTTTCTTTTAACAATCTTATTTATGTGTTTTTAAATTTAATTTTATTGATTTATTTTTGGCTGCACTGGGCCTTCCTCGCTGTGCATAGGTGTTCTCTAGTTGCAGTGAGCAGGGGCTACTCTTCGTTGCAGCGCACAGGCTTCTCACTGCAGTGGCTTCTGTTGTGGAGTGCAGGCGCTAGGTGCCCAGGCTTCAGGAGTTGTGATGCACCCGCTCAGTAGTTGTGGTGCATGGGTTCAGTTGCTCCGTGGTATGTGGGATCTTCCAGCCCGGTCCAGGGATTGAACCCCATGTCCCCTGTATTGGCAAGCAGATTCTTGTCCATTGTACCACCAGGGAAGTCCCTGATGTAATTATTATTTATTTACTTCTGGGCTTTTATCTCTAGCTAGACCTGTGGGAATATAGGAAGTATGTCCATCTTAAGAACTATAGCTTCCAAGGAGACTAAACCCCTGATGAGAAAGGAAGACTCGAGCGACAGATAGACTGGCACGTGGAGAGACTGGAAACAGAGAGACAAGAGGCTACTCAAGTTCAGCTACTCAAGTTGGACCCTAAGTCCTGATACATTCATTCAGGGAATGAGTGTTCCCCCAGGTCCTGTGTCCGGGACCAGGCTTGAAACAGTATCTGAGACAGTTCCCAAGGGTCTCACTCTAGTTGGGGACAATAAAAATTCGAGTAAATAATAATCACAGTAGTGCATAAGTACTTTGGGGTTGGAACAGTGTGTACAGTCTTAGAGGAGCAAAAAGGTGAAGGGTTTATGCCAGAGTTGGTTGGTTCGGAAAGACTCATTTAAAGAAGGACTTGGAAAGACTTCCCTGGTGATCCTGTGGTTAAGAATCCACCTGCCAATGCAGGGGACACGGGTTCAGTCCCTGGCCTGGGAGGATCTCACGTACCATGGGGCAAGTAAGCCCGTGCACCCCAATTACTGAGCCAGTACCCCAATTACTAGAGCCCACACTCCACAACTAGAGAAGCCACCACAATGAGAAGCCCGTCCACTGCAGCTGGAGAGTGGACCCCACCCCGCCACAAGTAGAGAAAGCCCGTGTGCAGCAACGAAGACCCAGCGCAACCAAAAGTTAATTAATTTTTTTAAAAAGGGCTTGGAAGCTGAGACCTGAAGGATGGATGAGGAGTCAGCTGGATAAAGGGAGTGGGGGACTGGAAGGTGACAGAAAACGAGGTGCATTTAGGGGTGAGATCTGGGCTCTGTGCATAGTCCTATAAGCCAGGAGCTCCGGAGCAATGGGTGTTTTAAGCAGGAAAGTGACACATTCAAGTCAGTGTTTATAGCAGAGTCACGGCCACTGTACCCGACCAGAGGGCTCATAGGAGAAGCACCTTGACTTCTCAGCCCACCCCTCTTCCAGTCTCCCACCAGTGCCTCCCACTAGCCCAACCTGACTAGAGGCCAGTAGGCAGGGGAGCTGGGAGATGTGGTTCACAAGAGCAGCTCCTGTTATGCAGAGCAGGGCAGAGGGAGGCAGAGAGCAGATCTGAGAGCAGGTAGGCATGTGAGGCCCACAGTGTTCTCCACGAGCCTTCTCTTCCTCGTGCAGTAAAGCCTCTGACAGTCCTATACCCTCATGTAGCCTAGAGTATCCAGCCACGGGTTCAAAACCAGTTCAGGATAGAGTCAGGCGTTGGAGGGCCTAGCTTCTTACACTCCCTGATTTCCAGTCGTAGTGTCGTCTCACTTTGACACCAGCCCTCGTTTTGGGTGGAATCTAGGAGGCTGAGGCCAAAGTGACAGCTTTGATTATGGAGCAAAGGTCAAGTTCCACAGGCACACACTATCTTTCCCCCTTTTTGCCATCCTGTAGACCTGGGCCATTTGTTACAGGGGAGACTAAGAAAGAGGGTCCAGCAAGGGTCCAGCACATTCCATCTTTCCCTGGAAAACCAGGACACAAGAGCAGCTCCTGACACAAGTGCGTCCCCGGAAGCTGCATGAAGGGAAGGGGTCGCCGAGCCGGGCCACGTGCTGCTTCTGGCCATCTGTGAAAAGAACTGGCGTGGTGGCTTTTGCTCTGAAAGCTCTTCCCTTCCCAGGACCGTGTGTCTCTAATTAAGCATGTACACCATCCAGGGTTTCCCAAGGATAAGTCTGTCCAGAAGCAGGCTGTCTGTAGGACGAGGATATGTGTGCCTGAGACATTCGCTCAAAACCACGAGAACTGGCTTTTTTCTCTATTCCTAGTTACTCTGTCTTTGACAGGATGGTGACGTTGTAGCCCCGCTTATAACACCTCGGAAATTGGAGTGGAATACAGCTGGCACCCAGGAAGAGGCCAAAAAAGCCAAAGCCCAGCTTTTCCCAAGTGACTCAATGTGAATGTCTGCTCTCAATTGTTTACAAAAAGCCCCTCCCCATCCCCTTTCCCTCCTCCCCCAGCGCAATTAATTTAGGGAATTTGATCATACAGGTCTACAAATGGAGCGACAGCTAGTGCTTTTTATATCTTGAATGTACGCACATACTAAGTCATTTTTATCCAGAGGAACAGGTATTAGGCAGACTTTATTAACATGAGCTATGGAAAACGCTGCCTTGCCTCTTTTTAATATAATCAAAGACTTTCTTCTTTAGCAGTCTATTTTCTTAGAATTAACAGCTTTTTAAAGTACTTTGAACTCTTATGACATAAGATTGTTTTTTTTAAAAATTTGGAAATAAGACAAAGGCGCACACTGGAATTTGCAGTTAGGGTTGCCATGAACAGCCGTGGTTAAAACCAGTATGTGAAATCCTGGTCCTCTGAGGAGGTGCCCATCACCCTGAATTTGAGGCTAGCTTTCCTTGAGTGATTGCAACATTAGTGAAAGGCACCTCCCCTCACCCTTTTAGCCCCCCCTAAACTGCCAGGTTGGGGTCAACAGTATAGGAGGGCCACGAAGGGGCTCAAGCTCTTCAATGAGAGGCCTGATTGATTTGTTGAAAAGATCTGAGGGTGCTGGCCTCCTCTGAAATGGGGCATAAAACTGTCTTATAGGAGACCCCCTAGCTCCAGTAGCAGAGGGACTCCCCAAACCAGGCTGTCCTCTGGGTCAGCTGTGGCTCCAGCCCATGTGGGTTTCTTTCTCTCCTGAGTGCTCACTGCCCCCTCCCTGAGGGTTCCACCACTGCCCAGCCTGGAGAAAGCAGCTCCCCTCCCCCGACCTCTGCCGCTGTCTTGGGTGCTGATCGGAGGCCATCTGAGGAACCACCCTCAGGGCTGCTCAAGTTGGGGCTTCATTTTTGCCAGTTCAGTGCATTTGATGAGTTTCAGGGCAAAGACTGGCTGCCTATGCTGAGACAAAGTGATTTACCCAGTGAATTCCAGGTTCCCTTTGTGTCTCTACCTCCAGCAGTGGAGTAGCCACCACTGTGGTTGAGCAGTGCTCCTGAGCTAAACAGAGTCTGGAGTTAGAGCTAAATCCAGCGGCTGCCAGAGGCAGGGCCACGGGGAGTGCAGTCGTGAGCCCTGACATCCTATACTTCACCATACCCTTACAGAAGCCTCCCTGGCAGCCTGGGCGTGGGGAGCCAGCCTTGGCTCTGGGTCAGAGCAAGAGTGAGCGGGGAGGAGCTCAGACCGCAGGGCAGAAGATCACCCCCAGCATCTTGGGGGTGCTGCCACCGTCCACTGTGTAACCAGGTGCTCCTCTGTTGACACTAGGGTGACAGGCGTTTGGAACGTCTGCTGTTCTGCTTTGTCATCCCTCTCCCACCCCCAGTAGATAATCAAGTTGACCCTAATTCCTAGAGTAGTTAAGACCGTGCTCCTCTCCCACCACAATGCCGTGTGATGGGGATGTGGATACAGTGGGCTCCTAGAAGCCCAAAGAAAGTAGTCATGGTACCAGGTCATGTCTGTTTTGGCCACGGTGCTTCCAAAACGTCCAGTGGGGAGAATCCGCCACCTCAGACTTCATGTGTCCAGGCCCAAGGTCAAGAATGTAATGTTTCTCTGCAAAGATTGTCTGATTTTTGCCACACCTCCATTTACATCATTGTTTTACTCTGGAACTTTGTCATCTCAGAGTGTATCACGGTGCTCTCTGAGCAACAACTTGAATCTGTTTTGTTTGCATCTTTTGTTACTTTTTGGCAGCTGCACTTTATGCTGTTTGCAACTGTTTTAATTATGGGAACCACTGCCATTGACAAGGTTAAATTTTTCTTAAGAAGCATCTTCACTATTGGTATAAAAAGGGAGCCTTTAACAGCTTGGTATCTAGAGTTACCGAGCTTTGTCAGTAACTTTGAGAATGTAAATAAGACTGCAGGTTCAAGTGCCTGGTCGCTTCATCCTGGTGAGGGAAACAGCTGCAATAAAGCTTCATGAATGTATCTCTGTCTTGAAATCAGTGGTGTCTTCCTCAGTGACTTTCACACTCGTGTGCCCAATTTTGACCCTTTTGTGCAAAAGAACTGTGTTTGGTCTAGGAATGTGCCCAGATATTTCTTTATACCTCAATACTGTGTTGGGTCTTCCAGAAGGGATGGTTTTAACAGGCCCTATGTTACTTCGTTTTCCTCATTCAATAATGGCAAATAATGACCTGATAAAGAATCTTGTTCTGTCAGGAGGCAGGCTCTAGCATGGGTTATGGATTTTTTTTTTTTTTTTTAGTTTTTCTAAGTCCTCTTTTGCCAGAAAAAATATCCTTCCTTTTTTAATCTCCCTGAATTCCCATCTACAGAATTTCGGCTTCTTTACCCAAATGTGCATATAGCTCATCTGCTGCTTTCATATTTTCCTTGTGGAATTAAATAAGAGATCTTCAAGTACCCAGCATAGTGGTAGCAGACTGGTCAGTTTTCTGGGAAAAGAAGAATGCTGTTTTGGAATCTTTATTAATTTCACTGGTTGAGTTAGGTGTCTGTGGTTTGACAATATTCTTTAAATTAAAATAATGTCCAAAGCATATAGAGAAGAATCCCATTTTGTAAGAATACCATACACCTCCTTGGAAAACTGTCTGGAAGGATATACATGAAAATGTTAGTGGGGTGGTTGAATTGTAGGCAGTTTTAATTTTTTTACATCTTCTGGTTTTTCTACAATAAACACATATTAACTATGTACTCTCTAAAAGGATCATTTTCCTGAGGAATTTTGTGGTGCTCAGGTGAGGTATAACTGTCTTTTACTCCCTCACATCCCCTCTCCAGTAGAATGTGGCCTGTCTCCACAGCTGTCTTGGTCCTCAGGTGCCAAGAGGCTGCTCTCAGTCACAGTCCACACCGGACACTTCTCCATCTGTGTTTCGGATGGAACGGGCTGCCCTGGGTGAGCGCAGCCTCGTCGGCATCCAGGGGCGGGTCTGAACACCTGTTGGCTCAGGAAGCTGCCCGCCGTGGCATCAGCTCAGGACCCAGGCCTCCAGCTCGTTGATGCAGAACTGCTCCTGCCGGGCCAGCACCTCATTGTTGAAGGTCGCACAGGGGTGGCTCCCCCCACGATACAAGTCTCCATCCAACCACAGCCCAAAGTGGCCACTAAAGAGAGGAGAGTCTTGGCACAGCTCCCTCCAGCACCCTTCAGACCTGCCCCAGCAGCCCTTGGCCACACCATGACTGCTCTGCCTTAGTCTCATCTCTGAAACCAGTTTGTCCCAAATTGTTAAGGACTCACACATTGTCCTCCATGGGGTTTCAAGCTTTTTTTTTTTAACAGTTCAATGATTTTGATAAACATATACAATGGAGCAACCATCACCACAGACCAGTTTTAGAACCTTCAGAACATTAAGATGGCAATGCCTTAACCAAAGGACGGACTCTCATAAGCTTGGACTTCAAGCCCAGAACACGTCAGACCAGGGCGTCCATTCTAGTCCCCCTAGCAAACCTAGGCTGGAGCTGGGAAGTGGATTACTGCGGATTGGCAGCGGCTGGTGGGGTCTGTGTCAGTCCATCTCTGGAGGCTATTCAGACAGCTGGGAGAGCGAAGCTAATCAAGCAGTGCTGTCATCTGTGCCCTCAGGATAAGGCTGACTGCCTGAATATTCAGGTCACACCAGAGACAAGACTGACCTTGTGAAACACACTCCACTTCCCACCCCCAACACACACAAACATACGCACGCATGCACACACACACACACATACACATGCTGTCACCAACTAAACACTTTGGGGGATACTTCATGCCATCCTCTCCTCTCAGTATCGACTTAGAGCGGAGTTTAGGGGGTTGGCTGGGGGGGGCAGGCAGTGCCACAATACCTATCAAGAGGAGATTCTTGAAGGTTAACCAGCAGCCTCCCCCATTTTGTCTGGGGTAGCCTAACTCAGCATTTCCAGAGAGGGGAAAGGACCAGAGTACAGACCACCTCGAGACTCAAGACTGGGGAAGACTAGGACACGCACCTGCCACAGCCCATCATCAGAGAATCCAAGTCGCCTTTCACAAAGAAAGAGTTGCTTCCTGTCCACTTGAAGACCTGTGATAAGAAACCCCGTTATTGGCAGAGTCCTGCTCATGCAGTTTTACTCTGGACCACTGGGTGGCAGTGTGGTGAAGGAAACAACCTCCACGCCCCTACTAAGGCACGGGAACTACTCTAGGCTCCCAACTCTTGCAGTTTCTCTGTCTCCCTGGAGTTCACCTCCTCTTGCCCTCCTGTCTGAATTCCCACAGCCCCAAAGCCCTTCTGTTCTAGAAATAGACCAGAACCCTCTGAGGCTTCCTGCTTCCAAAGCTGGAGAGAGGAGGGGAAAAGTCCTCATCAGGAGCCAGGCCCTGATTCTACCATTAATTGTTTCCTCCTCTCACTGGAGTTAACACTAAGCCTGCACACCTTTGGTGCTATTTCACACCCAACAAGTGTTTCGAGCCCCACCCCAGAGAGACACCCTGACTACCACCAATTCTGTCCCTGCATCACTCCTTCCCGGATCACAGCCTCCTAATGGGTCTCTGCTTCCTCTGTCTCCTGCCCAGAAGCCCATGTGTGCTCTCTCAGTGAGCTATTCAAAATTAAATCAGGGATTCCCCTGGTGGTTCAGTGGTATAGAATCCACCTGCCAGTGCAGGGGACATGGGTTCAATCCCTGATCCGGGAAAATCCCACTTGCTGTGGGCAGCTAAGCACCTGGAGCCAGTGTTCCCCAACAAGAGAAGCCTGTGCACCCCAACTAGCGAGTAGCCCCTGCTCACTGCAAGCAGAGAAAGCCTGCGTGCAGCGACAAAGAGTGAGCAAGGCAAAAAATAATTATTTTTAAAAATCAAATTGGATATTAGCCCTCCTCTGCTAAAGCTCTCCAGTGGCCCAGACAATGGGAATAAAATCCAGCATCTAACAACAGCCAAAAGCCCAGCGTGCTCTGCCCTGATTTTCTCTCCAACCTCTGTCCCCCTTTACCGCCTGCACTTCATCTACCCTGGCCCTTCTGTCCTGGGACACCTGAAGCTATTGCTGCTCCAGGGTCTTGCTGACCCCTCTGCCCAGAATGCTCTTCCCCCAGATCCTCAGAAGGCTCACTTCTTAGCTTTCAGTCGAAATGTCATCCCAGAGAAATTTAAAGTAGCCCTTGCTTCCTGGCCCTGTTCAGTGACAATCTGCCCTGCTAACATGTAAGTTCCATGAAGGCTGTCCTGATGCTGGCAGTATTCCTGAGACATGGTGTAGATGTTAAGGGAACAAATTATTCATGAGTCAATTTAGGACTTCCCTGGTGGTCCAATAGTTAAGGATCCACCTGCCAACACAGGGGAAACATTCGATCCCTGGTACAGCAAGATCTCACGTGCCACAGAGCAATCAAGCCCACACACCACAACTACTGAAGCCTCCACTAGAGCCTGTGCTCAGCAGCAAGAGAGATCCCTGCAGTGAGAACCCGAGCACGGCAGCTCAAGCGCAGCTAGAGGGCAGGCCCCGCTCGCTGCAGCTGGGGAAGCCTGAGCGCAGCAGCGCGGACCGAGCGCAGCCGAAATAAATAGAGCACAGTTGTTTTTAAGTCAGTTTAGCTGATAAAAAGGTTTTTAAAGGGCTGCAAAAGTATAGCCTATGATTGCCTGTGATTAGTTGCAAAAAATGCTCTGAGCAACCAAAAGGTTTTTAGCAAGAAAACAAGACTAGTCGAAGATAAGCCCTGGGCTCAGAAGAGATAATATGAACAAGTGACCACAAAAAGACAGAACTATTCAACTCCTCCTATACTTTCCTCAAGGAACATGACCTTCAGACTTGAAGGAGGAAGATAAACATTGCTACAGAAAAAAATTAAGATGATGCTTCTTGGAATAAGGGTCAAGGAACTGGTGGGAATTCATGAAGAATGCAGATGCCAGAAGACCAAAGACACAGGCAAAAATTAACCAGTTTTTTGAAAAGATGAGATTTCATAATAATAGCCTGGGAAGACTATAACAGTTGCCTAAAAAAAAGAAAAAATCATTCCATTCAAGAGTTTGTTTTTTTTGTTGTTTTGTTTTTACATTTAGCAAAAGGCACTGTTTTAGGTACTGGATAGACCAGTGATGTAACAGACAAAAATTCCTGCCTCCTAGGACTCCCACTCTAGTGGCAGGAGGCAGGTAAATAAGTAAGACAAATAGTGACAAATGCTTAGGAGAAAGAAGTAGAGAAGGGCAATAAGAGTTTCCAGCGGCTGGAGTGCTATAAATGTAAACAGCAGGGAGGGTCCTGCTGAGAGGGTGACATCTGAGCAGAGTCCTGAAGGAAGTGAGAACTGACTCACACGGACATCCTGTGGAGGGAACCTTAGGGAGAACAGCATGTTTAAAGGCCCTGAGGTAGGAACAGTCTTGCTTGTTTAAGAACCACTTCCGAGGTCAGTGTAGGGAGAGGGAAAGTAGCAAGAAATGACGTCAGAGAGAGTCCAGAAGACGTAGAGACTCGTAGGTTATTTTTAAGACTGGGGATTTGTCTGCTGGTCCAGAGGTTAACAATCTGACTGCCGATGTAGGGGATGTGAGTTCAGTCCCTGGTCGGGGAGCTAAGATCCCACATGCCTCGGAGCAACTGCCACAACTCCTGAGCCTGTGTCGCAACTACAGAGAAGCCTGTGCACCACAGTGAAAGATCACACGTGTCGCAACTAAGACCTGATGCGGCCAAATAAATAAATAAAAACATATTCTGAAAAAGTACTTCGGCTTTTCTCTGAGGGAGAAAAGAAGCCGTTGGTAGCTTGGAGCCAAGGAGTAATATGTTCTGACTTCATTTATTTTAAATATTTATTTGGCTGTGGCTGTGCCAAGTCTGAGTTGTATCACACAGGATCTTCAGTTGTGGCATGTGGGATCTAGTTCCCTGACCAAGAATTGAACCTGGGCCCCCTGCAGTGGGAGCTCAGAGTCTTAGCCACTGGGCCACCAGGGAAGTCCTTGACTTAGCTTTTAAAAGGCTCACTCCAGGTACTGTGATGACTGAAGGTGGAAGCATTAGGAGGCTATAGTAGGGACACAGGCAAGTAATGATGGTGGCTTGAACCAGGGTGACAGCAAAGGACATTGTGAGAAGCGGTAGATTCTGGGTAGAGATAGAAAGAGAAGGAGGAGCCAACAGGATTCGCTGACAGCCATCAGATGTAGGGTGTGAGAGAAGCGAAGAAGGGCTCCAAAACCTTTGGTCTCAATGGCAGTAAAGACAGAGGTGCCATTCACTTTGCCAGGGAAGCTGTCAGGAGGAGCCAGCTTTCTGGGAGAAAGTCAGGAGATCAGCTTGGCAAAACCCCAGTCATGGTTGGACCCTCCCATCCATGCTGTCTGTGCTTGAACCTGACGAGCTGAATGTTGCTAGAGGAAAGCACACAACAAAGGAACCGGCCCTGGGACTTCTGGTGGTCTGGTGGTTAAGAATCCTCCCCGCAGTACAGCAGACATGAGTTCTATCCCTAGTCGGGGAACTAAGATCCCCCCTGCCACTGGGCAGCTAAGCCCATGAGCCACAACTACTGAGCCTGCCCACCCTAGAGCCTGTGCTCCAAAACAAGAGAAGCCACCACAATGAGAAACCTAGGCACCGCGACTGGAGAGTCCCCTGCTAGCCACCACTAGAGAAAGCCTGCACATAGCAATGAAGACCCAGTGCTGTCATAAATAAATAAAAATTATTGATTAAAAAAAAAAGAGCATCACCTTCAGCTGTGGAGAGAAGGAGAAGAGGAAGGTCTCGCCAGTACCATAGAAGCCTTTGCTGAGTCGAAGGGCCGAGGAGGAGAAGGCCCCAAACATCTGGAAGGAAGAGTCTGTAGCTTGCAGCCGGAAGGGAGCTGGAGATCCCTTCCAGGCTGGGGAGTCTGGGGCAGAGCTGGGGGTCGGAGAGGCCCCGGGGGAACCATCAGCCCTTAGTGGCAGTTCTCCCCGCAGCGCCCCAGCGCGGCTCACCTGCCCGTCCTGGTCTCTCAGCACCAGCAGCACCGGCCCACTGTGGCCCTTCATCTGCCTGTACAGGCTCTGCAGACTGAAGCCGTCCCTTGACGTGCAGAAGGCCAGGCTCCAGGAGTATCCAGTGACTCTTGGGGGTAGGTGGAGACTGAGCTGGGGACAGAGCAGAGGGTGAGCAAGGGCTCCCAGTCCTCCCACCATCGGTGCTCCATATCCTTGGGGTCCCAGGAGGACTAAGGTTAAACAGCCACCCCTCACCCAAGCCTGTGCTTTACAGGTTCAGTTCAGTCGCTCAGTTGTGTCCAACTCTTTGTGACCCCATGGACTGCAGCACGTCAGGCCTCCCTGTCCATCACCAACTCCCAGAGTTCATTCAAACTCATGTCCATAGAGTCGGTGATGCCATCCAACCATCTTGTCCTCTGTTGTCCCCTTCTCCTGCCTTCAATCTTGCCCAGCATCAGGGTTTTTTCCAGTGAGCTGGCTCTTTGCATCAGGTGGCCAAAGTTTTGAAGCTTCAGCTTCAGCATCAGTCCTTCCAATGAATAGTCAGGACTGATTTCCTTTAGGATGGACTGGTTGGATCTCCTTGCAGTCCAAAGGACTCTCAAGAGTCTTCTCCAAGACCACAGTTCAAAAGCATCAATTCTTCGGCGCTCAGCTTTCTTTACAGTCCACCTCTCACATCCACACATGACCACTGGAAAAACCGTGGCTTTGACTAGACGGACCTTTGTTGGCAAAGCTTTACAGGTTATGGAGTACTTTCTTGTTTCCGGGGGCACCATGGAAACACCAATGAGCAGGAGGCCTCAGAGAAAGGGGTCACTATTCCCATCTTACAGATGAGGACGCTGAGGCTTGGGGAGATGAAGCAACTTGCCTGAAGCCCACATGGGGAGGAAGTGGCAGAGCCAGGATTTGAACTCAGGTCAGGCCCATCATGGCCCCTAGCACCCAAAAACTAGAGATACTGACTGCCTCCTCCTAACTCCCCATCTCATCTTCCCATTCCCACCCCAGCTCTGGCCTCAGTTCCCAAGGACTGGTTCCACTTAAAGAGTCTGATTAGTTCACCATATCCTTAACCTCCTGGTGACGTGAAGAAGGTGGTGCTAGGATTACTGACTCATTGTATCAGAAAAGCCCAGCGAAGAGAAGTGAGTTGCCCAAGGTGACATAGTGAGCAGAGGACAGAGCAGGAGGGACCCCAGGCGTCCCTGGGCCTGGCTGGGGTGGGGCAGGACTGAAGTCTTTGTACCATGGACTGTGCCCGAACCTGACTCATTTCCGAGGCTCCCAGAACCTGGCTGGCTCCTGCCAGCTGGGGCACCACGGGTCGTTCGGGAACCGGAGCTGGGGCTGGGGTTGTCTCCTCCTCCTTTTCCTCTTCCTCTTCCTTGTCCTCCTCCCCAGACAGAGCATCTTCCACCTGGCTGGGCTGTAAAGACACACACAGGCCTGGTGAGTCGAGAGACAAGGAGACACGAGCTTCCACACGTCCAGAGCATGAGAGCCTCGGCCACCTCATCACCCCTGCCCGGGCCCCTGCCAGTCCAGCCGGAGGAGGCTGTGAAGTGTCCACGATAGGCCAGACCCTGTCCTTCCCGCCAGCCAGCTCCCTCCCTGGCCCCTTCCAGCTACACCCACTGGATGTGGCCTTGGGCCCCCGAGGTTTGTCTTGCCTGGTTGCTCTGGATCCAGAGTGGATGCCAGGGATTGTGTTCTAAGCTTTGGAGGCAGGAGAGAAGGGCAGGTGGCAGCTCCCAAACTCTGCATTTGTACATGAAATAACAATAATAATACAATAGTGGCTGAATATATGGTAAACAGGACACACTTGACTAGGCCCGAGTGAAATGCTTGGTGAGCATAATCTCTGAATTTTCCCAAGAATCCTAAGAAGAATGTGCTTCTTTTTTGTTTTTTTGGCTGTGCCACAAGTCTTGCAGGATCTCAGTTCCCCAACCAAGGATTGAACCTGGGCCTCCACAGTGAAAGCGTGGAGTCCTAACCACTGGACCACCAGAGAACTCTCCAGAGTAGGCTTTTTATTACCCCCATGTTATTATCTCAAAGGAAGGAAGAAGGCCTTCTGAGCTGGTGAAACAACACGTGTTTCTCATGGGTGAGACAGTGCACAGGTTCATATAAAATGCTCATTTAGGGCTTCCCTGGCAGCTCAGGGGATAAGAATCCACCTGCCAATACAGGAGACACGAGTCTGATCCCCGGCCCAGGAAGATCCCGCATGCCGAGGAGCAGCTAAGCCTGTGCGCCAAGACTACTTAGTCTGTGCTTTAGAGCCCGGGAGCCACAGCTGCTGAGCCCATGAGCTGCAACTGCCGGAGCCTGTGTGCCCTAGAGCCCATGCTCCGCAACAAGAGAAGCCACTGCAATGAGAAGCCTGCTCAGCACAACCAGAAAGGAGCCTCTGCTTGCCACAACCGGAGAAACGCCTGTGCAGCGACAAAGACCCAGCACAGCCAAAAATAAAAATAAACAAAAAATGCCCCGATAAAAAAATGCACATTTGTGTGAAGGTGTGTGATGTGTTGCCTTAAAATAGAGTTGTATAGGCAAATCAGTGTGAGAAGGTGTTGAATGCAACTTTGTATGTTACCTTTCAGTGTGTTTGTGGGTGTGAGCTGGGGTTGTGTTATATGTGAGTGTCAGTGGGCATGTTATGTTGGTGTGTTCATTCATTCATTCATTTAATCACTGAGCTGCCACTCTGTACCAGAACGTGTGTGTGTGTGTGTGTGTGTGTGTACGCACATACACATGATGCCTGCACACAAGGACTTTGGGGCTTTTCATCAGGAGAGATCTCCTTGGGGAGAAGAGCTGGACAGGACACTGCTTTCCTATTCCCCAGGTTCAGGCCTATGGAGAGAGTCCTAATTGGACAGGCTTCTGGACAGAGCTCCATCTGGCATCCATTCCAGGGAGGCAGGAATGGAGACAATAGTCTGCTCCTTGAGGGTCCCGGAACCACAAGGCTGGGCGCTAAGGCCCCAGGTTCCTGAGTCCTTGCGCTGAGCCCTGGGCCAACTGGGGAGGGCCTCGGAAGGGGGACACCCAGCTGTATGCACCCTGGCCCAGGCCCCACGCAGCCAGGGATCTCACCTCCCCTGCCTTTCCTGACCGACCCCCGCCCCAGCTGGGCCTCTTACCAGCCGAGTGTAACGCCAGCGGAGACTTCTCATTCTTCTGTCCGAGCCCAGCCAGGGGCAGTAAGTGAGCCTTCAGCCCTGCCAGGGAGGAGGCAGCGCTGGGTGAGACCTGGAGCCGAGAGGGAGGGGCCTGGGGCACACCTGGCTGGCTCCACACCCACCCAGCTGCCCTTTGCTCTCTCTCACCTGCCACTCACCTGTAACTCCCAGGCCAGCTTGTCCCTGAGTCTGTGAGGTCAGCTATGCTTGGCATTCAGGGCCATAGTTGCAGTTAGCAACTGATGCAGGTTAGCCATAAATTCTAGCTGTAATTCGGGCCCATAGACTGTAACCTTTGGGTGGCTGCCTGAGCTCCAGACGGGGTGTCTGAGGCCTTTACTTCCCTGTATGACCTTGCATAAGTGCTATATACCCCTGGGCCTCAGTTTCCCCACATATGACATGTGGAACCAGATTGTCTCAGAGGCCCTCACAAGACTGACATCATGGAATTCGGTTTTCTCTCAAAGCTATTATAACAGAAGCTTGAAAAGGGCCAAGCTAGATCAAAAGAACAGATTTTTTTTTTAATAGTCATTTTTCTAATTAAAAGAGCAATACATATTTACTATAGAAATTTGAGAAATTTATAAAAGAATAAAGAAAACTACAAAAATATTCATAATTCTACCTCTTAGAAATAAACTCTCAGCCCCTACAGGTTTATTTTTTCATCTTTTACATTTATAAATAGATCATACAGTGTGTTGCTTTATAAGGTGTTTTGTCAAGCTTAACGAAAAGTTTCCAATTACATTCAGTACCCTTTGAACATGTGATTGTTTTTTAATGTATTTATTTAATTTGGCTGTGCTGGGTCTTAGTTTCAGTACACGGGATCTTTTTTTGTTTATTTCATGTGGGCTCTAGTTCCCTGACCAGGGATTGAACATGGGCCACACACACACACACCCCACCCCATGTAGGGAGTGTGGAGTCTTAGCCACTAGACCACCATGAAAGTCCCATGAACATGTGATTTTTAATGGCTGCATATTGTTTCATCACAGGATGTACATCATTTCTCAAATGTTTGACATTCTGTTTGCTTATAATTTTCTGAGATTATAAGCAAAATTATAACAAACTTTCTTGTTCATAAATCTGATTATATTTTTTATGATAAATTTCAAATGTTGAATAATGGATCAAAGGGTGTTCACACATGCTTTTCCAACTGTTTCCAACGAGGCTTCCCAGAGCTTAAGGCTGACCAACGTCTGGATATCTTTCAGGAATCTCAAGGTAATATCTTTCTGATCATCATGTTTTACGTCCTTAAATTACAGATAAAGAAACTGCCACTCAGAAAGTTGAAGAAGGAGCTAACCACAGCCACAGGATAATATAACACAGTAAAAAGAGCACAGACTCTGGAGTCAGGGAGTCTAAATCCTGTGTGACCTTGGGCAAGTTACTTAACATCTCTGTTCTGTCTCCTTGTCTGTAAAATACTAATACCTGTTTACCTAATAGGGCTGTTGTGAAAATAAATGAAGGTAATGCCTGAAGGGACGACTCATTGGAAAAGACCCTGATGCTGGGAAAGATAGAGGGCAGGAGAAGGGGGCGACAGAGGATGAGATGGTTGGATGGTATCACCGACACAATGGACATAAGTTTGAGCAAACTCCGAGAGATAGGGAAGGACAGGCATGCTGCAGTCCATGGGGCTGCAGAGAGCTGACACGACTGAGCGACTGAACAATGCCTGAAGAACTAGGAGGCTGAACCAGGTCTCCATCCTCCTGTTCTGAGTTAAGTGAGATGACACACAGTGCCTGGTGTTTGGTGAAAAAGTGAAAGTGTTAGTCGCTTGGTCATGTCTGACTCTGCGACCCCATGGACTGTAGCCCGCCAGGCTCCTCTGTCCGTGGGATTCTCTGGGCAAGAATCCTGGAGTGGGTTGCCATTTCCTTCTCCAGGGGATCTTCCCAGCCCAGGGATCAAACCTGGGTCTCCTGCATTGCAGGCAGATTCTCTACTGTCTGAGCCACCATGGGTGCTAGATAAGTGTCAGTGCTTAAGACCATCCCCCGACACTGCCTCTTTGGGAGATTCAGGGCTCAAATCACTGACAAGTGGCCACTCAGTCTCCACCCAAGCACCTTGGGGACAGTCACTTGGTCACTTGCAGGGGTAGGTAGCTCAGTGGGGCAGGGAAGGGCAGGAATATACTCACTTTGCCAAGTCTCGACCTCTGGTGACCTCTTCCAGCTTGTCCAGCCTGATGGCTTCCCTAGTACATCTCCGGGATCCCACAGAGAAGGGGCCACTTCCGGAACCGACCCTGTCCACCTGGAGGTCTGTACGAAGCAGTTTTAGCTCTGTACCCTGGTTCTCTGGCAGACAGCTGTCACTTCTGCCCCAGCCAGGCTCCAGCCCTCCTCTCCTGGCTCTTATACCTGCCCAGAGGGTGGCATGCCCTGGCCCCGAGCCTGCTCCGGTTTCAGCCGGAAGGACCTGGCTGTGTAATCCATCAGAAACTCAAATCCCACAAACAAGAGCTTCTCACCTCAGGTCCCTGCTCTGCCCCTACCAGCCCAAAGAGGTGGGATTTACTGAACTCCTGGGCTCTTCCTGGAGCCTCTCACCCACAGCTACTGAGCGCCACATGGTGCCTGAAGCCCATCATGGAAGGCACTTCCCTTAAGGGGCGCAAATGTTACAGGAAAGGTCGCGCCGTGGGGCCACATCCACCTCCCTGTGCTTCCGGGGAAACCTGGGGCTCGGTGGGTGAGGAGAAGCCACCCTGCTCTGGTCCTGTTTCCCTTCTCTCACATGGGGGAGGTGATTCTTACTGGCCTGTCATGATATGGAAGGACAGGAAGCCCAGTATCTGGCACACAGTAGGCATGCTGTCAGTTCAGGTAGTTCTCTGTCCCAGGCTCATAGTGGGACTTCAGTGAATGCTGCTGTTGAAACACAGAACCTCAAAGTTGGAAGGGGTTTCAGCCAGTCCCAGACCAGGTGACCTCCACGCAGGGCAGGAAGTCATGAAAAAACACGCCCAGCAAGGGTCCCCCAGCCTGTTTGGGGTGGGTGAGCCCACTCCTTGGGTGGCTCACACCCTTGGACGGGCCAGCTGCCCGCTGGGGGACCAGGGTACAGAGCTACAACTGTTTCACGCAGACCTCCAGGTGAACAGGGTCAGTTCTAGAAGTAGCCCCTTTTCTGCAAGATCCAGGAAATGTGGGATGGGAGCGGGGGGAGGGGCGGCTGTAAAAACCCCTTCCTGCTGGCCTTGGTGGAAAGGACTTGGGTCTCCAGATCCTTTCTCCATGGCCAGGTCTCCTGGGGCAACGCCCTAACCAGGAAGATAGGATACTGAAAGGACTTGTATTAATATTATGGGGAAAACATTCAAGTGATGGGCCCTGTTGCCATCTCAAACAAGGCTGTTGCAATACGTGTTTGAACTGTTAACAGCCTGGAGGTCACATGTCTGGCCCTCCTGCTCTCACAGCCCCACTCCCAAATCTTTTCCCTCCACACTCGATTCCTGAACCTTTGGGCACTTTGGGAGACCAGTAAGGTGTGCCTTGCTGTCCCATTCTTTGTCCTTAAGTCTAGAATGTGACCTGGCGAGAAAGCTAATTGCCACGAAGTGTGTTCAGTCGTGTCTGACTCTTTGCGATCCCGTGGACTGTAGCCCACCAGGCTCCTCTGTCTGTGGAATTATCCAGGCAAGAATACTGAAGTGGGTAGCCATTCTCTTCTCTGGGGAATCTTCCTGACCCAGGGATGGAACCTGGGTCTCCCACATGGCAGGCCGATTCTTTACCATCTGAGCCACCTGGAAGCCCAAATCGCATGTAATTGGCTTCTGAAAAGCTTCCACGATCAGATTCTAGATGCCAGAGGGTTGAACATCCCAGCTCTGCCTTGCAGCCTGCCTTCTCCTTTCTCCACCAGACCACACGCTGCCTCTTTTAGCACGGCAACAGTCATCACCAGGAAACAATTTCAATGTCCCGTACAAGGGGAAAAGGTTAATCGACCCGTGGAACATCCACTCTGTGCATTATTTCTAAGAATTAAAAGCGATGTTTGCCAAGAGTTCATAAATGCACAGGAAAATGCTTCTGCTACTCTGTAAAGTGAAAAAAGCAGATATAAAATGAGATGTGTGGCACAGTTTCCGCTACGCAAAATAAACGCTAAGACATTGGAAGAAAAGGGAGAGGATACACTTGGTGGCTCGCTGGGCTGACTGGCTTCGCTCTGAGCTGTGGGTGGGTGCATGATGTACCCCCTCGGCATCCCGGGAGCTCTGATCTCCGTGCTCTGGTCCCTGTAATGGACCGTCTTTGCCCCCCTCACGCACAATTGCCACTCCTTTGGCTCCTCATTCTCAGCTGGTGACTTTGTTTCTCTTTGAGAAAATGGAAGCCATCAGCCCCTCCCTCACTGTTCCGATAGACCCACCTGCATCTCACCCATCTCTTCTGCCTGCCTTCCGGGACAATGAAGGAACAGCCTCTGTTCCCTTCCGAAGCCAGTCCCTGGGGTCCCCCTAGATTTCTCACTCTCCACTTTTCTCTGCCTCATCCATCTCTCGCTTGCCCCTGCCTCTCAACGTGACCGTGACGGCTCCATCCTCTTCTCCCTACATTCCACCTCTTCCTCCTGGTCACTGCTCAATCCCTGGCCTTTGACATCTGTCCTGACCACCCCTGCTCTTGTCTCTCTAGGCTGGGGGCGGGGGGACACACTTTTTTGCTCTCATCTTCCTCCAGCCCCTCTGCTATTTGACAGAGTGATTCTCCCTCTTACATTTACTCCTTCAGTGGCAGCTCCCCTGCTGTCTTTTGTGGCTGGTGTCTCCTCTCTTACCCACTTTTTAGAACCAGGGATTCCTTTTTAATTTTCTACTTTATTAAAGAAATGATATATGGAGATAGCTTTATTTAATAAGATTCGAACAATTAATGATAGACATTCTAGAAGCAGTTGTTGAAGGCCCCTTTCATCCTGTCTTCTCCCAATCTCATCCACGCTTGGAGGGAACAACTACCAATTTTTTTTCATTTTAAAATTTTACTTTTTATTTTAAATTGAAGTATACTTGTACAGCATTATATAAGTTACAGGTATACGTGATAGTGACTCACAATTTTTAAAGGTTACACTCCATTTATGGTTATTATAAAACAGTAGTGATATTCCCTGTGTTGTACAATAAGCCCTTGTTGCTTTATTATTATTATTATTTTGGGAGATGCATGCCACATGGCTTGCAGAATCCCAGTTCCCCAACCAGGAACTGAACCTCAGGTTATAGCAGTGAAAAACCTGGAATCCTAACCACTAGGCCACAAGAGAACTCCACTTGTAGCTTATTTTCTACAAAACAGTTTGGACCTCTTAAGCCCCTTCCTTCTCCCCACTGGTAACCCCTAGTTTGTTCTCTATATCTGTGATAGAACCAGGGATTCCTAACTTCCTGGTTCTAGGGCAGTTTTTCTTCTCTCTATAGATCCTCTCTGTATGTGACCCTATCTGGTCTCATGGATTTAAATATTATCTAAATGTTAATAATCTTTCATGACTCTGGACCACATGCTACCCTGGGCCCCACACTCATTGATCTGTTGCATATATGCCTTGAAAGTCTCCAAAAACATTTCAAAGAACTTTCAATTGGGCCCAGAAAGAACTCTGAATTTCCATCCCTAAACCTGGTCTCTCTACCCACAATCACCTCTAAGCTGTTTTCCCTGTCTTGTTAAACCACACCACCACTCGTACTGTAACAAAAGCCAAAAACCTGGGAGTTGAACTTCATTTCTCTGATGCCTCACCTCCATCCATGGGTATCCGAGTCTTCAAAGTTCCCAGAAGCGATCTCAGGAGCATCCCTCTTCTTCCCTCTCTACTGCCTCCACCCTCATCCCAGCCACCGTTACCTCTCAGGCTGGTCCAACAGCTCCATGCTCCATCTTCTAGCATCTTTTTGCCATCAGCTAGAGTGATCTATTTAAAACACAGATTACATCTCACCCTGGCTTACTCTGAAGCCCCCAGTGGCTGGTCACTGCATCAAGAATAAAGGCCTGCAAGGGCTGCTCTGACTCCCTCTGTCTGCTCCAGCTTTGTCCATCACCCATCTAGTGCTGGTCACATGGCCCTTCTCACTGTCTTGAGCATCTATCAAGTGGGTTCTCTCTGCCTGGAATTCTCTTATTCTGGCTCTCTGAATAACTCACTTTAAATGTCACCTCCAAAGAGAGGCTGACCTGACTACTCTATTTAAAGCAGGCTCCCCTACTAATTCCTCTAACTCTTCTTCAGCCAGTGGTTTGTATAAGGGACAAAAACTTTGGGACTTCCCTGGTGGCCTGGTGGTTAAGACTTCACAATTTTTAAAGGTTATACTCCATCTATAGTTATTGTAAAATAGCAGCTATATTCCATGTGTTGTAAATAAGTCTTTGTAGCTTATTATTATTATTATGGGGGGTGTGCTGGGGCATGAATTTCATCCCTCATTGGGGAACTAAGATCCCATATGCTGCATGGTGTGGCCAAAAAATAAAAGCACATTTTAAAAAGGAATAAAAATTTCAGTTTTTAAAAGATCACCTCTTCTTGGGAGCCTTCCAGGATTTAGTCTCTATTCAGTTTCCATCATGTTGGTCAATTCAGCTGCTTGAATGGGAGAACATAAACTGTTTTCCCACTGGGTGATCAGCATCTTCATTTCTTACAATCTGATTTATTTCTTACAATCATTTAATGCTTCATGACTTCTAGAACAGAACTTTATAAAGTGTGCGCCTGAGCTGAACACTACCCAACAATGCAGCACAACAGGGTCTAAAGCCTGATGGCCCTGGGGTCAGATCTACCCCAGCCCTGCCACTTGCAAGTTGTATGACCTTGAACAAGCATTCCAGTTATTCATTGCTGCGTAACAAACTACCCCCAAAATTAGTGTCTCAGAACAACAATATTTATTTTGCAGTTTGGGACAGCTCATTTCTGCTCTGCTTAGCATCAGCTGGTGCAGCTCCAAGGCTGGAGGCTGTATCATCTGAAAATTCCTTCTCTTACATGTCCAGGGCTTGATGGGGACCAGAGCTGGAGTTGTTGACTGGAACACTTTCATGGGGCCTCTCCCATGAGGCCTCGCTTCCTCCCAACATGGTGGCTGGGATCCAGGGGAAAGTGGATTGAGAGAGAGAGACTCAGAGACACAGAGAGATTGAGTTGTCAGTCATATTGCCTTTTAGGACCTAGCTTTGGAAGTCACACTGTCACTTCTGCCATTCTCTGTTGGTTGAGGCAGTCACAAAAGCTGCTCAGGTTCGAGGTGAAGGAATACAAACCTCTTCACTCAATTGGAAGAGGGTCAGTGCCACACTGTAAAAAAGAATAATTGGGGGACTTCCCTGATGGTCTAGTGGTTGAGAACCCACCTTGCAATGCAGAGGACGAGGGTTCTAGCCCTGGTCGGGGAACTAAGAAGCCTTGAGCCCTGCCCCTCACCACTAGAGTGTCTGTGTGCTGCAGCGAAAGATCCCGCATGACACAGTGAAAATCCCACATGCCGCAACTAAGCCCTCATGCAGCCACATAAATCAATAAATATTTTTTTAAAAAAAGAATAATTGGGATAAGCATGGCAACCCACTCCAGTACTCTTGCCTGGAGAATCCCATGGAGGGAGGAGACTGGTAGGCTACAGTCCATGGGGGGTCGCAAAGAGTCGGACAAGACTGAGCGACTTCACTTTCACTTTCACTTTCATACATACGTCAAGGCTGTATATTGTCACCCTGCTTAATTAACTTATATGCAGAGTATATCATGAGAAACGCTGGGCTGGAAGAAGCACAAGCTAGAATTAAGATTACCGGGAGAAATATCAATAACTTCAGATATGCAGATGACACCACCCTTATGGCAGAAAGTGAAGAGGAACTAAAAAGCCTCTTGATGAAAGTGAAAGAGGAGAGTGAAAAAGTTGGCTTAAAGCTCAACATTCAGAAAACAAAGATCATGGCATCTGGTCCCATCACTTCATGGGAATTAGATGGGGAAACAGAAACAGTGGCAGACTTTTTTGGGGGGCTCCAAAATCACTGCAGATGGTGACTGCAGCCATGAAATTAAAAGACGCTTACTCCTTGGGAGGAAAGTTATGACCAAACTAGATAGCATATTCAAAAGCAGAGACATTACTTTGCCAACAAAGGTCCGTCTAGTCAAGGCTATGGTTTTTCCAATGGTCATGTATAGATGTGAAAGTTGGACTGTGAAGAAAGCTGAGCGCCGAAGAATTGATGCTTTTGAACTGTGGTGTTGGAGAAGACTCTTGAGAGTCCCTTGGACTGCAAGGAGATCTAACCAGTCCATTCTGAAGGAGATCAGCCCTGGGATTTCTTTGGAAGGACTGATGCTAAAGCTGAAACTCCAGTACTTTGGCCACCTCATGCGAAGAGTTGACTCACTGGAAAAGACTCTGATGCTGGGAGGGATTGGGGGCAGGAGGAGAAGGGGACGACAGAGGATGAGATGGCTGGATGGCCTCACCAACTCGATGGACATGAGTTTGGGTGAACTCCGGGAGTTGGTGATGGACAGGGAGGCCTGGCATGCTGCCATTCATGGGGTCGCAAAGAGTCGGAGATGACTGAGCAACTGAACTGAACTGAACTGATACATCCCTGAACCTATCTTCAAAAAATACAGTCAGTTCCAAGAAGTTCCTAACCTTTCCGGGATCCTCTGCTGAAGTGTTGGGCACTGAGCCTGGCATGAGTGCTCAGGGGTCGGGAAGCCCCGGGTGGTCTCCCCACCTCCATGGAGCCAAGTCTGGGCCCCTGGCAAGTCTTGCTCCTTCTGCTGTTTCCCTCCTCTGAACCGAGTCCAGAGCCCGCACCTTGACCCTACCCAGCCCTCGCCACCCCAGCCCTACCAGGGCTTGCTGTTCCCCAGGCTCTTCTGGGGCTGCAGTGTGGATTCAGGGCTCCCACATCTGAAGACCCTCAGAACAGGAAGGGCCATTAGCCCCCTGCTTAGCTATGAGTGTTGGGACCCAGACAGGGTACATGGTAGAGCCAGGACTCTCGCCCAGGCCCACATGGGGAGATCCAGGCAGCTGCTGGGGGACTTCCCTGATGGTCTAGTGGTTGATGAGTGTGTCAGGAGTGGCTGAGCAGCCTGCTCTAGCATGTATCCCCCTGCCACGGTTCACATCATCCAGCATCTCCAAGCCCACATTCTGCATAGATGGAGAAATTGAAGCTCAGAGAGGGTATGGAGTTTCTAAGAGCCACACAGCATCTCTCTGTGCCAGACCAGAACCAGTCTACAAGAAATGGGGTCATCAGAGCTAGAAGGACCCTGTCCTCCATTATATCACATGAGCTCTTCTGAGGCCGGAGAACCAGAGGAGGGCCTACCTTGGTCCTTGCCTTGGTGGAATGTCATGCCATCCTGTGGGTGATGACTCTTTTGTGGCTCATCTCCTCCCTTGACTGCGTGCTCCGTGAGGTCAGGAATTCACCACTGACAAGTCCACCACTGTGGCTCTCTGTGGACTGGGTGAGTGGACAGTCAGTGCCGGCAGGGGAGCTGGTGCTTTGCCAGGAGGGGATGGAAATGCCCCTGAAGAAGTGTTTGCAGAGGACCTGTCAAGGGGCCCTGCTCCTTACCTGGCTGGTGGAGGCACCTGGAGAAAGGGTTTCAGGATGGAGGGGGCACTCACACACCTAGACACCCCTAGATGGGAATGAAGCCTTGCCTCACAAGGAGAGGGCAAACCCCAGGAGTGTATTCACCGCTGTGGGGTAGGAGGGACAGAAACAAAGTGGAGCTGGGGCCAGCTGTGTGTCAAGGCGGAGGAGTGAGGCAACAGGACTGGGGGGAGGAGGAAGAGGAGGGAAAGGGAAATGGAAAAGGAAGGGGGAAAGGGTTAAGAGGAGGAAACGAAAGTAAGAGGAACAGAGGGAGGAGGAAGGGGCTGCAGAGGGGTAAACACAGCCCTGCCCCCCACCGTCGCAAGGGGCTGCCACCCTGAGGGTGATCGCCACCCCGCTGGGCAGCCAAAGGACTTCCGATGACTCTGCCCAGCAGGGGCCAGGCGGCGATGGCGGGTAGCAGCGAGGAGAGGGGGCGGGGGAGGTGTGACAGCCACATGGGAACATCAACAACACGGGAGCACAGTTCTGGAAGGGAAGAAACGACACCCATCAGAGTCGGGGCTCCAGGGTCATATGGAGTTGCTCTGTCAGGGACGTGTGAGGATCAGGGCAACCAGGTCCAGCTCGGACTAGCCTACGCGGGAGCCAAAACCTACTCCTAAAGCAATCGCAGGTCTGACTTCTCAGAACGGGTCGCCTCGATTTTAGCGGGGCAGAGCCTGAGACTGGGTTCAGGGAAGCAGCGAGCGTGCCTGGGGTCACAGCCGGTCAAGGCGTGCAGAGCTGGGCAGGCACCGAGGGCCAGACGCTCCCCACGACTATGAGAGGGAAGCCAAGCCTGGACGTCCGGAGCACGCCCTTGGAGGCGCGAGGTCTGGCGTCCATCCCGGCTCTGCCAGTAACAGTGGGCCGGGATCGCCGGTCTTCCCCAGGCTTCAGTTTACGCATCTGTACATTGGGATGAACTGTCTCGCTCCGCTAGGTTCAGGGGGGCGGAGTTCGCGCACGCTCCGCACAGCCGCGAGGGGCGAGGTGCTCGGCGTGTATATGGATGCTGGCTCACGCGATCTGAGGTCCGCCGGGCCTCTGCCTGGGAGTCCCCCGTCTCGCGGCTCGCGCGACCTCTGCGCGGATGAGGGGAGCGAAGGCGCCTCCGCCGGGGGCGTCGCCCAGGCCAGCAGGGGAGGGGACGGCGGCGGAACGGAGGCGGAGGGAGCCGGGGCCTCGGCAGCCTCGGCCGGCCTGACCCTCGAGGGGGTCGCTGTTGCCTCGCAGATCCCTCCCTCGCTCGCTGCCTGTGTCCCTCCCTGCCGCTCCCGCCGCGTCCGCCTTTTGTTCGCGGAGCCGCGCGTCCCCGAGCCGAGGCGGCGGGGCGGGGAGCTGGCGGGGCTGCGCGGGGGGCGGGCCGCGCCGGGCGGAGCCGGGGCCCGGGCCGCAGCCGGACTCGGAGCTCGAGAGAGCGATCGGCGCGCAGGCAGCCGGGGCCCGGGCACGCTCCGGGGGCGCGGCGAGGCCGAGGGGGCGGGCGCCGGGCGGAGCCGGAGCCGGAGCCGGGGTGCCTGGAGGCGATCGGGCCGCTCTCTCCGAGCCCAGAGCAGTGGAGAGACCGTGCGGCGGGGGTCGGGGCCGGAGCGCAGCCCGGGGTCTGAGGTGGGCCGAGAGGAGCCGCGACCCCAGCGGCCGGAGCGGCGCCAGGAGCCTCCCCCCGGGCGCGGAGGCCGGGTGGGCCCGGGCCATGCGCGCCGCTCCTTGAGGCCAAGGCAAACCGCGATGGAGGTGCCGGCGGGGGAGCCCCCGGCTCGGGGCTGCGGCCCCCCGCCTGCTCCCGCACCGGAGAGGAAGAAGAGCCACCGCGCGCCGTCGCCGGCCCGGCCCAAGGACGTGGCCGGCTGGTCTCTGGCCAAGGGCCGCCGCGGCCCAGGCCCGGGCGCCGCGGCCGCTTGCAGCGCCGCGTCCTCGGCGAGGCCGGACAAGAAGGGGCGTGCGGTGGCGCCCGGGGCGCGGGGCGCAGGGACGCGAGTGGCCGGGGTCCGCACCGGGGTCCGCGCCAAGGGCCGTCCGCGCCCGGGGACCGGGCCGAGACCGCCGCCACCGCCGCCCAGCCTCACCGACAGCAGCTCGGAGGTGTCGGACTGCGCGTCGGAGGAGGCGCGCCTGCTGGGCCTGGAGCTGGCGCTGAGCAGCGACGCCGAGTCGGCTGCCGGGGGCCCCGGGGGGGCCCGCACGGGACAGCCGCCCCAGCCGGCGCAGCCGGCACAGCAGCCTCCGCGGCCCCCCGCCTCCCCCGAGGAGCCGTCGGTGGCCGCGTCGTCGGTGGGCAGCAGCCGCCTGCCCCTCAGTGCCTCGCTCGCCTTCTCCGACCTCACCGAAGAGATGCTGGACTGCGGACCCGGAGGCTTCGTGCGAGAGCTGGAGGAGCTGCGCTCGGAGAACGACTATCTCAAGGTGCGGGGTCGGGGCGGGGGTCCCGGTGGGGGAAGGGGAGGCCGCGGGGAGGCGCGGGTGTCCGCCCCACTGGCCCGAGGCACCAGCCGGCCCGCTGTCCCACCGCTCTAGCTGGGCAAGGGGCCTAAACCCTCAGGGGCTCCCTCGCATCCCGCTTCCCATTGTATCTGGGAAACCTTCTCCTAAGGGAGGAACCTGGAGGAGACTGCCGATGGGCTTTGATTTAGGAAGGGGGTCTTGAGTGCTTTGGAGGATGCTTAGATAAGGTGCCTGGGATGGGGGTGGGTGCTCCGTGAGGGCCTGGACCTCGGAAATCGAGGCTCAAAGCCCCCACCCCCAGGCCGCTGGGTGGCCCTCCTTTCTGGGACAGGCACTGGTGTGCCGTTTGCCGGGGAGACCTGTGGCCATCTCTGGCTAAGGAGAGGCCTGAACACTAGCCTGAGTCTTCACCCAGGGCTTTCCTGGCTCGGGCCTGTCCCTGCCTGCCTTTTAGGGCGGGTCCGCATTTGAAAGCATGACATCTGGGAACATCCCCTTGGCTAGAGTCCGACTTCCGCGCCCAGTCTAACGGTCCTGCAGCCTGGGAGGATGGTGTCCTGGGAGAACCCGTTCACACCTCCCTAAATCCCAGGGTATTGTCTTCTGCCCAGTTTTGGATTGGCCCTGTATACACAGCAGTCCTATCGTGCCCCCCAGCAGTGCCCATCTCCTTTCCAATAAGAAGAGGAAAGCTGGCATCTGAAAGAGGCTTTTTCTCTGGGCATGTAGGGGACCTGAGAGCTTCCCAGGAAAGCAGGCATGACCGTCACCCTTTCAGTGCACATGAGGACCTACTGGATGCAGGCCAAGCTGTCTGCCCACTGAGGCAACTTGAGCGTCGGCCCAGCCCTCATATGTCGGTGTTGGCCTGGGAGATTGCCGGCTTCCTGGGTTCTCCCGCCACGGGCTGGGCACGGTTTGGAAGAGGCTGAAATGTTACCTGCTCTTATCAGTTGGTATCCTAGTACAATACCCGGAGCACCCCTGGCCAAGAGCCTCCGAGTTCATGGCACTCTGTTGATTTCTGTCTGCCTGGCAATACTTACCCTTGGCAGTGTAGCTCTTCGGGCCAAAAGGGTTTCTCTGTCTTTAGAGTCTGTGAGGTCTTGCTTAACTATGTCTCTCCTTCTCCATCTCCCCCAGGATCTGCTACCCCACATGTGTTTAGTAACTGCTTGTACAATAGAAGGACAGAGTCTGTCTGAATCAGAATAACCTACCCTTTTAGCCTCTAACCTTTCCTCAGACCAGGCCTTAGTTTTCTCATCTGTTAATTGGGAGGGTAAGCCTTCCCAAAGCCCCCATTCAGTGTGGACAATCGGGGGCTCAGTCAGCTCCTGCAGTCTTCACAAGCCAGCTGTGAGGAGGCTATTAGGAGAGAGGAGGGAGATCAGCCAGAGAAGGCCTGGCCCTGCCCAGGTGGTACCTGACCTGCCTTGAGCTCCTCAATCCTGCCTCCTGGCCTCCATTGCTCCCCTGGCAAGGGAAGATGGGCTGTAGAACTTGACTTCATGGTCTCCCTCATCCACCCCCACCAGCTCCTGTTCATCCCAGGAAATTACCTGGCAGAGCTCTGGAGTCCTGCCCAGCCACCCATGATTGTTAGGATGGGAAACAGTTCCAGAAGGCTGGAGATTGAACCTGAGGCCTCACAGGGGCCAGGACCTGGCTGGGGACCACCCACTGCCTGGGTCAGGGCTCAGCCTCAGTTTCCCTCATTCATTCAGTGTTTCTGGCTTCACATGCAGGCCTCAGACCACTGTTATATCTGAAGAGTGTGCCTTCCTGGTTGTGTGATCTTGGGCAAGCCCCTTAATGTCTCTGGACCTCAGTCTCCCTGTTGTAAAAAGAGACATCACACATCTTCCAACCTTAAGGGTTCAATGAGTTATGTGCGCAAACACCCTGAGAGCTCCACCCTGAGTGGAGTGAGCCTCAGAGGAGGGTAATTTCCACCACTGTTATTCTCAAGTGGTACATGACACATTTCCGTGGGCGCTTACCATGTTCTCTGGCAGACTCTGTGGGGAAGGAATAGAGCCTCCTCCCCACCCAAAGTAATCCTGGCCCCTCATTCATTCATTCACCAACTAGTTACTTAATACCTGCTGGGTACCAGGCACTAACACAGATCTGAGGATGAAGTGTCTGTTTTCATGGAGCTGTTGGTCCTAGTGGAGGAGACTGGAATTAGACAGTAGTCACACACTGCATCACACACTGCATCACACTAGGGATCGTCACGAGGGTGGGGAGGGACACGAGGGGGGACTGGGCGGCTTAGGGAGGCCAGGATGAGAGGGAGCCAGCTGAGTAAGGAGCTGGAGTGAGACCCTTCCAGGCTAAGCGAAGTAGGAGGAAACTTGTGGAATTCAGGGAACAGTTCTGAGCCTGGAGAGAGGGAGGAGATTGGATGGGAGAGGTGAGCAGGACAGGTTAATGCTTTGTCCACGTGAATCAGTCCCTGATCTTCTCTCCAGCTGCCAGCCTCACAGAGGCGAGGTGAAAGCCTAGAGACTGTGGATGTGGGCCGTAAATGTAGAGGCTATCACAGGAGTTGAGTTCTTTGTTTTGTTTTGTTTTGGGGGGCACGCTGTGCGGCATGCAAGATCTTAGTTCCCCGACCCAGGGATCAAAGCCGCATTTCCTGCAGTGAAAGTGCAGAGCCTTAACTACTGAACCGGCTGGGAAGTTCCAGGAGTTGTTTTATTAATTCTGGAGATGGGTAAACTGCAGTCACAACAGGGAGGGGACTTGCTCCAGGTCCCAGAGCCAGTTCTCCAGGCAGCAGGCTTGGAGTCAGAGTACCTTGTACTCTTGACGTGTTTCCTGCCCCTCTGGGCCACTTTGCTTCCAAGATGCAGGAACCGAGTTACCAGGAGAGACTGCAGGTCCCCAGCATGTCCGCGGCAGGCCTGGTGCTGCCTGGCTTGAGTCCCTGGGAGCCCCGAGGGGCCTTTCTCAAGCTCACCTCCCAGTTGATGGAAGGCACTGGGACCTGTCGCCTGGGGAGGGCCTTGTGGATGATGATGGCAGATCTCCTGCAGCCTGAGGCTTGCTCTGGGGCCCCAGGGGGAAGGTGGAAACCTAGCAGTTCTCTCCCAGTGAGGAGCTGCTACAGAGAAGGCAGTGAGCTTGCTGTCACTTGAGTTATTCAGAGTTATTGAATGCTGGAGGTATTCGCCCGTTGGATAAAGACATAGGGCTTGTGGAAAACAGCTTGTAAACTGAACAAAATGTAGTGTTTGTGATTACTTGAGGAGGATTTAGGAAGAGGTTTATGTGAAGGCTGTAGCTGAAAATGCCTGACCTCAGGGTCCCTTCCAGCCAAGGAAGTGTGAAGGTTATTAACTTAAAAAAAAATGTAAACAAGACATTGAGGTATAGTTGCTTTAGAAGGTTGTGTTAGTTTCTACTCTATAGCAAAGTGAATCAGCTACGTGTATACATATATCCCCTCTTTTTTTCCCTCCCATTTAGGTCACCACAGGACACTGAGTAGGGTTCCCTGTGCTATAATGGGAAGGTTCTCATTACTCGTCTATTTTTACATAGTATCAATAGTTTATATATGTCAATTCCAATCTCCCAATTCATCCCATCCCCTCCTTTTCCTCTTGGTATCTATGTTCTCTACCTTGAAGGTTATTGACTTTTAAGGGTCCGGGATTCAAAGAAGCAGACAGATTGACTGTTTGACCTTCAAAATCCTGGTGGTCTGAGGTCTTCCATTTCCCCATCACCACTAATTGTTGCCCGTGTACCATTAGGACATGCTGGGAACCACCCAGTGTGGACTGAAGAATCTGAGAGTTGGAACCCAAAGATCTGGCTTTGCGACCTGACTGTCATTTACTGTGTGGCCGTGAGTGAGTCACGTGGCTTCTCTGAGCTCTCGTTTGGTTTCATCTGTATAATGAAGATGATGAAACCTGCCTGGGCAGCCTCAGAGGACTGTTTACAGGGATCAAGGAGGTGTGAATAGACAAGAAAACATTTTGCAAGCAGTGAAATCCTGCTCCTTTTAGGGAATTACCATTATTGGTAATCAGTGAGCAGAGAGGATGTCTAGGTCTTCATTCTTTCTTTGAGGGTATGGCTGTGCCGGGTCTTTGTTGCTGTGCAGGCTTTATCTGGTTGCGAGGAGTAAGCCCATGCACCACAGCAATTCTCTAGCTGTGGTGTGAGGGCTTCTCATTGCGGTGGCTTCTCTTGTTGCAGAGCGCAGGCTCTAAGGCACAGGCTCAGTGGCTGTGGCGCATGGCCCTAGTTACTCTGGGGCATATGGGAGTCTCCTGGACCAGGAATCGAACCCGTGTCTTCTGCATTAGCAGGCAGATTCTTTACCACTGAGCCATTAAGGAAGCCCTGAAGTCTTCATTCTTGATAGAGCTGGGAGAAGACAGGAGGGTGGATCCCCTTAGCTTTAAGATGTTAATAAATCAGGAGCTGCTCCAGGGAGGACAGGAAGGTGTGGGTCACATTCCACACTGTGTGGACTCCATGAAGCAAGCCCTCCCCACCTCCCTGGAGGTTCTACATGCGAGAGTTTGTGTGTGCCTGCTGTCACGTCAGTCATGTCCGATTCTTTGCGACCCTATGGACTATAGCCTGCCAGGCTCCTCTGTGCATGGGATTCTCCAGGCAAGAATCCTGGAATGGGTGGCCATGTCCTTCTCCAGGGGATCTTCTCTATCCAGTGATCGAACCCGTGTCTTCTGTGTCTCCTGTGTTGGCAAATGGGTTCTTTACCACTAGTGCCACCTGGGAGGTTGGAAGTACAGCCAGTTTTAGATGTCAGCCTAGAAGGCCCAGAGGAAGCATCTAATTCACTTCCAGTTCCCATTGGGTACAGTTGGGTAAATGGAGGCTCCAGCTCACACAGCCAGAATTCCAAACCTGGTTGGTCCAACCCTGTGAAAAGGCTGTTCTTTTCACAGTCTGAGAGGAGCATGAGCTTGTGGTTGCTAACGACGGGTCTAGTGTGGGACATAGGTTGGTGAGAGGAATTCTGTTGTGTGCAGTGCCCTAGGCTAAGACTTGTTGGGAGAAAGTAGAGAATAACCTATGTTGGGGCTGAGGGCCTGGAGCCTGCAGGCACTGTGCGTGTGTTGGTGTGGGGGGGGCACGTGCCTGCCTGAGTGTACATGGATATGTACCCCGCATCAATGCAGAGTGAGATTGGGACCAGAGGTCTGAGACTGGAGGAAGTGATGGGGGGTTGGATCCAGCTTTAAGGGTTAGATAATGGTTAGGCTGGAATCCAGAGTGCTGGAATGTTAGAGCCCGCCTGGGGACCCCCCAACCACTGATTACTGGCCTTCTCTGGCTCTTGCACACAACAACTATCAGCTATGAGATCATTTCCAGAGTGCCAGGCCCTGAGTTAAGTAAGTCCTTTCCTCCTCACAGCAGTCCTATGTGGAGAGTTCTGACATCAGACCCACTTGACAGAGGAGGAAGCGGAGAGGTTATGTCACGTGCACAGCTGGTACGCGTGGGACCCTCATCAGACCCCAGGGAGCTCCCTTCCCCAGTCGTTCTTCCACCCTCTCCCATGCAGGAGGCAGCCCGTGCCTCCAAGTTTCAGAGAACAGGATTCTCGCCTGGTTCTGCCAGTTACAAGCTGTGTGAGATGCTCAATCTTTCTGAGTCTCTGTTTTCCCTTCTGAAGAATGGGAGATAAGCATATCTGCCCCTTTTCCAAGTGGGGACCCTTTTCCAAGTGACAGTGTAGATTTGTGTGCGTGCTAAGTCACTTCAGTCGTGTCCAACTCTTTGCGAACCTGTGGACTGTAGCCCGCCAGACTGCTCTCTCCATGAGATTCTCCAGGTAAGAATACTGGAGTGGTTTGCCATGCCCTCCTCCAGGGGAGCTTCCTGACCCAGGAATCAAACCCACGTCTCCCGCTGCTCCTGCATTGCCGGCAGATTCTTTACCGCTGAGCCTCCGAGGAAGCCCGATATACATCTAGCACACAGTAAACGTCAGTACTTGTCCTGGTTGCCACCTTTCCCTTACTTGCTGCTTCAGGCATTCATTCATTCAACATATATTTTCCGAATGCCTCCTGGATTCCAGGCTCCGTGCCAGGTGTCTGGGGCAGTAGCCAGCAAGCTGTGAAGCATTTCTCAGCTCCCGGGAGTTGTAGGGGGAAGGGTTCAATCTGCCTGTCACCGGGTTGGGGGAGAGGAGTGGTCATCGGTCAGCAAAGCTCCTGGTCAGTCCCTGTCTTGAGTCCCAGCCGTCTCCGAGGCTGCTGAGAGGTGGCCTGGAAGAAGCAACTCTGAGAACTGGGTCTTTAAGGATTTTCAGCCTGTCATGGGGGCAGGGAGAAGCTCCAGCGAGATGGAGAATGAGATGGAAAATGTGAGAAGGCTGCTGCTGAGGCCTTAGGAGGACCACGAAGCTCCTAGGGCTCCCAGTATTCCTGGCAGAGGGGCTTGGCCTGTGTCCCTGGGCACACTCTCTCCTGCACACACACACTCACGAACCCATATTCAAAGCGCATGCGCAGAGATCCACGCCCACTGACGCACGTCTCATGTACCCATTCAAGGACAGGCTTGTGCTCTCTGCTTTCCAGAAGCACACTTGCAGGTGTTTTAGAGAGGAGACCCACTCAGAGAAGTACACAGACCCATGCAAGACACACCACACGTGTTTCCTCACACCCCCCGTTACTGGACAGACACAACACAGACACACCATCTAGGAGACGGCAGGCTCAGAAACACACCCTCACACACCGCCAGACACGACACACCCTCACACACCGCCAGACACGTTTGGCCGCGTCCCAGAGATGGACAGACCCTGGAGACAGTGTCAGACGTATCGGAAGTACACGTGCATATGCAGGCGCAGACTTGGTACACAAACCCACGCAGACTCATTACACACAGGTGCTGTCACCCGCAGAAATCCACAGACCCACCCCTGCCAGGCAGGCACAGACACCGCCCATCACCCAGACACCCCCACTGCATCTGCCACAAAGACAGCAAACAGCAGACCCAGGCTCACCGACCCGGGCTTGCACACCCGGGCTCCCAGACACACACAGCCAGGAGACACATGTGAACAGACACACACACACACACACGCACACACACTGGCTGTGACATTGCAGCCACACAGAAACACAGGATATCCTGGCCCGTGTCTCCCTGGAGCTCATGTGTACAAACTACTGTTTTCAGCGCCTCCACGAGGCTTCCTTCCACTAGGCTGCTGAGAACAGTGAGGAGTGTGACGGGCTTGATTTTGCAACCTCTGGGATCTGGGTGCCCTGGAGCCTGACTGAGGCTGAATGGTTTGTAGGCAGATAAAGGGCTGGCAGGTCACCGAGGTGGAGAAACTGCATCAAAGGCCCTCAGGCCCCGGACACACGACACTTGGGCTGGGGCCCAGTGAGCCAAACGGAGCAATTGTCAGGCCTGCCTGTGGGAGAAATAGTGCCCAGGGGCACCTCCCTCCTAATCTCCTTGGAATTTCCTGCTTGCCCTCATCTACTGCCTCCTCCCCTAGCCCCTTTGCTGGGGGCTGTGGAGGACTGTACCATTCCTGTCCCTAATGAGTGCCTGATTCTGCCTGGGAAAAGGAGACTGGGATAGAGGAAGTTATGTGGGCACTCAGAGGAGGGGCCTGGAAGACTTCCTGGAGGAGGAGGCATTAGAGTTGAGGAGTTAGCCTTGAATGACAGCCTCTGTGTCCAGCTGCTGGGACTGTGCCTGGCACATCCTAGCAATTCAATAAATATTTGTTGCACGATTGAATGAAAAGCAGTGATCGGGGTCTGCAGGTGGGCTGCAGGCAGACTATGGGCTTAAAATAGAAGAGCTGAGGGGAGTGGTGGGTGGGGGCAGTGGTGAGGGAGAGACTGGGAAGGGGAGGTGGGCCCGCTCGGGAAGGGTACTGGGCACTGAGCTGACTGAGGCATTGTGAACGCCTTGCTGGCAGGGGCTGTGCTGACCTAGAGCAGGGCTAGGCACTGCCTCCTTTCCACATGTCTTTAGCACGGAGAACAAGACCCAGGGGCCTCGGCAGGGACGTGGAGAAATTTCCACTTTGGGGATCAGGTCTGGGCCAAACCTTGCATTGTTGCCTCTTCCCTGTACATGAACCCTGTGTTCAAGGCCCCTCTTCAAGCCTCAGTCTTCCTGTCTGTAAGATGGGAACTTAGGGGGTCCAGTGATTAATAATCCTTGCAATGCGAGGGATACAGGTTTGAGCCCTGGTTGGGGAACTAAGATCCCGCATGCTGTGGGGCAACTGAGCCCATGCACTGTAGAGTCTATGCTCTCTATTAAGAGAAGCTCCTGGATCACAATGAAGACCCACTGTAGCAAAGAAAAAACAAAACAAAGGGAACTTAATTCCTTTCTTTCTTTCAGAGCACTTGGGAGGATTAATGGTCAGGTATACAGTACATTCAGCGCCATCCTGGGCACAGCAGAAGGGAGGGAGCCCCACATGTGTATAGTGTCTGGGGCAGAAAGAGTTCTTCAGGGGAGGAGCTTGGCTGAGTTCTAAGCAGAGGCTTGACCAGCAGCCAAGATTATAACTAAGATCATTCCCCTGGGTGCCCCACAGGCGTGACCTCATATGCAGTCACATTCTCTTCCTTCTGGCGCCAGAAGGAACTGGGAACTGGGGTGGGGAAAGAGCCCAGAGACTTGGGTGTTCTGGGCCTGGCAGTCACTGGAGGAGCCCCACAGTTCAGCGGATGGTGCCGGCCTCCCTGAGGAATGGTGGGGAGTCGAAGAAGGTGGGAGCAATAAGCCAGCCTTTCCCTTCTTTGGGGTCCAAGGTGGTAGAGAGCACTGTGGTCTGGAGCCAAGCCCACTTGGGCTTGAAACCTTGTTCTGCCTTTTCTTCTGTGAGCTTTGCCTTTACAAGCCTCAGTCTCCTCATCTGTACAATGGATGGGCATGCTGATGGTGCTTGCCCTACGGTGTTGGCTGTGAGGATTAAATGTGAGAAAGAATGTATGTGAGGATTACCCAGGGCCTATAAGTTCTCAACAACTCTGCACCCTCATCACTCGTTATCACCAGGCTTGGATCTGACTGCCTGTGAGCCCTGGGTTTTTGTTTTTAGTATTTATTTATTTATTTCATTATGTTGGGTTTTAGCTGCTGCACACGGGATCTGTTTTGTGGCATGTTTAATCTTTAGTTGCAGTCTGTGGGATCTAGTTCCCTGACCAAGGATGGAGCCCAGACCTCCTGCATTGGAACTGTGGAGTCTTCCACCCTGGACCACTGGGGAAGTCCCACGCCCTAGGTCCTTGATGACAGGGGTTGTGCCTGGCTCTGGGTGTGGGTCTTGGCATGGAGCAGGGACCTGGGAGGTGTGTGTGTGTGCAGCTGAAGTGCATTGTGAGTATCCCCAAACACATCTCTCCCTGCGCCGTCCACCCTTTTCCCTCCTGTCGCAAGTCAGGCCAGTGCTGCAGGCTCTCATCCAGAGATACCTCTTTGCTGATGGAGGGCCACCTTTGGGGATCCCACATTCTAGAAGTGGGGTGAAGAATCTCCCATTGCCTGTGCCTCAAAGAGAAGCTCAGACTCCAGAGAGTTTGGAGTTCTGTATCCAGGCTGGACCAGCTGTCTTTACGCTGGTTTTGCCCCAGATCCACATGAGTTCTTCGGGGTCAGGTACCTCGACCTCTCCCCTCCACACCCGTCCTGAGCCCTGCCCAAGTGCCTGGGTGGCCTGTGTGGTCCTGCTTTTCTCAGCCTCACCTCACCCCCACTCCACCCAAGTTCTGAGCGCTCTTTGCACCCAAGCCTCTCTCTGTCTTCTCTGCCACGGGGCCTTGTGCTGCAGTCCCTCTCGCCTCCGTTGGGTTCCTCCTCCACCTTCCTGTGTTCAGCTCCAGGCCAGGCTCCTGACTTAGACACCTAGGTGCTTCCTGTAGGCTCCTCTGGGGCATTTTCCTCTAAGTAATTACATTGTTAACTAGATAATTTCATCCCCCTTCCCCACGCTCTGCAGGAGGACACAGCTCTTACCCTGGTGGGACTTAACCCCTTCCTTTCATTGGTGTCTGTAAACTGAAGCTCAGCGAGGTTAAGGGGCTTGTCAGAGGTCATGCAGTCTGTAAGTGGCAAGAGGCAGAAAGTCTAGGGTCCCTGGTGCTCTTTGCTGGATGCTAAGCAGGGGGAATGGTGCGCGCGAAGATTTGGAGGTGTGCGATGCTGGAGTGTGCTGGTGCCTGGAGCCGCTCCCTTGACTCTCCAACCCCGCCTTCCCTCCCTGTACACCTTTGAGCGCTGTGCTCTCCCTGCTCAGATGTTTGGCTGCAGCCCAGAGACCGTTTGGGGGATGACTTTGAATTTTTTAAAAATTGTATTTATTTATCACTTATTTTGGCTGTCCGGGTCTTCGTTTCGGCACACAGGATCTTCAATCTTCATTGTGGCCTGTGGGATCTAGTTCCTGGACCCGGGGTCGAACCTGGGCCCCCTCCATTGGGAGCATAGAGTCTTAGCTACTGGACCACCAGAAAAGCCTCTGGGGGACGTTTTAAATACATCCAGATCCAAATGCTACTTTCCTTCCTGTCAACAGAGAAAGGACAGGAGGGACACTGTTGGGTGTCCCTGCTCTGAGCGCCCCCCAACCCAGAGGCATCAGGGGCTGCAGAGGTCTCACTGCTTTGGCTAGTGAGGCCTGGAACGGGACAGCAACAAGTCAGGCCTGGCCTTGGAGGTCAGCGTTTTCCAGGCATCTCCTCCCTCCTCAGCCCCCGCTGCCCATGCACGCCTATGTGGACACACACACAGCTCCCCACCAGAGAGTGTCTGTAGTCTCACGCATAGAGCCAGGCCACATCTGAGAGGCTCACTCCTGATTGACTTTGGAGCCTTCTTCCTGACCCTTTGTTTCCTTATATGTAAAATGGGCATCTATAGAATAGCACTTGCCTCAAAGGAACTGTAATTGAGGTAACGGACATTCAGAGCTCAGCCCGGTGCTGGCACAGGATAAACCCTTGCATATATTAGCTGTTATTATTCTCACTACTGTCCCATCAGAGACACCGTCTAGTCTAGTTTACAGAGGTCAAACTGGACTCGAAACCTGCCATGCCATTTAACATGTGACCTTGAGGTGACCTCTCTGACCTCAGTCCCTCACCAGTCAGTGCTGAGGCGGGGATACAGTGAGATAACGTGTGTCGCCAGGCACAGGTGGTGTGCTCAGCAGCCCTGTGCCTGTGGGCGTTTATTGCTCTTGGAAAGGCAAGTCCAGGACTCTGTCTTCCATCACTGAGACCAGGCAGCCTCCATGCCAGTGGGAGGGGGCATTGTGTGGCATGGCCATGCCTGGCTGGGGTCCGGGCCCTCATTCTCCAGGACCTTTGACCCTGACTCCACTAAAGCTAGAGCCCAGCCTCCACACAAGGAGGCTAAGCTGGGAAATGGGAGCGCAGAGTCCCTCCTGGCTGGATTCCGGACAGTCTGGGGGACAGTGGGGTGTCCCAGGCCCCCTCTAGACTGCAGAGCCCCTGCCTGTGAAGGGATGGAGTCTCTGGGGCCCCCGGCCCCGCTAATGCTCCCGTAGTTCTTGGCTTTTGAGCTGGAAAGGAAGTGGAGCCGCACAGCCTCGGCCCTCCTTGGGGTCCAAGTGCGATGATCTCATCTGGAGCCTTGACAGACCCTGGAGGACGGGCAGAAGGGACAGCAGATGGCTGTCCTGGCCTCTCGGGGGGCTGGCAGCCCGCCCTCCTGGCCACTGCTGGCCCACCCTGCAGGTCAGCCCTTCCAGGCGGGGGTGAGTGGCCCGGCCAGAGCCAGGGTGGCAGATGGGCAAGCAGCCTGGGCTTTAGCCTGAGGGAGGGACCGTGGTGGCCAGGGTGGTGTGGAGAAAGCTGGCCAGGTGGAGGCTCCCAGGCCTCTGTGGAATGGTTGCCATCCCGCAGATCGAAGCTTCTGGATCCCTCAGCTCAGCTGTCATTCTTGCTGGGTCTGTTGCCCATTGGTGGGTCGGGTCCCTAGAACCTGGGAAGGAAGTGATAAATTTGGGTAAGGTTTGAAATTGAGTGAGGCTTCCCTGTGACTCAGATGGTAAAGAATCCACCTGTAATGAAGGAGACCTGGGTTGGATCCCTGAATTGGGAAGATCCCCTGGAGAAAAGAAGGGCAACCCACTTCAGTATTCTTGCCTGGAGAATTCCATGGACAAAGGAGCCTGGTGGGCTACAGTCCATGGGGTCACAAAGAGTCAGACATGACTGAGCGACTCACACTTTCACTTTTCTTTGAAACTGAGCAGCAGTGTAGTCAGGCTGGGACATATGTTACGCTCCATGAAAGAAAAACAGGGTTGAGATGGACGTGATGGGCCTAGAGGGGTCTGGAGGGCTTCTCTGAGGAGGTGGCCTTTAAGGGGACGCTTCAAGCAGGACGGGCAGCCAGTAGTGGGAGATGAAGGGGAGGGGAATCCAGGCAGAGGCCTAGAGGTGGGACAGGCGAGGTATCTTTTGGCCTCTAGGAAAAGGCCTGAGTGGCCGATAAGAGAAGGAGTTGGGAAGATGGAGATGGACAGGTTGGCAGGATCAGGCTTCTCTTTTGCTTTCAGGCCAGGTGATTTACATACAGTAAAATGAACTTTGGCAAGTGTATGGAGCTCTGTAACTACCACCAAAATCATTCCATTCCCCAGTGGCTCAGATGGTTAAGAATCCACCTGCAATGCAGGAGATGTGGGTTCAGTCCCTGAGTCAGAAGAGCCCCTGGAGAAGGAAATGGCAGCCCACTCTAGTATTCTTGCCTGGGGGAAATCCCACAGACAGAGGAGCCTGACCAGTCATAGTTCACAAAGAGTCAGACACGACTAAAGCGGCTGAGCTGCGCCAGCTCTCGCCCCCCGCCTGACATTCCCCCGTACCCCTTGGTGGCCAGGGCTTCCCTCCTCCAGCCCCTGGCAACCACTGATCTGTTTCCTGTCCCTATGATCTTGCCTGTTCCAGAATATCATGGAAATGGCTTCATACAGTCTATAGCCAACTGAGTCTGACTTCCTCCACTTAGCATAATGCCTTTGGGCTTCATCCGTGTGGTTGTGGTTGTGGGTATCAGCAGTTCCTTCCTTGTTATTGCTGAGTAGTTATATGGATGTACCACCGTTTAGCTCTTCACCAGTTGAGGGACATTTGGGCTGTTTCCAGAGTTTGATGATTGTTGAAGGATTTCACGTAGGAGAATTAACGGTTAAAAAAAAAAAATCACTCCATGTACTCAGTGGAGAACAGATTAGTGGGGAGTAGACCTGCCATCCTGGGGACTGAATCCAGTGATTTGGCGATGAATCTGGCTCACTGTGTGTGTGCTCAGTCGTGTCCGACTCTATGATCCCCCACCCCCTGACTCCTCTGTCCTTGGAATTTTCCAGGCAAGAATACTGGAGTGGGTTGCCGGTTACTACTCCAGGGGATCTTCCCAACCCAATGATCAAACCCCCATCTCCTGCAGCCCCTGTATTGACAGGTGGATTCTTTACCCACCTAGGAAGCCCATAGGTACTCAATAATTCATATAAAATGTCTGTGCCCTGAGGTAGCCAGGGAGGCTTCTTGGTGGAGGTGGTATTTGAGATGGAGGGGTGAGGAGGTTGGAGACAGATACAAAGAGGAAAGAGGCCCAGGCAGTGCAGAGTCCCCATGGGAGCTGGGTGGGCTGGGACCCCAGCTTCCTGCTCCTGCCCCAGCCTTGGTATCCCAGGGTTTCTAGAATGTGGTCTGCAGGGACCAGATCAGGATTCCCTGGGGATGCTGGGTGAGCAAGCACCTGCCGGGGCCCACCCTAGCCCCATGTGGGCTGGCGCTCTGGGGTAGGAGTTAGCCAGAGGACCTCAGCTCTGGAACAATCTCTTCCTTGTTGGCTGATAAGAGGCTACCCCCTCATGCATTCAGGAGCCTCCTGTTCCCCTGGCTCCTCCTGTCCCCTCTGGGCCAGCTGGGGGCTCTTCCACCTTTTGCTACCTGCTGTGTTTCTTTAAGGGGCTTCGTGTTGGTCCCTTGCACCTCCAACCCCATGAGCTGGGAGACCTCACCAGCTGCTTTCCCAGTCCAGTTCCATCAGACCCATGTATCTGGAGCCCCTCTGAATGTTCCAGTAGCCCCAAATATAACCCCTCCCTTCTGTCCTCATTGTGCAGAGATTAATCATCTTACATTCCAGTAGGTTTCCTGCTGAAAGTATTTTTTCCTGGAACATTTTGTGTTTTTTTTGGCCATGCCACACAGTTTGCAGAATCTTAGTTCCCTGACCAGGTATCAAACCCCCACCCACCACAGTGAAAGCCCCAAGTTCTAACCACCAGACTGCCAGGGAATCCCCTTTTCTGGAATATTTTAAATGTGGCTTGAAATCAGAGCTCTTCTTCTCCAGCTTTATGCCCCGATGGTGGAGAGTGGGGGTCTGGGGTCACTACCCAGACCCTACAGATGAGGCAGCTCCAGAGGAAACACAGATTCCGTTTTATTTTGTGCTGTGTCTCCCTTTAGTCTCTCTGCTGAGAGTAATTTTCAGAATAGTGTTTCTAAATGTTTAAAACGAAATGTAAAGGAAAGCAAGCATATGGAAATATAATTATCAAAGTATATATTTAAATGATGACATAGTAATAGGTGTGCTTATTAACTCATAAGATCTGGAAATAGGTCTACTAACACTGTAATTTCAAAGTACTGATGAGTGCAAAGGATATTTTGACATTTCTGCAACAACTGTTATATGCTATGAAAATCTATGTGGTTTCTTTTGGTGCCAAAGCCGTAAGTACTGCTGATACAACTGTGATTTGTCCAGAATAGAAAGAAATGTTAATTTTTAGTGAGTGTTAGTGAAAAATAAAGGTGTGATTTTTTTCCCCCTTACCACTGAAGTTCATGGGCTCCCTGCATCCTGGTGCAGATGAGAGAGCCTGGGTCCTGCTTGGCGATGTCTCTGGGTGACCTTGGGCAGAGCCCACATCCCTCTGCTCCTCCGCGGTTCTTTGCCCCTAGAGCGAGACGGGGATTCCTGTGCTGCCTGGCCGTGGGGCTTCTGTGAGGACCCACGAGATGAGTCACGTGGAATGTCTTTGTAAACTGTGACGCCCCGTGCTGCCATGCAATGCCACGCTATTATTAGCGGTCGTGTGAGCTCATGTTTGGCCCTCTAGCCCAGCGTGGACCGAGAGACTTTTCCTGGCCAATTCCCCCAGGGTTCCTGGGAATCAGTCCGTTTTGGGGAACTGGCCTGCCCCTGAGAGGCTGCTTCCTGCAGGCTGACCTCATGGGTCATTAGGGAGTGTGGTGGGGATAGACTGAAATGTACTTGTGGGCAGGGTGTGTGTGGGGAGCAGACCCTGCCCATCCTCCTAGGTGGCATGGGGGTCTGAGGCCAGTGCTGGAGCAGCCTAGGCTCTCCCTCTTTTAAAAAGAATTAGCTAATTAATATGGCTGCATCAGATCTTAGTTGGGGCACATGGGCTTTGTTGCTACACAGCATGTGCATCTTAGTTCCACGACTAGGGATTGAACCCACGTCCCCTGCATTGCAAGGAAGATTCTTAGTCCCTCTGGGAAACTTCTGAGCCTCAGTTTCCTCATCTGCAAAGTGGGAACATTTCCCCTACCTACCTCACAGGGCTGGTAAGGTCAGACTGTTGCGCATGTACTCTGCTTGGATTGGGCCTAGTAATCAGTGAGCTGTTTTTTATTTGAGGGCATGTCTGGACATGGGGGGCTGAAGATTTTATGGCAGAGGAAGGGCTGTGAGCCCTGTGAGGAGGAGACCTGGGGAGAGGCAGGGCTGGATTCCAGGGTAAGAAGTGTGAACCTAACACAGAAACCAGCAAGAATCAGGGAGGAGAGAGAAAGCTACCTATTTTTTCTTTTTTTTCAAGTTTTTCCTAATAAACATGTGTTACCTCTATGAAAGTGAAAGTGTTAAGTCACTCAGTCATGTCCGACTCTTTGTGACCCCATGAACTGTCCATGGAATTCTCCAGGCAAGAATACTGGAGTGGGTTGGGTTGCCATTCCCTTCTCCAGGGGATCTTCCCCACCCAGGGATCAAACTCGGGTCTCCTGCATTGTAGGCAGATACTTCACTATCTGAGCTACCAGGGAAGCCCATTACCTCTATAATCAGAGCAAAATTTTTTTTTTGCTGCACCGCACACTTTGCGGAATCTTAGTTCCCTGACCAGGGATCGAACTTGTGCCCCCTGCAGTGGAAGCAAGCAGTCTTAACCACTGGACTTCCAGGGAAGTCCTTCCTCAGCTTCTTTAGTCTGGCATTTCTGACAGGGGGTTGAGAATCAGGGGCCCCCAGGCTCTGAGGTAGGCACCTTTGGGCAGTGTGGCCGTTTTCTGTCTACCGTGGGGGATGAGGTTTGGGTTTCCCCACTGATACGGGGTGGGGGGTAGTCTCTGACAACCTTACTGAGTAGCCACAGGGCAGGCAGAGTCCAGTGGAGTTTGGCCCCTCTCTCCCCATTTCCGTGCTTTTGGGGTGAGGGGCTCAACCGGGTCACTGAGCTGTCTTTGAAGGGAAGGCTGAGCTCCCCACCCCCCTGGCGATTCCCTACCAGCTCCCTCCATTGGATCAGACAGCCCCTGGATGCAGGAGTCCCGGGGGGTGGAGCAGCTCCATGAGGGCTAAGGACCTCCGAGGAAAGCAGAGTTCTGCTCTTTGCCCCCTCCTCACGTCCCAGAAGCCTCTTCCCAGCCCCCACCTCAGACCCTGAAAGCTTAACCCCGGACTATGTCCCGCCTTCACCAGCTTCTGCTGCCCACATCCCAGCAGACCCAGCCATGCGGCCCACAAGCCAGCCTTTGTGGACTCACCCTCTCCTGTGGACCGTGCCAGGAGGGGCTGACTGCATTCTGCCTGCAGCTGGGACAAACCCCCATGGGCCCTGGGCCCCCCTTGGCTACCACGGAGAGATGGAGCTGGCATGAAAGCAACATCCTGCATTTTCAGAAATGGACTGTGGTGAAGGGCGAGCCTGGAGAGGCAGCTGCTCGTGTGAGAAAGACCATTCATTCATTCATTCACTTCTTCAATAGATGCTTACTGAGACCCTGTTCTCTGCCAGGCTCTGGGTTGGGGGAGCTTGTGTGCTGAGACACAGGACTCTTGCCCATTTAGGGAAAAAGACTGTAAGGAAACACCCTGCCTTAGGGTCACTCAGGGACCCCCATTTCCAGGGTTTCTGATTCAGTAGGTCTTGGTGAGGGTGTAAGAATTTCAAAGTTCCCTGATGTAGCCAACACTGCTGGTCCAGGGACCACACTTTGAGAAGCACTGTGATTCAGGACCAGGTGGAAGAATTTTGAGTGGTTTGTATCCTCTTTATTTTCTAAACTATTTCTGTGGTCATCATTTACTTTCATCAATAGAAAAATCAGTTATTTAAAAGGTTATTTTTTAAGTGGTCCTGCAAAATTGACTTCAGTGCACTGGATGTGGTCCTGTGATGAGAGGTGTCACCTCTTATGATCTAAACGTCACACATCTTTTTTAAAAAATCTCATTTATCTTTAATATTCTTTATTTATTTGGCTGAATGGCATCTTCGTGGCGGCATGTGGGATCTTTGTCGAGTCATGTGGGATGTCTCGTTGTGGTGCACGGGCTCCAAAGTGTGCAGGCTCAGTAGTTACGGCACGTGGGCTTAGTTGCTCCTCAGGGATCCTAGTTCCCTGACCAGGAGTTGAACCCACATCCTCTGCATTGCAAGGAGGATTCTTAACCCACTGGACCACCAGGGAAATCCCTAAATGTCATACATCTTTTAATGCAGCCGAGCATCATTAGTCCTGCACTTCCCTTTGGCTCTTCCTGAGCTTGGGGTCCACTCAGACCCCCACTTCCTCCTCATCAACATGTTCTATAAATGGTATGGTGAGGATTTGAACACAGGCCCATCTGGAGGCTGGTTTAGCTTGGATTTAGCCAACTGGCCCACACTTCCTGAGTGCCGTTTCCTTTATGCTTCCTTAATCTTGCCAGCTGAAATGCATGTGGACCCCTCACTTCCTCATTTCTTTAACTGGTGTGATCATTGACTGGGCCACTTCCTCCTTCTCCACGGATTAGTTATCTATTTTATATATAGTAGTTCAGTTTCTCTTTTTAGTCTACAGTCTTATTTAATGCGTTCAGCCACACGAAAGGTAGATCCTTTTCTTTGTGATTCGTCCACATCTGCTATTAGACATAGTGATCATTGGTTTCTTCTCCCGGGTCTCCCCGCTGCTACACTTTGTCTAATGATTGCTGCAGGTCGGTGTGTCTCCTTATGGTTGTTTGCCTAACCAGACATGACACTGTACACTCAGGATGTTGGGCCCTATGCTGGGTGTGGGGGATACAGCAAGGAGTGAGATAGACATGGGGAAACCCCCCGACCCTGCCCCTGGCACTCACAGTGTCTCTGGGAGATAGACTGTTAAATGAAGAATTACTGATGTGTTCATGTGGACAAAGGGGAAGTGAAGGACATCTGGGAGCTGATGTCAGAGGTGGTCAGGAGCTGCCTTGAGGAAGTGAGGTCACCCCCCTCAACCCAACCCCCTCCACTTAAAACCCAAGCTCAGATTCTTTTATTTTGGTGGTTCTCCTGGGTCTTCGTTGTTACGCACAGACTGTCGTCTCTAGTTGCAGTGCACGGCTTCTCACGGTGGCTGCTCCTGTTGCAGCGCACGGCTCAACAGCGCAGCGTCTTCAGTAGTTGTGACCCATGGGCTTAGTTGCCCCACGACATGTGGAATCTTGCCAGACCAGGGATCAAACCTCTGTCCTCTGCCTTGGCAAGCAGTTTGCCCAGCCTCACCTTTCCCCTGTAGCCCCCCTGGCCACTTTGCTGTGTCCTGATACACTGAGCTCTTTCCTGCCTTAGGGCCTTCACACACACTCCGCCCACCCCTCTGTCTCATGGGTGTTCCTTCCGCCTCAGCTCTAATGTCCCTTTAGGGGTGGCCTCCCCAGCCATGTCCTCTAACATAGCACGTTCCCCCATCACTCTATCATATTACCCACATGTTTTGTTTTGGGTTTTTTATCTTCATAACTCTGAACAGTATCTGAGGGGTTTTTTAATCTGTCCATTGACAGTGTGTCTAGCCAGTGAGACTTGGGGCTCCATACAGACGGTACAGAAAGGGCCACGTTCGTCTTGGTTGCCATGCTCCTTCCTCACTCCCCTGCTTGCACAGGGCCTGGTATGCAGTTGGTGCCCATAAATGCTTGTTGAATGAGCCCTTTTCTGCTTCCCCAGTGTATTAGCTTCCTGTTGCTGCTATAAGAAATTACCAGAACTTTAGTGGTTTGCAGCAATCCCAGATTATCATCTTACAATTCTGAAGATCAGAAGTCTAAAAACCAAGGTGTTGGCAGGACTCCATCCCTGTAAAGGCTCTGGCGAGAGTCCATTCCCTAGAGGCTGCCTGCCTCCACTGGCCCTCGGCCCTTTCTCCACCTTCAGCATACATCACCCCAACTTCTACCACATCACTTATTCCTGCTCTGATCGCTTTGCCTCCCGCTTTTTTCTTTTTTTAAAATTTTTATGCATTTATTTGGCTGCTCGAAGTCTTAGTTGAGGCACACTGGTTCTTCAGTCATCATTACAGCATGCACGATGTATCTTTATTTTAGTTGCAGCACGCGAACTCTTAGCTGAGGCATGTGGGATCTAACTCCTTGACCACAGATCAAACCTGGCCCTCCTGCATTGCGAGCATGGAGTCTTAGCCACTGGACTACCAGGGAAGTCCCATACCTCCCTCTTATATGGATGCTTGTGATTACATTAGGTCCACCCAGAAAATCCATGATAATCTCCCAATCTCAAGATCCTTAATTTAGTTAGATCTGTACAGTCCCTTTGCCATGTAAGGTGACATATTCAGATTCTGGGAATTAGGATGTGGGCACTTGGGGGGGTTCATTGTGCAGACTACCACTCTCAGACCCCCCCTCCTCCGAGGGGTGCCTAGGACAGTGTCAAGTATGGGTTGTGCTCAAGCACTCTGGCCACTGCCACAGGGCCCAGCGACCTGACCTCTCGTTCCCTCTGCAGGATGAGATCGAGGAGCTGCGGGCAGAGATGCTGGAGATGCGGGACGTCTATATGGAAGAGGATGTGTATCAGCTGCAGGAGCTGCGGCAGCAGCTGGACCAGGCCAGCAAGACCTGTCGCATCCTGCAGTACCGGCTGCGCAAAGCTGAGCGCCGCAGCCTCCGGGCTGCCCAGACCGGCCAGGTGGACGGCGAGCTCATCCGTGGCCTGGAGCAAGACGTCAAGGTGAGCCTGGGCCCCTCCCCAGTCCTCAGAGGTGCCCCTGCTGGGCAGGGTGGCGGGGAGGGTCCTGAGCCCGAGTGGGCCTTGGTCAGCTCACTCCTTGTGTGTCCCTTGGGCAAGTTCCATCATCTCTATGCATGTCAGCATCCTCATCTGTAAACGGGGATCCCTGATGAACTGATAGGCCATCAATATGAATCCTCCCAACAGCAGCTGTCGTGTGAGTCACAGCCACACACCTGGTGCTGGGCTCCATGTTGTCTCTACGCAGTTCTGTGGAAGTTTTCTTTCTTATGCTGAAGGAGAGTAGTGAAGGTCTGGAATTGGATGAGGCTGGTTTATATCTTGGCCCCAATATGCCCTAATTTTATGGTTTTGAGCAAGTCATCTGTGTTTCAGTTTCCTCATCTGTAAAATGGGTGTAACAGCAGCCCATGCCTCACAGGGCTTTATGAGATGAGATGAGATCAGGTAGGTAAGAGGTCACCGTGTTAGCTACTATTGTTATTCCCATTTTTCTGGATGAGAAAAATGAGGCTCAGGGAAAGGAAATACCTCTCCAAGGTCACAGGACCCACTGTGTAGCTGGCAGAGCGCACGCTCATCAGCCTCCCATGCTGGCTGCCTGACCTCACTGTCCTCGGCCTCAGGGAGCCAAAGGATGGCCTGCGGTCTGGCGTGGGGAAGAGTCTGCCTTACCTGACTGTGTGAGCCCAGGTCTGGGGACTGAGAAATCTGGGGGACCTCTGAGCCGAGGGTTGAGGCACAAGAAAGAGTGTAGGAGGAAGAGGGCCCCTCTAAGGGAGTGAAGAGTGAACACCAGCCCCAACCTGGACTTGGCATCTCCCATTGTCTTGCACGAGCCAGGTGCATCAGGTCTGCTGATGACGAAACAGAGCTCAGAAAGGTTATATCTCCAAGTCCAAAGTGCACCAGGGACCTCCTTGATGGCCCAGTGGCTAAGACTCTGCACTCCCCAAGCTGGGGGCCTGGTTCAATCCTGCACGCCACAACTGAACATCTGGCAGACTGCAACAAAGATCGAAGATCCACGTGCCACAACTGAGACCGAAAGCTGCCAAATAACTAAATACAAATACTTTTTAAAAAATCAAGAATGAAGTGCTCCTCGCTATCTGAGAAGGCAGCTTCTGGGATAAAGTTACAAAAATATTCAAATTCCCAGCACCGGATTGAGAGGGTGGCGGGTGAAGGAGAGCCCTAGAGGCTTAGAGGAATCTGAGTTTGGGTCCAGGTAGTTGGGGCTTTCAGGCAGAGACCCAGAAAAGTCAGCCTTAGATGAGGAAGGCAGGGAGGAAGGCTGGAACTGGGAGCAGACTGGCTGGGTGGCTGGTGCCTCCATGGGAGGAGCCGGGAGCAGCTGGTGTGTGTGCAGAGTGTGAGCGGGGAGGCCCCTGGAGTCTGGGCAGGGGGGAGCGGGCCCCTTCTGTTGAGATTTGAACCAGCCAATCAGCAATCAGCTTGCCCCTTCCCTCCCTCCTCTCCCTGAGCCTGCAGCTGGGGCGCTGAGCTCATCCATGCCGGCCTGGACTGGACAGCTCTGGCTGCCTCCCTCAGTCCCATGTGCTGGGGACGTTCTGGGGTGTTTCTCGGAGGTTCTCAGAATGCTGACTTCCCTGGTATTGCCTGGGAGGGCTTGATGGACTTAAGTGTGGGGAGGACTGCTTGCTGTCTGGAAGGGACGCTCTGATTTCTCAGCCAGCAAGAGCAGACTGGCATGGGGCCACTTCTTGGGATCTCAGTTTCCTCTTCTCTTAAATGGCGGGCTTAGAGCAGCTGAATCTTCAGGGCTTTAGCAGCTCCAGTGGTTTTAGCAAGCAGGTGGACTATCGGTGTGGGTGCTGTGAAAGAAACCTCAGGCCTTGGTCCTCCCTCTCCCCCTGCGCCCCCAGGCTCTCTCACTCTTTGCTGGTTCTCACAGTTGGCAGGACCCCACAGAATCTCGGCTGGAATGTTGTCCATCATGAGGAGGGCAGAGGTGGGCGCAGAGACCTGCTCTGCTGCTTGGTTGCCCTGTGGCTTTGGGAGAGCTGCTTTGCAGCCTGAGCCTCAGTTTCCCCGTGTGGAAAATGGGGGTGCAGCAAGTCTCTACGTGGAGAGAATTTTGTGAGGATAAAATGAAATAGTGCAAGTAAAGAGCGTGCTGAGTGCAGGCGCTAGCTCAGGACACTCCCCCAGCAAATAAGTAAATGTTGGTTGGGGTGTTACTGTTATTGTTCAGGAGAAAAACTTAAAGGTGGGATGAATGGCTTGGCCAGGGCGAGGAAGTGGGTGAAATCTCAGCCTCCCTGGATGGATAAGTATAGCCTGGAGGTTTGTTTACCATGCAGATTCCCAGGCCCCAGCCTCAGGGGCTGGGATCCTGTGGGAGGGTATCAGGTTCCAGGAATCAGGGATGAAAATTCCCACCTGAAGAGACCCTTGTAGGGGGCCCCAGGAGATACCAGTAAAACATTTCTTAGAAGCAGTTGCTGGAGAAAATGTTTTGGCTTTGGGTTTACTTCCTGGTGACTTGAGCAGGTTTCTTTCTCTTTTTGTGCCTCAGTTTTCTCATCTGTACAATGGGGGTGACATTCCCACCCTCCCTGGGTTCTTGGGAGCGTGTAGCCACACTGAGTCCACATGCTGCCTGGACATGGGATGTTCCTCAGTGAGGGCTCCCAGCCCCTGCCCTGAGGATTCAGTGTGACAGAGACGCCTTAAAGCCTTAGGCTTAGGAGCCAAGGGGCCGATGAGCGAGCTGACGGTGGCCTGGAGGCTGCCAGTTGCATTTGGCAGGAGCCAGGCCCCAGCGCTGTAAACAGTGACCTCATGGCTGAGAGCATTTGTTTGTGCTTTGGGGATTTGCCCTGGTTTCCGGAAGCTGCAGCTGCTTCGCCTCCTGTAGTATCTCAGTCTCCCCAACTTGGGGATAGTTGGGAGGGTCGTGAGGGGATCACATGAAATAGGCAGGTGGGGCCCTTTGAGCCCCTGATGCTGTGAGCACATGTTGTGCTTTAAAAAAAAAAAAAATATATATATATATATATATATATATATATTTAGTTTTTGGCTATGTTGGGTCTCAGTTACATGGGATCTTCCTTGTAACTCCCATGGGGATCTTGGCACATGGGATCTTCCTTGGGATGCATAGGCTCTATAGTTGTGCCTTAATGGGTGGGATCTTATTTCCCTGACCAGGGAGAGAACCTGCATCCCTTGCATTGGAAGGCAGATTCTCAACCACTGGACTACCAGGGAAGTCCCTGTGCTTATTATTAATACTTTTATTACCGATATTAACACAATGTGTTTTCAAGTTTCAGGCCAACAGCAGGCTCAGACTGAGAGCAAAACTCCAGAGCTGACCCACCTGATTTCAAATCTGGTTCTGTAGCTTCCTAGTGTGTGATCTTGGACAAGTGACCTTTTCTTTCTGAGCCCCAGAATGGGGATGATAAAGTACTTCCTGAGGGTTGAAAGGCACGTGGTGTGCGCTCAGGGAGTGGCCTGATTCTGCCTGCTTACCTGTGGGAGCCAGGGAGCCAAGGGCCACTGAGACTCAGAGAGGGGAAGGGACAGGCCATGGCAGCAAGGCTCCCGCCCTCTAGACGTGTGCTCTCTGTTGCTGTGGGCCTTCATCAGGGGCACCGGGCTCTGTGGGGATCTGAGATTTGTCCACACTGGAATTCTGTAAGCTACCTGGCACTAGGCCTTCTTTACAAGGCACCCCTGGGGATAGAGAGCAGATGGAGAAGGGGTTTCCTGGCGAAGGGGACAGAAGGCAGCTGGGGACTCAGGGAAGGGATGAAATCCGCAGAGTCACTCATGGACCCCAGAAGATCCAGGAATCCACACTGATCATGCCTTCTTGGTGGGGAGTGGGTCACCTGGTTACCAGGTTGAGGCCTTGGTGGGAATGGAGTGGACCCCAGGTGGAGAGGAGCTTGCCCAGGTGGGAGTGTAGTTGGGAGAGGAGCCCTGGGTCCCCCCCAGCAGTTGGTCCCTCAACCCTAGTCAGGGACACAGCCCCCTCTGGACATTTGAGGGTGTGGGTGGTTGGGGGGTGCATCCCCAGCCAAGTTGGCCAGGTGCAGCTCCCCGTGTGTCAGTTACTCACTCCTTCATTGCCTACCACCCATTTTGCTTGTTGGAGTCTCAGATCTGTTTGTTCATCCAACAAGCACTTATTAGGCACTTAGTATATGCCAGACTCTGCACTGCTACCAGGATAGAGAGATATGAAGGAGTCCAGACATGGCCTGGATTCTGGACCTCGGTGCTCCACCACTCCTGCCTCCTGGGGGCTAAGCAGATGGATGAGTGAGTGAATGAATGAATGAAGTATTCATCAGGACAGGGGCTCGCTGGGTGACCTCACAGCCTAAAACTTGGGACCGGAGCCAGAAGCCTGGGGCTGAATACCTCTAGCAGAAATACTGACCCTAAACTCAAGAGTGAAGCTATGAGATGTTGGACCAAGTTGGATACAATCAGTGCGCAGAGGTGAAGCGGTAATTTTAACACTGCAGTACAAATTCATTATTCTTTTTTTGGCCACACCATGTGGCATGTGGGATCCCTGACCAGGGATCGAATCTGTGTCTGCTGCATTGGAAGCTTGGAATCTGAACCACTGTACCACCCAAAAAGTCCCCCAAATCATTGTACTTTTGAGTACCTGCTATGTTTCAGCCATCAGCCCGAGCCCTGTGTTGTTTATTCCCCACGGCAGCCTTTATGACAAGGCGCTGCCATCCCCTTCTACCGATGAGCAAACCGAGACTTCAGATGGTTAAAAAAACTCCTGTCCTGGGTCACACACCCAGGGAGGGCTGAAATTAGGCTTGAAGCCAGTTTTGCCACCTGCAACGTCTTTGTTCTGCTGGTGAGAAATTGCTCACCCCACTTTGTGGAGGGGCAAGGTTTTGGGGGCCTAGAGAGACTGTGGAAGGAGCCTGGTGGGCCGGCTTCTGGCCGCCCTTAGAGATCTTCAAGGGTGGAGAGAGGCAGTGGGCAACGGAGGGAGGAGAGAGAGGGAGTGCTGAATTTCCTCTCTGGCTGTTGTTTTTCCTGGCCTGCCTTGCGCACTGCCAAGGGGTCTGTGCTGAGCTGGGCCTGGGCCCAGGCAGAAGGCAGAGCCAGGGAGGGCCCTCTTCCCTTCCGGCGGGGAGGAGGTGCCACGGTCATTTCCGAGATTGGCAGGCCCGAGGCGCTGGGCTGTCTGCCTCATTTATCCTTCTTGCTGGCAAAAGTCCTCATACCCCTTGTGGAGTCCTGGCCACACGGCCCTTCAGCCAAAGCCCCTGAGGTCCCCCCAGCTCGGCCCACACTATCTCTGTTAGCAGGTCATTTGCGCTCTGAGCCTCTTATTTCCTTGCCGGCAAAATGGGGGCAGAATTGGGGTGAAGACGGGTGAATCTGGCCCACAGCAGGTATCAACACATGCCGGTGCTCAGTCCTCTCAGGGGCTCAGAAGGGCCTCCCTCGGGACTTCCCCGGTGGTCCAGTGGCTAAGACTCCATGCTGCTAGTGCAGGGGCTCCGGGTTTGACCCCTGGTCAGGGAACAAGTCCTGCATGCGGCAGCGAAGACCTGGAACAGCTAAAACACAAGAATATGAAAGAAGAGAAAGAAGGCCTTCCTCATTGCCAGAGACCTCTTCTTACCCTTTCTCCCCCACCATCAGGGGATAGGACAGGGGGTGTCCTCAAAGAAATGGAGCGTTGTTGCTGCAGAGCCCTGGAGTCGGTGACCTGGGGTTTGTGGCTCTGTCAGCTCCTCCCGGAGGGATGACCTGGACGGCTGCCCAGCCTCTGTCATTTGGGGCATGTTCTGTATCCCAGACAATTGGAAATAGGCCTCGGGGGCTGTGTCACACTGTGACCCCCAGCAAGCCATGCCCTCTCTCGACTCAGCCTCTCCCAGCAGCCGCCACCACTCACCCAGTACTCACTGTGCAGGCCCTGGGCCAAGCCTTTGGTGCAGCAGCTGATTCAGGCCTCCTGTGTGCCCGTGAGGTTGTGCGATTATTATTGCACCCGTTTTGTAGAGAAGGAGACAGAGGCAGAGTAGAGAAATGATTTGCTCAGGAATATCTGCTGGTCACTGGCAGAGAAAAAATGGGGTTCAAAGGGCTTTACGGGAGCCTATCTTGCTCTGGGTTTCCCCTCTATGTATTATTATTTTTTTAAATTTATTTGGCTGTGCTGGGTCTTAGTTGCAGCATGCAGGATCTCTTTAGCTGTGGCATGGGAACTCTTAGTTCAGTGTGTGGAATCTTGTTCCCTGACTAAGGGTTGACTCTGGGCCCCCTGCTTTGGGAGCGTGGAGTCTTAGCCACTGGACCACCAGGGAAGCCCCTCCCCTCTCTTTAAAGTGAGCTTCTGGGCCTTCCCTGATGGTCCAGTGGCTGGGACTCCGCCTGCCGGTGCAGGGGACTCGGGTCCAATCCCTGGTCAGGGAGGATTCCACACGTCGCAGGAGCCCAAGAGGCACATCTGCGGAAGCCCGTGTACCTGGAGCCCGTGCTCTGCAAGAGCAGCCCATGACCGCAGCTGGAGAGCAGCCCCTGGTTTCCTCAGCTGGAGAGCGCGCGCACTGAAGGCCTCGGGCAGCCAAGACTAAATAAGTACATTCACATGTACGTAAACAAAAATGAGCTTCCGGTCCTGCCGTTGGCTCTTGAGAGAACTGGGCGAGAAGGTGGATGGGAGAGGCTTTTGGAAGCATTAAAAGATCCAGATAAATGTAAAGGCACTGCTAAGGATAGACAGGGCCTCTCACTTTCTAGGGGCTGGACTGTAATGTGAACACAGGAAGCATAGGGTTCCTGGGTTTGGGTTTTGGTTCTCCCACTTCCTGGCTGTGTGACCCTTGTTGAGTTACTTGACCTTTCTGTGCCTCAGTTTCTTCCTCTTTAAGTGGGGGTGATAAGAGTAACTGCCTGCCCTGGGGTTGCTCTGTGGCCAAGGTGGGATGGCCCTCAGCCTGCTCACACGCTGCTTGTCACTCGCCTTTGCTCAGGTCTCCAAAGACATCTCAGTGCGGCTGCACAAGGAGCTGGAGGCGGTGGAGAAGAAACGGGCGAGGCTGGAAGAGGAGAATGAGGAGCTTCGGCAGCGGCTTATTGAGACTGAGCTGGCCAAGCAGGTGCTGCAGACAGAGCTGGAGCGGCCGAGAGAGGTGAGGGTCCTGTTCTACCTGGCATGTGGTGGCCCCACCCCAGCCAGTGTCTCTGAACCTCTGCTCTGCACTCTTAGGCCATCCTGGCAGAGCTGTCTATTCATTCACTGGTCCAGCACGTGCTCCCTGAGCACCTCCTGGGAGAACTGTGTGCTGGACACCAAGGACACAGTGGTGCTTGAGAGACACCTGGCTCCTGGCCTCCAGGAGCCCAGAGGCCAATGAAGGAGACAGCTATTCATCAGAGGAGCACAACTGGGTGGGAGATTCGCTGAGAAAACATGCAGCAATGCCCAGCCTAGAGCCCAGCCCTCTGCGCCTCAGTCTCATCATCTATAAAATGGGATAGTAATACTTCCGAGTCATCAGAAGGACTAAGTGGGATACATTTTATGGATGTGCTTTAGGGACGGCCAGGCGCTGCCACTTGGTATAAAGTCACTGCTGGGGCTGGCCTCTGACTGGTGTCTCAGCACATTTTTAGGACACAGCTGCTTCTTGAATGTGACTCCAGGCACCAGGCTCTCTGTCTTTGCTCAGGAGCGCCCCTCCCACCTGGCAGCCCGTTCTTCCTCCTGCCGTATGTTAGGTGTACAACATGTTAAGCACCATGCCAGACACTTTCTATAATAGGCCCAATGAACTTGTGATTGTACCCATTTTATGGATGGGAAAATGGCCCCGAGGGAGGGAGGAATATCCTCCAGGTCAAGTAGGGCCCACTGGGGTGCACTGATTGGGAACCACCAGCAGAGGCGATGCCTAAGGGCTGGAATCTTCCAGAAGCCAGCGCTCTGTGTCCCAGGCAGCCCGGTTGCCTTCTGGCCCCAGCTGGGCCTCAGCTGTCTCACTGCTCCTGAGGCATCCTAGGATCGAATGTTGTGCTGGGGCACAGGCCTCATCTTCCCGGGGACAGGCATTCCAGCGTTCCAGGACACACCATGGCCCCGAGGCCAGAGCAGTCCTTCAGCTGCCCTTCCCGCTGGGTGTGTTGGTGTGATGTGCCAAAGGCTTCTCAGAGAGGAGAGGGAGGTATGTGCTGCTCAGGGCTTCCCAGGGTGGGGTGGGGGCCCCCTTCCCTCAGGCAGCCTCCTGTCCCCCATGACCTGGCCTGGCCTGGTGCCACAGGGCGCCGTCTCCACACATCTCATTGTTGCCACCCTTCATAGTGAAAAGGAGAGACCGTTTCAGAAAGTGCCTTGGAGGTCAGGCTGTTCCCATTGTAAAAGAGGGGAAAAGGTTGGATGCATGAGACAGAGTGCTCAGGGCTGGTGCACTAGGATGACCCAGAGGGATGCGATGGGGAGGGAGGTGGGAGGTGGGTTCAGGATGGGGAACACATGTATACCCATGGCTGATTCATGTCAGTGTATGGCAAAAACCACTACGATACTGTAAAGTAATTAGCTTCCAATTAAAATAAATAAATTAAAAAGAAAAAAAGAGGGGAAAAGGAGGCCCAGGGAGGGAGAGCTTGCCTGAGGTCACCCAGCCTTTCCTTGGCTGAGATGTGGCTGAGACCCTGAAGCCACCTCCGCTTTCTAAGCCTCAGTTTCCTCCTCTGTGACTTCAGGATAGTAACAGTACCTAGCTTACGAGGTTCATGATCAGTCATAAGATTCATAACCAGAGAACACTATGAAGAAGTTAGAATAAGGTAATATGGTAGTTCCTGAAAAAATTAAACACAGAGTCACCAAATAAGCCAATTCTACTTCTGGGTATATACCCAAAAGAATTGAAAATAGGGACATGGACAGATATTGGTACCCCCATATTCATAGCAGACCTCCCTTGTGGCTCAGTTGTAAAGAACCCCCCCTGCCAAGCAGGAGACCCAGGTTCGATCCCTGGGTTAGAAAGATCCCCTAGAGAAGGAAATGGCAACCCACTCAGTATTCTTGCCAGGAGAATTCCATGAACAGAGGTGCCTGGTGGGCTGCAGTCCCTGGGGTCGCAAAGAGTCAGACAGGACTGAGCACCTAAACAACAACGGCATTCATAGCAGCATTATTCACAGTAGCCAGAAGGTATAAGCAACCGACATGTCCATCAATGAGCAAAGAAATACGTAGTATGTACTTACATTGTATGTGTAATCCTAAGAAGGAATGTGATTCTAACACAGGCTACAATGTGGGTGAAGCTCGAGGACATTGTGCTCGATGAAATAAGCCAAACACGACAGGACAAGTATTGTATGATTCCACTCGGATGAGATACTGAGAGTAGTCAGATTCATAGAAACAGAAGTAGGTTGGAGGCTATCAGAACCTGGAGGGGGGAGGGTGTGGGGAGTTATTGGTTACTACATACAGCATTTCAGTTTGGGGTGATGATAAAGTTCTGGAGGTGAGAGGTGCTTATACCATTGGATTGCACACTTGTAAGTGGTTTAAAATGGCAGATTTTATGTTACGTATATTTTACGATCATAAAAGGAAAACATGGTTAAAATGGTAAATTTTATATTAGGTATACTTTCCCATGGTTTTTTGTTTTTGTTTTTTTCTTTCTTAAAGGTAGATACATATGCACTAATGTGGAAAGATTTCTAAGGTACATTGTTAAGCACAAAAAGGAAATGATAGAACCATCATTGTATGTTGTGCAATCTCGCTAATCATTTTGGAGACCTGTACAGAACAAACTGGTTTTGAAGCATATGTGTCTATGTGCAAAAATGCATAGCCTGGAGGAAAATCTGGAGAAAAACCCGCCGAACTCAGGTGTTAGAAGTGGTGGGAGTGGGGTAGAGAGTGACCTTTGCTTTTTACTATATGACTGCTGTAGTTAGGGGTGTTTCTTAGGCAGGGCATGGTCATTATTAGTGAAATTTTAAATAAAGTCAAGCATGTTAAGAGTCCTTTGTGGGGCCTGGCACACAGTAGACGCTCAAGAAACACTGGTTCACTTCCTACTTATTTATTTGGCTACAGCAGGTCTTAGTCGCGTCATGCGGGATCTTTTGTTGTGACGCATGCACTCTCTAGTTGTGGTGGACGGGCTTAGTTGCCCCGCAACATGTGGGATCTTTGTTCCCCCACCAGGAATCGAACCCGCGTCCCCTGCATTGCAAGGTGGATCCTTAACCACTGGACCTCCGGGGAAGTCCCTCACTTCCTCTTGAAGGTGACATCAGCAGGGTTGGTTTAGCCTTCCCTGATGTCCCTTGGAGTCTTAGGATCTGGGCAGGGAGGCGCGGCCCTGTGTTTATTGGCTGATTGCCCTCTCCCCCCTCCTTCTCTTTCCTGATATGGTTGCTATGGAGACAGGGGTCCCTTAGCAATTCTGCCAGAGCTGCTCTAGTCCCATCATTGAGATCTGCCTTTGCCATCATGACAGGTTGCTGTGGCGATGCTGTCACCCGACTGGGAACAGGAGCCCTTGGCCTGAGCTGATGTGGTTGCTATGGAGATGGCACTTCGCTGGAGAGAAGGGAGGGTGGCCTGCCCAGCCGTGTTCGGCAGTGACACTGTTGCCAGCTGGATTGCAGCTCAAAAATCGTAATAGCAGCCCCCCAATGCCAATCCAGTATCACTCCCCTTCTTTGTATTTTAGGCAGAAAGCCAATATCAATGTTGATGGGATTTATTATAATGTAGCTGCTATGTCTGAGCGCTTACTCTGTACCAGGCGCTGCACTAAGCATTTTATGACTGTCTTCACATGGTGTAGCCAACAGCCTCCCAGGGTACATAGTGATTTTTGTCCCCATTTTATTTTGTTTTCTTTCTAGCCATGCTGTGAGGCTTGTGGGATCTTGGTTCTCCCACCCAGGATTGAACCCGGGCCCTTGGCAGTGAAAACTCCGAGTCTTAACCCTGGACATCCAGGGGATTCCCATTTTGTCCATGTTTTATAGATGGTACTCCTCTTGGCAATTGTTTAATTGCAATATAGTCTACATACCATAAGAGTCAGCATTTTATGTGTTTATTTTGGCTTGTGGGATCTTAGCTCTGTGACCAGAGATTGAACCCAGGCTCTTGGCAGTAAAAGTGTGGAGTCCTAACTGCTGGACCACCAGGGGAAAATTCACCATTTTCAAGTGTACAATTCCATGGGTTTTAATATATTCATAATGGTGTGCAACCATCACCGTTATCTAATTCTAGAGCATTCTGTTGTCAACAGTCACTGCCCACTGCCCCCTCCCTCCAGCCCGTGGCAACCTCTCACGTGTGAGAGTGTGAGTGGCGTAGAGACTCTCTGTCTCTATGGTTTTGCCTGTTGTGGACATTCCATCCAGATGGAATCATGCAACGTGATCTTTTGTGACTGACTTTTTTCACTTAGTATCATGTTTTCAAGGTCTATGTTGAGACAGGTGTCAGTACTTCATCCCTTTTCATGGCCATATAATAAGCCTTTGTATGGAGAGACCACAGTTTGTCCCTTCATCAGTTGATGGATATCGGGGTTGTTTCCACTTTGGGGGCTGTTATGTACTAATGCTGCTGTGAACCCTTGTGTACAGGTTTTCGGGTGGACACGTTTTCAGTTCTCTTGGGTGTATACCTGGAGTGGACTTGCTGTATGTAGATGGGATAGGAGAAAGGACTCTGCATCTTTCAAAGGCACGCTGACTCTCATGGCAATGCCCCTGTGCTCCTTACCCCATCCAGGGGCCTTCCCGGAACCCTGCTGTGTTTCAGGACCTCTGAAGGGGCTGCTTACTCCAGTGAGGACCTCCTTCTCTGGCCCGGGCTTCTTGGCCTGATTCCCACTCTTATGGGGTAAGAAGGGCATCAGTTCACCTGGGTTCCCGTCTCCGTCTGCTGGATTCATCATCTCGTGCAGCCCTGCTATGGCCTGTGTGCTGCAGGACAAACTTGAACTTGGAGTCACATGGGCCTGGGTTTGAATCCTGGCTTTGCCACTTATTGGCAAGTAACTGTAGCACTGGGCAAATCGTGTAACCTTTCTAGTGCTCAGTTTGTTCATTTATAAAATGGGGCTATGAATCCCTGCTTCTTAGAGGTATTTGTGAGAACTGATCAAGACAAAGCAGGTAAGGACTTGATCAATGCTGGTTGTTGGTATTGCATCAGCACCCTGACAACCTCTATGGTGGCTGTGGTCCCAAAGAAGTATTTCCCTTAATCTAATAACTATGCTTCTGGCACATGCCTGGCAATCCAGTGGTTAGTTCTCCACTTCCAATGCAGGGGTGCAGGTTTGATCCCTGGTCAGGAAGCTACAATCCCACAGGCCACAAGGCGTAGCCAAAACATAAAATTTAAAAAATAAGTCATAAGTAAATATGCTTCTGCTGCCTCTAGCAAGAAGCTCTCCATATCAGGCTGCCAGTTGCCCACAGAAGGAGCAGTTAAGTTGCAAGACTGCGCTTGCAGTTGGCGGCATCTGTCCCAGTGATTTGATCTGGGACCCTTGTCAAACCACTCTCTGTTTCCTCCTCCCCAGTGGTCTCCCCCAGCCAGGAACCACACCCACTCTCTAGCTTCTTCAGCCAAGAATGCCTCAGTCTTTGAGATGCACCCTAACCCAGATCCCCCTCCACCACCACCACCACCACTCCGGAGGAAATTTCATCCACACAGCACAGTCTGTGTTTTCAGGAGACCTTTCCAAACATCCCCTCTAAACTGGGTGAAAATCTACCCAACTGTTTTGGCAGAAGGCTCATTTTATTCCTTGAAGGTTGGTCTTTGTTTCCTGGCAGGATGGAGGGTGTTAGCAGGCAGGGGGCTGCTGCAGTTGTGTTCGGCAGCCTCTCCAGGGCAGGCTGAGGGGCGCGGGCACCATCCTGGTCTCCCCAAGAAGGGAGAGAAGGGCAAGTGGGGACAGAGCTCCTGCTGCTACTAGGAGCCGTAAGACCAACGATGCTTAGAGGCGCCACCCTGGCTGCCCAGAGGCAGCCTTGTGCGTTGCTCTGTGGGTGGGGAAGCCCCCTGCTGCTTGCCAGCCAAGGAGTGTGCCCTTGGGGTCCGGTAATGTGACTGGCATTCCTGTGGGTGCTCAGGCGTTGTCCTGCCCCGTCCCGCCCCATCCCACCCTCCAAGGCTCAGGAACAGAATGTCTGCCCCCGGGGGCTCCACAAAGGGGCTCTGACGGCCCTGGCTCCCTGGAGGGAGTCCCGCCTGACCAGCTGCTGCCTTGCAGAGGGGAGGAAGGTCTTTGTGCTCTGTGAGCCTGCCTTGTTTTCCCTCCAGAGCCTCAGAGCACTGTGGGAGCCCACGTGGCTGAGATGGGGTTGGGGCAAGGTCCGTTCCGTCCAGAAAAGACTGGAGCCACTCTGGTCCTGAAAAGGTTTCCTGCTTCAGCCCCTCTTCTCTGCCCACCGCCTGCACTTTCTTTCTTTTTTAAAAAAAATTATTTTTATTTATTTGGCTGCACTGGGTCTAAGTTGCAGCATGTGGGATCTTTACCTGTGGCTTGTGGGATCTAGTTCCCTGACCAGGGATTGAACCCGGGCCCCCTGCATTGGGAACCTGGAATCTTAGCCACTGGACCACCAGGGAAGTCTTGCCCTCCCTTTCTGGTGGGCACTCAGAGCTCCCCCTCTGCCTATTGAAAAGGCATTCATGACTTTCCTCGGGGAAAGTACGTTAAAAAAAACAACAAAATAAAACCCTTTACTGTAACTTTCTCCTTCCACCTGACAGTTAACATATGCTTAGTAGAGAAAGACTACAAAATACAAGGAAGCCATAAGGAGAAAAAGTTTCACCTGTAGCCCACTATTCAGAGGGAATTCCTCTGAGTAATTACCAGATTACTATTTGGGTCGGAGTTCTTTCCAGTCTGTTGTATTTCCCGTATGTTTTTCTATGTGTGTGCACACATATTGAAATGTACATATGCATTTGTTTTGACTAGAAAAGTAATACAAGGTCAGTGAAACAAAAATTTCATTACAAAAACGCATAAATGCATGCCTAGCATACCTCTAAGGCTGGACACGGCAGACTCTGGTTGCCTTGGTTGCCTGGGGTGAAACAGCCGGTTAATGGGTTCACTGTATTCCCTGATGCTGGGAAAGATCGAAGGCGGGAAGAGGAGGGGACGACAGAGGATGGCATTACCGACTCAATGGATATGAGTTTGAGGAAACTCCGAGAGTTGGTGATGGGAGGCCTGGCGTACTACGGTCCATGGGGTTGCAAAGAGTCGGACACGACTGAGCAGCTAAAGTGAACTGAACTGTATTCCCTTTTGGATTTTTTTGAAGTTAAATGAATGTGAGTATGCTCTTCAAAATACAAGAAATGATAAAAACCATATATAAAAGAAGAAAGCTTCCCCTAACCACTTCCCTCAATTCGATGCCTCATTCAGCCTAACCCATGATTTGTTTTAGTTTGTGCCTTTTCAGGCCTTTCTCTGTGCTTTCCAGTGTATAGTTTTTTCTGTATGTACTTTTCAAAATAAAGATGGGATTATGTTATAAGCACAGTTTCTGTAACATACATGATAATGTAGCATGAACACAGGCTGTCTTTTTAAATGCTGGATGTTTGGGGGTTTTCTTCTGCTTAAGGTGCTCATTATAAAAATCAAAGATCACAGAGCCAAGTAAACATAGGAAGGAAAGAAAGTCTAAAAGAACACCATCTATTTCAGTATTTTAAACACAGAGCCAGAGGTCTAGAAGGAGCTCCAGCCAACCTTTGGCCGTGGTCACCCTCAGGAGAATGGGTGGAGGTATAAACAGGGGGACTCCTGCTTTGTCAGCATAGTATAGGTTTACAGTGAGAATATAGCTTTATGTATTAATTTACTTTAAAAAAATTATGTAATTTTTAAAAACCTTTAAAGAGAAAACTCTGGTGGACTATGTCTTCGCTCCTCTCAAAAACACGTGGGGGAAGAAAGGTGAAAAGTGCAGCTTCTCTGTACTCTCCTTGTTTTCAGCTGGGTGTATATTCTTTAAATCATATCCCCCCACCAGGCACACGCACACATGTATACCCACATGCACACACACACGAGTCTTGTTTTTATAAAGATGGTAACACGTTCTAGTTTTTTAAAAATAATTTTATTTCTGTATTTATTTTTGGCTGTGCTGGGTCTTTGTTGGCACTTGGGCTTTGCTCTAGTTGTGGCAAGCGGGGGCTCCTCTCTAGTTGTGGTGCGTGGGCTTCTCATTCCAGCGGCTTCTCTTGTTGCAGAGCACAGGCTCTAGTGTGTGCGGGCTTCAGCAGCTGCGGCATGTGGGCTCCGTAGTTGCAGCTCCTCGGCTGTAGAGCCCAGCCTCGATGGTTCTGGTGCAGCCACTTCGTTGCCCCACGGCTTGTGGGATCTTCCCAGATCAGGGATCAAACCTGTGTCTCCTGCATAGGGAGGTGGGTTCTTATCCACTGAGCCATCAGGGAAGCCCGCCTCTGCTGCTGCTGCTGCTAAGTCGCTTCAGTCGTGTCCGACTCTGTGCGACCCCCAGAGACGGCAACCCACCAGGCTCCCCCGTCCCTGGGATTCTCCAGGCAAGAACACTGGCGTGGGTTGCCATTTCCTTCTCCAATGTCCCCCTCTAGGTTGTCTTAAATAACAGCTTTCTTGAGATATAATTCATTTACCATAAAGGTTGTCTTTTTAAAAGGGTAGAGTTCAGTGGTTTTTAGAGTACTCAGAGTTGCACAGCCATCACGGCTAATTCCAGAACATCTTCATCGCCCTGGAAAGAAACCTCAAGCCATCAAGTCACTCCCCACTCCCTCTCCCTCCCTGGCAACCACGAATCTACTTTTGGCCTTTGTGGATTTGCGTCTTCTGGACTTCCATTCTGTAAATGGAATCATATGCGATGTGTCCTCTTGTGACAGGCTTCCTTCACTCAGCACAGTGTTTCAAGCGTGTTGTAACATCAATCAAGACTTCATTCTTTCCCATGGCTGACTAATATTCCCCCGGGCGGATATTCCATGTTTTATTATCCATTCATCAGTTGGTGGACATTTATGTTGCAGGTTTTGTTTTACAGTTTCCTTCCTTCTGTCTCAGAGTTTATCATGTCAGTGAATTTCACTCTCCCACTGCCCTTTTTAATGACTTTAGGTTTTATATCATCTCAGTCCTTTATATGTGATGGCTGGGACCTCTCAGTGCCTCCGGGAACCCCTGGCTCCCTTCCTCCAAGAAGTCTGCAGTAGTCATTTAATCTGTAGCTCAGTTTTGTAGATGATGGAGTGGAGTTTCTGGGAGAGGAAGTGGTTCACCCAGGCGTCCCACCTGAGTTCCCGCACCCACCCATCAGCTTGTGATGTGAAAGTGAAAGTGTTTTATGCTCAGTTCTGTCCGACTCTTTGCGACCCCATGGACTATAGCCCGCCAGGCTCCTCTGTCCATGGGATTTTCCAGGCAAGAACACTGGAGTGGGTGGCCATTTCCTTCTCCAGGGGATCTTCCTGACGCAGGGACCAAACCCGGGTCTCCCGCATTGCAGGCAGATTCTTTCCTATCTGAGCTACCAGGGAAGCCCAATACGCTTGTGATAGGCAGGCCCAGATCTGCAACCCTGACCACTTGACTCCAGAGCCCCCACCTCACCACTGCGGGAGGGGGTCTCTCTCTGAGCATCCCCTTCCCAGATCTCTTTTGTGGGAGGAGCTCTTTGGTGGAAAGACTTGTTTGGTGACCCTCACCGCCTTCCCTACTCTTACCTCCTAGCTTTTGAAAGATTCCCCCATCAGCCCTTCTCAAATACTGCCTTCCTGCTCTTGGGACCCAGCGTCTGAAATATCAGCCTCTGCCTTCCTGCCTCATTTACATTTCAAAAGGTCTCTTTAGGATTTGATTGGGCTCTAAGATAAACTTAAGAGCCTATCTCGGGTTCATCTTCCTCCTTAGCTCTGTAGTTCTAACCTTAGCTGCACATTAGAATCACCTGGGAAGCTATTTAAAAATACTGATGCCTGGGACCTACTCAGACCAATGATGTGGGAATCTCTGGGGCTGGGATCTTGGGTATCACTTTTTAAAATTTCCCCTAGGTAATTCTGATTTGCCCCCAGGTTGAGAGCCACTGTGCTGAGTCCACTCTGGTTTCTGTTGAAGAAGGTACATTTTCTCTTTCCAGGTTTTTGGAGCTAGAACAAGAGTTCTGTCCAGAACTGGTCCCAGGTCAGCTCTGGTTTTGCTGTGGGACCTTTCTCTTGCCTTCAGTAAAGAGAAGGTTCTCACCTCCAGGGGTGGGGTGTGAGAGGTGGCGGACAGGAAGCACATGTATTCAAACTACTTGGAAGCATGCACAGAGATTACCTGCCCGACTTAAAAAGTCAAATGCAACCCAAAAGTGGTTTTATACTCCACTAAGTGAAATACTCACTTCTCTCAAGGGAAGACGTGTTCAGTGGACTCATGCCTTTGAGTGACTTTTTTAAACGCTGAGAAACTTCAGAAAAGATGATTGTAACAATTCCTCAAATTCCCCTCTATAGAACTTGTGCCATTTTGCGTTCTTGCCACTGATATTGAGTGTTCCTGTTTTTCCATCGCTTCATCAATAGAATGTGTTGTCAGATGTTTGGATTTTTGCCAATCTGATAGGTGAGAAATTGTATCTCAGTGTAGTTTTAATTTGCATTTCTCTTCCATGAATAGGGTGAGCATCTCCCTATGGTTGGAGCCATTTACCCTTCTTTGCCTGTGAACTGGTTTTCTTCTCTAGCTCATTTCTCTGTAGGTTTGTTGGACTTTATCTTGTGACTCTTTTTATATATTTAGGATATTAACCATTTGTCTGTCATACACTACAAATATTTTTTCCCAGTCATTTATATTTTTACTTTTCTTAGAGCATTTCTTTGCCCCGGGTAGAATTTGCTTATCTAATCAAATGTATCAATTTCTTCCCCTATTGCTTGTGTATTTTTGTGTGTGTGTGTTTTTTTTTTTTTTTTTTTTTGCCTCATTGCGCAGCCTGTAAGATCCTAGTTCCCCCAACCAGGGATAGAACCCTTGCCCCCTGCACTGGGAGCATGGAGTCTTAACCACTGGACCACCAGGAAAATCCCTGCTTCTGTGTTTTTGAATCATGATGATTATCAGAGCCTTACTTTGCTTTAATCTGCACGAAAACCTACCATTTACATTGTAAAAAAAATAATCAGTTCCCCATCATTTCTAAGCCTCTTATATAATTATGATTTGTTTTACCATATTCATTTTGTTTATTAATGTGTGTTAGTTGCTCAGTTGTGTCCGACTGTTTGCGACCCCATGGACTGTAGCCAGGCTTCTCTTTCCATGGAATTCTCCAGGCAAAACTGGAGCAGGTTACCGTTCCCTTCTCCAGGGGATCTTCCTGACCCAGGGATGACAGCCTGGTCTGCCACATTGCAGGCAGCTTCTTTACCATCTGAGCCACCAGGGAAGCCACCTAGAGTTCCATGTAAAAGTGATATCGTATAGTATTTGTCTTTCCCTGTCTGACTTATTTCATCTAATGTAAGAGAAATATTACTGTTTATTAATATCCACTCTGAATTAAAGTTCTCACTACAATGCCAGTTCCTTGAGCTCAGGATTCCCCCTGAGATGGAGATTTGCATGCAGAGGCTTATGGAAGTGTCCTCCTGGAATAACGCCATCAGAGATGGAGGCAGCAGGAGAAGCTGAGTTGGAGAGCATTCATACTCGTGGCCTCAGCTGATCCCGTGGGGAGCTCTGGAGCTGGTGTGGGAAGAGGGCATGGACTAGTCATTGAATGTGGCTTCCCCCCCATTGCCCCCTCGCCCCCACAGGGAGGGCACAAGACCTTGGATGAGGTGGTTGCCCTCAGCCAGTGACCATCGCTGGAAGGGGGACTAGAGGAATGTTCTAGTACTAAGGGGAAGATCTGGGCATAACACTCCAATATCCCCCTGGGTACCCTATCTGTCCCCTTACTCTGCCTGGCACATGATGGGTGCTCAGGGAGTCTTTGGTGAATGAATGAAAGACAAACAAGAATGGAAACCCAGATTTTCCAGGTCTTGGGCTCAAGCCAATTAGATCACAATTCCGGGGTGGGAGAGAGGGGAGGAACCCTGGGCAGGTGAACCTGGCTCTCCGTTTGCAGTCACTGGGTGGTCTTAAGGCTCCTCTAACTCAGCAGTTGGCGCTGCTCGAGGCTGGCCATGGCTGGGCTGGGCTGGCTGGGGAGGGGAGGGGAGGGTTCTCAGCGGAACCCTGGCTGCTGTGACTGCTCTTGGATGAGCATCACCCTTGTGAGCTTTCAGCTCAATTTATTTTTAATCCTCATCCAGCACTCCTTGAAGAAAAGAGGAACGCGCTCCCTGGGGAAGACCGACAAGAAGCCTTCAGTGCAGGTACTTCTGGTCAGCCTCCACAGCCGCAGGCGGCATAACCCAAGCGGCAGGTTTTAGTCTGAAGGCCCCTGGCTTAACAAGTGGCCCGAGGAGTCCCCAGAGGTGTCCACCCCTCCCCTGTTTCTACTCCGTCCTCCCCTTGTTCATTTTCTTCGCTTTGATGCCAGCTTTACTTCTCCAAACTACACCCTGAACCCATGGTTCTCACATGGTCTGCTCTGTATAGTGCTGTCTGTAGCACAGGTCAGGCACAGAATACAGTTAGTCTCGAGTGGTTCTGGATGATCAGGGTGTCAGGCACTTTTTCTGTATTGTCTCCTTTCATTTTCTTCATGGTCTGTTGGGGGCAGTGTTATTGCCCCATTTTACAGATGAGAAAACTGCAGTAGCAATGGTAGTAGTACTAGCAGCAACAGTCACCCTGACAGAATGTCACTTACTCCAGGAAGCCCTCCTGGATTCCTCAGGCTGCTATATGTGTGCCCCATTTGTGTACTGCGCCCACCTCTCTGCCTCCCCTCTGGACCCCCAGTGCTTAAGCGTCAAGACTCTGTTCCCAACACCCAGTAGTTAGAGTTCCCCGAAACGGTGTGGCTGAGCCTCCCAGCACTAACTTTCCTGGCTCCTGCCTGTTCCCTGTTCCCCCTCCGGCCCCAGGAGGACAGCGCGGACCTGAAGTGCCAGCTGCACTTTGCGAAGGAAGAGTCGGCGCTCATGTGCAAGAAGCTCACCAAGCTGGCCAAGGAGAACGACGGCATGAAGGAGGAGCTGCTCAAGTACCGCTCGCTCTACGGGGACCTAGACGGCGCCCTGTCGGCGGAGGAGCTGGCGGATGCCCCCCACTCGCGGGAGACGGAGCTCAAGGTGCATCTGAAGCTGGTGGAGGAGGAAGCCAACCTGCTGAGCCGCCGCATCGTGGAGCTGGAGGTGGAGAACCGCGGCCTGCGGGCCGAGATGGACGACATGAAGGATCACGGCGGCGGCTGCGGGGGCCCAGAGGCCCGCCTGGCCTTCTCCGCGCTGGGCGGTGGCGAGTGCGGGGAGAGCCTAGCCGAGCTGCGTCGACACCTGCAGTTCGTGGAGGAGGAAGCCGAGCTGCTGCGGCGCTCCTCCGCCGAACTGGAGGATCAGAACAAGCTGCTGCTGAGCGAGCTGGCCAAGTACCGCTCGGAGCACGAGCTGGACGTGACGCTGTCGGAGGACAGCTGCTCGGTGCTCAGCGAGCCCTCGCAGGAGGAGCTGGCGGCCGCCAAGCTGCAGATCGGCGAACTTAGCGGCAAGGTCAAGAAGCTGCAGTATGAGAACCGCGTGCTCCTCTCCAACCTCCAGCGGTGTGACCTGGCCTCCTGCCAGAGCACGCGGCCCATGCTGGAGACGGACGCCGAGGCTGGCGACTCCGCCCAGTGCGTGCCAGCTTCCCTGGCCGAGGCCCCGGGGCCCACGGCCACTCGGCTCTGCCGGGCCCGGGAGGCCGAGGCCCTGCCGGGGCTGCGGGAGCAGGCCGTCCTGGTCAGCAAGGCCATCGACGTCCTGGTGGCCGACGCCAACGGCTTCTCTGCCGGCCTGCGCCCCTATCTGGACAACGAGTGCGTCGACTTCCGGCTGCTTGAGGCCCCAGACAACAACAGCGAGGGCCCCAGGGACGCCAAGCTGATGCACGCTCTCCTGGTGCGGCTGAGCCTGTTCCAGCAAGAGCTCAACGCCTTCACGAGGAAGGCGGACTCGGTGCTCGGGGGCCCCGTCAAGGAGCCTCCGGAGCCCTTCTCCACACTGCCTGCCTTGAGCTCCCAGGGTCCCTCCAAGGAGATTCTTCTGGCCAAAGACCTTGGCTCAGACTTCCAGGTAAGAGGTCCCAATCAAGGGCCCTATTGCTTCCCCCCCCCCCCCCCCCCCCCCACCCGGCCGCACTGTGCAGCAGGCAAAACTTCTCTGATCAGAGATCGAACCCACGCCCCCTGCAATGGATGCGTGCAAAGTCTTAACCACTGGCTGTGCTGTGCTAAGTCGCTTCAGTCATGCCCGACCCTGTGCAACCCCATGGACTGTGGCCCGCCAGGCTCCTCTGTCCCTGGGATTCTCCAGGCAAGAATACTGGAGTGGGTTGCCAGGGCCTCCTCCAGGGCATCTTCCCAACCCAGGAATCGAACTGGCCTCTAAGTCTCCTGCATTGGCAGGCTGGTTCTTCACCACTAGCACCACTGGGAAGCCCCTTAACCACTGGACCACCGGGAACTCCCCCGTAACTTTTTATATATTTGTGTATATACACACACACACACACATATATAAACCTTTTACTGAACCATATCATACAGAGAAGCACACAAAACACAAATGGACAGCTTAATGAATTTTCCCAAGGTGAGCACACCCATGTCATTATCGAGATGACAAGAACCCCAGCAGCCCCTCCACAGGTCCCCTTTTAGCCACTGTCCCCACTCCCAAGGGTAACCCTTCTCTCAATTCAGTTCTGTCTTTGAACTTTGCATAAGTTGAATCACACAGAACACACTCACCTGTGCCTGACTTCTTTCACTCACCATTAAGTTTGCTGTCTCAGGTAGAAGTAGTTCCGAGTATTCTCCTGACCGGGTATGACCTCATGGAGTGACTATACCACAGTTCCTTTAGTCATTGACCATTGATAGATACAGGCTCCTCTGTCCATGGGCTTCTCCAGGCAAGCATACTGGAGTGGGTTGCCATGCCTTCCTCCAGGGGATCTTTCCCACCTGAGTCTCTTTTATCTCCTGTATTCTGCCAAGCGCCACCTGGGAAGCCCCTAAGACCTGACACAGTCAAATAAAGTTAATTCATTAAAAGAAAAAATTCATGGAGAAGTTGCAGTCTGCCAATCACCGGAGGTGAGTCCACTTAGGTCCCTGCCCTCAGGTGCCCGGTCAGAGGCTCCCACAGAGCCTGGGACCTGGAGTGGCGCTGTTTCTGGCACCCCCATATGCCCCTCCCCAGGGCCACTTTTAGCTTCTTCTGCTTGGGCCTCTAGGTGCAGCCTCCTGACCTCAGGGACCTGCCAGAATGGGAGCCCAGGATACGAGAGGCCTTCCACACCAGCGACCTGGACTCCAAATCTGACCCTAGCCGGAGCTTCAGACCTTACCGAGCTGAAGACAATGATTCCTACGCCTCTGAGGTGGGCCTGGGCCCACGGAAGCAGGGGCGAGGGGTAGGAGGAGAGTGGCTGAGGTGACTCAAGAACAGAGTGACCTGTGGAGAATCTTAGCCGGTGTTGATATGGATTCTGAGTGTTTCCTTTGGTTCCACGCTTCCTGGCAACAAGGGCTGGATGAGAAACAAGGAAGTTTGGGCCATTCTCAGGACCTGATGTCAGGAAGTTTATAAACTCATCTGAGGAAGTTTTGGTTTTTTAAAATTTATTTTTGGCTGCGCTTCGTTGCTGCCGGCTTTCTCTCGTTGCAGCAAGCAGGGGCTACTCTTCCTTGCAGTGCGCAGGCTTCTCCTTGCGGTGGCTTCTCTTGTTGCAGAGCACAAAGTCTAGGCTACGGACCTCAGAACCCGGGCCCTCTGCATTGGGAGTGCAGAGTCTTAACCTAGGGACCACCTGGAAAGTCCCTCAAGTAATTTTCATAAACTGAACACTCCTATGTAATCAGCAAGCAGATCAATGAATAACCCATGACCTGTCCCTGGAAGCTTCCCTGCTAGTCCCCATTTAGTCACATCCTGACTTCTAACCAGATAGATTTGTTTTGCCTGTTTAGCTCCAAATCCTTATAAACAGAATTTCCCCTGAAAATGTAGTTTTATTGTCTTTTTCATAGGAGTTTCTTACCTTATAAACAGCAAATAATTATAACAGAATCCCTAAGTAGCATAGCATAAGGATGGAAAAAGAAAATCAAGATCACAAGATTAACACATAGTTAACTACTGTGAATGTTTAGTTTGCTTAACTTGTTATTGAAATATAGCATAAAAATATACGTATAGTAAAGGGCACTATCCTTTTTGTTTTTTTGGCCACACCTCTCAGCTTGTGGGATCTTAGTTCCCTGACCTGCACCTTCGGCAGTGAAAGCACGTTGTCCTAACCACTGGACCACCAGAGAATTACCAAGGGCACTATCCTTAAGAGTACAGTTGAATGGATTTTTACATATACATAGACCCATTAAACACATATGTTTGATCCCTGACTTACCTAAGCTGTTTGTAAATTATTACAGTTATAAACAATGAGAGGAACATTTTTGTGAATACACTTAGTTTTCATCGTATATTATTTTCTTCAAATAAATTTTCGCCAGGAAGTATCAAGTTAAAATTCTAATAATAGCTAGATTTGATGTGCACTGTTTCATTTCATCGTCATGACAACCCACTGAAGTAGGGACCTGCCATCATGCCTGGAGTATACGTGAAGGATAGCTTGGGTCTGACTTCCTGCTGTCTTGCTCCCCTCTGACTGTCATCCTTTGACTCCGGTTCCTATCCTTCTGCTCTCTCCCTGCTCCTCATCTGTGTCCCTCATCTCAACCCCAGATCAAGGAGCTGCAGCTGGTGCTGGCCGAGGCCCACGACAGCCTCCGGGGCCTGCAAGAGCAGCTCTCCCAGGAGCGGCAGCTCCGGAAGGAGGAGGCCGAAAGCTTCAATCAGAAAATGGTGCAGGTGGGTGGGGTCCTATCCCGCACCTACTGCAGCCTCTCTTCCCTGAACTGAGGGCGGAGACCCTGGCGGTCCTTGGGTTTTCAGAGGCAAGCATGTGAAGGGCAGCCTGTGTCTTTGCACGCGTGCTGCACTGGTGCTTATGCATTAACTGTGCTGGGCTGGAATCCTGGGCTTGTCATGGACTGTGTGACCTGAGGCCCATCCTCTCTCTTGGGGCCTCCGTGTCCCATCTATGAAATATTGCCCCCCTCAGAGCTGAAGTTCTGTATTAGAAAGTCCATTACCCTAGTTGGTAATCAAGATGGTAGTTCTGCTAGTAGAAATCATTTATGAAGCCCTTACTCTATGTCAGGATTGCAATGCACTTTCCATACATCATGTCCTTTAATCATGTTTTCCCCTGTGAGGTGTCCCCCTTTTACACCTGGAAAAACTGATGCCCAGAGGGCCAAAGTGCTTTGCCCAAGACTCCACTTGCAGGGCGAGGTGGAGCTGGGATTCTAATCCAGGTTATTGGTTTCCTCTGAGCCATGATACCTCGTTGCGTCCTAGGGTATTCATGTCAGCAGCCTTCCTCACCCCAAGCATGGCCTTTGCTTTGCATGTTGGGTCACCCCTCCCTGCCATCATCACTCACCCTCCCAGGTGCCTCATTAAATGTGAGAGTCCATGTGAAACACTGGTGCCCAGTACGAGCTCATTGTGAAAAAGTGAAAGTGTTAGTTGCTCAGTCTTTTCCAACTCTCTCCCACCCCATGGACTGTAGCCTGCCAGGCTCCTCTGTCCATGGGATTCTTCAGGCAAGAATACTGGAGTGGGTAGTCATTCCCTTCTCCAGGGGGATCTTCCTGACCCAGGCCTATGAACCTGGGTCTTCTACATTGCAGGCAGATTCTTTACCATCTGAGCCACCAGGGAAGCTCACCTGGGCTCATTAGATAAAGTCAGTGTTTTTATAATCAGACAGAGCGGGTTCAGATCCCAGCGCTTCCACTGATTACTGTGGTTGCTGTTGTTTTTATGAGTTTCCTTTCCCTGGAGTAGCAGAGGGAGGTGTCTGTTTCAATAGAATGAACTGCTAGTGACAGAATCCCCAGCAAGGTCACCACTAGGCACCACATGTAATTTCTGCCTTTATCTGAGGTCTGGAATGGGAAGAATCGGGGTCTCCAAGACAACCGGGGCGGCTCACGCTCTGGTCCCTCTTGCAGCTGAAGGAGGACCAGCAGAGGGCGCTCCTACGGCGCGAGTTTGAGCTCCAGAGTCTGAGCCTACAGCGGAGGCTGGAGCAGAAATTCTGGAGCCAGGAGAAGAACATGTTGGTGCAGGAGTCCCAGCAGTTCAAGCACAACTTCCTCCTGCTCTTCATGAAGCTCAGGTGGTTCCTCAAGCGCTGGCGGCAGGGCAAGGTTTTGCCCAGCGAGGGGGATGACTTCCTTGAGGTATGGTTCCCCTGGGACTGGGACTGGGGTGGGAGTGGGGTGGAAGAGAGAGGAGGGGAAGGAGCACCCAGCTGGGTCAACACAGCCCTGGGACTCAGATCCAAGCCATCAGCCTGCAGCTTCCATCCCTGCATTCATGCACTCATTCGCATCAGTTTGTTGAGAGCCAGCTCTTCACTGAGTGCTGTGGCAGGTGCTGGGGGTACTGTGGTGAAGACTTGGTCCCAGACTCGCCCGGAGGAAGTCTCCTTGGGGGCCAGTAGGTCTTTAACACCTCTCTGGTATTCCTTGGTTTCCCTTTTTAACAAGCCTGAGTCTTCAGCTGGCAACTGTATCTGGGTGAATTTAATGGTCTAGTTTTGTTGCTTTTGCATTCTATGCAAATATGATATATAAATGTTTTTATACAGTAAAATGCACACATCTTACGTGTACAGCTGATGAAGTTTTATAGTACACACCCCACAGATACACAGTATAGCATCCCCCAGATTACAATGAGCACATTTCCAGTGCCCCAGAACATTCCTCAGTTCCCCAGGTGATAAGCCCATCCCAGCAGTCAGCACTGTCCTGGCTTCATAAACACCGTGGATTAATTTCACCTGTTCTAAAACTTTATAAAGACATCTAGTCTTTTGTGTCTGGCTTTTGCTTAATAGGCATGCAGAATCCTCCCAGATCAGGGATTGAACCCATGTCTCCTGCATTGACAGGCAGATTCTTTACTACTGAGATAACAGGGAAGCCCCTAATTTATTTTTAATGTTATCTTTGACAATGGTAATTGGCAGTGACTCTCCATTTTTAGTAATAATATCAACTTCCTTTTTAATTTTAATTTTATTTAAAAAATGTTTATTTATTTGGCTGAGCTGAGTCTTAGTTGTAGCATGCAGTATCTTTAGTTGCAACATGTGGGATCTAATTCCCTGACCAGGGCTTGAACCCGGGCCCCCTGCATTGAGAGCTTGAAGTCTTAAGTCACTGGACCAACAGAGGAGTCCCTCACCTTTCTTTTTTTACATTTATTTATTTAACCAGAAGGAGTAGGTTGACTTAAAAGCATCATTGATAGTACAGGTAGTATTTGGGTGTGGCAGGAAATAGGACTAGTGGGGCTTTGGGAATGTGTGAAGGCTGGGAAGGACTCACGTGGCCCGTTGGTCCTGCAGCCTGTGAAGGCTGCAGGTTGACCTCAGATCCTTGACCTCAGATCCTCATCCTCCTGTCACAGTCAGCCAGCACGCTCACATTACTGGGAGAAGGGGACAGGTAAGGATGTCATACCTGTCACATCCACCTGAGTTGGCACTGCTCACCTGGCCTTTTGAGTACCTCTGGTCTAGACCAGGCTTTGCCCTTCTCTCATTCAAGTTACTCATTCCACAGTCAATGGAGACTAGTGGCCACCCCAGTGTACCCCTCGCTGGGGTCCCCTAGAGTAGCCTGAATGTCCCAATAGCAGGGGATGGTGGTTAGAACTGAATCTGTAGCAAGCGTTCCCTCCCCTACCCCCAGCAGAGCTCATGATTCTTCTCACAGGCCACCCACTTACTCCTGAAGGGCCTCGAGAGAGAGTTGCTGACCAGTTTCAGTGGACATGCTCCCTGCTGCCCTTGTCCAGGAATGTCTGACCCAAAGGTGCCCCTATGAGAAGCACCTTGAAAGCCCAGCATGGCTGCCCCTTGAGCATCACTCTTTGTGACACCTGGGTACTATTATTTTTTTTTTAATCTTATCCATGTATTTACTTATTGGAATATAATTGCTTTACCATATTGTATTAGTTTCTGCTTTACAACATCATGAATCCTGTATAAGCATACATATGCCCTCTCCCTCTTGAGCCTCCCTCCCACCCCTGGGTACTACTATTTGAAACCACTGTCTGCTTCAGGACCACCCCTCCTGTTTGGAAGTCCCACACAAGCCTCTGGATGAAGCCCAGTGTGGTTTGTTTTTTTATATATTTTTTAATTTATTTCTTAAATTATAGTAAAATATGTATAACATAAATTTTAACCATTTTTAAGTTTATAATTCAGTGACATTAATTCACATTCTTGTGCAACCATCACCACCATTCAGAACTCTGTCTTACAAAATTGAAACTCTTACCCATGAACTCTTTATCCCTCCCTGTGCCTGCCCCTGGCAACCACTACTCTGCTCTCTGCTTATATGAGTTTGTCAGATTCCATATATAAGTGAGATCTTGTAGTATTTGTGTCTCTAGCTGATTTTGCTTAGCATAATGTCTTCCAGGTTCATCTGCATTATCACAGATAGTAGGATTTCCTTCCTTTATAAGACTGAGTAATATTTCCTTGCGTCCATATGTCACATTTGCTTTACTCTTTCATTTATAGACAGACACTTAGGTTGTCTGTCTCTGTATCTTGGCTATTGTGAATAATGCCACAGTGAACGCACAGAGATCCGAATTTCATTTCCTTTGGATATGTATCCATAAGTGGGATTGCTAGATCATATAGGGGTTCTATTTTAAAATTTTGGGGAAACCTCTACACTGTTTTTCACAGGGGAGATGTTTTGCCCCCAGAATTGTCTACAGGCCATATAGCCTGTATTTTAAATCAGTTTGTTGCAAGCAAATTCTCTTTATTTGGTGAAAATCTTTCTAGCCATTTCAATGGACTGGAATAACAAAGAGAAACAGAAACTTACTTTAGGAGAAAAATAAGGTATAAGCATAGAAAATGAAATGATATGTATACCTATAATAAATAGAAACATACGTACTTACTGAAATAGACATAAATAAATAAATAATAAGTGTAGGGGCTTCTGTGGTGGCTCAGAGAGTAAAGAATCTGCTTGCAATGCAGGAGACCCGAATTCAATCCTTGGGTCAGGAAGATCCCCTAGAAGGGAATGGCTAGAAATAGACATAATTAATAAGAAATAAACATAACCACCCATATTGTAAAATATATGTATATATACACACATATAAAATATGATATAAAGCCCAGTGTATAAAAATGTATATACGCAAATGCATAATAAAATACATATAACTATGACATATATATGATACTATATATATATACTATGACATATATACTATAACATATATAACTATATGAATAAGGGGCTTCTCAGGTGGCTCAGTTCGTGAAGAATCCACCTGCCAACGCAGGAGATGCAAGAGACTCGGGTTCCATCCCTGGATTGGGAAGATCGTCTGGAGGAGGAAATGACAACCCACTCCAGTATTCTTGGAAACTTCATGGACAGAGGAGCCTGATGAGCTACAGCGCATGGGGTTGCAAACAGTTGGACACAGCTGAGCACACACGCACTCGGGTGCATGGGCCCAGGGCCCAGGAGTACAAATAACAAGCGATACATATTCATACTTTGAAAGAACATATATGTCCACATAGGCAAAAGTGAAACTGTACGACTTCCCTGGTGGCTCAGACGGTAAAGCGCCTGTCTACAATGTGGGAGACCCGGGTTCAATCCCTGGGTCGGGAAGATCCCCTGGAGAAGGAAATGGCAATCCACTCCAGTACTATTGCCTGGAAAATCCCATGGATAGAGGAGCCTGGTAGGCTACAGTCCATGGGGTCGCAAAGAGTCGGACATGACTGAGCGACTTCACTTCATGTGGATGATAACCCCTCATATATTGAGTATTTACAGTGTCCTGGGCTCTGTGTCAAATGCTCTCAGTGGATAATTCCATTAGATATCCACACATACCCTATGATTTGGAAACAAGTACTACCCCCATTTTACTACAGATAAAGATCTTTGATTCCTGGTCCTCAGTTCTGAAATACAGAAATTCTGAGAACTGTTTTGTTGAGTCTAACTCAGATGGAAAAAGTTAACCTGATATTCATTTGGCAGTAAAACCTTTATTTATCCCATTTCATTAGTATTCACATGTTTGAAGGGGAAATACTGGTGTTGGTGAGCACAGGGTGTTACTCCAGACGGGGCTGTTATATAATATACAGTGTGGGTACCATATTATCTTTCCAAATCCTGATTAATTCTGAATTCCAAGCACACCTGGCCTCAAAGAATTTCAGAGAAAGAATTGCGCACCTGTGTATACAGATAATAAAGTCTGCCTGTTGGACTGCCCTGGGGATCGGTGGTTAAGAATCCACCTGCCAATGCAGAGGGCATGGGATCCCTGGTCCAGGAAGATTCCACATGCCACAGGGCAGCTAAGCCTGTGCGCCACAACCACTGAAGCTCTCACACCCTAGAGCCTAGGCTCCTCAACAAGAGAGGCCGTGGCAGTGAGAAACCCAGGCACCACCACTCGAGAATAGGCCCTGCTCACTGCAGCTAGAGAAAGCCGGCATGCAGCAGCAAAGACGCGGCACAGCCAAAATGAAATAAGCAAATAAATACATTTGTTTAAGTTTGTGTGTTTAGATACTGGTGACCAAGGATGGAACTGGGTGTTTATTCACATAGGCCGTTCTACCCGCACATACTTCCCAGTGCGTGCCCTGACCCTGGGAACTTCTTCATTTGGTTTTCAGGACACCATATTCTCTTGGTTTTCTTTCCACCTCACTGGTTGCTCCTTCTCAGTGTCCTTGGCTGGACCCTCCTTTTCTTCCTGAACTGACCCCTTAAGGTCACAGTTGCCAGGGTTTATAGCCCTCAGGCCGTATCTCTCCTTTTACCTTTGCCTGCTGCCTTGGAAAGCTTGTCCAGGCACTTGGCTTCCATGGCCTTTCCTGCACGTGTGAATCTATCTAGAACCTACCAATCTGCCCGCGCCGCACTGCCCAGCCCTGTCACCACCCCCATCTGAACCATCATCACTTCTTGCTTGGATCATCACTGCAGCCTCCTAACTGGTCTTCCCACTGTTGCCCTTGCACCCTTCCACCGAGCATCTTCTATTCAAAACAGGCGGGCACCAGGCTGCGTGTACTCCATGTGGATGGTGCCCCCTGGTGCTGTGGAGCTCTGTTTCTACCCTATAAAGTATCCTAACACAGCAGCCAGAGTGATCTCACAAAATTGGAAGTCAGGTCAGTGTCACTCCTTAGCACAGCCCTCCTCTGGCTCCCACGTCACCCAGAGAAGAAGCAGAAGTCCCTACAACACCTGGTCAACCCGCCTTGGTCCTCGTACCTCACACTTTCTTCCTGGCTCTCCTGCTCTTCCTCAGACAGACATGTTCCCACTTCATGGCCTTTGCATTTGCTGTCGTCGTTCCCTGGAATTCTCAACCTGCAGGTCTTCACATGACTTATTCTTTTACTTCCTTCAGAACTTTGCCCGAATACTACCTCCTCCCTGAGGCTTCCTTGACCACCAGTGGAGCACATCCTAGCTCTTTTCATGGTTCTCTTCTTCTTCATAGCACTTAATATTATGGAATATTTCATATACTTAATGACATTTCATGTATTTCACATATCTGTTTGTTTTATTGCTACTGGAATGAAGGCTCGAGGGGACCAGGGTCTGTCTTACTCACTGACATATCCCCAGCTTTGAACAAGGACCTGGTGCATGGCAGATATTCAGTAAATATGTGTCAAATAAGGGACTTCCTTGGTGGTCCAGTGGTTAAAACTTCATGCTGTCAATACAGGGGGCACAGGTTTGATCCTGGATCAGGGAACTAAGATCCCACATGCTCTCAGACACAGCTAAAAAAAAAAAAAAAAAGTCAAATGAATGAATTAATGAACAGTAAATAAACACTCTCTTCTCCTTCTCTCCCCTCTTGAACTAGCCCTGATCTCCTGGGGTGACTCTGGACTCCTGTCCAGAATCAATTAATAGCAACCCCCGCCCCCAGGAAGGGCCCCCGTCTGTCTACCCAAACCTCTGGTTGCCCTTATCTATAGTTAAGAGGGTGCTGTGGCCCTTTTAATCCAATCACTGTGCCTCCTTGGATAACAGAGCTATTTCTGAGTAGTTCTCAGGGATGTCTCATGGTCCTTGGGGCAGAAGAGATGGTTGCGGGGTAGGGGAGAGGGCCAGAAGGACCTGACTCTCTAGCTATGCTCCTTGGCCTGGATGGTGCCTAGGAGTAAAAGTTAAAGTTTGGGAAATCAGTGCCTAGCTGGGGTGCCTTTGGTCCATAAGTCCTCATATTTGCTTCCTGCCTGTCTATTCAGCCCCCTTTTTATCTAAGTCACTAGGCTGTATCCTCTCCCCCTGAGGGTTAGACCCTCAGGCGTGATGCTCTGCCACCCCCTGATCAGTTTGTTTTTTAAAAAATAGGTAAATAGCATGAAGGAGCTGTACCTGCTAATGGAGGAAGAGGAATTGAATGCCCAGCATTCTGATAACAAGACCTGCACAGGGGACAGCTGGACCCAAAACACGGTGAATTCTCAGCCCATTTCCAGTCCTGTCCATTTGTTCCTTTGTCTGTTTAGTGATCATGTCTTGCGGCTTTTCTGACTGCAGCCCTACACCGGGGACTAGAGCTACAGAGGGTCATTGCCTGGTCACTGGCCGCAGATGCTCAGTACTGTGCGGTACATAAGTCATTCCAGGGCAGTGATAGAGGGTCAGATGATGGATTGTGGGGTCACAGGGAAGAGAGCAGTTAATTCTGTTCAGAGTGTAGGGGATGGTATTACAGAGAAGGGGTTTTAGGTGGTAGGTTTTGAAAGATGAATAGGAGCTTGCCTAATAAAGAATGAGGAAAAGGCCATTCTGTACCAAAAGAACTGTGTTTGCAGAGGTGCGGCAAGGTATTCTGAGACTGGCTGCAGCTTAGGATGTTCATAGTGGGGTTAAGGACAGCAGGCTGGAGTGAGCTGTATGAAGAAAGACCTTGTGGCCTAGGATCAGGAACTTTCAAATCGAGGCGGGGGTAGTGGAGCAGTGGGGTCAGGCTCCCAGGGGTACCCACACTAAGCTGGGTTATAGGTGGGAAACAGGTCATGTGCCCAAGATTAGGCCCAAGTCAGATAGGTAGACTCCAGCATTCAGATTGCTCATCTGGCCCCTGGTGGGTCAGAGAATGCAGTTGCTGAGCAGGGAGAAAGACCCAGGCCTAGATGCTGCAGAGCCTCAGAGAAGCCAGAGCCGAGCTCAGCTTTAGGCTGAATAATTGGTGTAACTACAGAATTTTGTGTTTATGTGAAGCTGGGGCGTGTGTCAGCCTTGGAGGGGCCTGGGCTGGGCTTGTTATGCCTGTTTTATGAAGAGATGATCCAGAGCAGTCGTGGGACTTGCCTGAGGCCTGGTAGAGTCCCACACTGAACTCTGGATGAGTTCCCAGTCCAGCCTCCCCTCCTTGCTGCTCTGAAAGTTCCTGACTGAGACCTTGCCCCCATCTGCAGCCCAATGAGTACATCAAGACCCTGGCCGACATGAAGGTGACGCTGAAGGAGCTATGCTGGCTGCTCCGGGATGAACGCCGTGGCCTGACTGAGCTTCAGCAACAGTTTGCCAAGGCCAAGGCCACCTGGGAAACAGAGCGGGCGGAGCTCAAGAGCCATACTGCCCTGGTGAGTGTCTCACCGGCCAGGGACATCCCTCTCCTTGTTCCTGTCTCTGCCAAGGTCTCAGCTGTCAGACTGGGAAACAGGATGGCCAAGCCATGCTCCTAGAAGCATAGGAATCACTTTACTTGCTTTGTGGCCCAGAAAAGGCAAGAGTCTTGACTAGATCACACAGCAAGGATACCAGAAGCAGTGGAGGCGGGGGGTCTCTGGGCTAGGAAAGGCAGGTGAGGGGTTGGCAAAGGAGCCTGGGGGCATCACGGGCACCTTTCCCATACCACAGGCTCACAGGCGAGGCCAGAACACTTAAATGCCTGTCTGCGCCTGACGGCATCTTCATCCTCACACTTAGACTTCTGTGGCTTGCTGTCCTTGTAAAATCCCCTTAACTCTCTGCTCCATCCACTCAAAGTGGGGGACTCCCCTCCCTACAAGCCAAATAATCAAAGGACCCTCAACCAGGAGCCCTGGGTATTTAGTCTCTGCTGTGTGCCTGGCAGCAAGTTAGCTGCCCTCTACTGTGGTCTGAGAAGTGTGAGGGTGGGCTTCCTCCCACTCAGAGTGCTCTCACCAGCCCCATACCGCCTGCACTGCCCAGCTTCCTCCTCCCTGCCCCTGCTGCAGGCTGCCTTCCCAGGCATCATGGGCCCTTTGGAGGTGGGTACACCGACTATCTTTGTTGGGCAAGTGACAAGACAGGCACAGAGGAGTTCAGTTTCTTCTCCAAGATCACCCAGCTAGTAAATGGCAGACCTGATCCTCACTCCCCAAACCTTTGCCCTCCTGACTTCTCATGACCGTGATCCCCCCTTCTTCCCAATTCTCAAACTGCTGGCTTCCCAGTGCCACCAGTCTGTCCTCCCAACCTTCCCTGCAGATCTCACAGCTCCCTTCCCATCTGCACTTTCCACAGTGTCCACTGTTCATACTGCCCCACAGCCCCAGCCATTGCAGGGGCCGCTCCCCCATGGGAATCTGACCACAGCCTGGGGTGCGGGGTGCCTCGATTCCACATGGCATCTTTACCTCCTGCTCCCTCCTCTCCCGAGCTTGGGACCAGGAAAGCCGTTACTCTTGAGTGATTCCTGCACACATTTGTTTATGTTTAGACTGCATATCTCCCACTAACTATAAACCCTGGTAAGTGTTGATGAAATGCCATGAGAAGCAATAACTAGGAACCTCTGCCATTTTGTAGCTACGTGACCTGGGGAAAGTAACCTCTCTGAACCTCTTCCCCCTTGGTAAAAATATCAAAAATGGTAGTTATCTTGCTGAGTTTTCTTGAGGATACACATAGTGCCTGAAAAGCCCTTAGCACGGAGCTTGGTGTGTAGAAACTGCCACACAAGCTTTGATTGTGAGAAGAGACTACTTCTAACTAAAGAGGTCAGCGACGACTCCTCCTCCTCCGAGGAGAGGACCCTCCTCCCTTTGCCTACCCTCTGCTGGTGCCTGGGAGGGAAGATCATGGGAGGGGACAGCAAGGGGCCTCCCAGTGCCAGCCACCCAATTTGCTCTTCCTTCCCCAGATGGAGCTGAAGGCTGGAAAGGGGGCTGGGGATCGGACGGGGCCTGACTGGAAGGCAGCCCTGCAGAGGGAGCGGGAGGAGCAGCAGCACCTCCTGGCCGAGTCCTACAGCGCGGTCATGGAGCTGACGCGGCAGCTGCAGGTCAGCGAGCACAACTGGGCCCAGGAGAAGCTGCAGCTGGTGGAGCGGCTTCAGGGTGAGAAGCAGCAGGTGGAGCAGCAGCTAAAGGAGCTGCAGAATCGCCTGAGCCAGGTGAGGCCTGCCCCAGCCCCAGCCACCTTAAGCCACAAGCAGGGAGTTGCTGTGGGCACAGACCAGAGGGAAGACTCCTCCAGGTACTGCTGGATCCGTGTACTCAGAGACCGCGGTGGGAACCAGGTCTTCCTTCCTGCTGGTCTCATAGGCTTGCTTTCCGTGTGTTTTATTCCGAAGCAAGCTGTCCTCCAATGTGGCCTCTTTGAGTTTTGTGTTCACATCCTCACAGCTTAGCATTTGCAATGGGAAGAAAGTTTTCTTTTTCTCCACGGCTCTGATCAGCCAGGTGTGAGTCATATGTCCATATCCAGAAACTACCAAAAGTCTTGAACCAAGAGGGAAGAACCAAGGCTGGTTCCTCATGAAAATTAAAGTTCTCTGACCAAAAGAGGTAAATAGGAGAAACAGTCATTGACCATAGCCCCACTACAGTTAACACGCGCCTTGGTTATCAAGCTCTGTTTTCCTTTGTTTATTATTTCAGTTGTATAAATCAGGACTTCATCTTTATATAAGACTCAAATACTGCAAAAGCATACTCCAACCCACTCCCTTCTTTTCTTGCTATTTAAATTTACATTCAGAGATTTTTATTATCATTGATTGAATCATACTATGCTGCTGCTGCTGCTGCTAAGTCACGTCAGTCGTGTCCGACTCTGTGCGACCCCATAGATGGCAGCCCACCAGGCCCCCCTGTCCCTGGGATTCTCCAGGCAAGACCACTGGAGTGGGTTGCCATTTCCTTCTCCAATGCATGAAAATGAAAAGTGAAAGTGAAGTTGCTCAGTCGTGTCTGACTCAGCAACCCCATGGACTGAAGCCTACCAGGCTCCTCTGTCCCTGGGATTTTCCAGGCAAGAGTACTGGAGTGGGGTGCCATTGCCTTCTCCAGGGAATCATTATATATATATATATATATATGTGTGTGTGTGTGTGTGTGTGTGTATATATATAATTTAAATTTTCCCTCTTTCATAGAGAGCTGTTCACAACAGAGGGCAGAGTCATGCCATTCAGTTTAATTGCTGCTTAGCATACCTAGTGTGGAGACATCACTTTAATGTCATTCAGCTGCTGCTTAGCTGATCTAGCTGTTCCAGGAACTGCAGCATGAATTTACATAGTAATAACAACTATTACTGTATTTGAGATAATGACACTTATAAGGATGCCTATAAATGGTTGGTTTTATGATCATTTGCCAAACCTACTTTGTTGGCTCAGAGCTGCTGTCCATTCGAAAGGTGGCTCCGAGCCCGTGATCTGGGTCATGTGGGCTGCAGAGTGGAGCCTGGGGAATGGCACTGCACAAAACAGGGCCCTGCTCCCCAGCTTTGCCTGTACGTGACCACCTTCTTTATTCTTGTTCAGCTGCAGAAAGCTGCTGACCCCTGGGTCCTAAAGCACTCAGATCTGGAGAAGCAGGACAACAGCTGGAAAGAGGTGAGAGAGGTGGCAGGCTCCTGGTTACACTGCAAAATCCCTCACTTGGGGGAAATGTGACCCGGAGGATGCTAATCGTGTCCCATAGGTCACATACCCTCACGCCCTTGGGCTCCTCAATCCTGAGGTCTCTACTTCATGATTCCAGCCTTAAGACCTATGAAGGTCCCCTCCTTGCCAGCTCCATCCTTCCATGCCTGGGGAGAAAGGTTAGGTGTCTCTCTGTTTTAATTATGCTTTTCTCTAAAACAGGGCCTCTTAAAGAGCTTTGTGATCCTGGGCAAGTCACTCTGTCTCTTTGGGCCCCAGGTGCCTCACTGGTGAAATAAAAAGCATATTTTCTGCCTTAGCCCAGCCCAGCTTGTGGAGATTAATCAGTGAAGTTTGCTTCTGAACTTCAGGGGCACTGTCCGTATAGCAACACACTGAGTAAAGAAACAATGAAGCCCTTGCTCAACAGCCTGAGGGTGTCATGAATTAGATTTGGTTGCAGCAAAAGCCAATTCTGGGGAACTGAAGTAGGAGAGGATTTCATTAGGGGCTCAAGAGGGCTGGTGATGCCGGGTCAGAAAACTAGTGTAAGTCTTGGTGCAAACCCCAAATAAGACCTCAGGTCACTGCTTTCACCTTCAACTGAGCAGTGGCTACTGGTTGCTTTGTTGCTGCCATTACATCGCAGTAAGTTCTAGACAGACTCTCTTGGGTTCTCCCTTGGACCATGGTTTGGCCAAGCTTGGATCACATACCTATGGAGGGCGGGGTTAGATGCACTATAGCCAGAAACTGACCAATGGGCTTCTAGGTCGGTGCTAACAATACTCTTGCTCTACACGAGGAGCCTCAGGCAGAGGGGCTGGGGCCAGCTCCCACACTGTGGCCAGACTGACCCTTTCCTGTCTCTCTTCCATGACAGACCCGCAGTGAAAAGATCCACGACAAAGAAGCTGTTTCTGAAGCGGAGCTCGGGGGAACCGGCTTAAAGAGGTGCTGGCAGCCCCGTCCCTTTGCCCTGTCCCCAGCCCCACCCCCTGCCCCAGCCCCCGGCCTGCGGTCTGTCTTGCCGCTTTGCCTTTCTTCTTTGCTCCACATGTCCAGCACTGCACCTCCACTGAATTGAGAGAACATGGGGATATGTTTTTTATGGAACCCCAGCCACTGAGGAGCTAGGAAACTTTGGGTGATAGCAATGCTACCCTGCAATTTTTTTTTATTCTAGTCATGGAAAATGGGCCCCAGTGTATCCTAGCTGGGAAAGAAACTGTTTAGCTCCTTTTGGGGTTCTTCCTGTCTCTGGAGTTTGGAGAGTCCTCAGTTCAGTTCATTTCAGTCACTCAGTCGTGTCCGACTCTTTGCGACCCCATGAATCACAGCACGCCAGGCCTCCCTGTCCATCACCATCTCCCGGAGTTCACTCAGACTCATGTCCATCGAGTCCATGATGCCATCCAGCCATCTCATCCTCGGTCGTCCCCTTCTCCTCCTGCCCTCAATCCCTCCCAGCATCAGAGTTTTTTCCAGTGAGTCAACTCTTCTCATGAGGTGGCCAAAGTACTGGAGTTTCAGCTTTAGCATCATTCCTTCCCAAGAAATCCCAGGGCTGATCTCCTTCAGAATGGACTGGTTGGATCTCCTTGCAGTCCAAGGGACTCTCAAGAGTCTTCTCCAACACCACAGTTCAAAAGCATCAATTCTTTGGCATTCAGCCTTCTTCACAGTCCAACTCTCACATCCATACATGACCACAGGAAAAACCATAGCCTTGACTAGACGGACCTTTGTCGGCAAAGTAATGTCTCTGCTTTTGAATATGCTATCTATGTTGGTCATAACTTCTCTTCCAAGGAGTAAGCGTCTTTTAATTTCATGGCTGCAGTCACCATCTGCAGTGATTCTGGAGCCCAAAAAAATAAAGTCTGATACCGTTTCCACCATTTCCCCATCTATTTCCCATGAAGTGATGGGACCAGATGCCATGATCTTTGTTTTCTGAATGTTGAGCTTTAGGCCAACATTCTTGCTCTCCTGTTTCACTTTCATCAAGAGGATTTTTAGCTCCTCTTCACTTTCTGCCATAAGGGTGGTGTCATCTGCATATCTGAGGTTATTGATATTTCTCCCGGCAATCTTGATTCCAGCTTGTGTTCCTTTCCAGTCCAGCATTGCTCATGATGTACTCTGCATAGAAGTTAAACAAGCAGGGTGACAATATACAGCCTTGACATACTCCTTTCCCAATTTGGAACCAGTCTGTTGTTCCATGTCCAGTTCTAACTGTTGCTTCCTGACCTGCATACAGATTTCTCATGAGGCAGGTCAGGTGGTCTGTATTCCCATCTCTTTCAGAATTTTCCACAGTTGATTGTGATCCACACAGTCAAAGGCTTTGGCATAGTCTTGGACCTCTATTCCTGGTAGTACTGAGTATCCTCCTCTGGGCCCAGCCCTGTGCTGTAGCCAGGGAAACCCCAGGGGCTCTCAAGACCATGTCTCCACCATTAGGAAACCCATGAAGAGAGTTGGGGTAACAGGACCCCCCAGGGGCCATGTGAGCAGCCCAAAGCCAAGTAAGCCCTGGGGAGGAGGGTGGCTCTGGAGCTGTGATGTGAGATCTGAATTTCAGCACTGCAGGTTCTAGCTCTGTGCCCTGGTGCTGTACTTCCCATCTCGACTTATGGGGTAACAGGAACTGCCCCCTAGACTTGTCCGAGGACTGAATGGTCTGACGTGTGCAATGCTGTCACGTATGCCTGGCACTTACAGTCATCAGACAGCACGCACACCAGGTCTGGGCCAGAGATAAAGTGGTTTCCTAGATCATGTTATTATTTGTTGTTACTCAGTCATGTCTGACTCTTTGCGACCACGTGGACTATAGCCTGCCAGGCTCCTCTGGCCATGGAATTCCTCAGGCAAGAATACTGGTGTGGGTTGCCATTCCCTTCTCCAGGGGATCTTCCCAACCCAGGGATCGAAACTAGGTCTCCTGCATTGCAGGCAGATTCTTTACCATTTGAGCCACCTGGGAAGTCCTAGATTGGGCTCCCCCAAAAGTAAGCCTTCAGGCAAGGATTTGAGTGCAAATGGAACATTTGGGAGGGGATTCCAGGAAAAGTCTGGAAGTGAGACAGGAAAGGGAAGGCACCATAAAGGAGGTGTTATCAACCAGGGTACACGTGGGCAGCTGGGGCTATTTCACAAGATTGCTGTGAGCCAGAGTGGAGCGTGAGTTCTCCCACCTAAGGGGACCTGGGGACTGGCACCAAATTACCAAACTCCACCCATGGTTTGTTGATGGCTATGTCTGTACATCATGTGAAAGTTTTAGTTTCTGCTCAGTGGTAAAGAATCTGCCTGCAATGCAAGATTCCTGGGTTCCATCCCTGGGTCTGGAAGATCTGGAGAAGGAAATGGCAACCCACTCCAGTATGCTTGCCTGGGAAATCCCATGGACTGAGGAGCCTGGTGGGCTACAGTCCATGGGGTCACAAAAGAGTTGGATATGACTTCAGCAACTAAAGAACAACTGCGTGGAGGCCAAGTGTGCTCCTGCAGACAGAAAAACAGCCCTCAGGTGGAGAATGGCAGGTGCGTGGAGAATGGCAGGTGCTCGGAGCATGCAGTACTGCACGTGTAGGTGTGCGTGTGGAGGGAGTGAGAGGCAGGGCACCAACAGCATCTTTCACAAGAGGTGAGCAGGACTGTCGTAGTCCCAGCTCCCGTGAAGCGCAGGGACCAGCGAGGAAGACCAGAGTGCTTGCTCCATATAAGGCATCTTCCACTAACTCAGCCGTTCTCTCTGCTCTTCCCAGAACCAAATCTGTTTCCTCCATGTCGGAGTTTGAGAGTTTGCTGGACTGTTCCCCGTACCTTGCCGGGGAAGCCTCCCGGGGCAAAAAGCTGCCCAACAGCCCTGCTTTTGCCTTCGTGGGCGCCCAGCCAGTGGACCCGGAGAAGGGTGCCCCCGAACAGCCAGGGCTCTCGCCCCGTGACTGCAACCGCCTGGGCGCCCTGGGCTGCCCGGAGCCGGCGGGGAGGCAGATGCAACGCAGCTACACAGCGCCCGACAAGACGGGCATCCGCGTGTACTACAGCCCCCCGGTGGCCCGGCGCCTGGGCGTCCCCGTGGTCCATGACAGGGAGGGGAAGATCATCATCGAGCCGGGCTTCCTTTTCACCACAGCCAAGCCCAAAGAGTCGGCCGAGGCGGACGGGTTGGCCGAGAGCTCCTACAGCCGCTGGCTCTGCAACTTCTCCCGGCAGCGCCTGGACGGCGGCTCCGGGGGCGGCCCCTCGGCGGCGGGGCCTGGTTTCCCGGCGGCCCTGCATGACTTCGAGATGTCGGGGAACATGAGCGACGACATGAAGGAGATCACCAACTGCGTGCGCCAGGCCATGCGCTCGGGCTCCCTGGAGCGGAAGGTGAAAAGCACGTCCAGCCAGACGGTGGGCGTGGCCAGCGTGGGCACGCAGACCATCCGCACGGTCAGCGTGGGCCTGCAGACCGACCCGCCCCGCGGCAGCCTGCACGGCAAGAGCTGGTCGCCGCGCGGCTCCTCGCTCGTGTCCGTGCGCAGCAAGCAGATCTCATCTTCCCTGGACAAGGTGCACGCGCGCATCGAACGGCCCTGCTGCTCACCCAAGTACGGCTCGCCCAAGCTCCAGAGGCGCTCTGTGTCCAAGCTGGACGGGGCCAAGGACCGCAGCCTGTGGAACCTGCACCAGGGCAAGCAGAACGGCTCGGCCTGGGCGCGCTCCACCACCACGAGGGACAGCCCTGTGCTGAGGAACATCAACGACGGGCTGTCCAGCCTCTTCAGCGTGGTGGAGCACTCGGGGAGCACGGAGTCGGTCTGGAAACTTGGCATGTCCGAGGCCCGGGCCAAGCCTGAACCGCCCAAGTACGGCATTGTGCAGGAGTTCTTCCGCAACGTGTGTGGCCGGGCGCCGAGCCCCACGGCGTCCGCGGCTGGGGAAGAGGGCGCCAAGAAGCCGGAGTCCCTCTCCCCAGCCAGCTACCATCAACCCGAGGGCATGGCTAGGATCCTGAACAAGAAGGTGGGCAAGTTGGGCGGCAGTGAGGAGGCCAGGCTCTCCGTGCTCCCGCAGGTGGGGAAGGATGGTATCACTCGAGATGGAGATGGAGCCACGGTCCTTCCCAATGAGGTAGGTGGGTTGGGGGCGGGGTGCCCTTTTTCTTTTGAGGTGAGTTTGGCTTATAAGGTCCCAACTCTTTGGTTTTCAAGCTCAGGCGTGTGGTTTCTGTTTCAGTAAGCCCCTGTGCTGGCCTGGGATGGGGGTTGGAAGGCCTCGGTCCTGGAACAGCAGACCTGATGGACACACCGTCTGATCACTAGATGCGTGAGCATGGCTTACCCACGCTCACCCCCAGAGACTGCCAGCATCCCCTCCGGGGAAGACGCGTGTGCGCTGCTCTCCCGCCACCCAGCGGTGTGCCCGCTCCCTTGATTCATGAGAGCCAGTCGTGGACCTCTCTGTGTTCAGTGGTGTCAACTTAGTACCCTGAGAGGATTCGCTCAGTGGAAACGAATTGCTGAAAATCAGCGCTCCTCCTCTCACTCCTGGGAAACTAGTCTCTAAATATGTCCCAGCACACCACTGCCCCCACCCCACCAAGACTCCATCTCCGAGGGCTTCCATTCTGAGACCCTTTTGTTGCTCATCCCACTCCAGATATCAATTTCAGATTTAGTTAAGGTTTATGTGTATATTAGTAAAACATATAAGTTAACGTTGCAGAAAGGGAAATTGGAAGTTATACCATGGAACCCAAGGGCAAGGATCCAAAGGCCCCAGTGGCTGCTCTGTCTCCCTCTCCTCTCTTAAAAAAAGAAAAATCTATCTATATATAGATATATATATGTATCTATCTATCTATCTATATAATTTGTCTGTCTGCACCAGGTCTTAGTTGTAGCACTCAGGATCTTTTAGTTGTGGCATGCGGAATCTAGTTCCCTGATCAAGGACTGAACCCAGACCCCTCTGTGTTGGGAACTTTGACTCTTAGCCACTAGACCACCAGGGAAGTCCCTCCCTCTCCTCTCCTTTGAGTTTCATTTTCTCTGATGTCCTCTTTCTCCTTCCCTCTCTGTTGTATTTGCATATGGTCCAGGTACTCTGCTTTTGTAACATTTTCCGGTTCAAGCACTTAAAAGAGATGGAGTCAAATCTCTGTGTCCCAGTTCCACATTTCAGGAAGAAACTGATTGGTCTAACTTGGCCCAGTGGGCCCCTTGGCCCAGTCAGCTGTAGTCAGGGGTGGTGTCATGGTCTGCAGCGCAGGGAGTGAAGGAAGGTTGTAGGTGGGGGCACAGAAGGATGGCACGGGCTGGAATTGACTCTTGTGATTTGTACGGTTTCTATGTTTAGCTGGATTCTAGGTTTTCCCTGTTGTACATAATACTGTGGTTAACATCTTGACACAAAAGCATTTTTCCATATTGCAGATTATTTCCTTCAGTCAGTTCAGTTCAGTCGCTCAGTCATGTCCGACTCTTTGCGACCCCATGAATTGCAGCACGCCAGGCCTCCCTGTCCATCACCAACTCCCAGAGTTCACTCAGACTCGCATCCATCGAGTCAGTGATGCCATCCAGCCATCTCATCCTCGGTCGTCCCCTTCTTCCTTAGTTTTTTAAAATTAATTTATTTTAATCGGTTACTTCCTTAGTTTTGAGTTGTAGAAATGGGTAAATTGTTAAAGTAATTGATAAGTGTTGCTGAATTTCCTTTCCAAAGACTTTGTCGAGTTTCTAGAACCCCCAAGAGTATATGGTGAGTGCTTTATTTCCCTATACTCTCTGGCTGCGTTAAATTAAAAAAAAAAAAAAACTTTAAAATATTTATTCCTATTTTTTTAACTTAAAAAAAACCCTTTTTTAGTTTAATATACATACTGTAAAAAATATGGCTTATTGAATTCTTACAAACTGAACATAGCCATCATATTAGGGTTCCTTGGAGAAACTTGGAGTAGGCTTTGTGGTTATGCATGCATGAGAATGTGTGTGTGTGTGTAGAGAGAGACAGAGACAGAAAGACTGAGTCCAGAGGCCTAAGAACAGAAGAGCCAGTGGTATGGTTCCAGTGCAGCACATAGAGCTGACGTCATTCCAGTCTAAAGGTCATCACGCAGGAAGAATTCTTTCTTACTCACAGAGAGTCAGCCTCTGTGTTCTGCTCAGTACGCCAACTGATTGGATGAGGCTCACCCACGTTGGAGAGGGCAAGGAGCTTTACTCTGTCTACTGGTTTAAGTGTTAATCTCAGTCAAAACATCCTCGCAGAAGTACCCAGGATAGTGTTTGACCAGGTGTCTGGACCTGTGGCCCAGTCAAGTTGACACAAAATTAAGCATCATAATCACATAACCACAACTGTATCACGAAACCAGAAATACAAAGCTGATTGTATTTTGCATGTTGGTTGACTCAAACATTTTTCAGTTTGTAAAATATGCTTATTGCCCATTGATCCAGTAGTTCTCTTAAGAATGTAGCCATGGAAAGTCTTACACAGGTGGATATGTATATAAAGAAATGTATTGCATTATAAATAAAAATTGCTAAGACTTACTAGACACTATGCCAACAGTTTATTGTGATCACAACAGACTTTGAGGAAAAAATCTGGGCTGAGATCAAAGTTGATCACAACAACTTTGAGAAAAAAATCAAGGCTCAGAGAGGTTGCAAAACTTATTTGAGGTCACACAGCTGGTAAGTAACTGGGCTGGAATTTGAACCAACCAATCAAGTTTTACAGCAGCACGTTTTTGTTTTTTTTGTTTTGAAGTATAGTTGCCATACAATATTGTAAAAGTTACAGGTGTATAACATAGTGATTCATGATTTTTAATGTTTATACTCCATTTGTAATCATTATTGATATTGACTATATTCCCTGTGCTATAAAATATATCCTAGCAGCTTATTTTTATTCCTAATAATTTGTACCTCTTAATCCCCTACCTCTATATTGCCTCTTCCTCCTTCCCTCTTACCATTGGTAACCATGAGTTTTTTCCCTATATCTGTGGGTCTGATGCTTTTTTGTTATATTCACAAGTTTGTTGTATTTTTTAGATCCCACATATAAGTGATGTCATTCAGTATTTGTCTTACCCTGTCTAACTTAACTTTACCTAGTATAATGACCTCCAAGTCTATCCACGGTACTACAAATGGCAAAATTACTTTTTTTTTTAAAAATAGTTGAGTAGCATTCTATCCATTCATCTGTTGATGGACACTTAGGTTTGCATATCTTGGCAATTGTAAATAATGTATAGCAGCACTTTTAACCATTATCCCTGTGTGTTGGTAGTAGTAAAAAAAAATTAGCAACTACTTAAAACACACATAAAAAATGAGTTGGATAAATAAGCTATTTCCTTTCAGTGGAATACTATGTGGCCATTAAAAAGAAAGAGATCTGGACATACATAATGACAGAAAAGTATTTATGTCTTTGCGATTACGAAGTAAACTATAGGAGTTGAGATCATTTTGGTAAAGGCATGTTCCAGAATTTATTTATGTATATTCCAGGATTTATTATATTCTGGACTGTTTGGGGTTTTTGTTTTGCATTTTTGTCTGTGCTGGGTCTTTTTTGCGGCACACAGGCTTTTGCCAGTTGCAGTGTGCAGGCTTCTCTCTAGCTACAGGGCATGGGCTTAGTTGCCCCGTGACATATGGGATCTTAGTTCCTCGACCAGGGATCTAACCCGAGTCCCCTGCACCGGAAGGTGGATTCTTAACCACTGGACCACCAGGGAAGTCCCTGGAACGTTATTTATGAACACTCATTACTGCTTTATTTATGAACATTCATTACTGCTCTAATGGAAGAAAATAAGTTTTTAAAATTGGTTCAAAGAGGGGCTACAGCTCCTAGGAACTGGTCCCGGGGCACAGCTGAGTCCAAATTCCTTGGCTGGCTGGCCACCCAGTCCCGGGGCGGGCGGTCAGTGCCTCCAGGCTCCTCCTGACTTCTCTCTCTCTCCCCACAGGATGCAGTGTGTGACTGCAGCACCCAGTCTCTCGCCTCCTGCTTCGCCCGGCCATCCCGCTCTGCCATCCGCCACTCTCCTTCCAAGTGCAGGCTGCACCCTTCAGAGTCTGGCTGGGGCGGGGAGGAGCGGGCAGCCCCGCCCAGCGAGTGATAGAGCAGCGGAGCTCCTCACCTCGACCAGCCCCCGCCCCTGGACAGCCGAAGGGAACCAGTGGAGAGGAGAAGACGCTTGGGGCCCGCAAGCTCCCTGCATCTCTCGCCCTGGAGGGCTGCATCTCTGCCATGGAAGCGCTTTCCCAGCCAGGTAAAGCGGGGTCTCCTGCTGACTGCTGGGTGGTGATCTCTGACTTCCCAGGGGAAGGCAGCGAGTGGGAGAAAGACCAAAACTGGGCTTCGGAAGCGTCTCCAGAGAGATCCGTTGAGAGCTGATTCCTGGGTCGTAAGTTGGGAGAGCCTTGCCTGGTTCCGCCCACACCCACTTCTCAGAAGAGCCAAGGAAAGGATCCACTTCCAGCCATGCACCTCAGGGAAAGGGGCTCACAGAGATGTTCCCGGCCAACCACATCCCTCTTCATGGGGAGGAAACACCGATGAGAAGAACAGGCTTTGCTCTAGGGCTCAACATGGGGTGTCTGGTGGAGCTGAGCTGGGCGTCACCCCATCCCTCTCTTCCCTCCACCGCTGCTGCCTCCTCCTTCCAGCCCTGCTGCTCTGGATTGCCACAGTTCTAGGGGATATGATAGGGCAGTAGCCACAGTCAGGTATCTGCTTGGAATCCTGGGGCCCTGGATCTCCCTGCCCATAGCTCAGATGCAGCAAGACCTAGAACGTGAGGTAGAAATGTGCGGGGCCCAGGGTCGGGGAGCCACTGGAACTACCTTTCTTGCTAAGGTGACTTGGGGGGACCCCAGCCTTCCCAGGAGACTCCTTGAGGACAGACATAGGTAGAGTCCATCTCAAGACCAGGTGCACAGATAAATAAATGCCTAATTGCCCACTGCCTTGATTGCTGGGGCCTCTTTCCCCAGCACCCTGGAGGGGTGCCACAGCTCTACTGTGTTTACATCCTGCAGCTGGTGGAGGGCAGCGATGTTCCCAAAAAGAGACTCCCAGTTGGCCAGATCAGGCCCAGGAGCCTTCCACGAGGCCAGTGCCCCAGGACATGGCAATGCACTGGGGCCTGGAAACACATTTCTTGCCTAGGTTGTTTATTTTGAGTTTTTCTTACTATAAATATTTAAGGTGGTTTTACTTTATTTTAATAATTTAATTTACCCCACAGTCCCTAAGGTAATTTATTGGAGGTTGAGACATGTACTCTCATCACTGGGACAATGCAAGGCTTTAACATGATGGATGGATGGTCCCCTCTGTGGACAAGGCAACTCAGCAGGCGAGCTCTGGTCTCCTGGTTCAGGTTTGGAGGGGGCCCCAGCAGAGGTCCCCACAAATCTGCTGACCCTTTGGCCTCAGAGCACCGCTTGTATGTTCCACACCTGCTAATTGCCCGCCCCCAGCCGTGAGTTTGTAAATACTCACAGACAGGACAGAGGGCTGGACCAGCAGCACCGCTTCCCAGTCACTTCCCATTTTCCTTCTCATTTTTCTCCCTCCTTCTGACACCTTTATTTTGGTTTCTAATGAGTCCAACACAGATTACTAAGGCTTTATCAAGAGCATGGAGATCTTTCCAAGTTCCCTAAGTGAGAACTCGCAGGAAAACAGGACTGAACTTCGAGAATGTTGTTTATTGCAGCTTTGCACATGGATCTGAGAGTGTCTGCCAGCCTGCCTCAGTTCTCACCAGCCTCCAGCCTTTTCACCAGCCTCTTCCTTAGCCTTATGGACTCTCCAGGCTCGTCTCTCAGCCCCAGCCCCACTGCCCACCCTTCCCCCTGTTGCATGTGAGCTGTCTGAGCCATCGGGCGGATTGCAGCACGGCTCATTTCAGTGGTGACAGGGCAGGGGAACGTGGAGGGTCTCCCCCATGGTGCCAGTGAACCCATTCTGGTTGCACACATACCTGCATATCTGCGTGTAACTGGTTGGGGGCTCAGAATGAAAACATCAGGATAAAGTGGCTTATCTGTGAATTTTCTATCAGGAAGACCAAAAGCCGGCAGCTTTGCTAGTATGTCCCTAGGACTCAGGAGATGCCTCTGTGCTCCCAGCCACCAGCCCCCAGTCTTGCCCTTTCTGGGGCACCTGGATCAGTTACCCAAATACCTTCATCTCCATTGCCTATCGGCAGAACTTTGGGGTCATGTTAGTACAACCAGCCACTTCTTCATACCATAGTGACCTGTGTGGGCAGAGCAGGCAGGTCAGTGGAGCGAAGGGCCAGGCCCCTCTGGGATGCCAGTGCTCCCACCCAAGAGGTCAGGGGGCCCCTCCAATGCTATCTCCAAGGGAAGGGGGTTCACACCAGGTCACAAGCTACCAGAGGCCTTCTGCCACCTCCCTGGGCTGCAGAGGGCCAGGGAGGCTGCACTTCTAGCCTTGGGGAGGAATCCTCATGAGACCTGGACCCTGCTGACTGCTCAGCCTTACCATCATTGTTCTCATCCAAGATTGTCCTTGCGTTCTCGTTGTCTTAGCGCCTGGCCGCCCAGCCCTTAGCCAGTGTCAGAGGCCTCAGACCTTGGTTTTCAGTAAAGTCCCAGTTTCTGCTTCCTACATGCCACTGGGCAAGGTCACTCATCACTGTTCCTACAGAAGCCTCTGGACATGGGGCTTGATGAGGTTGAAAATGTTACATGTAAATATTGGTTTGATTTGGGTTTTAGCATTTTAATTAGTAACTGGTTGTGTTTTCCTTTTTTGGGGTGGGGGGTTGTCCTGTAAAAACTCTCTACTCTTTTGGAATGTAGTTTCTAAGTTTGTTTTGTTTCTTCAAATGCCTTTTAAGTCTTGGTAACATTCCCGAAGCAGAAAACTGCCTGGCCCACCGTGAGGACTCCCCAGGAGCACCGGGTCCCAGGAAGGAACACTGCCCTTTTCCCCTTTCTTCTTTGCTGCCTCTTTACTTCCAGCAACTTCCTTTTCTTCCTCGCCCTCTGTCCCTCTTTTTCCTTTCCTTTCCCTCTATCTTTGTTCTCTTCAGCCAAAGTCCCAAGGAACCCTGAGGTCCTAATTCCCCATAGGCCCCTAGGCTTGGATCCATTGTGTTGGCACCAGTTGGTTGAGGGGAAATGGAGACCAGTTGGCATGACTGACCCCAAACTGGGTGATCTTGTGTTTCTGACATGTGACCTCTTCCCACAGCCAAATCAGACCCTCTTGGGGGCAATGATGTCTGTATTTGAAATGAAATTCAAACTACTCTGGCACGTCAGTGGCCCCTAGATCCTGCATGCACGAGGTATCAATATTCAAGTCCCTGTCACCCTGGCAGCCCTCTCCCCCACCCCAGTTTTGTCCCCACCAAAGGGGACAAATTAAAAACCCCTTCTAAGGGGTCTTGCTGAAAACAGCCCCTTCTCTTGGTCTCCCCAGGGATGCTCCTCTACCAGCTGCTCTCCCAGGTGACAAAGTCGAGGGTCCAAGACTTGACCTTCTTGTGCCCTGACTGCCACATGGCTCCCTCCTGCCTGCCTGCATCCACTTTTCATGGTTTCATCACATGCCCTGTTCTCCTCTTGCCCATCCAACTGCTAGGGCCTTCCTCCCTTTCCTGTCCCATCTAGAATGCCCTCCCCATCAGCTTTGCCAGTCTTCCAGGCTCATCAGCCCCCCAATCCCACCACCTCTTCATTAATAATTAAGTCCCTGGACACCTTTTCTAGAGCACATGGCTATTTAGAAATTGCTTCCCCTGCCACATCTCCTTCAGGCTTCTACATGCTAACTCTGGGAGGCAACCTTGGCAGGACAGGGTTTAGTGCTCCCATTTTACAGATGAGGAAACTGAGGTACAGGTCTCATTCCAGAGTCGCCTAACTAGGAAGTCATCAAGTTCAGACTAGAACCTAGGTCCACTGGAACCCTCAGTCCAACCTTGTCCCTTGCTGTGTTAACCTACTGCTCCACTGGGGGCTTTGTGTGGGTGCAGAATACCCAGACTATGCCACTGCCCAACCCAGACATAAAACCAGTCTACCCTGAATCTCTGGACCTGTGTGTCCCAGAGGGTGGTGTGGGGACCCCTGCATCAGAATCCTCTGTGGACATGTCCAAAATGCAGCTTCTTGGGCCCCACCTCACCCCAGAGGGCCAGGAATCTGCATATCTAACAAACTCCCAGAGAGATCCTAAATACCAGTGCCATGCCATTGATGTTCACAGCCTTGACTATTGTTGTTCAGTTGCTCAGTCATGTCCGACTCTGTGACCCCGTAGACTGCAGCACGCCAGGCTTCCCTGTCCTTCACCATCTCCAATTAGGCCATCTTTTTTAAGCCCAATAACCACAGTGTTATATCTTTAGAAGAGCCTTGAGTTGAGAATTAGGGGACTTGGTCCTCAACCCAGCTCTGATTTGGGTTAATTATGCTGAGAATTTCCAAAAAGCACTGGAGGCAATTTACAATCTTAGTCGTAAAGTTTCAGTAAAACAACAGAAGAAAAAAAAGTCAAACGGCAAGAGGAATTATATCTATCTTCCCAGGTGGCACAGTGGGTAAAGAATTCTCCTGCCAACGCAGGAGACGCAGGATCTTCCTGGGTCGGGAAGATCCCCTGGAGGAGGAAATCGCAACCCACTCCAGTGTTCTTGCCTGGAAAATCCCATGGACAGAGGAGTGTTCAGGACTCCAGTCCTTGGGGTTGCACAGAGTTGGACAGAACTGAGTAAGCGCACGCGCGCGCACACACACACACACACTTATATCTACCTGACACACACACACACATACTTGTATCTACCTGACGTGATTCCCATAATCCTGCAATTAAATTTTGCTCTGGAGTTTCCTGGCAGCTATGGTAAAAAGGGAAGCACATCACTTTCATGACTCTCATCATCCAGTCATGGCAAGTGATAGCATTTGCCCCAGGAGGCAAACTCTTATGCTAATTTAGAGCATGTGTCCTTTCTTCAAAGGCCACTAAGTCAGTTGTGGTATGAACCTAAAATGCAAGGATGTTTTCCAGGTCACTATTTTAAAAATAATAATAAACTGCCGCCGACTTGAATGACCTTGACCCCAGAGCATGTGGCTAGTCTGTGCCTCTGTTCCTCCAGCGTCAAAGTGGAAGAAATCCTACCTCACGTGGTGGTGCTGAGGACCAAATACAATACTGTGCCTGTGAGTCTACGTGGGAAAACGTAAGGTTCTACACTGATGTAAAGTGGTCTGATCACACTCATTGTCCCCTAATGCCCTCACTAGTCTTAGTGAGTAGGAAAGCTAATAAATTGGACCAACTCTCTCACTTTTAAGAAAATTGTGGCCCAAAATACATAATATAAAACTGACTGTTTTAGCCCTTTTAGCGGCTTTAAATACATTCACACAGTGATACAACCATCAGGACTATCCATTTCCAGAACTTTTTCATCACCCCAAACTGAAACTCTGTACCCACTAAACAGTAACTCCCCATCCTTCCCTCAGGCCCCTGATAACCTCTATTCTACTTCCTGTCTCTATGAATTTACCTATTCTAAGTATTCTAAGTGGAATCACACAGTGTTGGTCCTTTTTTGTCAAAGCCCTCACTGTTTTGGATTAGGAATTGGGCCCAGAGAAGGGAATTCCTCACCCAAGGTCACACAGCAAACTGGAGGCAGAGTCAGGACCAGAATTCAGGTTTCCTGACTCCCAGCAGGTTCTGCATTCCTGGGGGTGAGTGAGACCCCACCTATCATTCCCTGATCTTGGCTGAACCCTGTCTTCTCTCTGGGCTCAGCCTATTTGCTTCCTACCACCCATCCATGCTTTATCACCTTCCTCCAAAGTCCCCCCTCCTTCTGCTTCCTCTTCTCTGACTGGTTCCCACCAGCAGACCGGGTGGCCCTGACCCATGGCCAGGTTTTCCTCTTCTGAGCCCCGGGCTTCTTTGTAGTACCCACCCACTTCAGCCCTCCCAGAATGGCCTGCTGTGGATTTCCTGGCCCCTCAGGCTCACATCCCCATCCTCCCGTGTCTGTGGTCTCCCAACTCCTGATGTTTGCTTTCAGATCTGATTGTGTTTCCTGGGTTTTGTTTTCTCACACTGAAGGGGGAACCTTTCCCCCATGCCTCAGGCTGGGCTTGGCCCAGTGACTGCCCCCAGCCCAGAAAGACATCCCCATCTCACCCTTACGTCCCATTTTCTTCCATCCACAGCCTCCCAACAGGACCCCGGCACTATCCACTGGGATTTGGTGGAGGTCACTGGGACCCCCATTTTGGCTTCCCCTATCCTGCCCAGTCCTGCATAGCCTTGTTTGTAAAGCAGATGCAGCCTGACCCTCCTCTCCCTGGCCATCTGTCCATCTGTCTGCCTGTCCATTTGACATCCCACCACCCTCTCTACCCTCCCCTGGATCTCTCTGCCTCTGAATAGCTTGCCCTGGTGGAACCTGTAGCCCACCCTGGCATTACCCCTTATCCCTTCTGTAGTATTTTCAGTTTGCAAAGTCCATAGAGCCAAGAACCAAAGGGAACTGGTGACAAGGTGACCCCTTGCCCAGGGCTCCCCCTCCCCACCCTTCCCCGCACCCTCCTTGGACCCTCCTTTGTCTACCCCATCAGCCTTGCTCGCCTCCCTTCCTGCCCTTCACCAGCTCCCTGAACCCCAGGCGGTAAGGAAAGGAGCTCTGGTTTCCCCTAAGCATCCTTCAAGGGCCAAAGTCATCAAGGCCTGACCATCTTGTCTTTCTCCGCTCTATACCACTCGAACTGCTCCTGTGAAAAGGAACTTCAGCCAGGATTTTGGAGACCTGGCCCAGGTCTGGGCAGTTGTCCTAACTTCTCTGTGTTTGGTTGGTTGTATGATTTTACGATGATGATCCTTAGGGACCCCAGAGCACCCCTCGTGTTTTGGGGTCCTGCATCACCATCCTCTCTCCACTGGGCCCTGGTATCGTGGCTCCTCTCTCAGCTCTGCTACTGATCTCTGTGCCTTAGTTTACTTCTCTGCACAGGGGCCTCACCACGAGACTGTTCCCGGCAGCTTCCCAATTTGGCGCCTCTAAGGCAGGGCCTTGGCAGCTGTGGCCCAGCTCCCTGGTACTGTCTTCTTAGGGCACCAAGTTGCTGAGGATGAGATGCCTGGAGGTTCTCAAAGAAGCCAGAGCATCACCTGGGAACTTGACAGAAATGCAAAGTATTGGCCCCACTCAAGAACTACAAAACTAGAACTTTGGCGGGGGTAGGGGGAGGGCAGCAAGCTGGGGGTTTAAGAAGCTCTCCAAATGATTCTGATATACATAGGCGTTTACTGCCTGCCGATCTAAACCAGCAGATAGTGTGGCGTGGTGAAGGACCGAGGCTGGTCCTGACCAGGAACAAGTGGGAAACATCAAGCTCATCTGGATTTCTGAGGCTGGCAACCCTGGCCATCCCTACCCAAAGCAAAACACATCTGTGTTCTCCTCTTCCCAGAAACTGGGGGACTGGGAAAAGGCAGGCATTTTTCCTTTCCCTACCCCTGGCTTGGTTCCAGTTCTACCCACCTCTCCTACTTGTCTGGGTTTTACTAAAGGTTGTATAGGGTTGTGCCAGCCAGGCAGGGGGGGGCATCCTGTGGGGTGGGGGCAGGAGACAAAAGACCCTGACCCTTTATCCCTTGGGAATCTCACCATAGGCTTATGGCTTCTTTTGAAAAGGGAAAGAAACTTAGGTTCTCAAAGAAAGACTCCTAAATCCCCAGCCAGCTCCTCCTCCTCCCACCTCCAGGGAGACCTTATAGACAGTGCCAAAAAGCAGTTCCTGCCCCTAGGGGCTGAGGGGAGAGAGCCAAAAGCTGTCCCTCAACCTGGCCCCCCATCCCGAACCCCCGCCAATACTGTGAAACCCCCTTCCTGACCATCCTGGTTTCCTTGTGTGGACCCTGAAGTCATGGGCCTAAGGGGTCCCCCAGGGAAAGGCCTTTGGGAAGGAAGGGACCAGGGGCATCCTTGGGCCAAACTCTCTGCCTCTCCTGTCCGCTCTTTCTCCTCTCTACTCCTTTCTTCAGAAGGCTCCTTCCCAGGAGGTATTGGGTGCTAGACAACCGTGGTCCAGTCTGCCAGCTCTCCTTCCCTCCCATGTCTTATTTCAGACATGAGAATAACTGTACAGTGTAAACTTACAAAGGGTTTTTAATGGTTGTAGATTGGAAATAAAGTATGTCATATGAACAGTTTCCATGGACTTGGCTTCTCTGATTTCTCACGTGAGGTGGGTGCGGTCCCCAGCAGATTTGGAACTTGACTCAACCCCACACCTAGTTGCCTGAGATGGAGGGAATCCTGGGAATGCCACAGCCAGCTGGCTGGTCTGGGGTCACTTGGGAGGAACCACCAGGGGCTCCTAGCTACTGACTGCTGACACCTCAGAGTCTCCCATGAAGGGTGGTAAGGCCACAGAGAAACAAATGCAGTCATCAAAAATGGAATTGAAACTTTCTACAGAAGACTTTCAAATATTTATCATAAAAAAGGACATGGGTTAATTATCTATTATAGTATAACTAATTATCCCCAAACATTTATTATATCACAGATGCAGTGGGTCAGGGATTCAAGAGCTAAGTTGTTCTGACTCAGGGTCTCCTGAAGGTACAGTCAAATGTCGAATCAGGCAGCAATCATTTGAAGGCATGATTGGGGCTGGAAGATCCATTCCCAAGGTGGGTTACTCATGCCTGGCAAGTGAGGGTGGGCAGGAGGCCTCAGTTCCTCCCCATGTGGACCTCTCTCTAGGGCTGTTTGAGTATCCTCATAACATGGCAGTTGGCTTCCCTAGAGCAAGTGATATGGGAAAGCAGGAGAGGTCACAATGTCTTTTATGACTTAAGCCTTGAAAAATCATACACTATCATCTCTGCAGTATCTAGTTATAAGATTAGCCCTATTCCTTTTGGAAGAGAACTATACATACAAGGGCATGAACAGCAGAAAGTGGAGGTCATTGGGGACCATCTGAGAAGCCGGCAACCACATGAAAATAATTTTTTTTGTGTGTGTGGAATGTTAGTTCTTAGACCAGGGATTGAACATTGGCCCTCAGCAGTGAGAGCATGGAGTCCTAACCACTAGATCATCAAGGAATTCCAGATCTCTTTTTTGAGGGTCTAATAACAGCCAGGCCTGGGCTGGGCATTGAGGATAACAATATATGAATCTGAAAAATAGGAAAGCAAATGTCAATGGCCAAGGGGTGGTCAGGGAGTTGGAGGGATCAGGAAACGCTGCAATGATTCCTAAGGTTGAGATGTTCACAGATAAAGGAGATGGTGATGTGTTGCAGGCAGGAGATGGAGACAATATGTTTCAGGAAGACGGAACAGCATGTAGAAAGCCTATTAGAAAGAAAGGAGAGCAGGATCAGGGAACTGAAAGAGATCATTGGTGTGGGGTGATGAAAGAGGCCGGGTGAGATCACACAGTGCCTTATGAGGGAAGGAATGTCCACATCCTGTGGACAATAGCGAGTCATGGAAGAACTGAAAGCAGGGAAAGGACCTAGAGGATGTACTGGTTCTGGATTCCATGAGGCAACATACTTGCCCGCCGTGCAAGGAGTTGAAGGAGTGGGGTGGGAAGAGAAGGAACTGGGCTCCAGAAAGTGATACTCGGGGAACAGAGAGCAAATTTCTGCTTCAGACATCTGTTGGGAGTCAACATGCTAGAAATACACGTTGGAAATTTCAGGAAGGCAGATTTCTGCCTACCACCAGAACACTTTTCCAGGGACCACAGCTGCTATGGAAAGATGACCACAGTCACATTCCAGCTGTGGCTCATTAACCAGTTTTTGTGGACTGCTTGTGATTCAACACTTGTGGAGATTTCAGATGCCGAAGGCCTGCACGTGCAAGCTGACACTCTGATGGCATCACGCTGGGTGCTGAAGCAGCAGCATGCTATCTGGGAGCCCCAAAGCCAGCAATGGACAGTGTGCCAGGCACAGGCTAGGCTCCCAGAAGCACAGAAAGGGCATCTGCTTTCCCGCCTGGGGCCTCAGAGAAGGCTTGCACTGGATCCTCAACTGAGGCTTAAAATTGGAGAATTCTGCCAAGAATAATCAGGGAAGGGCTTCTCAGGCCAAGCAAAGGAGCAGAAGCAATGGGGGTGATGAGAAGAGTGGCAAGCAATTTGGGGAGGGGGAGGTCTGCAATGAGGTTGTAAAAGGAGAGATCCTGAACTTTTCCAGGTGTTGAAGGGGACACAAAAAGAGGGAATATGCTACAGGAGAACTGGAAAAAGTGGTCCCAGTCTGCCCTGGGAGAGTCATGGTCCACAATTTTAGAGTTAAGACAAATGGAGAGAGGGATTGTGGCCTAGCGACCGGACAGGGCATCACTGCCCACTCGCTAATGAATTCCTTTGGCAAGTACCTTTCTGGGCCTCTGCTCCCTCATCTTGGAAAGGTTCTGGGCATGTCAGGCGCAAAGAATACGACGATGTAATGGTACCTAGTCAGGGGCCCCTTGGGCGTGCCGTCGTTGGGAAGGTGGTAACTTAGCCAATATTCGGCGGGGAAGAACTTGGACAAACCGGGCGGGGCCGCAAGTCTCCAACATCGGTTTGCGCATGCGCCTCGCGGAAGCGGCGTTGTGCGCATGCGCGAGACCGGGAGCCCACCGGCCGCGCATGCGTCGTTAGGCGGCGGGAGTTTTCTAAGGGGCGGCTCTGGCGCCGCCGGAAGGTAATGTAGCGGTCCTAGAGTTGGAAGGAGCAGCGGACTTGGTGCAGCGCGTCCAGGGGTAACCTGGTGTCTCGGAGAGAGTCACCTGCGGCCTTGTGTTTCGGAGACGGAGGCTCTGGGTTGGACAGGCGTCTCTCTGAGGTGAAAAAGTCTCAGGCCTGTTCCCGGACGAGGCCTCCCTCACCCCCGCACCAGCCTCTTTGGGGTCAGACAACTCGACTCAGCCCACACCCTGCCTGCCCGTCGTCACCCCCGAAACCGGGTAAGAGGAGACCCGGGGGCCAGCGGCGCCTCTCGCTCGGGACCTGTTTGCAGAGCCCGTGGTCTAGACGTCACTGTTGGTGGAAGGTTGAAAGCGGGGTGGAGGTGGGTCACACAGGCCAGGCTTCGAATTTCGCCTCTTCTCCAGGCTGGCTGCCTAACAAGTTTGGGTGTTTTTTTTAGCCCCTCTGAATCTCAGTTCAACTAACTGCGGCGTGAAACTGTTGATGGTACTTCCAGAGCTGTGGCAATGATTAAATGGCGCAGTAATGCACATACAGTTTTTCCATACAGACACAGGTCCTGGCATGTAATGAGCCCTTAAAAGGTGTCAGTGGTTGCTGTTAAGTAACCAGACTTTCATCTGAATGATACAGCCATAACTGTGGTGATTTAGATCCTTGATCCTACTACGTCTCGTTATTCTCTTACTTTTTCCAGGTTGTCCCTTCACATATATTTATTTTTCTTTACTAAGCACTCCCCCCACCCCGTATGGATTTTTACTGGTGGTGGAGGGAGAGGCTTGGTCGTGTCCCTGCCCTTTTCCAGTCAGTTACTTGTCTGTGACAGGCACTAGAAATACAGTCTGTAAAAAAAATAAAATAAAATAAAAAAAGAAAGAAAGACAGTCTGGCCCCGGGAGACATGTAAACAGACTTTACAACCAGTGCCAGGGAGGCCCAGGGGTGGAGCTGCCAACTCTGCCAAAGAGACGTGGCATGAAAGCCTCACACTTGAGCTCGATTGGAAGGAAGAATACGTTATAAGGCAATGTGTACAAAGATTCAGAAGTGGTGCGTGGAAAGTGAAGAGTTTTCTGGGTGGATGGTGGTGATGGTAGCCAGCAATGTAGATGTACTTAATGTCACTGAACTGTACACTTAAAAATGATTAAGATGGTATGTTTTATATTGTGCATGTTTCAGCACAATTAAAAACAAAACAGAAACTTAAAAAAAAAGTGGTGCCTGGAATGGGAGTAGCAGGAGAAAGCAGGAGTAGGTACTAGTTAGAACTAGCTTCTGGAAGGTGTTCAGTATACCGGAGGAATCTGCTGCTGTCTAAAGAATGGATTGGAGGGAATTACCCAGCAGTCCAGTGGTTAGGACTCCGAGCTTTCACTGCAAGGGCCAGAGTTCAGTCCCTGGCTGGGAAACTAAAATCCCACAAGCTGCTCAAAAAAAATAAAGAATGAATGGATTGGAGAGGAACAATGCTGCATGTAGGAAAAACTCGTGGGGCGGCTGTTCGATTCTTGGGGAAAGTGGGGAAGAGGGATAGAAACTATGAGATCTGAACTAAATAGATAGCTGGAAGTTGGAAGAGTTTTAGGGATCATTGGAAGTAGAATGGACAGGGCTTTAAATCTGCAGAATTAATAAGTAAAGTTCATGTTTTGAAGACCATGTAGGTCATAATGCCATTGATTGAGTTATGCAGTTAAGCCCTTGTTAAACACAAAATAATTGGGAACTAAGAGGGGTATATGTTAAGGAAGATAAGATTATTTCTAGTGATAAATTCTGTAGAAATTCAGAACAGGAGGTGATGAGCCCTGCCGATGTCCTGTGGAAGAGATGTGGAAGGGAGGTTGGGCTGGGCCTTGTCAGGCAGGTAGAATTTCATGGGGCAAAAAGGGGCGGTTCAAAGAGACGAGAAAACACAAGGCTGATTCTGGGGGAGTAAAGCCCCAGCAAGACTGGGACTGAAATGTGGAGAACAGATTACTTCATTTTCCTGTTTCAGGGTTCTCACCTCAGGATGACTTCTAGACCGGAGATAGTAGAAGGTGAGTATTGTTGTGAAGTTCGGTACCTTCTTGCCTTGGGTTTAGGTTCGTGAGCTTTACCTAAATACCTCCCTGGCTCTTGGTGGATTTGAAATCACTTATTTATGTATTTGCAGAGATGCTTCCTCAATGTTTCCATGACCTGGGGCATATGTTTCCTTTTGCCACTTTTTGCACAGATTCTTAGTTGTGATGGGTTTGATTCTATATTTTGACTTTTTTATAACAAGTGCTAGGAGAGGAACCAGTGGCATCTAAGACTCATGATCATCAACTGGAATCAGATCCCAACCCTGTGGAAATGTGTAATAAATCGTCCACCTCCCAGAAGATGACTGAACGTGTTTCAAAGGACCGAATCCACCTTGGCCGTAGCCCCCGAAAAGGGGAAAGTGGTGATCTCAGCCACCAGGAAGAACTTGAATCCAGGTCCCTTCATTTGTCCCCAGAGCAGTCTGCTTGTCATCAAGACAGGAGGCAGTCCTGGCGGCGAGCAAGTATGAAGGACACAAACCGGCGGAAGTCACTGCCTCCCTTTCATCAGGGCATCACAGGTGGGGTGCTATGTGCATAAGACTGGAGCTCCAGCTCAGATAAGAGGCAGCGAGGTATGGCAGGAAGTTAGGCTTGACTTGGCTACTTACTAGCTATGTGACTGAACAGATGACTTCACCTCTCTGAGCTTCAGTTTCCTCATCTGTAGGAGTATTCTCAGATTATAAGTACTGATGTCAAACACCTAGTAAGTATTCAGTATCACTGCTGTTTATATCATGTTATTAGCTACCCATTGTAATCTATACCATGGGCAGAAAATCTGATTTACAGTTGTTCAGCATTCACCTTTGCTAAGTGAATGTTCAGCATTCACGTTGGCTAGAAGTAAAGATTTCCTCTGGCTTTCTTTCTCGTATCCTAAAGTAGAATAGAAGGTGGATGGGTTGCTACCTGATTTTAGGTTTTATAACTGAAAATATCTCAGATGGAAGAACCCATAAAAATATCTAGGGTGAAAACCTAGTTTTGAGACATGGTGTATTTGAATATGATTTTGTGTAAATTATTATATAATAGCATCTCAGGAAGCACTGAAGTACAAGATTTAATGTGGAAAGTAGCACATTTCAGGAAGAACTTAACTAGCTGTGTGACCTTGAACAATTTAACCTCCTTTGCTTTACGGTCCTCATCAGTAAATGGGGTGAAATAATACCTATTTTACAAGACTGAGAATTAAATGAGTTGATATATAACATAGTACTTAGCACATAATAAATAAATATAGCTCGTTTTAAGTTATCATGATTAAAGATATTACTTCACTTCCTGAAGGTCTGATGTTTAGAAGGAAATCTACCTAAAAACAGCCATGTAGCATATCAGAAAATTGCTACCATGGTTATGCTTATATACTTCCTCCACTGATGTGCCAAGAAATTTCAGTTTCCTAAGGTTACCCTTATTATGTTCATCTATTTTCCAGAGCATGTGGACCTAAAATTCTGTGTAATAAAAAATTACTGACGTATAGGATTTGTTATTTTCTGGTTATTCCCGGCCACTTCCCAGGTTTCTTTGGTTATAGGCAGAAGGTATCTTATTTTTCATGACTAAAAGTGAGAAGAAGTAATCAAGAGAGGGCGCAAAAGAACTTAAAAACCGCCAGCTGAGACTAGAGGGCTAAAAGACATGTATCTCTCCTAATTCTCAAAGCAGATTTCCTTTGCTGTATAAGAATTGATGTTTTTAAATGGACATAATTGGGAAAAGCAGTATCTACATCTTTTATTGATAGCTGTTTGAGGATTCAGTGGCATAATTACATAAAGTGCCTGTTTAGTTCAGGCTGATGCACTGTGTGACCTTGGGCAAGTTGCCCAGCATCTAACCTTTGTTAAATGGTTAGGCTGATAAATCACTTGCCTCAAGTGAGGGTGAAGGTTAGAATTTAATAAAATTCTTTTTAGATAGTCTATGTTCAACAAATTTACTATTAATGTTATTGTCTCTGGCTTCAAACAAGCATCCCCCCTCTGAGCTTCAGTTTCCCCATCTGTAAAGTGGAACTCATAGTTTATAGGAAGAGTCTTAAGACACTATTTAAAGCACACTGCAATGGCTATCACAAAAATTCTGAAATATTCCCATCTCCTTTCTTCAAATGGTGAATGTAAAACACAAAGAGAAGTTAAATTATTTATTTTAATCTGTTTTATTTAGCAAGACGATTTTAAGGTAATACATGAAAGGTTCTTTTAACTCTTTAAATTTAGGATGCACAGATAGGTAAATTTCATTCTCTGGTGATCTTGAACAAATTAGATGTAAGAAGACAGATTAGAGAAGACTGCTTGGGTTTTCTTACCTTAAGTTAGGCTGCATCAAGAGGGAGGGAATTTTTCAGGTTTTTTTGTTTTTCGCTTTGCTAACTGTATAAGTGTCCAGCTCTTTGAATATGGTAATATTGTATGTTAGAGCTCTGCAGATCCATCAGTGTCGACCTAACAGAAAGCAAACGGCTGAGCTCTCTCCTCCTTTCCAGTTTCCAGGTGAGAGTCAAGTCTCAGGATTGGGAGTGTTTTCTTTTTCTTTCCTTTTTTGTTTTAAACTGTTACTGTGACATCCTCAAAGACACGTCAGGACTGTGTGATTTATCAGTAAAGAGTAAAAGGTGTTTCTCTGTAGTGAGATTAATTTAAAAGCCAGATTTAATCCCAGAAGTTTTGTTTCTGGATCAGGCTCTACCAGAGCCATGGATGCTGCTGTGGCTAACTGAGCAGTTAAGAGAGTTCCCCTGTCTAGTATATTTTGCTCATTAGCAGCAAATGATGGGACTTTAAGGTGGGTGGAGGTCATACCTAAGTTTAAGCAGACATTTGAGATCTGGCTGCTCTCTAAATTGGAATTATATGACTAACTGGTGATTGCATCAGTGTAGATAAGCAAGTCATTTTTGTGAATTAAATGACCATTTTTTCCCCTGAATCAAAAATCACATCACGTAGTCTAGGAACAAAGAATTTTTTCCTTACCTTTTTATTTTCTTGTTTTGTTTATATGAAAAATCTTAGGTGTAGAATTAAATCATGCTTACTTACATTTATTAAATGTCCTAAGATTACATGAATTCAGAATTGGCCTGGCAAATCTTAGTTGTTGTACTGAAAATGCTTTTCTTTATTTAGTTCTCTGTTCAGAAACTTGAGCCTTTCCTAAGGGGAACTGAGGGCTTCAGTCTTGAAAGTTTCAGAGCCAAAGGTAAGTTGCTAAGACCAGACACTTGAGCTTTGACCTTGGTCTGTACCTTCTTTTAGGGTTGGATGAAACCTCTCTCTCGGGGTCGCTACTTACAGGAGCTGCTACCTTACACAACCAGGCCTCCTCCAATTTTGGGGGGAACTTCATTAAAAAAGATACGAATATGTGCTTACGAAGTTTAGAAGGTCTAAAAGTAAGCCTCTCTTGCCCCATGACCCCCAGTCTCAGCTCCTCTCCTCCCAGAGGCAACCATGGCCACCAGCTTCTTGGGTATCTTTGCAAATTTATTGCATTTCTAAACATTTATACCTTAAAATCAAATGAATAATCCTCTTTACACACTGTTCTTAATCTTGTTTGTTGTTTTTTAAAACCTTAATTTATCTTGCAGATAGTTCTTTATCACACTGATAAAGCTGTCTTGATATTTTAGCAGCTACATGATGCTCTATTTTATAAATGTACCATATTTCATTTAAATGGTTCTTTATTGATGGGCTTTTAGGTTTGTTGTCAGTCTTTTGTTGTTACAGTGAATGGATAATGAATACCTTTTTATACAAGCCTCTTAGCACATATTCAAGTAAAAATAAGATATATTAGAATTAACTAGTATAAATATACTGTAACTAAAAGTTTAGATTTTTTTATTACTTGGTAGGTATTATTTAAAGGTCTTTTGGGGGTTTTAATCTGTGTTTCTTTTTCTTTCCTGGAGAAGGAAATGGCAACCCACTCTAATACTACTGCCTGGAAAATCCCATGGACAGAGGAGCTTGGTAGGCTACAGTCCATGGAGTCGCAAAGAGTCGGACACGACTGAGCGACTTCACTTCACTTCACCTCACTTCACCTCACTTCTTTTTCTTTTGAAGAGGATAATATTTTTTCGTATTTTTAGAGGAGAGCCATTTGTACTTTATATTCTGTGTATTGTCTCTCCATATCCTTTGTTCATTTCTTAAAATTGAGATATTGCCTCTTTTATGGGCTTCCCTGGTGGCTCAGATGGTAACGTGTCTGCCTCCAATGCGGGAGACCTGGGTTCAGTTCCTGGGTTGGGAAGATCCCTTGGAGAAGGAAATGGCAGTCCACTCCAGCACTCTTGCCTGGAATTTTGCGGACACTCTTTGTGTTAAGGAAATTAGCTTTTGTCTGTGACATAAGTTACAAATATTCTTCCCTGGGAGTCAATTTTCAGCTTTCTAGGAAGTAGCTATTCTCCTTACAATGTAATTATGCAATCATCCAGGCCAGAAATAAAAGACCTAGAAAATACATGAAGTCAGACTTACTTGCCAGTTAAAGCTGTTTATCTCAGAACTGCACTATTGCTGTAATTAGGTTAGACATGTCCAGGTTTATTTTGATAGCTATTTAACATATCTTTTCCCGTCTGCATTCCTCACCTGAATTTAATTGTGAACTCTTTAAGCAGAGACCTGTTTTTACCTTATGCCCATCATTTTTTAATTTGCTGCTAGCATTTCTGACTTCTGTAATAAGTTTTTTCACCTAATGCCAGCAGATCAGATCTCTTGAAAGAGTGAATTGTCAATGCAGATACATTTTTCTAACACATCTTTTAACCTGCTGCTTCGTCAGTTGTGTGAAAAACACTATTATAAATGTTATAAAGAGTTGTCTTCCATTTTATCTGTACCTACCCAAAGAAAAAAGGTAAAATCTTCCCGCATGTTTATATCACTTTTTTGAATGGGTGAGCGGGCCAGAATGTAACAGGTGGCCCTAGAGCTGAGACCACCATACGTATATTACATCTTTGTCAGCAGCTCAGTGTGAAAAGTATTCTCTTTTTTTTAATAACATAATTTTATTCTCTGTAGTGTCTTCCCTTTCTGAAGAGTTGAAACATTTTGCAGACAGATTGGAAAGTAATGGAACACTACAAAAATGTTTTGAAGATTCAGAAGGGTAAGAACAGTTCCCTTTCTCTCCAAAATTATAGTTGAATAAGAACTTTTTATTTTTTAATTTTTTACATTGAAGTATAGTTAATTTACAGTGTTGTGTTAATTTCTAGTGTACATCAGAGTAATTCAGTTATATGTGTGTGTTTGTGTATACTTCAGTTCATTTGTATCATATTTTAGATCCCACAAATAAGTGATATATGGAATTTGTCTTTCTTTGTCTGACTTAATCTGTTAGTATAATCTCTATCTAGGTCCATCCTTGTTGCTGCAAATGGCATTATTTTGTTCTGTTTTATGGCTGAGTAATATTCCTCTGTGTGTGTTTGTACACACATACATCACATCTTTTATCTGTTCATCTGTTGATGGACATTTAGGTTGCTTCTATGTCTTGGCTATTGTAAATAGTGCTGCTGTGAATGTTGGGGTACATGTATCTTTTTTAATTCAGTTCAGTCATTCAGTCGTGTCCGACAATTTGTGACCCCATGAACCACAGCACGCCAGGCCTCCCTATCCATCACCAACTGCCGGAGTCTACCCAAACCCATGTCCATTGAGTCAGTGATGCCATCCAACCGTCTCATCCTCTGTCGTCCCCTTCTCCTCCTGCCCTCAGTCTTTCCCAGCATCAGAGTCTTAACAAATGAGTCAGCTCTTCATATTAGGTGGCCAAAGTATTGAATTTTTAGCTTCAACATCAGTCCTTCCAATGAACACCCAGGACTGATCTCCTTTAGGATGGACTGGTTGGATCTCCTTGCAGTCCAAGAGACTCTCAAGAGTCTTCTCCAACACCACAGTTCAAAAGCATCAATTCTTTGGGGCTCAGCCTTCTTTATAGTCCAACTCTCACATCCATATGTGACTACTGGAATTGACAAAGTAATGTCTCTGCTTTTTAATATGCTGTCTAGGTTAGTCTTAACTTTCCTCCAAGGAGTAAGCGTCTTTTAATTTCATGGCTGCAGTCACCATCTGCAGTGATTTTGGAGCCCCCCAAAATAAAGTCAGCCACTTTCCACTGTTTCCCCATCTATTTGCCATGAAATGATGGGACCGGATGCCATGATCTTCGTTTTCTGAATGTTGAGCTTTAAGCCAACTTTTTCACTCTACTCTTTCACTTTCATCAAGAGGCTCTTTAGTTCTTCACTTTCTGCTATAAGGGTGGTGTCATCTGCGTATCTGAGGTTATTGATATTTCTCCCAGCAGTCTTGATTCCAGCTTGTGCTTCCTCCAGCCCAGTGTTTCTCATGATGTACTCTGCATATAAGTTAAACAAGCAGGGTGACAATATATAGCCTTGACGTACTCATTTTCCTATTTGGAACCAGTCTGTTGTTCCATGTCGAGTTCTAACTGTTGCTTCCTGACTTTCATACAGGTTTCTGAAGAGGCAGGTCAGGTGGTCTGGTATTCCCATCTCTTTCAGAATTTTCCACAGTTTATTGTGACCTGCACAGTCAAAGGCTTTGGCATAGTCAATAAAGCAGAAATAGATGCTTTTCTGATGCTCTCTTGCTTTTTCGATAATCCAGTGGATGTTGGCAATTTGATCTCTGGTTCCTAGGCCTTTTCGAAAACCAGCGTGAACATCTGGAAGTTCATGGTTCACGTATTGTTGAAGCCTGGCTTAGAGAATTTTGAGCGTTACTTTACTAGCATGTGGGAGGAGTGCAATTGTGCAGTAATTTGAGCATTCTTTGGCATTGCCTTTCTTTGAGATTGGAATGAAAACTGACTTTTTCTAGTCCTGTGGCCACTGCTGAGTTTTCCAAATTTGCTGACATATTGAGTGAGCACTTTCAGAGCATCATCTTTTTGAATTCGTTCTTGTCTTTTCCGAATACATGCCCAGTAGTTAGGTTGCTGGGTCCTATGGTAAGTCTATTTTTACTTTTTTAAGGAACTTTCTTAGTGTTTTCCATAGTGTCTGCACCAGTTTACCCTTCCAACAACAGTGTTAGGAAGGTTTCCATTTTTTCTACACACTGTCCAGCATTTATTATTTGTAGACTTTTTCACGATGGCTGTTTCTGATGGGTATAAGGTGATACCTCATTGTAGTTTTTACATATAATTTTATTTGCTTATTTACTTAATGTTTGGCTGTGCTGTGTCTTTGTTGCTGCGTGATTTTTTTCTCTAGTTGCAGTGAGCAGGGGCTACTCTCTAGCCACTGTACATGGGCTTCTCGTGGTGGTGGCCACTCTTGTTGCAGAGCACAGGCTCTGGGTGCACAGGCTTCAGAAGTTGCAGTGCGTGGGCTTATTAGTTTCGGTTCTCAGGCTCTGTAGCATAGGCTCAGTAGTTGTGGCGCCTGGGCTTAGTTGCTCCGAGGCATGTAGGATATTCCTGGATCAGGGATTGAACCCATGTCTCCTGCATTGGCAGGTGGATTCTTTACCACGAAACATCAGGGAAGCCCCTCATTATAGTTTTGACTGCATTTCTCTAACAGTAATGTTGAGCATCTTCACATGCCTGTCGGCAGGCAATCCGTATGGCTTCTTTGGAGAAATAAGACTTAATTAGACAGTTGTTCATTCACTTATCAAACATTTATCCAGCATCTTCTATGTACCATGCTCTTCTGGAAGCTGGAGATATAGTGATAAATAATCAAACAAGATTTTTCTTCTTATTCATTGTAGTAAGAGAGACAGTCAAATTACTTAGAAAATAATGACTTCAGATTATAATCTGTATGATTTCAGTGATAATCTAATTGGGCAGGTAATATGATAGTGACTTGAAGCAGTGGGCAACTTAAGCTAGAGTGTTCAGAGAAGTCCTCTAATGATTTGCCGTTTGCACTGAGACCTGTAAGACCTGGATGGTGAGGAGGAACCAAATATGTGAAGATAAGACAAAAAGCATTCATATTTTTGCTAGCCATGCCAGTTGTAGATAAAGTCATGTTTTTAGCTGTTGGCCAGCAAGAATATTAAGAGAACGTTTACAGCCGCCACCGCTACCCGCCCCCAACTTCTTCCCCTGAAACTGGTAGTCCCTCAGCAGGGGCAACACCTAGCCCTCTCCCCATCCTGCAACAAATTACATGACTTGATCTTACACTTTCAACTTCACAGAGGTCTGCCTTTCCATAGATCCTTAGTATTAACATTGCTCTTCAGGAAATGAACATTATGTTAGCTCGACATTGCTTCCCTTTTAACGCAGTGTATTTAAACCACAGACTGCTGTATTGCTGCTAGAGGTGATAGAGGCTGTTTGTCACAGGCTTTGATAGAAAAACATAAAAGGTGACACAGCTGATTTGCCTTTGCCAGGTAGAGTACCAAGTACATCTGCAAAATTTTGGCATTTTCATCGCCTCCTGCTTTTCCATTAGAATCATTCGCCCTACTAGCCAAGCTGTTGGTTTTAGTAGAACATATCCAACTGAGTGCAAAGTGCACTTCAACTTAAGTGCAAAGACAGTTGTATGAAAAAGCTATTAAGGTTTTGATTAGTGGGAAGGCAAGAGGCTATATAAAAAAAAATGGTGGAAACAAACTTTGGAGATTGAAACCGGCAGATATTTTGAGACTGAGTGGCATTATATGGATAGAATAGATAAAGGGTAACAGTAGGAATCAAAGATAATGAGCTGGACAGAGCCAGAACACAGAGAACCTTAAGTGCCAGGTTAAGGAGTTTTGGCCTTTCTTCTGAATGTAGTGGAGAGTCACAGAATTTTTAAGAAACGAAAAATACAAAAGGAATATTTGAAGAGAGGTTAATTGGTTCACATGTGAATTCAAGTTGATGAGGGAAACAGACAATGAAGAGCCCAGTGAGAAAGCTAATACCTAGTGCAAAAGTGAATTCGAGTCCAAGACTAAATATTCGTTGAAAGATAAATTCTGAACATATTTTATTGCTGTTAAAATGATGTGAGATGTCCAATACTAAAAGCAAACACTCTTGGAAGATTTCTGGTAATCTCATAATCGTGTCTCTTCTAGAAGAGTATCAGATTTGGCTCTGGAAACATCAGTGGCTGAGATGAAGGAATATATAACAAAGTAAGTAAAAATGAGTGAACTTTTGTTGGGAAATTCTAAATTTGTCTGGGGGAAATAACCCAGGAAAAATGACTAGTAACCATCCTTTTCAGGGTGTCAGTATTAGAAAGCTGCACACCGGGATTTTATGAACTGTTGTCGTTTTGTCACTAAGTTGTGTCCGACTCTTTTTTGACCCCATGGACTGTAGCCCACTGGCCTTCTCTGACCATGGGATTTCTCAGGCAAAGGCACTGGAGTGGTTTATGGACTGTATCGATGGCCAGTTTCATAGAATGGAGTCTAGAGACTAAGGATGTGGATTTGATGTGAAGACTCATGTTTGATTTGATTAAGTTGATATTCTCTGACTTGGTCCTGCTTTCTAATCTTTTTTATTTTTTAATGACCTTTTTATTCACATCTTAGAATCAGAGTAGACACCTAATGTATGGTTGCCCTGAGTGATTCAGAATGAGATGATCAAAAGTTAACTGAATTTTTTCCTGCTTCTGTAGGTTTTCTTTAGAACGTCAGAGTTGGGATCAGCTCTTGCTGCGCTACCAGGAAGAGGCTGAAGAGATCCTATCAAGGTTAGATCTATGGCAGGAAATAGGAAGGTTTTACCTTGTGATTTTTGATTGGATTTCAGTTCTGTTAGCACAAATTGAATGCTGAATCCAGTCTTACAGGCCAGTCAACTCATCAAATCTCTGTAGAGTATATATGAACAGTGTGACTGAAAAGGGAGAGTGAGGGGGCTGGGAAGGAAGAGTTATCACTATTTTCAGTCAAAGAACAGAACTGCCTCTGTTCTGTGCCCTTGGCTGCTGTTCCACATTCTGGGGGAGACAGGCATGTCTCTGCCCTGTACCTGGCAACCTGGGGCTGGTCTAGGAACAGTATCAAGGGACTTCAGAGAGCACATGGCCTTTGAAAAGCTGCGACTGTGGGAGGGAACCACAGCCAGGGCCCTCATGGAGACACAGGGGTGAAAGAGGTGATGGAAGTGGGTCTACAGGAGAGAGACGATCTTTGGGCCTTGAAGGCATAATAAAATGGGAAAGTGCTAGATTTTGGCTTCATTTTACTGTCCAAACCAGTGATTTTAAGCTTTTTTTCCCCAAACAGAACCTTAGCTAGAAACACAACTATAAAACATTAGCTAAAATAGTAATTGCGAAAGTGGCCTCCTAGTAGAGAGGCACCTTGAGCACAGTATGAGAAGCTTCCCTAATCCAAGCATTGATGCCTATTACTTTCTTCACCCTTTAAATGCTCTATGTATGAAGACCAATAATGCATAAGATGGCAGTTTCAGAATAAACACTTTTGACGGGCCATAGTTTATATTAACAGGAAAGCTTCTGGAAGCAGACTGTCTCTGTTCAAATCCTAACTGCTCCTTAGTTTAGTGACCGTGGGCAGTCCACTTAATCTGAAGTTCCTCATTTGAAAATGGGATAATATTACTACCTACCTCATTGGTTTGTTATGTCTAAAGAGTCATCAGCAGTTTTCATAAACTCTCCATTATATTGAGTTATTTTAGATAATTGAAGTGGGCCAACATCTTTTTGGTAGAAGATCATAGACGTTAACTTCAGACTCTACCCCAGGACTAGTCCTTTTTGTAAATGGACCTTAATGTTAGATGGAGTCAACTAACCTTCTAGCATTTCCTGGAGTCCAGAGGTATAAAAATGTTAGCACTGGATAATTATCTCAGAATCTCCTGTTGTTAAGAGAGCCTATGCTCACCATGGGGTGGAAGAATATTGATTCAGGTTAGTAAAGCCTTTTAGGAAGTGTTTTCCCTAGGTAAATCTCTGCTATTTCCCACAGAAAATTATTTGAAAGCTTTTTTGTTTTATTTTGTTTTTAGAGGATCAGCTGAAACCAAAAATACTGAAGTTGAAGTGGAACCTAGAATGTATGTCGGGTCTTCCCAGAGTGAAGTCCTTAATACAAAACCTGACTACCAGAAGATACTGCAGAACCAGACCAAAGTCTTTGATTGTATGGAGTTGGTGGTGAGTTGGGTCGTGTTTCTTTGGCTGAGTTATCCAGCTTTGATACCTTCCCATCCTTGTTAAAAGAGCTGGAGAACATGTGTAATTAGATAAGTATATTCAACTCTACCTTGAGGAAACATGGAGAGACAATGAAAGAAAATAAACAAGTAAATGGTGATAAACGCTATTAAGTCAGGTGGAGGAAGAGAATGTGTTAGGAGGGCTTCAGTTTGCTATATAGAGGGATTGAAGGCCCTTCCTAGGTACCACCTTAATAAAGACTTGAAAGAAATGGAAAAGTGAGCCATGAGGACATTTTAAAGAATGTCAACCCCAATTTTTTTTTTTTTTTTTTTGCCAAAATACCATCTTAAACTTAAGGCATGAGGTTTCAAGTTGGACTTTTTTATTTGTTTCTGTTACTTTTATTTTGGTTGCACCACACAGTATGTGGGATCTTAGTTCCCTGACCAGGGATTGAACCTGTACCTCATGAATTGGAAGTACAGAGTCTTATCTACTGGGCCACCAGGGAAGTCCCTCAATCCAAGTATTAGGCTGGCCAAAAAGTTTGTTCAGGTCATATAAGAGCTTACAAAGACCCAAATGAACTTTTTGGTCAGCCCAATATGAACAGGAAGCAGGTGGCATTTGATATAGGGTAAGGAGAGTCTGTTTACAAAGGGGCTGAGTATAAAGATGTGGGTATCAGGAATTCAAAAGTGAAGTGAAGTGATCTGGGGCTAAGAGGCAGCTGAGCTGTTCCTACTCCTCAGCTGGAGGGTGAAACAGTTACTGTGGTACCTGGCAGGGAGTTGTATGGTGGGCTGCTCTGAAAGAGCCATGGTCTTCAGTTGAGAGACACTAGTAACTCCAGATGACCCTTCCAGGAGCAGGCCCAGATAGAAATACCCTGAGCTCATTCAGCTCCTACTTGGCTTCCTCTTGGTCAAGCCCACCCAGAAGCCAGAGGACCTGGGATCCTGTTGAGGTTGTGCAGGTCAGTGTGCTCAGGAGTTAAAGCAGTGTGGAGAGGGGTGAGTATGGATGTGAAAGGGCAAACAAAATGTCTGGCATAAGCATTCCAGGTTGAAAGAGCAGCAAAAGCAAAGCTCCTGAGCAGGAGCTCGCCTGGTGTGTTTGAGGAGCTATGCAGAAGCCGTGCACCCTTCCAGTTCACAGTTGTCTGTTGTCTGCAGATGGACGAACTGCAAGGATCCGTGAAGCAGCTGCATGCCTTTATGGCCGAAAGTACCCAGTGCCTCCGGGAGGTGTCAGTACAGCTCGGTAAGCCTGTATTAAGGGGACCAGAGCTTGCACTGTTTTATATCTAATGGCCCTTCGGATGTACACTGCCCTTCAAAACATTTTAGGGGTCATTCGGATTGTAAAGGGAATGAGACTGATTTTCTCCTGTGACTTTGAGGGTGATTTTAGGTAGAGGAGTTGTGAGCATTGTTTGCATTGTGTGGGTACAAAGGCTTCCAAGGGTAAGGCCTGTATCTGGTGACTTTTATTTCCCCCTCACAATAACAATTTCTATTGTGGGTACTCAAAGTTAATTGGAAATTTTTAGACAGGAGTACAGTAGACTGAGAATTAAATCTCCACTAACTGACAAACTGTATTGTTTGGGTAGATCCAGGACAAGAAATATCTATCCATTGCCTTTTTTCTCTTTTCATTCTTCAAGAATCTACCAAGTGACACTGACATTACTTTAAAAAAAAAAATATTTATTTGGCTGTGCTGGGTGTTAGTCGCAACATGTGGGATCTTTAGTTGCAGGCTGTGAACTCTGTTGCATTTGTGATATGGTTCTCTTGACTAGGGATTGAACCGGGCCCCCTGCACTGGAGCACAGATTCTTAGTCACTGGATCACTGGGGAAGTCCCCATCAGATTGTATTGTGGTTGTAGTTGCAGCTGGCTTTCCTACCAGAGAGCCATCTCCTTGAGGGCAGATGCGCTCTTAAGTTGTCCTTCAAATACCCTTCAGGGTCTGGCACAGTATTCACACAGTAAGTTTTCAACAGTGGTATTTGAATTCAGTTGAAGTGTATTTTTTGGTTCCTTTTCTCTGCAGGGAAGAGAAGCACTCAACAGTTAGATCCTTCACCAGCTCGAAAACTGCTCAAGCTTCAGTTACAGAAACAACCTAGCAGATATTGCTCTAAATCTTGTCAGTGACCTAATGCAGCTTTCCTGCCACAAGGTGCTCTAGAGGAGAGAAACCGGAAGAGTGCCCCAGTGCACAGCAGGCGGAGCTGTGACATCTGCCTTGTTGCCTTTGAAGATAACCGGCTGACTATAAAGCACTCTGATTTTTTTTCTTAAAATGGAATTTATGCATTTGAAAGAATGTCATATACAAGCTTTTTCCAAGAACAAGCAAAATGCTTGAGACTTTGCTTTGGAATGACGTTCAGAACTAGTAGCCCATTCTTTGAAATATCCTTTGTGATCAGAAATCTCCCTACTCTGAAGATGTTTTTGAGGTTTTGAAACAACCGAAAGTCATTCAGGACCAAATCCAGTAAGCATTTTAGAGGTCATTCTGGTTGTAAACAGAATGAGACTGATCTTCTGCTGTGACTTTGAGGGTGATGTTAGGTAGAGGAGTTGTGAGCATTGTTTGCATTGTATGGATACATGTATCTCCTTACAAGATTCCCAAATTGAAGGTAATAACACTCATTCTTTATATCCTGATGTCTATAATGTGTTTTAGCTTTTTTAGGGGGGCGTGCTACACCATGTGGCATGCAAGATCTTAGTTCCCCAACCAGCGATCAGGAAGGGGTTAAGTGTTTCTTTTTCATTGTTCTCCATATTTGTTAATGATTTGCATTATAAGATTGCATGTTCTTAAAAGCTTTCCCTTATCCTCGTGTATGGAAAAAATGAAAAGGCAGGGAAGGCTTAGCAGAAAATAGGATTCTTTGTCAGGACCCAGAAGTGAATAGTAGCGTGAAGTTACACCTCAGTGTTAACAGCCAATAAAACACCAACTAATTTATTGTCAGTGTCTCTTATTTTCTGATCCTCCTAATAGAACAGAACCCAGTTCACTTAAATATGCAGTTATTAAGTCTTAAAGCTTGGACTATGCACCAGTTAGTGAGAGGTGATATATCCTAGCTTTTCCCTGTGTTCCTTATTGTTTAAAAAAAAATTTTTTTTAAATTTTTTAGTTAATTTGGCTTTGCTGGGTCTTAGTTGCTGCACGTGAGATCTTTGATCTTCGTTGTGACCTTCAGGATATTTTTTTTCTTAGTTGCAACATGTGAACTCTTAATTGCAGCCTGTAGGATCCAGTTGTAGGGATCAAATCCAGGACCCCCTACCTTGGGAGCACTGACTCTTAGCTGCTGGACTACCAGGGAAATCCCACATTCTTCAATCTTTCATACATTTACATAGCCCATGCTAAATGCCGTGCACAGTTCTCGGAACTGGGAAGACAGCAAAGAACAAAAACAGTCTTAGGACTTCTTTTCAGGATTCTCACAGTCTGTTGGGCACAGGGAACAAGAAGAAACCTCTTTTCCACAGAAGTAATATTTTAGTTGACTTGGGAAGGAGAAAGGAGTTAAATAGGGCAGTTATTTGAGGTAAAAGGAGCCACATTTTAAAGGCCTGAGGAGAGAGAATAAAACATTCTGGGATACTAAAAAGTAAAAAAGACTGGTTAAGCAGGAATGCTAAGTGCCAGTGTAAGAACCACCTGAGGAAAAGATAATTGAAAGTTACTGAGAGGTTTTGAGAGATGGATGGGATCAGAACTTTATTATTTTTAATTTATTTCTAATTGGAGGATAATTGCTTTACAATATTGTGTTGGTTTCTCCCATATATGAACATAAATCAGCCACGTATACCATATGTGTGGAAAATTCTGAAAGAGATGAGAATACAGACCACCTGACCTGCCTCATGAGAAATCTGTATGCAGGTCAGGAAGCAACAGTTAGAACTGGACATGGAACAACAGACTGGTTTCAAATAGGAAAGGAGTACGTCAAGGCTGTATATTGTCACCCTGCTTACTTAACTTACATGCAGAGTACATCATGAGAAACGCTGGACTGGAAGAAACACAAGCTGGAAACAAGATTGCCGGGAGAAATATCAATAACCTCAGATAAGCAGATGACACCACCCTTATGGCAGAAAGTGAAGAGGAGCTAAAAAGCCTCTTGATGAAAGTGAAAAGAGGAGAGCAAAAAAGTTGGCTTAAATCTCAACATTCAGAAAACAAAGATCATGGCATCTGGTCCCAACACTTCATGGGAAATAGATGGGAAACAGTAGAAACAGTGTCAGACTTTATTTTTTGGGCTCCAAAATCACTGTGGATGATGACTGCAGCCATGAAATTAAAAGACGCTTACTCCTTGGAAGAAAAGTTATGACCAACCTAGATAGCATATTCAAAAGCGGAGACGTTACTTTGTCGACTAAGGTCCGTCTAGTCAAGGCTATGGTTTTTCCTGTGGTCATGTATGGATGTGAGAGTTGGACTGTGAAGAAGGGTGAGCGCCGAAGAATTGATGCTTTTGAACTGTGGTGTTGGAGAATACTCTTGAGAGTCCCTTGGACTACAAGGAGATCCAACCAGTCCATTCTGAAGATCAACCCTGGGATTTCTTTGGAAGGACACTGATGCTAAAGCTGAAGCTCCAGTACTTTGGCCACCTCATGTGAAGAGTTGACTCATTGGAAAAGACTCTGATGCTGGGAGAGATTGGGGCAGGAGGAGAAGGGGACGACAGAGGATGAGATGGCTGGATGGCATCACGGACTCGATGGACGTGGGTCTGAGTGAACTCCAGGAGATGGTGATGGACAGGGAGGCCTGGCGTGCTGTGATTCATGGGGTCGCAAAGAGTCGGACACGACTGAGCGACTGAACTGAACTGAATGATATGTATGTCCCCTCACTTTTGAAGAACTTTATTTTCAAAAACAGTTAGAAGTAAGTAGGTGTGGATATTAGAGACCAGTTGTGCTCTTTAATAGTCTGCAGTGGTCAGGTGCAGAGTGACTGCCTGGGCTGGGAGTTAGCAGTGAGTGAGTAGGGGGCGTCATTCATAGTGTCTGGAACACAGCAGGCATGTCACCTCCATGTTAAAAGCCTAACTGCTACTTAGTGACTGAGAAAAAGTCATTTAACCTCTTATTTGTAAGATTGGGAGAATGATAGACTCTATAGCACAGGAATGCTATAAGAATTAGATTGACAAGTTAAAGAACAGTGGATGGGGGACTTCCCTGAGAGTCCAGTGACTAAGACTCCAAGCTCCCAGTGCAGAAGGCCCAGGTTCGATCCCTAGTCAGGGAACTAGATCCCACTTGCCGCAACTAGTTCAGTTCAGTTCAGTTGCTCAGTCGTGTCCGACTCTTTGCGACCCCATGAATTGCAGCATGCCAGGCCTCCCTGTCCATCACCATCTCCCGGAGTTCACTCAGACCCACGTCCATCGAGTCTGTGATGCCATCCAGCCATCTCATCCTGGGTCGTCCCCTTCTCCTGCCCCCAATCCCTCCCAGCATCAGAGTTTTTTCCAGTGAGTCAACTCTTCACATGAGGTGGCCAACGTACTGGAGCTTCAGCTTTAGCATCATTCCTTCCAAAGAAATCCCAGGGTTGATCTCCTTCAGAATGGACTGGTTGGATCTCCTTGCAGTCCATGGGACTCTCAAGAGGCTTCTCCAACACCACAGTTCAAAAGCATCAATTCTTCGGCGCTCACCCTTCTTCACAGTCCAACTCTCACAGCCATACATGACCACAGGAAAAACCATAGCCTTGACTAGACGGACCTTAGTTGGCAAAGTAATGTCTCCGCTTTTGAATATGCTATCTAGGTTGGTCATAACTTTTCTTCCAAGGAGTAAGCGTCTTTTAATTTCATGGCTGCAGTCATCATCCACAGTGATTTTGGAGCCCAAAAAATAAAGTCTGACACCGTTTCTACTGTTTCCCCATCTATTTCCCATGAAGTGATGGGACCGGATGCCATGCTCTTTGTTTTCTGAATGTTGAGCTTTAAGCCAACTTTTCACTCTCCTGTTTCACTTTCATCAAGAGGCTTTTAGCTCCTCTTCACTTTCTGCCATAAGGGTGGTGTCATCTGCATATCTGAGGTTATTGATAATTCTCCCAGCAATCTTGATTCCAGCGTGTGTTTCTTCCAGGCCAGCGTTGCTCATGATGTACTCTGCATATAAGTTAAATAAGCAGGGTGAAAATATACAGCCTTGACGTACTCGTTTTCCTATTTGGAACCAGTCTGTTGTTCCATGTCCAGTTCTATCTGTTGCTTCCTGACCTGCATACAGATTTCTCAAAAGGCAGGTTAGGTGGCCTAGTATTCCCATCTCAGAATTTTCCACAGTTTATTGTGATCCACACAGTCAAAGGCTTTGGCATAGGAAATAAAGCAGAAATAGATGTTTTTCTGGAACTCTCTTGCTTTTTCTATGATCCAGCGGATGTTGGCAATTTGATCTCTGGTTCCTCTGCCTTTTCTGAAACCAGCTTGAACATCAGGGAGTTCACGGTTCACATTGCTGAAGCCTGGCTTGGAGAATTTTGAGCATTACTTTACTAGCATGTGAGATGAGTGCAATTGTGCGGTAAGAGCCTAAAAAATAAAAGAATGTGGATGCAGGAAGGTAAAAACTCCAACTGGGTAGATAATGAGCAGTTAATTAAATGGGAAAATTCTCAGTTAAATTTGGCATACCAAACGTTTCAACTAGATTGTTGGATATACAGGTAGAAAATTGGGTAGGAAAACCTAGACTAGGGGTAAAATTTGGAAGTTAACAATAACCTAGTTATTAAAGCCTTAAGAATAAGATAATGTTGTCCAGAGGAGAGCATGAAGGGAAACTGGACGGCCCCAAGGAAGCTTTTAAAAATCAGAGGAGTGGTGTTTAATTGCCACTCTTTCAGAAGCAGAATAATATAGTGGAAAGAGTGTAGTTTGGAGTGAATCTTCATCCTTATCCTCAATTTCCTTTCTGTGAAATGGGGAGAGGACACCTCTCTCCAAAGGTGATTGTACCTCCCCCCCCATTTTATTTAGTACACTGTATTACATTTTTAAAACGTATTTATTTGTGATTGTATTGGTTCTTCCTTTGCAGCATGTGGGTTCCAGAGCACATGGACCTGTAGTTGTGGCATGCAGTCCACGTGGCATCTGGGATCCTAGTTCCCTAGTTAGGGATCAATCCCAAGTCTCCTGCATTGGAAAGTGGATTCTTAACCACTGGGCCACCAGGGAAGTCCTTAGTGTTTTGGAAGTTTTGTTTATAAGAATTAAGAAGTGTCTTTGTATCTCCAATAACCATACAAAATAGAGCACAGAAAAAGAATAAGATCTGAGCATTCTATATACATACACACCACAACTTGAGATTGCCTCTTTTGTTTTTTTTTTCATTATAGTTGAACTCAGGCATGGAGGGGCTTAATAATCCAACCAAGAACATAAAGATAGGAGTGGAGGGTCAACTAGAACCCATGTAGCATTCAGGAAATGTTAACTAACACAATAATTAGTAAAAGCTGTACCCAGGTACTAGTTTTTTCTCCCCCCAAGTTTGGTTCAGGAATTGTACTTGGTGAATGCTACAGATAGTTGGAGCCTTAGAGATGTTTGGTAATATTCTTCCTTTTGCCCTACTTTAGTTAACAAGTATCTTGCTTTTAATCAGTGATATTTAATACTAGGGAAATAATAGGTTATATTATAAACTCTTTCAAGGAAGGGAATATATTGTGTACATTTTGATTGCTTAATGTAATCGTCTGGGAAAATCTACTCAGGTTGCACTCAGAGGAAATGGTGTGACTGGTGGTTGTAGTAGAGGTGATACAATGGAGGACTGGGAATTAGGAGCCCTGTTTTGGATTTTAGTTTTGGGTTTTTTTTTTTTTAATTTTGTTTTGAGTATAGTGGATTTACAATGTTGTGTTAGTTTCTGCAACACAGCACAGTGAATCAGATATATATATGTGTATATGCATGTGTATACATATATATGTATACACACAGAAACACATACTCTTTCTTAGGTTCTTTGCCCATATAGGTCATTACATAGTATTGAAGAGTTCCCTGTGCTATATCTAGTTCTTAAGTTACTGGTTCATTCACCAAAATTGACTAAGCCTGTTCCTGATGCCAGGCACAGTGCTCGGTGCCACGTGACCTTGGGTACCACTCTAGGCCCATGTCAAAGGAGGAGGCCTTGCCGTGTAGAGAGGTCTTAGGGGCTCCATAAGGATGTAACTTGGCAGAAGGGCAGAAGCCAGCCAGACACAGCTCTCAACACCCCTCCCTCTGAGCAGTTCTAGTTAAAGGTTCTCCAAGGAGACTCCGAAGCAGGACAACTACAGTACTTTCCTCTTAACTGAGGGAGATTATGTTCCAGGACCCCAGTGGATGCTTGAAACTGCAGATAGTATGCCCTGTAATTGCGAAGTTTTTTCCTCTATTTACTTACCTACAATAAAGTTTAACTTATAAATTAGGCACATTAAGAGATTAACAACAACAATAATAAAATAGAGCAATTGTAACCATATACTGTAATAAAACTTGGGTAAATGTGGTCTCATTCTCAACATGTTGTATTGTCTTGTACTTACCTTCCTCAGAGATGATGTGAGATGATATAGTGCCTATGTGATTAAGTGAGGCATTGTGACATAGCTTTAGGCTACTATTGACTTTCTAACTGTACATCAGGAGGAGGATCATTGAGACATTACAGTGTCCATGGTTGGATGTCTGAGTAGATGATTTTGGGGATCCACAAGATACAGTTGAAGGTGGTTGCTGAAAGCTTTTGGGAAAACATTGTAATTGGAGTTGTCTCTTTAACTCATTGAAGTGTTGCTGCAGCAATTGTAATCCTTTGGTGATTGTGAGTAGTTGCTATGATGCTTCTTTTCATCTGAGGGTCATATTCCATATATTTGAAATTGTGAAATTTGAAACATTTTGGCAAATTTCAGTAGTGTCCACATTGCTGATTCTGCTTCAGTTGCTTTGCCTTCCTCTTTCTCAGTAGATGGCTCCACAGGTTTGTCCAATAACTCCATTGTTAACACTTCTCAGTGCCCTTCAATATGGTCTTCTACTTTCTCATCAAGCGTGTTGGCAGATCCTCTGGCATCAGCTTGTCTTGCTATGTGAATGAGTTTCCTAACTTCTCCATCGAACCTCAGTAACCTTTAAAATCATTCATGACTTTATAAGTTCTTCCAGCAGGCATTAAGAGTGTGGTTTTAATTCACTTACTGCATCTCTGATGAATGTTATTCATTGGCAATAGTAATGATTTCAAGCACTGCATTGTGTCCAGATTAAAATCTGCATTAATTGCTGACCATATGTCATCAGATACTGGGCAGGTGTATGTGGCCTTGACCAACTGATGGCTTGTCAAGTGGCTGAAGCATTGAGGTTGTATTTGGAGATAAAAATACAACTTTGACATTTTCAAAGCAAACAGATTCAGGATGACCAGGTACATTGTCTATTAGTAATAGGATTTTAAATTCCAACCTTTCCTTTTCCAAATATTTTTCATTTCTGGAATGAAGCATTGGTAGAATCATTCCATAAACAAGATAACTGTTAGCTGGATTATGTTGTAAGAATACAAGCAGATAATTCTTGGTTTTGTTTTTGAAAACCTGTTGGGTCTTTGTATACAACTCCTGCCTTCAACATATGCTCTGTAGCATTGCCAGTAATACCAGAGTTAATCTGCTTTTCCAAGTTTTATGATCTAGTGCTTCCTTTGTACTTTTATGACGGTAGATTTGTTGCACGTTCTTGTGCCTGACACACAATGAGGCCAAACAAACTCAAACACGAGCTTGGAGCAGAGAAAGATTTATCAAAAGGGCCAAGCAAGGAGAATGGGTGGCTCATGATTAAAAAAGAGCTTCCCGGATGGTGTTTGGTTCTGTTGGGATTCTTCTTCCAGAAGAACCCAGTTTCATCACATGAAGACTTGCTTTGGATGGTATCCCTTCCTTCCTCTTCAATCAAATTCTTCACCTCTGATGGAAATGTGGCAACAGCTTCTGAAGCCAAATCTGGCCTCTACCCTGATACCAAATTAATTCTCAGGGACAGGTTTTGGTGAAATAGGAAAGAATAGCTCTATTGCTTTACCAGGCAAAGGGGATCAGTGGGCTAATGACCTCAAAACGGTGTGTCCCAACCTGGAGCAGGTAGTAAGAAGTTTCATAGTAATGATTCAAAGAGGACGTGATCAACTAGCTGATGGATAATCTTTTGATTAGTTGGTGGTGAAGTGGAAGTCAACATCATCAACCTGGTTCCAACTGGTCTGGGATTTCTCCCATCTGGTGGGGGTTTCTGCAAAATAGCTCAAAAGATACTGAGACCTGCCCCAAGGCTGCTCTATTGTTTCTCTTGACTGTTCCTTGCTTCTGCATCCCCTCCCTTCTCTAAGTGTTGTTTAGTCATTGAGTTGTGTCCAGCTATTTGTGACCCCATGGACGGCAGTGTGCCAGGCTTCCCTGTCCATCACCATTCCCGGAGCTTGCTCAAGCTCATATCCATCGAGTCAGTGATGCCATCCAACCATCTCGTTCTCTGTTGTCCCCTTCTCCTCGTGCCTTCAGTCTTTCCCAGCATCAGGGTTTTTCCCAGTGAGTCAGCTATTTGCATCAGGTAGCCAAAGCATTGGAGCTTCAGCTTCAGCAGCAGTCCTTCCAATGAATATTCAGGATTGATTTTCTTTAGGACTGATTAGTTGGATCTTGCAGTCCAAGATGGAGAAGTTGGAGAAGAGTTCTCCAACACCACAGTTCAAAAGCATCAATCTTTCGGCACTCAGCCTTCTTTATGGGTCCAACTCCTACATCAGTACATGACTACTGGAAAAATCATAGCTTTGACTGTATGGACCTTTGTCTCTAATTAGCAACAGTTTGAACGTGCCTTGTGAGAGTTGGACTGTGAAGAAGGCTGAGCGCCGAAGAATTGATGCTTTTGAACTGTGGTGTTGGAGAAGACTCTTGAGAGTCCCTTGGACTGCAAGGAGATCCAACCAGTCCATTCTGAAGGAGATCAGCCCTGGGATTTCTTTGGAAGGAATGATGCTAAAGCTGAAGCTCCAGTACTTTGGCTACCTCATGAGAAGAGTTGACTCATTGGAAAAGACTCTGATGCTGGGAGGGATTAGGGGCAGGAGGAGAAGGGGACGACAGAGGATGAGATGGCTGGATGGCATCACTGACTCGATGGATGTGAATCTGAGTGAACTCTGGTAGTTGGTGATGGACAGGGAGGCCTGGCGTGCTGCAATTCATGGAGTTGCAAACAGTCAGACGCGACTGAACTGAACTGAACCTGACTTTGCAACTCAGGGAAGTTCATGTTATGAATGAGGCCTATTTCCTGTAATCAAGAAATGGGAAGGGGGATTCCCTGGTGGTCCAGTGGTTAGGACTCTGTGGTCTCATGCCAGGTCTGCTGGGTTCATTTCCTGGTCGGGGAACTAAGATCTCTGCATCCCAGCAAGCTGTGTGGTGCACCCAAAACAACAACAACAAAGAAATGTGGGACAAAGAAAGGCTTTTGTTCCCAGGAACCCCCCACAGGGTCCTGATTGGTATCATTTTTTTCATTGGCAGACACAGTCCCCAGTAATTTTTCTACTTTCCAGTCCAAACTATTGCTGAATCTGTTTGACCTTCCCTTATGTCAGTATCAGTTGCTCAATTGTGTCCAGGTCTTTGTGATCCCACGGACCATAGCCCGCCAGGCTCCTCTCTCTGTGGAGTTCACCAGGCGAGAATAGTGGATAGCCATTCCCTTCTCCTGGTGATCTTCCTGACCTAGAGGTCACACCCAGGTCTCTTGCATTGCAGGCAGATTTTTTACCATCTGAGCCACCAGGGAAGCCCCCAACCATCCCTTATTTTCAGTAAATGGCTTGGTGTCACTCTTCAGGGGATCCCTTGCTGAAGTCTTTGTAATGACTTGGAACCAAGCAGGGGCCACTGGGGCCCTCCTGCATACAAAAGCCCTTCGACGTCCCATTTCTTGTCTGTAGAAAAAGACTTTGGTCTCCTAGGCCTCTTGAGTTTCAAAGAGCAATGCGGAAAGAAAAGAAAAGCAACCAGGAAACAATCGTTCAGTGATAGAGTCCTTGTTCCTCCTTAAGGGATATACAGAACCATCTGAGTTGCTATAAAGAAACTAAGACCTACCCCCTACCCCAGCCCCACCCAGGTGGAAGATGGTGATTGCATGAGGACAGCAGTATACCCCAGACTGATTGGAACCACAAAGTTGAAACATCACTCTGTTACCTTACCACCAATCAATCAGAAGAAAGTTATGCATCCTGTATCCCTCACCCCCAAATTTGCCTTTAAAATTCCTTCCCTGAAAGCCATGGGGGAGTTTGGGTCTTTTGAGCCCAGGTTGATTGATCCTTGCTTAGCCCTGTAATCAATGTTTCTCTGCTCCAAAGTCCAACATTTTGGTTTGTTTGGCCTCACTGACAGTGGGACACATGAACTTCAGTTTAACAATAGATTCAGTGTTTTCTGGGGCAACACATCAATCAAAATATGTATTTTGTTTGTGTCTTTCATAAATTTAATGCCTTTTCATTAAAAAAAGTTTATATTGAAGTATAGTTTATTACTATAAAAGCAAAGCCATCATTTTGCTGACAAAGGTCCGTATAGTCCAAGCTACAGTTTTTCCAGTAGTCATGTATGGATGTGAGAGTTGGACCATGAAGAAGGCTGAGCGTGGAATAACTGATACCTTGGAATTGTGGTGCTGGAGAAGACTTTTGAGAGTCCCTTGGACTGCAAGGAGATCCAACCAGTCAATCCTAAGGGAAATCAACCCTGAATATTCACTGGAAGGACTGGTGTTGAAGCTGATGCTCTAGTACTCTGGCCACCTGATGTGAAGAGTCGACTCACTGGGAAAGATCCTGATCCTGGGAAAGAGAGAAGGCAAAAGAAGAGGGTGGCAGAGAATGAGATGGCTAGATATTATCGCTGACTCAATGGATGTGAATCTGAGCAAACCCCATAAGATAGTGAAGGACAGGGAAACATGGTGTGCTGCAGCCCATGGGGTTACAAGAGTTGTAGAGACTTAGGAACTGAACAACAAGGAATAGTTTATTAAGGCTGTGATAGTTTCAGGTGTATTTCATTCTTAACTAAGCACCTTTTATGCACTGTGGCCCTAACTTAAGCAGTTTGAAGTGTGACCTAAAAGCACAATTTTTTTTTTCCTGCAATTTTACAGAAAATTCAATTTAAAAAAAAATTATTTAACTGCACCAGGTCTTGGTTGTAACACATGCAATCTAATTCACCAACCAGGGATCAAACTCAGGACCTTTGCATTGAGAGCTCAGAGTCTTAGCCACTGGACCACCAGGGAAGTCCCTGACAGAAAACTCATTCTTACCACAGAGCTTAGCAACCTCAGCATACCTGTTTTTTTCTTACTAATTTGAGAACTTTCACCCTTTGTGGCTTCTCTGGCTTCTCCACATCACTAGCAATACCACTTTTGGACTTTGGGGCCATTATCAAGCAAAGTAAGGGTTACTTGAAACAAACACTTCCGTATCCAGACAATCGATCTGATGACAGACTAGAAGACTAAAGGGGCAAGCAGCATATACCGCGTGGGTATGCTGGACAAAGGACTGATTCACTTCCCGTGTGGGAGGGAGCAAAACCAGAGATTTCAACACACTACTCAGAACAGCACAGCAAGTAAAAACGTATGAATTATTTATTTCCCATTCAATACTTTTAAGACTAGAGCTAGCCAAGGGAAGCTAAAACCACAAACAATAAGAGAAAATCATTGTATGCCGAAGATGGCGCCAACTCAACCACCACCTCCATAGTTCCCCAGCCGGGCAAGCACAGTGCGCATGCGCTGCCTGGCGTCCTCAGCGCGCCTGCGCGGGCGCAGAGCCTTCCCCGCCCCACTCCTGCCGCCGCCGCCGGTGCTGCGCTGACGGCGGTTGCCCGAGCTTCAGGTGAGTGTGAGCGCCTCAGCCTGGTTGGCTGTGGGCGCGCCGTGCTGCCTGTGGGGTCGTCGTTCCCTTTTCCTTCTCCTTCCCTGCCTCATCACCCCAGCGCGCCGGGGCTTGGGTGAGCGCTGCCAGCCTCCTGCAAGTGTTCGGGCGCCCTCCGCCCTCGTCGCCTGGGGACCCGGAGCAGCCCGGCCTCTTTCGGCCGCTACTCACCTGGGCGGCGGGGCTCACGGCGAACCCGCTGGCGACGGCGTGCAGGCGGCAGCGGCCGAGCCTCTGGGTGCCCAGCACCTCAGCCTCGGACCCTCCGCAGGCGCGACCCCCTTTCCCGCTTCTGCTCTGCAGTCGGCGGAGCTCGGTGGGCCTCGGTGTCGGACATTCGTCTGCTCCGTCTGCCCGGGAGCCGGGTAGGCGGGTGGGGAACCTGGAAGATGCGCCAAGAGCTCGCCTTGCACCCGTGGGGTCCTGGTGCGGTCAAGAGTACCCTCTGGCTGTACCCCGCGGCTACCATGAGAGGGAGCAGCTTCTTAACCCCTGGTTACAGATGAGGAAACTGAGGCACCGAGCGGTGAGGCTCCCTGCCCAAGGTCACGCGCCAGACCAGAGGCTGGAGTGGCTCTGGAACTCAGGGTCGGGGGCTCTCAAGCTAGTGCGGTTTTGTTCCTTTGGAAAAAATCTGAAATACACTCGCATCTCCGGAGATTCTTCAACGTCATAAAAGTAGGCTGCAAAAACGGCATTTTCTTGTTGATGAAGTACAGTTGAGGTGTTAACTGTAATAATGGTAATAGCATTGTTCTTAAGAGCTCACGTTCACCCAGCGCTTGCCAGTGTGCCAGGGATCTTCGTAAACATTTTAAGATTATCTCAGTACCTCAGCGCTTGCCATCAGATGCGTCCTCTTTCCTTTTCATGCAGCTTTTTTCCTGCAGAGCTGGCCTCTCTGTCAGGTAAACTGGGAACCTCCTGGTTTAGGAGCAGGGACGGTGGCTTACTGGCAAAACAGAGGTAAGCCTTGTCTTGGGTCCAGATTTTGCCCCCAAAGGATGTTATTACCCTTCCTTTTCTGGCTGCCAGGAGGTCAAGACTGATAGAGCTGGGCTGGTTGGATTTGGAGGTGAAAGAACAAATCTGGTGAGCACTCCCCTTATCCTGGGGCTTTCTGGCTCTATTCCAGTGCTGGGCTTGAACCTCTCATTTAACATGAAGTAAAAAGAGAAAGAGATCCTTGACAAAGTAGTGTAGAATATAAGAAGCTTAACCGATTTCAAGTTCCCAAAGGAACAGCTGTAAAAATATGGGAATGTTTCTTTCCCAATAAATAGCTCAAACTGTCTTTTTTTTCTCCCAGTCCTTAGCAAATTCTCCTGCGTACTTCAAAGTTCCATTAACTTACCACCTTTTCTGTGAAGCCTTCCTTGCTTGATTTTCCTAATTAGAATTACATACACACACATACATCTGTGCCTGTGCGCTTGTGTGTGTGTGCGTGTGTGTGTGTGTGTGTGTAGGTAGATAGGTAGGTAGGGTAGAGGATTCAGTCTTATTCTTAGAACTATTAGCCTGTTGAGGTCAGGGAGCATCTTTGCAGTCCCAAGTGCTTGGCTCACTGTAGGCCCTGGGAAAGAATCAGTGAATTTCCACAGTTCCTTTGTATTACTCAAAGAGTGATGTTTTCCTGCTGCCCTTCTGTTCCTTCATTCTGCCCTTCAATTTCTTTTTGCTGGCCTTCTCTTTAGATTCAACTTCTGGTCATTCAACAACTGACCACTCAGAGGTCTCTAGTCCACCCTCTTGTGTCTGAAAATTTGCAGAAAAAGGTTCTAAGTCAAGAAGCCTGTTTATCCCCAAGAGTGGAATTGGTATATGTCACTTAAGTGTACAGGGCAATTTTTATTTGCATTTTGCACGAAGGTAGCCTCAGGCTTATAGGTTTTTAGTCTGTCCCTGAATACATGTAGGAGAGGGAACTGGCAACCCACTCCAGTATTATACTTGCCAGAAGAATCCCATGGACAGAGGAGTCTGGAGGGTTAGAGTTCATGGGGTTGTAAAGAGTCAGACATGACTGAGTGACTAGCACAAATACATGTAGGATTCAGTTTTACCTTCTTTTGCCTTATGTGGCTGACTGCCCCAGTGTTATTAGAGTACTCAAAATTTTTACTATAAATCTTCATAGTACTTATAACAATAAATATTCAAAGGGCCGTTTGGGAGGCTGTAGATGGTTGCATAGGCTTTCCATATAAATAATTAAAAGATTTTTTTCCAAATAATCTGCAAATAGATTGAGCTGTTATGTGTAAGGAATGGTGCTCGGTATGGTGTAAGATTCTCATAGTTCTTGTTCAAAGAGCTTACTAGCTAACTGGGAAATACTATTCCTAACTGTAACTCGTCTAAAAATCACCATAATAGCATTATAAGCAAAGCAATGTGTATAATTGTATACTCAAACATAATGGAATATGATATTCCAACGTGGGACATTTCATAAAATTATACATTGCCCAAGGCTGAAAGGAAGCATCAAGTCATTGAGTCCAGCTGTGCTGCTTTTGTAGACTTCTTCCTGAGAAGGGAACTTGTCCAAGGCCAGGGTTATAGAACTGGTGCTTCAACTTGAATGTAGACTTTTTATCCACTAAAAGTTTATCAATATTCCAGTGAATTCATCCTTGTATGTGTGCTTAGTCTCTCAGTCTTGTCCGACTCTTTGCAACCCCATGGACTGTAGCCCGCTAGGCTCCTCTGTTCATGGGGATTCTCCAGGCAAGAATACTGGAGTGAGTTGCCATGCCCTCCTCCAGAGGATCTTCCTAACCCAGAGACTGAACCCAGGTCTCCCACATTTGCAGACGGATTCTTTACTGTCTGAGCCACCGGGGAAGCCCAACTCTTAATATTTGTGAAACGGGTGAGGAAGGGGTGAAAGAAATACAATTCACATCTTCAGGGAACTTATGGTCTGTTGGGAAGGAGTTAAAGAACCCGTCTCTAACGTTGGAGACAGTGCATACCTAGTTGTTAAATTATATGGTAGAGGGACTAGGTATGTCAAGAGGCATCAGTATGAGCTGTGACACAGAGAGCACTTTGGGGAGGATCGAGGGCCTTTCTGGACTCTGACAGATTGGTACTGTCAGAATTAATCAACAGGACAAGGAACGCATTTTGAAGTAGGATGGTAGGTGGCTCACATGGTAAAGAATCTGCCTGCAATGCAAAAGACCTAGATTTGGTCCCTAGGTCGGGAAGATCCCCTGGAGAAGGGAATGGCAACCCACTCCAGTGTTCTTGCCTGGAGAATTCCGTGGACAGAGGAGGCTGTTGGGCTACAGTCCATGAGGTTGCAAAGAGTTGGACACGACTAAGTGCCTAACACTTAAAACCAAAGCATGGTTGCCACACCTGACAATAAAATATTTAAGAGACAATTTAAAAAAACTGGCTTGACCAGGGTGACTTGCTTGTGTTCAGTGGTTGTCAACCGTTAGTGTGTATAAGAATTACCTGAAGTTTATTAAGACAGATTGTGGGGGCCCCATCTCCAGAATTTCTGATTCAGTAGGTCTGGGGTGGGGCCTGAGAATTTGTATTTCTAACAAGTTCCCAGATGCTGCTGATGCTCCTGACTCAGGGACAGCACTTTGAGAACTTGGGCTGGATTAGAAAGTTGAAAAACTAGAGTCAGAAACTGTGAAAGAACTTGTTCCAGAAAACGTATATTTGTGTGTGTTGTATACCACCATAAGAAAGTTCTGGAAAGATACATTCCAAACTGTAATAGTAGTCATTTCTGGGAGTGGGATTTAGAAGGTTGGAGAATTCACTTTTTACTCCATAGCGCTCAGTACTATTTTTGCATTGTGCACATATTGTTTTTGTGTTTTAAAAAGGAAAGAAAAGTAAGAGTTGTTTTTGAAGATATGTACTAAAATATTTATGGAGTTAAAAAAAGAGCTTGCTAAAGTAATCTAGTGTCACACAACAGACATTTTTAGAGTGTCTGCTGTGTGCCAGATGCTGCTGGTTCTGGAAATACAAAGCCTTTGCTAAAGCTTGCAGTCTGGTGATCGAGAAGGGCAGACAGCAGCTCTGCTGAGTATCACGTAAGCTTCCTAAGATGAGGGGCAAGGGTCTAGTTCTGTGTGTGGCAGGTAATAGACACTTGATAAATGATGAATGAACAAATCCAGGCAAGAAGTGAGGATAGTCAGAAAGATAAGGAAAAGGCAAATGAGAGATTGTGGGGGTGGGGGGCGAGGGGGAAATGACAAGGCTGAATAGAGATGATGAAAGGAAGGGGTGTTTTGAGTACTTTCAAGTCCACAGATTGATAACATTTAGGTTTACTGCTGAACTGGATATCCAGTCATCTATTCTGATAGAACTTTTTAAACCTTCCTACCCCAACCCCACTTTCTGTTTTTAAGAGACTGCTTGAAAATAGCACACAGATACTTAACCTAGATTTAATATGAGTATTGACCAGGGCTTTCTTTGGTAAATGATTTTTTTTCTTCTTTAACCACAGTGCTAATTCTGTTGTATTTATAATTTACCTACAATTTTGCCACTAATTGTCATCTTATTAATGTGAAATTAACTGAGGTGTATGGGAGACTGGTTTTTTTTTTGGCTGCGCTGCACAGAATCTCAGCTCCCCAACAGTGGTTGAACCTGGACCACTGCAGTGAAAGCCCAGATTCCTAACCACTGGGCTGTCAGCAGAACTGGAGGATATTTTAAGTGCCATACAAAATTGGTATTTTGTCTTTTGATCTTATCTCTTCAGTGAAGAGATGTTACAGTGATGCAGAATTCTGTCATGTTCCCAAAGCGCATCACAGAGTTTGACATATTATCAGTCTTAAATAAATATCCATGGTTGTTGGCTATTTCATGGCTCAGTGGGGTGTGCTTTGGAAGAAATACGGCTTCACTACATTCTGAGTTGAATTCTAGGTAACAGTCCTCAGAAAACTATCAAGTCATGTTATTAAACTTGGTAGAGAACATGATGTGGAGCAGGCTTTCTCCCCCACTTTTTTTTTTTGTTTGGAGGTGCTACTTTTTATATCCCTCAGATGTAATATAGAAAAAGAAAATAAATTTCCCAAGTAGAGAAGTTTAGCTCTGTCATTTGGTTGTTAATCGTTTACCACCTAAAAATGCCCACTGTCTACAGATTGAGTTTTCATTTGAGCCAAGGATAAATTTCTGATACAGCCACTCTTCATACTTGATTTTATTACTAATTATTAGAAGGTGCTTTTGGTTGCTGCTGTAAGTTTTGCAGTATCTGTTGTGTTTTGTTTTTTTTTTAATTTGTTTTGCTACACCAGGTCTTAGTTGCAGCACGTGAGATCTAGTTAGTTTCCTGATCAGGGACCGAACCCGGGGGTTGGAAGCACAGAATCTTAGACACTGGACCAGCAGAGAAGTCCTAAAGATGTTGATTCTTTTAAACCTTTCTGTCGGGACATGGTTTTAACCAGGAGGTTGCCTGGAATGTAACTTTGGGTGATGAGACAGTCCAAGGGTAATTGCTTTTCAAATATCCTCAGATAGGTGCAAGCCTCCCCTGTTCATTAATAATAATGGTGATGATAATAATACCTAAATTTTGTTGGATGGTTCTCAGTTTTCAAAATTCTTTGATCATTAAGATCCTGATAGGTTCTAGTAGCCAAACCTGAAACAAATAAGTAGAAAAATTAATGATCAGTTGGGATCCAGTGGGAAAAGTCATTTATAGAGGCCGGCCAAAGCTCTAGCTGCAGGCTGCTCAGGTTCAAATCCTTTCTGTGCCACTTGCTAGCTGTGTGACCTTTGGCATATTACAAAACCTCTCCGCGCCTCAGTTTCTTCATCTGTAAAATGAGAAGGATTACTAATGGACTATCTTATAAGTGTGTCAGGAAATATAAAGAAATAATGAATGGACAAATAAAGTGCATATTATGGTATCTAGCATAAAGTAAGTGATCAATATATCATGAGCATGAAGTTAGTGTGAGCTTTAAGTGCTGCCTCTCAGGTCTCTTGTTTGTCCTTTACCTCCACTCCGGCTGTCTTGAAGAACACGTTGTTTTCCGGGATTCTGTCTTAGAGCTGGCGGGAACCTGGAACCCATCCCAAGAGCATGTACCAGTGCTTGCCGGCAGTAGCTTTCCTAGTGTCCTGAGCTGTGTCCTTCAAGAGTTGAAGGCAGAGGGTAGCGCTTCTTCTTCTAGAGTTACTTTAGTGTGATCCCCTCGTTAGAAGGGATCAACTGGTTGATGGGTGTGTGAGGTGAAAAAGAACGCCCCGAGATGTGTGTTGCTTTGTTCTAATAGTTATCTGTACTGATACCCTGGAATTAATCTGATGATGATACAGGCAGACTCAGATTCCCAGCTTGGCAGTCTCTGCAAACCTCCTGTTCACCACCTGCTGCCAGAATCCAGGAGTGACACAGCAGGAGTGGGCCTGTTGTGAGGGGTGCCGTTCTCTTCCTTTCAGAAAAACACAAGGTGTGTGGATAGCCCTTATCCAGGGCTGAGGCCTGGTAGAGATATTTACTGTAAAAATGAGTTTCTGCAAGGATGCTTCAAGCGTCTTTGATCACTCCCCCATCCCCCGCCTTTGCTTATGGCATAGCATCTCTCAGAGTAACCCAGACTTTCCTTTATGTGGTGCACAAGCTTGGTGAGCTAGCTGCATTTTAAAAAGCCATTGTTTCTTCCACAGAGCTGGGTGGTTTGGCTTGTTTATCTGGCTTTCTGGGGAGTCTCCTGAGACCCTTTCTTTTCCTAAGGGCCCTCAGGAGACAGCAATGAAACCAGCATCCATTACCCTAGACACTTGAGAGGATACTTAAGTCAATAGTTCTATGATTAGATTAATTCAGGCTTTAACCCTGGCAAAACTTGAGAGCCAAGTCATCAGATTATGCTTCTTAAAGACTGAAGTATGGAATTTAGCCCAGGACTCTGTGATATCTTTCAGAGCTTGGAATAGGAATCCAGACGCCAGCCAGTCCCAACCCCACACCCAGCTGAATACATGAATTCAGGCAAATCACTTCAATTTCTAGGCATATCTGTAGACCAGTGGTTCTCAGCTTTAACTGTATGTTAAAAACCATACTGGGCCCTATCTTAGCCCGATTAAGTTGGATCCTTAGGGTTGGGGCCTGGTATTGACCTCCCTCAAAGCTCCCTAAGTCTTTCTAATGTGCAGCTAAGAGAACTATTGGACAGGATGCCACATTTTAAAAGACTGTTACTTTGCTTCTCGGGAAGCACAGTGAAGTGTGGTTGTCCACACAGTGAAGTCTGGTGCGTGTGCTCAGCGTTCTGACCAGCCTCGTCGTCTTTCCCAGCTCTGCTGCTCTCCGGCTGTCCCTTGGATATGTTGTGTACATTTATTTCTCTCCCAACTCAGACATCTTCACCTGGAAGGTCCTCTCCTCCCTTCCAGCTATCCAGAACCTGTCCTCTCAAGGCCCAGCACTCTCTGACTCCTTTGGGAGACTCCTGGCCGTCTCGGTCCCTAGTTACTTCGCCCGCCTCCGCTCTGGTTCCGAGCCTCGTTTGCTCTGTGCTCAGTGTGCCCAGTCATGTCCGACTCTTTTCGATCCCATGGACTGCATCCTTCCTGGCTCCTCTGCCCATGGTATTTCCCAGGCAGGAATCCTGGAGCGGGCTGCCATTTCCTACTCTATGGGATCTTCCCGAGCCAGGGATCGAACCCGCATCTCCTGCACTGGCAGACAGATTGTTTACCACTGTGCCATCTGGGAAGCCCCAAGCTTCGTTTAATGCTGGCTAAATGTAATGTGCACTAGATGCAATGTAAGAGATGACACTCGGGCAGCATTCTGTCCTCCTGGGTAGGACAGAATGGGACATATGAAAACACCACTGGTTTGACTCGTAAACTGTTCATATCAATCTTTTTAGTATCTTGCATTGTTGGCTGCTTCTTAATGTGTTTGTGTATCTTGTAACTGTTAGTTGATAAACAGCTACCCGTGATGTGATTCCAGTGGATATTTGATCCCCTGTTGCCAACAGAAGCTCCTCTTCTTGCTGAACTAGAGCATTTTTCAGCACTGCTTTCTCATCTTGCTTTTATGTTCTCCCTTTCTAGACTTCCTTCTTTTTATTCTCTCATCCTCACCTATAGAAACTTTATCTGTTCTTCAAGGTCCAGTTCAAATATGACCTCCTCCATGAAACTTTTCCTCAGCACCCACAACTTGCATTAACTGACTTTTGCCTTAAACCTCTGTAACCCTTAGAGCGGTGGTTCTCAGCTGGGGTTGATTTTTGCCCCCCAGAGGACACTGGGCAATATCTGGAGGTATTTTTGGTTGTCTCAACTGTAGGAGGGAAGGTGCTGATAGCATTTAGTGGGTAGAGGCCTGCGGTGCTACTAAACGATGTGTGATGTACAGGATAGCCCCCATGATGAAGAATTATTTGGCTCAAAATATCAGTACTGTGGTTAGCCTCCCTCCCGAGGGACCTCCTGAGGGGCTTCCCTCCTGGCTCAGTGGTAAAGCAGCTGCCTGCCAGTACAGGAGACACGAGTTCTAACCCTTATCCGGGAAGATCCCCTGGAAAAGGAAATGGCAACCCACACCAGTGTTCTTGCTGGAGAATTCCATGGACAGAGGAGCCTGGTGGACTGCAGTCCGTGGGGTCATAAAGAGTCAGACATGACTTAATGACTGAACAACAGCTGAGGCGGAGAAAATGCCTCAGAGTCTGTCCAGTTCGTATGTTCATGTTTATCCCGCCTTGAACCGAAGTGATTTATTTACAGACTTAATCTCCCCTACTCAGTTGAATTAATGGGTGAAGGCAGACTCTAGTTCCAAATCTGGGCTTTCTTGTTATTAACTTCATATTAACCTTTAATCCTCGAGCCTGTGCCCAGATCCTGACTGCACAGTGTAATTTAGGACCGGAGATAAGAGCACAGTGAGGCAGTCAGCTGAATTTCTTTCCCTTTTCTACCAACCCACATCTTTTCATCTGTGATGACCTGGGAGGAAGTATGGTACAGGGCACAGAGTAAGCGTTTGGGATCAGAAGAAAATTGGGTTTTGGTTAGAGCTGTTGCGTGTATTAGTTGTGTTTTTTGTTCGTTCCGTTGCACCTCTTCAAGCCTGGGTTTCCTCATCTCTGTAACAGAAGTGAGGCAGTGCCGCAGTGTTTTGTTCCCAGTGCCGTTGTGATAATCCAGTGAGATGTTAGACATGAAGGTGCTTTGTGAAGTGCTGTAATCATGATTCAGCCAGTAGTTTATAGGTAAGAAGAGAGCATGTGGGTCAGCTTGCTATAGGAGCACCACTAGCTTCCCAGCCCGTCCTCTGGCCACTTCCTACCGCTTTCCAGTCATCGCTACTCCAGCACCAGCTGCAGCTGACCCCTTCCAGCTCAGCCTCCTGAGTGCCTCCTCTATTTGCTGCCTTCATTCTGTTCTGATTGTCTGTCTGCAATCTTGCCAAAACCAAAAGTGACTGACTCTGCTTCTAGAATACAAACTAGTAGCCTGCTGTCGGTTCTGGCAAAGCGTGACAAAGGCCAGACAAATTACCTTGGTCATGGGGAAAAGCTGGAAAATAAGACAGCTTGTAGTTTTAGAAAGCCAGTACTATGTATAGTCCCTTATTGTCTTCATTTAAAGTAACAGAGCAGTGTTTTTAAGCACTGGAAATCTCAGTGAGCTTTTCGTGACTGAAAAAAAAACCCATAATGTGGGGTGTGCTAAAAGCCTGAGACCCTCCTGTGCCTGGAATAAGGCCCAAGTGCACCCTCCCACTGATTTGCTGAGTGAACTTCAGCTAATCAGTGAATCTCAATAAATTGATAACTGGGGGACCTCTTAGGATTATAGCAAGAGCCTTTTGAGGTAGAGGATAGATGCTTACCCTGGGGAATAATGTAAAGTGCTACATTTATAGGGGGCTTTTGGGTCACAGAGGGCTTCCTTGGTGGCTTAGTGGTAAAGAATCTGCCTGCAATGCAGGAGACGACCCGGGTTCAGTCCCTGGGTCAGGAAGATCCCCTGGAGAAGGGAATGGCAGCCCACTCCTGGAGAATTCCATGGACAGAGAAGCTGGTAGGCTCAGTCCATTGGGTCACAAAGAGTCAGACACTACCGAGCGATTAACACTAACTAACTTTGGGTGACAGAACAGCAGTTCTAAATGGGGGTGAAAATGTTATCCTACCCAACTTCTTCTCTTGACAGATGGGGAAACAGGTCCAGAAAGGAAAAATGCTTTGCCCAGTGCCACTCAGTTGGGTAGGGCCCACCTAGGTCTAGAGTCCATATCTGATATGCTTATGGGCTCTTTCTATGACTAGAAGAGTCAAATTTTTAAATCCTTGCATTGTTACTCACTTAGATGTGGATATTAGGAAAGTCGCTTAACTTCTCTTAGCTTAAGTTTTTCCTGCCTATAGTGTAAGAAATGAAGATATCTACCTGGGAGGAGTGTTAAACATAACATAAGGTCCTTAGACTATAATTTCTGGCACAGAGTAGGAATTACACTTTTCCCCTTTCCCTTTTTAGCCTTTTGATACAAGGCTCACTTCCTCAGTTTGAGGATGGCTGTTTTTTTTAACCTGTCACGCTTCCCCCTATCTCATGAAACTCTGAAAGAGTTCTTATCTACTACATTTATAAAATCTCCACTAACCTTTTAAAAATATTAATAGCCCTTAGGATCAGGATGGGATCTGGCAGGCACATCATTTGTACAGATGAAGGCACTGCAGCCCCTTGATCCCCAGGAGGCAGCCAGTCTGTGTAGCAGAGGGATCTGGAGATGGAGTTTTCCACCATGTGATGTTAATTTTCTTATAGGAGCTATAAAACTGCTCATTGGCAAGGGCTCAAGACAGTGAGCAAAAATCAGGTCTCTGGAAGAATATGTTGGGTTCCCTGTGGTGCGGAAAGTGAACACCTGCTGTCTTGTTGCCAGTTCCAAAGTCACACCGTCCTGCATTGACTGCGTTGGGCCCAGCTGATAAGGACCGCCTTCTCATTTAATTGTGCCCTTGTTCAAGCGTTTGTCCTGGCACAAACTGCATCTTTCTTTATCTTTAAAAGATGCTCGGGAACATTAGGTGAATGCGTCACTTTGGAGGCACCTCAGGCTTCCCTCTGTCCCTGAGGCTCCTTGACAGGCTCCCCAGTGGAGTCACATTTGAATGATTCACACCTTGCAGTGCCCTGCTTTCAAATGAGTGAATTAAAGTAGTGAATAAAGCAGAGTTGGAAAAGTTTCAGGATACCACCATTTTATGTGTGTGGGGGGGGAATGGAAATAGACTGAAGTATTAACAGTGATTGTTTCTAGAAGGAAGGACTGTGAATAAAATATCTTTCGGTTACCCTGTGGTTTCCATAGTTTCTAAAACGGGCCCATATTTTATAATAGGAAGAAGAACTTTAAATTTGTCATTTTTAATTACTGACAAATAGTGAAGTCCAAATGAAAAGTAGCCACATTTCATAGTGTGGTTAATAAACATTGTGAAGGGACTTTCCTGGTAGTCCACTGGTTCAGACTGTGCTTCCAATGGAGGGGGCCTGGGTTCAATCCCAGGTCAGGAAACTAGATTCCACATGCCTCACCTAAGACCTGGTGCAGCCAAATAAATAAATCAAAGTTTATTAAAAAAATTCAATGAGTAGATCCCAGTTGGGCCAATATTTGGGATGCTAAGTGGGTTGATGCGGGGACTATAGGAGAGAGAAATGTTAGATGCTGGCTGAAATTTGTGATAAAAAGTTCAAGCCATCACATCCTCTTTTGAAGTGTGACTGATGTGAAAATAAAATAAAAATTCTGGGCATTCGGTAGCTCAGTCAAGGGTATAGGGTACCTGGGGTCTGAGAAAAGACCCACATCCTAGAGGGAGGGTAAATACCGGGCTTGTGCTCTTGCAGTGACACAAATGTTTGGGTCCTCATGGTTGGCGTGTGGTATTCATGGTTTGAGCAGTGGTCCCCATTGACACCCTCAGGGTTCTTCAAAGTAATGGTAGAAGAGCTTTTGTTAGTCAGCCTAAAAGAAGTCAGCCCTGGATAGTTCATTGGAAGGACTGATGCTGGGGAACGTGAAGCTCCAATACTTTGGCCACCTGATGCAAAGAGCTGACTCATTGGAAAAGACCCTGATGCTGGGAAAAATGGCATTAGGAGAAGGGGACAACAGAGGATGATGAGATGGTTGGATGGCATCATCGACTCAATGGACCTGAGTTTAAGCAAACCCCAGGAGACAGTGAAGGACTGGTGTGCTACAGTCTGTGGGGTCGCAAAGGATCAGATACAGCTGAGCAACTGAACAACAACAAATGTAGGCATAGTTGAAAGCAGGATTCATTTTGGTGTGTTGGTCATTAATACAAGAGGTCACATGGAACACAGACCCTCTCCATAGCTAAGTCAAAGCCATACATCCTATTTCTGGAGGGAAAAACAGAAAAATGGATTAATAAACTAATATATTGTGAATGATTCCCACCAATCAGAAGTAATTGCTCCTCCTTTGAACTCCTCTGGCCCTTTCTCATTTTGTAAGTAACTTTATAGATAGTGGTCATCTCTACTAATAAACTTGTGGAAGGCAAGGACCCTGTTTCTGTTGTCCATAATGTTTTGCACAGTGGGAGCTCAATAAATGGTTGTTGAATGTCTGAATTCCCAAATCATTGAGTTAGCATTTTTCCTGCAAGGCCAAGGCAGAAGAGATGAAGCCCAGAGCTTTGAAGTCTGGGTGGGAATCACTTATATCCAGTATTTGCAATCTCTCCCCATGGCTTCCTGTACAGTGGGATGGAATCTGTGCCTCTCTGCTCCACACCTTTCCCTAACTTCTCCCTTTTGGTCTTAGTTATCTCTCACTATGTAACTAATCACTCCAAAACAAAGTTATTTATTATGTCTTATGGTCCGGGGTCAGGAACTGGGGAGCAGGCTCGTTGGAGGCTTTTGTGGAGGCTGGCTACCATACTCTGCGTCTACTACTGTGATTCCCCAAGTGAAGGCTAGTGAGTGTAGCCTTGGTTCATCTCTCTGTCTATGTTAGGCTGCAGCATTAACCTTCAATTTTTGTTCTCTCTTAATCCACCTTCTAAACTGTTGCTTTGTAACTTGTAGCTCTGAGCATGTTGTTCTCTTAACTTATACATCTCCAGTAACTAAAATGAATTCTCCATGTGGGCAAAGACTATTGTACTAATTATCTGTTGCTGCATAAAAATATTACTGCAAACTTAGTAGTTTATAACACACATTTATTATCTCAGTTTCAGGGGATGGGACTCCAGCATGGGTTGACTGGCTCCTCTGCAAGGCTGTAGTCAAGGTGCTGGTCAGGGCGCGGCGCAGATGGGGAAGGATCCACTTCCCGGCCCAGTGGGCTGGTTGTGGTTGTTACAGCCTTCAGTTCCTTGCACATGGTTGGACTGAAGGTCCCAGTTTCTTGCTGTTTTGGCTGGAGGCTGTTTCTTGCCACATGGCCATCTTACAGCATGCCAACTTGCTTCTTTTTTTTTCAGAGAAGGACAACACATTTACAACCTGCTTCTTTAAAGCTAGCAAGGGAACTCTGTCTCTTCGCAAGACAGATGTTAAAATATTATGTAATGTAATCATATGCAGATACTCATATACTTTCCATCACTTTTGCCATATTCTAATGGTTAAAAGCAAGCCATGGGTCCCCCCCCCACACACTCATTTGGTCGGTTGGGGGGTTATGCTTGGGTGTGTATGCCAAGAGGTACAGAGATCACAGAGGCCGCGTTAGAGTCTGTTTGCCGTAAGTACCTAGTTTACTGTGTCTTCAGCACCCTGAGCAGTGGATGACACACACTAAGCTCTAATATTTGGATGAATGGATGTAGTGTGACCATTATGTTTCCAGCTCCTAGTTTTAAGCCTTTTCTCCACTTCTGTTTCAGAGTCACTGATTTATTCTTGAGAATCCTCTACTCTCATCTGTCCTCATGGATGAACTTCAGGATGTTCAACTCACAGAGATCAAACCACTTCTAAATGATAAGGTAAAGACTGCTGTTGTCACTAAAATATATGTAAGTCCTTTCTTCTGTGGTTAGTTTATTTTCTATATTATCTGAATAGTAAGTAAAAACATATATATCTTGACTTTCTTTGGGGAGAAAACTTTAAAAAATATATTTCTTAACCTTCTTCTCGATGTCTTGCCTCTCTTTCTTCCTACTTTTGTTTCCACCAGCCAAATTCAGGCAAATTATCCTTGACGTGTCCTGTTCTACAGATAGAGATGTTAAGCAGAAAGTATGAGTGGAGTTTGATTTAGAATCCAGGTATCGTGACTTTCAATTTCTAGGAAAACTTAGCCTCCGTGGCTGGTAATGCTCATAGGCTGTGGTGCTATCTGTAAGGTTTGTCCGGTCTGTGATGTGACCTCTCTGTCTATGTTGAGGTTTTCATCAAGGGTGCCTGGATGTTGGTAATATATCTCATTTTTCTGTTCGTGTCAGAGAATATGCAGTGAGCATCATAGTTAACAGTCACGAGGATTCAGCAGGTAAAGAGTGCTGTGATGCTAAGAGTTACCAAAAAGCTAAGAAAAGTTTATCCTCTCTCTTCTCCCTCTCCATTCAGTAAGTGTGCCTGAAATTCCTTCTTTTAAGCCCTGTTCTTTTGATGTATTGTCATTGTCCCCTATTAAATTACTCTTCTAGCTTGGTATGGATGAGCTCATGGCATCCTTTCCTGGGGAAGTATTGATGGAAAGGGTAAAGTTGGGTAGCGTCAGGATGCCAACGGGGGCTATTCCAGAAGATGCTATTGCTTGTTAATCTTTTTTTGCCCAAGGCAGGGCCCTTCACCTACAGCTACTAGGGCTGTTGACTTACTCTGTTCACTAATTTGCTGTTGAAACCTGTCAACCTCATTCTTGTCCCTGTGACCTCATCTCTACCCCTATTCCCACCCCTTCCTTTATCTTTCACCAGATCTCTTGCTCTCCCCCTTGGCAAGCTGCACACTTTTTAAACCCTTTCTTTGTTTCTTTTGTTGCTTCCCTTCATGTTTTCAGAAAACTCTCCGTTAAGTACTGAATTTTGGTGCATGTGAAGGGCTGTACCCAGATGATGGGCCACAAAGAGGAGGAAGGAAGTAGAAGCTACATCTGTAATGCTTATGTACAGCCACAGAAATGAATAATTACAAGGCAGGTGCGGGTAGGCAGTTTAGCTTCAGGAACTTAGAAACGTATCCTAAACCTGAGTGGTCACCAGCATCAGCTAGGAGCTTGTTTGAAAATACAGATTCCTGGGTCCCCACTCGAGAAGAACTAAATTGGAATCTGAGGGGATGAGGACAGGGCACGCACACCTCTCTATGATCGGTGGTCCTCAGCCTTGGAATTGGAATTACTTGGGGAGATTTAAAAATAACTGATGCCTAGGTATTACCTCCAGAGACTATGATTGAATTGATCTGGGGTGAATGTTTATAAAAGCATCCCAAAATTGAGAACCATGCCTAAAGTGATTCTGATTAGCCAGTGTTGGAAGCCTATGGCCTGATGGATCTCAGACATTTGAGGACTGGGACCCAGGTAAGAGGAGGAGTCTTTCCTGACCTTGGGAGTCCACAGGATGCCTGAGGCACCTACATGAGGAATTGCAGGAGTTAGTTGACTGGATGTCTCATAGAGAAGGCAGCTGGAAAAGAAAAGATTTGGCGACTGTAACCACAGAAAAGCGCTGGATTAACATTTGGGTCCTCATCTCTGAGGCTATAGTGATAAGTGCCCAGATGCTGTGAACAGAGTTATGTCTGCTCCCCTAAAATACATATGTTGAAGCACTAGCCTCCCATGTGACTGTACTGGAGATAAGGGCTTTAAGGAGGTGGCTAAGGTTAAATGAGGTCAAGTGGTAGAGCCCTAATCTGATAGAATTGATGGCCTTATAAGAAGAGTGAGGGAGAGGGAAAGAGAGATAACACTCTCTATCTCCACCCCTGGACAGATGAGGAAACGTGTATGGCAGCCATCTGCAAGCCCAGAAGGGAGCTCTTACCTAAAACCAAACCCTGCTGGAACCCTGATCTTGTACTTCCAGGCCCCAGAACTGTGAGAAGATAAATTTTTGTTGTATAAGCCATTTGCGCAGCCTGAGCAGTCTAAGATACCAGGCATTGTCTCACTTCCTAACATCTGTTAGCTCCTCTTTGATACGCCTGTGCTGTTCCTACCCACTTCCCACGCTCCATCTCACGCCTCTCTCCCTGGGAAGTGCTCCTAGCCCATCACTATTCATGAGCACTCCCCCTGCTCCAGCCAGGCTTTATAGAAGTAGATTGGCAACAGGCCCTCCTCAGATGGCGTCACTCCCAAACAAAGCCTTCTTCCCCGTTCCACCCCCCGCTCTCCAGTATATCAGTGCTCTGCCTTTGCCCAATAAGTGGGTGCTTTTGCATACATTTTGAAAGGTATAATGGTAGCAGTGCTTCTCATCCATTATTTCATTTGATCCTCCCAAAGGCTTGGTGATTTAGGACACACAGATCAATTTATTCTCATATTGCTGATGAGGAAACTAGGGCTAAGAAAGGTGAAGTAGCTTACTCAGATTGTCTACCCAAGAGCACGTGCTGTAGGGCAGGGTTTCTTGATCTTGGCACTCTGAATGTTTTGTTGTGGGAGGCTGCCCTATTCTTTGTAGGGTGTTTACCAGCATCCTTGGCCTCTCTACCCACTAGATGCCAGTAGCATCTTAAAGTCATGACAACCAAACTTGTCCCCAGACAATATCAGATGTCTCCTGGGGGTCAGAGTCTCCCCAGTTGAGAACCACTGCTGGTAGGGTATAGCTTCCAGGCTTGAATAGCAAAGGAAGTCTTAAAGTTTTTAGTTTTCAGGGAGGTTTTATTTTTGCCTAATAGCCTATCCTGCTGTTACTTGTTGGGTGCTTTACATACCTTCTTTCTTTTAATCATCAGAAAATCCCTTTGAAATAGATAGTCTTCCTCACTTAGTAGATGAAAATCTGACTATAAGGCTTGCCCAGTCAGGAAGTGGCAAAGCCAGGACTGAAACCCAAACCTTTCCTACTCCACAACCTGAGGCCTTTCCACTGTGTTCACCTTGTAGAAGTTTTGGCATCATCTCTGAGGCTTGTCCTCTCTCTCTAAGCAGAAACCTAGAGATTTATATCATTTCACATCATCTTTCTGTCCATTCTCTTCCTAGATACCTTCTTAGTCAGAGATATTGTTGTGCCCTTCCAGGTTTCAGGGAGTGAAAGGGAGTCTAGACCCAACCTGAAATGCAGAAATTTATCCTGAGCTGACTATAAGGAAGCATTCTCAAAATAGCTTTAAGCGAGGCTTATGTTAACTTTTTTCTTGTCATTTGTTGGTACTTTTCCCATTTAATTTTAGTATGCCTGTGATTTTGTCTATGGCTCAGAATTGTGAAGAAGTGGGTAATTTTGCCATGCTTGTTTTGGCTCCAGTGATGAAAAGAAGCACCTGCCAGCACTTCTGTGTGTGTGGTTTTTTTTTTTTTTTTTGAGACAGAATTATATGAAATGATTTTTTTTTTAATAGCATTTAACCATTTTCAGAGCATTTTCACAAGTACTATCTAATTTGAGTCTCCTAACTTCTTGTGAAGGAAGTAGTTAAAGGTATTTTTAACTCCATTTTACAGATGAGGCTCAGAAATTATATGACTTGTCCAATGCTGGTGTCTAGTGAGGTGGTGAAGCCAGGACCAGACCCCACGGATGTTGACTTCAGTCTGGGTCGGGGGCCCCGGGTTCTTCCCACCACCTGCTGCCTCTTGTTAGCTGGTTGTTCCAGGCTCTTCCCCCCACTTCCACAGACCTGTATAAGCAGGAGAGCTCCCTGATCTGTGCTTCATTTTCCCTGCCTTCCTTTACCTACCCTTGGTTCAGATACTGCTGAGCCTGTGGAAGCCAAAGACCAGACTTGAGAAGATAAATAGGAGACCACAGTTGGCTTCAGCAGAACTGAGGACCTACCAAGAAGGGGAATAAGTATTCAGTGGGGGGAACGAATAAGTTATTAATTTGTTTTGGTTGTTACAGTAGAAAGTGAGGTAGACCCTCTACTGGTGACTGGAAATAGGAGGTAGGGAGGATATTATAAGAGGAAAAGCAGGAAGAACCCAGGGATGAGCATTTTAGTCATCTCCAGGGCAGCAGAGACAGGCAGAGGTTGTTTTGTTTGGTCTTTATTTTTAACTGGAGAATAATTGCCCTACAATGTTGTGTCGATTTCTGCCATACAGCAACGTGAACAGCCATAAGTATACATAGGGCCCCTCCTTCCTGAACTTCCTCCTGACCCCACACCCTCCAAGGTCTCTTTAAAAACAACAGCAACACAGACTTGGTGACATTTTCATTAAAGAATATTTGTGAAGTGCTGTTAATACATTGCTTGTACAATTTCCCATCTTTCTACTTTCTGTTGGTAAGAGTTATTGTCCTTTTTTTTTTTAGTAGACATGCCATATTTTATTCTCTTTGACAGTCTTTAATCTGCTTGTTTCTAAAACTTTTCCTGTTTTAACAACTGTACTTTAGTTCCAAGCTCATCAGTTGCGTGTCACTCTTCCTCTTTGGTATTCATATCTTACTCAAATTGAGTATCTCTATTTTGAGATGCTCATATCTCTTCCAGAATGATGTTTATTGCCTTTACTAAGTGCCAGAATTGGGAATAGAGTAGTGAGTCAGACACTGCACCCCACATCAAGGTCACCCAACCGGTAGATTTGCCCCAAATCTCCTCCTGTTGGTAGTTGGTTCTAAGGTCTTTCTGTTTTATCTGTTGCTTTCTGTCTTTTGAAACTATATGTTGATCTTGATTAGATCTCATAGTGGGAAATTATGTTTCTCTTCTGTCCAGTTATATTTCTATAACTGTCCAGCAGTTACTTGATTTTAAAATTTTTCTCCTTGCCTTCCCCCTTTTTCTCATACTTCTCTTCATACACTGATAGATTCTCAGTTGCTTTTTCCCTATTCTCCAGGCTTGAACTGTGAGAATTACTTTTTCAAAATTTACTTTCTTGAACGCCTTCATTTACCTTCTGCACTTGGCCTAGAGCCTCCACCAAGAAACATGCCCCTTAGCTGGCTTCTGCCTTGACTGCAGCTTTCACTTATGATTTCTCTTTTTCCTTGATTTTTCCTTTTTTCCCTCTTCCCCTACATTATTCTCTTGTTTTCATTTATTATCTTGAATCCCTTTCTGCTGCTTAAGTCTGCTTAGTGCAAGAATCTCTCTGAACATGGAATTAATGCTATATTCAAATGGGACGGAAAATAAAAAGAAAGCACCCAGAGCCTGAAACTTCTGAAAGTTTTGTTGGAGTGGAACCCTGCACTACAAATATCAGAGACAAATAAATCCCCAGGGAAGTGTCCCAGGGATGTCTTTCCCCTTCCAGAATCTATCTAGTGAGCAGTATTAAATTTTTAATGAGTTCAGAGAATTTGGCTTTGGTTGACCACACTCAGATCATGTGGGGACCAGCTAATGATTTCTCTCAGAAAGTCTGGGCCCCAAACACGGTCAGATGACCCAGTCATATCCTTTCTCCAAGATGCTTGATCACTCATGAAGCCTGAAGCCAGACTCCAAGAGGATCTGACATCTTTAAAAAAAAAAAAAGCCAGGAAAACAAGTGTTAGTCTTCCTCTGATTACTAGTATCTTTTCTTTGGGAGGTGAACATTGCATAAAGAACGTGCAGCCGTGTTCTTGCTCGGTTCTCAACAAAAACCGCTTTGGTTTCAGGAGGGAATTGCATCTTTCTAATTTTGGCATTTCCCTTTGTGCTCATCTCAAGCATCAGCCTCACAAAATGCTTCTTGACTGTGATCACAAGATAGTGAAGAAAGGAATTCATGCATACAGCGACAGCTGCTTCTCAAATTGCTCATCAGAATTTTTGTGTCTGTGTTCCAGGACCAAGATTTTAGTTCAGACTGGAGTGATATTCCCTAAGCTTTCTAAATAATCTCTAAGGGAACCTCTGGGAGCCCAGTAAGAGTGAAGCTCTAATATGGTCTGTTTTGATATCGTTATAGATTATTCCTCAAAAGATTAAATGAATCTTTAAATCATATTTTACAAAATACTAAGTTACATATTTTTTATGCCACACCAAATCTTTTTTTTTTCCCATTACAAAAGGTGAAGTACATACTTACTGTAGAAAAGTTTCAAGAAAAGTGTAATCGCCCATAATCTTTCTATTCTGAAATAGTTGCTATTGTTAATGTTTTGGTATTTTTCTTCTAGTCTCTTTTGGTGCATATTTTAATGTAGTTGAGGTCAAACTTTGACGGCTGTTTTGTAGTCTATATTTTTATTTAATGACTGGGATGCAGTGGAATTGTTCTGTTGTTTTTGACCCAAAATCTTAACAGAAGCTTGTTAGTATTTAATTTTATTACATTGGCTTATTCCTTTTATAAATATCCATCAAGTACCTGACTTACACCTGGACCTCTGCTGAATGTGGTGGAGGGTGCAAGTTGAATCGGACTGGGGCTCACTGGCTGGTCATTTATATCCTACTACAACAATCTACCCTAGTCCATGAGACGGCCCTCCCTTCTGCTTCTCACAGTCAAAATAGAAATTAAGTGCAGTGACTTCTCTGAAGGAGTTCTCAGGAGTTGTGTGGGGCCAGTGGGGGCCGTGGAACACTATTGATCCTTTTTACCAGTGGCAGCATTCCTTGGGAATGTGCTCTCTGCATGGCATTGGAGTTGTTTCTTCTTGCTGTGACTGCATCAAACTTTATTTTGTGAACTTGGTTTCATGCTGGGACTAATACCTCGGACTAGCTGTCTCCACCACCCTCTCCTCTTCTCAGTGTCATCAATAGTCTCTCTGTGATTGGTATCTATTGTGACTTTACTGCCACCTGTAGAGAGACGAGGGCTGCTCATCCATAATCTTATTCCTTCAAAAGCTCTCTAGATTGGCCCTGTCCACTAGAAGATTCTGCAGTCAAAGAAAATGTTCTGTATCTGCACTGCCCAGTAATACAGTAGCCACTGGCCACAGCGTGCGTGCTGAGCATTTGAAATACAGCTAATGTGAGACTGAATTTTAAATTTTACTTTAAAGTGGCTGCTGTGGCTGTTGGCTGCCGTATTAAAGAGTGCTGTGCGTCATCCCAGCGGCCTCCACTAGATCCTCTCAAGGGAAGACAGTTTGTTTCTTTGGGTGGCTTCTTTTGTTGTTGTTTTTTCTTTACCACGCTGGGCTGTGCTTTTAACCTCTGTGTTGTCCTGCCAGCAGTGTGAGTGGTAGGACACAGAACTGTTTCTAAGAGGATCTTCTTGACGAGAGATGGGATTGCTTAGTACTCCCTTGGCATCAGAGACCTCGATCTTCTCTGAAGGGGCAGCTTTGGATAAGGTGCTTATCATTATAGCTCCACGCTTTCTGGAAGGTGGATGGATATAACAGTTTCTGAATAATGAGGGTAATGAGGTTTGGGAGGAGCTTTTACTTTATGAGTCAGAAGGGTTTTTTTTTCCTCCCAAAGACATCACTTATTTACCCTTTTTATACTCTTATGTCATACTCTTGCACCTCTGGCATCTGAAATATTACAGAAATGCCTCTGAGTCATTACCATTGATTTTTTTTTTTTTCTTGGCAATCCCACCTTACTCTGATACAGTCTCTTCTTAGAAGCTTGGTGAATTCTCCTTGGATCTTTTGACTATGTCCTACTCTTTAAACAATTCAGTGAGTTGTCCTTTATCCCGTTAGCAGTTTCCTAGGGTATACCAGTGTACAAGGAACTGCGTTTTACCTGTTTCCCTTCTTCAGTGACACTGCCTTTCTTCCTTGTTAGATTTCAGAGTTTTCATTCCTGACCCATCTGTATCTTTGTTCTTGTCTTCCTCCTTTCTTTGCTTCCTTGTCCTGGGCACACTGACTCCTGCCAGTTGGCCTCCAGCTCCTTTCTTCCCAGGTACCTCCCGTGTGGATTGTGAATGTGTTCTCAGACTCTGATCCATGTTTTCTCTCTTCCCACAAGCTCTCCCTGCTCTCCTTAGGTAGGGAGACAAGTTACAAGCTTTAATAGGAAAGCAGGATCTTTTCCTTCATCTTCATGGGAAGCCTGCCAAAGTGTAACCCCATCACTAAAGACTCCCCTTTTACTGACATGCGTTGCCTCTGAAGCCTATTGTTGAGAACCGTTTTAGTTTTATGGCAACCAAGAGGCTGCACACGCGCTGCTTTCACTGTGAACTGAATTTGCTGCACATTGGGGGAAACCGCATGGGGAAACTGACTGTGTTTTCTGCCTTCTGTTGACAGAATGGTACACGAAACTTCCAGGACTTTGACTGTCAGGTAAGGACTGTACAAGCACCAAGGAGGGCTGTGTACAGGATCTCTGCAGTGCTTCCTTCCCTGTGCTGGTGGTCTTTTAGAGGTGGATCTCTCTTCATAGCTGATCATGATTCCTTCGTGCTCTTTTGATCACTGGATCAAGTTTATTTAAAATGATTTGCTATTGTGTTCAAAAATTGCTTGCCAGGTCCCTGTGGTTGTAGGTTATTGGGTGGAGCTGTCTTTTTACAATTAAGATCTCCTTTCCTCAAATTGATACTTGAAACTGTGATCACGAGTGCCATGTGGCTGTCACCTCACAGCAGAGAAGGTTGGGGGCGGTCAATTTGGAGGGGAGACTTTACTAACAACAAAACCTGTTCTAAAAGAAAGATTTAGTGTTATTAATACAAAAAGCAGATGTCTCTTGGCTGTATCTCTGGAAACACAAAATTCAACCTGACTCATTAGTATTTTCCTAAATGGTAGTTCATCTTAGACTGCTTTTGCCTGTCGCTCTGTTGCTAATTGGAAAATCCATAAAGTAAACTAGCAGTTCCATCTTCCTACTTTTATCTGTTGACTGGCCCTGAAAGAAATGGGAAGAAGGAATAAATACAGGGAAATGGATACCTTACAAACCCATACAGCCTGACTCTCCTACTTTTGGGGTAGATGTGGTAAGTGGCTGTTAGAGGCAACATGAAGGAGACCCAGAGGGTACTAAGCAGGAATGGAAGGTGCAGGGAAGGCAGCTTCCCTGTGTCCAGGATTCAGCCAGCTTGCACACCCACAAGCAAATCATTATTTTCAGGTACGCATTTTATGTTAAGTACAGTGGAGTCTCTCCATATTAGCATTAACATCAAAAGGAGAAACTAACATCTGTCTCATAGGCAACCCAGTTATATCGTATTAATTTATTGGGTACCTACTATAGACACTAAACATACATTTCTGTAATCCTTGGAGCAATATCACAAGGTGGTTTTTATCAGAGATGAGGAAATTAAGGTTTCATAACTTGCCATGGGTGGAATTGAAGTTGAAAACCTCACTTTGTTCTGAATCCATTGCCCATTCTTTCTCACCTGGCGATGTCCAGAGCTGAGATGTGGCAGAAAATTGAGCTGTGTATAAAGCTGAGCTTCCTTAGCAAGACAGGTGAGACTGAGACTCACTTTGGAAGGGGCAGGCTCATAGCACTGTTACAGATTTTTAAATCCCAGTGCCAAACACTTCTTACTGTGACTGTTTGGTATACTTTATGTATACCCCATAATCAGCCTGCTGCTGTTAGGAAATGATTTGTTATAAAAAGAAGCCATATTATTTTTTGGTAAATGGTGGCAGTCAAGTTTTGGTTTAGTTGTTTTTAATTTGATCTTTTGATCTAACTTCAGTTATGTTTTAGATCCTAGGTTGAACTAATTTAACTGCATTAAATATTTAACTGTCTTAATATTTGATATAATTTACCTAGAAGGAACTCATTTGAGAGAGGGTAATAGTAAAATTCAAGGTGAAAAATTCCAGAAATAGTGTACATTTTCCTACTTTTAAGATGCGAAAGCGTTTATTTTCATCAAATTGGACACGCCGCTAAATCAGAATATTAAAAAATTGTGTGCTTATAGCAAAACAGATATAAAAATAGCAAAAAGTAAAGAAATAAAAATCACTTGTTATTCATCACTGTTAATATTTTGGTGTATATCCTTTAGGATTTTTCTCACATATAAATATACTTAGATATAAATGAAATTGAGTTTTAGAAATTATATTATCAACTACGTTTTAATACTAAGGCTTAAAAATAGTCTGACAAAAATTCTTTGTATTTTGGGTGAAGCTTTAATATAACAGTGTGTTCTGGCCTCATTAAATGTAACTTTTAGTTCAGTTCTGATACAGATAGAATGAAGGCAAGTGTGTGTCACTGTCAGTGGTTGTGAACGTACAGGTTCTCTGTGTTCTAAAGAAGAAGAAGTCATAGGCCCTTCTTTTTTTCTCCTCAGCCCTCATGAATGGGCTTCATTCTCACCTGTCTCTTTGGTAAAGGCTTCTGTGGTGTTCTGGAGACTGGGGGTGTCTCTGGGTCAGGAGTTTGGCTACAGGTGATAGAAGGCCTCGGAGGTAGGAACTGTGGCGCGAGACATTTGTAGAGTGGCGCGGTATACCTGAAGGCTTTTTGGAAACCACTGGGCATTCTTAGGAGACAAAGCAGAACAAATCTAAAGCCAGCGTTGCTACATTCAGCCTTGGCATCGGTGGTGTTCTTTAGCATAACTGTGGCATGGGACTAGCTGATGAAGCAAGTTCCTCTGGTCTCTATCTTGCCTTAGAAAAATCTTTACTGAATTTGGTGATATTCCAGGAAGTTATCTTAGCATCACAGCTAAGCTCATAACTTCAATCTGAACTGTCTTTTCTTCCTCTGTTTTCTTTACTAATCCAACTACATGCTTCCCCTCCCCCCAAAATTGAAAATATAATTAAAATCGTACCATTTCTTTTGGTTCTTTGATTGTCCTAGTGACTTCAATACTATACAGCTCCCCTGTGGCAAATAGCAGTTATATTGAGATCTAAGTAATGAGAGGAGGGGTGATTAGAGGTGACAGTGCTTGGAACTGATGTGAAGGGAGAAAACCTATTTCCAGTTGAAACAATGAATCAACAGACTTATTGTTAATTATCTACTTTGGGGCTGCTTAATGGTCTTCTGCTGGTGAGAATGTTTAAAAATTTGAAATTAGAACTAAGACAAATACTATAGCTTCTTTGTGTATGTGATATATTGCCTTCAAAAATAATTATTAGGAAATTAAGAGGCACAAATGTATATATCTTACTATATACAAGATAAATAAGCTACAAGGATATATTATACAACACAGGAACTATAGCCAGTATTTTATGAAAATTTTAAATGGAATATAATCTATAAGAATTTTGGATCACTATGGTGTACACCTGAAACTAATATAATATTGTAAATCAACTATACCTCAACTTTAAAAAAAGGATTAGTAAGATGGATATAAGGTTGGATAGATGCATGATAATTGAGTATAGTAAAATATTAATGGTAGAATCCAGGTTGTGGGTATACAGATGTTCACTGTAAAGTCTTTCAGCTTAGGTGTATGGTTGAAAGTTCTCATGATAAAATGTTGCAGGGGGGAAATCAGTGTTTAATTTTACAAAGAAGTACACAAAACTGTTTTTCATTTTTAAACAACTCTCTCCATGGACATTTCCACACGTTCACCTACACTTACTATGAAGTTGTAATCACTGTGTTTGTATAAATATCATCATCATTATTTCCCACATATTTCTAAAACTTCATGTGTAGTGTTTAATGTGTGCATGTCACATGAGTAAATATGCTGGATGTTTAAAACCAATTCTTGTGTATAATCAAATTTGGAAAATTTAGAAAAGTGTAAAACTAAACATTACCTATAATCCTGTTACCTAGAGATAGCTGTATTTTATTATATTTCTTCCCAGTTTTCACTTTTGTATTCTGGTTATCAAAAGAGTACATGCTGATAGCTGAAGAGTTGGAGAGCACTTATGAAGTAGCTAGAGAAAAGCTCAGAAGCCTAGAACCCAGGGACAGCCATGTCGCTGTGTTTAGTTTGAGATATGTTTGTGTGTGTATAGTTTTCTAAAATAATTTTTAAAGTTTGTTTGATTGGTCATGCTGGATGTACAGTTATATATTTCCTTTTCTGACTTAATATTAGAACACAATCCCATTTCCATTTTTAAACTCTCATTAAAAACTGTCTTTAATGGGGAATTCCCTGGCAGTCCAGTGGTTAGGACATGGCACTTTCATTACATGGGCCTGTGTTTAATCCCTGGTCAGGGAACTAAGTTCCTGCAAGCCACATGGCACAGCCAAAAAGGAAAAAAAAAAAAAAACTCTAATGACTGACTGTTATATCCTCATATAGCTATCCCGTGACTTAACTATTCCATTATTTTTGGAAATTAGATTCCTTATAGTATGTTCAGTTATTGTAATTTGTTCAGTTCATTGAACATTTTTCTGTAAATTTTATATACACATTTGATTATTTCTTTAGATGGATCTTGAAATGAACACACTTAAGGATCTTGGCATATCTTGTCAATTTGCCTTCCACTTCCATCAGAGGGGCACTCAATAAATATTAATGGAGAGTGAAAAGCTGCTATCTTCCAGGATATATATTCCTGTAGAAGATGCTGATAATGGAATGCACTCACAAGAATGGAGTTCATATTCCTAGGATAAGAGCTCCAGACCTGGCTAAGGGCTGGGTAGTTCCATGCTGGCTGTTTAATTGCAATAGTTCTTTAGAGGACTGATTTATAGAACCCGACTGTGAGGATGTATATATGTGACTGCCTCTTCTAAAGGGATTTAAACAGCTTTAAACTCCTGCACATCACTTGGTAAATGGGCACTATTACAAAATAAGAATTAAATGAAGTAAATAACTGGAAGTTGCTTCCGCAGAAAAGAGGTGTTTGGAAAGAACTGGGATTCAGCCACCTGCTATAGTCTGTTAGAGAGCTTGACCAGTTCCATGCTCCTCCCCTTGCCTTAAAGGATGTGAATGTGGCCCCAGTCCCCCTTTCAGCCTCTGTCCCACCGTTTCCCATTGTTTACTCCACCCACTCCCTGGAAAACTAGAATTGTTGCTGACCCACCCATACTTCTGCTTTGTGCTTTTCCTTTCTGATGGCCTTTGTTCACAAGTCCTCCCCTCAAGATGCACACCTGCCCCCTTTTGGTTTGATTTTTTTTTTTAATTGAAGTATAGTTTATTTACAATGTTGTGTTAATTACTGCTGTGTTGGTTTGATTTTGCTGATTTGAGGGGGGTGGTAAGGGAGAAATTGATTATTAAGTTCTAAGGATATAGTTGACTTTATTTTCATTTGCAGAGAAAAAAGAACCTTATAGATTCTAAGGCCTTTGTATCACCACCCCCAGTCTCAGTTCCTTTCCCCGTCACTATTTCTCTGACAAGCTGTGTCACAGCATGGGCCTGACGGCTACCAAGGCCCCAAATTCATGTCCTTTCAGCTTAGCAGCCTCACTGCCGAGAGAAGATGTTTACCTATAACTTGATAGAAAAGGCCAGGGGAGGAGTCTTGTTGGTTTGGCATGGGTCATGTGTGTGGGCGTCACACTCTCATCCTTGGACTGCTACTGTGGCCAAAGATTGGGGTGTTTGAATTGGCCAAATCTGTTCCTCTTCCTATCTGGACTAGACAGTCCATATTCTGAAGGTGTTCTGGGCTGTATTGCATGTAGGTTAGTCATTCACTCTCTTTTTCCTCATTGTTTTACTAAGGCTGTTTGAAGAAGATACTGGATTTGGCTTTGAAAAAGATAGATAGGAAAAGACAGATTTTATCTTGACATATTGCAAAAAGAGCTTTCAAATGAAGAGCATGATTTGTAAGAGTTCTGAGAGTGTGGGTAGCTGAAAAATAAAAGTAGACATCTGAAAGAATGAGTTAACTAGGCTGAAGGATGTGAGAGGTAAAAGGGGAGAGAGCTGAAGCTAGAGTTAGGGAAAACATATTACAGAACTTTAGAAACGAAAATTCATTTACTTGTGGGCAGAAGGCTGAATAATTGTGGAGACAGATTCTTTTACTATGGGATTAAATGAAGTCATGCGAACGAACTTTATACCACTATCCAGGGTAAGGTAATGGGATATTATATCAAAATTTCCTATGTAATAAATAACAAAAACTATACCCAGGGATCGTAGAGAGGTCTGCTTATTAGAAACAATAAAATTCATAACTAATAAGGATGTTAATATTTCTAGCAGTATGTTGTCCTACAAGTTTGCCTAAACTGTTCAGACTAGCCAGGGAGAAGAAGCAGCACTAACAGGCGTGATGCGGTCAAAATTTAAATTCTCAGAGAGGTATAACACATCAGAATGTGTAACTGGTGATAGCACATTGAGCTGAAGGAAAAGGACTTAGGAAAAAAGGTGAATATTGGTTATTATAAATTAATGGTAATAACCTAAACTCTATTATTAAAGTCTTAAAAAGATAATCTATCTACATCTTTGATTAAGAGGGAGAGGCAGCCCAGGATGGAGAAGTGTGTTGGGGACCAGTATGATCTCAGGCTGTTTTATAAGCCTGGAGAATAAGGGATCATACTTAAGAGGTGCATAGCCTTGGAGGTGGTAAGTAATCAGAGCGCTGGGGAAGATCTATGACCAGAGCCTACTAGGCATTCTCATTGTGCAGTCACACCCTCTAGAATGCTGGGGCGAGTGGTGGGGTGACTAGAGAAACAGCCTGTGCAGCGGATGGTAGTTGACTGAAGTGGGAAGGTGGCAATAGCACCACCCCGGGCCTGACCATTGGATCAGCTCCACAGCCAGAGTCTCTGCATACTCAGCTCCAGGTAGAGACTTATTCAAGCCATCCCCACATAAGGTCACAAAGGATATATTTATGGGTCCACATGGAGGTGAGTGTCTCCTTTCTTTCCATATTCCTTTGAAAATGAACAGTAACCTTATGAGATACTGGTAACCAAGGGTTGCTCCAGAGGGGCAACAAGATTGACAGATAGAGGCCAGGAGATAGGGGCTGAGATCTCCCTAAAAAGTTGAAATTTTGCGAGCCAACTTTAACTCTAAATTTCGTCCAGATTATGAAATGATGACAGAGTAATTACTTTGCCCTCTTGCCTTGTCTGCTTTTAATATGTCCTGTTTTGCCCCATCTGTTATAGCTCCTTTTTCATATCATCTGAATTTCCTTGACAGCTTGCTGTCCCCCACCCCTTCACTCCACACCCACCCCTCACCTTTCCTGCACACACTATCCCCATTAATTATCAGATCTTGGGAGGTCCTGCTAACCCCCAGGGCCAAAGTATAAATTGTTTTTTACTCATTTCTCAGCATAGCTGAGACCAAGCTGGAATACTTAAGCAAGACTGTACTGAAGGCTTGGATATGATAGAAAGAAGGCTCCAGCAACTAGATTGTTGGATGACAGATCGTTGCCCATTCTCATCAGTTTGGATTCTCCTGTCCTGTAACTCCTCTGGCAGGGGCTGGCTTCTCCCTCTTTCTTTACTCTTTCTCCAGAAGTAAGACATGAGAGAGGTCAAAGCCTCCTTAAATTCACTTTCAGAATAGGTCACTGCCCAGAAGGAATCAAGTCTAAAGTTAATGTACATTCCTTCTCCAAGTTTTTGCACTTCAAATATATGTATGTAAACATATACAGTCTATGCAATGTTGCTTTTTAAAAAAATCTGCATATGTAAATCATATGTCATATACAAATCCTTCTGTGCTTCTATTCAGCATTGTTTTTTTCAAGATTTTCTCTGTGTATTAATGCTTATGGTTCTAGTTCATTCATTTTTATCTGTATCTCATTATGTGAATATGTCATAATTCCACTTTCAATTTCCTTATACATGACTGTTTAGACTGCTTTCAGTTTTTTGATGTTATAAATGAGACTGCAGTATGTATGTATATATGTACATATCTATGTATCTGCATATCTTTTTGTGTGTTTGAGTATGTTTGAGAATTGCCTTAGATTATACCTAAAAGTAAAACTGCTGTAGGGTACACATTTCTTAACTTTGCGTGAAATTACCAAATTATTCTCCAGAGTAGCTGTTCCTGGTTACTGCCTACCATGAAAGTTCTTATTTCTCTACACCTTGGCTGACAGCATTATATGACTTAAAATTTTTTGCCATTCTGGTATATATGAAATTGCATCTTATTGAATTTAATTTGCATTTTTCTGTCTGCTAATAGAGTTAATATCTTCCTCGTCGATTTTCTTTAAGAGCACTCTATTTATTTCTTTCACAGTACTGATCACAAGCTGTTGTTATGGTTGGTTGGTTGGATGGTTGGTTTTTTGTCTGCCTCCCATGTAGAACATAACCTCTGTGCGAGCAGGGGTCACATCTCTCTTGCTCACTGTTTTGTGCCCAGAGCTCAGCCCAGGGTCTGGTAGTAGGAGTTCAGTAGATGCATAGTTGTTTAGTGAAAGAGCCTGGTGGAGAGGTTCCTCACTAAGTCTGACGCTGTGTGTTAGTCTCTCAGTCATGTCTGATCGTATGTGACCCCATGGACTGTAGCCCGCCAGGTTCCTTTGTCCATGGAATTCTCCAGGTGAGAATACTGGAGTGAGTTGTCATTCCCTTTTCCAGGAAGTCTGACATTTACCACACAAGAAATGCTCATACAGCAACAGGAATTTGTGTCTATATTCCTCCATCTAAACCCTAGACTTTATTTCATAGCCAGTTCACAGTACCTGATTCTCTCCTTCATTTCTTGTTTCCCTTTTTTAAGCCTTTGAATAGGAGGTAGCAAGCAGTAATAGAGAAGAGCAGAAATACTGAGTCATTTGTGGTTTGATTTGTTAAGAGTTATCTGCTCCAGCCTGAGATCTATAATTTGAGATGCACTGATGTTCAGCTAGTGTGAGATTGGTCTCTGCCCTACATGAGTGAAGAAACCAAGGCTCTGTTGAGGTTTATTGTTAGGTTGGAAGACCTTTACCTTTGTTGGGATTCTTACTCACAGTTTATCTCATCTACTGTAAGACTTGCTGAGATAGGTAAAGACTTTGTCAGCAAAATTCAGTAGGCTAGGCATGATAATGTATTTTTAAGAAATATAGACATTAAAGAAGACTAGAATAAATTTCAGTTACTTTTCCTACAGTCTTTATTTTCCACCCAGCCACTCTTGGCACTATCCCAGCACCTCTGACTGCATCTTGTCCTGGCTTTATTCAGTTCCTGAGCTCTGCTCTGACTACATCTTAAATTTTACTCATTGCCTTGGTTACGATCCTTTGGGATGCAAGGAACAAACCCAACCCAATAGCTTAAACCAGAGGCAGTCCAGAGATGTCTCAGAACTTAATGGCATACACAGTTGGAATCAGGAGTCAGAGCAGTAGAAATGCTTATTATAAGCTCCCAAGTTTACTTCTCTTTTCAAGAGAAGAACCAAACTAAGGATGGAATCTCTCAGTCCCAATTACACATTCTTAAGAAAGGACTTAGCATGGACCAAATGTTCACCTGACTCCAGTGAACCGTAACCATAAGATGACAGTCTGCAAGCCAGGTGGCCAAGAGCCTTTCCTGTGCTGTATGGATGGCACAGAAGGGCAACTCCCAGGGAACAGGAGAGATTTTAGATAGACACACTCATAGGTGCTAGCGAATTTATCAGTTGCTGCACATGCATTTAGAGGATCTGAAACCTCTGCCGTTTTACCTAGCAGCTTCTTCATATCTTTTGCTTCCTTCGCTTGCCTTTCTCCAGGTCTTTCCTGGCTTCTTATTCAACTTGCTGATCTCACCATAGCCAGTTGTGAATATATTCTCAGCAGATACCCTGGCTTCCCCCATTTAAGAGAGCTTTGTAGATAAGGTGCATTTTTTCTTCATTTGTTTGTCTGTTTATCTGGAAGGAATTAAAAAGTAGGACTATCCTATGTAACGTAACATCTCTCTAGTAGGCTTATGGTTCAGTGACGTGTCCTGCCCCAGCTAGTGGGAAATAGTGGTGAATTCGGGTATCGTGAAACTTCAGCAGCCTGGGCAGTGCGTTCTGCCCTTGCTGAGACCTTTACGTTCTCTTGTTACAGGAACATGACATAGAAACAGCTCACGGTATGGTCCACGTCACTATCAGAGGCCTGCCGAAGGGAAACAGACCGGTCATTCTGACATACCATGACATTGGCCTCAATCGTATGTATTTGATTTTATACTGTTCCTTTTTGTTATAACACATAATCTTTGCATATTTTTTAAAAACACAGAAGAAACCCCAGTATTCTAATAGAACATAGGTTTTCTCCTCTCTGCCTTATCCTCGTTGCTACTTGTGTTAATGGCAGAACTGAAGTTCCCGGGAAGTATGCAGCTACATGCATTTTGGGGAATACTGGGATTTTATCTCATTTTGTGTCACATCTGCTAAAGGACTGAAGATTTATATGATAGACTGGTTAAGAAAGTAGGGTTGAAATCAGTTGTTTGTTTTTTTTAATTGATACTCTTGGTTTTTTCATATTTCAGATTAGAAAATTCAGAATTTGAGCTTAACTTTGTTATGAGCCCTTCAATGAGTTAGTAAAAGTATCCTCGCTGTAGCCTGTCCCTGATGACTCTATATGGACCTTTCTAGGTGGTAACATAAGATTCTGGCCCTAGCCCCGGGTCCACGGAGTCTGCATTACATGTGTTTCTTTCACACTCCTCTGGCTATCAGAGGTGACCTGCATTTGAAGTTACAGTCTAGTGCTGGAGCTTTTGAAAAGGAATTTAAGTGGTAGAAATTGAAGCAGTAACCCTTCCCTGCACCTTAGCAGTTTTGCCATGTGAGAAGTTTTCCACATGGTGAATGTAAGCAACAAGAAACTCACTTTAGCCAGGCTCCTGGGATATGGTCAGTATCTCTGTATCAGGTAGGGAATAAGATACATGAAAAATGACAGCGTTATGGGTGTAAGATTGTTTTGTGAAACACCAGGATTGGCTTCCACTCCATAGATGTTCTGTAGAATTGAGTACTAATTAAATGTTCTTTTCAAGCCGTTGAGACGACTGGTAGTCAGCCTTTCGGGCAGCTTGAGTCAGACTGTTGTTCAGATACTTCATTCTAGTGAAATAGTGATTTAAAAGGAGTAAGAAAGGACGATGATATGGAATTGGTTGGATAGAGGAAAAGTGAGGTGAAATGAAGAGCTTGTGACTTGCGAGTGTTTTGCTGTTGCAGATAAATCCTGTTTCAACGCGTTCTTTAACTTTGAGGACATGCAGGAGATCACCCAGCACTTTGCTGTCTGCCATGTGGATGCTCCAGGCCAGCAGGAAGGTGCGCCCTCCTTCCCAACTGGGTAAGGCCACAAGCAAGACCCTTCTGGAAGACAAGCACTCAGAGAGCAAAGCTCCAGTGGGAGCACTAGCCATGTGCTTCCCTCCAAGCTGGTTTTAGCGCAGCCTGCAGGTTATACTTGTCAACCAGCCGTCCAGTTGCTTTCTCCCCTCACTCTGGGAGGACGGTCATGGACAGTCTATTCAGGAAGACTGTATATTTTCCCATATCCAGGAATGGCCCTCCATAAATGGGAGCCAATCACAAAACATTCATGTCTGGAACACCCACTTCTTACTGTCTTCTATCTGTCCCTTTCTTTCATCTGTTTTAAACCTGTCATTTTTGGCCCCTCCTGGAACTCGCAACTCCCTTTAGACCCAAACTCAGATTTCTCTGAGCTTCCTGAGAGCAACTCCCCAGCCTGACCTTCAGTCTGGTGACAGGAATTTGAATATCAGTGTAATCATTTATTCAGAGAAGCTGCAGCGTCAGGTGGAGCTCTCAGCCTCAGCCTCATCTGCTTTGCATGGCGGAGCTCCAGTCTCCCTGACTCTTCCCTGGACAGTGTAATTATGGAGGAGACCTTGGGGAAGGAGTGAAACTACAAGCTGTGGAATGCTCATCCTTCCCCTCTTTGCTTATCTCCAGAGCTGCCTTTGCCAGTGATTGCTGTGAAATAGACCGTTGCAGACAAATAGCAGCTAACATTTACACTGTACTCAGACAGTAATCTTGAACGCTGCATTACATACTTAACCCATTTAATGCTTAAAACCCTATGGGATAGGTTTACTATTATTCCCATTTTACAGGTGAGGATACTAAGGCCCAAAGATATTATGTACTTTGTCCAAGCCTACATAACAAATAGTAGCAGAGCTGGGATTTTAATGCAGGCAGTCTGGCTCCAGAATCTGTTATTCACTATGTCCAAGCCATTTCTGTCCCTTAAACACAAATTGGCCAGTGACCAGTTTATATCCAGCAAAATTTAGATACAGTTCCTTTTTTCTGTTTTATGCACAAGTAGTTCAAAAGCATGCCAATGCTCGAAGTCTTTCAAGCAGAGGCAGGCTGACATCCCTGTCAAATGTAGAGCAGAACTGCCACATAAGTAGGAAGTTGTCTTAAGATCTCTTTCATCTTTGATGCTGCAGTTTATGTGGATACTCCCTACTTTTCTTGGATTCTTGGTCTGAGTCGGTTTTGGGCTTGCTTGACCATCTTAGGATCCAGTGACTTAGATCAGGAACCAAATTCAAAAGCAAACAATAAAGTAGCTGGGTTATTCTATGCCTAAGTGAAGCAAATCAGTCTTCATGATAAGAGCCCAGGATTTGTGACCGAGTGCTCTAGACCCAGTAAAGGTTTGTTTACTTTTGCGCTTAGCTGCCTAAACATAAGCAGCAGACCAAAAGCCACTTCCTGAGTTGACTCTTAACTGCTAGAAGTTTACTGAACCTGAACCCCAATTGAAGTAGTTATTTGGGGATTAGAAATACCTAAGAACTCTGTGGGCTTCCCTTGTGGCTCAGCTGGTAAAGAGTCCGCCTGCAATGCAGGAGACCAGGGTTTGATCCCTGGATTGGAAAGATCCCCTGGAGAAGAGAAAGGCTACCCACTCCAGTATTCTGGCCTGGAGAATTCCACGGACCAGTCCATAGGGTTGCAAAGAGTTGGACACGACTGAGCGACTTTCACTTTCAAGAACTCTGTACTTTTTCTAATTGTTCTAGTGATTGGGAATTGTGAGTGCATTCCAATTCAGGAGGTATCCTTCTGGATTTCAGGTACCAGTACCCGACCATGGATGAGCTGGCTGAAATGCTGCCTCCTGTTCTCACCCATTTAAAGTGAGTTCATTCTGCAGTTCTTCCATGTGGTTTTTGTTTTTCAAAAAAACACTTTCTATTATGAGTCTAATCTGGGTGCTGTGATGATAATCAAAACAGTATGGTCACTACCCTTATGGAGTGTGAAGCTTGTGTTTTGCTATGGAAAGTAATTAACAACAGGTAAACAAATAGTCACAGCTTACATGCAGTAGAAGAAATCAGTAGGGATGTGTGATAGAGAATAAAAGCAGGCTCCACCAGATATGGCTGAGGAACACCTCTCTAAGGGAGTCCTTTAGGTTAAGACCTGGAGGATAAACAGGAGTTACCCAAACAGAGAGCCAGGACAAGAGGATTCCAGACAGAAGGAATATGTCCAAAAGGCCTGACCCCAAGTGAGCAAGTGGGAGAAAAGCATAAGATGATATTTGAGAACTAAAATAAGAACCAGATTACGCACATCTGACAGGTCCGGTGAGACTTCAGGGTTTTATTCAAAAGGCAAAGAAAAACACTGAGGAGTTTTATGCAGGGGAGTGCTATCTGATTTAGTCTTTTAAAATAATCACTCTAGATATGTAAACTGCACATCAATAAAGCCGTTTACATTTTTCTTTTAATTACTTTAAAGACTTCCCTAGCAATCCAGTGGTTAAGATTCCATGCTTTCAACACTAGGGGCATGGGTTCGATGCCTCATCATGAAACTTAAGATCCTGCATGCTGCATGGCACAGCCAAAGATAAATAAATTAAACCCTGCCAAAAGGAACCTTTAAAAAATAAAAAGATTAGCTGTGGAGAGAATCTCCACAGGTTTAGAGAAGGGTGAAAGAGAAAAAGCAGGGGACCAGCTAAACGTTTGCAACAGCCAGGCTAGTGATATTGATAGCTTGGCTCTGGGTGCCTCCCAGAGGATGGGATGGAGGAGGCAGCTGGAAGGACTGTGAAGGTGACTGTAGGACTTGCCGACGGGCTGGGTGTGGAGGTGATAGGAGAGTGAGCTGTCAAGGATGACTCCCATGTTTTAGTCATACTTCACATAATCTTTAAAATCAACTTAGAATTAATCATATCCTTGTTTTATAGATAGGGAACCCAGGCTTAGGAAGTTAATGAAGCCTAACCAAATTCTCCATCCAGTAAGCATCAGAGCCAGATTTGAATCCAGTTGTATTCTTTCCATTATGCCATGCTCCCTTTGAACGAGTTAACCCTATTCATATTGGTGTGTTCCCTTTACAGTCTGAAAAGCATCATTGGGATTGGGGTTGGAGCTGGAGCTTACATCCTCAGCAGATTTGCAGTAAGTACATGGAGGATTAGTCTCAGCGCCCTTGAGGCACTGCCTAGGTCACAGCTCTTACTGCTGTGTTAAATGAGAAGGAACTGTCGTGGGTCTTATGTCTGGTTTTCTATAAATTCTGTCCACAGATACTAGTTTGTATAAAGCCTTGCTTTGTACTTCTAGCACCTAAAAAAATAAGAGATGCGGGCAGGATATCATCAATAAAAAATAACTCTCAGAGAACATTTAAAGTGGAATTTCTTACAGCCATTAAAATTTTATAAGACGAGCTTATGATACATAATTCACATATATTACAACCTTAACAAAAGGTTAGACTACAGATGCAGGTAAAGTTTGTCATAGGCATAGGAAAGAACTGGAAGAAAACATACCAAAATACTAAGATTGATGATGTGTAATTAGATAATAATGAGATTTATTTTCTGCTCTTCATTATTTCTCTGTTTATCACATTTTCTATAGTGAGCATAATCAGAGGGGGAAAAGTAAGCTGGGAAGTTATTAGTTTACATAGAAATGTTCTTACTGATTTTTCCCAAATGCCTCCTGGGTGATAGGACAATCTTCTGAGGGTGGTATTACCTCTTCATTTGGTTTTAGGAAAAACAAGAAGTTGCTACTGGGGACAGTCTAAGCCTTAACAGCCCCTTGTGTCATGTAGTCCCAAGGGCACTGCCCAGGAGGGTAGACCCACCCTGAGCTAAACAGCTGTGGAGATAGCTGTGGCCGTCCTCTACTGTGGAAATAAAAACCATCTCCCCCATAGATCCTTGCAAGGCAAGGTCATTTGATGGCAATTTAGGAAGCTGGTTTTCTACATGCTGAGTTAGATTTATGGAGCTGTTTTTCTAAATATCCTCCCTAGCACCTCTCTGACCTTTTTTTAAGATCTGAGACATCCAGGCCTAGGAAGAGTTGACTAGCCACACGCCAGTAGTTTTAGAAGAAGCTGAGAATGGGGCTCTCATACTATTGCTTTGTCTCGTTTCAGCTCAGTCACCCAGAGCTTGTGGAAGGTCTTGTGCTCATTAACGTTGACCCTTGTGCTAAAGGCTGGATTGACTGGGCAGCTTCCAAAGTAAGACCAAACAGTATCCATTGGCTCATCCCTTAGTCCCTTCTCAAAATGGCTTATCTGTTTTTTTACTTTTTCATTCATACAGTTAAGGGCAAGAAGTCTTAAGTATACAGCTTGATATGAATATTTACACATGTAATCACCACTCAGTCAATATACAGAATATTTCCAACTCTGCCCTTAATACTTCCTCCCTTCCCCAAAAAGAAACCATTATTCTGGTTTCTATTACCATAGATTGATTTTATATATTCAGAATAATAGAAGATGTATTCTTTCATATCTTGCTTCTTTCATTCATCATTGTCTGTGAGTCTCAGTCATGAATGGAATACTATGCAACTGAAAAATTAATGGGTTTTTTTTCTTGTTTAGGGAAATGAGAAAATTCTCATGCTTAAAAAACAATAAAAATTTTAAAAATACATATATGCATAAGAGAAGAAGGAAAATGCTACTAGTAGTTACATCTTTGGTTGGTAGCATTACAGATGATTCTTATTTTTATTTTATATATTCTATATTTTCCTAATTTTATAGTTATTTTAAAATATTAAGCTGTTCCATCTACCAGCAGACCAGATTCTGAAAAGTTTATCTATTCTTCCCCACCTTTAACTTCCAGAGAAATGATGTATTTCCTAGCATTGGATGAAATATATTAACATTGCTTTTGCCAGATATTATGGAAATTCTTTCTTACAGCTGACTTCAGATTTATTCTAATTCCTGTCTAGTATGTGGGTACATTAAAACTTAGATGAACACTCTTAATAACATGAGGAATATTAAATAGGTTATTAAATGATGAAATGAAATAGGTTATTAGTTCTAATTATCTTTAATTTACAACCTGTGGATCATTGATAACCCAGGTGAAGATTTCCGGGCTTCTTTCTTAACTCCATCTTCCTGGGACTACCTGATCCTGCTCCACCCATATCCGTGTCTGTCTCCCTTATCCCCTCTTCTCCATCTCCACCCCCAACTCAGTGCTTTACTTCTGCACCAAGTCCACAGTAGGAACTGAGCTTAAAATCAACAGAGAAGGTTTAAGGGAAATCAGCAACATAATGTGAGTTGGAAATTTTTCTGAAAATAGACTAACAGGCTGCAAATCTACACAGACTGATGGATTTATTAGACTGTGATGTGCAAAACTTTGACGTGGGGAAAATTAAGAGAAAAGCTTTCAAAACGCAAGAACATTCTGTAAACATAGCAGTTTCCTCCCACTCCTTTAAATGAAGATAGCAAAAACTAGAGGAAAGAAAAAAAAAATTGCTTTTTCTTTTGGATGACTTGGGAGTAGTTGTAAGTCGACCTTATTAAGCATAAACCCAGTGTAAATGCAGAAACACAAGTAGAAATTAAGTAGCTATAGCTGTGAGCTCTAGGTTCCATGTTCTCAAAGAAGTAATGGCCAGCATTTCTTCTAGCCACCTATTTCAAAGTGGGCCATATTATTACCCTAGAAGGCAGATTTTGTTTTTTCCTGACTTTTTTCTTGTTTTCAGATTTCTTGGGACCACCATCTCATGAAAATATGCGACACTGAGTTGTGTTTTTTGTGTTTTTAAGCTTAGCATATTTACAAGAAAGTGCACTAATAAAGTGGACAGATTGATAAAATTTTACCCATGCTCACTCTCTTGACACAAAGTTTTTATCTTTTTAGCTCTCAGGCTTGACAACCAACGTTGTGGACATTATTTTATCTCATCACTTTGGGCAGGTAAGTGCCTATTCCAGCCAGGAGAGGGGTATGTTTACTGGCTTGTGTGTAAAGGCTTATTCACTTCAGGAAAGAAAGGGTTCCCTGGAACTCACTTGATTCCAGTGGGTTAACACTTTCAGCGCCGTGGGAGATGCACATGGCGCCCACCAAAGGCCAGTCTTAGGGGAGGGCATTAACTCAGTGCCACCCGGCTCTTGGCGTTCAGAGAGATGAGAGAAGACAGCTCCCACCCCGCCCCCAACCCGTTCCCTGTAAGCCGCATGCCATCTGTTCCTGTTTGACGACATCACGTGCCTCACCAAGCTTCTTTAGAGCCAGAATGAGGACTGGGAAGAAGGGCTGCACAGAAATAGAGATTTCAGAGAAAATAAAAAACCAAAAGACACCACCAGTGTTACTGCTAAAAGAACCTTTTGTTCAAATCCCATGTCTTTCTGGTAAAGAAGCTGAAGTCTATAGAGGAAATAACAATTGTGTAGATAGCTGTTGGGCGAAAGAAGTCAGGACCCCAGTCCTCTTTTCAGAGAGAAAGTGAGTTGAGTAACAGAATTCCTGTCCCAATTACAGTGTGTTTTTTCTTACACTACCAAAGAATTCTCAGACACCAGCTGGATGTCCTGCAGCTCAGCTTGATGACACGCAGATTACAGCTGAGTGCCAGTCACTGAGCTACCACCACTGCTCCCCCTCCCTCCACTTCAGCCACTCCAAGTGGTCACCTGTGCTTCTGACCAACCAGCTATAGATCAGAGGTTCCAATAGCCCCCTCCTTGGGTCCAATTTTTTTCCTAGAGCTGCTCACAGAGAAACACTGTATTTACCAGACTGGCTTATTATAAAAGGACCTAACTCGGGAACAGCTGAGTGAGAGAGATGCACAGGGCAGTTGTATGGAAAGGGGCAGGGAGCTCCCCTGTTCTCTGGCATGCCCCAGTCTCCCAGGGTGGCCATGCACTCAACAGCCTGGAGGCCCTCCCACACCTGTCTTTTGGGGCTTTATGGCGGCTTTGTTACAGACATGTGATTATGTGGCAGTCAGTCCAGCATTCACCTCCGTTACCCCCTAGCCCCCGGAGAGAAGGGCAGGGTAAGGTTGAAATTCAGCCCCCTACTCACAGGGACTGGTTCCATGTAGAAGTTACTTAGGGGCTTTCCTAAAATCCCATCATTAACAAAAAAAAAGATTCTTTATCAGTCTCATTGCAAGGTTTTACAAAGCTCTTTGCCAGGAGGGGGATGAAGACCAAGTATATATATATTTCTTGCTATAAATCACAGCAGCACAGATGACCTATGAAGGAGGGAGGGAATGAATGAGCAATGAGTGTGGAGAGCTGTGAGGTGTCTGGAGTTGGGATGAAAACTAAGTAGGAGTAATGCATGCTCAACTGTCACCTATGTATTAAAGGAAAATGGTCAGTGTGGAGAAAATTAACATTTACTGAGTACTCATTCTGTGTAAAGTACTTTGACAAGTACCTTTTAGGCCCAAACTCAATTATTTTTTTCATGTGGTTCTATTAAACTTATTTTAAGATGGAAAAACTGAGGGCCAGAGAGGGAACATAACTTGCTGCAATTGTCTAGCTAGCAAGTGGTCTGAATCCAAATCAGGCTCACTGCAAAGTCCATAGTTTTTCCTTTCATTGAGATTATATTTCAGCAAAATTACAAATTCACATATATTTATTTCTAACATTTAAAAAAATGTATTTCTGTATTTTTGGCTGTGCTGGGTCTTTGCTGCTTTGTGCAGGCTTTCTCTAGTTGCAGTGAGCGGGGGCTAGTCTGTTGTGGTGCACGGGCTTCTCACTGTGGTGGTTTCTCTTGTTGAAGCATGGGCTTCAGAAGTCGAAGCCCACGGGCTTAGCAGTTTTGCAGCATGTGGCATCTTCCCGGACCAGGGATCAAACCCGTGTCCTCTGCATTGGCAGGCGGATTCTTATCAGTCCTCACATACATTTTAGAGCAGAGGAGTTCTGCAGGGCTTAATACCAAGAATCTGTTACTCACCCCGTTTCTGCTTCTTAGAGGTAACCACTTTAATTCTTTTAGCAGATTCTTTGGGTTTTGCCTCATTGATTAAGGTTATCATTTATATATACTAAAGGACACAAATCATAAGTACATCTCAGTGACCTTTTATACATATACTCATGTCTGTCCATCCTAAGTCACTTTAGTCACGTCCGACTCTCTGTGACCCTGTGGAGCCTGGCAGGCTCCTCTGTCCATGGGAATCTCTAGGCCAGAATACTGGAGTGGGTTGCCATTTCCTTCTCCAGGGCATCTTCCTGACCCAGGGATTTAGCCCGAATCCCTTATGTCTCCTGCATTGGCAGACAGATTCTTTACCACTGGCACCACCTGGGAAGCCCATACTCTCATGTAGCCATCACCAAATCAAGATATGGAACATTTCCGTCATTTCAAAAAGGTCCCCTCATGCCCTTTGCTATCACTAATTCCCCTCCCCAAACAAGTATTCACTGTTCTGTTACCCCTATAGATTATCTTGCCTGTTCTTGAACTTCATATAAATGTAATTATAGTGTATACTCTAATGGGCCTGTATATTCTAATGAGCTGCTTTTGCTCAGTACAGTCTTTGAGATTTAAACCTGTCTTCCTATGTATCAGTAGTTCATTCTTCTGTATAGCAGTCCATTGTTATATACCGTGAATGTTCCTATGAGCATTGGGGTTATTTCCAATATTTTGCTTTTGTTTTGCTATTATTAATAAAGCTTCTATGGACAGTCTTCAGTCAGTTCAGTTCAGTTGCTCAGTCATGTCTGGCTGTTTGCAACACACCAGGCTTCCCTGTCCTTCACCAACTCCCAGAGATTGTTCAAACTCATGTCCATCGAGTCAGTGATGCCATCCAACCATCTCATCCTCTGTCATCCCCTTCTCGTGCCTTCAGTCTTTCCCAGAATCAGGGTCTTTTCCAGTGAGTCAGTTCTTTGCATCAGGTGGCCAAAGTGTTGGAGTTTCAGCTTCAGCATCAGTCCTTCTAATGAATATTCAGGACTGATTTCCTTTAGGATCAACTGGTTTGATCTCCTTGCTGTCCAAGAGACTCTCAAGAGTCTTCTCCAACACCATAGTTCCGAAGCATCCATTCTTCGGTGCTCAGCTTTCTTTATGGTCCAACAAACCATAGCTTTGACTAGATGGACTTTTGTTGGCAAAGCAATGACTCTGCTTTTTAATATGCTGTCTAGGCTGGTGATAGTTTTTCTTCCATTGAAGAAGAAACTTCTCTTCCGTGAACATTCTTATATGTGTCTTTTTTGGACATAAACCTCAGTTCTCTTCAATTGTCTTTGCCTCTATCTCTCTAAATATGCATGTATTTCCACCTGTTGGTTTTTCAGTTGTAGGCATTATCTTTGGCATTCCATTATGAAAGATGATTTCTCATATTCACACATACACCAACACCATGACCCTCATTTATGTTTTCTACTACTCCATCCTTCCAATATAACATGATTTGGATTAGATAAGTTTCCAGCATTTATACTAGCATGTAAATGTTATTCAGAGCTGAGCCATGACAGATTTCTTTTTCTGTACATTTCTCCTCTACCAAGTGACAATGTTAGAATTTTTAAATAAAGGATACTAGGGGGACATTGTAAGGTGATAGTGGCAGGAAAGCACAGCAATTTTTTTTATTTTTTGCTACACTGCATGAGGGGCTTTTGTTCAAGGATTGAATTCTCACCCCTACAGTGAAAACACAGAGTCTTAAACTGGACTGCCAAGGAAGTTCCTGTTCTGCCTTTTAAAAATATTTTAGCACAAGAATCAGGACTTGCCATACAGAAGGTCTGGTGACACTCACTCATCTCAGCCTCCTTCAGGTCACATTTTCTCCATCCTGTGGGCTTTTCCAGGGTCCAGTCAGGGGACAGAAGCTATATGCTTTGAGCAGAGAAAATTTCATGTAATATATCAAGTAGTAGAAGGTGGCTTACTTCTTCAAGAGGTGAAAAAGGACTTTGAGGTGTCCAAAAGTAGCAGGTGGAAAAACAGCAGCTACTCCTAGGCTGAGGGGAGGAGAAGCAGGGGGACAGAGAATATGATGGTTGGATGGAATCACCAACTCAACGGACATGAACTGGGGCAAACTCCAAGAGATAGTGAAGGACAGGGAAGCTTGGTGTGCTGCAGTCCATGGGGTTGCAAAGAGTTGGATATGACTTGACAACTGAACAACGCCAACTCTTAGGCCAAGGGAATGTGGACACTGAAGGAACTCTGAGGACTTAGTTGAGCCCCCACCAGCACACCTAAGAGAGGCCTGTTCATGGGAGGAATGGTTTCCACAGGAAGCACAGCTAGCCAGCTGTGAAGAAAGTTGCCCAGAGGGTAAGGGCCCTAACTTGTCCACAGAGCCATTCACCAGATGGGGGAGACATTTGTCTAAAGTAAGGTCTGAACAGCTGCAGAAGCTACAGAAACTGCAGCTGGATGGGAAGAACCTGGGCCTAGGATGTGGCGACAGCTAGGCTAATAGAATTCTTGAGACCTTGGGCCAGTGGCTCCTGTGCTAAGTTTCAAACAAAGGACTGGCAAACAGAAAATGTTTTTATTTTTTGCCTATGCTAGGTCTTCGTTGCTTAGTGTAGGCTCTTCGTCGGGGCTAACAGGCTTTCTCTAGTTTCCGCTCACAGGTTTAATTGCCCCACAGCATTTGGGATCCTGGTTTCCTCAGGGATTGAACCCACATACCCTGCTTTGGAAGGCGGTTTCTTAATCGCTTGACCTTCAGGGAAGTCCCTGTCTTATAACTTTTTTTCTTTTCTTTTTTTTTTTCACTATTTATTTATCTGGCTGCTTCGAGTCTTAGTTGTGGCATGTGGGATCTTTGTTACGTCCTGCAGGTCTTTTGTTCCGGCACGTGGACTCTGCATGTAGCACACAGACTTAGTTGCTCCTTGGCATGTGGGATCTTAGTTTCCTGACAGGGATCAACCACCTCCCCTGCATTGCAAGGCAGATTCTTAACCACTGGAACACTAGGAAAATCTTTTTAATTTTCTTAATGGTGTCCTTTGAAGCACAGTTTTTATTTTTTTAATTTGGATTTAACCTAATGAAATATCTTTTTGTTTTGTTTCATTTCATTTTTATTGGAGTATAGTGTTGATATACAGTGTTGTGGTAGTTTCAGGTATACAGCGAAGTGAATCTTGTTACATACATATATCTATATATCCACTCTTCTTTAGATTCTTTTCCCATATAGCCTATTACAGAGCATTGAGTAGATTTCCCTTTGCTATACAGTAAGTCTTTATTAGTTACCTATTTTATATAATCCAATACTTTGGCCACCTCATGTGAAGAGTTGACTCATTGGAAAAGACCCTGATGCTGGGAGGGATTAGGGGCAGGAGGAGAAGGGGATGATAGAGGATGAAATGGCTGGATGGCATCACCAACTCGACGGACGTGATTTTGGGTAAACTTTGGGAGTTGGTGATGGACAGGGAGGCCTGGCGTGCTGTGATTCTTGGGGTTGCAAAGAGTCAGACACGACTGAGCGACTGAACTGAACTGAACTTTATATATAATAGAAGTGTGTGTGTGTGTATGTGTGTGTGTGTGAATCCCAGTCTTGCAGTTTATCTGTTCGCCATCGCTTGCCCCTGGTAACCAGTTTATTTTCTACATGAAACACAAAAGGTTTTAATTTTGATGAAGTCCAGGCTATTTTTTCTCTTGTTGCTTGTACTTTTGGTGTTGCATCTAAGAAACCATCACTTAATCCAAAGTCATGAAGATTTACAACTATCCTTTCTCTTGAGAGTTTTATAGTTGACATTTAGGTCTATGGTCTATTTTGAGATAATTTTTTGTACTTAGTGTGAAGTTGGAGTCTAACTCCATTCCTTTGAAAATCCAATTTTCCCAGTACCATTAAAAAAAGACTTTTCTTTGTTCAGTGAGTTGTCTGGGTTCCCTTGTTGAAAACCAGTTGACCATACATGTAAGGATTTATTTTGGAAGGCTTATTTTTATCGTATTGATATTTGTCTATCCTTATGCCAGTATCACAAAAAGACTTAGCAGCAGCAGCAGCAGCAGCAGCAGCAGCAGGTGGTGCATTGGTAAAGAGCTGCCTGCCAATGCAGGAGATGCAAGAGATGCAGGTTCGATCCCTGGGTTGGGAAGACCCCCTGGAGAAGGAAATGGCAACCCGCTCCAGTATTCTTGCATGGAAAATTCCATGGGCAGAGGAACCTGGCAGGCTACAGTCCATGGGGCTGCAAAGAGTTGAAAACAATTGAGCAATTGAGCACGCACATATACACATACCCATATCACAGTATCTTGATAACTATAATGATTTCTATAAAGTAAGAACATCCTCACAAATGTACATATTGTATGTTTAATTAAAAATGCGTGCAGCCACAGACAAGAGGTTGTCACAAGGCTGATGAGTTCATTTAAAATTTAAATAAGTAAATGCATGTATTACTCTTACTGCTTTGAAATGGAAGCATATAAGATTTCTATACACTAATGTCATCTTCACTAATAAAAATACAATGATAACCCCTTTTTATCTGTCAAATTAGCAGAAGTCAAAAAGAGTGATCATTTGTACTAGCAAGGATGTGGGAAAACAGTATAAATAAATGAGAAGGCCCCATATGTCCTGGTAGGGAGTGACCTCACTGCAGAAGAGTATGTCTACCACACTACAGTTTGTATTCTAAAGAAGTGTGAGTGATGGGGTGCAATTTACACATAACAGCTTTTCCTGGGGTGTTCCATTAGCACGTGAGCCAGTTTTACCCCTTTTATACCAGTATTACTTCTGCCCCTTTTTTATCTCAAACTTCTGCTCAGGTTCCTCTTCAGACTTTCAAGGGGAACTGTAGAGGTCATTTCATCTCTGATTGCGATGTGGTTCATTTGTTGTCCACTTTTCTTAATATCTTCACCATTTATCAAGTTTCCTTGGAGTGGCTCCAGTGCCTTCGTTTCAGGGACACTCTGATTCAGTTGGTCAGTTTCCTTCTGTATTCTTGGCTCACTTTCCCCATGTAGTAGTGAGAATACTCACACAAGTTCTCCTTACCTCGGTTTCTCCACAAGGCTTGCTGGTGGTGACCTTTGCATAACTGCTTTAGATTAACTGACTCTCTCACTACCCCTGATATATTTTTTTCCTCCAGTGTAAACCCTTTTCCTTCTGCTTAAAACTGTCCATATTTACTGGTGTATGTGTGTGTCCATATATGTACATATATACTTACATATACAAAAACCTGGCAACTGGTTCTAGTGGCCTCTAAGAAGGCCAGCAAGATAAGGATCATTGGATATGGGTTGTAAGGAGGGAGATTTTCTTTTCACTGATAGACTCTCTTGAGTTTTATACAGGGCTTATAGCCAGTATTTTACAGCAATTTTATTTATTGCTTTTTGGCTTCACTGGGTCTTCGCTGCTGCATGCGGGGACTTCCTCTAGTTTTAGTGAGCAGGGCTGCTTTCTTGTTGCAGAGCTCAGACTCCAGAGCAAGAGCTCAGTAGCTGTGGTACATGGGCTTAGTTGCCCCCCAGCATGTGAATCTTCTGGACCAGGGATTGAACCCATGTCCTCTTCATTGGCAGGCAGACACTGCACCACCAGGGAAGTCCCTGTAATAACTTCAAATGGGACATAATCTATAAAAATTTTGAATCACTATGTGGTATACCTGAAACTAATATTACAAATAAACTCCACTGCCTCAAAAAAAAAAAACCCATAATATTGGTAAATAAATGATAAATTGACTTAATCACTAAAATATTAATAGAATGTAATATGCAGTTCTAGAATGCATATTATTAAATAATAGTATATAAATAGATATTATACCCACTATATTGATGAAAATATAGATAAGTTAATGATACAGATTTATGACTAGTAAGAGAAGTGTTACTTTCCATTTATTTTATACTTTACAATTCATATAGCATTTCTTATTTAATCTTTAAAACATCCCTGTCGGGTAACGGGTTGTTGTCTTCATTTTACAGACAAGACTCTTGTCTCTATGAAAGTGCCAGAACATGAATCAAAGACAAATAAGGAAATTAGGGTTGCAAATGGTGAGAATGCAAACCAAACAAGATAGATTAGCTCATAAGTTCACCTGTGTCTTGTTTTCATTGTTCTAGGAAGAGTTGCAGGCCAACCTGGACCTGATTCAGACCTACAGGCTGCATATTGCCCAAGATATCAACCAGGAAAACCTACAGCTCTTCCTGGGCTCCTATAACGGGTACAGTTGGTTCTGTTCCTTCACTTAGATGCAGGCAAGGTCTGAGGAGCTAATGGATATTTAAGAGAGAATCAGGAGGGGAAGTAAACTGCTTCTTACAGTGTTGCGTGATGGGGTTACTGTCGCATTTTCACAACAGTAGAAGAGGAAGAGCTTTCAGGTAGATGTGAAAACAGCTTTCAAGAGGAATGAATGAACTGAATGCTGTTTCAGGCATATTCACCTAGCAGTTGTACTTTTAAGATGTTTTGAGACCAAAAGAACCTAAAAGTTATGTACACACACAAAAACACACAATTTGGGTGACACAGAAAAATGCATGTCGAGGATAGAAGGATAGAAGTTTGGGACCTTAATTCAGTCTCTCTCTGATATCCTGTCATCAGGCAGAAGTGAAATGTGAGCAGTAGTAAATTCTCTTGTTTGTGTATTCCCAAAGTTGTCACATTTCCCCCAGTTACTGAGAGAAGCCTGATTCTTATCTTGGGTCCAGCTTCTCCAGTGAAAATGTTAGCTCCTTCTAGCTTCCTGGGTATATGGAAAAAGACTGAGGAAATGGGTCAGCTGTAACTTACCCAGAGTTACACAGCCAGTAGGAGCAAAGCAAGTTTTGAATCCAGTCTCTCTAGCTCCTTCCTCTGTATTACAGAGCCTCCTTATTGTTAGCTGAAAATACTACAATAAACTGTAAGTACCAGGAAAATAGTTCCCCTAAAAGGTTCCCCTTAAGAAATTATTCCTAGGGGCTTCCCTCATGGTCCAATGGCTTAGACTCCACCCTCCAAATTCCCGGGTCCCGGGTTCGAGCCCTGGTCAGGGAACTAGATCCTGTGTGATGCAAGTACAGATCCCACATGTGGCAACTTAGAAGATTGAAAATCCCATGTGCTGCCACTAAGACCCAGCACAGGCAAATAAATAAAATAAAAACAAATATTTTAAAAAATTATTCTTGTAAAGTAATTGGAAAATTAGACACTTAGGACTTGAGGATTTCAACAGCATCGCTGTTCAGTTTTCAAGTTGCCTCCTTTCAGCATCCTACCAAGTTCCTTCTTCCTTCTGTGTTCCACTCAGGATGACACTGACGAGGCTACTTATGAACAAAATCTATAAATAATCTCTTCCTTTGTCAGGTGTGAAGGAAAGATAATTTTCAGATTCTTTGATACCTGTGGGTTTTCACATCTAGGAAATAACCTGAGTTGCCATGATTTTACCTGAAACGTGCGTTGTTTCCTTGGTGTCTCTCTAGACGCAAAGACCTGGAGATTGAAAGACCCATTCTGGGACAAAATGATAACAAATCAAAGACGTTAAAGTAAGTCTCTTGGTCTGCCCACTATGTTGCTAGATAGACCTGCCTTTGAGAGAAGTCAGTGTCTATGGAGTGTGTGCGCTCCCAGCTGATGTCCTCCTATTTGCCTTCCCCCAGGTGCTCTACTTTACTGGTGGTTGGTGACAGTTCACCTGCCGTTGAGGCTGTGGTAAGTATGTCCTGGCATTGTGAAGATGAGTAAGGTGAAGAAATATAATAAGTTGTTTGTAGCACACTGCTGATGTACTGGAAACAGCTGGTAGATACTAGATTTTGTTATTTCTGATTACGCATATCAGGTTTGTGCTTTGTTATCCAGTCTGGAAAAATAGTTCCTCATTGATCACTCGGTTTCATCAGAAAGGATCAGTAGTGCCCAGACTGTTTTGTATGGTGCAGTTCATTCGGTGGCAGGTAGTACCACTAAATGCCATTTGCTTGTCATCAGATTTCTGACAGCCTTGGCCTTCTGCAGCCACCACAAGTCTGGAACTGTTTCAGCTGGCTGGGAGGTTGCTGAGAGCCTGCGTACTTTTCTCTACCGCTTTCTCAAGCACATGGCACATTGGTAAAAATAATATGTGTTCATTGTAGAAAACTGGTAAATAGAAGGACAGGAGGAAAAAAAATCACGATCCTGAAGACAAGCCACCATGTTTTTCTTGAACATAGATATTGTTGTTAATCACTAAGTCATGTCCAGCTCTTCTGTGACCCCATGGACGGTAGCCTGCCAGAGCCCCCTGTCCATGGGATTACCCAGGCAAGAACACTGGAGAGGGTTGCCGATTCCTTCTCCAGGGGATCTTCCCGACCCAGGGATCCAACTCATATCTTCTGTATTGGCAGGCAGATTCTTTATCACTGAGCCACCAGGGAAACCCCACAGCATAGATTGGATGATACTAAATATACAGGTTTTAGAGACCTGATCACTTCACACTGTATACAATTCAGACTTGTAAATACACCCTTGCTTATATAACTTCATTCTCTTGTTGATTATTTATGATTGTGCACCATTAATAATGTTGCGGTTGAACATCCATACAGAATCTTTGCCTGAATTTTTGATCATTTCCCTGGGATGAGATGGAAATAATGTGTCAAAAATCATATGCCTTTGTAAGGTTTTTAATGCCTTTTGTCAGATTCCTTTCCAGAAAAGATACAACAGTGTGTTGCCGCTGGCAATGTAGGAGAGTGTCTGTTGCACAACATGCTGTTCAGCATTGGACTTTTCAATTATTAGTAGTTAATTTGGTTAAAAATTAACTACTGTGAACCACTGTTTTAATTTGCGCTTTAATTACACATGAAGCTTTCCGTTTTTCATAAGTCTGTTATCATTTTCTCGTCTTTCCCACATATATAACGTAACTTAAGTTTCTGCATGAAATGATCTGCTTTTCTTAGGCCACCTTCACTTCTTTAGCTGAAAAGGTGGAGATACATGTTTCTGATAGATCTAGCATGTGTACTTAAAACACAGAAAAATAGTATTGTTTATAGAAAATACCCTTAATGAGAATTTTCTAATGATGCTGAGTTGTCTTTCTAAAATTACATGGACTTAAGGAATGTTACCAATCATTTTTCAAGATTGTATAAGTTGGCCATACATATATGGTCTTTTTCTGATTCCATATCTTCAGTGTGTATAGAGAATAACTTCAAAATGCCATCTATACCACAAAGTAGATGCTCTTCTAGACACATTCAAAACTAACTCCCCTGCCAGAGCCTTTTATCCCCTGGTAGGGGATTAGAGGGCTATCCATGTGTGGAAGAGCAGGAAGAAACTCCACAAGTTTTAGTCTCTAGCTATTCTTGCTCACTTATTCATTCAGTATCATTTTTTGAGCTTCTCCTATTTGCTCAGTGAGCTTCCCCAGTGGTTCAGCAGTAAAGATTTGCCTGCCAATGCAGGAGATGCAGGTTCAATCCTTGGGTCAGGAAGATTCCCCTGGAGAATGAAATGGCAACTCACCCCAGTATTCTTGTCTGGGAAATCCCATGGACAGAGGAGCCTGGCTGGCTCCAGGCCATGGGGTCTCAAAGGAGTTGGACATACTAAATGACTGAACAACAAATATTTGCTCAGTGCTCTGGAGAATACGCAAATGAATAAGATGGAGTCTTGGCAAGACTGCAAGGAGATCAAACCAGTCAATCCTAAAGGAAATCAGTCCTGAATATTCATTGGAAGGACTGATGCTGAAGCTGAAACTCCAGTACTTGGACCACCTAATATGAAGAACTGACTCATTTCCTGACTCAGGAAAAGCCCCTGATGGAAAAGATTGAAGGCAGGAGGAGGAGGGGACGACAGAGAATGAGATGGTTAGGTAGCATGACCGATTCAATGGACATAAATTTGAGCAGACTCTGGGAGACAGTGTAGGAGCCTGGCGTGCTGTAATCCATAGGGTCACAAAGAGTTGGATATGATTGAGTGACTGGACTGAACTGGAGTCTTAGCAGTTGGACCTGGGGAGAAAGCAGACACATCAAAAACCAACCATTGTTCTTGGCCTACTAGATCCTGAGCCTTCGTCTTACACAGTTACAGAAATTACAAAGTGATGAACCAAGGAAAAACATGCTTTATTATATTAAATACAGACTTAGGAGTCATTCTTCCAGAAGATACTTATTGTATATCTAGTATGTTCTCAGCACTTTGCCTGGCATTTAGGGATCAAGTTTTTACATTCTTCTTTTTTTTGGTTGGGCTGGGTCTTAGTTTCTGCGTGAGAGCTTTCTCTAGTTGCAGAGAGCGTGGTTACTCTAGTTATGGTGCGTGGGCTCCTCTTGTTGTGGGCCACAGGCTCCAGGTGCATGGGTTTCAGTAGTTGCGACACAGGGGCTCATTAGTTGTGGCTCATGGGCTCAGTAGTTATGGCGCACAAGCTTGGTTGCTCTGCGACATGTGGCATCTTCCCAGACCAGGGATTGAACCTGTGTCCCCTGCATTGGCAGGCGGAATCTTACCCAGTGTGCTAACAAGGAAGTCCTACATTCTGCCTTTTAGAGCATATTCTGTAGTAAGTAAACAGGTACATTTGTTTACTGCCTGTATTGGCGTTTATATAAAGAAAAAACCCTGACTGTATGATCGTGGCTTTTAGATCATCCCCTGATTTTAGAAGTTTTGAGTACCCACCCATCAGCCATCCCCAGAGTAAGCATTCAGCTGGATTACTGGTTCTTGCCTAGGTAATTTTCATGACTTCTTAACTGGCTCACTGCCTCTGCAGTCTGTCATACAGGCCACTGCTGGTTATTTTCCTGAAACAATTCACATCCTGTCACCTCAGAAACCCTCTGTGACTTCTTGCCTTCCACAGTCAGCTCAAGTTTTCTCACCCTCTCCCCACAGTGCATCCTCATACCATATACTGGTCTCTGTAACTCCACACCCGCCCGGCACACTCACCTTGCATCCCCTGGGTCTTTCCTTCTGCTTCCCCCTGACTCTGGAAGCCTTCAAATGCCCACCCCTTCTTACTCTGGCTGTAGAAATCCTATTTATCCTTCTGTTCTCACTCAGCTCAGAAGTGAAGTTTTCAAGTACTCTCATTCTGCCTTGGGGCTTCCCTAGTGGCTCAGCAGTCAGGAATCTGCCTGCAATTCAGGAGCTATGTGGGTTCGATCCCCAGGTTGGGAAGATCCCTTGGAGAAGGAAATGACAACCCACCCCAGTATTCTTGCCTGGGAAATCCCATGGACAGAAGAGAATGGTGGGCTGCAGTCCATAGGATTGCAAAAGACTCAGACACGATTTAGTGATTAAACAACATTCTGCCTTGTGTTATGTGCTTTTGCCCCTCTAGATTCCATGCTCTTAGCACGGTGTTTTATGTGTGTGCTTGGGCAAGCATGTGTAAAGAGATCTAGTGGATCAATTTAACCATAAAACATTGTGGAACCATGAAACAGCCTCCCCAGAACATTTTCTTTGAGGTCCCTGCCTTTGTGGATACAAAGGTATGAGATACGAAGCATGAAAATAGACAAGATTGTAATTCTTAATTGTGATGATTGCTCTGAGAGAAAAAACCATAGAGAAGTTCAACTCTGGATGGGACAGCCAAAGGTCTTGAGGCTTAGAAGAGTCAGGGTGAGAGGGATGGCACGCCTGCTACCTCCGGGGCAGAGGAGGCGGATGAGGAATGGGCACAGGAGCTGTGAGGGCTCAGTCAAAAGGACCAGTTGTGCTGGGGAATCATCAGGACCTCAGCAGGTGAGGCCCATAGCTCACTTTTTAAAGGAGATAACTTACCCTGCTGCTGCGTAGCCGTAAGAGGAATTAGATTCAAAATGTAGCTCTTTAAAGACTCTACTTGTAACGGATCCAGAAAATGAACTTAGCCAGATTTTTAGATCTACTAAGAAATACAAGATATAAAGTATATCGTGTAAATATATCTCCTGTTTTTTATTTTGGTAATTTCTTCGGCTGATTCAGCCAAAACTGAGTTTCTCCCAGCTGAGCTTCCTGAAAGATCATTCGTGTGCCAAGCTATTTTGTATTTACCAGTTCATAAAATTGTCTTTCTCTGTTTTTTTTTTTTGTTTGTTTTTTTTAGGTTGAATGCAATTCTCGCCTGAATCCTGTAAATACAACTTTACTAAAGGTAATGTGTTTCCTTTCCTCACTGCCAACCATTAGTGAGTAAATTATATGTGGTTCAAATCACTTTATTTCTGGAATAGTTGCACAGAAACAAGGAAAACTTCTTTCCCTCATTCTCTTTTTTTAAAAAAAGAAATTATTTTCCTCAATATAGTCTCAGTATAGAAAATTGGAAAATAGAAAAAAGAATGGAAATATAGAAAGAATAAAATAAAATTACTCATAATCCTGCCACCCTCAGGTTACCCGCTGGTGAAAAAAATAACATATATTGGTCTTTCTCCTGGGTGGTGAGGGGCTGTCCTGGGTCTTTATTGTGGTGCATGGGCTCAGTAGTTGTGGTGCTCAGGTTTAGTTGCTCCGTGGTATGTCGGAGCCCAACTCCCTGACCAGGGATCAAACCTTCATCCCCTGCGTTAGAAGGTACATTCTTAACCACTGGACCCCTGGGGAAGTCTCTCTTATTCATTTTTAAATCATTAAGATTATAGGCTATTTCTAGCCCTGTGTCTGTTTTCCTCAACTTCTTGACATGTAAACAACTTCCTGTGTCATTGAAAACTTCATAAGCGTTACTTAATGTTGTGAGATATTAGATAATGGATGGAAATTCTTCACAAGCTAAATTCCCTTGTATGGATAAGAAAGTTTTCCAGTAGCATTGTCACAGTGAGGGTAGATGGGTTTTCTGGAGCCTGTAGTGGAATGTTTAAGGGCCTGACCTCCTGGTCTGAATTTGGATTACAGTAAGTTTAAGTGCTAAACTTAGGTTGCTTACTGCTGCTTTCTCTGCCTGAAAGACCTCTGCTTTCTTCCCTTTTTCTTTGAAGTGCAGTTAAAAGGAAAGTGCTGCCACTATAACAGCCCATAGTTCCTGGAAATAACACTCTGATGTGACAGAACTCAGCATGCTCTAGGGTCCAGGTGATTGATGAACTAGTCTAAAACATGAATTTTTTTTGTAAGTATGTGGTTTCAGATTAGCCTTTCAATGCAAGTTTGAATCAGTTTTCGAAAAGTGCAGAACTGAACGTAACAGTAGCCACAGGTGTGCTTATTTCTGGGCAGAAATGTCCATCCCACAGCAGCGTGATGGAATTGATTCTCTGATAGGCATCCAGCTTGGAAATAGTCCTTCCCAGTACTGTCTCTACGTATGAGAACTGTTCTGCGATTCTAATCAGATTTTGACTCCTAAACTTCTTGAAAATACAGCCTGGGCTAACTAGGTCTGTTTTATACTTAAATCAGGTTAAATGTTTGTTCCTGATCTTACACTTAGAATTTTCAGGGAACTGACTATTCCTTGTTAACCTCGGATTCCTGTGCCTCCTGTGGCATTCCCATCTGCAGAATAACAGTCTACCCTCAAAGTTTTCATGTTAGTGAAGGTTTCATGAGGTTCATGTCTCTTTTCTAAAAGATGCCTGAATATGCTACTCTGTGAGTATGGGATACTTAACAAGTAGAAGGAAGAAGGTGGCCTCGTGATTGGCCATTGTGCCCTAGAAGCAGCATTCTCTGCGGATTGGCAGAGTTTGCATCTCCGGGGCTTGTTAGAAATGCAAGTTCTTGAGCTCTGCTTCAAAGCTATTAAATAAGAATTCCTCAGGCAGGAACTCGGAGTTTTAATAAGCCCTCCTGGTTATTCCAATGCATCATAACAAAACCCCACTCTGGAAGTTTTTGTGCAGATGACAGTAATCAATGTGTAAAGATTTATGAAGTGAGAGAGACCCTCATCACTTCCAACAGTGAAATTAAAGTGGCTGACCAAGCAGGTTGGCTGAATTCAGCATCAGTGCCTGATCGTAGACCTCCCCTTAGTCATGAAGTGGAGACAGTGTAGAGTTGAGAGGGAACTTTTACGAGTTTGGTGCCCTGAGAAGTAGGGGTCACACTGCTTGAGGACTCTGAAACTAAATCCTCCAGGTAGAGGCAGAACCAAGGTAGTAGTTAACGTTACTATCACCTGAATGGAAAATTCCTGACATAGGCCTGAACGGCGGGCCCTGCACTACTGATTAATAAATAGTGAATAATCTTTCAGAATTATATCCAAAGTTATTGCTAGAGTTTAGGTCTGTGTATAAGAGTGCATTGAGGAGGGACTTCCCTGGTGGCTCAGTGGGAAAGAATTTGCCTGCCAGTGAAGGGGATATGGTTCAGTCCTTGATCTGAGAGGATCCCACATGCTGTGGAGCGGCTAAGCCCGTGTGTTGCAACTTCTGAAGCCACAAACTCTAGAGCCCACGCTCCACAGCAAGAGAAGCCATCGCAATGAGGCACCTGCGTTCCACACCTAGAGAGTAGCCCCCGCTTTCTGCAACTAGAGAAAGCATGAGCGCAGCAGTGAAGACCCAGTGCAACTAAAAGTAGATTAATTAATTAAAAAACAAAAAGAGTGCATTGAGAAGATGGACACTAGGGTACAGTTAAACATTAAATTAAGGAACCTAAAATTTGATTCTGTCCTGTTTGACAGGACCGTGGATATTCAGAGCATTTCCCTTAAGTGTATTCAAGTCTCAGCTGACTTATATGGTTTTCCCTTCTAGATGGCAGACTGTGGTGGCCTACCCCAAGTAGTTCAGGTAAGGAGACTTTTTTTTAAAAAGCACGCATTTGATTTCAGTTGTGTCTGTGCAAAGATTAATAGCTTCTTCTTTTGTCTCCCTAGCCTGGGAAGCTCACCGAGGCCTTCAAGTACTTTTTGCAGGGAATGGGCTACAGTGAGTAGTACATAACTTTCTGTTCTAACCAAGATTTATTGATAAATGGGGTCATTTTGGCATCTGGGGAGCACTCAGTTCTCAGGGCGTAACGACCTCTGTGCTAGCCAGGCTGAAGTTAAGTAGAAACCAAAATTTTTTATGAAAGATTCTTTTGCTGCGCATATATACAAAGATGAGCTAATGCTTACTGAGCACTTACTTTGTGCCAGGCACTCTGTATTCTTAACCTTAAGAGGTAAGTTCTGCTATTAGTCCCATTTTACAGAAGAGGAAATTGAGGTTTAGAGGCTAAGCATGTTTCTCAGGATAACAGTTCAGCTGCAGAGCCATGATTCAGTCTAACTCCAGAGTCCACATGTTCAACCACTGAAGCTTTGGCAGTCCTGGCTGTGAATCCGAGGTTATTACTTGCTTTTGCATTTAGCTGGTTAATGATTCCTGGTCTAGAGAAACAGGTTAAATCAGTGAAGTCTGCTCCCCACAGGAGACAAACTTGCAGAGTATTTCAGAGTGAATCCAAGAATGTGTTGTATCATGTGCCACTGTCCTGGTCTCTTGTATTGTGAGACCCCTCAGCTTTCTCATTTGTCCCAGGATATCCTCACTGGCTCCTTTCTTGGAGTTTTAAAAAGGAAAACCCGTCTACCCAGGTACAGAGCTCTGTATCCAGTAGGGTGATTTTTCTCCTGTCCTTGGTGTTAGTGTGATTAATGACCCCTGGGCAGCTGCTCTGGGCAGCAGCTGGACCCCTGGGTGCAGCCCTGTACCTGGCAGGCAGCCCGTGTACGTCTCGTCTGGAGTGGCCGTGTCATCCCCGTCTGTGAGCCACTACCAACCGAGCCCACACCCCTGTCCCTCTGGCTCTCTGGGAGGAGCAGAAGTCCCTCTCCTTTCCTAGGAAGCAGTTCATTATCCAGGCAGGCTGGCTGTTAATAGTGGAGGGAAAAACAGTTGCCTTTGACTAGTTGAGAGAAGTACCATCCAAGATGTTATTGAAGCATCAGTTAGCCTTCCCTCCTTTCTGGAACCTTAGAATAAAATTTTACCCCTGGCTTAGTTTGTTCTGTCAGTGTCTGCCAGGTAGCCAAGTTTACCACTTGGCACTCTCAGGTCACTAACCTGCCTTTTCCTGTGTCCATCCTGCTTCCAGTCCCGTACGTGCAGCTCAGTCACCTGAGCACCGAGTCAGGTACCTTCCTCTGTGCTGGCCCCACCCCTGCCTCCCAGCGATGCTCTCCTAGCTACACTGGCTGTCCGCAGCATGTCCGTGGTTTCCCTGTGCAGTGAGAGCCCGATAGAACGCGGCTCATGGTGCCCCGAGAGAGCTAGCCTGCCAGTCCAGCCCTGGTCCCCCAGGAATAAAGGGGTGGGTTGTAACAGCCAAGGTCACAGCAGCAGCTGAAACTTCATAGGGGGCCCTTCTTCCATCACCACCACCTACTGAGTGATCCTTGAGTTAACTCCCAGACACAGGGTTCTCAATTATGAGGGTTGGGGCCTGTGCCCGGAGAATGCAGGTACTGGCATCTTCTGACCCCAGCATTAAAATGACAGCTGGAGGAGTGGCTCATGTCTTAGAAAGACAGGCAGGGAGGTAGGCCAGGTTAGGCCCTTTCCTAGCCAAGCTGGAAGGACCTTACAGCCAGGGCAGCGGCACAACAGCAGTCTGACTTACATGGACCTCCAGTGCGCTTTCTCGCAGTCAGCCTGCACCTCAGTGCCTGTGCAGCGGCCAGCTCCAGGCCCCCCTGCCCTCCCTGCCCCTCACCGGCCTACATGTCTCCTCCCCAGGTAGCAGGGGTCACCTGTGGACACGGATGGTGGTCTTGTTGTATCGGGCTTGCACTGTGTGTGTGAAACACCCTCGTACTTGTGTGGTGTGGTTTGTCTTTCTTTGGTTTAGTCTTGCATGCGTCACAGGTTTGGGTTACCTGTTTGGGTTCCCAAAGCCTTCTTCCTAATCACTGTATGGATGGCATGGGCATAGCTAAGAGGTTGTACTCTGGCCTTAGTTCACCATTGTTCTGCTGTAGACTAGAACCAGCTGAGACTTCAGCCAGATCCAGAGGACTAAAGCAGCCTTGCCTAGAGCCCCTCACCTAGAGCAAAGTCGGATGGCTGTGTCTCGTCCTGGTGTCACCTTAGATGATGGGTTGGGAAAGCTACATGTAAAGCCTTTGGTGAAACTTCTAGATTAGCTGAGCTTAACCACAGCTCTTGCCTCTAGTCGTCTCCGTTCTCTCTTACAGTCCCATCTGCCAGCATGACCCGGCTCGCCCGATCCCGAACCCACTCCACCTCAAGTAGCATCGGCTCTGGAGAAAGTGCCTTCAGCCGATCTGTTGCCAGCAATCAGTCAGATGGAACTCAAGAATCCTCTGAGTCCCCTGATGTTCTGGACAGACACCAGACCATGGAAGTGTCCTGCTAAGCAAATGCTCCTCCCCAGGACCATGCAAGTCCATCCTCCTTCAAACAGCCACTCCATAATATAACACTTCATCCAGCAATCTGGCATCTATCTTTAACTCCTGCATGGCCACTGACTCTCTTTCTGGTATCCTGGATTTATCATCCTCTCTGCCTGCCCACCCTCCTTTTTGTATGTACCAAGAACCACTTCCATGCCATTTCTGTAACATTCCAACCTCTTTAGCTGATCAGATCTCCGTATCTTCTCTTACCAGCCTTTCCCTGTGCTTTCCCAACTATGTATCTAAGATTCTTTGGTTCCTGACGTGTGTGTGTGAGCACGCGTGTCTGTGTTTGTGTGTGCATAGTTTTGTGATTTTAGACATGCTTTCTTGTAGAGCTTCGCAGACAAAAACAAAAAAAAGGGACTCTTTTTTTGGCATTTTCAGTGGTGTTTTTAGGAGAAATATGCAGAACAGGATTCTAGGTTTCTAGGTAGGCCGTTACATTCTCTTTCGGTTCCTCTCTGATGGTCAAGATTTGTGAAGTGACTTCAGTAGAGAGGAGATCTGAGGAAGGTGGAAGATCATAATTCCTGTTTGGATTGTTGATTGTGACCAATAGAAGGGAACCTATTACATAGAAAAGCAGGCCAGGTGGCCAGCCACCTTCTCCTGTCCAGTTGAATTCGTGTATCCTATAAATGAAAGGAAGGGATATGTTCTCTTAGAAGCCCATGAACAATGACATTCTGATGCAATGTGGCATTTTTCTGAAGGAATGAGTGGGGCTTAATTATTGGACTCTCTTAGCGCAGGAAGGTGGAAAACAAATTCCAGGCCTCTGCTCTGTCAGAGCAAAATTGATGTCTCTGCAGTGTCTGATGCCACACACCAGACATCGGAAGGAGGCGCCTCCCAGGAGAAGCACTCTACATCTCTCCATCCCCCCAGAAGGGAGAAGTCTAGCCTGAAAATTATATAGATGTTGAGGAAATGGCTGGAGGGAGAGGAACAGACATTAACACAGTATGATGCTTTATAAGTATAACCTTGATTTCAGAAGACTTAATGGAGCCTAAATGAAAGATAGAACCCACTTCTCAGAAAGTTAATCCGGTGAACTCCCTCTTCTAAGAGGGAAGGGACCATAAGGGCACCCTGACCAGGTAGAATTGTGTTTGGTCCACTGCTATGTGAGGGGGTCACAGCCACCCAGAGAGTGTCTCCAGGAGGAGTGTAAAAACAATTGCCTCCCAGTAAGGGTCCTGCTTTGACAGCACAGAGATGTCAGCTCAGGGTTACACAATTTCAGTCCTAGGAAGGGGCTTTTCAGACGTAGCATTCGCTTTCTGCTCAGATAGGGAATGCATCCCTCTGCCGGAGTACGACTTTTTACAGATGACGAAATAAAGCTGTATATGTCTCATTGTTACCCAGTGGCTGGTGTGACTTCTCTCAAGCCACGTCCTGGGGCTCTGGCGGGGACTGCACGTGGGCTTCATACTGGGTCACATGCCTGATGATCATCCACCCAGCGACACCATCCACGTAAAGTGAGGAAACCAAGTCCCGGGATTAGTCATTTGCCCGAGATGATCACGCCAGTAAGCCAGCGGGGACTGAACCCAGAGTCCACCTGACACACCTATATTCCCCGCAGAGGAAAAACCAGGAGAAGCTTGATCGCTGGTTTGTGATGGAGGAGCAGGTGAGGTCTCAGGAAGGCATTCAGCATCTCAGCTCAGCCCTCGCACTGTTGCCGCGTCCCCCCCTCGTGCAGTAATCCGCAGCCGCCTGCCAGGCCTCCACCAACAGACCAGGCTGTGTTTCTCCAGAAGGGGCACTTTGTACCCTGCCCCCCAAGAATAATTCCAGGGGGGTGGAATGATCCAGGGGCTGCGGCTACCAGTATACCCAGGTCGCAGTGTCTGTAGGAGATACTTGTAAAATTACTCGACCCTGCCTCTCCTAGTAGAGGACAGGAAACCAGTGCCCGTGGGCAGATTAGGTGTCCGCGCTGAGTTCCAGACAAAACCATCCAGCATGGAGTTCCAGAGCTGCAGGAGGTCTGATGGCCAGGGCTGCTCTGAGAACCCACCCTGCTCCGGCCGTCTTGGCTGCACAGCACGGATGGTTGCCTCTTTTCCAGCTTGGCTTTGTGCCTGGAGTCAGGCCCCAACTGACTACACCCAGCTGATCCTTACCGTACTCATCCTCTTCTCATTTTCATTTTCTTTCTTCCTATTCAATATTAAAGAAGTTGGCACGCCTACTTTATGAGAGGTAAGGAAGTGGCCAGGTAGACGCTACACACGATGACTATGTTAAGCTTTTCCGTGTAAATTTTCTCACCCAGTTCTTGTGGCAGCTCTGCGAAGTGGGCAGTGCGTTTTACAAAGAACAGTTGAGGAAAGTTAAGTGATGTCGCCAGAGACACCTACTTGACAAGGTTCCTAGTTCTTCCAGAATCAATGCATTTTCATGTTTTATTAAGGCTTTTATTGAGCACTCACTACAGATTGAGCCCTTTCATCTTCTTGCCTGTCCCTTCTCTGATCCAGGAAGGTAGACCTATTCCAGTTTTATGGATGAGAAAACAGGCCCAGAGGTAACTAACTTAAAAATAATCAAGAAACTAATAGAGCAGCACATCTAGGCTTTAAACTCTCTCATTTTCAGGTACCTCCCTGAGTGGAATGGGAGAGCATATGGTGGGAATATTTTGAGACCAGAGATGTCTTTGCCTACTTCGTTCCTTGCTCATGTACTGCTCCTTAAGGCCAGTGTGAAAGGCTGTCAGATGGAAAGATGGACAGCACAGTGGTGTGGAGGCAAGAGCAGGTGGTTGGGGCTGCGATCAGGTTCCTCCCAGCCACAGGCCACATCCTTGAGGGGTCGTCACCTACTGTAGCATGCTGGTTAGAACTTTCTTAAAGAGGAGACACTTCCACTGTGGCCCTCCACTCTCCACATCACGTGCCTCAGGAGTTAAATCTCAAGCCTTCCCCAGGAGAATGGGAGACCGTGTGAATCCAGGTATGGCAAGGCCCCAAAACAGGCTGCATTGTCTGTGAAATGACAGTTTTGCGTTCAAAGCATCTGTCTCCAGGATTGCTAAGCCCCTTAAAGAGGAGATAATGAGTGGGTATGATTATTTAGATGCTAATGAGCTGAGGTTTTTATTTAAATTTATTTAAATGTTAATAACTGATTTAAGCACACCAATCAAAGACAATTCTATCAGAGATTCTTCATCCTAGTGGAGTGAGTCTCAAGGTTAGGGAATGCATCAAGGATCACCTGGAGGGCTTGTGCAGACAGGTTGCTGGCCCTCCACCATGGAGTTTCTGTTTGGGTAGACCTAAGATGGGCCCTAAGAATCCTCCCTGTCTTCCCTGGTGGCTCAGATGGTAAAACATCTATCTGCAATGCTGGAGACCCAGGTTTGATCCCTGGGTTGGGAAGATACTCTGGAGAAGGAAATTGCAACCCACTCCAGTACTCTTGCCTGGAAAATCCCATGGACAGAGGAGCCTGGTAGGTTACGGTCCGTGAGGGTTGCAAAGAGTTGGACACAACTGAGCTACTTTACTTTGAAGATGGGCCCTGAGAATCCTCCTATGAAACAAAATCCCAGATGATACTGGGGCTGCTGGCCTAGGGACCACACTTGAACCACTGTCCAGGTCCTGCTATGCACAGTGTGGCTCCCAGATGGTCAACATGGTTTTATCCACTAGGAGTTGTTAGCAATGCAGAATCTTGAGCCCCACCCAGACTCACAGAACCAGAATCTACTGTTTAACAAGATCCCCAGGGGCTTCCTAGACAGTAAATTTTGGGACACCACCCTTCTTGGCAATGCTTCCCATACTTGCCAGCCAGGGGAATCTCTTGGTGTGGTCAAGATTCAGTCTGGGGGCTGCTCCTCTGCTGACTTGGATTCAGAAGATGTGGGAGGGTCTCAGGGATCTGAGACTAGCAGGCCCTCAGGTGATGGTGGTGGTCAGGGAAGCCTGGCTACCCATTTACCTTGGGTCTGTGTTCCTCAGAGCAGACCCAAACCCCAGAGCCAGAAGAGAAACCTCTCCCTCCAGGATCGTGACGCGGCAGCTGCTTCTCCCCCACAAACAGGAACTTGGGGAAGGTGGCTCCTTGATGGTCTGTGATGCCGTCAGAGGAAACGGGTGGTTGTGAGAACCACAGAGCCTGCAGATGTGAGCCGGGAGCCCCGAGGACCCTGCAGCAGAGCTCAGAGACGCGGGTCCTGCTTCCCCACCTGGCTCTACTTGACAGGACCACCTTGTCAGAGGTCTCTGAGGAGCACGGGGCTCCTGTCCCATCCGCAGGGTACAGACCGCTTACACAGGCAGATGCCGAGCTCCTCAAAGCTCCCTGAAGACTCTCACAGGCCAAGAGGTTTCTAGGTGGCCTAGAACCAAGGACATTGGCAGACTTCCAGAAGACTTTCCATCCCACCCAGAGCTCCAACCTCTTCAGCTAAAGCATGTGACTTAGCTGGGCCCCCACCCCAAGACTCTGATGACAGGAAACCAGTAAGTATGCTTGTTTTTATTTTCTGATGGCCTTGGGACTGTGAGGAAGGATGGTCCCCTCAAGACTGGGAGTGGGCTATACAGTTGGGAAATAAGCTCAAGGGGACGGGGAGTTGGTTCTGCTGAGGCTGTGAGAAACGGCTTCTGAGGGTCCTCCTCTCCCCCTTTGCTGTTCCCTCCAGCTGCTTTTCATGCCCATTCTGGTCCCATCTCAGTTCCCAACTTACTGTGTGACTAGGGGACCCTCTCTGAGTGATAGCTGTATGGTGTCAGTGGATACGAGGAGTAAAGTTCTGGAGTCTACAGTTTCTTTCAAAAGTCTTCAGCTGATCTTTCTCAGCTAAAAGGGAGGGCAGGGGTTCTCCCTTTAGCTCAATCCAAATCTGTGACTTACCTCCAGCACTGAGAAATTACCTTCAGAAGCACAAACACACAGAAACTGTAGACCCAGGTCTGCACTAACCAGCTACCAACAGAGTGTGAGGTCACTTTCTCTGGGCCCTGGTCATTGTTTGGAATGGTATTCAAACCCTGGGATCTCTCAAAAGGTCAAGTGCAATGATCAAAACAGTATGGGCGGTGTGCTGACCTCAGCTGTCTTTAACTCTTTCCTTCCGCCCGTGCCTGGGCCCCTGCAAAGTGCCTAACATGAGTAAGTTGTTCAGATACACAGTTATTAGATTCTTCTCTAAGTTTGGGCCAATACCACCGCCTCCTTCTAGGTCTGCCCACCCACGGTCTTCATTTTTCCCCCAGAAGTCTTCCTGACCTTGACCTGACCAGGTGAAGGGAGCTGGCAGAGTGCTGCAGGCTGGCAGCCTGAGTGCAGGGTTCTCCTGCCTCCTGGGGCCCAGCCCCCACCTCTGCCTGCAGCGGGAAGAAGCCTCTGGGTTTAGTGTGGTTGGTAACTGTGGTGACATTGTCTTGCTCAAGGAGAAGAAAGCAACCTTCGCTTAGCGCACTCTCCCTGCCAGGCTGCTCAGCTTCTCACAACCCATGGTGTCAGTATTATTCCCAGATTCACACATGAGACTCAGAGAAGTTGCGTGCTTTGCCTGAGGTCACACAGCTTGAGTTCCGTTGGTCTGAATTACGCCCTAGCGCTAGCCAGGCATGATCTGTCCCAGGGGTTTTCTGGACCCATGTCTGTACCTCATACCCAAGGAAAGGAAAGGCTGGGACCAGCAGGACTGTTGAAAACCTGACCATGAAAAGCTGCCTTGACGTTGAGGGAAGCAGAGACCCCAGGAGGCAGCGGCACCAGCTCGGGCTGCCAAGGCTTCAGGGTTTCCAAGTCTGAGCCGGAAGTGGCTACCAGGAGCCATCCCCTAAGGGTGGGCCTGAGCTCCCCAAGGAGGGAGAGCTAACAGATCCTGTTTTCCCCGTGTCGATGGCATGAGATGGCAGATGGTTTCACAGATAAATGTACTAACCTCTAAGGCAGCACCTTTACTCCTCAGACAGGTTGGCTGGTGAGGCCCTGGGAGCCCCTCCATGATCATGGTGAGCAGCTAGATGTTCAAAGGCAGGATGGAGCCTGCCATGTCCCCACACTGGTGTAATCGTGTTCTGTCTGTAAGGAAAAGACTGAAACTGTCTCAAAGAATGAAACCACCTTCCTGCAACATCTTAATAATATATTGTTTGAAAAAGTCAGCATTACCATGGAAACGAGAATTTTAATTATTCTAAGGATAATGGGCAAGATCCCCTGGAGAAGGAAATGGCTACCCACCCCAGTGTTTTTGCCTGGAGAATCCCGTGGACAAGGGAGCCTGGCGGGCTACAGCCCATGGGGTTGCAAGAGTTGGGCACAGCTTAGAGATGAAACAATAACAAACAAGGATGAGAAACCTATCCAAAGAGCTTATAATCACTCCATCCATTTAGGTAATGTGCATCAGGTGCCATCTGTGGGTGAAAATGCCGAGGAAATGGGCAAACAGAGAGGTCCTTATTCACAGCATGCTATGAAATCATGACTGGTTAAACAAACGCCCCAGTACATAAATAATTAAAAATTGGGAAGAGCACAACAGGGAGCCAAGAGGGACACAAAGGAAGGTCCCCAGAAACAGCCTCTGGTGAAGTGACATTAAGGGTGTGAGAAAGGAAAAGCAGGTGCTGGCCAGCCTCTTCACACGAGTTATCTCTCAGGCCCGTATGGCGGGTGTCGTTATCCCCTTTTTCAAATGAGGAAATGGAGGCAGAGGGAAATGGTTCGACTACCAGTCCTGTGAAGACTTGCAAGTCATCACTGTGTCATGCAGGCTCCCAGGCATCCTGCTTTGCCCTGTGATACTAGTCACTGTGTTCTCAGTGTCGCCGTAGCTTGCGAGACACGCCAGCTCCCAAGCCCCCTCAGATCCCCCTTGCCCACCTAGCCATGGGTCCCGGTGTGCCTGGGATGAATGAACTCTGTCCTGTCATTGGCCCTTGCCCCCCAGGTGACAGAATGTGATCCCAGGTCAGGCAGTGGTTCTGAGGAACCATGGCAATGAGCAGCTAGGGCTGGGGGATTCAGGGAAAACTTCCTGGGGAGGGTGGGATACAGACAGGCCGGAAATGGGAAAGGGGTCTTCCAGCCAGTGGGAGGGGACTTCACACAGGGAAAGGCCCAGAAACATTGAATGGAGCATGGCTGCGGCGTAGAAAAGATGGGATGGAAAGAAAACAAGGTCCGGTTTGCAGAAAGCCTTCAGAGGCTGGTGGGGAGGAGGGCTGGAGCCTGGTCCTGATGGGAGGGACCTCATTCCCTTGTGTCAGCCAGGAGGTCTGCAGGGCTGAGCTGGGGCAGGGCAGGGTGGAGGAGGGGTGGTCAGGAGCGGGAGGAGGCAGGGGTCTGGGCACCAGGCTTGGGGAGTCATGGTGCGTCCCCATCACAGCATCTCTCTCAGATTTCTCTTGGCGATGTGCTCCTGAGTGTTCTTCTGAGGAACGATGGGAAGTCAGCCCAGCAGGGGGAAAGCCCTTCCAAGTCCAAGCTTCAGCCCGTGTGTGCAAGGCCAGGATCCTGAGCCCATGCAAGCAGGTAAGCCATGGGCTCCAGGGCAGCCAGCACCTTCCTGACCAGCCACTGCGACACAGCTTTAAGTATAAACACAGCTTCGAGCGTTCGCCTCCCCGTGAACGCCACAGCCAGGGTCCCTGCTCTCGTGGAGCGTACATATTAGTGGTCAGAACATTAAACCAGATAAACTAGAATATGTGAGAGGGTGACAGGAGCGAACTGGAGGGTGTGATGGGCCCTAGGCGTCTCCCACGGCTTCCCTCCTAACTCAGCTTATCCAGAGGCTGAGCTGCAGCTCTCAGACCAGCCCACTTACACTGTTCTCCAAAGCTGCACCATCCATTACCACAGCCACTAACATTATATTGCTATTTCAGTTTAGACTGAAATTAATGAAAATCAAAGATTCAGCTCCTCAGTCACACCAGCCTTATTTTAAGTGCTCACCAGCCGTATGTAGCTAGTAGCTACCTTATTGGACAACACAATTATAGAACATTTCCATCAGCACAGAAAGTTCTGCTGGATGGTGATGCTGTTATCCTGAGAGGTGCTATGAAATACTTGAAGCAAAATAGAGCTATGATGCCTAGAAAAATGAGTTCATACAAGGCATAGGCTAAACCTATCATTGTTTTCTAAGGCAGTCCTGACTAAAAATGTCTGTTTTTATGATGATTCAGTTCAGTGCAGTTCAGTTCAGTCACTTAGTCGTGTCCTACTCTGCAACCCCACGGACTGCAGCATGCCAGGCTTCCCTGTCCATTACCAACTCCCAGAGCTTGCTCAAACTCGTGTCCATCGAGTTGGTGATGCCATCCAACCATCCTGTCCTCTGTCATCCCCTTCTCCTCCCGCCTTGAGGCTTTCCTGGCATCAGGGTCTTTTCCAGTGAGTCAGATGATTAAGATGATTAGGCCATCAGAATATCCTGCAGTATCTAATACTTTGATGTTAGAACTATAGCCCCAGTTTTTTCTTGTTCCCTAAAACAGCCCACAAATCCTGTCTAACATCACTTTCTGATTTGGGATTTCGATAATGCATTTGTCAGTGGCCCCCAGCGAGAGAGAGAGAACTAGTAGAGTATGTGTGTGCACACGTGTAAGAGAATTTAAGAAGTTGGCCCACGTAGTTGTGGAGTGGCCAGTCTGAAGTCTGCAAGGCAGGTCAGCAGGCTGGAGACCAGGGAGGAGCTGATGCTGCTGAATTCCAGAGTGGAGCCTGGAGGCAGGATTCTCTCTTCTTCGAAGGACATCAGCCTTTTTCTCTCAATCTTCAACTGACTGGAGAAGATCCACTCACTTTGTGGAGGGTAATTCAAAACCTACTGATTTAAATCATTGGAAAAGCCCCTGTTGCTGGGAAAGATTGAAGGCAAAGGGAGAACCGGGTGGTAGAGGATGAGATGGTTAGAGAGCATCACTGACTCGATGGCCATGAAGCTGAGCAAACTCCAGGGAGGACAAAGAGGCCTGGTGTGCTGCAGTCCACAGTGTTGCAGAGAGTTGGACACAATTTAATGACTGAACAACAACTGACTTGAATGTTAATCTCCTCTAAGGAAACAGTAGCATGGCAGCGTCCAGACTACTATTTGACCCAATATCTGAGTACTGTGGACTAGCCACTCTGACACACAAAAGTAACCATCACAGATAACAAGATTACTCTAAACCATCAGCACTTTTAGGAGGAAGGACACAGCCACACAGTTAAACAGAAGTGGGAGCATGCAGAGCCACAGTCTGGATGTCTGTGTTCGGCAGGTGTTGCCCCCAATCTGAAAAGTCCTCTACACTGGCGGGGGCGTCCTTTCCACTCCTCTGCCCCCATCCCCAATATCCTTTTTTTCTTTCTTTTGCTTTTTATTATTTGTATTCTTTTTTGGCCACACCGCAGAGCATGCAGGATCATCGTTCCCCGACCACAGATCAAACTCATGCCCCGTGCAGTAGAAGTCAGTAGTCCTAACCACTGGACCCCCAGGGAAGGCCCAGTATCCTCCCTTCTTTAATACCAGCCTCCCCCAGTTCCCAGATCCAGGTGTTATTGACACCTGGACACTGCAGACAGCTGGTGGGCAGGCAGCTGCCTCCTCTTTGCCACTCACTGTGCACCCAGAGTCTGGGGCCCTGCAGGAAGAGATCTGGAAACCACACAGACCTCCACCTTATTTCCTCTGAATCAAGCCACAGGCAGTGCCCCCAAAGCAGCTCTGACTCACGGCGAGGCAGCTGAGAGGGGTGACCCCCAGCAGGTGTCCTGGGGCCCTCCCTGCCTGTGGGAACAGAGGGGAAGTGGGTACCCCCCTCTCCCAGGGTCTCCAGGAGAAGGACGGGCCACAGTTGTGAACAAGGCAGGCATAGCCCCTGAGACAGGAGCTAAAGCAACCATCAGTCACAATTGTGTTAGATTTTGGTGACAGTTTTAAGGGTCTCTGATTCAGAGTGTGGGCTGAGGGGCTCGTCAGGGAGGGGACATTTCATCTAATCCAAGGAGTGAAGGATGAAGATGACTCAGCCACTGGAGGGGACCCATCAGGGGGCAGCCTGTGCAACTCAGTGGCTCCTGGGGATGCAAAGCCAGGGGTCCAGAAGGGAGAGGGGCCCTTCTGGCCACCTGCTTCCATTCTTGTCACAGGACACCCTCCCCAGACTTACTCGCACCGTGTATTTGAGCATCAGGCATTCCCCTGACCCGTGGGATGGCCAAGCCCCAGGGTCTGAGGACTCTAGTCTGGGGTCAACAAGGGGATCTCCATGTGGGTCTGGGAGAATATGCATGAACCAGTCCATTTCCAGAATCTCAGTCTCACTCTGTCTATGTCCTGGAGGCCCTCAGCCCCCATAAAGAGTCCAGCACTGTGTCTGCCCGCCCCATCCCCTGGGTCCTTGTCTGTCCTCTTCTCTCTCTGCCTCGCTTCCTAGGGCCCCAGCTCTGTCTAGAGGGCCTCACAGAGGCCTCTCAGGCCCTGAGGAGCATCTATGAGTTACATAAACCTTTCTTTCTGGCCCCGACTGCTTCTCATAGCTTGATGCAGAGGCCCCTACTGAGATGGGATGAGGAAGAAGGGGAGGGGGCCACTGGGGTATGGGTGAAGGGTGCTCAGTAGGATGGGATTTTTCAGTAAAAGTGGGCCTGGACAGGCATCAGGAGGTCTAGTTAGACGGGACAGGCTGGTGCCCAGTGGGATGAGGGGATGAAAATCCTGTGCTAAAGATAGCTGTTCGCCTTCTGCTCTCCAACTTCAAGATTAGGCCTCAAGGCCCCTGTGTTCTCAGGACCAGACCTGGTGGGGTGGGGTAGGTGTGGGGGTGGCTTGGCATCCTCTGTCTCTGTGACTCCCTCTTTGAACGTCAGCCTCCCAGGCAGTCTGGGCCTTTCAGAGATGTGCTGTGCAGGCCAGTCCACCCTCCCTGGGCCCAGGAGCAGTGCCCCATGGGTGGGGAAGGACTCCCAGCAGAGCACCCTGCGGAGCCTCAGTTGCTTTGCTGTGTCATGGGGCTGAATAGAGACAATGCATACAGCAGGTGTTCAGCAAGATATGGCAGGTGTGTGACTCGGACACTTGACAGAGCCATGCGCTCCTGCTGGGCTCCTGCTCTGGGCCAGGCCTGTCACAGCGGGTCTGGGACTGCACTTCTTCCGAGCGGGCAGTGCAGACTTACCCCTGTTGCTCAGGACAAAAGTCACGGGAGAACCACTCTGCCTACGTGCAGGCAGTCCAGAGTTACAGCGCCCGTCCAGATGGGTGATGTCCTGGGCCCCTCCAGGAGCCCTCACCCTCTCGTGTCCCCCTCCCAGCCCCTCAAAGCTGGTCCATCTGGTAACCACCTCATCAGTGCCTTTCAGAAGCTGAGCTCAGAAATCCAGGCTAATACCTGCTTAGAACTGTCAGTTTTAAGTTTGCTGAGCAGCAGAATCCTCTATCAAAATCTCCTGTGATGATCTGTGTAAAAATGGGGTTGTAGGGACTTCCCTGGTGGTCCAGTGGTTAAGAATCTGCCTGCCAGTGAGGGGGACACGGGTTCTATCCCAGGTCCGGGAACTAAGATCCCACATGCTACAGGGCAACTAAGCCTATGCGCCTCGGCCACTGAGCCCACACACTCTGGAGCCCATATTCCACCCACCGCAGCAAGAAGCCCACGCACCGCAACTAGCTAGAGAGTAGCCCCTACTCGCTGCAACTCGAGAAAGCCTGTGCACAACGACACAGAACCCATGCGCTGCAATGAAGACCCTGCAGCAAAGACCCTGCACAGTCAAAAAACAAAAAGGGGTTGTCGTCAGGAGCCCCACTCCCTTTGCCACACCAGTCCTCTCCCTGAGGGGCCCCAGGAGATGTCTGGGCACCCTGGGGCTCTACACAGCCCCATGGAAAAGCATCAGACCCCGGCACCCTCTGGGAGCCCACCAGACGTGCCGCCCCGGGTGCCTGTGGGAGGACTGATTGAGGAACCCAGCCTCCACCGGAACTCACGTCTGGCCCGAGGGTGACCACCTCTGTCCCTCCCTTCAGAGAGGAGCCGGGCCAAGGCCGTGGCCCTGGGCAGTTTCCCAGTGGGCGAGCAGGCAGAGCTGTCGCTGAGACTGGGCGAGCCGTTGACCATCGTCTCAGAGTAAGTCCTTCCGAGGGCACTGGGTGGGATGCTCTGTCCCTTCCCCCAATCCCTGAAGATGCACTCAGTGGGGAGGGGCTCCTTCCAGGAGAAAAGAGCATGGCCTTTGGTGCTGAGCTCACATAGGCGGGGTGTCTACAGCTTGACACTCCTGCTGGGAGAAGCAGTGGGGAGGGGCCCTGAATCAGACCACCTGCTGCCCAGGAGGTACCTGGACCGGCTGGTGCAAGGAAACCTGGGACACTCAGGTGGGACAGGTGGCCACAGGACCCAGCCTGGAGGGTCCCTGTGAATCCCCCAGGAGCACTTCCCAGGGCTTGGCCCTTCTGAGAAGGGGCCCCCCTCGTCCTTCTCTCTCCAGGGATGGAGACTGGTGGACGGTGCTGTCGGACGTCTCGGGCAGAGAGTACAGCATACCCAGCATCCACGTGGCCAGAATCTCCCATGGGTGAGTCCCCACCCCAGGCCCTGCCTCAGGGGGCTTCCTGCTGTCTCCTCCCACAAGTGTGGTTCTGTACACCCAGTCTTATCTGAGCAGAGCTGGCGTCAGCGGCCAGTCAGGCCAGGACCCTGTCCTCCAGAGGAGCTGACAACTGACTCTCTCAGGTCAGCCTATAAGGCTTGGGAGCCCAGGGGAGAGGGCTCGCGAAGGCCTCATGGAGATGTGGCGCCTGGTCCTTAGAGGGTGGCCAAGAATTTGGTGAGGAGGGCACGGCAACCCACTCCAGTATACTTGCCTGGAGGATCCCACGGACAGAGGAGCCTGGCAGGCTGCAGTCCATGGGGTCACAAAGAGTCGGACACGACTGAAGGGACTAACACACACGCACACACAAGAATCTGGTGGTGGAGAATAACTGAGCATCAGTGTGCCCAGGGAGCCTCCTTGGCTGGCCTTTCCAAGAGGCATTTACTTGGGAGGGCTGGACTTGGGCACACATGGTCTCTTACGAAGTATGAGCCATCTCTCACCAAGAGTAAAGGACAGATTGACTCCAGAGCAAATTCTGTGTCGAGAGAGAAAGGCAGTGAATACCCTGGAGCAAGGAACGCGTCACTGTGTGCGCTGTGACGGCCGCTCTTCAGTTCTGAGGCAAACTCCAAACTCAGGGACGGCCTTACTTTCTGAAGCTCATGGGATGCCTGGCTCTGATCCTGAGAAATGAGAACCCCTCATAGAATCAGTTCACACTGAAGCGGGGTGACACCCACGTGGCCTGCGTGTCTCTCTGTGGCCTAGGCCTGCTGGGCAGAGTTTTGTGTCCATAGCTGACACTGAAGTTTAAACTGAGGAAACACTGACTACCTCTAAGAGTCAGTCTCCTTTCTGGCCATGACTTCATTTATAGCCTCTTTATGAAGGGATGTGTTTTATTTCCTATAAAGTTAGGCTAAGTTTGCTGCTGGCACCAAGAGAATCACAGCTTCTTATTTACTTGGGATCAGCTCAACCCTGACTCTGGCTTAGACTGTGGAATTTCACAGAATGACAGCCATTTCCATCAGATTGGCTTCTGGAGGCTTTGCTTGGTCCCCCCAGCCTGATGCTGGGAAAGATTGAAGGCAAAAAGAGAAGGGGGCGGCAGAGGATGAGATGGTTAGATGGCATCACCAACTCAATGGACACGCATTTGAGCAAACTCTGGAGATAGTGGAGGACAGAGGAGTCTGGTGGGTTACAGTCCATGGGGTCACAAAGAGTTGGACACGACTTAGCCACTAAACAACAGCAACAACCCAGGAATGACTCTGGGGACAGTGTGAAGCAGATGGACTAGTACACCAAAAAATTCCTGCAAAACTTCCTTGAACTTTCCATGGCAATGAAGTCCCTCGTGGACATATATGGGTGAGGGATTAAATGAAGAGAGGAAGGAAGATGTGGGCTCAGAATTATCAAGAATCCCAGCATTGGAAGAATGTATGGAGATCCGTGGGCTACGTAATTTTTTTCCTCAAAATTTTAGAATGTCTTGAACATTCTAGTTCCAAACTTTCGACCCACAAATAAGCTCCAATGGAAGTGAGATTTCAGTGATAATGAGTAAATGTTCACGTGCACACTGTTTGACTACACAGTTAAACTTTAAACTTCAAATGGGGGGAGGTGGGAGCGGGGTTCGGGATGGGGAACACGTGTACACCTGTGGCAGATTCATGTTGATGTGTGGCAAAACCAATACAATATTGTAGAGTAAAAAGAAAATCATAGTAATAATAAAATAAACTTCAAATAAAATATTCACTAAAGAACAATTCTTAGAGAGGTGAAGGCTTAGAAATGTGAGTGATTGGCGTAGGGGTGCTGGGGGAACTGGGTGGGTGACAGGAGAGAATCTGGGATCACCTAACCTCCCCCCAGACCCTGGCCATTTGGGAATGAGGTCTCCAGTCAGAGGAGACTGGGGCTGACCCCATGAGATTGTCCTCTGAGGGCCCTGGAGCCAGGACCAGGACACAGCGGCGGGGCCTGAGAGACCCCGAGGCCAGCTCTCCATGGGACAGTTGGAATTGTAGGTCCACAGAGGCAGGAGAGGCTCCAGTAGGGTCTTGGCCCACCCACCCCCAGGCTGACCCCCGACCGTCTCTCCCCACCCCCAGGTGGCTGTATGAGGGCCTGAGCCGGGAGAAAGCTGAGGAACTGCTGTTGCTGCCTGGGAACCACGGAGGGGCCTTCCTCATCCGGGAGAGCCAGACCAGGAGAGGTGGGTAAGCTCAGCGCCACCCTGGGCCCGTCCCTGTTGTGCCAAGAGCCAGGTGTGGTGTGCCTCGGGGGTGGCGGTAGGAGGCCAGGAGTGAAGGGCTGGAGACTGGCCCCGGAGCTGGGCGGCCTGTCTGACTGGCCGCATGCTGCGGCCTTGAGGCCCACCAGCAGCAGGGAAAGCGGCCTCCCCTGGTGGCTCCAGATGCAGGGGCCCGGGGCTTGATCCCGGTTGGGGAGCCAGTCTCCACATGCCACAGCTAAAGATCCCATGCGCTGCATCTGGGACCCGGTGCAGCCACATAAACAAATGAAAATATTTTTTAAAAAAAACGAGGCAGTGACCTGCATTGCGAAAAGTGGGTGTGAATGCCCACAGAAGGGATCCAGGCTCAGCCAACGCTTTGGCGACCAGGACTTACCACATAGTCAGAGGAGAGTGCAGTCATTCCCTGCCGTGACCAGCAATGGTTTTTCCTCCCCAAGACACAACAGGATCCTGATCTCTTGCAAAATGTTAACAAGTTGACAAGATCTCTGTGCTTTCCGTCATTAGCCAGTTGGAGCCAGAGAACCTACCAGGAGTCACCTCATGACCCTCCTCTCTTTGCTGTGCAGATGGGGAAACAGAAGCCCACAGAGGGATAGAGACCTGTCACACTGCACCTCCAAATGGGGCCTCTCCCACCCCAGGTTCAGGGCCTTTGCAAACAAAACACGAAGTCAAGTCTGTCTCTGATACCCTTGCTTACTCTCTGAACTGCAGCCGGGCGTCCCTTATGGCAGGAACGAGAGGAACAGTGTTCACATTTATGTTAGGCCCTTTAATTGCCTTCACACAACCCTGTTGCAGGGGCAGGGATTATACTTTTAATGTTCCCATTTTACAGATGAGGAAACTGAGACTTAGAGAAGAGAAATGATTTGCCTAGGGAGACACAGATAATAAGTGCAGAGCTGGCATTCAAACCCAGCTGAGGTTCATCTCACTTCAGACCCCCAAGAGAGGCCCACCTGTGATGATAATGGTGATTCATTGCAACCTCAGGGATGGAAGTTGCCCTCTGCGCTTGCCCTAAACTGAACTATGACGCATCGTCAGGGGCGTACTCAGTGCTCTACTCAAGTCTCCCTCCTGGGGCTCCTTCCAGCACCTCTTTGCCTCTCCTTTCCTTTCTTTGGGAGCCCCCTCCCCACTCTACCTCTCCCCAGCCCCTTCTGCTGGTTTCCAGAAAGTACCAGCATCACCCCCTCACACACACCAGTAGGCTGACCAGGGTCGGGGGCTGGCTCGAGTGCAGTAGCTACAAACAGGAAACCATAGCGGTGCTGTTGGGGGCAGGGGTGCTGCAGACCAGGCCCCAGTGAGCTTGAGAAGCCACAGGAAGTGCTCCAGTGCTCAGCTGCCCCACCCCCACTCCTTCTCTGGCCTGGTTGAACCCCAAGAGCATAGTGACCGGAACTTATTGCCACTCTGCCCCCTTTCTAAGAAGGTACCAGGAGGAACCAGTGGAGAAATAAAGGAGAAAGCAGATAAGAATCCATAGGGTCTTTTTTTTTCCTTCTGGTTTTATTGAGACATAACTGATATCCAGCACTGTATAAGTTTAAGATGTAAAGGGAAAAAAAAAAAAAAAAAGATGTAAAGGATCCATAAGATCTCTAAGGATCCACAAAACTGTTGGGATTAAGGTTAGATTTGACTCTAAGGTTTCCCACAGCAACGCCAGAAGGGATTAGTACAGAAGGCAGCTCTCATCAAAAAAGAAAGAAAATTGCCAATTCTGCAGGAAAGGTAGCAGTTTCCCAATACTAATTTTTGATCTCTCATCTGGGGCTTCGTTTTGGAGAATGCTTGTCAAGAAAATGGGTCACGACCCATTTGTGGGTCAAGAAATCAGGTTAATTCGGTGGTTATAGACCAGTGGGTCTCAAACCTGGGTGGCCATCAGAATCACCTGGAGAGTTTATTAGACCAAAGACCTGATCCAGGCAGTTCTGATTTGGTAAGTCTGGGGCCTGAGAGTTTGCCTGTCCAAGTTTGCAGTTGATGCTTGCTGCTGCTAGTCTGGGAACCACACTTTAAGACCTAGACCTTAATGGGCTTCCCAGGTGGCTCAGTGGTAAAGAACCCGCCTGCAAATGCAGGAGGTGCAAGAGATGTAGGTTCGATCCCTGGATCAGGAAGATCCTCTGGAGTAGGAGACAGCAACCCACTCCAGTATTCTTGCCTGGAATATCCCATGGACAGAGGAGCATGGTGGGCTACAGTCCAGGGGATCACAAAGAGTCAGACACGACTGATCTAGATACCTTGGCTATGTATTGGAATCATCTGGGGGAGATTTATAAATTACTGATGCCTGCCCTCCACCCCCAGAGTTACTGATTTAATTGGTCAGGGGTGTGGCCTGGGCCCTGGAAGCTATAAAAGCCCCCTACCCCCCAACCCTGGGTGATTCTGATGTGCAGCCAAGGTTGAGACTCATTAAGCTGGTGAATCTGGACTGGTGAGTGTTTAAAGTGAAATACAGTTGAAACATTAGGGTGCCTCACTGGGGTTGGGGAAAATACTACTTCATCAAACTTTTGTTTTCAATCATTTTAACGGTGTCCTGGGTCACAATGTAAAATTTCATGCTGTGGTTTGTGGTAAAAAAAAAAGTTTGACACTAAAGCTGTAGGGGCCCAAGTGACGCCATAGGATGGTGGTTCTGAGACCCGAGTGTACAGGAATCGTCAGGGAAACATCTTGCCAGCGTGTTCCTGGGCCCCACCGCAGACCTGCCGAATAGAACTGTGGGGCACAAGGTCAGAAATCTGCTTCCGTCATAAGCTCTCCGGCTGCTTCTCCTGTTCTTTTAAGTTGGAAAACACAGTTCCAGTCTAGGGAACCCAAAATCAAGTAATGAGAGACAGCGTCTTTCATGTTTCATAATGCATCTTGTCGTCTATAATGGTAATTAACTGTTGACTGAGTGGATGAGACCAGGATCAGCTTTTCTTTGGCCCAAGGTGCGGACGTACCTCTGGGAGGGAAATTCTACAGGGGCTTTGAGTCTGTGGATGGACCAAGGAGGAAGTCCTGGGGCACTGAGCTCCCAAGAACACAACTCAGGGCCTGGTGTCGGGCGGGGAAGAGGCCTCTACATCTTCCTGAGAGTCCCTCTGGCGTACCTTGTGTTTTAGGGAGCCATGGCAGGGTCCGAGTCAGGCTGAAAATCTTGGTCTGAGGAGGGGCTCGAAGGGCTTCTGGAGGTACCAGGACTGTTCCAGAGGTCAGCGCCAGGACCAGACCCCAAGAGCACCACCCTCTTACCTTCCTACTGTCCTACAGTGTGTTGATACTCTATTGAGCATAAGAGATTGATGAGCCGTACACACTTCCTCCCTGAGGGGCTCACCTCTGTCAGCTGATAAGCATCTTCTCTGAGTCAGGCCTGCTAAATTGTGGTTCCTGCCCTCAGGCTCCAGACAATTGAGGGGCCAAGGTGCAGCATCCTCCAGGCTCTTGGCTTCTCTGAGGTCTCAGTGGAAGTTCAGAGCTTTTAGTCTAATCCCTCACACTACTGTGGACCCCTCGCCTCCTCCTGGCATCATCATCAGAACACCTGGGAAAACACGTGCCTGACCCCACAGGTCACTGCAGGCCAGCCTGTGACATAGGCCAAGCCTGCCTGAGCTTCCTGCAACCCCAGTACCTTGCCTTTTCCCCTATGGGTCTCCCAATGGCCCTGCACCAGACGCAGCTCCCACAGCCTGGCTTCCGGCCCACTGCCTACCAAAATGCTCCATGAACAAACACTCCTTGTTCTTTCCATTGCTGCACCCTTGCACACAAGCCTCCCTCGGCCTGGAGAGCCCCCTCCTCCGTTTTTCCACTTGGCCAACTCCTACTCATCCTTCACAACCCATCGCAATGTCATGTCCCCAGGTTGTTTTCTGCCTTTTGCTCTCAATTTCCATAGCTACCTGAAAAGACCTCTTCTGTAGCCGCAACACATTTATTTCTTAAAGTCAGGTGTGTGGTCTAAGAGCAGGGGAGCTAAACGTAAGGATGAGGACCATAAAGGAAAATTCTGGCTGAGGCATGTGCCCCACAGAACGTGCCCCAGAGAACGAAGTTCTGATTACTTGTGTCCGGGGCTCACGCAGTGCCAGCTCCTGCTCAACAGATATTTACTGGATAAATGGATGAGTGAATGAGTGCATGTATGTACGTTGAGGGGAAGAGAGAGGGTGAAGAACCGCGGTAGGGTAGACTGCCCCTTCACACCATCTGTGCTCAGCAGTTGGAGTACAAATGGTGGCAAGAACTCCTCGGGTCTGCTTTTGTCACGCCTGTGTGTTCATCACTGAAATTCAGTAATTCACTCAGCAAATATTGCATGGTGACTGTGCCAGCTGCTGTTGTAAGTGGTGGGGATTCAACAACAGAAAAAGCAAAATACCTGCCCACAGTTTGGTTGGCAGCATGAATAGTGAACAAGTAGTCATTAAGCGTCTGATCATGGCAAGTGCTCTGGAGTAGGAAATGGCAACCCACTCCAGTGTTCTTGCCTGGAAAATTCCATGGACAAAGGAGCCTGGCGGGCTGCAGTCCATGGGGTTGCGGAGTCAGACACGTCTGAGCACACCCAGCAGCCCAGCAAGCACCACAAAGGAACAATAAAGCAGCAGTTAGGAGGAACCAAGTAAACAGGAGCATCCTCTGTGGGAGGCAGGTGTGTGCCGGAAGCAGATTCAAGGTCACCAAAAGTCAGGTCACACAAGGTGTGGCCAGGGTGAGGGCTTCCGGTTAATTTTAAATGTGACAGGGAGGGTTCTAAGCAGGGGAGTGACATGATCTGATCCCTATACTGGGCAAAGAGAGGATCTGGCAGGGGATGAGGTGAAAGTGGGAAGCCACAGTAAGAAGTGGTTGGTTTCCAGATTTGTTCTGAGCGTAGCCAGTACATTCAGGTTTTTCTGTAGGGCTGGAAGAGAGATTAAGAGAGAATGGAAGCTCTGAGGGATGATGCTGGGGTTAGGAGCTTAGTAATGGGTGAATCGTGCTGCTGTTTTGTGAGATGGGAAGATGGTGGGCAAATAAATTAGAACCATCCCTTGTGAGACTCACCATTGGTTATATGATGGGTGGAGTAGTGTTGAGGGAGAGCTGGGGCTTCTCCCAGGCAGAGAACGAGCTCTGGAGGGTTGTCTGAGTAGGAACTGAGTTGTAAAAGGAAGACTGGTGTTGACTCAGGTGGAAGAGTGTTCCATATAAAGGGGACAATGTGAGCCAAGAGGCAGAGAATGGATCAGGAGTATTGGATGCTTGCTATATGACAGACCCTGCTGAATGTTTTATCTACTTTACCATCTGAATCCTTGTGGCAATCTTCTGACACAGGGACAATTCTGATCCCCCTTTATAGATGCAGAAACAAATCTGAGAGGTCAAATAATGTCTTAGAGTTAGGTAGGGTTATAGTATGCAGGGGTGTTATAGGGTGTGACTCTATGGGATGTGAACCCAGATAGTCCAAGTTTAAAAGATGTCCTGAAGCTGAGAGGCAGCAGTAGATATTTGGGACTGGCTGCAGCGTGCAGTGAGGTGGGACGGCAGGGTACCAGGCACACAGAGCGGTCGCAGATGCCTTGGGAGGAGGCCTGTCCCCACATGGGGTTGACAGAGCTTATTATCTCTGAGTCTACCCGTCAGGTTCTCAGTGTGGCTGTGAGGACCCTCCCTGGTTCTGGTAACTGTGGTGACAGTGGCCGAGATGGGGTGGCTGGAGAACCAGGCCCCATAGAGGAACTTGGTCACTTCGTTCAGCTCACTGGTTGGCCTCCAGAGACTATTTTCAGATATGTAGTCCTTTCCCAACCAGAGAACTTTTTCAGGGTGACAACACAGCTCCAGAAGAGAGACTTCTCCTTTTTCAAAAAAAGTTTGGTTACTTTTGGCTGCTCTGGGTCTTCATGGCTGCGAAGACTTTCTGGCGCGGTGGTAAGCAGGGGCCACTCTCTGTCACAGTGCTCGGCTTCTCGTCGCAGTGGCTTCTCTCATCGCAGAGCACAGGCTCTAGGTGAGCAGCCCTCGGTGCTTGCAGCACAGGGGCTCAGCAGCTCTGGGGCGTGTGGAATCTTCCCTGACCAGGGGTTGAACCGGTGTCCCCTGCACTGGCAGGCGGACTTTCAGCTGCTGGACCACCAGGGAAGCCCCAGAAGAGATTCTTAAAGATACAAAGTCAAGGTGTCTCCAGAGTGAAATAGAAGACGAAGAAAAGGACGCAGGGACCCTACTCCATACTTCTCAAAGTATACTGACTTCGTAGCCCGTAGCCTTGCTAAATTCGCTTATTAGTTCTAGTAGCTTTTTTGTAGGTTCCTTAGGATTTTCTACATATATGATCCCACATTATCTATAAATACTTTAATTATTTTCCAGCTCATAGAACTTTTGTTTCTTTTTTTCTTGATTGCACTTGCTACGACCTCTAGTATATAACAAGTAAAGTTGTAAGAACATTCTTGCTCTGTTCTTAATCTTAGAAGGAAAAGTTTAGTCTTTCCCATTAAGTATGATTTTACTTATAGATTTTTCACAGATCCTCTAGGTCAGGTTACAAGGACGTACCCTTCTGTGATAGCAGTATAGTTCCCCAATAATGTCTAGGTCCCAATTCCTGAAACCAGTGAGTATGAATTACCTTACACTGCAAGAGAGAGTTTGTTGATGTGACTAAGGGTTTTGAGATGGGGAGATTATGGTGGATTATCCAGATGAGCCCAATGAAATCACAAGGGTCTTTACAAGAGGGAGGCAAGAGGGTAGGAATAAAGATGGAATAAGGGGCCATGAACTAAGGAATGCCGGTGGCTTCTAGAAACTGAAAAGCCAAACAAAGGGGTTCTCCCCTAGAGGCTGCAGAAGACATACAGGCTTGCTGATACCTTGATTTTTGTTTAGTGAAACCCATTTCAGATTTTTGACCCCCAGCATTGTAAAATAATCCACCCTTGTTGTTTTAAACCTCTAAATATATGGTAACTTGTTACAGCAGCCACAGGAAACTATTACACCTCCTATCTGTAGTTTTAGTTTTTAAAAAATCATAATTGAACTGTGTCAAATTATTTTTCTACATTTCTCCAGGTGATCGTTTCCCTCCCACTCCCTTTATTCTACTGATATAGTGAGTTAACAATGATGTTCAGTTTTTAAATCAACTTGTATTCCTGGGATAAAGTCAATTTAGTCATATTGTGTTATCGTTTTTATGTATTGCTGGGTACAGTTTGCTAACAGTGTGTTAAGGATTTTTTTGTCTATATATATGTGTATATGTATATATATATGTTATGTTGCTATAGTTTTCTCATAACGTTTTTGTCTGGTTTTTATAGCAAGTTAATTGGTGATCTCATAAAATGAGTAGGAAAATGCTGCCTTCTCTATTTTAAGAGAATTTGTATAAACTTGAAATTATTTCTTATTAAATGTTTGATAGGACTCACAAGTGAAGCCATCTGGGCCCAGAGTCGTCTTTGCAGCAAGTTTTAAAATTATGAATTCAACTTCTGCAAATAGATATAGGTCTATGCAAATTTTCTATTTCTTGCATCAGTGTTGGTAATTTGTGTCATTTAAGGATTTGTCCATTTCATCCAAGCTGTAGAATTTATTGGCATAGAGTTGTTCATGCCCTTACCCTTTTAATGTGTGTAGGATCTATTCTGTGGTGATGTCCCCTCTTCCTGATGTTGGCAATGTGTGTGTGTGGTTTTTTCCTTTTTTTCTTGATCAGTCTAGCTCGAGTTTTATCAATTTTATCAATCTTTTCGAAGAATCAGCATTTGATTTTTCTCTATTTTTCCTATTTTCTCTATGTTTCCTATTTTTTATTTCTGCTTTATTTCCTTCTATAAAAATCTACTTTTTCCAGCTTTTTAAGGTAGAAACTTTATTTTATGCCTTTCTTTTCTTCAAATGTGAGGTTTAAAGCTACAAGTGTACTTTTAAGTCCTGATTTAGCTGAGCTTACAAATTTTTCTTTGGTTAAAAATATTTTCTAGTTTTGCTTGTAATTTCCTCAATCTCTGGGTTATTTCCAAGTATCTGGGAATTTTCCACATATGTTTTTGTTATTAATTTATAACTTAATTGTTGTAGTCAGAAAACATACCTTTAATTATTTCAGTACTTTTAAGTTTGTTTTTATGGCCCAGTCTACAGTCTGCCTTGAATATTCCAGTGTGCACTTGTTGGGTCCAGTGTTTATTAATTAAGCCAAATGGGCTGATTGCATTGTTCAACTATTCTATTTCCCTACTGATTTTCTATCCTATCAAGTACTGAGCGAGGAGTGTTGAAATCTCCAGTTATGATTATGGACATCTCTTTCTTCTGTTAATACTCTCGGCTTTGCTTCTGTATCTTTAATCTCTGTGATTGAGTGCATGCAAATGCAGGACATCCTCTTATCTCTGATAATATTGTTGGTCCGGAATTCTACTTTTCTGATATCAATATAATCACTCCAGCCGCCCTATGATTAATGTTTGCATGATACATATTTTTCATCTTTTACTTTTAGCCTATGTTTTAATAGTCAAAATGTGTTTATCAAGTAGTTGTATTGTTTTTTAAATATATATTTATTTATTTGGCTACATGGAGTCTTAGTTGTGGCATGTGGGATCTGGTTCCCCGACCAGGAATCGAACCCAGGCCCCCTACATTAGGAGCTCAGAGTCTTAGCCTCTGGACCACCAAGGAAGTCCCAAGTAGTTGTATTTTTAAAATACAGTTTGAAAAATCTCTGCCTTTTAATGGAGGATTTAGACCACTTCCTCCAAGTAAAAGCTTCCTAAAACCAAGCAGTGCCTGTGGTTTGGGAAATTCCCTCCTGCATACGTTGGCATTCCACAGGGAAAGGTTAAGTGACAGGGCCACTGCCTCTTCTTCCAGGTTCTCTGTGCCAGTCTTCTCATCTGTAAAGTGGGGATAATTGTACCTACCTTATAGGGTGGTTATGAGAATTATATCCCATATAAAAGGTGCATAGTAAGCACTCAATAAATGAAAGCTACAGATAGCTTTAGATCCTTCAGTTCAGTTCAGTTCAGTCGCTCAGTTGTGTCCGACTGTTTGTGACCCCATGAATTGCAGCACGCCAGGCCTCCCTGTCCATCACCAACTCCCGGAGTTCACTCAGACTCACGTCCATCGAGTCCGTGATGCCATCCAGCCATCTCATCCTCGGTCGTCCCCTTCTCCTCCTGCCCCCAATACCTCCCAGCATCAGAGTCTTTTCCAGTGAGTCAACTCTTCGATCAGGTGGCCAAAGTACTGGAGTTTCAGCTTTAGCATCATTCCTTCCAAAGAAATCCCAGGGCTGATCTCCTTCAGAATGGACTGGTTGGATCTCCTTGCAGTCCAAGGGACTCTCAAGAGTCTTCTCCAACACCACAGTTCAAAAGCATCAATTCTTCAGCGCTCAGCCTTCTTCACAGTCCAACTCTCACAGCCATACATGAGCACTGGAAAAACCATAGCCTTGACTAGACGGACCTTAGTCGGCAAAGTAATGTCTCTGCTTTTGAATATGCTATCTAGGTTGGTCATAACTTCTCTTCCAAGGAGTAAGCATCTTTTAATTTCATGGCTGCAATCACCATCTGCAGTGATTTTTGAGCCCCCAAAAATAATGTCTGACACTGTTTCCCCATCTATTTGCCATGAAGTGTTTGGACCGGATGCCATGATCTTCGTTTTCTGAATGTTGAGCTTTAAGCCAACTTTCTCACTGTCCTCTTTCACTTTCATCAAGAGGCTTTTAGCTCCTCTTCACTTTCTGCCATAAGGGTGGTGTCATCTGCATATCTGAGGTTATTGATATTTCTCCTGGCAATCTTGATTCCAGCTTGTGTTTCTTCCAGTCCAGCATTTCTCATGATGTACTCTGCATATAAGTTAAATAAGCAGGGTGACAATATACAGCCTTGATGTACTCCTTTTCCTATTTGGAACCAGTCTGTTGTTCCATGTCTAGTCCTAACTGTTGCTTCCTGACCTGCATATAAGTTTCTCAAGAGGCAGGTCAGGTGCTCTGTATTCCCATCTCTTTCAGAATTTTCCAGTTTATTGTGATCCACACAGTCAAAGGCTTTGGCATAGTCAATAAAGCAGAAATGGATGTTTTTCTGGAACTCTCTTGCTTTTTCAATGATCCAGCAGATGTTGGCAATTTGATCTCTGGTTCCTCTGCCTTTTCTAAAACTAGCTTGAACATCAGGAAGTTCACGGTTCACATATTGTTGAAGCCTGGCTTGGAGAATTTTGAGCATTACTTTACTAGCCTGTGAGATGAGTGCAATTGTTCGGTAGCTTGAGCATTCTTTGGCATTGCCTTTCTTTGGAATTGGAATGAAAACTGACTTTTCCAGTCCTGTGGCCACTGCAGAGTTTTCCAAATTTGCTGGCATATGGAGTGCAGCACTTTCACAGCATCATCTTTCAGGATTTGAAGTAGCTCAACTGGAATTCCATCACCTCCACTAGCTTTGTTCGTAGTGATGCTTTCTAAGGCCCACTTGACTTCACATTCCAGGATGTCTGGCTCTAGATGAGTGATCACACCATGGTGATTATCTGGGTCGTGAAGATCTTTTTTGTACAGTTCTTCTGTGTATTCTTGCCATCTCTTCTTAATATCTTCTGCTTCTGTTAGGTCCATACCATTTCTGTCCTTTATTGAGCCTATCTTTGCATGAAATGTTCACTTGGTATCTCTAATTTTCTTGAAGAGATCTCTAGTCTTTCCCATTCTGTTGTTTTCCTCTATTTCTTTGCATTGATCGCTGAAGAAGGCTTTCTTATCTCTTCTTGCTATTCTTTGGAACTCTGCATTCAGATGCTCATATCTTTGCTTTTCTCCTTTGCTTTTCGCTTCTCTTCTTTCACAGCTATTTGTAAGGCCTCCCCATTTTGCTTTTTTGCATTTCTTTTCCATGGGGATGGTCTTGATCCCTGTCTCCTGTACAATGTCACGAACCTCATTCCATAGTTCATCAGGCATTCTATGTATCAGATCTAGGCCCTTAAATCTATTTCTCACATCCACTGTATAATCATAAGGGATTTGATTTAGGTCATACCTAAATGGTCTAGCAGTTTTCCCTACTTTCTTCAATTTAAGTCTGAATTTGGCAATAAGGAGTTCATGATCTGAGCCACAGTCAGCTCCCTGTCTTGTTTTTGCTGACTGTATAGAGCTTCTCCATCTTTGGCTGCAAAGAATATAATCAATCTGATTTCAGTGTTGACCGTCTGGTGATGTCCATGTGTAGAGTCTTCTCTTGTGTTGTTGGAAGAGGGTGTTTGCTATGACCAGTGCATTTTCTTGGCAAAACTGTATTAGTCTTTGCCCTGCTTAGATAGTAATAATAAATTACCATTATACCACTAAAAAACCCTCTTCCTGTTTCACTTTGAATTAAAGATTTTAAAATTTAAAAAATAAAAAAAAATAATAATTTTATTTATCTATTTTTGACTGATCTGGGTCTTCATTGCTGCGCATGGGCTTGCTCTAGCTGTGGATGCTCTTCATTGTGGTGTGTGGTCTTGTCATTGTGGTGGCTTCTCGCAGAACACAGGCTGTAGGCAGGCGGCTTCAGAAGCTGTAGCATGTGGCTCAGCAGCTGCAGCTCCTGGGCTGTGGAGCACAGGCTCAGTAGTTGTGGCCCACGGGCTTAATCGCCCCTCGGCATGTGGGATCTTCCCGGATCGGGGGTCAAATTCATGTCTCCTGCAACGGCAGGGAGATTCTTTACCACTGAGCCACCAGGGGAGCCCCCCTTTCGCTTTGATGAAGTGTTGACTGAAGAAATGAATCCCATGCTAAAGTTATAGAGAGCTCTCATATGTATCCTCATCTGCTGAAAATTACTATTCTAGGCCTGACTTTATATAGTTACAATTTTATATAGTCCTTTTTTTCTCTATTTTTCAACCTTGGCCAGTTATCTGTGTCTTGTTGAAACCTATCATCTGTATACTTTAAACATTTGCATTTTCATTTCATATAAATTATATCTCAATAAAGTTTATTTTTAAAACTAAAACAGGCAATTCCCTGGTGGCCCAGTGGTTAGGATTCTGGGCTTTCACTGCTATGGCCCAGCTTCAATCCCTGGTCTGGGAACTGATATCCCACAAGCCACATGGCATGACCAAAACTACCAGTTCAGTTCAGTTGCTCAGTCGTGTCCAGCTCTTTGCGACCCCATAAACCGCAGCACGCCAGGCCTCCCTGTCCATCACCAACTCCCGAAGTTTACCCACACTCATGTCCATCGAGTCGGTGATGCCATCCAGCCATCTCATCCCCTGTCGTCCCCTTCTCCTCCTACCCCCGATCCCTCCCAGCATCAGGGTCTTTTCCAACGAGTCAACTCTTCACATGAGGTGGCCAAAGTACTGGAGTTTCAGCCTCAGCATCAGTCCTTCAAATGAACACCCAGGACTGGTCTCCTTTAGGATGCACCACGCGCCCCTAGAAAAAAAAAACTGGAAAAATTCTGTCTCTTGCATCAGTGTATATACCCTCCATGCATGAAGCTCCAATACTTTGGCCGCCTGACACAAAGAGCCACCTCATTGGAAAAGACCCTGATGTGGGGAAAGATTGAAAACAAAAGGAGAAGAGGGGAGCAGAGGACAAGATGGTTATATATCTGACTCGGTGGACGTGAATCACTGACTCAATGGACATGAATTTGAGCAGACTCCAGGAGAGAGCGGAGGACACCAGAGCCTGGCATGCTACAGTCCATGGGGTCGCAAAGAGTCGGACATGACTTAGTGACTGAACAACAGCGATAGGTTACAGACTAATAAAAGCAACACCCATATGCCCAACCTTTCAGCGTAGGGGGGAAACGGTGCGTCGTTGCTTTGAAGCCCCCTGCCTGCTTCCCTGTGTTGATCAGTTTCTTTTCTTCCTAGCTTTGCCACACATGCAATATAGTCAATATAGTCTCGGCTGCCTCTGAGCTTTATATAAATAGAATCATACTGAACGTATGCTCCTGTGACTTGCTGTTTCTGCTCATTATTTATAACATTCACCTATGCTTGTGTGCATGGTGGTTATTAACTTTTACTGCAGAATAGTGGGGCTTCCCTGGTGCCTCGAATGGCAAAGAATCTGCAACACAGGAGACCTGGGTTTGACCCCAGCATCAGGAAGATCCCCTGGAAAAGGAAATGGCAACCCACTTCAGTATTCTTGCCTGGGAAATTCCATGGACACAAAAGCCTGGAGGCCAATAGTCCGTGGGGTGGGTCACAGTCGGACACTACTGAGCGACTACCACTGTCACTGAAGAGTGTTACTTTCTAGAATCCGCCGTTCTCTTGAGTGCATATGGGCTCTTTGCTGTCTGGGGCTTTTCTGAACATTGCTGCTCTGAATATTTTTGGTTTTGTATTGGCAAGGGATCATGCTGGGATGGAACTACTGGGTTGTGAGGTATGGGCACGTTCAACTCAACTAGTTAATGCCAGCTGTTTCCCAAGTGGCTTATACTGACTTACCTTTCCACAAGCAGGCTAAGAATTCTTTTTTCTCCGCATCCTTGCTGACATCTACTGATCACATTCTAAAACGCTTCTGTCCACTTGGGTCTTTATAATAACAGCCAACACTTAATGCTCACTTCAGCTGTGGCAGGCCCTGTTCTGAGCACTCTGTGTGCCTGATCTCATCTTATCCTCGCGAGAGCCCTAGCTGTTATGAATGTGTTATTTGCGAACAAGAGAGCAAGTCTTTGTCTTTCCCCTCTGCCTCCCCTTCTGTCTGAGCCTGGTGGCCACTCTCTGTGGCCATTTCGCATGTTCCTTCTCCCGTCCTGGGCAGGGCTGGGTCCCAGCACGGCCTTAGTCCTACCCAGAGCCTCTCCTCCTCAGGCTGTTACTCCCTGTCGGTCCGCCTCAGCCGCCCTGCCTCCTGGGACCGGATCAGACACTACAGGATCCAGCGCCTTGACAATGGTTGGCTGTACATCTCACCACGCCTCACCTTCCCCTCGCTCCTGGCCCTGGTGGACCATTACTCCGGTACGGCTGCCCCCCACCTCCTATGAGAGTAGATGGGGATTTGGGCTTTGGGGGCAGTCAGTCATCTCTTGGACACTTTACCTGCTGGAGAATATCCAGACAGAAGAGGGACCGCCCCTTTCTCCATGCCAGTCCCTGTGCCAAATAACGCAGCCTGGGAGCCCCGGCTTCACCTCACACCAGCAGACCCACTCAGATGTCCTGTGGGCGTGTGGGCCAGAACCTCACCCAGCACTGTGGTTTTGAGTCAAGGTCCTCCACGGCTGGCACGGTTCTCTCCGCAGGAATTAGGCCCACAGCTGTTGTTACTGTGGAATTTAGTCAGTTTGTAGCATCTTCTGGTGCCTGTCCTATAACAGCACAGTGTCAGAGGCAGAGAGGAAAGACCACTGCTGAGAAAACTGATCAGGGAGTTTCTGGACAGCTGTTCCAGGCAGCAGATACCAACCGAACAAGTGGAGACTGATCACTCTTTAGCCTTCTTCTTTCCAAAGCACTTTCCTAATCAGAAAACTCGGGCTCAAAGAGGTCCCTCAACTGACCCAAAAATCACACAGCAAATTAAGTCTCCCTAGTTAGCCCGGAATCTTTGACTGCATCTCAGCTTCCAGATGAACAGTTTGGGGCTCCCAGTCCCACTAGCTAAGTGTGGAAGGCTGTCAGGGTGAGGGTGGCTGGCTGGCGAGGGAAGCAGGGCTGGAGTCAGCCAGGTCAAAGGTCTAGGTCTCTTCTCAGAGCTGGCGGATGACATCTGCTGCCTCCTCAAGGAGCCCTGTGCCCTGCGGAGGGCTGGCCCACTCCCTGGCAAGGCCATACCCCCACCTGTGACTGTGCAGGCGACACCACTCAACTGGAAAGAGCTGGACAGGTGAGGGGGTCCTGGAATGGGAAGTGGAACAAAGAGTTAGAAGGACCCACCCCTGGGAACCTGGACTGGGGGCGTCACCTTCAGGGACACCTGGGAGCCACTAAGCATCCTCTGAACTCAGAGGCCAGCCCAGGCTCAGCGGGTCTGCTGGGGGGACCAACAGGGATGCCAAAGCGGGCACGGATACTGGGCATGCCTGGACACCAAGGTGGCCAGGGTGGAAGGGCAGACATATGGGATACCACAGAGTACCAGCCCTGAGTGAGGTCAAGCAGGGGTCTGATCTGACAGGGAATAGGAAACCAGGGGGTTTTCAGCAGGTTGAGAGCAGGGACTGTGTGGCAGGGGCGGGGAGGAGGCTGAAGCTCCCGACCCAGCTCTGTCCCTTCTCCACAGCTCCCTCCTGTTCTCTGAAGCATCTGCCACAGGGGAGGCATCCCTCCTCAGTGAGGGGCTCCGGGAGGCCCTGAACTCCTACATCAGCCTGACTGAGGACACCTCCTTGGACGAGGCCAAGGCCGAAAGCAGACGGCGAAAGGGGAACCAAGGCTGCAGCACCTAGGGCCCCATCTCAGCTCATCCTGAGCGAGCACCCGAGGCAAGGCTGCACGGAGCGGGAGGGAGGGCTGGGACACAGAGGCACATCCAGGGTCCCACCAGTATCCTCTGTTCCTTCCCCTCTTAGTCCTAAGAAATCACTTAACCTCCTCCTGGCACGATGACTTGGCCTGCAACCTCTAGTTCAAGTCTAGAGCAGTTAAGAACAGGGCCAGGACTCCAAAAAGAGACCAGATGTCCCCTAGGGTCTGACCCAGTCAGTTCCTGAGTTTGGGATTTCCAGTGTCATCTCCTGCCTGTCGAGAGTCATTTTCCATCCCACAACTCCTCCCACAAGGTAGAAAACCACCACCAGCATCAAGGCAGAAAAAGTAACCATTTAAAGAAAACTGACCACACCTCTTAAGGTGGACTGTGGCCTGGAAGGAACAGGAAAGCAGAGGGGATAGGTGGCTTAAACAGCAGCAGAACCTGGGCTGGCCAGCTCCCACCTGACCGCCATGCCAAGAGCAAGGCCTCTGACAGCCCAGGTCCTCCACACCCCCGTTAAGCCCCTTCTCTGGACAGTCCTAGCTCTCAGGTCTGTTTCACTGTGCGGCTCATCCTTTGAACCTGACTATGCTTTTCTGGCTATAGCAGCCTTGCCACCTTGTGGCCAAATGCAAAATGACACCATCTGAGCCCAGCACACTGAGGCGAGGTTATAGTCACACTCCCTGGGCAGGGGCATCAGAGGGTGGTGAGCCCTCGCTCCACCAAGTCAACGCCACTGCCGGTACCAACTCCAGTCCTCCATTTCCCTGCTGCCCATGAAAGGAAAGGGGACTGGCTGAAGCTGCTAAGTGAGCAGAGAGAAGAGGGAAGAAGGAAGGGGAGGGGAGGCCACCGCCTCTATTGCCCTACTGGGTTCTGAAGCTAGAGTGGAGGTGGGAACGGCTTTACCAGTATCATCAACAGGGTCTCAATTAAAGATCTGATTTATTCAAGTATCTGAAAACATTCTACAATGAAAAGCGTTATCAGATGCTGCTTGTACTGTGCTATGGACCATGCACATACTGCCATACTGTTTTCAGAAGACTTGAAATGCCCATGATTGGTAGTTTAAAAACTGTACACCTGATGGAGAAGGAAGACAATTTAATGTTTCATCCAGATCCAGAGGTGCAGCAAATTAAAGGACAGCTCCAATTGGCAAACAGGTATCTCATGATGGTCTCCAAGAAGAAACGGCTGGCGATGGACAGTTCAAAAGTGCTTCTCCAAAAGGTGGATGGTTCTTTAAAAAGGTCAGGTCACAACCCTTGCAGAAGACACTGACGCCCAACACACGGATTCTCGGTCCAGGAAACATGGGTCTTCCGGGTTCCACGTGGCTGGGGAGCCCCTACCAATCATGCTTCTGTGCCGTGACTAGGAGGGTCCTCTGGACCAGACAGGGAGCAGGCTGGGGCCGGGCACCGTCAGTCATAGTGGATGGCAGTGTAGAAGATGATCCAGATGACCTAGACAGCAAAGAAGCAATGTTTATAGGTCCCTTCACCGAGAGGGTCAACACCGGCTCCTACTCCACCAGACGAAAGTGTCCTAACAAAGTGCGCATGGTGGACTTCCTGGGGGCTAGCCAACGCTCGAGCTGCTTGGGGGCTTATATAATTTCACTGAAAACAAGATGTCTCCAGTAGAACCCAGGACCACCTTGCTGTGCTCCCAAAGGACCCTGGACAAGTCTCTCCTCCTGCCAAGCATGCGAGGGCTTGAGTTACAGATGTGGAAATGATGGAGGAAAAGTCAACTGTACTGCTAACAAGGGTTAGAACTGGCAACACAAGTATATACAATTCAGAGGTTTTTCGTATATTCAGAGTTGTGAAAACATTTTAGAGCATTTTTGTTACCCTGGAAACAAAACCTATTCCTGTTACCAGTTACTTCCATTTCCCTTTCCACCCCTGTCCTAACGACCACTAATCTACTTCTTATGCATACGGGTTTGCCTCTTTTGAACATTTCACATAAACAGAATCACAACATGTGGCCTTTTGTGTCTGCATTTTTTTCACCTACCATCATGTTTTCAAGGCCCATCCATGTTGGAGCCTGTCCCAGTACTTCAGTCATCTTTATGGCCGAGTATTTTATCTAGCCATTTGTCAGGCGATGGCAAATGCAAAAACTTTCCATTTGGGGGCTGTTATGAATATGTTTTCCCAGTTTTCAATATGCAGCCAGAGTTGAGAACTGGATGCAGAAGCTGACAATGAGCCCTGCATTCACTTGCCACAGGGAGCTCACCCCACAGGGCATCACCTGACATCTTACTGATAAGTCAAGAAAGGCCCTCCAGCCTCAGGAGTCTTGGAAAAACAGTAGGCAAGTCACACAATGTAACTATCAGAGGGCTCCCCCTGAAGAACTGAGAGCTCTGGGAAATGACACACCCTGCTGTGGCATTCTCAGTGACACTCACCATGAACAAGGCAAACGATGTCATAAACCCTTCTTTCGTGAGCTCCCACGTGCCGCCATATTCTTCCTCGTCTATCTGCAGGTAGTTGCTGAAGTAGACGTACAGGACACCCGCGTTGATCAGGCAGAACCTGGAGCAAGGGAGGACAAGCACCAAACGTGAGCCGTAGGCGTGGAGGACCCAGGACTGCCCCCAGCATGGTCCAGCTCGGTCAGGGCTGGCAGCTGCAGTTAACCGTGTCATGGGGACAAATGAAATGATCCATGAAAACCCACCTAGGTCCTCAGTGGGGCTGCCCACTTTTGTGTTAGAGGAAAAAAAAAGCAACCTCTTTTTAGTTGATCAGCAAGCATATGTAAGTTCTCCTACCCCCTTGAAGACAGAAGGCTGATGAACAATCCCAAATAGGACCAGTTTCTGACGGCCTCCAGGTAGCTGCAGCTCGGGAAGGGGGGTGGCCATGGGAAAGACCCATGTGAAGCTGCTGCTTCCTGGCCTAGTCGGGCAAGCAAGGGCATGGTAAAGCAGCGCCTGATAATTCCCAAGGGGAGACAATTTCTGAGTGTTCACTGGCAGCTACTGCTCTTGATGCAGAGATGAACAGGGCAGTGCCAGCCGCCAGCTCACCATCCGTGGGGGGCAAAAGCAACAGTCAGAGTGGACTGAAACCAGAGGGTTCAGAAAGGTCTCTGACCCCCGTCACATATGATCTAACTGGTGCAGGAATCCGAATCCTGAGAAGAGTGATACCGCACTGTGCTCCACTGATCGCTTGGCGCTGCAGCTGCGTAAAAGCGATATTCATAAAGGGATCAAAACTGCACCTAATCTTACGGCGGACCATATGCCTTAGGCCACACCCCTCTGAAGGCTGCAGTGGAAAATGCAAAGAGAACAGGTTCCTCCTGTTCTGCGGATGAAGTGTGAGCTGCTGCAGGGCATGGTAGGGCAGTGTGAGGATAGGAGTGTAAATCCTTGTGCAAGGCGAGGAGAGGGTGTGCTATAGACCTGAGGCTATCTGAGCAAGGTGAGGTTGAGGCAGGGTGTGAGTAGTCACTGTGGGCTTTCTCAGGCTGGAAAGAACAGGAGTTGGGAGACTGGTTTAGTCCTGTTTCAGGACATCAGTACAAATAAAGTTTGAGGACAGGGACTGAGAAAATGGCTGAATGGGGAGGCAAGAAGCCCCAAAGGCTTCGCGCCTAAGTGCTTGGGAGAACCATAGGTCCAGCAACCGAAGCAGGGAGTCAGGAAGAACAGGTGGATTTTCTTGGATGTCACGCAAACTACAGTCCTTGGCTCAGCTATGTCATGGCCGCATCCTTATCTGCTACTAGAAATCTGGGGACCCAGCCAATGTGGCCACGTCCCTCTGGCAGGAGTTACGTTTTGGACAGGCTGAGTTAGTGGCTCCTGACAGAGCCTACTAATGGGACTCAGAAATGTCAGTGGGGCTCAGCTACTAAGCTCATTTAGAGTCTCCTACTGTAAGAGTGGTTGCTTAATGAGATGAGAAAGGGAAATACAAGTGAAAGAGACACAGGGTGACAGGGAGAGAGAAAATGGCTGACACTGGGCCTGCCAGCCAAGGGTCACATGCTAAGTAGAAAGTGAAGTCATAGAAACACAGTATTTAAATGTCTGGCAGTCAAGGAAAGGACTGGAAGTCTCCACACTGAGATTTAAGGATAGGCATCAAATCTATATTGTAAACAGGAGAGAACCACACAGCAAATGTATGGGCAAAGAGACAAGCCTGCTGGATTGGGGCGGGGGCGGGTGTGTGTGCGTGTGTGTGTTGGGGTGTGTGTGTTCGTTGCTCGTTGTGTCCAACTCTTTGCGACACCATGGACTGTAACCTACCAGCCTCCTCTGTCCTTGGGAGTCTTCAGGTAAGAATATTGGAGTGAGTTACCATTTCCCTCTCTCGGGGATCTTCCCAACCCAGGGACTGAACTCGCATCTCCTGTACTGGCAGGCGGGTTCTTTATTCTTTACCACTGAGCCACCAGGGAACCCTGACTAGCGTGAGTCTTTGCTTTATTATTCCCAGATTGGGTGACTTCAGAGATATCCCCCAGGGCTCCTGTAAGACAAGACAGGTGCAGGGGGTTCAAACCACTGTTACCCTCTCTTAGAAAAGCGATCTGGGGAAGACAGGAGACTACTTTTTTTGGCTTTTCGATTGCCTTCTGCCATCTCTGGCCATTTTCCTGGTATCTGCCTTTTTTTCTCATAGTAAGCTCAAATGGGGTGACCAACATTCTAAAAATGTGGTCTGTATCTCCATACCACTTCCACCCTGAGAAGACCTCTATGAACCCCAGGTCCTGCCTGCATCTCATCATCCTCAGTGAGTCCTCATCAAATGTCCACTCTGTCAAGAGTGAGTTGGAGGATAAAGCCTATGGTTTCCTTGGACAAATAGTTTGCTCAGCATCATAAATCAAAAACCCTCTTTAGCTGGGAGAGAGAACTGTACATTCCTTTTCGGTTACCTTCTGAGAAAACAGCCAACTCAAATGAGTTTGAAATGATTTCACACTTTTCACCCCAGAGTAAGGAAATAAGACATGTGATCACAACTAACACATCTATGTGGTTTTCCAATGTTGAGTACTGACCGTTTGTTTTCCCTGTGTGAAAAGAGAAAAGGCCAGAGGTTTGCCTCTCCATTTCTGCCATAACTTGCCCACGACTCCCACCTTAAGACAATTCCCACAAATCTTTTAAAATCAACCTGGTGGGCATGCAGTGACTTCTTAACAAGCTGAGCGATGACCAGGGGCTGGTGTCAAATGCTGCCACTGGCCATGGGTGCACAATAGAGGAAGAAGGACCCGATCTCCCACTTTCTCGCTGCCTTTAAAATGTAGGGACCTGGGGCTTCCGTGGCAGTCCAGTGGTTAAGTGCTTCCACTGCAGGGGACACGAGTTCGATCCCTGGTCTGGGAACTAAGATTCTGCATGCCGTGTGGCAAGGCCAAAAAAAAGTAGGAACCTAAAACAACTTCTGCCAAAGTCAAGATTCAGGACATCCAGCACAGTGCACAAGGGAGTGATCGTCAGGTACAGGAGCTCTTCCACCTCCCAAATTTGCCTAGACAACAAAGGCCATGTCAGAACTAGATGCCTGTTACCAACAGGCAATATAGCAACCTCTTGCATGAGGTCACTACAGACCCATGAATGAATAAGCTAACCCAGACCTTCGTAAAGGTAACACGCCTGACGCAAGACATTCCCAGGCCTGTTGAACTGAGGACTGCTGCATCAGACCCAGGAGGGCCACCGTGGGGCCAGTGTTTTGCTTTAGTTATTACACACACACACAGAAACCTAAAAATGCAAAAAAGACCCAAGACTTACCCTGCTATTCCCAAGAAACCTCGCAACGGCAACACTCCCCAAATGACACCTAGGACCACAGCAATGATCTGTCGGAACCAGTAGATCACATCTAAAAATTCATCCTGTAGAAAAAACAGAGAATGCATGCATTATCTGGAGGGGGCACCACAAGAGAGCCTTTTGTATCAGGTGAGGAACAAAATCTTTCTGCTAAACTCATCTTCCAGAGAAATTTCCCCCCAAAGCAATGGTATTTGGTTCTCCAATCTCCACATCCTCTTCTTATACTAAATTGTGGTAAAAAAAAAATGATACATATTTACTTATCTTGGGACATCCCTGGTGGCTCAGACAGTAAAGAATCTGCCTGTAATGCAGGAGGCATAAGAGACGTGGGTTTGATCCCTGGGTCGGGAAGAGCCCCTGGAAAAGGAAATGGCGACCCACTCCAGTATTCTTGCCTGGGAAGTCTCATGGATAGAGGAGCCTGGTGGGCTCCAGTCCATGAGGTCAGAGTGAGAGAGTTCTTGTAACACGTGAGGAACAAGTTTAGCAGAAAAGCTCCCTGCTAAACTCTTCTTCCAGAGAAATTTTCTCCCAAGACAATGGTATTTGGTTCTCGAATTCTTCTTGTACTAAATTGTGCTTTAAAAAAAAGATGATATATTTACTTAAGTGATGGCTTCCAGGGTGTTGTGCTCTAGATAAAACTTTTAGAAAAATCATTTACCTTTTTCCCCCCAGAAGCTACAAAAATGAAATCGCTGTGACAGTAACTGAGCTACTGGCCAGTTATCTGACCTGGGGATACCTGGACAGACTAGCCACAGGCGGAAGGGCTGACTGTGAACCGATTCACTACCACTTCCCCACACTAGGAATTCTAAGACAGTCACAAAGGAGGAGGCTGAATTAGAAACCAAAGTGAAGAAGGTGCCAGCACATCTAATTTTCATACAGGAACATGGAAGATTCAGGTTTCTGACCTTCCCTGGACTGCAGAAACCAGTCCTTACACAAAGAAAGCAAGCCATGACACAGCAAATCCGGGAGGTTTCACGGCAGCTGGGCAGGACAAGGGCACTTTCAGGAAGTGCCTCCCATTCACCCCCGCCCCGTTCCAGAACCCCAGGAAAACCTATTTCATCATTCCAAAAAAAAAAAAAAAGGGGGAAAGATTGCAGGTACAACAATCTTTTCAGGCCAACTGGAATCAAGCTATGTGCAATAGTTCCTTCCCCACCATGGAGCAGAGGTGGGGAAGTGCTCACACTCAGATCTTCTGAATCCATGTGACCACTAAGGACATCCTGAAGTTCCCCAACCATTCCTCACACACATTTGGTGGTGTCTCTTCGACCCATACTCCCCACCACACACATGCACTAACGCTCACCCCTGAAAGGTGGTCTCAGTCTCCCCTCTTAACTCTCACACTTATTAGGGTATTCAGTTTTCTCATTTGACAGGAAAGCAATGGCAGCTCACCTTTGGTGAGCCTCACTATGTGCTAACCACTTTAACGCAGCAGGTATCCCACTTCAGAGTTTTTTTGAGACTCAAGTGAGATGATACACAGAGAGAACCGGACACATAGTTAGTATTCAATAGACGTCTGCTCTGGTTACTGCTCCTGCCAAGGACGCTGGTACAACATCAGTCACTTACTCAAGATCCTGCTGGCACTAAAAGACGGAGATGGACTCGAACTCAGCTCAGTCTTGCCGTTCAGGCAGCGACCTGCCTGCGGGGACAACTCCTCCAGCCCTCCTCGCGGCTTCCCGAGTGACCCAGGCGATTTCACCCTTCGACCATTCTGTGATGAGCCCCGAGCCTGACAGCTGGGCCCGCGCAGTTCGCCCCGCCATCCTTGGGCCACCCGCCCCACCACCCCGAACACTCGGCCAGGCCCGGACCGGGGCAGGGGCAGGGGCAGGATCGGGCCTGTCCTTTCGTCCCCGAGTCCCAGCTGGCTCCTCGAACGTGCGCCCCCGCTAGTCCCCACCGCACCTTGTCTTCCCAGGCCGCGTCGCTCCGCAGCACCTTGCTCCAAACAGAGACTTTGAGGGCCCCGTTGGCCAGCTGCGGCTGAGACGGCTCCTCCTTCCGCCGCCCGCCGCTCATCCTCCCGTCGCGCCGCCCGGGCCGGGCCTGGGGCGCGCGGGCCGATCTAAAAGGGGTCGGGGTCGCGGGTCACGGAGCGCGGGTCGGCGGTGGCGGCGACAGCGACAGGCTCAGCGGATCGGTTCAGCGGCGCCCCTCCGGCAGCCTGCACTTGGCCAAACACCCGGGCTCTGTTGGCTCGGTAGAGACCAAGCGCGCGGAAGGCGGAGCCACGCAGCGCCGCGCGTCCTCCTCCCGCAGACGTGCAAACGCAGCCAATCAGCGGCCGCGCAGCTGTCCGAACGCAGGACCAGACGCCGCTTCGGCGCAAGCGCACTATGCGCGGGGACGTGACGGCAAGCTTCCGCTGACCCCGCAGTAAGGTGAGAGGGAAGGGACAATCTTGGTAACGACGACGCCATGAGCGCCAGGAGGCGCAGCGGAAGCATGAGAACGATGTCACTGAGGAAGGCGAGGTTAAACAGGAGCTTCATCCAGTCCGCCACAGCTTGTCCCTCGAGCAGCGGGGCAGAACACGGCCCTGCCTTACCCGAGGCGTCCTTTGGAGCCCAAGCCTTGCTCCCCGGGGGCCCCAAGTTGCCCCTCAGGGTTTAGCCCTTGCTTGTTTTCCCCGAACCTTGCAAGTCCCTTAGGACCTTGTTCAAAAAGTTCATTGTTTTGTGTAGTAGTAACTTTAGTGTCTCTTCATGCCTAGCGTCCTCTTTTGACAGATGTGAGCCCTGAGATCCAAAGAGGGGAAATGATTTTCTAAGGCTTTCGAGCGTGTTGGAACCAGCTGAGGACTCCTCAGGGGAGAAAGGTGGCATCGGAATATCTGAGCATTCTTCCAGCGAGCGTGTCCTTGCTACGCGCTTGGTTAGTGGTTCACAAGTGTGGTTCTGGACCAGCAGCAGGTGCATTACCTGGGAATTTGATTAGAGATTCAGATTCTCAGATCCCACTCAGACCCATTGAATCAGAAATTCTGGGGCGGGGCCCATAATCAGAGTTTCAGCCAGCCCGCCAGGTGGTGCCCTGCGCACACTGTGCAAAGTAACAAGGCGCAGGAGTCCTGTGTGGTAGGTTTATAGAGGCAAAGTAACCTGCTCTGAACCACTCAGCTAGTATCTGGGTCTGTCTGATTTCAAAATCTGCACCCTGGGGAGTTTCCTGCATGTCCAGTGGTTAGAACTCGATATGCTTTCTTTCCCGTGGAATTTGGTTCAATCCCTGGTACCTGAAAAAAGACCCCGCAAACCAGAGGGGCGCCAAAGATGATATTGCAACAGACATTACTTTGTCCGCACCTGGTGGTATGGCCATATATCTGACATGGGTGTACACCTTTCGTCCTAACTTTCACATTATCAGCCCTCCCTCCTCTGAACCATCTCCCCTATGCAAACCTAGAGTAAAGCCTAACCAGCTCACTCCAGTTTGGACATGCATCACTGATATAAAACCTATTTTACAGACTCCCTGATGGCATGCAGTGCTGGAGATAGATTCTATCCCAGAATGTTGGAAGAATACCTGGCCTGGAGCCAAAGACAGAAAAAGTTAAGTTTTTAGCCTGCTGGGTCTAGTGGCAGAGGATTGTAATGGGGAATCTGATGTGGGCTGTTAGGGAACTGAACTCGGAGGGAAGAGTAGGAGTTAAGAAGAGGAAGAGGAAGGGGAGGGGAAAGGAGGAGAGTATTCCAGGAGATGAAACCACGTCTGCTATTGGTGAGGAATAAATCCACAAGTTAGGGTCGGAAGGGGAGACTCGTGCTGAGTAAGGTTCTTCCAGTTTTATTGAAAAGTGATGTGCATCACTGTGTAAGCTTAAGGTCCACGGCATGATGGTTTGATTTTACGTATATTTTGAGATGTTTACCAGAGTAGGATGGGCTAACACCCACCTTCTGAGATAGACAGAATAAAGAGATAAGAAAGACAAATATGAAAAAGGAAAAAGAAAATCTCCTGTGATGAGAACTCTTAGGATTTACTCTTTTATTTAATTTAAAAATTATTTATGTATGTATTTTTGGCTGCACTGAGTCTCCATTGCTGAGCTTGGGCTTTCTCCAATTGCAGCAAGTGGGAGCAACTCTCTAGTTGTAGAGCATGGGCTTCATATTGAGGTAGCTTCTCTTGTTCCACAGCGTGGGCTCTAGGGCCACGTGGGCTCAGCAGTTGGGGCACGTGGGCTTAGTTGCCAGGCAGGTAGAATCTTCCTGGAGCAGGGACTGAACCTGTTTCCCCTGTATTGGCGGATGGACTTTTAACCACTGGCCCCCCAGAAAAGTCCAGAATTTCACCATATTTCAGTGTGTAGCTCTGCGACCCAGGGCGGTACATTTGCTGGTGGTCGCATCCATTTTCAGAACACTTTCATCATACAAAACTGAAACTCGGTGCTCGCTAAACTATTAACTCCCTACTCTCCCTTCCCCTCAACACGTGGCAATTACCGTTCTACTTTGTGTCTCTGAATTTGACTGAGTTCCCCGTGAAGAGGGTAATTGCAGCATCTGTCTTTTTCTACTCGCTGATTTCCCTTAGCACTACATCTTCAAGGCTCATCTGTGTCATAGCATGCCAGCATTTCCTTCTTTCATAAGGTTGAATGATAACTTTCTTAAATGTCCAGTGTATACATTCTGTTTATCCATTTATCTGTTGAGGGATACTTGGGCTGCCTCCACCTTCTTGCTATTGTGAATAATACTACAATGAATAAGTGTACAAAGCATCTGTTCAAGTCTCTGCTTTCTTCTGGGTATATACTCAGAGTGGAATTGCTGAATCATATCATACTGCCTTTAATTTTTTGAATTATTGCCATACTATTTTCCATTCCCACCACGAATACACAAGAGTCCCAATTTCTCTACATTCTCATCAACACTTGTTTTTTTAAACAGTCAACCTAATGAGTGTAAAGTGGGATCTCATTGTGTTTTGATTTGAATTGTGATGTCAAGCATCTTTTTGCTTGCTTGCTGACCATCTGTTTCTCTCTTTTGGAGAAATGTCCATTCCAATACTTTGCCTATTTTTGAGTCTAGTCTTTTGGGTTTTTGCTGTTGACTTCTAGGGGTTTTATGTATAGACTAGATATTAATCCCTTATGTGTAATTTGCAAATAAAGTGCAATTTGTCTAATTTTTTGATCGTTGTTGGTGTTATGTTCAAGAAATCATTGTCAGTCCTATGTCATCAAGTTTTACCATGTTCTCTTTTATAGTTTTAGCTCTTCCGTTTAGGTCTTTGGTCTATTTTGAGTTAATTTTTAGTTATTCTTTTGCATGTGGATATCCAGTTTTCCCAGCACCATTTGTTAGACTGTCCTTTCACCACTGAATGGTTTTGGCATCATCATTTGACCATATATGCGAGGGCTTATATCAGGGCTGTCTACTTTATCCCATTGGTCTGTTTGTCTGTCTTTATGCCAGTGCCACTCTTTTGATTACTATAGCTTTGGTAAGCTTTGATATCAGAAAGTGTGAGTCCTCCTCCTTTGTTCTTATTTTTCAAATTTTTTCACTTAATTGGATATCCCTAGATAATCCATATGAATTTTAGAATGAGTTTTTCTATTTCTGCCAAAAAAAAAAAAAAAAGGCATTGGGATTTTGATAGAGAATGCAGTGATTCTGTAGATTGCTTTGTAGTAACAATATCAAGTCTTCTAATCCACGAGCATGAAATGGTTTTCCGTTTATTTGTATATTTTTAAATTTCATTCAGTGATGTTTTGTAGCTTTTTGGACATGTAAGTCTTTCACTTACTTGGTTAATTCCTAAGTAATTTATTCTTTTTGATGCTATTGTAAGTGGAATTATTTTCTTACTTTTTGGATTTTAAAAGTAATTATTTATTTATGGCTGTGCTGGGTCTTCGTTGCCGTGCACTTTTCTCTAGTTGTGGCAAGCAGGTTTCTCATTGCGGCGGCTTCTCTTGTTGCAGAGCACCAGCGCTAGGGCACAGGCTCAGCAGTTGTGGCACACAGGCTTAGTAGCTCTGCGGCACGCAGAACCTTCCTAGAGCAGGGATGGAACCTGCATCTCCTGCATTGGCAGGCAGATTCTCTACCACTGAGCCACCAGGGAAGCCCCTCCTTTTCAGATATCTCATTGAAGAGAAATAGCTGATTTTTGTATCTTATAACATTGCTGAATCCATGTATTAGTTTAACAGTTTTTCTGTGTCTAGAATCTTTAGGGTTTTCTACATACTGATCATACCATATGCAGAGATAACTATTTCTTCCCCCTGCTGCTGCTGCTAAGTCGATTCAGTCATGTCCGACTCTGTGTTACCCGAGATGGCAGCCCACCAGGCTCCCCCGTCCCTGGGATTCTCCAGGCAAGAACACTGGAGTGGGTTGCCATTTCCTTCTCCAGTGCATGAAAGTGAAAAGTGAAAGTGAAGTAGCTCAGTTGTGTCTAACTTCTAGCAACCCCATGGACTGCAGCCTACCAGGCCCGTCTATGGGGTTGGCCAGGCGAGAGTACTGGAGTGAGTTGCCATTGCCTTCTCCTTTTCTTCCCCCTAAGAAGAGTTAATTCTTTATATGTCATATTGTATCACATTTTGAAGCTCTGATTGGAACCCCAAGAGTCACTACATCTATCTTTACAGGGGAGGACAGTGTCACAGAAAGTTTTATGTGGAAAGCTGCTTAGATCTTGCGGTCCAGCCCAAGGGCACTTGGTTAAGTTAGAGGTCCAACAGGCATCTTAAACCTCATTTGTGTTCCTCCTCTTATCTGTGCTGTGCTAGTCTCTCAGTCGTGTTTGACTCTTCGTGACCCATGGATTGTAGCCCGCCAGGCTCCTCTGTCCATGGAGATTCTCCAGGCAAGAATACTGGAGTGGGTTGCCATGCCCTTCTCCAGGGGATCTTCCCAACTGAGGGACTGAACCCAGATCTCCTGTATTGCAGGCAGATTCTCTACTGTCTGAGCCACCAGAGAAGCTCAAGAATACTGGAGTGGGTAGCCTATCCCTTCTCTGGAGGATCTTCCCAGCCCAGGGATTGAACCCGGGTCTCCTGCATTATAGGATTCTTAACCTGCTGAGCTATCAGGGAAGCCCCTTAGCCTTCTAGGAGCAGACAAAGCCAAGCTGGCAGCGTGCAATGTTTTTGCCTAGAAAGCATTCATGGCACTGAGACTGGTTCCCTTTCTTCCTTTCACCCAAAGCTTTCCTTATCTTAGGAAGTGGGGAATTTGGCTGAAACCCAGTGGATCCATCTGGTTAAAATAAACGTCTTGGGTGGTCTAAGATGGAAAAGAACTTGATGAAGAGTCAGATTTGGAAGGAGAAATTTTGGCTTTGTGAGGTGTTTTTTTTTTTTTTTTTTAAGCACCAGTTAAATGTATGTCACTCTTGGGACCAAGCGTGTTCTCTTAGTTGAATGCCCCTATACCACTGCCAGCTGCTTGTAGCAGGGTTTGGAGGAAGCTGTGCTCTGAGGGGCAAGATTGTGGCCTCAGAAACAGATGGAATCACAGAAACCAGGTGCCCTGGTGGGGGATAAAACTAAAGAGCTGTGAAGAGAGCACTGGTTGTGAACTAGAGGCCTGAGTTTCTTCTTTTAGCCTAAAATAAATATTTTACTAGCATTTTTGAGCCCTTGCATGTGTGCAGGCTAAATTGCTTCAGTTGTGTCTGACTCTTTGCAACACTACAGAACTGTAGCCTGTCCATGGGATTCTCCTGGCAAAAATACTGGAGTAGATTGCCATGCCCTCCTCAGGAAGATCTTCCTGGCCCAGGGATCGAACCCATGTCTCTTCTGTCCCCTGCGTGGGCAGGCCGGTTCTTTACCACTAGTGCCGCCTGGGAAGCCCACTGATCCCTTACCAGGAGACAGCTTTACTAAATGTTTTACATACATTTGTTTTTCTCCCAAAGCTGGCTGAGATCTTAGTCATTATACTGAACTCCTCTCCTGTAAACAGTAGTCCTTCCCTTATCCATACAGTATGTGTTCAAAGACCTTCAGTGGCCTGAAACTGTGTATACCCTAGGTATATGTTTTTCCTATGTGTACATACCTATGATAAGGTTTAATTTATAAACCAGGTACAGTAAGAGCATATCTGAATTGCCAACATCACTACCGTTGTACTTCGGGGCCACCATTAAATAAAATAAGGGTGACTTGAACACAAGCACAGAAGTATAGCAACAGTGGATCTGATGACTGAGCAGGCTCCTGAGTAGCAGGTGGGGTGAATATACAGCATGAACAAACAGGATAAAGGGGTGATTCAGATTCCAGGCCTGAGGGTGGGAGATTTCATTATGCTACTCAGAACAGCATGCGATTTAAAACTCATGAACTGTTTCTTTCTGGCATTTTCCAGTTAATATTTTCAGACCAAGGTTGACCATGGGTAAATTAATGTGGAAAGTGAAACTATGGGTGGGAGATTACTGTACCTTTACTTAAAGAATGTGGATTACTTATGTAATGAAAATGACCATCTCAAGAAGGCTACACTTAACCTTCAGGCCATTATAGCTTCGAGAAGTCAAATGGTCTTCGGGGACTGCTTGGTGGTAGCCTTCTTACCGTGTAACTTTGAAAGAGGATATGCTGTCTTCCCAACCCAGCAGTTTCCTGGGGAAACCAGAACCCTGATTATAAATGATCAGGTCCCTGGAGCAGCAGCAAGAGAATCTTGTTTGGCATCACTGAAGGGTGCAGATTCCTGGACTCTCTGGGGGTAAGCTCTCTTGATGCATAAGGACTGCTTCTCTGGGTCATCAGTCCCAGTTCCGCCACTTAGAAGCTGTGTGGTATTGGGCAAGTTACTTTAATTGTTCTGTATTCCTCTCAGCCCTGTGCCGAAAAGCCAGATAACAACAACTATTTCATTCTCCAAAAAGATGAGTATTACTGTTCCTTTCTATTGATGAGGAAACTGAAGCTTGGAAGTGGTAGACCGAATTGCCTGTGGTCACAACAGCTAATTAAGTGACAGAGCCAGAACTTGTACCCAGGCTTAGATCAGAGGAATGCTTTGGAGAACAGTTACGCTGGTAGTAGTGACGATTCTGTCCACATCTCCCGAGTTTATTCTCCAACGTTCGAGGGGCTAACGTAGAAAGGTTACAGCCACACCAAGGCGTACTTGGCCCCTCTTTTCTGGGAGCTTTCACATTTGCAGCTTCCAAACTAAAGTGTCCTTTTACAATCCAGAGTCCTAAATTGTACCCTGAAAGTGTTAAGTCTCTCAGGCATGTCTGACTCTTTGCAACCCTGTGGGCTGTAGCCCACCAGGCTCCTCTGTCCACGGAATTTCCCAGGCAAGAATACTGGGGTGGGTAGACATTTCCTTCTTCAGGGGATCTTCCTAACCCAGGGATCAAACCCGAGTCTCCTACACTGCAAGCAGGTTCTTTACCACTGAGCCACCAGGGAAGCCCCTGAGTCCTTCTAGCATGTTCTTATTCTGCCAAACCCCAGGGCTAACTGTCCAGCTTGAGGGATACTGACAGGGAAGTGGGAAAACCAGGACCCTGGATAAATGGAGCTGGGGCACTGTAATCTGGGGAACTTGAGCAGGGAGGCTCCATTTCCAAATTCCTGATAACTGACCTATGGTAGAAATTAGACGTCCTCCACCTAAGTACATCTAGGTGTACTGGGGAGAAACCAGAAGAAGCCAATTTGGTTCAATGAGAGAAACTTCTAGTGCTTAGCTCAAACCACGTTAGATAGCTGGATGCCAGCAGGCAGTAAACCATCCATCATTAGTTTACATAAGAGAGGGACTGACTTCAGGGTGACCTTAACACCAACAGAGGCTTGAATTCATACCCTGGTTTCACTCCACAGTAGCTGTGTAAGTTTGGGCAGGTAACTTAACAAATCCCATTTCTTTAGCTATGAGAAGGGCATCTCATTTTCTGGTGGATGTTAAGTGTGTACAAGAGTTAATGTTTGGGCTGCTAAGTAATTTCATTATAACAGAAATGCAACGCACAGCTAGCTTAAGCAAAAAGGGGAATTTACTCGCTTACATAATAGGGAATTTCAGAGATGGTGCTGGTTTTAGACATGACTAGAGTCCATAGTATCACCTCTGCTTCTTTCTGTGCTGGCTTCACACTGTCGCCACACTCCTTCCTCATTAGGAGAGCGGGAGGACAAAGCTGCCAGCTCCCTATCTCCTTACAGCACAGCATCCCCAAAGTGGGACTTTTGACCCCAGGGAAGGCTGGTCCAGCTTGGGATCCAGATGCTCCCTGTACACTGTGATGAAAGGATACAGGAATTCCCTGACGGCCCAGTAGTTAAGAACCCGCTTGCCAATGCAGGGGATGTGGGAATGATCCCTGGTCCGAGAAGATTCCACATGCTGGAGGACAATTAAGCCTGTGGGTCACAACTACCAAAGTCTGCACACTGCAACAAGAGAGGCCCCTCCAGCGATAAGTGTCTGCATCACAACTAGAGAGTAGCTACTGCTAGCTGCAACCAGAGAAAGCCCTCGTGCAGCAATGAAGACCCAGCACAACCCCAAATAAATAAGTAATTAAAAAGAGGATACGGAATGCAGTTGGGGCCTAGGGAACAGAAACACAGAGTACAGGACACTTATCAGCAGCTACTAGAGAGGGTGAAAGAGCCGAGGCAGGGTAAGAGCTCGGCCACTGCCCTGCCTCCAGGCAGGCCCAGGGCCACAGGGAATCATCTTTCTGCTTTGAAAAACAAAGACAAAAACAAAAAGACAACTTTATTTGACAAAAGACAAAAACAAGTTATTTACAGTAGTTTTTTGCTCAGATAATTCAACGGGATAACTGTGCTTCTCCTCCAGGCTTCTCTCACAACCAGACCAAGCAAAGCCTGCCCCACCCCCAGCCTCCCCATCGTGTACAAGGGGGGAATGCCAACCAGAATTCAGCAGCACGGCTCCCTCACCCCTTACTGCCCTCTATTGCTCAGTGCACTGTGGGAAGGGAAAGTGCCCCCACCCCCAGCCCAATACACTTCCAGAGTTCCTTGCTATAAGTTTACAACAGTCACGCCAGACCTGGGCTCACAGACACAGAGTGGGGTGGCAGAGGCCGGGCAAGCAGCAGCCTCCACTAACCCTGAAGCTGCCATGTTCATTCTTCCCCAGCGGGGCCTCAGGAGGGTGAGGGTCCCTGATCCCCCTGGAACATGCAAGGAGAGGGCCCAGAGAGGAGAGGAGGCAGAAGAGAGAGCCTAGAAGACTCGCCTGCTAACAGAGAAAGAGCTCCCTCTCTTAAATAACCAATCCCCATTCCTACAGCGATGGGTGGGCCAAGCCACTCAGAAGTTGGGGAGCCTCCCTGAAGTCTTCAGGAAACCATCCCAGAAGGACAGAACACATGCTGCCTTTCTCCTGGCCAGGCCCACCCTAGTCAGCCAACACCCAGGAACTGTGCTCCTGTGCACAACCTGGCAACTTCAGGAAACGACAGGCTGAGTATCCTGACCTGACTTTTGGCCCACTAACAATGTTACTCATAACAAAAATATTTCAGCTAATAACCTAGGATTAGTGTTTCTTAGGATATACTAGAAGATGGGGATATATTGCTGTTGAATGCTATCAGCAATGAAACAGCCAAAAAAAAAAAAAAAAAGGTAAGGAGAAGAAGGAAGGAGAACAAGACTTAACTGATCTTTCTCACTGTGACGTTCAGGGCAGGGGCTTCTGCAGCTCCGATTTAAAGAAAGGTGCAACAAAGAGACACTCACAGAGACCAGGCTTCATAACCGGCTTCTAGCCCCAGCCTCTCCCAAGGCAGGTCCGCAGGCAGCAGGGGGCACCATCCCATGTTTCCTCCGGGAACAGTCTCCGGCCACCATCATGGGAAAAGCTGCCCACTTAAGGGCTTCCTGACCAGTAGATGGCTCACTTCTCTCCAAGCAGGAGCTACAGGGAACTTTTTGACATTACAGCCCCACTACGCCAAGTTCCTAGAAGGAATTCAAAACTCAGGCCATGGGGTGAAGCTTTCAAGGATAAAGAAGGAGAAAAGATTAAAGAGGGAAATAAAAAAACAAACCACCCCACTGCCTCAGTCTAGCTTACCTCCCCCACCCCCACCCCCACCATACAGTACAAACAAAAACAAACCAAAAAAAAAAAAAACAAACCAAAAACACCTCTGTTTTCATCCTCCGTCTCTGCTCTGCACGTAGAAGGTTTGGTCGGATTCTCTGCTGGACCCCCTCTGGTGTGGCTTGATCCCCTTCTGTGCATGACGCAGAAAAGCCGAAGCCCGTAAAAGTGTTTCTGCTATTTTTTTTGTTGGGGGGGGGCGGGGACCAAACCAACAACAAAACAACCATTTGGAAATTTGCAGAGATTTAGATGGTCCCCCAAATGAAAATACTCCTTCCTTGTAAAACAATCCCCAGTTGCAGTGGTGAACTAGTCCCAGCTCATCAGGCAATGCACTCTCATTCCCCACACCGGGTTTAACTACGCCTGTTCATGCAAACCACAGCAAAGAGGGAAAAATAAACATAAATTTTGGCGAAAACCTAAACATCCAACTGGACTCGGTTCTGTTACATCTGATCAGTACCTCTTTTCTTTTGTTCACACTTATGAACCTGGAATGTCCACACTTGGCTTAACAAAAAGAGGCCTTGTCAGGGGCAACTTGGACCCAGTACAGGTCTGAACGAGGCCGGTTTCCCATGCCCAGCCCAGGAAAGCAGGCTGGAACAAAGGCGTCCTGGGGATTCTCTGAAGCAGCAGCAGCAGCAGCAGCAGCAGCACCACGCCTGTCTCCCATGTCTTGGTCTCGTCACCAAGCAGGCCTAGAGAAACGGCAGAGTCAGCAGAGAGGTCCCGTCACAGCGCAGTGACACCAGCTGGTGTCTTCCTGCTGAAGACCTCTGGACAGAGGAGATGATCCTGATGTTTGGCAGTGATCCAAAGAAAACCCTCTGTGGGAAGGGGAACCAGAATGGAAACCCAGGACAGCGGGCTCGAACCTTGAGCACCCCTGCTGACAGATGCCTACTTGGGGTTTTCAGGGACTAAGGCAATGGGAGTGCGCAGCAAGGCAGGTGACGGGTTCTGCTGCTTCTGGAGCTCCATCTCTGCAGCCCTCTGGAGCGCCACCTCCACCAGCAGCTGGAAGCCGCTGAAGTCCTCCTTGTCCTGCTCCGGGGGTGTGGGCGGGGGTGTGTTGAAGAGTCCGCCCGTGGGGCTTCCAGCTTCGGCCCTGGTCAGCAGAGTGAGTGTGCTACCAGGGGTCACCAGGGGCTTGGGGGGCTCCAGCTCCCCTTGTGGGAAGGCGGCTCCTGGCTTATCTCCCTGGCCCGAGTGGAGCGGCATGGAACACATGGACAAGGACAGCACGTTGGTGGGGGCCGGTACAGACACAGCCAGCACGGAGGGGCTGCCGCCTCGGGGGAGGGCCACATCGGAGGCCTTGCCCCCGCGGCGGGAAATGGTGTACTGGTTGGGGTCTTTGCCATCCTTCCGAAGCATGTCTGGGAGGAGCCGCCGCCGGGCGTTGATGAACCAGTTACAGATCTGGAATGAGAATGAGAAACTGGGATCAGATTCCTCAATCAAAACCAGCTACAAAGCCCCCATTCCAGGCCCCAGGAACACAGCACACAATTCAGGTACAACTGCAGCCCTCAGACAGATGTTTGTTGGGGAGAGTTAAAAAAGAAATCATATAAATGAAAATAAAATGCAACCGTGATCCAGCCGATGAAGGGACAGTACGGCAGTGCTGCCGGAGGCAATAATGGGAAGACCCAGCCAAGTCTGCGAGGACTCACGGGAGTGCTCTCTGAGGACAAGACTCGCAAACTGAGATGTGAAGGGTAAGCAGCAGGTCAGGTGGGAGGCCAGAAGAGCATCCAATCGGGAGGGATTACCTCTGCAAAGACTGGGTGGCAGCAAAGTGCCTCTGAGCAGCTCAGCGAGGTCGGCTCAGAAAAGGCTCCATCCTGCCTGGATGGAGCTCAGAGTGGAAACCAGAGGTTACTTACCTCTGATGGTGGGGACTTGATTCTTTATACTAAGGGTCATGGGGAGCCGCAGAAGGGTTTTAAGCAAAGAAGTGACTTGTGATGTAGAGAAGAGTGGCAGCAGAGCGAAAGGTTTTAGTAGTTCAAATTAGGCTGAGAGAGATGACAAAAACATGGCAAATGTCTGATCTATTTGGGAAACTGGTGCCCAGTTGGATATGGATGTATGAGGGAAGGGGGGATAGGACCAAGGGTGATTCATTCACTCCTGAGGTTCTAGAACAGTCTTGTTGTAGGCCAGGGAAAGAGCCACAGAGATACTTTGGGACTCTCAGGTAGCAGAAAAGTTATTGTTTCCAAGCAAAACCAGGGTCAGTGGTTCTAGGTGAATGAGCATTTGACCAACATACGTAAGTCCTTTTCCCTACGTGCTGCTGGAGAAGCTAGCATGAACCTCGACCCCATTCCTGTCGAGCTGATTTAGATCAATCCTCTTGGGCCTGTGCATAAGGCATGACGTTTCTCACTGTGAAGTGGTATGCCGCAAAGCCAGGACATGTCCAGCACCCAGTCCTGTATCTGTCTGGGCTCTTTTTCATGGTCCCCAGCTTCACAGCTCTCCAGTTCAGCCTCGCCACTGGTTGTCACTCACTTTCTAAAATGCAATATCCCAGAACTTCCCTGGTGGTTCAGTGGTTAAGAACCCGCCTTTCAATGCAGGGTACGTGGGTTCAGTCCCTGGTCGGGGAACTAAGATCCCACATGCTGCAGGGCAACTAAGCCCATGTACCATGACTACTGAGCCTGTGCCTCAACTAGAGTCCATGTGCCTAAAACTACAGAGTCCACACACTTTGGAGCCCACCTGCCACAACAAAGATGGCCTCTGTACTGCAACTAAGACCAAATGCACCGAAACTATAAAATTTTTTAAAAAACAAAGTAAAATGCAACACTATTATTCTTGTTCTAGAAAACTGCCATTTGTCTCCTGCCACCTATAGGATCAGGTCCAGACTCCTGGGCCTGGGTATTAAACCCCTCCCCTGTTCGTGGCTTATCTTTCCAGCCCTTGTATAATTCTTAGTGTGAAATTGCTCACCAGCCTTTGTTGAGGCCCTGTGCTTAAGTAAGTAAAAAAAGAAAAAGTCTCCATGCTTTTTAGCACATCACATTCGTTCTTTCTGCAACATCCACTTCTCTACCTGGAGAAGGCCTACTCTTACAAGTCTTGGCTGATCTAAATTAAGCTGGACAGAGGACATGATTTCAAAACACATCTCTTCACCTATAGCTGCTGCAGTGTGTTAGCTGGTCCGTCATATCTGACTCTGCAACCCCATGGACCGTAGCCCGCCAGGCTTCTCTGTCCATGAAGTTCTCCAGGGAAGAATACTGGAGTGGGCAGCCATTCCCTCCTCCAGGGGATCTTCCTGACCCAGGGATCAAACCCGGGTCTCCTGTATTGCATACAGATTCATTACCATCTGAGCCACCAGGGAAGACCACAGCTGCTGTAGGGCCATTTTTTTATACTTGAGTGAATGACACCGTGAGGGCAGATAATTGTTTAGGAAGTGTGAACAGTTCCTGTACACCCAAGAGGAGAAGGCACCTAATTATGGCATGACTGCTGGCATCTACACCACCAGCCTCTCATATCCCCTTTCCTCTCATTTACTCCTAACAGCCTGGAGTAACATGATCAATGCTGTAACAGCTCACCTGGGCATTATTTTAAAAGCTATGGATTAGACTAGCAGTTTCTTAGCTGCACAGCTGGTATAAGCTCATAAATCTGTTTTTCCTTAAATAGGCAAATACAACCCCTTATCATTTTTTCCATGTCCTGCTCCCTCTTGCCCTCCACTGGAGGAGCTACTGCCGGAGTAAAGAGGCCAAATCGCTTTCCTGCTAACACGAAAGTACTGGAAAGAAACAGACTGTGGGAGCCTGCTGGTGATGAAGCACGGCTGTAGCGTGGTCCACACGCACACATCTAGGCACGTTTCTAGGCGTTTTCGTTGAGAAGGGTTCATTAGCAGTAGCCATTTAAGCACTGTGCGGGCGTGCGTGCGTGCATGCTAGATCACTTCAACCATATCCTACTCTTGGCAACCCTATGGGCCTTCAGTTCAGTTCAGTTCAGTCACTCAGTCGTGTCCGACTCTTTGTGACCCCATGAATCGCAGCACGCCAGGCCTCCCTGTCCATCACCATCTCCCGGAATTCACTCAGACTCAAGTCCATCGAGTCCATGATGCCATCCAGCCATCTCATCCTCTGTCGTCCCCTTCTCCTGCCCTCAATCCCTCCCAGCATTAGAGTCTTTTCCAATGAGTCAACTCTTCGCATGAGGTGGCCAAAGTACTGGAGTTTCAGCTTTAGCATCATTCCTTCCAAAGAAATCCCAGGGCTGATCTCCCTCAGAATGGACTGGTTGGATCTCCTTGCAGTCCAAGGGACTCTCAAGAGTCTTCTCCAACACCACAGTTCAAAAGCATCAATTCTTCGGCGCTCAGCCTTCTTCACAGTCCAACTCTCACATCCATACGACTACTGGAAAAACCACAGCCTTGACTAGACGGACCTTTGTTGGCAAAGTAATGTCTGCTTTTGAATATGCTATCTAGGTTGGTCATAACTTTTCTTCCAAGGAGTAAGCGTCTTTTAATTTCATGGCTGCAATCACCATCTGCAGTGATTTTAGAGCCCCCCAAAACAAAGTCTGCCACTGTTTCCACTGTTTCCCCATCTATTTGCCATGAAGTGATGGGACCGGATGCCATGATCTGAGTTTTCTGAATGTTGAGCTTTAAGCCAACCTTTTCACTCTCCTCTTTCACTTTCATCAAGAGGCTCTTTAGTTCCTCTTCACTTTCTGCTATAAGGGTGGTGTCATCTGCATATCTGAGGTTATTGATATTTCTCCTGGCAATCTTGATTCCAGCTTGTGCTTCTTCCAGCCCAGCGTTTCTCATGATGTACTCTGCATATGTTAAATAAGCAGGGTGACAATATACAGCCTTGACTTACTTCTTTCCTGATTTGGAACCAGTCTGTTGTTCCATGTCTAGTTCTAACTGTTGCTTCCTGACCTGCATATAGGTTTCTCAAGAGGGAGGTCAAGTGCTCTGGTATTCCCATCTCTTTCAGAATTTTCCAGTTTATTGTGATCCACACAGTCAAAGGCTTTGGCATAGTCAATAAAGCAGAAATAGATGTTTTTCTGGAACTCTCTGGCCTTTTCGATGATCCAACGGATGTTGGCAATTTGATCTCTGGTTCCTCTGCCTTTTCTAAAACCAGCTTGAACATGTGGAAGTTCATGGTTCACGTATTGCTGAAGCCTGGCTTGGAGAATTTTGAGCATTACTTTACTAGCGTGTGAGATGGTCCATACATCTACACAATTTTCTGCTAACAGTTTTATCAGCCCTATGTGTTTGCCAACTCTTATTCTACTCAAGAACATACATAAAGCTGAGCCTGAAGAAGTTAGGCAGGAGTCCACTTCCAGCCAGGGCTCCTCAAGCCTGGCCCTTTGGATCTGGAGGAACCACCACCCCTACTCTCTGGCATCTTCCTCTCAGGATATCAGAGTCTCAAAGCCCAGCTTATTTTATTCACTGGTACGGTCACGCTAGAACTTCTCACCTTCCTGTTGCCCTCCCTTTCAGGACTTCTTGCTTACCCAGTATTTACGGAGTGCTTACAGTGTGCCAGGCCAGTTCATGGTGCTGGGGATGCTTCTGTGAATTAAATAGATGCACACTCTGTCCCCTGGAGCTTAAAGTCCATCTGGTTGTAGAGACTGGCAGTGAACAAACATCACAATTGCTGCCCAGAAGCGCCAGGAAGCAAGCAGAGAGGAGTAAAAAGGTAGTATATAAAGATAAGAGAGGCTTCTATAGATAAAGGGTATGGGAAGGCTGAAACCTGACGGCTTAGAAAGAGCCAGCCATACAGAAAGCTGAGGGAAGAATGTTTCAGACACAGGGAACAACAAATGTCAAGGCCCTGAGAGGCAGGAAAGGGTTTGGTGTACGGAACAGACAGCAGCAGGCAGGGCCGACCCCACGAGGCCAGAGCACCATGGTCAACCACCAAAGCGGCCGAAACCGTCAGTGGCCTGACCTGGTTTCCACTGTCGGGTCTTCTCAGTTCAGTTCGGTCGCTCAGTCGTGTCTGACTCTTCGTGACTCATGGACTGCAGCACACCCGGCTTCCCTGTATCACCAACTCCCAGAGCTTACTCAAACTCATGTGCATTGAGTAGGTGATTCCATCCAACCATCTCATCCTCTGTCGTCCTCTTCTCCTGCCCTCAATCTTTCCCAGCATCAGGGTCTTTTCAAATGAGTCAGCTTTTCACATCAGGTGGCCAAAGTATTGGAGTTTCAGCTTCTACATCAGTCCTTCCAATGAATATTCAGGACTGATTTCCTTTAGGATGGACTGGTTGGATCTCCTTACAGTTCAAGGGATTCTCAAGTCTCCTCCAACACCATAGTTCAAAAGCATCAATTCTTTGGCGCTCAGCTTTCTTTATAGTCCAACTCTCACATCCATACATGACTACTGGAAAAACCACAGCTTTGACTAGACAGACCTTTGCTGGCAAAGTAACGTCTCTGGCTTTTTAATATGTTGTCTAGGTTGGTCACAGCTTTTCTTCCAAGGAGCGAGCGTCTTAATTTCATGGCTGCAGTCACCATCTGCAGTGATTTTGGAGCCCAAGAAAATGAAGTCTATCACTGTTTCCATTGTTTCCCCATCTATTTGCCATGAAGTGATGGGGCTGGATGCCATGATCTTAGTTTTGAATGTTGAGTTTTAAGTCCACTTTTTCACTCTCCTCTTTCACTTTCATCAAGAGGCTCTTTAGTTCCTCTTCACTTTCTGCCATAAGGGTGGTGTCATCTGCATATCTGAGGTTATTGATATTTCTCCTGGCAATCCTGATCCCAGTATGTGCTTCCTCCAGCCCGGCATTTCTCATGATGTACTCTGCATATAAGTGAAATAAGCAGGGTAACAATATACAGCCTTGACGTACTCCTTCCTCGATTTGGAACCAGTCTGTTGTTCCATGTCCAGTTCTCACTGTTGCTTCTTGACCAGCATACTGATTTCTCAGGAGGCAGGTAAGGTGGTTTGCTATTCCCATCTCTTTGAGAATTTTCCACAGTTTGTTGTGATCTACACAGTCAAAGGATTTGGCATAATCAGTAAGGCAAAAGTAGATGTTTTTCTGGAATTCTCTTGCTTTTTCTATGATCCAGCAGATGTTGGCAATTTGATCTCTGGTTCCTCTGCCTTTTTTAAATTCAGCTTGAACATCTGGAAGTTCACGGTTCACGTATTATTGAAGCCTGGCTTGGAGACTTTTGAGCATTACTTTGCTAGTGTCTGAGATGAGTGCAATTGTGCAGTAGTTTGAACATTCTTTGGCATTGCCCTTCTTTGGGATTGGAATGAAAACTGACCTTTTTCACTCCTGTGGCCAGTGCTGAATTTTCCAAATTTGCTGGCATGTTGAGTACAGCACTCTAACAGCGTCATCTTTTAGGATTTGAAATAGCTCAACTGGAATTCCATCACCTCCACTAGCTTTGTTCATAGTGATGCTTCCTAAGGCCCACCTGACTTTGCATTCCAGGATGTCTGGCTCTAGGTGAGTGATCATACCATCATGGTTATCTGGATCATTAAGGTCTTTTTTGTATAGTTCTTCTGTGTATTCTTGCTACCTCTTCGTAATATCTTTTGCTTCTGTTAGGTCCATACCATTTCTGTCCTTTATTGTACCCATCTTTGCATGACATGTTCCCTTGGTATCTCTAATTTTCTTTAAGAGATCTCTAGTCTTTCTCATTCTATTGTTTTCCTCTGTTTCTTTGCACTGATCATTGAGGAAGGCTTTCTTATTTCTCCTTGCTATTCTTTGGAACTCTACATTCAAATGGGTAATATCTTTCCTTTTCTCCTTTGCCTTTAACTTCTTTTCTCAGCCTTTTGCAAGGCCTCCACAGGCAACCATTTGCCTTTTTGCATTTCTTTTTCTTGGGGATGGCCTTGATCACTGCCTCCTGTACGATGCCATGAACCTCTGTCCATAGTTCTTCAGGCACTCCATCAGATCTTATCCCTTGAATCTATTTGTCACTTCCACTGTATAATCGTTAAGGGATTTGATTTCGGTCCTACCTGAACGGTCTAACAGCTTTCCTTACTTTCTTCAATTTAAGTCTTCTCCTGGTCCCGTCTTTTCTCTCCTCCTAGTTTATCAACAGATAACTTACAGAGCATGTAGCAGCTGCTGTAGGGGGAGGAAAAGATAGGACCCCCCCCCCCACACACACACACCTGCCTTGTGCGGAGATGCTGGGAACTGTGTGGGCTGCAAAGATGTCTAACGTTCCTCTTACAGGTGAATGGACCAAAGGCCCAGGCTCCTCAGGGCTCCTGTACCAGTTTCTACCCCTGTCGCCTTTCTCGGCTCATATCTTGGCAAGGCCTTGAGTACCACTATTCAGTCAAAGGCATAGCCACCTATGACCAGAGCTGGCGCCTGGAGTTGGCACGGCTGCTTGCCCAGCAGCCACACTTGCTCTACAGGTGACCCAAGGACGGCACTGGACTCCAGGTCCTGTCAGGCTGGGAACGCTCCTGGGCAAGGCAGAGCCAAAGCCTCCTCATGGCTTCTCTCCCTCTCCACTCCAGCCTAGAAGGACCTTGCTTCTGCGGTTCTCATTTACTCCGCCTTACCTCTCTGGTCCTCTCAGTACCAGCAAGCACACACACAACAGCCATCAGCTGACAGGGGCCGAGCTGCTCACTCCAGTCTTGGCTGCAGTGGCAGGAGAGCCCTGAGGGGGAAGTAAGACTGAACAGGCTAAGACAACGAAGGAAGTAAGGACTTTGATATGAGGTGCCATGCCAACCATCTCACTCGTGATATGTTTAATCTGCAAGCAAGCCTGGACGGTAGTAAGCAGCATCCCCAAAGTACTAGAGGGACCTGGAACTCAGAGATGAAAGAATCTGCCCCAAGTCATACCGCCTCCGAGTACAGAGCTGGGGTCCAAGTCCAGGTCTTTTGGCTTTAGGGGCTCTCCGTTCTTCTCATTCTCATATGGTATACCTTACTGAATAGAGGAACAAAACGGAGAGCTGAAAGTCATCATCGTAATCCTAAAAGCAGACACTTTTTGAACAAGACAAAACAAACAATAAGGAGGCTGCCAAGTTCTCCGCAGGCGAGGGTGAGCTTGGGGAGGGGGGTGTTCTTATGCTGTTTGTTTCTCAGAATTAGAGGCCAAAATGGGAGGTGCAGCTAGAGGCTAGGTGCCCACATATCTGCTGGTAAAGCCAGGCTCCCCTCTATATGACTGCACTGCTGTTCCGAATATCTCCCATTGAACTAACTCATTTAATCTTCTACCCGGGGGCTCAGTGGTAAAGAAACTGCTAGCAATGTAGAAGACATAGGTTCAATCCCTGGGTTGGGAAGATCTCTTGAAGAAGGAAAAAGCAACCCACTCCAGTATTCTTGCCTGAGAAATCCCACAGACAGAGGAGCCTGGTGGGGCTACAGTCCATGAAGTCACAGGAAATGACTTAGTGACTAAACAAGTTTATGAGACAGCTTCTGTAATGAGCTCCATTTTATTCAGGCTGTTGAAGAAACACAGCCCTGATCAGAGAGATTCAGTAACAAGTGCAAAGGCTGGGATGTGGTCCAAATAGCCTGGTTCCAGGCAACAACCAGGTGAAAAACTGAAGACAGTCAGCCCAAGGCCCTTCCTCCTTGCTCAGGGGCTTCCATCTCTGTCTCCACCTGCCTCCCCATCTACCTGTGCCCCAGGAGAGCACTGCACCTCTTCCCCTTATCCCAGGATGTAGCAGAAATGTGACCAAGGTTGAGAGGAGCAAGGGACCAGTGTGTCTGTTTTGAGTGCAGTCATGTGGAGGGGAGCCTGGCTTTACCAGCAGATGCATGGACACCTAGCCTCTAGCCACACCTCCCATTTCGGCTTCTAATTCTGAGAATTGAACAGCCTAAGAACACCCCCTCCCCAAGCTCACCCTGGCCTGCGGAGAACTTGGCAGCCTCCTTACTGTCTGTTTTGTCTTCTCATCCGATAGAAATGCACAGCTGAGGGAGGCGGGGGAAGGGCCCAAGGCCTGAGTGTACCACCATGCCAGCTGTGATAACGGGCTGTGTGGATTTTCTGCAGCTCCCTCTGGCTGCTCAACCCAAGCTTAGATCAGGGAAAAAAAAAAAAAGCACGTGACCTGCCCCAGCTCAAGGTCCTTGAGGAGTGGGTAGGAGAATGCCAAGGTGAATTCTATGATTGACATGCCAACACACAGGCTGGGTGCCTGAAGACTGTCCCCACCATAAAGCAGGGCCAGAAAGGCTGCTGCCCTGGCAGTAGTTTTTTTTCAATCAGTGTCCCAGATGAAGGACACAAAAGGAATCGCTGTGGCAAATGGGAGCGGGAGGAGCACTAGGGAGCTGATGAAGGCCGTGAGGATCAGAGCAGGTCTTTTGAAGGCACGTGAGTGCTTTTTATTTTTCTGGCTGTGTCACGCACCATGTGGGATCTTAAGTTTCCCAACCAGGGATCAAACCCAGGTCTCCTGCACTGGCAGCACAGAGTCTTAACCACTGGACCTCCCAGGAGGGCTTGAACTTTAGGAAGTCTTTTCAACCGTGAAAAACAGAAGCAGTAAGAGGGGAAAGAATGAGGGAGCAGAAAGACCTTTCCCAAACATCTGATCCCTCCACCTGAGCTGTGACCACTCCTATCTGGGTGCTCCTAAAGGCAGCTGGCTGTGTTAGATCACCTCAAGCGTGATTTTTAAAAACTATATATTCTACTTTATAGATGGTGGATAGGGGAGGGTGGAATCAGGATAGTGTATTTTTAAGCAAGCTTTCCAGAATTTTGCCACCCAAGCTTAAGAAACAATGGTTTAGCCCACTGGTTTAACTTGTCCTAGTGGGCCAAACCCCGTATTTAAGCTAAAAAGCTTTACACAAAAGCTCAGAAAACAAAAAAACCCACACAGATGAAAAGCCTGAAGGTGGGGAGACAGTGGTTACCTGTAGGAAGAAGCAGGGAGCCTGGCTTTGGAGCCTGTTGGAGTAAAGAGAGCATCTTCAAATGGTAAAGGCTCAGTGGTAAAAAGAATTCGCCTGCCAATGCAAGAGATGAAGGAAACACAGGTTTGATCCCTGGGTCAGGAAGATCCCCTGGAGGAGGGCATGGCAACCCACTCCAGTATTCTTGCCTGGGAAATCCCATAGACAGAGGAGGCTGGCAGGCTGCAGTTCATAGGGTCATGCCTATGCATGCCAGGGCAGGGCCAGGCCACCCCCTGGCCACGAAGCAGGTCACTACAGCTTCGGCTCCTCTCTGGCCCAGGACAAGTACCAGAGGGACTGCTGACCCCACCTCCAGCATCCTTTAAGTCTGTCAGGATTCCAGGCAAATTCAGCTTCCTGAGAGAAGCCTTGCCCTACCAGGGCAGTTCAGCTGACACCACACTGGTAATTAACTACACTGAATCCTTAGTCCTTTGAATAAGGCCTTCCCTCCCCCTGGGGGGACGGGGCGGGGAGGTGGGGCGGGCAGTGCCTACTGTGGTGTTTCCAGGACACAGCATCAGGTCCAGCACAGGGCACACCCCCATCAAGACTCCACATGGTGGAGGGAAACGGCCCCCCCCCGCCCCGCCACGCTTACCTTCCCTCCCCAACAGGCAGCCCCTTAGAACAGTTGGAACAGCAATACGGTGGGCTTAGAGGGTGTCACTGGGACCTGTGAAAATCCTTCACAAATGACTTTTTGCTTTTACCTTCTCGAAACTGTCTAGCCTGGGGGCAAGTACCAGCAAACCAGTTAGTTAAATGACTCATTGACTTGCTAATGAGATTGCTCCTGGGCCAGTTAAAGGAGACAATCAAAAGGGAGGTCCCCAGGGAGAGAGTGAACAAGTTTGGCAAAATGTTGATGCTGGCTGGAGCCAGGTGATGGATGCCAGAGATGTATTACAATATTCTCTTACTTTTGTGGTTATTTGCAAATGTTCTTAATAAATAATGGAAATTTAAAAAATTAAATACAGGAAAAAGAGATTCCTCCAGGGACTGGCTTACACCAACTTTTCCAGGTTGAGGAGCCACTGCATTTCCGTACTTCTGGAAGTCCTCACTGTTGACATTTCCAGCAGTTTAATCTTCACTTTGTCACTTCAAGAATTATTTACTGAGCACCTACCAGATACCTGGCATTAAGCTAACACTTAGGACGTATGATAAATAAGACCAGGCTTCTGGAGTTTAGCGTTCTAAAAATCATTCAGAGCTTTCCTGGTGGCTCAGAAGGTAAAGAATCTGCCTGCAATGTGGAGACCTGGGTTCAATTTCTGGGTTGGGAAGATCCCCTGGAGAAGGGAATGGCAACCCACTGCAGTATTCTTGCCTGGAGAATCCCCATGGACAGAGGAGGACAGGACTGAGTGACTAAGCACGGCACCAGTGACTAAGACTCCGAACTCCCAATGCAGGGGGCCTGGGTTCAATCCCTGGTCAGGGAACTAGATCCCGCATGGAGCAACCAAGACCAGTCACAGCCAGATGAACCAATTAATTTTTTTAAAAAGGCCATCAGTCAATTCCAAATGCTGACCAGTCCCAGTGCTGTGGAAGCACAGAGCTCCTCTAGGAGTCAGGAGTCTCCTTGGTCAGGGGTGGGAGCAAAGGGGTCTGGGTATCTATCAGGGTGACAGGAACATGGGAGGCCAGGGATGAGGCCTGCTATGCAGACTGGTACAGCAGCCACCGAAGGGTTTTAAGTAGAGAAGTGACAGGCAGTCCAGGTTGAATCAGGGTAGGAGAGAAGCCATATTCCTGAAATCCTGGCTTCCCTGGTGGCTTCGGTGGTTAAGATTCCACTTGCCAGCGCAGGAGACGCCAGTTCAATTCCCGGGTCAGGAAGAGCCCCTGGAGAAGGAGATGGCAATCCACTCCGGTATCCTGACCTGGGAAATTCCATGGACAGAGGAGCCTGGTGGGCTACAGTCCGTGGGGCGGCAAAGAGACAGACGTGATTGAGCAGATGAACAACAACAGCAAATGTACAGGAACTGGTGAGACCAAACGAGCTGAGAAAGGGCTATAGAGGGAAACTCCTTAGAGAAAGAAGGATCCAGCTTGGAGAAATTCCGTGTTATCCGCCAGGAAATCTGGGGTGCCAGTGAGACCTTCAAGGGGTGTACAGCTGGCACTGCTTGGGATTCACAGTACAGTTTTCATCAAGAACGCCAATCGGGGGACTTTCCTGGTGGCCCAGAGATTGGGAGTCTGCCTTGCAGTGCAGGGGATGCAGGTTCGATCCCTGATCGGGGTAACTAAGATCCCACATGCTGTGAGGCAACGAAGCCCAAGCGCCACAAAGACTGAGTGAGTACTCGTGCTACAACCAAGACCTGATGCAGTCAAACAAATAAACATTAAAAAAAAAAAAAAGAATGCAGCACGGTCCAGACTGCTCCTTAACTCTCAGCCTGACTCTAGTGCAGGGTGGCCACCTCCAAAACCCCTCCCACCAGGGGATGCCGAGATCCAGCCGGCCCTTCTGCAAGCCTCTAGTCTGCAGCAGCTAATCCGTGTCCCAGACCTACACTTCTGTAACGCAGGGATCTGGGAGTGTGGCATCCGAAGGGCCCACGAGTTCTGCACAAGAACGGTTTGGTCCTATGTTTCCATTTTGGTCACAAGTAGCAGCGCCGTGGCCTCTGGCCACCTAGGTTTGCTCAACTCTGGAGCCAGGCAGTGCCTGTGTCTTCCTACTCATCCTTGTGCAGCCAGCAACACAGCATCCACCATTTGATATTAGTGCAGTTGGATGGAACCTCATTCCTTTTACATTTCTTTACCTTGGAAAACTGGTTATTTTACAGTTGTGTATAAGAGCAAAAGCAAGAAGCTTTTTTTCTTTAAAACCCAGTTTTATGTTTGTACATGCTTAAAGAATGTGATAAAAATTATTCAAGTCAACACTGTGAGGTAGGCAAATCCATGAAAAATATTTTCTTAAGAGAAGCCAATACGTTATTCAGGCTTGAGAAAGTATCCCTGATAAGAAGCAATTTCAATAAAGCGTGACAGGTGGTTTAGCAGCACAGGTAGAGGCACACTGGAATACACAGCAGTGGCCTCCACCCTAGGCTGGGAGTTCATGAGAAAATGCTTCGCCAGAGTAAGCCAGGCTCAAGAGAGGCCAAAAAGAAACCAAGGGAGATGGCCTGGAGGCTGCAGTTCAAGGGCCCAAGAGATAGGAGGAACTGGGCTTCGGGCAGAAGACTGGCAGGAGGCTTCCTAGGTAATCCTGGCTCTTAGGCGCCTGTCTTTGGCCTGTGCTGTTCTATATCCTGTGAGTTAAAGTCCACCTCTTCTGGGAGGCCTTCTGAGGCTCCAGGCCTGCTCAGAAGCCCTGCCCTTGTCTCTGCTGCCATCTGTCCCAGCGGTGATCACTTCTCCCAAACATCAGTAACCAGGTCTTCCCCAGCTGTCCCATCTCAGACTAAATACTGCCCAGGGTAGGCCTGTGTCTGGATCCCCTCCGGGGCCCCAGCTCTGCCCAGCATATAGCGCTTGTCGGTACAGAGGGTCTCGGAACTGCTGGGCCAGACCTGTGATCCAGGAAAGGATTAGAGGGAGAGCAGAAGCACCGCCCTTGCCAAACACCTTCCAGTAAGCCTTGAATTCTTCTCGGTCTCGCGCCCTGACCCACCATCACAGTGCTCCCAATGTCTCCCTTTCTCAGATGAGGAAACACAAAGCTCAGAGAGGAGGCAGCGACTTGGCCAAGGTCCAGGCTTCCTCTTGTGGAGAAGATGGGATCTGAGTCAGGGTCTGTAACTCTAGAGCCTTTCTCACAGACAGACTTCGATTAACCACTGCCCAGCGGGTATAAAGTCAGGTGACAGGAATTCAGAGGGCTTGAATACTCACCAAGAGGCTTTGTATAAGAGGGAAAACAGCTGGAAGATGTGGGAGGTTCGGAGCCGGGTAAGGGAAAGAGAGGTAGGGCCATGGGCTGGAGTAACGGGCCAGGAAAGAACAGGCGTGGAAGGGGAGGCGGCGGGCATGGAGGTGGGCCTTTGCTAGGCTGGGGGCCGGCTCTGGGTCGGTGTCTTACCTCAGCATCATGAAAACAACAAACACACCTGCAGGTCAGCAACAGGGACAATCCAAAGTAGCTAACTCCCCTCACTGACCAATAGTGGATATCAGGCTCCTTTGAGCATCTTCACGTTTGTGGTTTACAGAACACTTTCGCAGCCAGTTCTGAATCCCTTCCTCACAACAGTTCAGCCAGGCAGTCTAACCCCACTTTACAAACGGGAAATCAAAGTGTGGTTCACAACTCCTGCATGGCAGAATGGGGTTTTGACCCCAGAACCTCTCCCTTCTGCTCTTTCCTTCGCTGTGATTCCAACTCCTTTTTAACCAATCTGCAGATCACCAGCTGCCCCTGGAAACCAAACTGCCATCAAACCCCCAGTCCCGAAGCCCAGACACTCACTGCCTTTTCACCTTCTCTTGGTCTCCCGCATTAATGATGACACCCAGACATTAACAACAATTCCCTGTCTCTTCAGAACATTCCAGGATCTGAAATCTAACTGTGAAGTCTTCAGGCAGTTGTCTTCCCATGAGGCAGAGAGGCTGGTTATTCTCACCTGACCCAAGAAGAAACTGAGGCCCAGGGTGGGGAGGTGACCAGCCCAAGGCCACACAGCTGAGTCAGTGACAGGCCTGGGATGGGACCAGAACCTGAGTCTCCTGCGACCCCCTGCTTACCTGCAGCACCGACAGGTTGGTCTGTCCAGAAAGGCTCAGCTTCTCCTGCTCTGAGGGGTAGGCGTTGTAGCGGTGCAGGTACAGCCAGTCCCGGAGGATCTTCACTGACTCCTTGGGCAGGTTCCCTCTGCGCTTCCTCTTGCCTGCCAGGGAGAGGAGGCCTTCCTCCTCGCCCAGGTCACTGTCAGACATGGTGTCTAGGGGTAAGGCGAGACCCCAGGCAAGTCTGAAACAGGTGACAAAGGGAATGGGGACAATATTACCATGCGCTGCCTGTGACCCTTTTCTCAGCACACCATTAGAGCCTGGGATGCCAGAAATGGGGTAATCGAAACTCAGTCTCAGGCCACACCAAAGCCTGGGCAAGGTAGAGGAAGAGCCTTAAATGCCTCTGGTTCATCAGGCCAGAGAAAACGATGGGAACAAACGGCAGATCGTTGATAAACAGAACCAGACAGCAATGACAGCTACCACCGAAGCCTGTTTTCTGTGCTCTGCACTGAGCACTTCACATTTGTTATCTCATTCAGTCCTCACACATGCCCTTGCGAGGGAGACATTAACATCATCATCGTTTTATAGAAAAGAAAAACGAAGGCCCAGAGAGATTCAGAAAGTCATCCAAGATACTATGGCTGTTAAACAGTTACCATGGGACCCAGTAATTGCATGCCTAAAGTAGCTGGTTATGAAGATAAGTGAAAACCCATGTCCACACAAAACCTTGTACAACATTATTCATTAATAGTAACATTATTCATAATTGTCAAAGGTGGAAGCAACCCAAGTGTCCTCCAACAGATGTATGGATAAATGAAATGTGGTCTACCTGTAATACAGTAGAATATTATTCGGCTATAAAAAGGAAGTCTTGATACAGGCTACAGTATGCATGAAACTGCAAATATCATGCTAAGTAAAAGAACCCAGTCACAAAAAGCACATACTGTATGATTCCATTTTTACGAAATGTTCAGAATGGGCTGGAAGGGGATAGAAGAGTGATTGCTAAAGGGTACGAAGTTTCTTTTCCAGATAATAAAATCATTGATTTATTTCTTTAAATGTGTAAGCTGGGGACTTCCCTGGTGATACAGTGTGGATAAGAATCCGCTTGCTAATGCAGGGGAAACAAGTGTGATCCCTGGTCAGGGAAGATCCCACATGTCGAAGAGTTAGTAACTAAACTTGTGCACAACTACTAAGCCCATGCTCCCCAACAAGAGAAGGCACCACAATCAGAGGCCCTCGCATCACAACAAAGAGGAGCACCCCCCACCATCCAGGGCAGCTAGAGAAAGCCTGTGTGCAGCAATGAAGACCTAGTGCAACCAAAAAAATAAAAGTGCAAGCTGTATGGTATGTGAATTATACCTCAATAAAGTTGTTATGGGGAAAAAAAAATCTGACCTCCAGGATATGGTATGGAAGCACGGTTTGGACCCTGATAGCTTGCCCTGCCCCCATGCCTTCTTGCTTCCCAGGTCTCCTAAGACCCAGTGTGGAGTCGGGAAACTCTATCAATCTCCATACTCCTATAGCAATCCATGCAACATTTACTGGGTACCTATTGTATACCCTGCAGAAATGATGAATTATCCCTACTGGTTTTCTCTGACATCCTCCTTTGTCATTTAGCCCTTGGTCTGGTCCCAGAAATCAGTGCCTCAAAAATCCAGAAAAATGAGCAAAGGCTGGGCTCTGGTTCCTCCAGCTTGGCTGTGTGACCTGGGGCAAGCAACCTTCCCTCTCTGGGCTTGAGCTTCCTAGTCATCTGTCAATCGAAGGAAGGTGTTTCCCTAGACACTCCCAACTCAGTTGCTCATCACCCCCCCACCCCTCCAAAGTTCTCCTTCGAAAAGACAAGGAGAGATTTACATTTTTAAAACCAAAAGTTCCAGGACAAGCTGATGCCAGAATCTCAAGGCTCCTCCCTCCTCAGCCTTTTAACAGCTCCCTCGCAGTCTGGGCCAGCAGACTCTGGCATCTCCCAGGTTTTGTTTCCTCGACTTGGGCTGGAGCCCAGATATCTGGGCTGGCTAGGCCAGGCTTTCGAGGGAAGGGTCTACTCTCCCAGCCAGGCCACCTGGAGGTGAGACAGGCACTGGTGAGAGATGCCACTCCGCAGAGAGCACCAACAGCAGGCTGCGTTCTGAGGTCAGGTTTCTGAGGTTTACCTGGCCAGGTCAGTCGGGACCTGAGCTCAGGCAAGGATGCAGCCCTGGCAGGCTGGGAGTTTACCCGAGGTGATCTGCACAAATTCCACCCTGGCTGCCAGTCAAATCCCAGTCTGCAGGGTTCCAGTGGGTGGCCTGCGGAGATGACCCTGCACAGACTTCCCCACCGCAGTGTCTGCGCCTCAGCCATGATATACATCGACAAATACAGCAGACACCGTTCACAAACCCCAAGCCGGGAGGTTCGCCACATACACACCCCACACTCCCACTCAGCCTCACACCAGGCAACTCCTAACAGCACTCCGATAACTGGCACCAACCCATCGCTCGGCCCCTGGAACCGCCACGATTTCCACCGACAAATCCAGCAGGCACACAGTTTACAAATCCCACCTTCAGCACGAACAACTGGTACCACGTAACCAGTTCCTGGATATACGCCCACCCAAGAACTCCAAACGACTCACCCATCCACAAACTCTCAGACTGGGAAAACTCCCGACGGCATCACACCAGTGATCAGTTCTTACCCTCACTGGCCTGCTGCAGCACCCTCTGAACACAACAACCGGGACACCACTCCACGACGCCGGACCTGCAAGCACTCCCGCACCGACTTTCTGACAACTCCCTGCAGCTCGGCCGACACTCCCCCGGGCCGAGCCCTCGCGCGGCGTTCCCAACAGTTCACACAAAGCGCGCAGCCTCCCCCGCGGCCCAGACCCGAGTCGGAGCACATGGCTCCCGGGGCGGCGGGGGAATCGGCCTGCGCTCGGGGAACCGGCACCCCTCGCCGCCCACCCCCCACCCCGCCACCCTGCGTCACACTCGGCGCTTCGGCTCCCCGGCGGGTCCGCCACCCCCGTGGGGCGGGGGCTCGGGAAGAAAGAAAACTCACGTGTCTGTCCCGGGGCAGGAAAAAGTTTGGTTCCCACCCCCCTTCCCCCGCCGCTCGGCGCTGGCTGACTCTTCGGGGCGCGGGGCCGGCCGAGCCTGCGCGCTCGGCTTTGTGCTCCGAACTCGGCCCGGAGGGGGAGGGGAGGGGGCTGGGCTCCCACCTCCGCACCGCCCCCCCCCCACCAGCCCTGCGCCCAGACTCCATGTTGGCCGCCCCCTGCCCCGGAGACGGCGCGCTTCCCCCACGCCGAGGGAGGCTCGGCTCCGACTCGGCCTGCCCGAAGGACCCGGCGCGCACAAACTTTCTTCGGGTCGCCGGCCCCACGCGCCCCGCTCCCTTGGCCCGCCCGGGAGTGACAGATGCCTCAGAGACAGACTTTCCTTTGTTCCAAAGGAAAAGGGAACTCGCGCGGGCTCCCCGGCCCCCCCAGCTCCGAGACCTTCGCGCTGCCCCCACCCGCAGCTGTCACTCTCGGGGCGCCCCTCCCCGGCTCGGCCGCGGCGGGGGGCGGGGGGGGGCGACCGGCGGTTAGCAACGTGCACTTTTGAAACCAAACAAACCCGCCCCCCGCGCGCTCAACCCCGGCCCCGGGGCTGGGGCGGCCCTCTCCCGGGGTGGGATCCTCGGGAGCTGGGTCCCCCCCACCACCAAGGGGCCCCGAGCGAACTTCCTCCGGGACGGGGGGTAGGGCGCGAGAGCCGCGCCCCCCCGTACCCCGACCGGCCCCCACCAGCACACCGCAGTCGGGACTCACAAACACACCCGGGCTCACACACCCACAATCGCACGCGCTAGGACGACGCCCCCTCCCCCGCCCGGCCGAGAGAAAGAAACTTTCCAAGTTGTCCGCGCGCCCCCCCGCCCCCATCCGGCCCCCCCCCTCAACTCCGGCGCCCCGCACTGACTTTCCCCCAGCGGCTTTTCCGTCCACGCGGCCTCGGGCTTGGTCCCGAGCGTCCCGGCAGGGGGCGGGGGGCGCCGGGGGAGCGCGCCGCGTACCTGCCGGGCCTGACACTCGGGCCTGACAGCTCGCGGCTGGAAAGCACCTCGCGGCCTGACGTCAGATCCCCTCTCCTCCCCTCGGCGCTCCGCTCGCCCTCCCCCACCCGCCCGGAGGGAGAAAACAAACTTTGTGCGGAGCGCGGTGCGCTACGCCCACCCCCCGCGGGGCGGTCCCGCGGCGGCTGGGGGCTCGGCCCCGCCCACCGCGCCCGGAGGGGGCGGGGCCGGGAGGGCACCTTCTTCCTGTGCCCACCCCCGCCCGCAGGAATGCCGCATGGCCTCCGGAGAGGAGCGCTGGGGACCCTCCAGCCTGTCCTCTAGGTCGGGACGGTCCGCTTGGGGGGCAGGAAGTGGCCCGTTCCTCCTTTCGGAGAGCGTTTCCGGAGCGCCTACTGTGTGCCCCACGCTGGGGGGTGGGGGCCGTTATGAGGAGGAGAAGTCATGCAGATCCTAACGTTTGTTAGTCTGTTCCTCCACCGGGATCTCCCGCCGGCGGGTTGATTGTTGCCCTTGCTCGGAGAGGAAACTGAGGCCTAGTTGGTCCGGGGATTTACTGCCCGCCCCCCAACTGGTAAGGACTTCGGTCTGAATGTGACGCTAGTTCTGTCCTCAAGGTCTCCTAGAGTCGGGTAGAGGTCACCCCTCGGACACAACCCCAAAGCCCGTAGCCCTAGAGTTCATCACACTAGGGGCAGCCAAAGGGAAAAACAGCCAGTGTTTAAGGAGTGTTTGTAAGGCAGTGACATTAAGCGAGGCACTGCGTGTGTGTCACCCTCGGCTCTTGGCGGTAGGTGCTTATATGTCAGTCCTTGGTTTGCCCATGAGCGGTTCTTGGCCATTGCTTGTTACAGGGTCAACCAGTGTCATTCAGCCCAGGTGTGTCTATAGCGCAGGCCAAGCCCTTATCTGATTGAGACCGGCCCTTGAAGGAGGCAGACCACCTGAAAGCTCTCAGTGCTCGTGGCTGGTATCTTTTTCCTCTGCCCAGGACACCCAACTCCAGTATCTGTTCCTTGGTCTCCCCCAACCCTACCAGCACTCTTCCCTGCTCTTTGCTTTCTGTTCCACATACTGTGAAATAATCTGTTGACCAACCTGCTGGCCTTTCGGGGAGACTTTGTGCCCTGCAGAGCCTAGCACAGAGTCTAGCACAGAGTCAGCCTAGAAATGGGCAAGGCCTCTGCTGGGCCTCTGGTTCCTCATCTGGTCCCAGCTGATCTAAGACCCTTGAACTTGGAAATCATCCGCTTTGAAATGGCTTTTGATCTTAACTGCACTTTAACTATGGAGAACTCAGAACAAAGATCTAGTTTGCTCCCCAGGCCCTAAGCCCATCAGAGTGCTGATTAAATGATTGTTAAGGTGCACCTGGGTTCCCCCTTGAAGCCGGACCAACCTGCAAATGCTTAGAACCCAGTCGGCCACACTGCTCTCCTTGCTGCGATCGCCAGGGTGCCAGTACTGCTGCCCAGTGCTTCCATTTCAGATGGGGAAACGAGGGCCTGACTAGAGGCCCCAGACAATTTATTGGGGTGCTGTCCACAGCCTTCTGAGAGAGAAAGGGAGGTTTACATGAAGTCTCGGGTAAGAAAGGTAAAAACCTCAAGGCCCTGGTCACTAGGATCACAGAGGGGGTGGGGGCCTAGGTAAGGGGGACCTGGAAGGGGAAACAGCTGCAGCCAGGTGAGCCTGGCAATGTGACTGTTCCCAGCACTTGGCGACAAGCATTGTGCCGAGTGCATGGGATGACCCTGTGTATTCAGCCAGCGGCGGCCCCCTAGGCCAGTATTTCCCAGCTCTGTGCTACAGCAGGTATCAATCCATCAGAACGAAGGGAAGGGAGCAGCTCCTTCCTCCTTTTAGCCTGCAGCACAGCCACCTGGGAACCGAAAACAAAGCTGCTTCAGGAGCCCCTCCCCAGACTTCCTGGAGGGGGAGGGGGAGTCCGAAGGTGCGGGGCTGCTGGTAGTGTATCAAGATGGTGTATTGTAAACAAATTCCCCAGGTAAAGCCTAAGTACTCCTAGAGTTTGAGAATTACTGTACAATGTTTCTCAACTGGTAAGTACCAGAATTTATGTGCATCCTTTAAGCCAGGAAGTGTACTTCTAGGAATGTCTTGAGAAGTGCAACCATGAATGCTTACACAAGATTGTTCTTTGCAGCACTATTTACTTTGGTGGAAAATGTGAAACAACTCGCTGCCTCTCACTGGGAGCCGATTGCTTACAGTCACTCTGGGACCTCCGCACAGCAGTATGTGTACTGGGGTAAGTCTGAGCGCTAACCTAGGGGATGGCCTAGGCTTATTTATTATGTCGCTTTGTGGTGTCCTGGCACGAAGGGGGGTTGGGTATACTTGCTGATAACTTTCGTGGGAAAGCTTTTTCCAGCTGGGAGGTTATTTTGTCATTTTTCTCTCATCCAGTTTTGGGCCCTGCCCTGCTGCCTTTTTTCATGTACGGAAGAGCTGTGTCCTTGAGAGGGAAGGACTGGTATGGTGATGAACCTGGGGTCCTGACTCCTGGGACAGGTCTGGGGTGGAGCTTGGAGAGGAGAGAGAGGTGGGCGGGGCCTCAGAGCCCAGGCTAACCTGGCGGCCCCCAGGAGGCCATTTTAGGAAGAGTCCAGGAACTCAAGGGCCCTCAGGCTAGATAGAAAAGGGACTGGACCGGTTGCAGGAGGCAGGCCAGCCTCTGCACCTGAAAACCCAAATCGGAGGCTCGTTGGGATGGGGGTCTTTCTTGATTGTTCCTGTCTCTAGTGAACTTGATTGTTGCATAGGTTCAAATGAATGTCATGCAAATGTATTTCTCTTAAAGAAAAAAAAAAGGAATAAAAAAGGAACTTCCCTGGTGATCTGGTGGTTAAGACTTCCATGCTTCCAATTCAGGTTGCACCGGTTTGATCCCTGGTTGGGGAACTAAGATCCAACATGCTGTGGGCTGAGGCCCCAAAAATGAAAACAACAAAAAAGCCAGCCAGTACCTTTCTCACCTGTTAGTGTTAGTTGCTCAGTCGTGTCCGACTGTCTGCAATCCCATGGACTATAGCCTCTGTCCATAGAATTCTCCTGGCAAAAGTACTGGAGTGCGTTGCCATTTCCTTCTCCAAGGGATCTTCCCAACCCAGGGATCGAACCCAGGTCTCCTGCAATGCAGGCAAATTCTTTATAGTCCGAGCTGTCGATGGAAATGGGGAAAGGGACCAATATTCACCAGAAGCCAACATGAGCCAAAGTTACAGCCAGTGGCACAAAGGAGATGGGGCCCGGGGGGGTGAAAGGGGAAGCATCCAGCAAAGGCCAGGGTCAGTAAGTAACTCAGGAAACAGTTGTATTGGATCAGTTGAAGGGCCTTGAAGGCCGAGGTGAAGAATTTGGATTTGGCAGTGTGAGTAAGTAGGGAGCTCCTAAAGGTTTCTGAGACAGTGGCTGAGGAGAGGTGGGAAGAGATGGGAGGCAGGGTGATCAGGTGAGACAGATCTGGATAATTGAGACCAAACAGATGGCCACCTGTCTCAGGTCTAGGAGATATGTGGCTCTCTTCTCTGAGGTTCTGCATTTTCAGCTCCTGTGAATTTCAGGTTATCAACATCTTACTTTAAAAGCCTTGAAGTGTTTTGTTGAGCAGTTAAAATACAATTTGCTTTGTATTAGCTTTCTCCCAGTTGTTGGGTATTCACTCATCTAATTTTTCAAAAAGTACTTTTTTACTTTTGGCTGCTCTGGGTCTTAGTTGCAGCTCATCGGCTTCTCTCATCGTTGTACGTGGCTCCAGCTCTCTTGGCGCCAGTGGTAAAAAAAAACCCGTCGCCAGTGCGCATTCAGTAGCTCCGTCATGCAGCCGGTCAGTCAGTGCAGGAAATGTAAGAGACTCGGATTCAACCCCTGAGTGGGGAAGATTCCCTGGTGAAGAGCATGGCAACTACTCCAGTATTCTTGCCTGGAGAATCCCATGGACAGAGGAGCCTGGAAGGTTGCAAAAGGCCGGACATGACTGAAGTGGCTTAGCACACATGCACGCATGGGCTTAGTTGCCTTGAGGCGCATGGGATCTCAGTTCCTCCACCACAGATCAAACCCACATCTCCTGCACAGGAAGGTGGATTCTTAACCACTGGACCGCCAGGGAAGTCGCCTCATTCATCTAATTTTTGAGCATCCAGTGCCTTGACAGGATGTGCTTGAAGCTGGCGAACCCACCCCCTAGGTTGTCATGAAGGGTTTGCGCTGCAGCCCCCAGTAGTGGAAATGGTATGGGAATACTAGCCTGGTGATAGAGGCAAGTCATCCAAAGCCACTGAACCTCAGTTTTCTCATCTGTGGAAACATCTGGCTTTGGTGGGGGTCAGAGAAAATAAAGGCTGTGTAAAAACCCTTTTGTGAATAGCATCCAGCATTTGTAGAAGAGCAGATACCATATCAAGATGTCTTAGCTCTGCCTTCTTCTTTCTAGTGATTAATTAATTTATTTTTGGCTACTCTGGGTCTTCGTTGCCGAGTGTGGGTTTTCTCTATTGTGGTGCTTGGGCTTCCCACTGCATGGCTTCTCTTTCGGAGCTCAGGCTCAGTAGTTACGGCACTGGTTTAGTTGCCACACAGCATGTGGGATTTTCCCAGACCAGGGGTTGAACTCATATCCTCTGCCTTGGCAGGCAGATTCTTAACCCCTGGACCACCAGGGAAGTCTTCAGTTCTGCTTCTGACAGCTGTGCGGCATTTGACACTCCGAGTTCCCATTTCTTTCTCTTCGTCTGAGGAAATTGAGAGGGTAGGTCATGATAATCCTAAAGGTCTCTTCCTTCTTTGGCATTTTACCATCTAAGAGTTAAATGTTTTTGAAAGCAACATATTGTATATATAAATATCTGTTTGCCCATAGTTCAGGCAACACTGGGTTAAAGATTAGAACGCTAGATTAAGATTTAAAAAAATCTTTAAAATTGTTATCTTTTCAGAATTAAGTGGTGAGGAATATTACTTAAAAATTGTGTATGTCTGCATGACTTTAAGTGGTTTTCTAGTTACAGTTGATTATGTGATTTTCTTGTGCAGTTTGCATTTCAGAAGGTCCCCAAGTTACAGCATCTTAACTTGGGGATGTTGATGTGGCAGGGATGAGTCAATAACCTGTGGGGAGAAATACCACAGTCTCTTCTCTTGATGCCCTCTGGCTTCTAGCCAGGTTAATTAGCAAGTGTTCTGCTTTTAATTCGGGGATTGAAAAAAATCCCTTTCTATTTTTCTGGTAGTCGCTACCTGTAAACCTCTGGGTCGTACAGAAATAAGCCTCCAGAGCTGGCTGTTGTGGGGACTGGGAGACTTAATGATTATATTTTTTTCATTCTTTTTATTAGGGTCTCAGGTGATAGGATAGATGGGGATCAGATTCTATTTGGCATGCTTTCATCTTTTTTATACATGGGAACTTTCTTACCTCCTCAAGTATGTTTTACATTATAAAAGCAAATACACTGTGTTAATTATGGCAAGTTGAACAATGCAAAAGCACAGAAAGAGAAAATGAGTAACCTCCCCCTTATTCCCACCTTCCTGCATTAGCAGTGATAGCAGGTCTGTTTTCTTCCTCGCGTTTCTCCGTGTTCATGTAGACACATGCAAATATATACACACATCCTGAGAGGTGTTTTTCTCTCCCTCTTATTTAAATTTTTTCCTGATTGTCAACAATTGCAGTTAACATTTTGAAGTACGTGTCTTTGCAATTCTGAATGTTTTCTTAAATAGATTCTCTGGAGTGGAATTACTGGGACGAAGAGTTGGTGTGCGTATTTGTAAGGCATGCTAACGAAGTGCTCTCCTTAAGCACATCTGTAGTGTTTGAGTGCTTGTCTTACCTTGTCCTTAGTCCTTAGTGTTAGCAGTTTTGTGTTAATCTCTGCTCATTTGATGGCTGAAGAATCGTCTTTGGTTCTTGTAATCTGCATTTACAAATAATCTGTTTTGCCTGTGCTGGGTCTTTGCTGCTGCGCATGGACTTTGTGTGGTTGCAGTGAGCAGAGGCTGCTCTAGTTTCGGTGCTCGGGCTTCTCGTGGCGGCTTCTCTTGTTGCAGAGAATGGGCTCCTCTAGGGCACGTGGGCTCAGTAGTTGTGGCCCATGGCGTGAGTTGCCCTGAGGCACGTGGACTCTTCCCGGGCCAGGGAATGAACCCCTGTCTGTGCATTGGTAGGTGGATTCTTGATGTTTGTCCTTTAAGGACCCTTACTTGCCTCTGTCTCTTCCAAGGCCCTGAAGAGGTCCTATGTTTCCATAAAATGTACAAATTAAGCAATCGCCCTTGTAATCACTTAAGGGTCTTCCCAGGTGGCTCAGTGGTAAAGATTCTGCCTACCAGTGCAGGAGACTCAGGAGATGCGGGTTCAATTTCTGGATGGGGAAGATTCCCAGGAGGAGGAAGTGGCAACCCACTCCAGTATTCTTCCCTGGGAAATCCCACGGACAGAGGAGCCCCGAGGGCTACAGTCTATAAGGTCACAAAAAGTCAGACACGACAGCACGCATGCAATCACCTAAGACCACTGTCTTATTCCACCATGACCTCCCTCCTCACTGTTCCCCTTGTTCTAAGTGGCCTTCTGTTGGCTCTGGACATTGTTTCGGATCTACCTAAAGGTTTAGTTAGAATGCGTTTGCATGCTTGTGTGCTTAAGTCACTCAGTCTTTTAGCCCACCAGACTCTTCTGTCCATGGAATTTTCCAGGCAAGAATACCGGCATGGGTTGCCATTTCCTCCTCCAGGAAGTCTTCCCGATCGGAAGATCAAACCCTCGTCTCCTGTGTCTTCTGCATTGCAGGCAGACTCTTTACCCTCTGAGCCATTGGGGAAACCCAGAAGGCATTTAAGCTGGGTTTATCTAGTTATGTGATTTGCAGTCACTTCCGCCAACAGTTCAAATACTGATAACTGTTCTGGTAGAGGGAAGGCTTTCATGACACAGCGTTACAGGAACAGAGGCATTAATAGTAGCACCATATAAAGATGTCCTATAGAATCCACACCAGAGGTACCTAAGTAAAGAAAGATATGACAGGGTTTGAAACCTCCAGTCAGAAGCTGGTCTGAGGCAAATTCTTCCAATCATGGAGACCGTGAAAATGGAAGCAGAGGGCTCAGTTTTTAACCAACACTTATTAAAAATGGAAATTTTCTTCTGCCAAGAATGTGCTTAATGCAGTGTACACAGTTAAAAGTGTACACATCAGAAGAAAAACTGAGTCATCTTTACTTTCTCTATATAAAAATTGTATTACAAAGCTATTACCATAAGGCCAAAGAAAGTGCCCCCAGGGACTTCCCTGGTGGTCCAGTTGCTAAGACTCTGCACTCCCCATTCAAGGGGCCTGGGTTCAATCCCTGGTCAGGGAACTAGATCCCACACCCTACAGCTTAGACCCTGTATGCTGCAGTGAAGACTGACAATTCCACATGATGGAGCTAGAACCCAGCGGCAGCTGAATAAGTAAATAAATGTGTTTTTTTTTTAAGTGCCTCCAGGGACTTCCCCGGTGGCTTAGTGGTGGAGAATCCGCCTGCCAGGGTAGGAGACATGGGTTCGATCCCTGATCTGGGAAGATCCCATGTGCCAAGGAGCAACTTACCCCATGCGCCACTGCTATTGAGCCTGTGCTCCGCAACAAGAGAAGCCGCCACAATGAGAAGGCCTGTGCACCGCAGCTGAAGAAGAGCCCAAAATAATGAGAAGGCCTGTGCACCGCAGCTAAAGAGAAGCCCAAGCAGCAACAAATGCCCAATGTAGACAAAAATAAATAAATAAATAAAATTATTTAAAAAAAGAGAAGATTTTTTAAAGTACCCCCAAAAGTAGGAAAAAAACTACTTTTGTGATAGTGATATTTGTGATATGATATTTGTTAGTTGTTTAAAAATTTGCAGTTTACCATCTTTTTTTCTCATTTTGAATACAGTCATATTTGTGCCAATTTTATATATTTAATATAACATATTTTTCTTAATAAAGACCCCCCCCCCCCAAATTACATAAGTTTCAGTTCTGACAAAACCCTTATGTGGCTTCAACCGTTAGGATGAATATATTGCTAGAGATTAAGCCCTAACCCCACAAGAAGACGAATAGTGTCTGTCCTCTCTGTTGCTGCGGTTTAGATGCTCGGTCGTGTCCAATTCTTTGCAGCCGCATGGACAGCAGCCTGCCAGGCTCCTCTGTCTGTGGGATTCTCCAGGCAAGAATACTGGAGTCATTTCCTCCTCCAGGGCATCTTCCTGATTTAGGGATCGAACTCATGTCTCCTGCTTGGCAGGTGGATTCTTGACCACTGTACCACCTGGAAAGCCCTTTGGAAATGAAATTTCTTGCCTTTTGCTCTGATTTTGACACGGAAATAAAACTTTTGAAGGGAATGTTGATTACTTGCAGTCTGTTCATCACCTTGCCTTTTTCACTTAACAGTATATCTTAGAGGCCTTTTCTCTCTTCATATGTGAAGAGATCCCTTGTTCTTTTCAGCAATTAGCTCTTAAATATATATACACACACACACACACACACACACACACACACACACACATTTACTTATTTGGTTGCACGGGGTCTTAGTTGTGGCATGTGGGATCTAGTTTCCTGACCAGGGATCGAACCCAGGCCTCCTGTGTTGGGAGCTCAGAGTCTTAGCCGCTCAACCACCAGGGAAATCCCACAGCAGTTACCTCTTATTTCTTTGTGTAGATATACCATATTTATCTTAGTGGTGTGCTGTGGATTGTCATGTGGGTTGATTCCAGTATTAACTGTCACAAACAAAAATGCAGTAAGGACCCTTGTATACATCTGTCATCTCTCAGAGTACAGTTGTAGGAAAAACTTTGAGAATTTGCACTCCCATGAGTGTATGGGAAAAATTTAGGGTGGAAATAAGTTTTCTTTGGATTTTTTTTTTTTGAAGAATATATGTAAGATAAAACTTACCATTTTCAGGTGTGGGGTTCTGTGGTGTTAAATACATTGACATTGTTGTATGGCCATCACCACCATCCATTTCCAGGACTTCATCTTCCCAAACTGAAACTCTGCACCCATTAACTGGTAACTCCCTATTCCCTGGTTTCCCCAGCCCCTGGCAGCCACCATTTCACTTTTTGTGTCCACGAATGTGACTCCTCGGATACCTCATAAAAGTGGAATCCTACAGTGTTTATCTGTCTGGGTCTGGCTTATTTCACCCAGCACAATGGCCTCAAGGTTCATCCCTGTTGGAGTGTGTGTCCAAATGGCCTTCCTTTTTTAAGGCTGCATGATACTTTGCTTTGTGTATATGCCACGTTTTCGCTTATCCGTTCAGCCATCCATGGATGCTTGGGCTGTTTCCGCCTTTCGGTTATTGCGAATAGTGCTGGTACAGACACGGGTGTGCAGGAATCTGTTGAGTTCCTGTTTTCAATCCTTTTGAGTAGACACCCAGAAGTTTCATCAGGTCTTGAAGGCATCACTCTTTCAGTATTGCAGTTGGGAAATCCCAAGTCATTCTGAATACTGAGACTTTGCGTGTGACCTACTTTTGCTTCTCTAGAAATTTCTAGAATGTCCTCTCATCCTGGACTTTCCTGATTATATGCCCTGATATGAATCTGTTTCTGTTTTTTTCCTGTTGTGCTGAGGGTTCTGGGAGTCAAGCGGGGGATGAAAACTGGGGGGAGGGGTGGACTCAGGGGCGGGTGGGTCTCACCACGTATTATTATGAGCTCCGTGCCTCACTGGCAGTGTTCCCGGAGCTGAGTAGAAGAAGAAGGCTGAGGATCTGGACATCTTCAACAGTTAGTAAATGAAGTTTTGTGTAATTCCTCTTGTTGGTATCTTCTCAGTCTCCTGTGTCTAGTAACTACCTGTCCAGGGACCTTCTTCCACATTCGAAAATAATTCTGACCTGCCTAAAAATAAATTTCTGATCTGCCAGGGTCTGGGTTGTAGCCATGGTGGGCAGGGAATAATATAGGGAAGGGATCTAAGAGTCTACTATTTGATATATTTAAGCTGCTTTATTGACTATGCCAAAGCCTTTGACTGTGTGGACCACAATAAACTGTGGAAAATTCTGAAAGAGACGGAAATACCAGAGCACCTGACCTGCCTCTTGAGAAACCTATGTGCAGGTCAGGAAGCAACAGTTAGAACTGGACATGAAACTGGTTCCAAACAGGAAAAGGAGTACGTCAAGGCTGTATATTGTCACCCTGCTTATTTAACTTATATGCAGAGTACATCGTGAGAAATGCTGGGCTGGAAGAAGCACAAGCTGGAATCAAGATTGCTGGGAGAAATATCAATAACCTCAGATATGCAGATGACACCACCCTTATAGCAGAAAGTGAAGAAGAACTAAAGAGCCTCTTGATGAAAGTGAAAGAGGAGAGTGAAAAGTTTGGCTTAAAGCTCAACATTCAGAAAACTCAGATCATGGCATCCGCTCCCATCACTTAATGGGAAATAGATGGGGAAACAGTGGAAACAGTGTCAGACTTTATTTTTTTAGGCTCCAAAATCACTGCAGATGGTGATTGCAGCCATGAAATTAAAAGACGCTTACTCCTTGGAAGAAAAGTTATGACCAACCTAGATAGCATATTCAAGAGCAGAGACATTACTTTGCCAATAAAGGTCCGTCTAGTCAAGGCTGTGGTTTTTCCAGTAGTCATATGGATGTGAGAGTTGGACTGTGAAGAAGGCTGAGCGCCGAAGAATTGATGCTTTTGAACTGTGGTGTTGGAGAAGACTCTTGAGAGTCCCTTGGACTGCAAGGAGATCCAACCAGTCCATTTAAGAGATCAGCCCTGGGATTTCTTTGGAAGGAATGATGCTAAAGCTGAAACTCCAGTACTTTGGCCACCTGATGCGAAGAGTTGACTCATTGGAAAAGACTCTGATGCTGGGAGGGATTGGGGGCAGGAGGAGAAGGGGACGACTGAGGATGAGATGGCTGGATGGCATCACGGACTCGATGGATGTGAGTCTGAGTGAACTCCGGGAGTTGGTGATGGACAGGGAGGCCTGGCGTGCTGCGATTCATGGGGTCGCAAAGAGTCGGACACGACTGAGCGACTGAACTGAACTGAAGCTGCTCTTTGGAGAAGGAAATGACAACCTACTCCAGTGTTCTTGCCTGGAGAATCCGATGGACAGAGGGGCCTCGCAGGCTATAGTCCATGGGGTCGCAGAGTTGGACATGACTGAGCGACTACACAGCAAGCTGCTTTTTAAGCCTTCTGCTGCAAATTTTTCCTCCTGTAGCAGCCCTCTCTCCCAACCTCACCTTTATGCCCCCTTCTAGAGGTGCCACTAACTTCTGAGTCTTTTGGGAGATTCTGTGGTATAAATCAGGTTAAATGTTCACCTTTTCTTACTGCCTGCTTGGTTTTGCCATCTGATAATACTTGCCCATTTACTTTCTACCCCAACAATTTTGTTGTGTGGTCCCTTCTCTTTCTTGTAGGGTTATGCTGTCGTGTTTTTTTTTTTTTTTTTTTCACCACACAGCTTACGGGATCTTAGTCCTTGACCAGGGATTGAACCCATGCTCTCAGCAGTGGAAGTGCAGAATTGTAACCACTGGACCACCAGGGAACTCCTGGTTTCTTCATTTTAAAAGTAGAGTTTCAAGAGGGAGTCTAGTGGCATACCTGTGATAAATCCACCATCTTCAAATAGTTTTTTCCCCAAACGTCTCCCTAGTGATCCCAACGCCCTGTGTTGACTAGTCTACCTTTCTGCCTCTGGGCTGAGATGCTTGCCTTTGTCCTGCGCCAAATATAAAGTCCCATTTGTCTGTGGATCCTATTCCGGAGCTTTTTCTTCTGTTTCAGCAGATCTTTTAATTTATTTTTTAAACTTGAAAGTAGTAAAAAAAAGAAAATTAGTAGAGTTTTTGTGGGATGGAAAAAGAGTTCTTTGAGTTGTTTATTTTATTTTCCAAAGGCATTGTCATTTTTTTTTCTTGGCCGCACCATGAGCATTTGGGATCTTAGTTCCCTGACTAGGGATTGAACCTGCACCCTCTTCAGTGGAAGCATGGAGTCCTAACTACTGGACCGCCAGGGAAGTCCCTCAACAGACCTTTATTAGCACATTTAGTAAAGGGAGACAGGAAATAATGTCAGAGAGTGATAAGTACTAGGAAGAAAAATAGAAAGTAAGAGAGAGAAAGAGGTTGAGTTACTGTAGATACCAGCAGAGGAGTGATGATGATGAGTGGAGTCTTTAATAAAGTGGAAACTCCAGCCACACTTGGATCTGTAGAGAGGGGGATGTTGTGGGCAGAGGAAATACCCAGAGCAGAGAGCCTGAGACAGAAATGAGCTGGATGAGCTGGAAGAATAACAAGACCAGTGTGGCTGGAGCCCTGCAGGCAAAGGGGAAAGTGGTACCTCGGCCTAGATTTCGCAGGGCCCGCTAGACCACGGCAGAAAGTGTGTACTTCCCCCCTGCACCCAGTGAGTGTGGAGAATAGAAGAAGGGAGATGCAGACATCCTGACATGTTAAAACAAGGCTGTGGTGGTTGTGTAGAGAACGGACTATGGGAGGGGGCAGGAGTAGCAAGCGACACTTGGGCTGTTGTCAGCGAGAGAGTGGTGACCTGGACTAACTAGGTGCGGTGGACAAGGTGAGAAGCTGCTGCTTCTTGAATATATTTGGAAGGTAGAGGCAGCCAAACAGATGGGCTGAAGGACTGATGTGGATGGAAAGGAAAAGAGAGACCTGATCAACTAGAGGAGTGGCGGTGATTAATGGAGCTTGACCAGGTACTTGACACAGATCCTTTTGTTAACTTTTCATAACCCTTTGAGAACAATGATGTCTTTTTGAAGAGTATAGGAAATGGAGGCTCAGGTAGTTTAAGTAACTTGCCTGTGATGACACTCTGGTCATTGGAAGAGATAGGATTTTATTTCTGTAAGGTCAGTAGTAAAGTCCCCTTCTCTTTCTGATTCTAATAATTTTGTGACTTTTCCTTTTTCGTCTTGGTCAGCTTAGCTGAGGGTTTGTCAAATTTTACAGTCTTTTCAAAGAACCTACTTTGGGTTTTGTTAATTTTCTCGAATGTTTTTCTAGTCGCTTTCATTAATTTCTGCTCTAGCCTTTATTTCTTTTCTCCTGTTTGATTCAGTTCCATTTTTTCCTCTTCCCTTCTTTTCCTGTGTCTTAAGATAGAAGGTTAGGTTGTTGATTCGAAATCTTTCTTCTTTTTTTTTTGGCCATGCTGTACCGCTTGCAGGATCTTAGTTCCCTAGCCAGGGATGGAACGCTCACCTTCAGCAGTGAAAGCCTGGACCAGCTTCCCATATAGGAAATGGGAATAGCAGCGCTGTCTCCTCTGAAGGCTGCTATGAGAGATAAAATAATGAAATGCTCATGCTGTGCTCTGCCTAATGCTTGGCAAATAGGGAAAGTAACACACACACAAATCTTCATTTTGTTACATTATATGACTTCTTTCAGTTTTCTTTTTATTTGTTTGCTTATTTATTTATTCGGCTGCCTTGGGCCTTAGTTGTGGCACCCAGGATCTTCACTGCATCATATGGGATCTTTCCTTGTGGTGCATGGACTAGCTCGTTGCAGCGTTTGGGTTTAGATGCCCAGCTCCAGCTGGAATCTTAGTCCCCAACCAGGGATTGAACCTGTCTCCTGCATTGCAGGGTGGATTCTTAACCACTGCACCACAAAGGAAGTCCTGACTTCTTAAAATTTTCTAATCTGTATTTCACAAATCATTGTGTATGTCTGTGTTTCATATGGGAAAGACTAGTAAATCAGTAGCAAGAGAGTACCTATTTTTTGCATGGAATAGCAAGAAGCATCACAGAGCAATCTGTCATTTTTGGGAGGGAGCCAAGTATGTGTCCACGCAAAAACTTGTACATGAATGTTCATTGCAGCCTTATTCATAGTAGCCTCAAACTGTAAGCAACCCAAATATTTATCAGCGGGTGAAAGGCTAAATAAATTGTGTTATAGATCCTCACAGTGGAATACTACTCAGCATTGAAAAGGAACTGCAGGGACATGCAGTAACATAAAGGAATCTCAAATATATGCCACGTGAAAGGAGCCAGTATTGTATGGCCTATTCATTTAAAATTCCAGGAAAGGAAAGAAATCTATAAAAAAAAGTGGATGAATGGTTGTGTGAACTAAAAGGGCTCAGCCAAAAAGGGGAATGAGCAAACATTTGTCAAAATTAACTTTATTTTTGCACTTAAAATGGATAAGTTTTATTTGAAACAAAAACAGGACTTCCTTGGCAGTCCAGTGATTGAGAATCTGCCTGCCAATGCAGGGGACATGGGTTCGATCCCTGATCCTGGAAGATTCTACATGCCACAGAGCAGCTAAGCCTGTGCACAGTAGCTAAGCCTGGGCACAGCAGCTAGAGAGTAGTCCTTGCCTGCCCCAACTGGGGAAAGCCATCACGAAGCAATGATGACTTAGTGCAGCCAAAAATAGATAATTTAAAACCAGAGACGAAAAACTGTGGGACACAGACAAAGCAATAGTAAAGAGAAACAAGTGCAACAACAATAAATGGTTAAATTTAATCATACATTAAATTTAGTTGATCAGTAGCTTACATATACAGTGAAACCATGTTCTGTTTTCACTGGGTTGTAAATCTGCTTTCTCATCATCCCAGTTGGGGACATTTTACAGCTCAGCATCTGGGTAAACAAAATCCTTCTAGGCCCAAGTACCCAGTGGTAAAGAATCCATCTCCCAGTGCAGGAGATGCAGGTTTGATCCCTGGGTTGAGAGGATCCCCTGGAGAAGGAAATGGCAACCCACTCCGGTATTCTTCCCTGGAAGATCCCATGGACAGACGAGCCTAGCAGGCTGCAATTCATGGGGACGCAAAGAATCTGACATGACTTGCGACTAAACGGCAACCTTGTGCCTCATAGTTTCCCTGTAGTGGAAGTGGATTCCTTTTATTCATTTTTGGCTTCGCTGGGTCTTCTTCGCTGCACCCAGCAGTGAGCAGGGCTCACTAGTTACAGTGAGCAGGGCTATTCTTTGAGGGGCTGGCTTCTCATTGCGGTGGCTTCTCTTGTTGCAGAGCATGAGCTGTAGGGTGTGTGAGCTTCAGTAGTTGTGGGGCACAGGCTTAGCTGCCCTGCAACATGTGGGATCTTGTCGGATCAGATATAGAGTCCATATCCCCTTCATTGGCAGATGGATTCTTTACCCCTGGTCCACCAGGGAAGTCCCATGAATTCCTTTCTTAAGGGAGAATTTATATCTGACTTGTATTTCTTTCTCAAAAATGAGATGTGCTTATATGCTGTGTCTGTAAGTCTCTGTCCTGAAACATTCCAGAGGAAGAACGTGCTGGAGGGTTTTGCCCAGGGCAGTGACATGGTCCCATGTATTAATACAACTGGAAATTGCCCTGTGGATGGAGGAGAGGCGCGTTTCGAGAGAATCAGAAAGGCTGGTTAAGAGGCTCAGTGTGGTTCATGGATCTGTATGCTTCAATGTATGCATTTTTCTATATATACGTTTTGTGCTTGCATGCAAAGTCGCTTCAGTCATGTCCAACTCTGTGCGACTCTATGGACTGCAGCTCACCAGGCCCCTCTGTCCATGGGATTCTCCAGGCAAGAATACTGGAGAGGGTTGCCATTCCTTTCTCCAGGGGATCTTCCCAACCCAGGGATCGAACCCATGTCTCTTACAGCTCCTGTATTGGTAGGTGGGTTCTTTACCACTAGCGCCATCTGGGAAGCCCCGTGTATAAGTTACACTTCCTTTTTTAAAACATGAGGACAAAGAAATGTCTCAGTAGTCCAGATGAAGTCCAGCGATCAGAGGAAGAGGCTTCAGGTCAGTCTGACAGTGGGACCAGTCTGGGGACTTGCATGGGATTCTGGTTGCAGAACTGACAGGGTTTGAGGGGAGATTGCACAGCTGAGAGGAGGCACTGGGGGAGGGACGGGAGGCCAGGAGAGGAAGGAAGCCAAGTCGCACCGAAGCACTGAGGAGCGTTTCTGAGTGGGGCTCAGGGGTTCTGACCCAGTGAATCAACTCACTGTGTAGCTCTGCGATTCTGCCAGGATGGGGGGCAAGAAGAGACCTGGACCCCATGGTCAAATGTCATGGTTCAGTGGGGAAAGACGACAGCCTTCCTGGACCAGTGGGGGACGGCGTGGAGGGCCTTTGGGGGAGGAAGTAGACATCGCTTCCTGACCCCTCCATCATACCTCCTGTTCGCCTCCCAGATCTGAGCGTGGGGATTAATAACGAAGTGATGGAGCTCTCACCCACCTGGGTGTGATGTAAATTCCAGTTCTGAAGTTCCCTAGCTGTGTGACCTTGAACAGGTTGCTTAACCTTTTTGAGTCTCGATTTCCTCACTTGCAAAATGAGGATAATATCCTATTTGCTCTCATAGAATTTTCGTCTCCTCTTCCCCTTCCTAAAAAAACTGTATTTACAATTTCCCTGCTGCCTTGTAATATGTCTGTATTGTAGATGGACAGAAATGGTACTCAGGGTGGTTCTTGGGTTCCTGGGTGAAGAATTCCTTTATTTCAGCTTCTGAGGGCTCCATGGACCCAGGGCCGCCAGTCCCTTGAGCATCTTAGAACAGAAGCAACTCTGAGGGGGCAGCAGGCAGTGGAGGAAATCAGAGGGGCTGGAAATGGAACTCTCTGGGTGACCGTGGGCGACCCCTAGTGGGAAAGTGTAGCAACACACAGCATGGCTGCAAGGATGCGTTTTGCAGCTTTCTAACAGATTTTGCTGATAATATATGCTTTTGCTGCAGGTACCAGGTGGAATGCATTGTAGCTTGCTTTTTATTCACTTGGATGCAGCCCTGATGTCCTCATTTACGCCATTGTATGTATGGAAGGCGGTTTCCTTTACTGGCAAATCTGGTAAATCTTGTTATTTATATCACTATTTTCCTTAGCTTTTACGGTTGTTGTCCTTTCAGAGCTTATGAATTCAAAGGACTTTAAGATCACATTCAACGCATGTATTTAAGATTCATTTTATGGTGTTTTTAAGATTCATTTTATGCAATAATTTAAAAGTAGCACTTTATGTACCAGGCACTGTTCTATGTATAAGTTTATTTAATCCTCATAATGACTCTATGAGGTGCATATAATTATCCTCATTATTTTTTTGGCTGTGGTGCAAGGTATGCGCAATCTTAGCTTCTCACCCAGGAATGGAACCCACGCCTGCTGCATTGGGAGCTCAGTCTTAACCACTAGACCGCCAAGGAAGTCCCTGTTATCTCCATTTTATAGTAGAGAAACTGAGCCGTAGAGAGGACAGATAACATGCTGAAATTCATGCTATTAATAAATGGCAGAACCAGGATTGCAACCTAATTTTGTTCTCTTAATTATTCTATTATATTACCTATGACCTCAAAATTATTTCTCCAAAGCTTTCGTAAAATTGGGGTCATCTTTTGTATCTTATAAGCCAATAAATACGGTAGTAATAGGCTGACCACCTTAACCTCTAGTCTGAGTCTTGGTTCTTCTTCACAGTGACCTTGGATCCCCTATATCATAGATGATCCCCTCATCTATAAAACAGGGGTGGGCATGTGAAGAATTATATGAATTTTTTTTTTTTTTGAAATTAAAAAACATTTTGGCTGTGCCGGGTCTTTGTTGCTGTGTGTAGGCTTTCTCTCCTTGCGGCGAGTGGGGACTGCTCTTCATTGCGGTGTGCTGGCTTCTCATTGTGGTGGCTTCTCTTGTTGCAGAGCATGGGCTCTATGCTCGAAAGCTCTAGAACATAAGCTCAGTAGCTGTGCTCGGGCTTAGTTGCCTTCGGCATGTGGAATCTTTCCAAACCAGGGATCAAACCCGTGTCCCTTGCATAGGCAAGTTTCTTAACCAGTGAAATGCCAGGGAAGTTCCCTTATGCTGGTTTTAAAATCTTATGCACATTTTAACATTACGTTTAGGTTATTAGGTGCTAGCACTCAATCTGTTTCTCCTTTCCTCACCCCACACATTGTTTTTCCCTCCCCACAACCAGGGACGAACCTGGGCCATGACAGTGAAAGGGCCACCTCCTAACCACTAGGCCCCCAGGGAACTCCCCCAGACATTGTTTTTAGTACCTGTCTGTGTTGATGCAGGAACGTTGATTCGTTGCATCGGAATGCTGCGTGGTATTCCACATCCCGCGTCTGTCACATTTCTTATCCCTTCTCCTTGTGACAGGTGTGGGGCTTCTCGGGGTCTCTCCAAGGCCCTGCTGCCATTTGTGCGGGGGCAGTGGACATGGTGTCCTGCCCCTCTGGGCTTGCCCCCAGTTTCTCTGGGAGATGTCTATAGCTGGGGAGTTTCTGAGCCAGAGGGGCTTCACTTGTTCACAAATGCTGGCAAATGCTGTCCTGCGTGGGGGACCAGTCTGTTCCCTATCAGCCAGTGTATGGGGATTCCCCCTCCTCTCCATCTTTGCCAGTGTTTGGTATTATCTGTGTCTCTGATTGGCAATCTGACAAGTATCAAGTGGTCTCTTTGCTTTTGGAACACCAATGAGGTTGATAGATGTTTCTTGTTGGTTGAAATTCCCTTTCTGTGAGTCTCCTGTTTATACACTTTGCTCATTTGTCTATTAGATTCTACAACTTTTTCTTTTAGATATTAATTCCTTGTTTCATTTTAATACAGTAAAAATGCACCATTTCTAAAAAATGAGTTTTACTAACACAACATTGTAAATCAACTCTAGTGGCATAAAATAATTTTTTTTAATTAAAAAATGAGTTTTAAGGAATTCCTTGGCATTCCAGTGATCAGGACTCTGCTTTCACTGCCAAGGACATGGGTTGGGGAACTGAGATGCAGCCAATAATATAAAACATGTTTATTAAGTGTTTGTATTTCTTCTGAGATTTTTTTTTTCATATTATTTGCCCATTTTTTCCCTACTGACATGGCTTTTTTTTTTTTTTTTTTTTGGCTTGTAGGGATCTTAGTTCCCTGATGAGGGATTGAACCCTGGTCCTGGTAGTGAAAGTGCCTGAGAGTCCTAACCATTGGACCACCAGGGAATTCCCTTTTTTTTATTGAATGATTGAAGTTCTTTTTATACGATAGTGTCATTAACTTAAAAAATTAATCATGCTACAAATACTTTCTCCCCATCTGTACTCGGTTTTAACTTTGCTTACAGTTTCTCTAGCCTTACAGAAACATTCAGTCTTCATCATTTTACATCCACTGGTCTTTGTGTGCGTCTCTTCAGAGTTTTGTCCCAGACATTGCAACTTTTGGGGTCCTTCGCCATTACCTCTAAATGTTGCCTTGTAAGAAATAAAACAGCTGCTGCTGCTGCTGCTTTTCTAAGAGGCTGCTGTGAGATGGTAATAAATTAACCAGTGAAACTCGCCTTCCTCTTGGGTCGTCCGTCTGTGCCACACGCATTCCTGTTCCCGGACTTTTGTTCAGATTGTCTCCATGCCTTGCAGTACCCTCTTCCTTAGCGCTTTCTGCAACTTCCTCCTGGTCCTGCCCTTCCACACACAGAACACTTCCCTCTTCCCGTCACCAGGGTTCCTTCAGCACCCCCCAGCTCTGAAACCAGTGAGGCTGCACTGGTTCCAGCCTGCCACCCCTGGGTGTGAGTCTTTCTTTCTGGGGTGGAGGGGGAGGAGGCTTGTGGCTCAACGGAGGGGGGGGGGGTTGAGACCAAGGAGGTTTGTTCCTGACCCCACGTCCCCGCCTTCTTCCAGGAAGGCCTTTGGTACCACAGTGGCTCCGCCGAGAGACCTGGACCCTGGTGTCCGGCCTGTGTGGCCAGTGCTCTGGGAGTCCCGGGAACTGGTCCCAGTGAGTGGGTAGCCAAGCTCAGTGTCAGGTTGGGATGAGGATTGCTCAGGGCCCACAGTCTGGGGTCAGAGTCAAGGGTATGGTGTGGTTAGGACTGAGTCTGGGGAGCATTTGGACCCTTTTGGAACTCGTTTGGGGCTGGCTCCATCTAAAGTTGACCTCAGGGAGTTGTGGGGCTCAGTTTGGAGGCAAGAGAAGGGCTTTCGTGGCTTTCCGCTGGAAAGGGCTGGGTACCTACGTGGGGGCAGCGGCCTGGAGGAGGTTTGGCTTCCTAGGCCGATGCAGGGTCCCCTTAGTGCTCGGTGCTCCTTTGGCTCTGACCTCATACCTTTGTGGCTGGCTGGCTCTGGGTGACCTTTAGGGAAGGCAGCAGCACCTGCTCCCTGCTGGGTGCAGATGGGATGTGTCCAGTCCTGGCCTGAACCCCATGGAAGGTCCAGTGGCCAGGGACCAGCTCTCGCTCTGCCCCAGACCTCCTGGGTGGCCTCAGGTGGTCCCTGTCCCTGTCCCTCTGTTCATTCAACCAGCATTTATTTCCCTTCCCCTTAGGCTCCAGGCACCATCATCAGTGTCCCCACTGTCAACTGTAACAGGGACCCCAGTCTTGCTGGTCTCTCACACATGTGGGATGTGAAAAGCTGTGGCTTACTGTGCTGCTGGTCACGTGGCGGAACCGACCCTCCAGTGCACCCAGACACCTCGTAGCTGCCTGCAGGGAATCCGTTCTTTCTCATCTCCATCCCCTCCTCACAGCTCCCAAAGCCTCCCTGCTCTTCCAGGACCACCTGGCTCCCCAGGAGCATTGAGGGGACCCTGGAGACCAGGCTCTAGTCCTGAAGGCTGTGACCTTGACCCTTGCCCTCTCAGAGCCCCAGAACCCCCACTGGGGTTTGCTGTGGTGGGTCCTGCCCCCTCTGCCCGCTCCCTCCCAGCAGAGCTTCTCCCCTCAGGCTCTGCCTGCTCCCGCAGCTGGTCTGGTCTCAGCTGAGCCTTCCCTGGGCTGGTAGTCAGCGGGTGGAGGGAAGGACGGGGTGGGCGGTGTTTGGGGCCTCAGGGCACCTTTATTTCACCCCAGCCACAGACATACACACCCAAAGCAATGCTCAACCTTCTATTAGAGGCTCTGCCTCCCCAAGACGAAACATCCGCCCTCTGGCATCTTCCAGAGCACACTCCCGGTGGGGTGGGATGTGTTCTCGTGGCCGGGCACGGTGTCGGGGAGGGGAGTGGCACCCTGTCCTCTGAGAGGGGACCGTGGTGAGATTCGTGTGTTTGTGGCAGTGGCTGGGGAAGGGCTTGCAGGGGGCGGGGGGTGCAAGTGGAGTGGTGTCCCAGACCAGGACACAGAGCCCTTCCTGCGGGGAGCAGCCAGAAGCGGGCAGGCAACAGCCAAGGCCGGGGCTCTCCTCAGGGCCTCCCAGGCCAGCCCCCTGGCCCAGCTCCCAAGAAGATGGGGTTTCCTCGGAGGGTCACCAGCCTCCCGCTGGCTCTGCCCCTGGCCTGGTGCTGTGCTTCCTCAGTCGTTTCCTTCACTCGGAGCTGGGCCCCCGGCCCCTCAGGGGGAGAGTCCTCTGAGAGGGGGCTCTGGGCTCATGGGCACGGATCCGGTGCAGACGGAAAATGTGGGAGCAGGTGGCTGGGACAGGGGCTGGGCACGGGGCGCTGGGATGGCCTAGTCGTCCTTGTCCTTGGCGCCGTGTTTGAGGATGCGGGTGAACTCCACATAGTTGAAGTTGCCTTTCTTATCAATGGGCGCCTCTCGGTACATCTCGTCCACCTCCTCATCTGTGAAGCGGTCACCCATGGTGGTGAGCAACTCCCGAAGATGGTCCTCGTGGATGAAACCTGGGGCGGGGGCAGAGGGGGCACAGGGCCAGGGCCTTGAGACACACCTCACACCCCCTGCCCGGGGCCCCCTCAGGACTCACAGACCTTGTAGCTGGAGGCGGGGGGCAGGGGCACCGGGAAAAGACACAGTCCTGGTGTCTGTTCAGTTCAAGGTCACCAGGGCCCAGTGGGAACAGTTCTGCAGTGGGGCTGTCTGCGAGGTGTTTCTCTGGGGGTGGGGATGGGGGCCCTGGGGCTGTGAGGGTTGGGGAGGCCCTGCCTGGGGCTGTGGGGGTGCTGACGGTACTGCTTGAAGAACCTGGGCCCCAGAGCTCCACTGCCTGCGTCTGAATGCTGATCTCTTCTTTCTAGCTGTGTGACCTTGGGCAAGTTACTTAACCTTTCTTTGCCTGTTTGATCTGGAAAATGGGGAGGAAAATATGCCAACCTAGTTAGGGAGCTGTGACGCAGTCAGGAGAAGGTTCTGACCTGCTTAGGCCTGTGGTGCGCCTCTGGCCCCTGAGAAACTGCTGAAGCGGCTACTGCCAGCGGCGTCCCACAGGCCTGTCCCTGGGAGAGACCCGCGGTGGCTGGGAAGCCCTTTGGAGGACCTGAGGGTGGGGGGCGCGGGTTTCTGTAACCTGTTGGCCCGTGGGCCTGAGATGGTTTGGTTTCTGGAAGGGTCAAAAGCAGAAGCCAGTGCGTTGAGCCAACAGGAGAGCTAAGAAGTGGGAAGGCTGACGGGATGTGGGCTGTTTCAGTTTAGCCTTTGGCGGGGACAAAACAAGGAAGCAGCTTTTATCGTTCTGGTGGCAGAAACAGGTAGACAGATGATCTCTGTCCTGGCCTTTGGAGGCAGAGGGGGGCCCTGAGGTGCCAGCGCAGCTGGGTGCCTCTTGCATACGCAGGGTGCCCAGGCAATGTGTGCAGCCCCAGCCCCATCCAGGCCTCTGTCCCGAGGCTGCCGACTGACCTGAGGCCTCCTCGTCGAAGCAGGCGAAGGCGTTGCGGATCACATCCTCGGGGTCTGTGCCGTTCAGCTTCTCCCCAAACATGGTGAGGAACATGGTGAAGTTGATGGGCCCCGGGGCCTCGCTCATCATGCCCTCCAGGTACTCGTCCGTGGGGTTCTTCCCTGTGGGGAAGGGCCATCCGTGCCTGCTCTCACCTCCCGTCCCCTCCCCGCATAGCCCCATAGACAAGAGACAGTAAATTTAGTAAGCTGTTGAAAAGTGTGAAAGGGTAGTCACTCAGTCGTGTCTTGACTCTGCGGCCTCATGTGCTGTAGCCCACCTGGCTCCTCTCTCCATGGAATTATCCAGGCAAGAATACTGGAATGAATAGCCATGCCCTTCTCCAGGGGATCTTCCCCACCCAGGGATCGAACCCATGCATCCTGAAATGCAGGCACCATCTCAGCCACCAGGGAAGCCCTAGTGTTCGTAAACTAGAGCTGACTAGTTAACTTAGTCAGAGAAGGCACTGGCGACCCACTCCAGAACTCTTGCCTGGAAAATCCCATGGACGGAGGAGCCTGGTAGGCTGCAGTCCATGGGGTTGCTAAGAGTCGGACACGACTGAATGACTTCACTTTCACTTTTCACTTTCCTGCATTGGAGAAGGAAATGGCAGCCCACTTCAGTGTTCTTGCCTGGAGAATCCCAGGGACGGAGGAGCCAGGGGTCTGCCGTCTGTGGGATTGCAGAGTCGGACACGACTGAAGCACCTTAGCAGCAGCAGCAGCAGTTAACTTAGTAAACTGTAAAGCCTCCCTCTGGGACCGCCGGCTCTGACTGCCCTTTCCCACTGATAATCGCCGCCCACTCCCCTGGCGGCCTCGACCAGTTGCCTCGGGTCTGGGGTCTGGATATCGCCACGGGTCACGCTGTCTGAGGTATAAGAGCCCCCCTCTGGGGACCGCTCCCTGCCTTTGGTACCCTGTGTGCCTTATGGCTTTAAATGTCACCGCCTCAGCTTCTTACCCCTTCACCAATGTGGGACCTGAGGCTCAGAGGTGAGGTGGCTTGTCCTCTGTCACACCGCGAGTGAAGAATGGAGCCAGCGTGTGAAGCCAGGCAGCCAGACCCCGGACCCCAGGCACAGTTTCTACAGTAGGTAAACCAGCGAGCTTTGGTGCCACACAGGCTAAGGTCTGAATCCCAGCTCTGTGCCTGCTTCCCCAGCCCCTGAGAACTGCGAAGATTGAGGACAGCAATGGCTGTAAAATGCACGGAACAGTGACTGGCACAGCCCTACGGACTTGGATCAGCTGCTGGGTTCAAATCCCAGCTCCGCCACTTGGTAGCTGTGTGAGCTTGGGCAGATTACTTAACCTCTCTGAGCCCCTGTTTCCTCATTTATAAAGTGAGAATGATAATCACGTCTACCTTTGAGATTTGAGATCATACCCACAGAGCTGCCGCTTGTTATTACTGTTTTATTGTTTGCTGCTCTTGTTTTTACCGTCTGAGCCACCAGGGAAGCTATTCTTTGCTGTTCTTGTTTTTTTTAAACCTGAGGATGGTGGTCCTGATTCTTGTTTTCAGCTGTGCCATGTGACCCACAGAATCTTAGTTCCCTGCTGCTGCTGCTAAGTCGCATCAGTCATGTCTGACTCTGTGCGACCCCAGAGACGGCAGCCCACCAGGCTCCCCCGTCCCTGGGATTCTCCTGTCAGGAACACTGAAGTGGGTTGCCATTTCCTTCTCCAATGCATGAAAGTGAAAAGTGAAAGTGAAGTCTCTCAGTCGTGTCCGACTCTTTGCAACTCCATGGACTGCAGCCTACCAGGCTCCTCCATCCATGGGATTTTCCAGGCAAGAGTACTGGAGTGGGGTGCCATAGTTCCCCTACCAGGGATCAAACTCACACTCCTTGCAGGGGAAGTGCCGAGTTCTAACCACTGGACTGCCAGGGAATTCCCAGAGGGTGATGTTCTTAACCAGAGACCCTGACTGATCTGTGGACCCACTGACTGAGCTGCAAACAGGAGTGGGGGTTTTTCTGGGTAAACATCCAGTCTAGTCTCTGGGGTTGAGAGCCCAGGTGTGTGTGCTCAGTTGCTTAGTCACGTCTGACTCTTTGCGATCCCATGGACTGCAGCCCACCAGGCTCCTGTGTCCATGGAGGCAAGAAAATACTGCAGCGGGTTGTCCTTTCCTCCTCCAGGGGAATCTTCCCAACTCAGGGACTGAACCTGCATCTCCTGCATTGGCAGGTGGATTCTTGACCACTGCGCCACCTGGGAAGCCCGGGTTCTACCTCCTAAATGGGAAGGAGTCTTTGTGTCCCTGTCTCCTCTGAGCCCCACACTCTGCGGTGTCCCCGTGGGATGGCTGGTGCCAGCAGGACACACAGCCCCTCTCCTGCCCAGGCCTCAGTCTTCCTTCCTGCCCCTGACTCCCCAGGGAGGAGCCTCCAGGTGAGTCTGGCCTGAAGCTGGGAGAGGTGTGGCGCTGAGGGTGGGGACAGTGTCCATCGTCCGCCCTCCTGGGTCATTTGCCCCTCTCACTAGACCCCCTGGAATGCACACACGGGCCAAGGGCCTGAGTGGGCTGCTCAGTGAGGGGCGGTGCCAGGGACTGACTCAGGCGTGACTGCCATAGGCTGCCTCCTCTGCTACCTGAGACCACCCCCCAGTCAGTGTCTGACCCAGATGCTCTCATCTGGATGAAGGGGGCACCAGAAACTGGGGCTGAGGGGGATTGTCTGTGGCCAGTGCATGGGGAGCAATGTGGAGGCAGACCACCTTGGTGTCTGGTGGGCTGGTGTCTGGAGGCCTGGCCTCTGGGCCTCAGTTTCCCCATCTGAGCAATGGTGCAAGGTGCTGGATTCCTAAGGCCTTTCAGCTCTGACATTCTGAGTCTGGGGAAGTCACTGGAGTCCGCCTCTCAAAGTCTGACACAGGTGACCTCTGAGGGAGCAAGGAGGGGCCCTGGCCTCCACTCTAGGCCTCAGTTTCCCCATCTGTACAATGGAAAGTCTGCAGTTTTGTAGTTGCTGATCCTTTTCCTTCAGTGAAGTGGCACCAGGCAGTTGAAACCGCAGATCTGCCTGAGGCAGGAGTGGGCCTGTCTGGGTTCAAGTCCAGTGCCGAACTGCTCTGTGCCTCAGTTTCCCTGTCTGTTAAATGGAGAAAGAGGTGGCAGCTCCTCTCCAGGGTGGGCACCTCAGTCAGTACCCAGGAAGTGTTCCCTGAGGGATGAGCCACCCCACCGCCTGCTCCAGCTGCAGCCCTCATGGGCCCACTCAGCCCCCCAGTCCTGCCTCTGCTCACCCATCGAAGCCAGCATGTCATGCAGGTCCTCCTTGTCGATGAAGCCATCCCGGTTCTGGTCGATCATGTTGAAGGCCTCCTTAAACTCCTGGATCTGGGACTGGTCAAACATCGCAAACACATTGGACGTGGCCCTCTGTGGCCGCTTCTTGGTGGTCTTGGCCTTGGCCCGTTTACTGGACATCTTGGCTGCAGGCGTGTGGGGCTTTCCTGTAGGCAGAGGATGCAGATGGGAGAGCCAGTGACCCGGGGCCAGAAAAGCTTCTGGCCTACCCGACCCCACTCGGCTGTTGGCGCCTGGGCCTGGCCTTTGTGCTCCTATAGGCTGGGGGCTCCTGCCACTCGGCTCATCACAGAAGCAGCCAGCGTTGGCCCTGTGACATGCTCTGAAACAACTTCCTCTACCTCTCTGAAGTGTTTCCTCATCTGGAATGGGATAGGAGTGCCCAGCCAAAGGGATCCATTGACTTGTGCCCGAAAAGCCCCTGGCATGGTGCCCGGCCCAGAGGAAGCTATTTCTGCTGTCATGGTGTGGGTAGACACTTAGGATTGGGTTCGGTGCCAACTGTTTCCGTGCTTTATCTCCCTTAATCCTCAAGAGCATTCACACCATCCATCTCTTTCCCAGTGACAAGGTGGGCAGCCTTGGGAGAGGCCCTGAGGCTCCCTGCCCCCAGCAGCAGGAAGGAGCCGGTTGGCGGCCCTGCATTCCTCGCATTCCTTCTCTCCTCCTCCTCCTCTCCCTCCTCTGGAGGTTCTGGAAGGCCGGCGCTCTGGGCAGCCTCCCTTCCCCCCACCTGTCCACACTTGACCAGCCCCTTAGGGTGGGGGACAGACCTGATTTGGGCCCTGCTCTTTGTTCTCCCTCTTCAGTGCTTATAGAAGCATAAAGCTTCCCCAGACTGAGCACCCCAGCTTCCTGTTACATTTGTTTAGGCCTGGCCTCCGAACCTCCAGCCAGTCTCACCCACTGCATGCAGACCCCAGTACTTCATCCTGAAGCCCTTGAGGGTTCCTGCCATCCCCCTCTCCCACCAAGCCTGGCACAGAAGGAGGCCCTCTGAGCCTCTCCTACCCTGTTCTCTGACTCGCCTTGCCATCCCTCTTGCCAGCTGTGATCCTGCCCAGCTGGACCTCTGGCTGCTCCCAGATACCCCCAGACTTTCCTTCTTGGTTCTCCCCTTGAAACAACCTTCCTTCTTGAGCCCAGTTCTTCAGACAGCCCTTGGGGAGCAGTTCCCCCACCCTGGCTTTGACAGCAAGCACTTAAAGGTCTCTCTCCATCACAATCAGTCAGGGCTGGTGTAAGCACCCTGAATTATACCTAAGCCCATGGTGGCACTCATAGATGCTTGCTTAATGAATGATCTTGAAGGCAGCTAGCCAGTCTACTGACCCCACTCTACAGATGGGGAAACTGAGACGCAACAAGGGGCTCTTTCCCTGAATACTTGTCGTGGCTTCTGGGGCAGTTTGGGGCCCCAGGACTGCTGCCCCCTCTTTCCTCTGTCCTGAGTCTCGTGGTTGAGGATCTGCAAGAAGCCTTGACTGCTCCTCAATCTGTCTTCCAGGCCTTTATCCCATGACCTTGTCCAAGTCACTCTGGATCTTTGGCCTTTGAGATCTTAAACCTTGAGCTGGGATGCTGGCCAGCCCCAGCCTTTCCCCCCAGGCACAACTGCCTATAGTTAGAGAGTGCCCCCCTGCACCCACACACCTGGCCCCCGGTGCTTCTTGTGTGGTTCAAGGTGGGTAGACAGAAGCCTTGGGAAGGGGTTGGGGTGGGACAGTGCCGTGGGCAGGGAGTGCTTCGAGGAGCCGGGTGTTCTCTGGAAACTTTAAGTCACGGCGCCCACAGAAGGCAGCCGAGGAGAAGTCCACCGCGCCCAGCAGACTGCCATGGTCCCCGTCAGTCACTGCCACCCCCATCTGTACAGTTCTAGGGCTGATGTGGCAGGAGTGGCCAAGAGCTCACCCGCTGCTCTGATCCTGGCTTGGTCTCCATGGCCACCCCATGCCCGCCCTCTCTCTTGAGGGGCTGTCACAGGGCTTGGAGCACTGAACTTCGCAGGGTGGGGAAAATGGGGTGCCCCCGCCGTGCAATTAAAAGAACCGGTGTGCCTGTAAGAGGGATAGAGTCCAGCTGGAAGCCGGGACCCCTGGGCTAGGCTTAGGTCTGGGGATGGCAAATGGCCTTTCCTGGTGGGCCGATGGTAGTTGAGGGGCACTGTTGTGACCAGAGGCAATTTGTAGGCTTGATTGAGGAACTGGGGTCAGAGCCAGGCTGAGCTCTTCAGACCTGGAGCCATCGCCGCCGCCTCCTGGGGGTCCTAGACACCAGGGATCAGATATAACTGGTCCTTGGCCTGCTACAGCTAGGTGCCACCTCCTCACCTCTGACCCCGGAAACCCCACTGTAACAGCAAAGACATGGCCTGCGTCCCCCATTACCTCAGGGTCTCTATGGCTGGCAGTGCCAGCTGCCTTGTTGGTAAACTCGCCTCCCCTGAGGGGGAGTTATCTGACTTTTTCCTGAAGTAGCCAGAGCAGCTGCAGGGCTGGGGAGGAGTGGGGACCACTTCCTGCAGCCCAGGGCCTTGTCAGGCCAGGGGGTACAGGGGATGAGCCCTACAGCCCTTGGCCAAGCTTCCCCACCCAGAAGGCCTAGGGGGGCAGCGGGCTCAGAGCAGGGAAGTCCCGGAGATGGCATTCAGCGTTGGTGTGATGGCGGAAACAAGCTACCCCGGTCGCCATCCCTCTTTCCTGCCCCAGGAGATAGGGGAGGGGTCAGGGATGCTCCGCGGGAGCCTAGCAGGGCTGATTCCCGCCTGTGACCCAGATGCGTCCTCTAGAGCAGGGAATGCCAGCGACCCCAGGCCCCTCCCGTCCTCCGGGACACCTCGAGTTCTGGGCTCAGCATCTCTAACTTCACAGCGAAGGGGCAGGGCCTGGACAGTCTTCCCTTGCTGCGGGCCCACTGGTTCCCAGAGCCTGTCCAGTCTCCCTGCTGCCCAGCCGCCGCCCGAATCCCCGTAGGACGGAGCGACCTCGCAGCTCCAGCCTCACTATCTGTCCCTGCCCAGAGACCCTGCGACCCCCACCTCCCCCTCGCGACCCCATGTCCCAGCCGCGTCCGTCACACCGCCCACACCAGACCCCCCGGGCCGCGGGGCTCCCACCTGGTGCGCAGAAGGTGCTGGCGCGGTGCGCGGAGCGGCTGCGGAGCGGGGACCGGCGGGCCGTCGGTGGGGTCTGGGCCCGGGGGCGGGGGCGCGGGGCGGGGCGCGGTGCCGGGCCTTACAAGGCAGAAGAATGTGCGGCGGCGGGCAGGGGCGGGGCCGCGGCAGCCCGGCCTTATTTGGCCGCGACCCACGGGCCAGGGAGGTGGGGTGTTCCCGGGTGAACCCCCCAGTCTGCGAGGGCCTTCCCCATGGTGGGCTGGGGGAGGTGACGGGGGCGAGTGGGGGGCCTGGACAGCCCGGGGAAGGGGGTCTGTCTGGGCCGGTCCTTCCTCTCTAGCGAGGCCGCTGGACCTCGGGGGGCCTCCAGCTCTCGGACCCCACCCCCGCCAGAGCCCGCGCCCCAGCCTATTCCCCGGGGAGAGCTTCTTTCCACCAGGCCAAGTACGGCTTTTTTCCACTCCCAGAGAAGAGCCTGCTGCACTCACAGGTTCCTGCGGGGGTGGGGCGCCCAAGGGCCTTGGGCCAAGTCACTCTCCAAGTGCCCTCGGTGCCCTCACCTGCACAAGGGGAGGGTGGTGGTGAGAATTAGTGGCCAGGAAGACCCACGGAGGCCCTGGGGCGCCAGCGAGAGCTGGGACCGGGGGACCCCCGGAGCATCCTTGCTAGTGGGGCTGCACCCCCAAATCCCTCTCTTGTTGGCCTGAGTCAGAGGATGGGGGCTGGGAGGACAGACCCGTTCCTCTCTGTCTTTGCCATTAGGCCCTGTCCGTCATTGCGACCCCCGAAGGCCCAGCTTACGCATCAGCTCCCACCCTGACTCCTGCCTGCGCTTTCTCTCCTTCCCTTTGATCCAACGCAGACGTTCCATTCCCCAGGGAACTTTTCAACATCCAGTTACTTGCTTGGTAAATATTAACTGACAGCTGTCTGGCACGGTGCTCGAGTGCTGGGGAAATAGCAGTGAACTGTAGTGCTCAGGAAGCTTTTGTACTTGTGGAGAGAAATGTCTTGAACCCGTAGCTACACAGCTTGGAGGGTAGAAACAAATGCCATGAAGGAAAATAAAGGAGGTGAGGGGAGAGAGAGCAAAGGAGACGTAGGGGCTGCCTTCCAGGAAGGAGGTGAGGGAGTGAGCCCGGCCCAGTGAACACCTGAGACAGAACCCCTGTAGGGAGCGCTTGTCCAGCTCCTGGTCAGGGTCACCGAGGGATGGGGGCTGGGAGAGGAGGTCTGAGAAGCAGTAGGGACCTAGCCCCGGGGATCCTTGTGTTACTCCAAAACTGGGTTTGCCTTTTGGTGGGTGTGGAACCAATAGACACTGCCAAGCCAAAGATCAGGAGGGGGAAGGAAATATTACTTCCTGTAGTCAGTAAGGAGAGCACGGGGGAATCTTTCCTAAAGCAGTGTCTCCCTGAACAGCATCACTGGGGGACGCTCAGCTGGTGAAGAATCCGCCTGCAATGCGGGAGACCTGGGTTTAATCTCTGGGCTGGGAAGATCCCCTGGAAAACGGAACGGCTACCCACTCCAGTATTCTGGCCTGGAGAATTCCATGGACCCCATAGTCCATAGGGTCACAGAGTTGGACACCGCTGAGTGACTTTTGCTTTCACTTTTAAGCTAAGGGTACGTGCATATTCATGAAGGGGTTAAGCAGAGGAGAATTCCTCATAGAACTGCGGCCAGGGCTCACTGAGTCCAGAGTTTAGTTGATTGAAGTCAAGAGGGTCAGAGTCATCATTCCTTCCTCTACCTGGGTGGGGACTTCAGTTCCTGCAGTACTCAAAGACGAATTGTTATGCATAATCGCTTGAGGAGGAACTGGGACTGCGCTTTATCACCGCTGTATTGTTTGTCTGCCTCTTTTCTGCATGCTATTGTTCCCTTAACATCATTCATTACTGAGAACTGTTCAAGGGCAAGCTTTGTGGCCAGGCTTAGATCATAAAATGGCTTAGGCCAGAATGGCTTCCCTTATGTGAAGAAAAACCATTCCTGGTTCTCTTTCTCCAGGGACCTCTTCACTTACCTGCTTACACTTGCAGACCTCTGTAAGACCTTAGAGAGTTCTGAGCAAAGGGTGGCATGATCTGGCTTATGTTTTAACTGAATCCCTCTTGGAGTGGGGGGGGGGGGGGGGGGCGGCGGCGGCAGGGAGCAGGGAGACCAGTGAGGAGCTATTGAGCAGGATGAGGTGTCCAGACTAGTGAGCTGGCAGTGGGAGAAATGATGGGATTCTGGACATATTTTAAAGTTGCAACTGGTAGGTTTTTCACGTGGATTGGTGTGTGTGTGAAGATTCCAAGGTGATTAATGTGTGTGTGTGTGTGAAGATTCCAAGGTGATTAAGTAGTTAATCTCAGTGGGGATTGTCAGTAGAAAAATATGGGAGACCCCTGTAAGTTAATGGTTACTCGAGAAAGCAGGTTTGCTTAAGCACAGAACCAAGCAGGCTTGCTTAGCAACAAAACCAGGCACAGAAGCAGGAGACATGCCCCACAACAATAAAAAAACTGTGGCATGAGCCCCACATCTTGCCCAGTGAACACAGTAAGTTACTGATCCCTAGGACATGCTCTCTGCACACATAAAAAAATAATTTGTGGACCTAGTTTGACCACACAGGGACAAGAAAACTCCCCTGTACAACCCGGAGGATGAACTAATGATGAAAACATGACTCAAGGAAGACAAAGAAGGTCTTCTCCCCCTCCCCACTTATCCTTTGACTGTAAAACTGTAGCCCAGTAAGTTCTCGGGTGTGGCATTCCTCACCTGTCCACTTGCAAGCTTCACAAGCATCCTATTCTAATAAATCACTTCTCATCTACCACTCTGCTTTCGCCGAATTCTTCTCTGCACTGAGACATCAAGAACTATGGTACTGGAGCTCTTCAGAGCCCTGGAAAAGACACCATATACCGGTTTCAGTCTGAGCAGCTGGAAAGGAAAGAGCTGACATTGTCTAAGCTGAGTCTATGGAAGGAGCAGGTTTGGTGAGGAATCAGAAGTTCTGTTTGGACATATTTAAAACTTACTACATTTTAAAAACTTTATTTTGAAATAGTTTCAAATTTAGGATAAAGTTATAAGAGCACTTGGCTTCCTTACATTCTCTTCTGTGTGTGTGTGTGTGTGTGTGTGTGTGTGTGTGTGTGTGTGTGTGTGTTCTCCTCCCAAACCAGTTGAGAGTATCAGAATCAGAAGTTCTGTTTTGGACATATTTAAAACTTACTACATTTTAAAAACTTTATTTTGAAATAGTTTCAAATTTAGGATAAAGTTATAAGAGCACTTGGCTTCCTTACATTCTCTTCTGTGTGTGTGTGTGTGTGTGTGTGTGTGTTCTCCTCCCAAACCAGTTGAGAGTAACTTGCACAGATCAAGCCCTTTTACACTGAAATACCTCAGTGAGTATCTCCTAAGAAGGAAAGTATTACATATCCATAATGCAATGATTAAAACCAGGGGAAAGTAAAAAATTGAAGTATAGATGATGTACAGTATTATATACGTTATAGGTGTACAATATAATAATTCACAATTTTTGAAGGTTATATTCCACTTATAGTTACCATAAAATATTGGCTATATTCCCTACATTGTACCATGTACTGTTGCAGAACTGTTTCTTTAACTTGCTCTTCATTGCTGTTATTATAATCATATGTACTGGCCTGCCTCAGAGGACCCTGCTTCTCTGCCTGACTGTTAAACTAAAGTGCCTTTGTTCAGTTCACAAGGAGATAATCTGACCCAGCCCACCTGTGAAGAGAAGAGATTAACACATCCCCTTTAACACAGCTGGACATTCCCGGACATGTTTTGCAAGACTGATGGCCCTTTTACTTTACTTCCCCACCGCCTCTCCCTCTCTGTTATGTCTTTTCACTTTACTTCCTCACCCCTTCTCTTTTTGGTTCTATGAAAGAACCTGGAATCCAGACCCCTGAGAAAGATGGTTATCCTGAGACATTAATCTGCCATCTTCTCGGCCTGCTGGCTTTCCAAATAAAGTCATATTCCTTGCCTCAATACCTCTTCTTTTGGATTCATAAGCCTGTCACATGGCGAGCAGAGTGAGCTTGGACTTGGTAACATATCTTTGTAAAAATCAGGAAAATTTTAACATCAATTTAATACTATTGTATAACAGTCTATATTCAAGTTTTGCCAATTATCCTGATAATGTTCTTTAAAAAAATTTTTTTTTCTGCTCCAACAGCCAATCCAAGGTTGTCATATTTCTTTGATCCTCCTGTGTGTGTGTGTATGTGTGTGGTTCAGTTCAGTTGCTCAGTCGTGTCTGACTCTTTGCGACCCCATGGAGTGCAGCACGCCAGGCCTCCCTGTCCATCACCAACTCCCGGAGGTTACTCAAACTTATGTCCATTGAGTCAGTGATGCCATCCGACTATCTCATCCTCTGTCATCCCCTTCTCCACCTGCCTTCAATCTTTCCCAGAATCAGGGTCTTTTCAAATGAGTCAGTTCTTTTGCATCAGGTGGCCAAAGTATTAGAGTTTCAGCATCAGCCCTTCCAATGAATATTCAGGACTGATTTTCTTTAGGATGGACTAGTTGGATCTCCTTGCAGTCCAAGGGACTCTCAAGAGTCTTCTCCAACACCACAGTTCAAAAGCATCAATTCTTTGGCACTCAGCTTTCTTTATAGTCCAAGTCTCACATCCATACATGACCACTGGAAAAACCATAGCCTTGACTAGACGGACCTTTGTTGGCAAAGTGATGTCTCTGCTTTTTAAGATGCTGTCTAGGTTGGTCATAACTTTTCTTCCAAGGAGTAAGCGTCTTTTAATTTCATGGCTGCAGTCACCATCTGCAGTGATTTTGTGTGTGTGGTGAAATAGCAGGATTTACCATTTTAACCATTTTGAGTGTATCATTCCTTGGCATTGAGCACATTCACACTGCTGTACAGCTGTCGCCTCTGTCCATCTCCAGCATTTCATCTTCTCAGCTTAAACTCTGTAGCCCAGTAAACAGCCATCACCTGTCCTTTTCCCTCACCTGCTGGGCAACCACCCTTCCCCTTCCTGCCTCTGTGAATTTGACCACTCTGGGAAACTCATATAAATGGAATCACATGGCATTTGTCCTTTCGTGACTGGTTTATTTCACTTGGCATAGTTTCTTCAGGGTTCATCCATCTTGCAGCATATGTCAGAATTTTCTTCCTTTTTAAGGTTAAATACTATTCCGTTGTGTGGAAAGACCACAGTCTTGCTTATCCATTCATGTCAATGGACATTTGTGTTGCTTCCGTCTTTTGGTTATTGTGAAAAATACTGGTCTTAATATGGGTGTACTACAAGTATCTTTTGAGTCCCTGCTTTTGATTTTCTTCTTTTTTTTTTTTAGGGTATATATCCAGAAGCAAAACTGAAGGATTATATGGTGACTCTGTTTTTAGTTTGTTTTTTTTGGGGGGGTTGGTGGGCACTGCCATACTGTTTCCCACGGTAGCTGTGCCATTTTACATTCCCACCAAGAGTGCACTAATTCTAATTTCTCTGCATCCTTGCCAACACTTGTCATTTTCTGTTATTGTTTCTTTTTGCTAAATAATAGTCACCCTAATGAGTGGGAAATGATATCTCATTGTGGTTTATTGTCTTCCCACAATAACTAATGTTGAGCATTTTTCATGTGCTTATCGACCACTTGTGTATCTTCTTTGGAGGAAGTGTCTATTCAGACTCTTGGCCCATTTAGGGAATGCCCTGGCGGTCCAGTGGTTAGGACTCAGCACTTTCACTGCTGCGTGGGCCTGGGTTCCATCCTTGGTCAGGGAACCAAGATCCCACATGATATGCAGTACGGCCGAAAGAAAAACAAACCCAAAAGCTGCTGAAAACATCAGGTTGTTTGCTTTTTTTGTTGTTGAGTTGTAAGAGTTCTCTATATATTCTAGATACTAATCCCTTATCAGATACGTCATTTGCAAAAATCTTTCCCATTCTATGGACCTCTCTGTTTAAGATCATTTTTAAAACTTATATAATTTATGTACCATAAAATTCATTCTTTTCAAAGGTACAATTCAGTGATTTTAAAACTCAGAAAATTAAAAAAAAAATCACGAATCACCACCGTGTAACTCCAGAGCATTTCATTACCCCCAAAGTGAAAGTGAAAGTCGCTCAGTCGTGTCTGACTCTTTGCGACCCCATGAACTATTACAGTCCGTGGAATTCTCCAGGCCAGAATACTGAAGTGGATAGCTTTCCCTTCTCCAGGGGATCTTCCCAGCCCAGGGATCGAACCCAGGTCTCCCACACTGCAGGCAGATTCTCTACCAGCATCACCTCCAAAGAAACTGCATACTCATTAGCAGTCAGTCCTCTCCTCCCCTTCCCCCATCCCCTGGCAAACACTAATCTACCTTCTGTCTCTTTGTTTACTCCGGAAATGTAACGTAAATGGATATAATATGTGGCTTCTTTCACTTAGCATAATGTTTTCAAATTCCACGTATGTTCATTCCATAACATGTATCAGTGCTTCATTCTTTGTAAATTTGTTCTTTTTTGGCCACACCACACGGTTTGTGGGGTCTTACTTTCCCAACCAGAGATGGAACCCGGGGCCCCTGCCTTGGGAGCATGGAATCTTAGCCACCAGACCACCAGGGAAGTCCTGCCTTGGGAGCATGGAATCTTAGCCACCAGACCGCCAGGGAAGTCCTGTTAGGATTTTCTGAATGAGAGATCGTGTGATCTGCAGATAGAGGTAGTTTAACTTCTTTCTTTCCAATTTGGATGCCATCTGTTCATTCACTTACTCATTCTAAGCTCATTCTTGCCTAAACGCCCTGGCTGGAACCTACTGTACAGTGTTGAATAGAAATGGCAAGAGTGAAACTCTTCATCTTTGTTCCTGATCTTGAGGGGAACGCTTTCAGTCTTTCACCATAAAACATGTTAGCTGTGGATTTTAGGGGGAGGAGGGGATGTTCCCTCCTCAAGTGTCAGCTCGAAGAAGTTCTAATTTGTCATGCATTCTTTATCTTGAAAGGGTGTTGAGTTTTGTCGAATTTTTTTTTTCTGCATTGATTGCAGTGTTTTTAATCTGTCAGTTAGCTTTGTTTTGGCTATGCTGGGTCTTCGTTGCTCTGTGCAGGCTTTCTCTAGTTGTGGCGAGCTGGGGCTATTCTCTAGTTGTGGTGCGTGGAGTTCCCATTGCAGCGGCTTCTCTAGTTGCAGAGCACGGGTTCTAGGGCGTGAGCGGGCTTCAGTAGTTGTGGCACATGGACCTAGTTGCCCCATGGCATGTGGAATCTTCCTGGGCCAGAGATCAAACCTGTGTCGACTGCATTGGCGGGTGGATTCTTAGCCACTGGACCACCGGGAAGTCCATCTGTCCCTGAGCTTTTCTGTGTCTTTCACAGACTAACATTTTCGGAGTGTCCGGGTCAGTTACCTGGTACTTCCTCATGATTATTCTGTGGATTTTTAGAAATTTCATTTATTTGTTTGTTTTTGGCTGTACTGGCTCTTCACCGCTGTCCATGGGCTTTTCCCTAGTTGTGGCAAGTGGGGGCTGCCTTCTAGTTGCAGCGCGAGGACCTTTCATTGCGATGGCTTCACTTTGCAACGGCTTCTCTGTGGCTTGCGGGCTTTGGAGCACAGGCTCAGTAGTTGCAGCCATGGGCTCAGCGGCCCCCAGGCGTGTGGGATCTTAATTCGTGGACCAGGGATCGAACCAAGGTCACTGAACCACCAGGAAAGTCCCCAAATGGTGATTTTTCTAACCCTTCTCATTTCCTTTTACTAGTTGGTGGACATGTTAACTTTGAGATTACCTGTTAGACATCTAAGTGGTGATGGTGACTAGGAAGTGTAAAGTTCAGGAAGGGTTCAGGCTGTAGATTTAGATGTAGGAGTTGTCAGTCTATAGGAAGTTAAAGCCATTAGCAGTTGAGGGGCTCCAAGGGCCCACATCGCCTCTTGGTCACAGGACTTCTCCAGGCCTGGGTCCCCTGACCTGTTTTGGGGACAAACGCGGGTGCTGACTGGGTCACCAGAGTACCATGGCTTCATGGAGGCTGGGACTGGGGGCTCCTGTCTTAAGGGAAACTGGGTTCTATGAAAGGAAATGACCTTGCTCTGTTCAAAGCTGGTAAAAGCTCTTGGACTTAACCTGGCATTCAAGGCTTGTCCAGTGCACCCCTCCCCAAGCAGCAGCATAGTCCTACCTGTCTGCCTCTGCTCTCTGTGTCCTTCACTGCCACAGCTCGGAGAACTCCTGCTCATCCTTCAAAGCCCAGCCCAAATATTACCTTCTTCAGGAAGTTCCGCCCCTGTACTCCCCAACAAAGTCGTTCATTTAAGAAATATTTCCTGATACTAGGCACCAAGACCAGTGAAAAAACACTCTATTCCTGCCCTCAGGGAGCCCATCTGTCTCCCTGGTGGAGACCAATACTGTATTCATTTGTAATCTCACAGATCTAAGCACCAGTGACAGCAACAAAGGACATCACTTTTGTGCTCTGAATGGAGAGCGGGGGGGGGGGGGGGGGGGGGGGGGGGGGGTTTGCACCAGCCTGGCCTGAGGTGTTTTGGGAGGGTTTCCTTGCAGAAATGCCGGCTGGCTGGAAGGCAGAGGGCAAGGGACGGGCTCCCATGGGTGGTGCACCCAGAAAGGTGGGCAGAGGCCGCCAAGGTGAGGAGGCTGGATTTTCTCCCACTGGTACCGGGAAGTGTGCAAAGGGTCCTGACCAGAGGGGGACTTTTGAGGGAGTGGAGGGGGTGCTTCTGAGGAGTCCCTTGGCTGCCATAAGGAAAAGGGAGTGAGGGCTGCGTTGATTTTTCAGATCAGCCAGATTCAGGTGGGTAGCAGATGCCCTACTTCATTTTATTTTTAAAAAATATTTATCTGGCTGCATCAGGCCTCAGTTATGGCACGCAGGATCCTCGTTGCACAGGTTTCCGTGGCATGTGGGATCTTAGTTCCCTGACCCGGGATCACACCCACGTCCCCTGCATTGCGTGGCAGAGTCTTAACCACTGGAGCACCAGGCAAGTCCCCCAACTTCACTCTTATCAGCCCCGCTCCAGGGCTGGTGGTGATGGGAGCTTCTCATCTCAGTTCATCTGGGGTCCTCGTGGTCTCTGGCTCAGAGGGCTTGGCCCTTTCTGTTCCGTCAAGGGTTGTGCTCTGGAAACGCAGACACCAAGGATTCTCAGGTGCCCTGGGAAGCTGCCTTTCCATGAAGAGAGAAACGCCTCCCTGATAGAACAGAATGCAGGAAGGGGACATCATCTAAGCCATGTTCACGTGCAGACTGTTTAATCTGAGTCTCGTCATGAGGAAACGGAAATCCAAATTATGTAACATTCTGCAAGATGCTTGGGAACTTTAAAAATGTCAGGATCATGAAAATACGAGTGGGGAAACTGGTTTTGCTTCAGTGAGAGTAAAGAGACATGGCAACGTGAGAGTAGTGACCGGTCCTGCTTTGGGTCCCGGCTGGATATGAAGGAGAAGCCGTGGAGGCTGTTGCGGGCCATCTGGAGTGTGAGCCCTGCTCTAGCTGGTGTTAAGGCCTCGGTGCCTCGGGTAAGGGAGGTGCTTGAGGGCCCCTTGGCCGTTAAATTAAGAGGGTGACAGTGGCACTGGGCTTCCCGGGCGGCGCTGGTGGTAGAGAATCCGCTGCAGTGCAGGAGAAGCAAGAGACGTGGGTTTGATCCCTGGGCTGGGAAGATCCCTGGAGAAGGAAATGGCAACCCACTCTAGTATTCTTGCCTGGAGAATCACCATGGACAGAGGAGTCTGGCAGGCTACAGTCCATGGGGTCGCAAAGAATCGGACACAACTGAAGTGACTGAGCACACAGCACCCGGTGGCGCGTGCTCACGTGGGAAGGAGTGTCCCTGTTCTTAGGCGTCACCTGGTGTGTTTGGGGTGAACCAGCATGGTGTGTGCAACTTATGTTTAAATGCTTGAGGTGAGGGAGATGTTTGTGTCCCAGAAAGGAACAATGCAAATACGGCAAAATCTTGCCAGTTGGCGATTCTGGGTAAAGACATGAAACGCTCCTTTCAGCCTGGGGAGGCAGGCCTCTCCTCTGCTGCACCAGGAGGGCTGGGAGCAGGGGCCCAGATTCAGCACATCAGGTGTGTCCCTCCCCCCCGCAACTCATGCTCTGACACGGGGTGTGCAGAGCTCTCCCTGGTCTGACCCACAATGCCTTGCCCCTGCTGCAGCAGAAACACTCGCTCTGAAGGGGTGAGGGTCCTCCTGGTGCCCCGAGGCTTGGCTGGCATAAAGCTCGGCTGCTGATTGGTCAAAGCCAGGGGGAGCAGCTTCTATATTCCTCCAGGCTTCTGAGCATCCAGCTCAGTGCCCAGGCCACCTGAAGCTTGTTTACTCACCCTCAAGTCACTCTCGGTGGGGCTAGGTCCAGGCAGCCCCAGGAGTTAATCTGAGCCACCTGTGGTCACTGGATGCTCAGCCACCACTACCAGGATCTAGACAGGAGGACACGCTGCTCCTAGTGAAGGGGGTCCGGCCCAGTGGCTTCAGATAAGTTCACAGACGGCCCTGCTGGGGAGGGCAGGGCAGCCCGATCAAAGCTCCTGGGAAGGTAGTTCCCTTGGGCCTGAGGTCAACCAGCACCTCAGCTGGGCTGGGCCAAGGGAGAAGACCAGGTGTCTGCAGCTCAGTTGGGCCCAAGAACTTTCTTTTTAAAAAATGTTTATTGGGAAGTAGAATTGGTTTACAGTGTTGTATTTACAATGGTGTGTTAATCCAGGAACCTTCTAAAATACATATTACCTCCAGACATCACTTCCTGTTCCTTCTGCCTAGAATGCACTTTCCCGCGGTCTCCCCCACACCCCATCACCACACCCACCCCCGAAGCCGGCGAGCACCCCTGTCCCTCTCCTTGACCAGAGGCTGCTGCCCAGGCCAGCTTGAGCGGTGCCGTCAGGGTTCCCACGGCCTCACTAAGCAGCAGCGCCTTCTCTACCATCTGCCATGGGTTGGAGCTCACTTGGGACACGCTCCGTCTCCCCCACCAGAATGTGAGCTCTGCGAGTGACCTGCAGGCCGCGGGCCTGCCAGAGTGGGTGCTCAGAAGTGCATCCAGGGCGTGTAACTGTCTGGGTGGAGACGGCTGTCAGGGGTACCGAGTGCCCCGTCCTGGGTGAAGTGCATGCAGGGTCGGGGTCTGGAGCAGGCACCAGCTGTCAGCGAGGGTGGCCCATCCTGGCTCTGGTGTAGCAACTTTTTAAAAAACATTTTTTAGCCATGTCACATGGCATGTGGGACTTTTAGTTCCCCAACCGGGGATCAAACCCATGTCCCCTCATTGGAAGCGTGGAGTCTTCACCACTGAACTACGAGGGAAGTCCCACCATATAGCAACTTGAGTGAGTGAAGTCGCTCAGTCGTGTCCGAATCTTTGTGACCCCGTGGACTGTAGACCACCAGGCTCCTCCGTCAATGGGATTTTCCAGGCAAGAGTACTGGAGTGGGTTGCCATTTTCTTCTCCAGGGGATCTTCCCAACCCAGGGATTGAACCCGGGTCTCCCACATTGCAGGCAGATGCCTTAACCTCTGAGCCACCAGGGAAGCCCATTCAGCAACTTACTAAGCATTTATTTCTTCAAGGAAGCTGGTCAGGCAGATGTGACACACTCAGCTTCCAGATAAGGGAATCCAGAGCCTAGTGTTCTTGCCCAGCGTCACAGAGCTGGTGCTTTAGCTGGAATTGCAGTTTGCCCTCCAGACCGCCTGTCTCCAAAGAGACCCCTGCCACTTGGAAGGGGTCTGGCTGTCTCCTGGGGCATTCACTCCACCCACCTCATGCCAGCCTGGCCCATCCCACCGCAATAACACCATGAGCCCTTGGTACACATTACCTCATTTATTCTCACAACATGCCTGTGAGGTAGGGAGGGGCGGGGACTGTCCCCATTTTACAGAGGAGGAAATTGAGGCACACAGAGGTCAAGTGACTTGCCCAAGGTCACAGACGGCGGCCAAGCTGGAATGGGCCCTAGAGCAGGCCCGCAGTTCACCCAGGCCCCCTGCGGTGGGTGCTGGACAGAGGATAGCCCCAATACCATAGTCGTGGAGCGTGCAGCCTCGTGCACAGAGCTCGCTGCGGGCCAGCCTCACCTTCTCCCTGCCCCCTGCCCACCCTCCCCTTACCCTGCAGGCCTGGACCATTGCAGCTCAGGGCTCATGACACCCTGGGAGTGGGGCTGGGGAGAGAGAAGGATGATTGGGGTAAAAAAATAGAAAACTCAGAGGCTGGGCAGATGGGCCCATGGTGGGGGTCAGGTGAGAGTCCAAAAAAAAAGGGGGGGGAAGGGCTGCTTACACACAGGGTATGTATTTTTACACACACTTGTACACACACCTAGATATAGTACATGTAAAAATATATGCTATTCACACACCCGCCTCCTGCCAGGTGCCCCGAGAGCCAGCGGTGGCGCTGGTGGGCATGGGTGAGCAGAGGGGCGTTTGTTAAATATACACTCTAAGGTCTATGTGCATATGTACACATACGTACAGACACAGCCGCCCGCCCCTCGGGTACTGTACACAGGCTCGGCCAGGGGTAGACCACCCCTGGAACGTGGGGGCCCTCTCTTGAGTGGCCCCAGCAAGTCACTCTTGAGTCATACATTTTTGCTGAAGGAAGGAAGGGGCTGGAGAGAAGAAAAAGGCGGGAGTCTGGAGTGTGGTAGCTGTGGTTTTTATCTCATCCTTGCCCCCCCCAAGACCTCAGCCCTCCTCCTGGTCTCAGAAAGGTGAGACCGGAGGCTGCTGCAGCACAGTGGGAGGGCCGCTTCTGCTGAGAGGAACCTGCAATCGTGTGCACGCGCGTGTGTGATTGTGTGTGAGCACTTGGTGGGGGAGGGGATGCGTGTCCATCTCCCTGTCCTCTGGGCTCAACCACACAAAGGGCTGAGAACCAGAAAGCCGATCGTCAGGATGGTGACCCCTGTGTGAGCTCTGAAGGGCAAAGAGAAACGTAAGGATGAGAACTCCACGGTCAGAGCTGGGTAGCCGGGAGGAGGAAGGGCAGGGCAGGCGCCCAAGGCTGCCCCGGGCTGTCATCATCTTGTAAACAGGCTAGTTTAAGCTCTCATTAGACAGAATGAGTAAAAAGACCGTGGTCTGGAGGCCGGGCCAGGGAGTTGCCAAAGTCCATCTATCTAGTCCGCCGCGGCCAGCGAGAGGAGAAAAAAAAGGTTCCTAGTTTCATGTTTTTGTTGATTTGTGTGTGTGTGAAGTCTCCATAACCTAAAGCTTGGAGGGACCCAAAGAAGCCAAATCGTGAGCCCTTGGATGCGTCAATTTGAAAGTTGGCTCAGGGTCTCTAGACAGAATAACCATACTAAAGGTTGAGAAAATTTTGTTCCATTTGCATTTAGTTTGTGTTTTTTTTTAATGATTTAAAATTGTTTGCTTCCTGGTCTCAGAGCCGGGTCTGGGCCTCAGGGACGTAAATCTCGATGCTGTCCGCGCTCTCTGTGGCTGAGTTCTGCCGCACGGAAGCCGCCCGCTTGGCTGCCAGGAGTCTCTTGCGGGCCTCCTGACGCTGCTTGTCCCCAGCATCAGAGGCCTTGTCGCGGCTCATTGCCGGCTTGGATTTGGCTGGCTTCTTTGGGACCGGAGGGGGTGCTTTCTTCTCTTCCTTTAGTGAGACAGTGAGGAGGGAAGAAAAATAAAATAAAGGTGCCACCTTGTATGTGGCGGCACTACCACCCACAATATGCTGGCAGCTGGAGTCTCCACCCCAGCTCCCCTGCATTGGGCACAAGCAACACACATTTGGAACCAGGAAGCCACAAGAAGCAATGATGGTGGGAAGAGCACAAGGCACAGGAGCAAACAGCAAGCTTACAATCCTGGTGTTCTGGTAGGAGGGGACGGACAGACCACCTCTTCCCACCCCTGCTTGGAACCACTGAGAGCCCAAAACTCACACAGGAACCGCACAGCCAGAGCCGGGATGTAAATTCAGGGCCTCTGACTCCCAGATCACACTGCACATGCTGTTCTAGGGGATCAGAACTCACAAGGGCCACAGTCCAGTACCCAACAACCGAAGGGGGCGCTGGGCACCGTTTCACAGATGGAAACCCGGGCCTCAGGGATGAGGCCAGCCTGGGAGGCAGAACCTGGTCCAGACCCCTGGACTCCTGGCAGCGTGGTCCTAGGAGAAGGACCCCTTTTCTGCCTCTGGCATTTCCAACAGCTGTGACTACACTAGCGCTCCAGGCTGAGGGCATGTGTCTCCCAGGAGTCCCATTTTCCGAACATGCAGGGCAGGAAGGCATGCTTCGGGGGCAGCCTCAACTACACAGAGCCAGCGGCATGCTGGACGAGCGCCGAGCATGGACCCCGCACACTGATGGACGTGAGCCCCCAGCTCAGAGACGACACACGGAGAAGGGAGCCAAGCAGCACTGACCGATGTGGGCAGCGTTATTGCCGACCAGGAATTTGTCCCTGGACTTCCCCTCCGCACTGCTCCATGCTCACCTTCCTCTTCTCGGGGGTCTCCACCAGCTGCCAGCTGTTGGCCTTGAGGTGGTAGAGTTCATCAAACTTCATGCTGATGTCCTCGATGGACAGCTGGAGCAGGTCCCAGAACCCTGCCAGGTCCTGGGCCGTTGGACGTGGGTTGGCATCAGGGTTCTGTGGGACAGAGCAGGGTCAGTGGGGCCAGCAGGGCAAGGAGGCAAGTATGGTCTCCTGGCCCTGCGTGGCTTCTCACGCACATGGTGACGAAGCCTTTGCCACCTCTGCCGGGCTCTGGTCAGGAAGGCCTTCGTGGCCTACTGTGTGGCTGGCGTGTGACTCGTCTCATCTTATAGGGAGAAGGCAGCGTCACTCCCAGGTCAGTGTGATTACAGACCCATGGGGATGCCCTCCCATCATTCTGTTCTCAGCCAACACATTCCTCATCATGACTTCCTCGGTGAACCCCCAAACCCCTACTGGTCCTAGAGACAAACACTGGCCGTTGTCCCCCAGCCCTGGCCGGACGGAAAGAAGCTCCCCACAGGAATAGCTGCCACCCGACAGGTGAGGGTGAAGGAGAAGGGAGACCCAACAAGCCTAATGGTGGTAATTTCTTTAGTTCTTACCTTGACTGTCTTCTTAGGTACAGAGTATGTTGTAATAAAAAGTGCTAACTGATTTTTAACTTCCCTGTGTCTATTTTTACACAGAGTTCACTTTTCTATTTCAGAAGGTATTAGACACCTGAAAGGACCACTCCTGGCCCTTTCCTTGTGGGCACTGTGGCTGGGGAGGCAGGACCTTCTCCATGTCAGGGAGGAGGTCACAGAGGCTTAGAGGCTAATCCAGCTGGGGGCTCTGGCTGGGAGACCCGCTGTGGAGAAAGCAGAATCACACTTACCAAGTTTTGCTCACAGAGGCCCCGGAACTGCTGGAATTTCTGCGACATCAGTAGCTGGGCACTGCCCACAGCACTGAGGACTTTCCCTAAGACTGAGAGAGAAGGGGGCGAAGGCTGAGCAGAGCTCCAGTCTGCTTCCGCCTCCCTCCCCACCACCTCAGGACACTGATCATTATTTGCTGATGGCAGCCAGTCTTCATTTTATTTACACAGTAATTAACCCACTAGTTTCTAAGGATATTTCATGGCAATAAACCAGAAAACTGAGTTTAAATGGAAAAAAAATTTTCAGGAAAACAAATTACTACTATAGGCTCAACAGGAAATAGAAAATCTGATTAGACCAATAACTGTTTAAAATAACTGAAGCAGGAGTTAAAAATCTTCTCTAGAAAAAGGAACCAGGCCTATATAGTTTTATACGTGAGGTTTTTCAAAACCTTCAAGGAACAGATAACCCCTGTTATATATATTCAAATTCTTCCTGAGAGTAAATAAACACAGAAAATGACACAGCTAATTTCAGGAGCCCTGAGAAAAGATAGGACATGACAAGAATAGGCCACTTTCATTACGAATGCAAAAGTCTTACAGCAAAGAGCAGTGTTAACCATGAAGTGTTCAGCCCAGGAATACAAGACTGAAGTCTTTTAGTGTGATTTCTGGTTTTCAAGTGGCAGGGGAGACTTTCCTGGCGCTCCAGTGGTTAAGACTCCACACTTCCAATGCAGGGGGCACGCATTTGATCCTTGGTCAGGGAACTAAGATCCCACATGCCACAGCTAAAGAGAAGCCTGTGGGCTGCAACAAAGAGCCTGTGTGCTGCAGTGAAAGGCCCCCATGCCCCAGCTGGGGCCGGACACAGTCAGGTGTTTTTTTTTCTAAAGTAAAAAAATTAATTATGTTGTATGTCATCAAAATAATAAAGTAGCAGGAAGACAATACTATCTCCTGACCCCCTTAGAAATCACTGAAAAGCAAAACAGTAAATAAATCAAGATGCACACTGCCTCCTGGTAGAATCCGGAGCACGGTGTATGAGAGTGTCAACGTGCAGTGATAGCCACGCAGGGAGAGTTCCTGCAGTTGAAGGGCTCAGATAAAGGTGGCAGTTTTGAGTTCTTAAAAGTGGCATAGCTTGAAATAAAAAGGGGTATGGACTGCAACAGGAGCTTCCCTGAATCTGATTCAGCACCAGGGGTGGGGGGCAGGGGGCAACAACACTGCTGGTAACTGCCCTCTGGTGTCCTGGAGAGAAGACCAAGCTGAAGGGCACACTGTACCCGTCACCAGGCTGAGGAGCTCCTGCCAGCCTGGGACACCCTCCTGCCTCCTCCCCCACAATGGTCTACTTACAACAGCTTATCTAGGAGGAATTTCACCTCATTTAGAAATTAGTTATGACAAAGGAGCCCACGTAGGAGCTCGACATAGTACAGGAGCAGCAAACGGCAGGTAAGTGTTCACCAGGAAGTTGTTGCCAGAGAACAGATGAAAAGTGTGACTTGTAGCCACAGATATTTAAACAGCAGTTCAAAGCAGAGACTGAAGTGCCCTGAAAAGAGATTTAAAGAGCATGGAAGGAGGTAAGACATGAGCTCTGGAACTATGCAAGAGAAAAATCAGGCATCACAGAAACAAGGGCCATGATGGACACAGCACAAAGAATAAACCGTAATGAAAACCAGTACCGATGAGGGAACAGGAGTGGAAAAGCTCCCGGTGCAAAACCCTTACACTGCTAAACTGACATCTTAAAGCTGCCAGGAATAACTGCAGGTAGTGGGTGTATGTACCTGGCTTGGTCTAAAGTAGAATGGGAATAAAAGAAGTCCCTTTTGAAGAATTCCTCATCATAAGACTACACTTAGGTACTTTTTTTTTCTTTAAGAAATAGAAGAAGCAACTAGAGGACTTCCCTGGTGGTTCAGTGGCCAAGACTCTGTGCTCCCAACATAGGGGCTTGAACCCGATCCCTGGTCAGGGAGCTCGATCCCACATGCGGCAACCCAGACCTGGTGCAGCCAAACAAAATAAATACTAAAAAAAAAAAAAAAAAAAAAAAGAAGCAAGTAGGTGTATTACAACAAAGAGACTATTTAAAAGAAAGTGACTGAGAGAGCGCCAAAGAATTGATGCTTTTGAACTGTGGTGTTGGAGAAGACTCTTGAGAGTCCCCTGGACTGCCAGGAGATCCAATCAGTCAATCCTAAAGGAAATCAGTCCTGAATATTCATTGGAAGGACTGATGCTGAAGCTGCAGCTCCAATACTTTGGCCACCTGATGCAAAGAACTGACTCATCTGAAAAGACCCTGATGCTGGGAAAGACTGAAGGCGGGAGGAGAAGGGGATGAGAGGATTGGATGGCATCACCAACGCGATGGATGTGAGTTTGAGTAAACTCCGGGAGTTGGTGATGGACAGGGAATCCTGGCGTGCTGCAATCCATGGGGTCACAAAGAGTTGGACACAACTGAGCAACTGAACTGATACTGACTGAGAGACATGGAAGAGAGAGGGAAACTTAACATACATCCGTCAGAGTTCTAAAAGGACAGAGAAAATGGAAGAAAAGAAATTTCTTCAGAGTGATCATGACTTAGGATATGACTAGAAGAACCACCCCATCTCATTTTATGCTTAGAGAACCTTGGTACTAAAGACACGGATGAGAAAGGAAAACTACCAGCCAAATAATCAAGAATAAAGGCAAAATTATTAAATCACATATTTTAAAAAGTGCAACAATGTACTAAAGTAATATAACTCAGCTGGGTTTATTCTGGTACTACAAGACAGATTCAATATTAGAAAATTCTAATAACTTCTGATTCTGGCTATGAAAAACCAGTTACTATCAGATAAACTGAACTTAAAACCCCACCAAAAAACTAAATAACATACTCAAAACAACAAAATATCTCTTTCAAGGCATTAAAAAGTTACCAAAGCAGCCAGAATTTGAGAGGCTAAGATTTCAGTAAGAAGGGAAACTATAATCAGGTGAGTCTGATGGTCTGTTACCCCAAGGCGCCTCCCAAATTTATAGGCAGCAGAAAGCTGAGTGCTAAGACAACGAAGTGGTGGCTGAGAGTCTGAGAAGCTGAGCAGAGCTTGTGGTAGTTCCACGGGGACAGGGAGACCAAAACTGGAATTCGGAGCTACAAGGCAGACAGGACTTGGGGGAAAGCACCTCAAGCTGAGCAAAGCTTCCAGCCGTCTTAAGACAAAATTGGAGCTCAGTGTCTGCCAAGAAGGAGGGGTTTGGAAATACCCGAGGCTGTCACAAAACCCAGCTCTGAATCAGCTGAATCCCATACTGGATTAAGTTTTTCTCGCCCTATGCAATTGTCTGTAAGAAGCAAAAGTAAATCCATTCTTGAAGAACAGAAAATCATTCTTAAAAAAAAAAATCATCCTGGGTCTCAAGTTATTTCTGTAGTTTTCATATACAGTTTCTGGTGTTGAATAAGAATTACCAAGCGTGAGGATTCCCGGGTGGCTCAGTGGTAAAGAATCCGCTGCCAATGCGGGAGACACGGGTTCGATCCAGTTGGTAAGGAATCTTGCATTGCATTGGATTCCTTACCAACTGATCGATCAGGTTCGATCCCACTGATTGCAACAGATAGGTTTTGTAGATTAATTACAGCTAAACTATAAAATAATCCAGCAGGAAATGTCCAGATTGAGGTCCAGAGGAGGAAATAAAAGAAGGAAAATTCGGAAGAGAAAATGAAGAAACAACATGGCAGTCTAAAATATGTGTAACTGGAGTCCACAAGGAGAGAAGAAATAAAATGGAGCAGAGATCTGAGGAAATGATGGCCGAGACTTTACTGAAACTGATGAAAGTTATTCAAGCTGAAGATTCAAGAAACCCTGTGAGCATCAAGTTGGAAAAACACAAAGTAAACCATACCTAGGTATCCTAGTAAAAATGGATAAAACTCAAATACAAGAGAAAAATCTTAAAAACAAAGGGGAAAAATATTATTCTTCAAAGCAGCAGCAGGAAGACCGACTTTTCAATAGAAAGTCTGGAAACCAGAACATAGTAACTTTTATAAATAAAAATGCTGAAAGAAGATCAATACCTACCTAGAGTTTTATACTTAGCAAAAAATACTGTTCAAAAAAAGAGAGGGAAAAATACAGACATTTTAAGACAAACACTGCATTAATATAAGTACTAAAGGGAGTTCTTAGGGCACAGGAAAGTGATTCTCATAACCGCAAGCACAGAAATAAAGGAGTAAAGTGTTACCAGAAAGAAAAGAGTAATTATGTGGGTAATACTGATTGTATAAAACAAAAATAATGTCTTGGGGGCAGTTAGATCATATTTATAGAATGGAAATATCTCACGGCCATAGTACACATGATCAGGTCCTTGCGTTATCTGTGAAGTGGTTAAAGTACCAATTTAGTCTTACAAAGTCAAGGATACAGAGTAACTGCTAAAAGAACAATAAGCTAACATGAGCAAAGTGGAAATAGATATCTGATTAATCTAAAAAGAAGACAAGAAAGAAAAATCTATCAATAAATATACCACATTACAGATTAGAAAAACCATATGATTATCTAAATAGATACACAGAATTCCATTAAATTCAACAATTCTCTTAACCAGAATAAGCATATTTACAACAGACCTATAGTAAACCTCATACACAATGGTACCATGCTAAAAGCAATTCCTTATTTACAAATAAGAATACAGCAGTATTTCTAGATACAAGATCAATAAAAAGGCCAAGAGCATTTCATCAACCAAAGAAAAAGAATATAATAACAAAAATACTACTTCATTTCAGTTCAGTCGCTCAGCTGTGTCTGACTCTTTGACCCCATGAAATGCAGCACGCCAGGCCTCCCTGCCCATCACCAACTCCCGGAGTTCAAACTACTACTTACATCCTTCCAAAATTAAAATACTAACCTAATGAATCTTTAAACAATATGGAAAACTTCTATGTGGAAAATATAAAATTTAAATGAAGGACACTACAGAAGACCTACATAAATGGAGAGACATAATCATGTTCTTGGATACAAAAGACTCATTCATAAACATCAATTTTCTATCAAACTGATGTACAGATTCTATATAATTCCAGTCAGAACCTCAACATAGAAGTTAAAAAGCCAAGTCTAAAATGTATATGGAAAAAGCAAAGAGCCAATGCCAAGATATTCCTGAAGAACAACAGGTTGGAGGAATTTGTCTTTTCAATTACAGTAAGTCTCCTATGCACGAACCTTCAAGTTGTGACTTTCAAAGATGAGAACACGCGTCCCGTCAGGGTCGGGCGGGGGTGTCTCCCCTGCCGACGCCGTTCAGCTCCGCTGTCTGCCACCGCCTCTCTGTCCTCTAGTCAGTAACGCCTCCTGCCCTTAGTGCCAGCCCCTGGATGCCAGCTCTCGCAATGTACTACTTGACTTTTCAAGCTACTGTACTGTAACATTAAAAATGTTCTCTTTACTTTCTGTACTTGTTTTTTATGTATTATTTGCATGAAAAGTATTATAAACCTATTACAGTACAGTACTATATAAATGATTGTGTTAGCTGGATACCGAGGCCAACTTTGTTAGACTTATGAACAATCTCGACTTACAGATGTGCTCTTGGAGTGGAACTCATTCATATGCAGGGGACTTAATGTATATAAAAAATCCTAAGGAATTCCCCCCAAAACAGTGAGGTTGCAGCATATGAGACTGAGGTACAAAAATCAGTTGTGTCTATATAGTAACAGTGAATAGCTGACAATGGAATGAAGAAAAACTTCATTTACAATACCATCGAGCAGAATAAAATATTTAGGAATAAACTTAACAAAGAAATATGACTTGTCCACTGAAAACTGCGAAACAGTATTGAAAGAAAATTTTAAGAACTTAAATGAAGATAGCCTATGTTCATGTTCAGAAGACTTAAAAGATGATACCACCTGTCAAACTGAATTACAGATTTAACACAATCCCTATCAAAATAAAATCCTATCTGCCTGTTTTTTGAGGAAATTGACCATCTGATCCTAAAATTCATATGGAAATGAAAAATGAAGTATGAACTTTAGAACTTCCTTTAGTGAGAAAATGAGAACTAACGATGAACTTCTTTTACTTGAAAAATAAAATTGGAGGATTCACACTTCCCAATTTCAAAACTTATTTCACAGCTACAGTCATCATGACAGTACAGTACTGGCCTAAGTATACACATGTACATTGATGCAGTGGAATAGAGTCCAGAAATAAACCCTTACATTTAGTCAGCTAGTTTTTGACAAGGATACAAGACTATTCAATTGAGAAAGAAGAGTCTCACTAATAAATGCTGGGACAACTGGATATCCAAATGTAAACAATGAGGGTGGACCAACACCTCACCCCATATACAAAAATTAACTCAAAATGGATCATGGACCTAAATGTAACTACTAAAGGTATAAAACTCTTAGGAGGAAACAGGAGTAAAATCCTCACGAGGCTGGATTAGCAATGGCTTCGTAGACTTGACAGCAAGTCACAAGCGACAAATGAAAACACCAACTGGACTCCATTAAAGTTAACCTGTCATGTTTCAAAGAAGACCTACCAGCAAAAAGTGGAAACCCCTGATGAATGGGTAAGCAAAATGCAGTATACCCATACAATGGAGTACTATTTAACAGCAGAAAGGAGTGAAGTGCTGACATGCTATAGCATGAGGAAACTTCAGAAACATCAGGCAGAGTGAGTCCAGACCTGCAAGTGCACACCGCATATGAGTCCCCTCACAGGGAATGTTCAGAACGGGCAGCTCTAGCGAATGAAGCAGATCCGTGTTTCAGTGCTTGTGCTCAGTTGCTAAGTCGTGTCTGACTCTTTGTGACCCCATGGCCTGCAGCCTGCCAGGCGCCTCTGTCCCTGGGATTTCCCAGGAAGAATACTGGAGTGGGCTGCCATTTCCTACAGAGTGATGGCTGAATGGGTACAAGGTTTCTTTTTGGGGTAAGGAAACTTTTAAAATTAGGTAGCAGTGATGGTCACACAACTCTGTGGATATACTAAAAACCACTAAATTGTATACTTTCAAGGGGTGAATTTTATGATATACAAATTACATTTTAATACTATTATAAAAAAACTGCTCACAAAAAGTAGAAGCAATTCAAATGCTCATCAGTGGGATGGATAAGCAATGATATGTTCATACAGTGGAATGCTGCATGTTAATGGAAAGAATGAACTACACGTACATGCATTAACATGGATGAGTCTTACAAACAAGGCTGAACCAAGAAGGCAGGTTTCAGAAGAATACGGACACCCGGCTTCTATGAATGTAAATTTTGAAAGCAGGCAAAACTAAACAGTATGTTCCTTAGGGTCACACATATATGTGGTACAAGTATAAAGAAAGGCAAGGGTGTAATTAACACAGAATTCAGGATAGTGTTACTGCTGTGGCAGAAAGAAGGTGACCAACATCAGGTCCAAAGATACCGGTAATATTCCATTTTGTAAACTAGGTGGTGAGAAAAGGGGTGTTGGACATTCTTCTTTACTCTGTCTACTGTTTGCATGTGTATGTCACAATAAAAATGAAGGTTAATAAGAATGAGAGCAAAAGTAAAGGTTTTCAGATAAATCAAAGCAGGGTTAATTCCAGTTCTCAGGTTCTCACTAAGGACAATTCTAGGGACTTACCTAGTGGTCCAATGGTTAAGAATCAACCTTCCAATGCAGGGGACACTAGTTTGATCCTCTGGTCAGAGAACTAAGATCCCACATGCTGTGGGCAACTAGAGAGGTCTGCACACCGCAACTAGAGAAAGCTGATACGCTGCAACAAAGAGAGCCCATGTGACGCAACCCAGACCCAGCACAGCCAAAAAAAGAAAAAAGACAGTTCTAAAGGATGAACTCAGCAAAGAAGAAAATGATCCAGGAAGGAAGATCTGAGATAAGGAATTATGAACAAAGAAAATGATAAACACATGGGAATTATTAAACACGCATTTAGATAATTGAAAATTATATAATGATAATGTGTGCAGTTTTAAATCGTAAGAAAACAGTTAGATAAATTATATGTTAAGGCTTTTATGTTGTTTGGGAGAAAGGTAAAAATGCTGACTAACTTACTTTTACAATTTGAAGTGTTAAAGGAACAGAAATACAGTGCATAACTTCTGTGGCAGTTATGGCTAGTTGTCCTAGCGTTCGTGTCCTTCTCCCTCAGAAGTAGAACCTTTTCTTTATTTTGTTTCAAACAGCAACTTTATTCAGATGAAATAAAACACAGGAATTTCTCAGGCAAACTGGATTTTCTAGGACAAAGGATTGTCAAATGGAAAGTATGATACATGGTATGCAAAGTCATAGAACAAGTTACATTAGTACCAGGGTGGAATAACGGCTTCTGCTGTTAGTATGATGGCCTATCTCTAATATGCACACTCTGTCCAGCAAGCGCAGCACAGGCGTTTGAAAACAAGTTGTCTGGGGGGACCTACAGTTTTAACTGGGTACATACATGGCTGCTGGGACTCAGGCATGTCCCAGGCCACCCTTGCGACAAGCTATGAGTAGTTTGGTCAAAGGGATAGAAGTGGGAGTGGTAGGTGGGGCTGGCTTGTTCTATTTTGCCACTGATTCCTTTGCTGCTGGAATGCTCTTGGGGTTCTGGAATCCAGCAGCCGTTGGGAAAGATGAGAAGATCTCATGAATGGAATCCAATTATGACATCGAACCTAAAGCAGCAGCTACAGCATCACTACTGCAGACATTCCCGAATGTGAGAGAGATAAACAGTCTTGTTCACACCACCTTTTCTTTCCTTTTTAAATGTTATTTATAGGCAAACCTAATCCAAACTAAAACACAACCTCAAAATAGCAAAGGGAATGGGGAGAGAGAAGGCAAGAAAAGAGAGGGAAAAAAAAGAAACCTCTAAAGAGTAGAATGAAGAGCACAAAATAACATGGTAAGAATAAATCCAAAGAGGAGAAATCCCATTGTAAATGGATAACATTCTCTACTTTTGAAATAAAAATCAGCAGACTGAACAGATTACCAAACTCGGGTATATGCATATAAGAGCCATAATTATAAGGCGAGAGCAAAGTTGAAAGTGAAAGGATTGAACGCTGTGTGACAGATGGACACTAACCAAGGAAACCTGGTTAAGCAATACTCTCAACACTTTATAACGACGACTTTGAGGCAAAACACAATCAGGCATCTGGAAAAATAGAATGAATCACTAAACATTCACCTGGGATATTATTACATCCTGAGCTTCGTACATCTAAGATATCTTCAAAATAATCTAAAGCAAAATGTGACAGAAGTTTAAGGAGAAAAGGACCAATTCACCATTTTATAGAAGGTGCCAGACTTCCCTCGTGGTACACTGGATGGGAGTCCACCTGCCAATGCAGGGGACACAGGTTCGATCCCTGGTCCTGGAAGATCCCACATGCCTCGGGGCAACTAAAGCCCATGGGCCACAACTACTGAGCCCTTGCTCAGAGCCCAGGAGCCGCAGCCACTGAGCCCTTGAGCTGCACCTGCTAAAGCCCACGCACCTAGGGCCCGTGCTCCGCGAAAGAAGAGGCCACTGCAATGAGAACCCCGTGAACTGCAACAGGGAGCAGCCCCCCGCACCCCCCAGAGCAACTGGAGAAAAAGCCCTCACAAAGCACCAAGACCCAGCACAACCAAAATTAAAAAAAAATCTTTTTAAGTGCATGATACACATCCCCTCCTCCTCCTAAGTCGCTTCAGTCGTGTCCGACTGTGTGCGACCCCACAGACGGCAGCCCCCAATACAACACAATTACACTGACAGCAGAATAAAAAGAAGCCCATCTTTTGGAGTAAGACCCCCTCAGATCTCCCTCTACAGCCTCGTCTTGCGCACGGTTCCTTCTCTCTCCTTGGTGTCCATTTCAGATGCTCCCCAACCTCCCGATGCCCCCTCTGACTTTCTCAGGCTGTGTTGGTAACTGCCCTCCCACCTCAGGGCTCCCCGAACACCGCTTCCTCCTGTCACTCTGTTCTCTACTAGTTCAGTTCCTTCTCGCCCACCTAAGAATGTCATCCAACAGTTACCCCCTTTCTCTCCTGCATAATGGATTTCCTTTTTCCTGCAGAGTCATTCTCAACAATATAGAAATGTGCCTGTAACACTCCATTTAAACATAAAAAGAACAACAGAAAAATCCGAGCCCTCCCCTCTGACCCTTCGCTCCCTTCATTTCTCTGCTCCCTGAACAGAAAACTTCATCAATGGAGTCATCTGTACTTGTGGTCTCCCAGCTATTCTATTAGTCCTTCAGTCAGGCTGTCCTCCCCTCGGCACCCCACCACCTCCAAAGCAGACCAGCTCTTGAAGCCTGTGATGACCTCACATTCCTAAATCTGCCCTGCTGTGCCCATCAGAAAAGCATCTGACACAGTTGATTCTCTCTTGAGAATTCTCGTCTCAGTTTTGACCTTAAGTCTGTACTTGGATGGCTTTCAAATATGATCTCCAACCCAGAGACCTGGGGAGACCAGACTCATGTATCCAACTGCCTGCTTGACCTCTCCACTTTGATACGTAGTTTGATAGTGTTCAAAAATAAACTCCTGACTTTTCTCCCGATATCTACACTAGTCTTTCCTGTCGCAGGGGCAGCTCCATCCTTTCTGTGACTCACAAAACCAAATCTTTTTTGACTCTTTTCACTCTTAAGTCTATATCCAACCCTGTCAAGAAATCCTGCTCTACCTTGCAGATACACCCAGAATCTGACCCCTCCCTTAAACACTCCATGGTCTCCATCTCCTCTTCCCCAGATCCTGTTACTTCCTCCTAACTCATCTTCCAGCTTCCCCTTGTGCCCCTCCCCCCACTCTCTTTTGAACAGAGAAACTAGATTAATCCTGTAAAAAAGAATGTCACATTGCAGGGCTCAGAATTCTCCAATGTGTTCTCTTCTGGGGAGTCAAAGCCAAGCCTTTACTCTGAGGCCCTCTGTGATCTGGGGCTCCGCCACACCAACTTCATCCCCCACCTCCCCCCTGCTCACTCCTGCAGCTATACTGGCCGCCTTCCCCAAGCCTGGAACACGTCAAGCTCTTGCTCACCGCTGGAGTTCTCTGATCTTCAGAGTTCTAAGACCACTTCTCCCTTCCTTCCGGCTTCTGCTCCTAGGTCACCTTATCTGGGAGGCCTTCCCTGACCACACCACGGGGGACAGCAACACTGCCCCCAGCCACGCAGCACTCCGTCCTGCTCCTACTGGGCTTTGTTCTCTCTGCTGCATGTCTAACCATCCTGCACACTGTATGTTTAGTGGGTTATTTTCTGTCTCTCCCCTTAAGAATGTAAGCTCCATGAGGGCAGGGACTTCGTGTTATTCTGCTCCATCCCCAGGTGCTGGCGTGTGGAAAGAATTCAGTAAATATTCACGGAATGTTCACTGAATGAAGGTCAGGACCAAGGGAAGGATGCCGCTGTCTTCCTACTGTCCCACAATGTCCTGACACTCCTGCAGTCATACAAGATGCGCACGAGACACAGTAAAATTAGAAAGACAGACATGGCAACTGCTATCCGAGCAAACGTGATCATTTATGATGCGAATCCAAGAGGGCCGAGAGCTGTACAAGGCTGCTGGACACAAGATCAGTGTAGATGTCTCAATGTCAAGTATGCAAATAATAAAAACTCATTTTACTACCAAAAAATTTACAAACCCAGAAAGTAGCAAGGAATAAATCTAATACAAATATGTAAGGTCTTCATAGATGTGTTACTCACACTTGGAAAGGAGCATGTAAGAGGGAGATCTGAATAAATGAAGAGATAAACTGCATTCATAGCTAAGAAGACTCAGTATTTTTTTAGGTATCAGTTTTTCCCAAAGTAATCTATACACTCTATTCCTGTTCAGTGATCCAGCAAAAATTTTCTGAGGAACTTGATATGCTAATTCTAAAATTAGGATTGGAAAAATGAAGATATAAGTAGACTTTTTCTTTCTGAACAAAAAGAACAGGGAAGGGGGTTCACCCTCTGAGATGCCAAGGCATGCCAAAAAGCTAGGCAATTAAGTCGTATTAACACAGAAACGCACAAAAGGGTAGCAGAAAAGAACGAACTCAGAGACACCCCCCTGCGTGTGTAGAATTCTCGGCAGAGGTTATGACTGCTATGACTAATCAGCAAAGAAAGCAGAGACTCAGGAATGTGTTGTGACAACTGGCTCTGCATATGAAAAAGTAACATGAGATCTCAGAATGCACAAATGTAAACTGCATATGGATTAAACACCTACATATGAAAAAACAAGAAACCCCCCAAACTTTAATAGCAACAGCTGGAGATGTCAATACCTAATTCACGATAATAGAACACCAGTCATACGTAAGGCAAAGAATTTAAACAACATAATAAACCAACTACATCTAACAGACACGTACAGAGCACTCCACCCAACAACAACTGAATACACATTCTGCTCAAGTATACATGGGACATTTTTCAGGACAGACCATGTGTTAGGCTACAAATTAAGCCCTAGTAGACTTTTTAAAAGATAATATCATACAGAATATCTTATTTGACTACAAGAGGACAAAATTAGAAATTAGTAACAAAAAACTGGAAAATTCACAAAACTGTGGAAATTAATACACAGTTTAACAACCAGTAGATCAAAGAAGAAATACAAGGGAACTTGGAAAATAGTTTCAGACAAATGAAAACAAAAGACATAACACACCAAAAGCGATGCCAAGGGGGAAACTTACAGCCAGAAACATTTACATTAAAAACTGATGAAAGACCTCAAATCAACAGCCTAACTTACAACCCAAGAAACTAGAAAAAGAACAAACTAAACCCTAGCTAGCAGAATGAAGGAAATAATAAAGGTTAGAGCAGAAATAAGTGAAATAGAGAAACAATAGAGAAAATCAATAAAACCAAAAGTTGGCTCTTTGAAAACTGACAGTACTTCAGCTAGGAAGACTGAGAAAAAAAGAAGATTCAAATACTAAAATCAAAAATGCCATCTTTCTAAATTCCATATATATGTGTTAGTATACTGTATTGGTGTTTTTCTTTCTGGCTTACTTCACTCTGTATAATCGGCTCCAGTTTCATCCATCTCATCAGAACTGATTCAAATGAATTCTTTTTAACGGCTGAGTAATACTCCATTGTGTATATGACAGCAAAAGAGACACAGATGTGTATAACGGACATTTGGACTCAGAGGGAGAGGGAGAGGGTGGGATGATTTGGGAGAATGGCATTCTAACATGTATACTATCATGTAAGAATTGAATCGCCAGTCTATGTCTGACGCAGGATACAGCATGCTTGGGGCTGGTGCGTGGGAATGACCCACAGAGATGTTATGGGGAGGGAGGTGGGAGGGGGGTTCATGTTTGGGAACGCATGTAAGAATTAAAGATTTTAAAATTAAAAAAATAAAAAATAAAAAAAAAAAATAAAATCAAAAATGAAAAGTGGGCATATTACTACCAATTCTACAGAAATACAAAGGGACTATGAGAGAGTACTTAAAATAACTGTACATCAACAAATTTGAAAACCTAGATGAAATGGACAAATTCATGACTAAATCATAAAAAATAGAAAATCTGAATAGACCTGTAACTAGTAAGGAGACTGAATCAGTAATAAAAATCTCAACAAAGAAAAATTCTGGTTCAGTGGCTTCACTGCTGAAATCCACCATTTAAAGACGACTAAAAACACTCCACCATTAACCACACCATACAGCTGCCAGAACTTACACAGGCGTGTAAAACAGACTCTTGGAGGGCACAACAGAACCTTGTGCACCAGGACCCAGGAGAAAGGAGCAGTGACCCCACAAGGGACTGTCCCGGACTTGCCTGTGGGTGTCTGGGAGTCTCAGGTGAAGGTGTGGGTCTGTGGTGGTCTGCTGCATGGTTGGGGACACTGAGTGTAGCAGTCCATGCATGGGATCTTTTGAAGGAGATCACCATTATCTTCATTACCTTCACCATAGTTTCAGCTCAGTTCAGTCGCTCAGTCATGTCCGACTCTTTGTGACCCCAAGAATTGCAGCATGCCAGGCCTCCCTGTCCATCACCAACCCCCGGAGTTCACCCAAACTCATGTGCATCGAGTTGGTGATGCCATCCAGCCATCTCATCCTTTATTGACCTCTTCTCCTCCTGCCCCTAATCCCTCCCAGCATTAGAGTCTTTTCCAATGAGTCAACTCTTCGCATGAGGTGGCCAAAGTATTGGAGTTTCAGCTTTAGCATCAGTCCTTGCAAAGAACACCAGGACTGATCTCCTTTAGAATGGACTGGTTGGATCTCCTTGTAGTCCAAGGGACTCTCAAGAGTCTTCTCCAACACCACAGTTCAAAAGCATCAATTCTTCGGCACTCAGCCTTCTTCACAGTCCAACTTTCACATCCAGACATGACCACTGGAAAATGGCAACCCACTCCAGTACTCTTGCCTGGCAAATCCCATGGACGGAGGAGCCTGGTAGGCTGCAGTCCATGAGGTCGCTAGGAGTTGGACATGACTGAGCGACTTCACTTTCACTTTTCACTTTCATGCATTGGAGAAGGCAATGGCAACCCACTCTAGTGTTCTTGCCTGGAGAATCCCAGGGATGGGGGAGACTGGTGGGCTGCTGTCTCTGGGGTCACACAGAGTCAGACGTGACTGAAGTGACTTAGCAGCAGCAGCAGCAAAAAAAGCACTCCTTAAACTTTTCCAAAAATTGAAGGGGAGGAAACACTTCCTATCTCATTCTATGAGGCCAGCATTACCCTGTTATCAAAGCCAGACAAAGATACTACAAGAAAACTACAGGCAATCATCCCTATGCACACTGATGCAAAAATACTCAACAAAATACAGAATTCAGCAGCATATTAAAAGGATTATACATATGACCACATGGGATTTATTCCTGGAGTGCAAGGATGGCTCGACATGTGAAAGCTGATCAGTGAAATATGCCACATCACCAGAATGAAAGGGAAACACCATACAATCGAGTCATGCAGAAAAAACATTTGACAAAATTCAACACTCTTTCATGAGGGAAACAGTAAACCGAGAATAGAATGAAACTACCTCAATAAATAAACGCCATATATGAAAAACCCACAATGAGCAACATACTCCAGGGTGTTTTCTCTAAGATGAGGGATAAGGCAAGAGTGCCCACATTCATCACTTTGATTCAACACAGGATTGGAAGTTTCAGCCAGAGCAGTTAGACAAGAAGTAATAAAAGGCATCTAAATTGGAAAAGAAGTAAAATAATGTTTACAGATGATATGACCTTATATGTAGAAAACCTAAAGATTCCACCAAAGAAATCTGAGAGAACTAATAAATGAATTTAGCAAAGCAAGTAGGATTAGGATACAAAGTCAATACACAAAGATAAGTTGCATTTCAGAAATTCCCTGTTGGTCCAGTGGTTAGCACTCTGCACTTTCACTGCTGAGGGTCTGGGTTCAATCCCTGGTCAGGGAACTAAGATCCTGCAAGCCATGTTGTGTGGCCAAAAATAAATCAGTTACAGTTCTATATACTAACAATATATACCTGAAAAGGAAATTATAAAAATGATTCCATTTATGATACCATCAAACAGAACAAAATATTTAGGAATTAACTAAGGAGGTGATAAACTAGCACAATGAAAACTATAAAACACTGTTGAAAGAAATTAGTGATACATGGAAACATACCCCTTATTCATGAATTAGAAGACTTATTACCCAAAGGAATCTTCAGACTCAATACAATTCCTATCAAAATTCCAGTAATTTTTTTTGCAGCTACAGAAAAACCAATCCTAAAATTCATACAGGACTTGTCTGGTGGCCCAGTGGTAAAGAACGGCCTGCCAGCGTAGGAGACATGAGTTCTATCCCTGGTTCAGGAAGATCTCACATCCCACCAAGCAACCAAGCCCGTGCATCGCAACTGCTAAGCCTGTGCTCTAGAGCCCAGGAGCTACAAGAGAAGTCAGTGGATGAGAAGTCCTCGCACTGCAATGAAGAGTAGCCCCTGCTCACTGTCATCAGAGAAGAGCCCATGCAGCAACGAAGACTCGGCACGGCCAAAAATAAATAAATGAATAAAACTGTATCTATAAGAAAAGATGCTGATGCTGCCATCTTTTGGGTTCTTGCCAAGGGCTTCGTGTTTCTAATCTTGCATTAATACACAGCCCGGTGGGGTTGACATTGGTCCACCCAAGTCACATGTGAGGAAGTGGAGGCCTGGAGAAGTGAGGTGACTCCGCCAAGGTCTCTCTCATAGCTCCCTTTCTTGAGAGCGCCACGGAGACGGGATGGCGGGCCCCTCCCTCCGGCTGCCGGCTCTGTTTCCGCCCCTGTTCACCTCTAGCCTCCTGGCACTGAGCCTCCTTTCAGTTCCTGGCTTGGGCTGCATCCATCTACAAGTTAGGGTGATGGTGGCGGCAGCTGCAGCAGGCACAGCTGGTACTATTTACCGCGGGGCACTCAGGCCAAGCACTCTTCATACACAGGGTCCCATCTTACCCCCGCCATACGCTAAGAGTGGGGTCATGGTCCCCACTGAACAGTGGGGAGCAGTAGGCTCAGATGTGCCGAAGGTCACACAGCTGTTGAGCGGTGGAGCACTTCACTTCCATGTGTTTGTTTCTTCTTCAAGACAGGATTTTAATAGGTCTGACCTCACTGGCATGAGTTTGGGTGAACTCTGGGAGTTGGTGATGGACAGGGAGGCCTGGCATGCTGCACTTCATGGGGTGGCAAGGAGACGGACACGACTGAGCGACTGAATAGACCTCACTGGGTAGCAGCAAGTAAACAAGACGGTGAATGGTAAGCCGCCCAGCGCTCAAGGCTGATTCTCTGGAGCTAGTCTTATCAACCCCCCAGGCCACAGGAGTTTCCACAGGCTATATTTAAGTGTTGCTTTCATCTGCACCTCCTTCAACAGCAAAGAAAGACGTGCACAACTTGATCTTGCTTCTCTAAGGGCTCCCCCTTATCCAACCAGGCATGTCCTGCCTCCATCTCCCTTAAGTTAATGACCTCTCCAGTCACCTGTGGCCCAGACCAGGGAAGCTAGAGCTCTCCACCTGACTCCAACCCAGGGCCCCTCTGGCTGGTTCATTTGGAACATTCAGAAACATTTATTATCCATTCCTTCCTCCTCCACCCCAGGTCTCCTTGTTTCCAAAGCCTTTTCAACACAGCAGTCAAGGGTGATCTTTCTAATTAGAAAATCTGACCATCTCACTGTTACTTCAGATCTTCAGCTGCTCCCCACCCAGCCTGGAGGATAATGCTCAATACTTTGATCTGATATTTGAGGCCCCTCTCAGTGAGCTTCCTACTCTTCCCATCCCTTTCTTTCAGTTGTGGTTCCTGGAACCTGCCCTTCCCTGCTTCCTTGCCTTTGTCCCTGTTGTTCCCTCCAGCTGCAATGCCTGGAGGATCTCTGCCACGTTTCTGCATGATATGCAGGTACCGTGGTCTCCTTCAGGCACTCCTTGGTAACGCTCTTCCAGAGATATAAGAACAGTGACATTACAATTTGTGGCCATAAGAAAAAAAAGAACAAAAAACAAACTTGTGGCTGTGGACTTCGCTGGTGGTCGAGTGGTTAAAAATCCACCTTCCAATGCAGGAGATGCAAGTTCAATCCCTGGCTGGGGAACCAAGAGCCCATATGCCCATGGCAACTAAGCCCGCGCGCAGCAACTACTGAGCCTGTGTGCTCTAGAGCCTGCGTGATAACTAGAGAGACACTGGAGAGCTGCAACTAAAGATCCTGCGTGCCACAACTAAGACCTGATGCAGCAAATAAATATTAAACACAAGAAACCTGTGGCCGTAAGGCAGGCGAGGGCCTTGCCTGGACACACATAATTTGATTAGAAAGCAGGGTCGTCAAGGAAGAACTGTGGTCCTAAGAGATAGAAGTGTCGTTATTGGCAACAGACAAAAGATGGAAGCAACCTGTGTAGCCACTGACAGATGAACGGGTAAGCAAGATGTGGGTCTTTCCCCACAGGAGAATATTATTCAGCCTTAAAAAGGAAGGAAATTCTGATAGAAGCTGTAAGGTCAATGAATCTTGAGGACATTATGCTAAGCCAGTCACAAAAGGACAAACACCATATAATTTCATTTATATGAGGTGCCTAGAGTAGTCAAATTCAGAGACGCAAAGAATGGTGGTGGCCAAGGGATGGGGGAGGGGGGGTGGGTAGGTAGTGTTTGATAGGTACAGAGTGTCACCCGGGGAAGATGAAAATGTTCTGGAGATGAACGGTGGTTTAACACAAAACCTATTTGAGAAAGGCAGCCACCTGCATGCGTGTTACTGATTCACCTGAGCAGTCAGAATACTTATCTTGAATCTAAGGGACAGAGCAATGTGACCAATTCTGTCCTTAAGTTATAGCCACAGATGTAGGGCTGGGGAAAGGGCTCCATGCAGAGTTCGGTTCAACAGCAAGGGCTGGGACTGCTTATTGAGAAATGTTATCATGTTGAAAGAGCACGTGCTTATAATACTACAGGAAGGTAATATTGTTTGGCATGACATAATAACCCTTAGCAGGGAAGCCTTTTCTCAATCCTGAAAGAATTAAGGATACTGCCAGAAAGTTTAACCTACTCCACCAACACTTTGTCACTAAGGTATCTTTGCACCTCCACCTTAGGCTTTTTTTTTTTTTAATGTATTTGGCTGCACCGGGTCTTAGTTGCAGTATGTGGGATATTTAGTTGTGGCATGTGGGATCTAGGTCCATGACCAGGGATTGAACCGGGGGCCCCTGCTTTGGGATCGTGGAGTCTTAGCCACTGGACCACCAGGGAAGTCCCCTCAACCCCAGGCTTATTCTCATCTGTGCTGTCCAATACGACAGCTCCCGGTCGTATGAAGCAAGTGAGCAGCTGAAATGTGGTTTGTCTGGATTGAGAATGATAAAATAAAGTATGCACTGGACTTCTATTTTATTTATTTTGGACTTTAAATATTTAGTAGGAAAGTAATGTAACGCCTCAATAATTTTCTGTGTTGAACACATGTTGAAACACTACTACTTGGACATCCTGAATAAGATAAATGTATTAAAATCAACTTCACCTATCTCTTTTTTCTTTCTAAATGCAGTTCTAGAACATTTAAAGTTCACGGTTCACATTATATTTTGACTATAAGTGCTGCTCTACGTGCTCCAACCCTAGGCCACCAGGCAGGGTCAGTGGAGGACAGCATGGAATGAATGATGGTCTGTGAGCGCCCTCCTGCTGCCTAGCATCTGGGATGCCAGCAACCAGACACAGGCCCCCGGGAGAAACTAGAGGGTTCTTTTCCGAAGAAGATTCTGAAGGGTTACAGGGAAAAGATACTGACATTTCAAGATCTTCTAAGGAAAGGACCAGTTTGCCACCCAGTCATGCTAGAACAGGACGCCCTTAAACTCAGATAGGCAACAAATACGTTGGTTCAGTGTCAGGAGCACCTGCCACACTGTCACCAACAGAAATCAAAGAGAAGTTCATGTCGCATTACAGCGGTTACAGCGATCTCGAAATAACGCTTACTGTCATCATTACTTTAAAATTTAGTAGACAGACTGCAAGACTGTATTATTTAATGCCTTAACAAAGAAGTACACATATTATCACATCACAGGCTTATTTACTATTTTAGTAACTATATCTTAATGTACCTGGCTTCCTTTGTTATCTTGACATGACTTTTACTGTGTGTTATTTGAAACCAATATTCTGAGGTGTCTGCAAGCCTAGCTCTCAGACCTAGGCCCTGCCCACAGACCTGCTGGTTGCCTCTCCCTGCCTCAGTGTTTTCCGTCCTGGTCTTTGTTCTGGTTGCGCCGGGTGGTCACTGCAGCTTCTGGGCCTCTCTGATTGCAGGGCGTGGGCTTAGCTGCCCTGTGGCATGTGGGATCTTAGTTCCCAGACCAGGGATCAAACTTGAGTCCCCTGCATTGGAAGGTGGATTCTTAACCACTGGACCACCAAGGAAGTCCCTGTCCTAATTTTAATTTTTATTAAATTAATATATAGTCATAATTTAAAAAAAACAGAAGCACAGCAATAGAAGAAAAATAGATAAATTGGATTTTATCGGAATTAAAAACTTTTGCACATCAAAGGACACTACGAAGAAAATGAAAAGACAACCTACAAAATGGAAGAAAATATTTATAAATCATGTATCTGACAAGGACCTATTATCCAGAATATGTAAAGAACTCCTAAATTCAACCACAAAAAGACAAACAGCCCCATTAAAGAGACTATTTGAATATAGATATTTCTCCAAAGATTCACAAATGACCAATAAGAACACGAAAAGATGCTTAGTGTCAGTCACTAGGGAAATGCAAATCAAAATGACAACAAGATACTACTTTATACCTACTAGGATGGCTATAAATTTTTTTTTTTAAAAGATGGAATAACAAGTGTTAGCAAAGCTATAGTGAAACTGGAACCCTTATGCATTGCTGGTGGGAATGTCAAGTGGCGCAACTGCTATGGAAAACAGTCTGGCGATTCCTCGAAAAGCCAGACAGAGAATTACGACGTGACCCAGCAATTCCACTTCTGGGTTTAAACTCGAAAGAACTGAAAATTGGAATGAAACAGATTCTTATATCCAGTGTTCACTGCAGCGTTATTCATAGTAGCTAAAAGGTGAAAAAACCCAAATGTTTGTCAACAGATGCATGGACCAAACAAATGTGGTATCAGTATTTAAATACAGTAGAATATACTATTCAGCTATAAAAAGGAATGACGTTCTGATATGCTACAACATGGATGAACCCTGAAAACATGCCAGACACAAAAGGACAAACACTATCATTCTACTTACATGAAAGATCTAGAATAGGGAAATTCATAGAGACAGAAGGCAGATTAGAGGTTACCAGGGGCTGGGTGGAGAGGGGAATGGGGAATTATTGCTTAATGGGTACAGAATCTCAATTTGAGGTGATAAAAAAGTTTTGGAAATAGATGTTGGTGATATACAATATTGTGAATATAAGTAATGCCATTGCATTACAAACTTAAAAGTGGCTAAAACAGCAGGTTTTATATATATTTCATAGTAACAAAATGAAAAAAATTAAAGAATTACCACATGATCCAGCAATTCCATGCACAGGTATATACTCAAAAGACGAACACAGGTAGTCAAACACAATCTTGTACATGAATGTCCACAGCGGCATTATTCATAATAGTTTTATCTGCTATTATGAGTTTTATCCTGCTATTAGAGAGTTTTTATCCTGATGGTTAAATAATTATTTCGTCTTTGATATTATTACTGTACATTACCAACACACCAGTATATTACCATGACTTTTTTGCTGTTTTTATATAATTTGCTTTTGCTAACTCTAAAATTAAGTTTTATTTTATTTTTTGGCCATGCCACATGGCTTGAGGGATTCTTAGTTCGCCAATCAGGGACTGAACTTGGGACACAACAGCTAAAGTGCTGAGTCCTAATCACTGGACGGTAAGGAAATTCTGAAGTTCTATTTTAAATTAAATCATAAGATTAAAAAACAAGAGGGACTACTAGGCAAACAATAAAATTAGCAATCTTATACTCCATCCCTTCCTACTCCTGGGTTAGTTGCTCACTTTTAATATGAATAAACAACCAAAGATTACTGGACATTCCAAGAAAGATTCCAACTGAAAAAGATACATAGAAAGAAGGATCTAAAGGAAACAGAGACAACACAGAGACACGTGAAAACTTAAATAAATATATATGTAGGTCTTAGAAAGGTAGAAGATACTCTATCCACGTAACAAGGAAAAAATGTTATTAAAAAGGAACAGAGTAACAAAGTGCTGTTATACGGATGGCTCTAATAAACATTTGATGGACAGAGTGAAGTCAGGAAAACCTCCAAATTTCAATAGATTTCTCCAGTAAAAGATACACAGGTAGCATATGCAAAAATGCTATACACTTTATTAGCCACCATGGAATCACAAATAAAAGTTACAACAAGGTACTACTTTACCACTGTGATAGCTATAATCAAAAAGAGCAGTAATTACAAGAGTTCGTGAGGAGGTGGAGAAATTAGAACCCTTGTGTGCTGCTAGTGGGAATGTTATAAACGGAGCAGTCACTATGGAAGCTCAGCAGGTTCCTCCAAAAGTTAGACACAAAATAACCATGTGACCCAGCAATTCCACTTCTGGTTACATAAACAAACTTGTACACAAATGTGCATAGCAGCATTATTCACACTAGCCTAAAAGTGGAAACAATTCAAACGTCCATCAACAGACAAATGTTTAAATAAAATGTAGTATATCCATAAAATGGAATATTATTCCATGATAAGGAATGAAAACCTGATACACACTACAACATGAATGAGCCTGCAAAACGTGTGGCAAGAAGAGGCAAAAGTGAGACACAAAAGTCCTGTCGTATGATCATACTGTATGACTCAATTTGCATAAACATCCAGAATATGCAAATCCACAGACAGAATTAGTGGTTGCTAAGAGACAGTGGGGCAGAGGCAATGAGGAGTGACTGCTTTTAGTCATGGGGTTTCTTTTTGGAGTGATGAAGATGTTCAGAATTCAGGTAGTAGTGATGGTTGCACATCATTATGAGTGTACTGACTGTACTAATGGTAACACTGAAAAGGGGTAAATTTTATGGCATGCGAATTATATCTCAATAAAGCTGTTATAGCGTGGAAAAAAAAAGAAAAAGTCTTCCAGAAAGACAGACAATAAAAAGATAAGAGACAAAAAAGATGTGAGACAGGATCAGCTCAGCAAACCCAGCATCTGAGTGACAGCAGTTTCAGAGAGAGAAAGCAGAACAAGTAGAAGTGAGGGAATTGTTTTTTAAAAATTAATGCAAGACTATTTCTCAGAAAGAAAAGGTCTCCACATACAAGTGGCCTATTAACTACTGGCACAAAGACCCATTCCAGGACACATCATCTAGAACCTTCACAAAAGAAGTGAAGTGAAGACTCTAACAGCTTCCAAGGACTAAGAACTGGACCGGCCTCAAACTTTTAGGCACAAGTGAAAGTCTTAGTTGCTCAGTTGTGTCCAGCTGTTTTGTGACTCCATGGACTGCAGCCCACCAGGCTCCTCTGTCCATGGAATTCTCCAGGCAAGAAAACTAGAGGGGGTTGCCATTTGCTTCTCCAGGGGATCTTCCCGACCCTGGGGCTGAACCCACATCTTCTGCATTGCAGTCAGATTCTTTATCATCTGAACCACCAGGGAAGTCCACACTTTTTTTTTTTTTTAAGCACAAGTAATGGAAGCTAAGTATAATACAGCCTCTTTAAGGTTCTAAGGGAAAGTTATTTTCAATTTTATTTAATGTTATATATATATATCTCTACAGTTATATAAAAAAAATTGGTATTTATTATTTTCAGCTTTATACTCAGCCAAACTATATGAGGTCTGAACAAAAATATGGTGGTTTCCAAAAATTTATCTCCAACTGAAGGTGTGCTCCAGTAAAGTTAAGGACTAAACCCAGGAAAGCAGAAGACCACATGGTCCAAAAAGCAGGAAAGTAGCCAAGGGCAGCCCCAGGTGAAGAAAAGGGAAGCCTCCGGACAGCAGCCAGGTAGCAGGCCTAGAGAGCAACTTGGCCAGACCAGAGCCGGGGACAGAGGGCACTGGGAAAAACAGGAGATCACGACATGATCTGATACGTCTGCACACCTGGGAAACAATGTCAATGGTGGGCTGGCAGATCTTGTGGGGCATGTGAAAAAAATTACAAATAAGAGCTTAGAAAACAAAGTATACAGAAGAGGAGGCAACCATTTATTTTAGGGAAAATAAAATGTATGAGACAATGAAATCATACTACAAGGCTCTGCAGTGAATATCATTTCCATGCTCACAGTAAACAGAAATATTGGTTGTTTTTTTAACCCTAAACTGATGTAATATACGGAGGATGGGGCACAGGAAGTGGAAGTGACAGAGCTAAATATGAACTATTACAGCAGATTTCAATACATGATGATGCCTAATGAGAGGAAATGAAAGGTATTCCCATTTAAAAAAAAAAGAATGAAAGAAATATTGAAGGTAGATACCAGAAGACAGAGCAGTTGAGAGCTGAAGGTGGGGAAGGCTGAGGAAGAAGGCCAGAGGGCTGGATGGTTTCTATTAGAAGCAGTTCAGGATCCATGCCACTGCTCTGATTTTGTAAATGCTAGTACTGTAAGAAGTTATTAGGCATATACCTCACAACAGTTCCCTGCTCTGACATCAGAGCTGGGAACTGGCCTAGAAACAGTGGAAACAGGGACTTTGCATCTTCAAGGGGTGTCTTCCTCAGGCCCTGCCCACCAGGGCTCAGTGGGATGCTCCATCCCTTCTGGACATTCTGAGGACCTGTCCCTCCTGCCTGGTCTGTGGAGGGGAGCAAACTGGGGGCCAGAGCTCCCCTCCCCTGTATCAACCACCTGTGACTGCAGGCTCCCTACATATTCTCAGGGGAATTTTTGGAAACAGGTATGGTATAGACAGAAACCAAGTGGGGAAGTAGATGATCTCGGTCTCACCCATTCACAGCTCCTCACACCCTGCTGAGCCCACAGGTAGATGCTTGATGCTTGGCACACAGTAGGTGCTCAATAAGGAACTGCTGAAGGCGTAATTATGGTGCCAAGTTTCTGTGCTTGGTACTTCATCAGACCTTGAACAAGCACCACTACATCAGAGGGTAGGACTATCTCCACATTACAGGTAAGGAAACAGGTTCAAGAAACCTGCCCAGGTCACTTCCCTAGTAAGGAAAGAGCTGGGATTCAACCCCGGGGGTGGCTGATCCCACAGCCTGTGCAACTATCAGCTGCTGACATAAATTCTTTCTGGAAAAAGGCTGGTTATGTAGGTGGATAGAAGGAAGAAAAGCAAGAATGAAAATAAGAGGAGGGTTCACAACTGAGCCAAGAAGAGAACTTAAAGAGACTCCCCCTGCCGAGCCCTGGAGACTTGGGGCTGGCACCCCCACCCACCCGCCCCAGCACGCCGGCCTCGCAGTACCCACCTTCTTCAGAGAGGTTGTTCTCTTTGGTCTCCTTGTCCATCTGGCAGCACCAGCCCTCCAGCCGCTCTGTTTCTGCCTGGAGCAGCTTCAGGAACCAGTAGCCGTCCCGGCGGCAGGCCCCAGGCTGCGCGGGCTCTGCCGGGGAGCTGGAGGAGGTCTCCAGCCAGGGGTCAGGCGGGGGCAGCGAGGATGCCTCCAAGGCAGGGTCGCTGTTGTCTCCATAGGAGAGGTTGCGCTTGATCTGGGCAATCTTGGGGGCCTGCCGGGGGCCGGCATCGATGCTGATGGAGTTGGGGTGCGGGGTGCAGTCTGGGAGGCTCTTCTCAGAGGACTTACAGCTCGAGTCATTGGCATCCTGGGTATCTGAGTCGGTGTCCCGTCGGGAGGACATGCTGTGAGAGGGGGCACTGCTTCTGTTGGGAGCGGGGAGGGAACGGCGTGGAGGAGGGGTGGGGACAGGAAAGGGTGAGTCACCAAGAGGGTCGGAGACCAGAGGCCACCCCGACCCGGACACACGGGAGACAGAGAAACGGATGCATCGTCTGCTCACCATGCGCCTGAAGCGGGTCCCACAGCCCCGTCTCATTCTCAGCTCAGCCCCCGCCCTGCCCGCACACGCACACACGGACAAGGTCATAAGGTTGCCTGTTTACTGCAGCGGGGCCAGGAAGCCCACCAACATTGGGGGTGCTGGGCCATGACTCTGCCCGGCCTCAGTCCCCGTGGCTGATTCCTCTCAAAGAGCAAGCGCTCACCCTTGCTCATCAGCACACCGGCCGCCCTGCCCGCCCAGCCTCCCACGCCTGGACCACCGCCCGCACCCCCAACCCAGCTTGGTTCTTAGAAATCCAGCAAGGAGAAGTGGGTTAGGGAGAGCAAGAGGAGGAGGCGCGGGAGAGGTGAGAGCGGAGGGAGGGAGAGGAGAGGGGAGAGGCAGCCACCACCTCGGTGCCACTTACCGCCAGTCGTCCTCTACCTGAACCCCGATGGACTGGAATTTGGTAGCGGGACTGGGCTCCTCGTTTGGCACTGGCTGAATGCAGTCAACCTTATTGAAGGACAACGACAGCCACGGCACGGGGACAAAGACAAAAATAAAAAAACAAACACCACACTTGCTGCTGAAATTCACATTAGTGGGACGACGCAAACGGACGAGCGGACAGACGCACACGAGGCATGCGGACACTGCACGTGGGCCCGAGGCCGGACCAGGTGAAGCCGGGCACTGCTCATTCGCGCGGAGGCGGGCGGGCAGGCGGGCGGGAGGTGGGATGGGGTGGAGAGGACCGCCTTTCCCTACTCTGAGGAGGGTGCCATCACATCGATCGCTTTGGGTCCGTTGTCCTCCGAGAGGTGGGAACCGTTCCTTCTAGTCCTCTCCTTTACACGCATCAGAGAGAAGAAAAAAAAAAAAAAGGACAACGAAAGAGAAAGAAAACACACACACACAAAGCCACAGCCGTTATCTGGTGTAGTTGAAGCCGGGCTGTCTCGAGGCAGAGGTCACTCCCCCAACCCTGCAGCTGAAGGGCAGGCTGGGGGCGCCACACGAGGGGCAAACCTTGGGCAGCAGTTCTGGTTTTGAAAGCTGTCACCAAGGCCACAGTCGGCCCAGTCCCTGGGCCCTACGGGACGCAATCCCTGGGCCTCGATCACACTCGGCTGAGGTTACCTTCAGCACCAGGTGGGCCAGGGCAGCAGTAGGACCAGGGCCACGTGCAAGGCCAGCACTTTCTCTATACCAGGGATGCCCTGGGCCTACCTTTCATTCCTGGGACAGAGGTACGTGGCCACAGAGTAGCCAGGCCAGCCTCTCCATCACTGCTCATGAATGAGGGAGAACCCAGGTTTGAGCAGTTTGAGGCACTAAGGGATAGGACAAGGGTTGTTGGGACTGTCACTGGAAATTGGAAGCTCTGGTCTCCTGGCTTCACAGAGGCCAGAGAGGCTTCCTGGGATGGGGCTGAGCGCCAGGCACCTCCCCACCATGGAGGGTGTAACTGCATGTCTCCTTCAGCTATAGCCAGTTCAGGGGACGAGGCATCACCGGCTCCCAAGAACTGCTTGGAGAGCTTGGATGGGAGTGGGGTGATCCAACAGGGAGAAGCCTGGGTGGGCCCGAGAGCCAGAGTTCGCAGCCCCGTGTGAACCTCTGAGTGAAAGAATCAGGGTGACTCTGTCTCTCAGGTCTTCTGTAAAGATGAGATCATCTGGTTTGGCCAAGGAGAGGGTGGGGCTGCCCAACCAAGACTAAGCGATTTTCCGTACCCCTCAGAATCCCTCCAGAGTATAGGCCAGGGGCTGAACTTATGAAGGAGACCAGAAAACACAGTCTCCCGGCCAACTTTCTTCTTGTATCCGTGGCGAAAACTGTAGCCCAGAGCTGCCTAAACTCTGCCTCCCCAAGAAGCAAGTGCAAGCAACTGGCCAGTGAGCCATCTCTGGTCCATTCAGCCCTCCTTAGAGTCCCATGTTCCTTCTATAATTCTGATGCACTTGGCCAGGGTTGGCCGGGGAAACAGAGATCCTGTCTGATCTAAGCCACCATGCACGCCACCTGGATGTCCTTGATCAGCATCTGGGTTAGGAGGGGCTCTGCCTTCCCCAAGCTCTCAGCCCACTGTAGCTGCCCTCCCCACTCCCTACCTGGAGTGTGCTTTACTTAATTAAGGATGTAGAACAGCTCTTGAAAGTTGCCAGGCAGGGCCCAGGTTTTCCCGGCTCAGCTCAAGTACTGCTATGAGGTCATGCAGGAGGCACCGCGGTGGGCGGAAAGCTAGCGCACCGGCCCTGCTACGCGCCGCGGTCACGAGTGCACTGAGAGCCTGGCTTCCGGAGGCGTCTCCTGGCTTTGGCCCCTTGGTCCCAGGGAATTATCTGCCTGGATCGTTTCTTGTGGAGGGAGGCGTCAGGACCGATGTCCCACTTCTCAATCTGTTGTGGGCCTGGCACCTTGAGCAACCTACCTGTCCCCAAGGCCCGAGAGGGCTCTGGGCAAAGTCCCCCTGGAGCAACCCCCAAGGCTCCAGGGCCCTGGGTCCTGGTCCCCCCGGCCCTTGGCGTCTACGCTCCACGCTGCTCCCACCACCAGGCAGGGCTGCAGCCTCCGCACCTGAGCTGACCTTGGATCAGAGAACTGTCGGGCCAGTCCTTTCTCCCACACGTCGGCTGGCAGGGCAAAGGGTGGAGTGAACAGACAGACAGAGGACAGGCAAACAGTGGACAGGAGATGGCTGGCTGAGTGTAACTACATTCACCGGGACAACCCATCATTGGAGCAGGGACACGCGCCCACAGCTGCATGGCCCATACCACGTTTGGGCGACCTCGAGGAAGGCATGGCTTATGGGTGGAATTTGGTTTGGCCACTTGGGGCCGACCCCCCAAAAGAGAGAAACCACCGTGACCCAGGAGACCTAGTGGGCCTCCGCCAGATGTAATTACACGCAGGCAGGTGCGCGGTGCAGGCCGAGGACAGAGTGCGAAAGGGGCCCCTACTTGTATTCCTATAGATGACAGTTTCCTTTTGGGGACGGCCTCAGGGTGGGATTCGGAGCTGGTCAGCGTCCCTTGTTCGCTCTTCAGAGCTGCATGTTTTGGGGGTGGCTCGGGGGCCTCGGGGGCTGGGGTGACGCCGCCCCGTGTCACGCTGGGCGGGCGGGTACTGCTGTCCAGGCTGTCCGAGGAGTTGCTCAGGCCAGACTGGCTCGTCACTTCGCTCTTGTGGTCCTGGCTGTCCAGATAGGTGTCCTGGGCAGACTCGGTGCTGCTCTGGACTGTGACAGAGATGAACGGCTTTGACGTGGTGCGTGGAGGGACCGGTGGCGGGGTCTTCTTATACGCCACTAGGCATGATGAACCTGCAGATGGGCGAGAGGAGGGCAGGGGAAGGGTGAAGCCGCCAGCCCTCTGGAGTCCCTCTCAGGGCTGAGGCCCCACCTGACCCGACCCTAGCTCTGGCCTCTGTGAGGATTTCTGGAGGAGAATGGGGGTCAGACACAGCCATGACCAAGACAGACAGACCCGAGCCCTGCCCATCCTCATGCTGCGCCAAGGTCAAGTCTAGTGGGGGATGCCCAGAGGGACCAACAGACCCTCCCCCTCCTAGTCCCATACAAAGGGATTATCCAGCTGGGGCACCCGCAGTGACAGCAGAGGTGTGGTCAGGACAGTTAAAGAATGGTTAACCTTGACTGTCCTCAAGCGCAGAGACCTGCCACTCCCCTTCTTGGTCTTTCCCTCCTACTCCACCTTCCCTCCACCCTGCTCCTCTGCCAGAGGCCCCCTCCCTGTCTGGTCAAAGACCAAGGCAGCCTTCAGGGCTCAGTTATCCTTCCCCACAGGGTGCCATTCCCACCCCACCACCCCCACCTCATTACGTGAAAACCCCACACACCAGTCTGCCTCCCCCAAGACTCCATCGCACCCAGTCAGACTGTGTCCAGCAAGACTCAGGGAACTAAGACCTGCCCTGGGTGGGAGGTAGGGTCTCAGAGTCCCGTTCCGATCCTGGCCCAGGGCTGGCTCGACTTTCGGTCTGAAACAGGAGATGCTGGTCAACTAGCAGAAGCTACTTCCTCTGAGGGGTGGGGTCACATCCAGTGGCTTTTCTCGTCATCTTAACTCCAACTGCCCATTCCCCAGGGAGGATGGAAACAGCCTCTACCGAGGTAAGGCCCACAGGGAGCAGGAGCCAGAGGAGGGGCTTTAAGCCTGGCCTTCAAGGGGCTGTCAATCAAGGTGATGGTGACGGCCCAGTGGGAACCCTCGAAACGAGGCTCAGAGCCACCGGGGCCATGGACAAGGCACGGGAGAGCCCATTCATCTGCCCCATGAGACATCACTGCGGAAACACCAGAATGACCAAAATAAGAAACGGGGACACCACCGAATGCTGGTGAGGATGTGGAAAAATGGAATCACTCGTACATGGCTGGTGGGAATGTAAGATGATACAACCACCCTGGAAAACGATCTGGCAGTTTCTTTTAAAATGAAACATGCAAATATCACACAACCCAATAACTACACTCTTGGGCATTTAGCCCATAGAAATGATAACATGTTCACAAAAAACTTAGGCGAGCATGTTCATGGCAACTTTATGTGATATAGGCCTAAACTGGAAACAACCCGGAAGTCCTTCAATGGGTGAGCAACTGCGGTGCACCCAGACCATGGGAGACCACTCAGCAACCAAAAGAAAGGAACAATGATGTAAGCAACCACTTGGATGAATCTCAAGTGAATTATGCCTCGTGAAAAAGCTATCTCAAGAGTTACAGATCACGTGATTCTATTTATAAAACATTACTGAAATGACCTAATTATAGAGATGGGAACAGATTAGCAGTTTGTGCGGAGACTGGGGGAGAGAGTGATGAAGAGGCTGGAGGACTTGGTTATAAAAGGGTGACAGGGAAGACCCCAGTATGTGCGAATTGATGGGAGCTGTGTATCTTGCCCATGCTGGTGGGTACAGGCACCGGCACTTGTGATGAAAGCACAGTGGATTAAGTGCACCACAGGTGACACAAGTGAAGACGGCGAAACCTGAGTGAGACTGCTCGGCTGCATCTGTGTCAGTGTTCCGGCTATGACAGCAGCCTGCAGTTCTGCAAGATGTCATCACTGAAGGAAACCGGGTAACGGGTACCAGGATCCTGCCGTATTATTTCCTGCAAGTGTATGTAAATTACCACTGCCTAAAGAGGAAAAGCCAACTCATTGGAAAAGACCCTGATGCCAGGAAAGATTGAAGGCAGGAGGAGAAGGGGACGACAGAGGATGAGATGGTTGGATGGCATCACCGACTCGATGGACATGAGTTTGAGCAAGCTCCAGGAGACGGTGAAGGACGGGGAAGCCTGGTGTGCTGCAGCCCGTGTGGACACAGAGAGTCAGACACGACTGAGTGACCAACAGCAACAAAAATAAAAAATGTAGTTTAGACAGTCCGCCTGTTCACCTGACAGATACGTGTACTAGGCCAGGCCCGTCCTGGGGACTGGGAAAGCCAGGGGCCCCCCTCAGCAGAGCGACAGCTGTGACTCGAGTGCCTCACCACCAGAGGCCACCACGGAAAAGCCCCGGAGCCTCGCCTCGTGCCTGCCAGTCTAGGCGACCCAGTGCTCTGGGAGCACCCAGCCCCTTCTCCGTTCAAAACACACACACCTGCTACATCACTGAGGTCAGACAGCCCAGGGCCAGCACGGCTGACTGCTTTCTTGTTCTGAGGGAGACATACCTAGGGGTGAGCCAAAAGTTTACCACTCCCCAGTTTACCGTGGGAGACTGGACTGGTTCTCTGACCAGGCCCGGGGTAGTCTCCCTCAAGAGCTGACACGTAGAGCAGCCCGTTGAAGCCCACAACCCGCAGAGCCCGGACTCACCAGGGATTTCATGATTCATTTGTTTGGTTGGCCTGAATGTCCCAAGGAAGCTTCAGTGGAGTTTTCTTCCCCACATCAGAAGGAAGAAGCCTCAATCTGCTCAAAATGCTTAAAGGGGGACACCTCCCTAAGAACATCTCCCTAAAGGGGGTGGCAGTGAGTGTGAGGACCCAGAATTGGGCTCTAAGCCTAGCTGAGGCCCTGTGATCGCAATCAGGGTCCTTGTCCCCAACCTGTGTTGTAGGCTGACACTGGCTTGAATGAGTCACTCTGTGCAGGGACCCGCCCCACCCAGGACACAATGGGACCCTCCACAGTCAAAGGCCTGTACAGAGGGCTAACCCTCCAGTTTCTCTCTCAGGGTGTGTATGCCAGAGTCCTGCTGATGCACCCACTCATTAGAGAGAGAGAGAAAGTGAACTAGGGAGGCCAGGCCAGATAGCCAGATGTGATGAAAGAGAAGTGAACTTATCTTGGATTCTCTCTGTCTCCGCGGGCACGGGTGATAAGTGGTGTGACTAATGGAGTGGATTTTGAGGCCTTGGGGCCTCTGTGGGTGGGAGGCATCACTCATCTGTGAGCACTGTACGCTCCCCACCACCCCGAGCCAGGGCAGGAGGATGGGGCCTGACTCTACAGTACAGCTCTCATTTCACAGGCGTGAAATGCCGAGAAATACAGGCCGACACCTCTGCAGCCCCTTCCAGCATCCAGATGCAGCCAGTCTGTGTTCTTAACTCCTGCACTTCCTCCCACCTCAGGGCTTTTACACATGCTGTCCCTTCTGCCGGAAGGCTTCTCTCAGCTCCTCATGTCTCAGGGGTCACTTCCTCCCAGAGGCCTCCCCTGACTGCTCCCTAATCTTGCGTCTCTCAGGATCTCCATCAGAGCACCTGCCACGTTTGTCATGTGCTCATCTCAGCATTTACTTGCCAGTGGTTACAGGCCTGACGTGGATGGGGGACTCTGTCTGTCTTGGCACAGCAGGTCGTATCCCAGGCCCATGGTGATGTCTCAAGCACAGAAAGCTCTCAATAAGTATTTGCTAAATAAGAAAAAGAACCTCACCACTACCAAAAAAACCCTCCAGTGCCAAAAATCAGGATTTAGCCATAGTGAAGGCTTCCGGCACTTTAGAACCCGAGGTTCTAGTCCCGTCCCAACTTTGGAGCCTTTTCTTCTTGGTCCCACCTTCCCACACCGACAGCCTCACCTTCCGCCCTCCCACCCCCTCAGCATGCCCCTTCGAGCTTCAGAGAGCCCTCCCACCCTTTCCCAAACATGCCACACTCTTCATGCACCGAAGCCCTCTTGCACATGCATCATCTCAGGCAAAACCCCTCTGCACATCCTCCGTGTTTCCTGCCCTCCGGCCCAGGCAGAGTCTGACCCTCTTCTCCGGATCGCTCAGGCCCATGGCCAAGCCTCCGACTGAGTGTGTGTCCCATGCGTGTCGGCAGCCGGGACCCAGTCCAGAGGGTGCACAACCATCATTTGCCAATGAACTTTAGAGGAAGCAAATGCCCGGAGACCCAGGGTGTTGGCGCCGGCCAGGATGCGACTGCGGCCCTCCCTGCCCTGTGTGCCACACTCGACACCAGCGCGGTGAGCGGGGCCAACTCTGCGTCCATTCACTCTGGAAAGCTTCCAGACCTGCCCTGGGGAGCTTGGGGATCTCTCCATGGTGACCGGCTCCTCCAGCTGGTTCCTGTGTGTATTTTTAAAGATTCTGAGAGAAGTGTCTGCTGAGCCCTAGCACTGTCTGCGCACTGCACTGCTGAGCCCTGGGGACCATGTGCCTCCCTGCCTTCACCTTGGCCCAGCCGGTCCCTCACGCCCAGGATCAGACGGAAGCCAGTTGTGCGAGGCTGCCTGGCCCCAGGCTCCAGACATCCAGCCCAGTCTCCCCACCCTACTGTGCACAAGCACTTGCTTCTTCTGAGGAGCCCCTTGTCTCATTTCTGCCTTCTGCACCAAGATTTTACCCAGCAAACTCTCAGCTTGGAATAAATTTGCTTCTGCACGTTGTTTGTCTTTTTTAATGTCAAGATACAGAAGATGGCCAATCAGAGTTCCGGTGCTCAGAGGAGTGGCTGTGGTTCCCTAGCAACCTCCAGATGCTAGCCCCCCTGCAAATGCTTTGGAGGCCCAGCCCAGCCCTCAGGTCTGCTGGTGCCCAGGAACCGAGCAGGAAGCAGCCTCAACAGTGTGGGAGCCATGGCCACAAGCTCTGCAGAAGAGCCAGTGGACCCACCTGAGACCCCGTGCAAACGGAGCTGACCTCAAAGCTGACCTCCCTTGCTGGCTCTACCAGGCTCCAGGGAGGGCTTGTTGGAGGAAGGGCTGACTGAGAACCTGTAAGATCCCTCTTTGTCTCATGCAACGGGTCAACACACAGCTAAACTGGGCAGCTCACTTGCTATGGTAAAAACAGAAGTCAAGGCTCCCCACCCCCTCGGCCTCCAATTCCTCTTTATTCCCCGTCTCCCTCCCCAAAGCAGAGGATGCTGGGAGAAAATCCCACAACAGACTGGCCTCTGAGATCCACTTTCTTGTTGACGGCCCACATGCCCCCTGCTCCTCCCTCCCTGTGCCAGCCTGGAACCACCTCCCTCACTGCTCCTTAGAAGAACAACATCAAACTTTAATTTCAAACACCAGCAAGAGGGACTGGCGGCACTTCTCCCCCCAACATCCTCCTGGGGAGCGAGTGCACACAGCCAGGTGCTTCCTAACTGCCTCCCCATCCTTCCCTTCTCTCTTGATTGAGAGCCAGCCCCCCAGACACCCCACACTGCCGCTCCCTGGCCCCTCGTCTTCCTGTCTTACCTTTCCTGCCCCTCTTTCATGCTGATCAATGGGCCACTTAAGGAATCCAATCACACCTCTGCTTTAAAACTTTTCAGTGGTGCCACCACCCACCCAGTGGAACTGGAACAAACCCTTCAGTTGGGGGAGGGGAGTGGGGGGTGGCCTCAGGGCCTCCAGAACCTACACTGGCCTCCCACCCCGAAGTCCACAGGAGCCAAGAGGTTACCAAGGTGACACTCTGGGGAAGACAAAGCCACAAAGCTCAGGGAGTCCCAGCCCTGTCCAGAGGGGACGCGCTCAGGACACACTTCTGTTGGTGTTGGTTCCAACACTAACCGCAGACCTCACTGAGCGAGTGTTCCACCTACCCCCAGCCCTCATTATTAACAAGTCTGTAACGCAAGTTTGCCTACGCGCTGAGGCTCTTCTGTAACCTTTAAATCAACGCTCGCGGGGCTTTTGTGGCCACTGGCAGAGCCCGACACACAGATTCCCAGCTGACACTGAACAGGGCGACCCCGTCCTTCTGTTTCAGCTCATACTGTAAACAAGCCTCCTCTTCCTAGCCTACTTAATGCTGCGCTTTCACGTTTGTGTGTTTTTGTTGCTGGTGGTGATTTTTTTCTCAGTTTGAAATGGCCCGAAGGACAGTGCTGAAGTGCGGTCCAGCGTTGTTAAGTGCAGGAAGGCTGTGACGTGCCTTATGGAGAAACCGTCTGTGTCAGACAAGCTTCGTTCAGGCCTGAGTTACGGTGTTATTGGCCGAATTCCACACTGACACATCAACAATATACTAAATAGGTGTCTTTAACAGAAGCCTCGGTGTTTTCTGCTGGCAGCTGGTGAACATGCAAGGACTCTGCATCTCCCTTTGGAACAATGGCTCAGGATCGCGAATTCAGTGTCTGTGAGACTTTATGTGTGTTAAGCATTATGAATAATAAGCATGGATTGGACTTTGGCCAAACAAATCCTCAGAACAGGTATGTGAGGTAGGTCTGTCGCTGCCCCATTTTCCAGGTGGGGCTCAGAGAAGTGCGGAGGTTTGGCTGAGCTCACCTTCCAGCCACGCAGTATTGGGGCCAGGGCTTGAACCCAGGCTGCCTGAAGTCTGACCGCTCCCCCATGCCCTGGCTATGGCACCAACTCCATGAGGGTCACTTGGAGGCAACAGCCTTGAGCAGGTCAACTGCTTCACCCAGAAAGTGGGGTGTGACATCCCAAGTGCTCTAAATGGGATCCAAAGAGCTGGCAGATATGAAGATGCCTTGTAATCTAGGGGTGGCCCCTGCAATTCCAGTCACCATGGTTTCTGGATGAAGGAGAGACTGATCACTTTCTGGAGGACAGCTGGAAGACATTAGGGTTGACTGGGTCTGGCAGGATGGACCAGAGTCACTGAAGGGAAGGAAAGGCGGGGTTTTTAGGTGGAGGGGTACTCTGAGCAGAGGAGCAGGGCAAAAGAGCTCAAAGCGTGGGCAGACAGATTCCAGAAGGGCCTGGCTTGGCGAAGTGGAATTCAGGTAATTCAGCTGGTGAAATGGAGCCAGGGGGCCCGAGAGAGGGCTGCCTCCTCTCGGACAGGGTCCTTGATTTCCTGGGGCTGCCCAGACAATGGGAACAGTGTGACCTTCTTGCCCAGAGAATCCCTCACAGTCCCTCTGAATGGGCCTGCAGTCGGAGGATTCCACAGCACGCAGACATGACTGCAGCTGGAAGTGCGTTATTGCCTCCTATCTCCATGGCCTGGCACACGAGGCAGCCCTGTGTCAGGCGCCAAGGCCATCTCAAGTCCAGAGTGTCCAGATGAACCTGTGCCTCCCTCCCTCACATCAGCCTTGTTCTCCTGGAGAGGGGACCCCCTGCACTCAGTGACACACTCCAGGAGCCTGGGGAGTCCCACCCCCTCTTCCCCGGCCTCCCCCACAAACGCACATGTCACAGAGCCAGGTTTTTCTCCATCCCATCAGCCCGGTCCAGGCTGCCACTTCCTACCCTCCTGCCTCCCTGCTTTGTCAGTGGCCCAACTCACCCAGAACCACTCTCCAGACAGTAACCCGAGGAGTTATTTAAAAGTACAAACTAAAAAAAAAAATTAATAAAAAAAATAAAAGTACAAACTAGATTACTGCCTCCCTTTTCTCAAGTTCTGCAAAGGCTCCCCGTTCCATAACGTTGCCTACTTTGGCCTGCAACAGGCACTGCCCCTTCTTCACACTCAGTTCCTGCACGTCCCCCTTGCTCATTCCGTTCCAGTCACGCTGCTGTTCTGCAAACACGGCAAGTGCGTGCTCACCTCAGGGCCTTTGAACCTGCTGCTCCTGTCTGTGATGCTCCCACCCCCATCTCTGCACACCTCCTCCTTCTTAACCTGCTCTCATCGCTGCTGCCCACTCAGGTCTTGGCTCAGGGGTCATATCCTTGATGGGTCCTCCCTGACCACCCTTGTCTACAGCTGCTATTCTTGCTCTGAGGACCTTGTTGGTTTTATCAGGCACTGATCAACCTACTGGTTCACTTGTCTTCTGTCCCTCTCCCCGACCAGATACACATCCTGGGTATCTAACATAGGTTCCTGAGAGTGTGTGTGTGTGTTAGTCACTCAGTTGTGTCTGACTCTTTGTGAGCCCATGGACTGTAGCCTGCCAGGCTCCTCTGTCCGTGGGATTCTCCAGGCAAGGATCCTGGAGTGGACTGCCATTTCCTTCTCCAGGGGATCTTCCTGACCCAGGGATTGAAGCCGGGTCTCCCGCATTGCAGGCAGACACTTTACAGACTGACCCTGAATATTTTATAGAATTAAGATGCTTTCCCAGGACCAAGCCCAATATAGGGCTGGGCTCAGTAAATATTTATTGAATGACTGAACAAACCCGTCTGGACAGCTGGATAGACTGAGGCTCAGGGAAGAATGATTTATTCCTGACTTGGAGCTAGAATCTAATGCCCAGGACAAATACTCTGAAAAACTCCTTGTGAACTGGTACAGACACTATGGATGATAATATGGTGGTCCCTTAAAATACTAAAAATAAGAGCTACCATATGACCCTGCAATACCACTCTTGGGCATACGTCTGGAGAAAACCATGCCCTGAAAGGATACGTGCACCTCAGAGTTCACCGGAGCACTGTTTGCAACAGCCAAGACACTGAAGCAACCTAAATGTCCACTGACGGAGGAATGGAGCAGGAAGACGTGGTGTATACATACAATGGGATATTACATAGCCATTAAAAAGAATGAAATAATGTCATTTGCAGCAACATAGATAGACCTAGAGATTCTCACAGTGAGTGAAGTGAGTCATTCAGACAAAGAAGGAGAGATATTGTATGATATCCCTTATAGGCAGAATCTAAAAAGAAAATGACAAAAATGAACTTATTTAGAAAACAGAAACAGACTCACAAACTTAGAGAATGAACTTAGGGTTGCCAAGGGGTAGAGACAGAGGGAAGGGATAGTTGGGAAGTTTGGGATAGACATGTACACACTGCTATATTTAAAACAGATAAACAACAAGGACCTACTGTATAGCACATGGAACTCTGCTCATGTTATGTGGCAGGCTGGATGGGAGGGGAGTTTGGGGGAGAATGGATACATGTGTATGTATGGCCGAGTCCCTTCACTGTTCACCTGAAACTATCAAAACATTGTTAATCAATACAATATAAATTGTATTCCCAATACAATATCCCAATATAAATTGTATTCCCCAAAACTATATCCCAATACAAAATTAAAAGTTTAAAAAAAATAAATAAAAAACAAAAAAAGAGAAAAGATCCCTTTAGGTCAGCCCCCAACACACACACACACACACACACACACACACACACACACACACACACACACACACACACACACACACACACACACACACACACACACACACACTATACGAGTACAATCTGGTGGGAGGTAAAGCTTGGAGCAATTCTGTGTGAAGTTTAGCAATGAAGCCGTGCGACAAGCAATGTCTTCCAGGCAAGGCCTATCTTATGTACAGATTTAAAAGGATCATGACCGAGTGAGTACTGGGCCAGGTACTACTTTATTCCACAGGCCTGGGAGGGGAGATAATCATCGCTGATGTTTTATAGATGGGAGAACAGGCTTTTAGCTTTCTAGAGTGGCTGTGGGGCTTCCCTGGTGACTCAGTGGTAAAGAATCTGCCTGCCAGTGCAAGAGACTTGAGATCGATCCCTGGTCCGGGAAGATCCCATGTGCCTCGGAGCAACTAGGCCTGTGTACCACGACTACTACTCAGCCTGTACTCTAGAGCCTGGGAACTGCCACTACTGAGCCCATGTGCTTCAACTACTGAAGCCCAAGGGCCTAGAGCCTGTGCCCTGTAACAAGAGAAGGCCCCGTGATGAGAAGCCCATGCACCGCAATGAAGAGTAGCCCCCACTCACCACAACCAGAGAAAAGCCCTCGAAGCAGCAAAGACCCAACACAGCCGTAAGTAAATAAAAATTATTAAAAAGGAGAAAAGAGTGGCTGTGTAGAAAAGTCTGCTCTGTGAGACCATGGTGGGCTGTATACTCTGCACAGGGTCTAATCCCTTAGTTTTCCCAGCTAAGTGGGTTGGCCTTTGATTGGGCGTCAGAAGTTTAAATGTCTACGGGACACCAGGCCTCTAATGCCTCTGGCCCCCGGCTGTCAGGTGGAGACCTGGGTGAGTGAAGCCAGAAATATCTGGACTTAAAAATAAATAAATAAAACCTCAAGATTAACAAACGGAGTTAGTTAATCCAAAGTTAAAAAAAAAAACAAACAAAAACTACTGTGCTGGCACACGCCCGCCTGCTAACATGGCCCGGGGCACAGAGGCTGCGACTGCTGGAGCTGCTGCCCTCAGACCTCCCTGCTCCTTCCGGAACCCCAGCTCCTCTCCCCTACACCCCAGGAAGCCGGTCCCCAAGAACCTCCTGCAAAGGCAGGAGACCCTTGGGAACTTTGAAATAGGAGCAGGAGGCCCCTCTGGCGCTATGTCAGGCCTGCTGGACAAAAGCAGAGAAACCCTTTCTGGTGGCAGGCCAGGTCTGGTTGCGGGCCCATGGCACCAGGGCACAGGGGACGGGGGACAGGAGAGCCCCACCAGGAACACAAATGGCCGCCCCCCCCCCCCAAAGGCCCTGGAGCAGCTGCCTGGGAGGGACCTGCTCGGTTGCTGGGGCAACAGCCTTGGTGTCCTCCAGAAACAGCTGCTCCTTAGAAAGCCCTGCTCACATCCCCGTTGGGCTCAAGGTCTGAGGTGGTTCTGTCCTGACACGTTCAGGCTGGAGGGGCTGGAGGATGGGGTTAAGCAATGCCCTCCAGATAGACCCACAGTTCAGGTCAGCTGGTTCTCTGAGGACAGCGAGCTGCCAGATGACTCACAAGCTCCAGGGCATCTCCCCAGACGGAGGGCTGGCCGTGAACTGGCCTAGCATGAAAAGATGTAACTGTATCAGATCATCAAGTCCTCACCAGGCCTATCGTTCCCACTTCAAAGAGGAAGACAGTGAGGCTCAGAGAGTAGCGAACAGCCCCAGGTCAGGCGGCCAGGATCTGAGCTCCGGCGTTCTGATTCCAGAGCCGGCACTCGTAGCTGCTGCTTCACCACCCTGCCCAGGGGCGGAGGCAGGTGCCGCTCAGCCAGGCCTGCGAGATCTTGGCCAGGCCAGTTCCCCAGTCAGGACCCTAGTCTTGGTCCTCACGCAGGGTCTGGCGATATCCTCTGAGTGGGTTAGCTGGCAGTGCCTCTGGCTCTGCTGCCCATGGCGACAGAGGTCTGGTGCTCCTGGACCAGAGCCCCAGCATATGGACGAAAAAGGTGCCCTGCTCTGTGATTACGGCCACCCAGCGCCCTTCTCCCCTGGATGTGCAGTCCTGGACACTCTGACCCTTCACCAGAAAACACCAGAACCCCTGATATGGGTTTCCCAGTCACTCAGGACTTTCCCAGCTTGGCTAAATCTCACTACAGCCTCAAAGCAGAGACCAGAATGAGGCCACTTGTCCCAGGTCACATAGCTGGTTGACGGGGTACTGTGACTGGAACGAGGATGTGAAACTCTCAAATTCCAGGGTCTGAGGAGATAGTAATTCCAGTGATTCTCAAGCCAGATTCCAGGGACCCCCAAGAAGGCCTGGGGAGGCTGGCTGACTCCCAGCCAGGGCCCTCGGAGGGGCTCCATTTTCCTTTTCCCCTCCATATGGGGGGGAAATACCATTTCCCCATCTGGTATTTTGAGCTCCACCAGACTAATTCAACCTCTTCATAGTACAAATGAGGAAACTGAGGGTCAGAAAGGCAAACGTGCTCCCTGCTCTTCAGCAACAACCTCTCCTGGGGCTCTGAGTGTGTGTGTTCCCCATGCCCCCCAACCCCCACCCTGCAGACCACCGGCTCCAGACATTCAGGGAGGCACCCAACTGTGGCTGAGCCCCACCTCCTCCAGCCCCTAACCAGCATCTGTTTCTCAAAAAACATTTCTACCATTACCACGACTGTATCCAGTCAGCAACCTGTCAGGCAACATTTACCCCTCACCACCCGTTCTGTGCTGGAATCTCCTGCAAGAATCCTTTTATTTCTCCCCGGAGACCTGCCTGCAAAGTTGGCTCTGCCGGAAGCTCTGCTGAGGCCCCTGCCCTACCCCACAGGACACCTTATTACCACCACCCCTGGGAGTCCAAGCTTTAAAGAGATGCCAGCAGTTACTGAATCGTGATTTTTCTCGTACATTAAAGCTATAGATTCTAGTAAGGAGTGCTGACAGGTAGAAGATGGCCTGTTACCCGGCCACTATGGCTCTAGCCCAACGCAAAAACTTGACGTGGACAGCCCCTGCCTGGCCTGGCAGAGGAGTAGGGGGTGGAGGATCCAAGATTTGGCTTTTCAAATACTATCTGACTTGTCAAATGCCAGCTCTAGCATGTGAACCTCGCTGCGGCCTTTCCAAAACTGTAAGGTCCCAGGAGCCCAGCCTGGGAAGTGCCAGTTAAAAGAAAGAGCCTCTAAAACCATCCTCACTACTGGAGGGCTGACGTCAAACCCTGGTAACGGGTCACAAAAAGCCTGGCTTTTGACAAGCTGTCACAGGACCCTGGGTCCAGTGTGCAAAGCCAGACACTGCCAGGCCCTGTGCACCTCGATTGCTGGCCTCTTTCATCATTCTGAATGACGAAGCGAATCCCAGAATAGAAAGACGGTGTTAACAGGCTCATTCACTGTGCCTGGAGTGACAGGTGGCCTATCGGGTGACAGAATTTGGAGCCAAGAACCCTGGGCAGCTGAGAGACAAGATGAGATGAACGGTGCGGCAGTGAATGGGGAAAACCGTGAGTTCAGCTTAGGTCAGCCCAGGCTGGCCACCTTCTGTGGTGCCAGGCCTGGGGACAGGGACACAGGAAGGGAGAGGGCCTGGTCCTCAGAGCTTATATTAAGGTCCTCAGTTCAGGATCCCAAGTTAGACAATTACACAAAGCAGCAGACACGTGGGAAAATGCCTTAGTGACTCCGGCAGATCAGACACGGTCTGAGGCTATACCACCAGAGGAAGGTGCAGGACCAGGGAGGGGGCAACCCCAGGGGGCTCCTGGGTAAAGCAGTGGGGACTGTTGGTGACTGTGGACAGGGGTGTTGCCAAATTGGAGCCTGACGAGAAGGGGACAATTTGCACTGGGGAGAAGTTTCTAATCCATCCTCCTGTTATGACAAGTGAGGCCGCACGCTGGCCCCTGGGTGGGCCCCAGGGACCCAGGATGAGTAGTCCTCGACCTCAGGAAACTCACAATGAAGTAAAGCTCCACCGACTGGGTGCAGCCACGTGGAGCACTGCAGCAGAAAGCCTGGGACTGACTGAACAGAGAGAAAAAGTATTCGTCGCTCAGCCGTGTCCGACTCTTTACCACCCCGTGGACTGCAGACCACCAGGCTCCTCTGTCCACGGAGTTCTCCAGGCAAGAAGACTGGAGTGGGTTGCTCTTTCCTACTGCAGGGGCTCTTCCCAACCCAGGGACTGATCCCGGGTCTCCTGCATTGCATGCAGATGCTTTACCACCTGAGCCACCAGGGAAGCTCGAGCCACCAGGGAACAAGAGTTCCTGCAACTGACGAGTGGCGTGTGTCACAGATCTGCCACAGATGGGCGTGACACGTGTGCACCACGAGCCGTGCCCAGTGCACACGAGGGGTGGGGGGCTTTGAGGGACTGGAGTAGGAGCCAGGAAGTCTTCAAATACCTAGGAGACTGTCACATACACACATGGTCCCGGTCATCACAGTGCAACCAAAGGGGGGCACGAAGGCGGGGGTCCAAGGGGAAGAGATGTTGCCTCATCCTAAGGAGGCGTTTCTAAGGGGCAAAGCTGCTTAGGAGGTGGTCAGCTAGGCTGGACCCAGGCACAGTGGATGCAGGGAGGGACTCATGCTCCCACAGGTGTGGCCTCTGAGATGCCTCCCAGGCCTAAGATGTTTGCTCTTTCTTCGCTTCCTACTTCACACTCAGTTCTCGATGTGACATCAGACATCTTTTTTGTGTGTATGACATTCACTGTTCAATTCTTTTTTGGCGTCCGGAGAATTGGTTCTAACAATCAGAGGAGGGGCAGGAGAATGTTCAGATGGCCAAGCTACCAAGGGAATAAGGAAGGGCTACCTCTAAGACAGCACGGTCAGGGCTGGACCTGGACTTCCTCTGGACAGTCTGGCGGCACAGAGCCCCTACCTGAGACGGGAAACCCCCTCCTGAGAATATGAGGGCGGCCGGAACTGGCTATCCTGGCTCTCACCTCCCCCCACACTTGCTGCTGAGTTGAGGGAAGCCTGTAGGTCGGGAGGCCCTGAGTGTGAGCACCATTCTGCACTGACTCATGGTTATGACTAAGGCTCCCATTGGTAAGAAGGGAAGGATACGGGCTCGCCCTGTTCACTGCCCTAGGACTGCCACAAGATTCATCTTCCCACAGATGGGAAAGGGCTTGGCAGGTGAGGAACCATCATTACAACTGCCTGTGTGTGTGTGTTAGCCGCTCAGTTGTGTCCAATTCTTTGCGATCCCATGGACTGCAGCTCGCCAGGCTCCTCTGTCCATGGGATTCTCCAGGCAAGAGGGGCCTGCATATTGAGCCAGGGGCCCAGAGGGCAGCTGTCTGACCCCAGGCCCTCCAAGCACTCGAGGGCCCAGAAGCTGGGGGTTTCTGGCCTGGGGCAGAAGCGACGTGTCCTGTCCCTCCAGGGGGCAGGCTCAGGAAAATTCAGGGTCCTGAGGACCTCAGCCACCTGCCCATCCGCCGGGGCCACGCCCGCATACCTGTGTTAATATTTTAGGGTGATGACCTCTGGTGTCCCTGCCTCGCCAAGCACCCCTCTAACTCCTCTCTGCCCCCCTCTCCATGCCAACCCCCCATGTCCACAGTGTCCAGGCCTCTGCATGGCTGCTCCCTGCCTGCACCACCCCCACTCCTGCACCCTACTGCCTCCCCTGCTTCTGGTCTACTCCGAGCACCCCTCACTCTGAGACTTCCCTGACTGCCCTCCCGCCCCGGCCCGGTGCCCCTCACTGGGTCACCCCCTGTGACCGGTTTAGAGGCGTCACAGGCCTCTACCATCACACTGTTTCACAGGCCTTACTCTTCTCCTCCCTTTAGATCCTGAGTCTCCGGAAGGCAAGGACCGCGTGCTTCCCATGCCCGTGGCACCCAGAAGGGGTCCCCCCAGAGAGTGCCTGCTGCCACTCACGAGGCAGGATCCTCTGACTTCACCCCCAAAGCAGCACAGGGCTGCAGGGCCTTCCCCCTCACGCGGCCATACCCCTCTCTACTCGATGTTTCTCCCGCCACCTCTAAAAGCACAATATGGTGACACTTGGGAAGATCTCTTTGAAAGAAAACCTACCCAGGGGAAGGTCAGCAGCTTCCCAATCCCATCCACAGAACCCTGCCCTTGCAATGGCACAGTGTGAGACGCCCCCGTAAGGACTGGTTGAATATTAGCGACTAAGAGTCATAGGTACCGGTGTTTTTCACCTGCTCAGGCATCGGCGGCTATGGCCCTGTCACTCTCCGAGGTCCTTACATTTGATCCCCACGAGGAGATGTTTTCACCATTGCCCTTTGTGCTGCTGAGGAAATGGAAGCTCAGAGAGGCTGAGGGATTTGCTCAGCATCACCCAGCAAGCTGTGTTCTATCTACTAAGTGAGGGAAAACCTTTCAGGTTTCAATCTCCAGAAACCAACCTTCACAGCATCTGATTGCACAACAAAAATACAAGTTTGCTGGCAAGGAGACTGACAACACACATTCCTATAAAGCTTGGAAGTCACCACAGAAAGCTTGGTTTCCCCTTTCTGCTGGTGGACTCCGGCTAGCATTTACTTTTATACAGACCTCAAGCCCAAGCCAGCATTCTGAAGAGCACCTGGAGAAAGTGGACTTGACCTTGACCTTACCTTCCACCCCTATGGGAGCTGCTCTGCCCTGATGTTTTGCAAGCATTACCTATCACCCGCCTCCCCCAGGATTCGGGCTGTCCTGCCAGGCCCTTTTCCGCTCTCACAAAGAGACTTGTGACATCACTTGCCCCTCAAATGGTCCCTTCCCCTCCTAGGACTGATCTGTAAAGGCTGGGCACGGCACTAGGCGGGGATGTGTTAAGAAGGATCCTGAAGCTGTGCCCAGGCTCCACACAGCCACCGCGGGCGTGGGAACCAAGGCTGCCTCTGGGGAGACAGCCCTCCTGGGAGATGAGCAGCCTTTTAAAAATTCTGCTAGAACCCAGCCAAGTAAAGCTGCGGGCTGCGGTGTGCATTAACTTGGAGAGTTAACCCGAAGAGTTTGTTATTCAGACACCACCTATTCTTCCTTTCAAATATACCTCCTTAAAATGGGCCAGTGCATGAGGTACCCAGCCACAGAAACAGAAAGTAGAAGTGTGATTTGCAGGGGCTGGAGGAGGAGGGAACGGGTACAGAGTCTCAGCTCTACAAAGATAAAAAGAGATGGAGGGCAGTGATAGCTGTACAAGATGTGAACTGTACTTCACACTACTGAACTGTGCATTTAAAAGCAGTTTCAGCAGTAAAGTTTTATGTATACTTAACCGCAATTAAAAAAAAAAAAATGGGCTAGTGAGAGTCCACTGAGGAATTCTCTACAAATGAGCCCCAGTCATCACACTGATTTTTCACCAAAATCCAGAAGTCACAAATAAAATATTTAAAGCTACTTTAAGCATGAATTTTCTGATTTGACTTAAATGTATTTATGAGCAGGGGCTGACTAATAATCTGAGACGACTATTTCCTGAGATTCAGGAAACAGAAATTTAAAAAGCGGGGTGGGGAACAGCAGAATTCAAACAGGGCTTCCCCGGTGGTGCAGTGGATTAAGACTCCATCTGCCAATGCAGGGGACATAGGTTTGATCCCTGGTCTGGGAAGATCCCACTTGCTGTGGAGCAACGAAGCCCGTGCGCCACAACTACTGAGCCTGTGCTCTAGAGCCTGGGAGCTGCCGCTACTGAGCCCACATGCCACAACTACCGAAGCCCTCACACCCAGAGTGTGTGCTCCAGAACCACAACGGGAAGCCCACACACTGCGACGAAAAGCAGCCCCCACTTGCTCCAACTAGAGAACACCCGAGCTGAGCAATGAAGAGCCAGTACAGACAAAAATAAATAATAAACAAAATTTGAAAATGCAAATAGAAAATTAAAAAGACTGGAGGTCTACAAGGGTAGAGATGGATGTGTTAGTATTAGAACCTTGGAAAGGAGTTAGAAGGAAGGTAAATGTGGAGGTTAAAAAAATTAAAACTTGGGACTTCCCTAATGGTCCAATGGTTAAGAACCCACCTGGCAATGCAGGGGATACAGGTTGGACCCCTGGTCTGGGAACCAAGATTCCACATGCCACAGAGCAACTAAGCCCGTGCGCCCCAACTACTGAAGCCTGCGCATTCCGGAGTCCATGCACCACAACTAGAGAGTCTGTGTGCTGCAACTAAGGCTCAACACAGACAAATAAATACTTAAATAAAACAAAAAAAGAACTATAAATACCCTGTATAACAGCACAGAGAAGTTACAAAGTCACTTTAATCCCAGTGCCCTAACACAACCACTATGCCATCATTCTACACCAGAACTTTCAAACTGGGCTTCCCCAACAGCTCAGTGGGTCAAGAATCTGCCTGCAATGCAGGAGATGCAAGAGATGTGGGTTTGATCCCTGGGTCAGGAAGATCCCCTGAGGAGGAAATGGCAACAACCCACTCCAGTATTTTTGCCTGAAAAATCCCACAGACAGAGGAGCCTGGCAGGGTGCCGTTCAAAGGATCGATAAGAGTTAGGTACGACTAAGCATGAGCCATTCTGGAATGGCAATCTGGCTAAAAAGTAGAAACTTCTGCTTTGGCCTTCTTAAACAAAAGCAGTTGGCAGAAAATAAAGAGCAGTGAGTCAGGATTTCAAATCCTGGTTAAGCTGTGTGACTCCAGTTAAGTCACTTCACCTCTCTGTTCCATCATTTCTAAAAACAGCAGTGCTAACTGCAACCCGCCTCCCTCAGCGAGGGAAGCAACAGGGCTCTGTGCACTGCTGAAGCAGTATGTGAAAGGGCGTTAGCAGTAAGTAGGGAGCGCTGAAGAAGTTTTCCCTAGATGACTAATGATCAGTATGAAAACTTGATGATGACAGTGATGATGATGTAAGTATTTGGAAGCGCTGATGTTACTTAATCAAGCTCACCAAGCCCAGCCAGGCCCGGCCCGGACCTTGCAGACCCGAACCTGTCCCAGTTCCCTCCACACACCAAAAGCCTTACACCTCAGGGTCTTGCCCCTATGCAGTTCCCAATCTGCCTTGGCCTGCCTCCTTCCCATCCTCCACCCCACTTTCCCTGAGGTGCCTTCCCCATCCTCTCTGAGAAAGTCCTTCTCGGCAACTATGTTTCCTTCAGGGCTCTGATCTCAATTATACAGTATCCTGTGTATCCTTACTTGCTTGGATGGGGTCTCCAAGCTGCCTGAGGAAAGAGACCAAGTTTGTCTTGTTCCCTCTTCTTCCCCTGGCTCAGCGTGTGGCATGAATGGCCAATTGTTTGGAAAGGGGCGTGGAGGTGGGGGCGGGGAGGAGCTGGTTGGGATGAACCCAAGTCCTCTTCCCCTGGACTGTTCCCACACACTGCTGCGCGTGCCCCCTTTGGAGAAACTGCTGTGGCAGCAGTAGCGCTGGCTGCCCTGCCTTCACAGGTACCGCCTGACAAGCCCAGTTCCTCCCACCCTGCAGGCTGACACCTGCTGACTGCTACCACTCCCTGTGCTGGGCCAACAGCACCTCATGCAGCCTGGGAAGGCAAGAACATTCCAGGAGAGCCTGGACCTAGTACTGTATTCACAGCACTTAAGAGCAGACTCCTTATCACAGCCCAGGGAAGCAAACTGCCCAATGGAGTGATGACTGCACCGAAATAAACCCTGGCTGAGTGCCTGGTGGACTCTGACAGCTCTGGGCAGGCTTCTCTAGCCTGACTCAGATCCCCAGACCCCTGGATAACCAGCCCCTGCCTTCCCTCTCCTACCCAAGGGACCCTCCCCTAAAAATCTCCATCCACTTGGAGTTTTCCCCTGCTTTTGAGGTCCTCTCTAAAGCCTGCCTCAGTTGGCTTCATCTTCCCCATCAGAGCCCCACACTCGACAAAGAGCCATCAGATGACCAACTCCTCTCCAAACACCAGGTGCATCTGAACTTTCCCAGGCATGGGACAGGGATGGTCTTTAAATATTCCACATCTTCTCTGGATATCAATATGAGCAGGGCTACCATTTCTTAAGTGCTTCCACTGTGCCGGGCACCAAGCTGAGTGCTTTACACACATATACACACACACACTCACTCTCACACTGTGACTCGTGTGATATCAGTATTATCACCTCTATTTTGCAGATGAAGAAACTGAGGCCCAGAGAGATTAAGCGACTTGCCAAAGCCTCACAGCTCCAGGCAGCAGTCTAGGATCTGGATCCCGGCAGTATGACTCCACATCTATGCTCTTAGCTACCGGGCTGCACGGCCCCTGGTACGTGGGCTTCAGGACACGGCTGGGCTTTGTAAGCGCCGGGTTCTGCCTCCCAGGGTAGCAGCACGGTCCAGTGTGGATCGTCAGCACAGTCGCTCTGCCACAACGTCCAGATCACCTACTGTGTGCTCATTGTGTGCCCTCCCGGAGCAGACTTGAACCAACACAGCTCTGTGCCTGGGGACCTTGGGATTGTGCAGAGGAGAGGAAGAGAGGTGGACAAAAAAGTCCTATTTGTTGAAGCAACCAAGTTGTTACCATATCTGCTTTGGCAAGGCTGAGAGGTTCCTTAGAAAAAGCATAGAGAAACAGGAACTTGAGACCCCAGGTAGTTAGGCAACGGTTCATCTCTGAAACACATGGGCGAACCCAAAGCGTGTTAGAACTTTCTCACTAGCTCGGGGGACCAAGATCGATTCGGCTGAACAGCAGAGCTAGAAGGATCTAGCTCCTGCCAAGAAACAAATGGGGAACCTGAGATCCCGGGGCTTGCTGGAGGCCACCTACCAACTCCTGGAGAAGCACGGCTCCTGCTCCCCACAACCCGTCCTCTCCAAGCCCCTGGGGCTGGAAGCATAATCAGGACAAAAGGCTTTCAGGCCATCTGGGTCCTTGAAACCACCAGGGGGTGAGGTAAGTGCCCACAGGAACTGAAAGGTTAAAAGCTTTCTTGGTGGAGATGGGTGCTAGCTCTTACCTTCAAGGAGACTGGAACTGCTTTGTGCAAGTTGGATTCGGGAAGCCAGGGTTGATTTCCTGGGCCAACATGGGCCCAGCTCCAGCCCAGCCTTGCTCCGGAAGGACGGGAGTTTCAAAGGCAGTTGCTCCCCATCTGGGGCCACACCCGGGAGAGGCTGACTTTACTGGGGGGAACCCGTCAAACTGGCCGTCTCCCAGACAGCGTGGGCCTGGCCAGGAGGCCACCGCCTGTCTTCAGCCTGGCGCCTCACCTGGCAGGGCCCTGCCCAGCCCCCACCCAGCCAGGCCCTCAGAACCAGGGTGGGAGCCGGTCGGAAAGAGGCCTGCTCCCCTGCCAGCGAGGCCTTGTGAGGCCCCCCAGGGCCCACTGCGGCCTGGGCTGGGTCTCGGGCAACTGCTTCCTGCTTTATCTTTTTCTTTCACTTTGGTTTTTAACCCCAAAGTGAAACTAAAGACCGGGACAACGTGGGAGAGATAGTGAGAGTTAAGGGCCGAACACCTGACTTCTCACTGGGGAGGAAGGCCTCAACCTCAGCTTTAGTCTCCCCACTGATAAAACAGGAGGAGGAACTCGGCTAGTGATTTCAAGGGTCCCTTTAAACTAGAAAAAGGACAGGACTTCCCCTTCCTCATCCCTGCCACCACTGAGAACTGAAAAGGAGCTGCAGAAATGACCAGAGGATGACCTTCTGGGACATCCTTGTGGGTCTTCCTGTGGGCTTGTGGGAGGACACAAAGCTCTGGCTGCCATGTGGAGACCCTCCCTCAGCTTCCTGTCTTGTCTCTCTCCAACCTGTCAGCTCAACTCTTTTATCCTGAGCAGCCCCTGGGACAGAGCAAAGTCAGGAAGACCCCGGAGATGAGCCCGATCCAGTCTTGGTACAGACTGGAGACAGTTGTGGAGGAGACACCAACAGCTGCCTGGAAACTCCTGACTCGAGGGCCAAGGCCATCTGCCGAGAATGACAGCAGGCCACCCAGGATGGGTCCAAACTTCACCCTCTGCTGACCCCGGGGTGCCAGCCACAATATGGCTAAGACCACAGCCATCTGTTTTTTGGAGATGGCTGGTTTACCACATCTCCCCACTGGTGAGATGGAGCCTGGTGACATGAGGAAGGCAAGGAGAAGTCTCCCTATCTCTCAGATGAGGAAAACTGAGGCTTGGAAAGGCACAGAGACAGAGTGGCTAAGCCAGAACTGGATTCAGGAGCTAAGTAAATATTTGCTGGACCAATGAGCTCACTGGCCTAGCTGCTGCCAAGCAGGTGTGGCACACACCAGAGAAGCAGGGGAAGCGGGGGGTGGTGTGTGTGTGTGTGTGTGTGTGTGTGTAGGGGCAGTCATCTCTCCCTGCAGACCAAGTCACAAACAGATCCCCAGGTACCTGTAACAGCATCCCTCCCCACCATCCTGGCTCCACTTCTGATGTGTCCCCCAGCCCATCTCTTCCCTTCATTCCTGCCCCCCTCCCTCCCATCTGCACCTTACTCTAGAGACATCTCACTGGCTTAGAACTGCTGAGTGACACTGGTCGGCCTCCCCCTCTCTGGGCTGGATCAGCATAGTCAATACCTAACCACGGTGCTTTACAAAACACACAGATTTTCAGGATGCAGAAGAAGGTAACAGAAGTTTAGGTGCACAGATTCTTGGAAACCGCAATTCCACTGGCAGGAGCGGCTCCCACAGTGATGCCTGCCCACATACATACAGCCAAGTGGGGAACGGTGTTCGTAACAGCAAGGCTGGGAACAACAAAAAAGTCCCTGAGTAGAGGACCAGATAAACAATGGGTGGCCCATTCACCAACGGACTACACGGCCACGTGCAGGAACAACCTACAACAGAGACAGTCTCGCGTGAAGCCAACAAGGAACAGAACAGCAGGGGCTGCTGCTGCTGCTGCTAAGTCGCTTCAGTCGTGTCCAATTCTGTGCGACCCCACAGACAGCAGCCCACCAGGCTCCGCCATCCCTGGGATTCTCCAGGCAAGAACACTGGAGTGGGTTGCCATTTCCTTAGGTAGTAAAACCAGATGGACTGACGGACACAGCTGCCCGCGTATGCAGAATATTTCTGGAGGAAAACACCAAGGCTGTTTGACAGTGATTATCTAGGAGCCTAGGTGGGAGACAGACAACTATCACGAGACATTTTTTTCCCTACAAGTTTGAAATGTTTATCTGCCTACATGGATTGCTTTCTCAAGAGAAGCATAACTTTTGCACATAAAAAAGAACTCCAGCAAAATGTACCCAAGGAAGCTTTCTTCTAGGTGACAGGCATTGCATTCCCTGGGGGCAAGGCCCAGACACCTGGATTTTGAAGCTTCCTCAAGGACTGCTGGATGAGACGGCTGGAGTTGGTGATGGACAGGGAGGCCTGGCGTGCTGCAATTCACGGGGTCACAAAGAGTCGGACACGACTGAGTGACTGAACTGAACAAGGGCTGCTGGTCACCTTGCAGAATAGGTGGTCAGCTTCCAAAAGCAGATGGAGGCAGCCTGGACACCACAGGGTCTGGGCAGGAGAGAAAGTAGCAGGGAAGACTCAGGGGAAAAAAACTCGGCCTTAAGGCATATGAAAGACTTGAAGAGGGCTTTGAATGCTCAACAGGTACAGTTGGAAGCGGGGAGTTCCTCCAGAAGGACTGGGGAAATTAAGTCGGGCTGTTAAGACAGAAAGGGAGAAAAGAATCTCTCTCCATATAGGATACTGGCAAGACCCTTCCCCTCTGAGACGTGGTTCCCACTCGTGGGAAAGTGAGGAGGCTGGGAGAGTTCCTTCCAGACTGATATCCTATGATATGCCTTTGTCTCATTTAATATTAAAGGATGCAAGGAGGGTCCCCAGCTTAGCACATGGCCACAGGGCTCCACATCTGTGCAGACTGTAATCAAATATTTGGAGGCAGCAGAAAATTCAGGCCAGGATCTTAGGTACAGTCGCCCCTGGGTAACTTCCATCCCCCTGGGGAGAAGCAGATGGCCTTCTGTAGAGATGCCCTCCCTCGCCTTCTTGTTAATAATTAAGCCATTACCGAAGACCTCCTTAGTCACTCTTGAAGTTCAGTTTGCAGAGACTTGCTGTCTTGGCTTGCTTTATCGTGATGTTCCAGGTTGAAGGCTCACAGGCTACAACAATTTAGGTGTAAGCCTCATGCCCAAAATTCCAGGGCTCTGCAGTGGAAAGAGCCCAGGGTGGGGGGAAGGAGCACTGGAGTGGATCCTTGCTAGACCCTGGAGGTTCGGTGGACTCTGGGAGGTCAGAAGCTAAGTCTCTAAAATGGCTCTCCCGGTCACTGTATTCCCAGGGCCAGCTCATCAACTGGCACACAGCAGGCACTTAATAAATATTTGTTGAATGACTGAACAACAGCTCAGTCAATAAATCCCAGAGTGACCCTGGTCAAGTCACTTTCTGGAAAATGAGGATGACAAGAACAGTAGTGACCTCCTAGGGCTGGGTAAGAATCTGAGATAAGGTGGGTAAGTTCTCTGCAAATCAAAAACGGGCTACACAAACATTAAGGATCCAAAACTAATGTGCTGAGAACAAAATAAAAAGAATGAATATACCTGAGAATGATCACATTTACAACAAAGCACCTGGCAAGTGGTAAAGCATTGATCAAATGAATTACTACAATTGAAAGGGACAGCACAGGGCACTCTAGTTCACTCCGCCAACGTCTACATAATTTCTCAGGCTCAGTCTGTTCCAAAGGAGCACAAAAATCCCTCATCGAAACTCTCGCCCTGCTTTCTGGTATGAAAATTGTGGGAGCAGTTACAATTGTACCCTGTAAACCCCTAGGCTCAGAGAGTAGATGCCAGTGTATTCCCTGGTGGCTCAGTGGGAAAGAATTAGCTTGTAATGTAGGAGCCGCTGGTTCGACCTCTGGGTTGGGAAGATCCCCTGGAGGAGGAAGTGGCAACCCACTCCAGTGTTCTTGTCTGAAGAATCCCATGGGCAGAGGAGCCTGGTGGGCTGCAGCCCACGGAGTTGCAAGAGTCGGACATGACTGAAGTGACTTATCACTAGAACTGGCATCAGGATCCCAGCGGTGTTTACTGCAGGCAAGGGAGGAGTGGGGAGCAGAGCGTGGAAGCTGTGACAAGACCCCCGGCCATGGCTCTGCTCAAGGGGGCACACAGAGAAGAACTGGCCACTGGTTTTCAAGCCACGCACTGTGACCAACCACTGCTGCCTCCCCTGGAAGCCACTCCCCCTCACCTTCCCTCTGCCCAGGGGGCATCCCTGGCTGCAGCCTGGGAGAGGAGAACTGGGTTTCATCACCCGGCTCTCCTGAGCTGAGAGGACCTTGGACAAGTCCCTTCCTGCCTTTGTGGCTGGGCCAGGGAACACTCTCTCTTGGGGGTGGGGGAGGAGGCCGGAGGAGAATTCCAGTGTGCCCAGTCATGGACGTGCCCACAGTTGGACCAGCCACAGGAGGCCCAGCTCTGGAGGCTGCTCACAGCCTGGTGAGTAAAACGGCTGATCTGAAGGCCCTTCAGTTCTCTGATGTTTCCACCTTAAGGAATTCTGAGCTGGTTCTCAGCCCGGGTCTTCCAGTCTCTAGAAACCAGGGGGCGTGTGGGCTTTAGGGGATACACTTGCGCGTGCATGTGTGCTAAGTCACTTCAGTCGTGTCCGACTCTTTGCGACCCCATGGACTATAGCCCATCAGGCTCCTCTGGCCATGGGATTCTCCACCAAGAATACTGGAATGAACTGCGGTAACCTCCTCCAGGGGATCGTCCCCACCTAGGGATTGAACCTAGGTCTCTCACATCTCCTACACTGGCAGGTGGGTTCTTTACCACTAGTGCTGCCTGGAAAGCCCAAGGGATGTATTAATTCAAGGGTCTCAATTCAAGGGTCAAGAAGGTTCAGATTCCCAGGACCCTAATAGTAGGAGGTTCCTTTCTAAGAAGCTGAGCTGAACTGGGAGAGCCAGTGTTTGCAGTCAGCCTTGGGTCTGAGCCACACGTTTCTTATCTGTAAAAGGGCGATGGTAAGTCTGCCTGCCTCGGGCTTATTGAGAGGATTTCACGAGAGCACCCATGGAGGCCCTGGCACGGAGCCTGGCACAGAGCAGGTGGACGAGCAATGCACTCAGACTGTTATTCCCTGCTCCAAACAGCAAGACCCAGCATCTTTCTCGCTGGCCCATCAGGCCCCTAGTTGGGCTCTCCTCAGGGAACACACATCCTCTGCACACCAACTGGCCGTTTCCCCTCCCACGGGCTCCCCCTGCACCCCGCCCTCTCCTTCTCCAGGATGCCTGCAAAGCTCCTCCCATCACCACTTTCATTCAGTCCCACTCACCCAGCCTGACTCATCTTGAAAAAAATCCTCCAGTTGTGCTGCTCTGGCTCTAAAACCTTCCATGGCTCTCTAAAGTCTCTGCTTTTCGGCTCAAGTTCAATGCGGCCTACAACCTTCTGGGCCCTCCCAGAGCGGCAGCTAAACTCGTCTACTCACTGTTTCCAAAATATGTGCTCGCCGTGTCCAGCCCCCGCACCTCTACCTTTGGAGAAACCATCCCCAGGAATGCCAGCCCCAACGCTGGTCTCTGAATCCAGTCCCCCTCTCAAGGGCTCTTGTTTCCTCTGGCTCACGCTCACTTCTTCCTCCGCAGACAAAGCCTTTCTTCAGCAGATGCTTAATTACAGACTGTCACACAGTCTCTCATAATTGTAGGCCTTGTCTCCCTTGTCAGAGCCTGAGTTCCCAGGGGCAGAGGCCCTGTCTGTCTGGTCTTTCCCATCCTCTCGGAGTCTGGCCCAGGGCTGGGAGGACAGACCGCTGGTCAGAGAGTGTTTTCCAAGCCCAATTCAGCTGAGCTGGGTCCAGCTTCAACCACTTGGGACCACTTTTCTGGCTCTTGTCCTCTATACTGGCCAAATGGAGCCTCCATGCACCAGCTCTCCCCAGGCGAACCAGGCCAGGGACAGAGAAATGTGGGAGACCTGGGCGGGGAGGCAGGGCGGTAGCTCTTGCCTGGCCCTGACATGGTCTTCTGGAGTGCTAGGCACGTCCTGTCCCTTCCCCTCCTTGGCCTGCTTCTTACAGTGAAACAAGCAACAATAATCTTTTAACTCCAGAATATAGATTTTTGTCTTCCTTGGTTCCCAGGAGTGGGCGGGTGATAAACCAGCTGATTCCAACACAGGCTGAGGGACGGAAGGCAGCTGTGGCTCCCCTCCCACAGGACTGGGAAACCTGAGAACCTGTGAGGCACGCACAGCGCACACCTGGACAACCTCATTCAATTCCTGTTGCTGACTGCACTGCACTCCTGCCCAGCTGTTCAATTTCATAGCCCCTACCCTGGCCAGGGCTGACAGCGTCTACTGCTGGGACTGAGCAGGGGAAGCTGGTAACCTCTTTCTGGAAACAACCAATCCTGCCTGAAACAAAGAGCACGATGAGGGACCAGTCTCCCCACCTGTCAGTTCGGGATCATATTGGGACCCGTATCACAGGATTGTTGCAATAATGCAGTGGGATAATGCCAGAAACCGCCCAGTGCAGTCCCCAACACCCAGTGTGGCAGACATGCTCCCATGTCTTGCAGGACCTTTCTGATACCAGTTTACATTCTCAGAGCAACCTGGGAGGAATGCATTTCCATCCCTTTCTGACCCAGAAGAAAACTGAAGTGCAGAAAGTCGATCAGTCCAAGGTCACACAGCAGGGACAAGCCAAACTGTGACCCCAGGCCAGGAATCACTCAGTTCAGCTTTTCCCTGAGCGCGATCCACAAGCCCTCAGCATCAGCCTCCTCCAGGGGGCTGGTTTAAAAAGCTCATTCCTGCACCCAGACCTCCCAAAGGAGACCGGTCAACTGAGACCCTTTGGGGATAGGGCTCAGAAGCCTGACCTGTGTCAAGATGTGGAGCCTAAATTTTATGAGGAAACGGAGGCAGAGAGAGGTGATCTCCAAGGTCACACTTTCATCGAGTGCAGACTAAATTCACATCTGACTCCAGAGGCAGCAATCACAGACTTCTTGAAGAGGAGGCACTTGACTATGTGGCCTCCAAGGGAAGCGAGGCACCACGGGGAAGGATAGAGCACACATAAGGGCTTGAAGCAGGAGAGGCCAGGCAACAACTCAGTGTGGCTTGTGCTTCCCGACCCCCTAGGCGTGAAGAAATACATATGGAGCCTCCCTGCAGCCTGCCCTCCCCGGAGAGCCCAGAGAGAGCCACCTGAGCTTCTGGGAGGAACGCCTGTTGTGTGCAGGGTCTATGACCAGCAGGTCTACGGTGGTGGCCCTCTGGGCATGTCTGGCTGTGGCTCAGGGTGAGAAAGTGGAGGAAGGTGGTGACTCAGTCCCCACCCAAACTCAAGCTAGTCTCTTTAAATCTGAGATGAGCTGAGAGGCTGGGGAAATGTCAAGCAAACCCTCCTGGCAGAACAGATGCCAGATGGAGAGAAGGTGGCCCAAGGGGTAGGCTACCAGGCAGCAGTAAATATGGAGCAACACTGTGGTTGCAGCGGAAGAAAAGTCGAGGCCTGGGCGCAAGGCCCTCCCCGGGCCCCCTGTGCTTCATTCACCTTTGAAACAGGGAGAACTCCACTGGCTTCTGACTTCCTCCCAGGACTGTTGTGGGGAACAGTGGGTAAGGAAAGAGCCTGGCAGATTATACAAGGTCTCACACAGTGAGGGAGAGATTAGAGGATTACTGCTATTATACATCAGAACAGCCAGAAGGTGCTTTCCTTGTCACCTGAACCCCAGCCACAGAGGGGCAGTGGGAGAGTCTGGGCCTCTGTCTTGTTCCCACTAAGAAGAAAGGGATCCAGATATTACTTGGAGGTGAAGGCTCCCATTTATTAACTGCCTAGTGTGCACTGCACACGTGCACAATTGCTAAATCATGAACGACTCATTGCGACCCCATAGACTGCAGCCCACCAGGCTCCTCTGTCCATGGGATTGTCCAGGCAATAAGACGAGTGGGTTCTCTTTCCTTCTCCAGGGGATCTTCCTGATCCAGGAATTGAACCCATATCTCCTGCACTGGCAGGTGGGTTCTTTACCACCGGGCTACCTGAGAAGTCACCTGCTGTGTACTAGGTATTTTCAAATATAGAATCTCACTTAATCCTCACCATGACCCTGCAGTGTAAATATGATTATCTTGAGTCCAGATGAAGAAGCCAAAGTTGAAAGAAAGTAACTAGACCAAGATTACACCCTCAGTGAGTGGAGAACAATTAAAACCAGGCATTTTTGACTCAAAACCCCACACTCTTTCTTTCGTTTGGAACAGTTCCTATAAGAGGCAGAACGTGTCAGGTACAGGGGCCCGGCTCAAGCACTGCCTCCTTCTGGAAGTGTCTCTGATCTCTTTACCTGGACAAGGTCTCTCTCTGATGAAACCCCACAGTATATCATCAACACATACCTGGCAGCACTCAACACATTCTGTTATTCTGTGATCATACACACTTTTACAGGTAAGACGAGATGTAGGTACAAATAGGTGGCCTTTCAGTTACCTCAATATCCTCAAATGTCATTCATAATTTAAAAAAAAAAGACCACAGGTGTTTTTAAAAAAAAAATCCTCAAATGTCAGAGCTGAAAGCACCTCCAAGACCACAACATCCAACTTCCTCATTTTTTTGAAGGAAAAATACAGATAGAGGAAGACACTTGTCTGAAGTCACACAGCAGCTTAGCATCAGATCCGAGAATAGAACCTTGGCAGTCTGCCGCCTGGAATTTCTTTAGGGATTCCATGATTTCAGAATCCATCTGAGGACAAGGAAGATTATTCCCATGTTGCAGATACGGAAGCTGAAGCCCAGGGAAAAGCAGCCTCGCTGACACAGTGCGGTGTGGGGACCACACCCTGATCCTCCCACTTCTAGACCAGAAACCAAGCCCTTTCTCCTCCCCACTGCACGAAATCTGTGTAACATGTCAAGCTCGGGGCCCACAATAAGAGGTCAATGGATGTTGGAAGCTGTCATTATACACCAGTAAGCAGGTGACACCGCCTGACTGTGACAAGTCTGGCAGTGCTACAGAGGAGGATGCAGGAGTCCTCGCTGAATCCTCTGTGCTTTCTGGACCTTGTCTATGAGACGAGGGAGCTATCACAGCTGATCTGATATCCTGCTCCAAAGTTCTGGGACATCTGAGGCTCCCTGACAGCGGACCCCAGCTGTCTGCGGAGCATCTCTCAGCCGGGGCCTTTGTTCCCCTGCTCTATGGGAAGCTGGCAAAGCAGGTGGGGCTCACAACCACAGACTGACTGACTTTATTCCCAAGCGCCACTGGGCAAGCAGGACCACCCTTAAATAACAATGGGATGGAACATGGAAAATCCGACTGCCTCCCAGCACAGACATCCCGCTGGGCACACCCACCTACCTTTACAAACTGAAAAAGAACAACTGAGAATCGAGGCATAAAAGGGGACAGCTGGTTCCCTGTCCTATTGACAGGACAGGTGTATTTCTGAATAATAGGTGGCAATGGAGTTTGGGGTAAAGAACTCTGGACCGGGGCGTCCCAGGCCCAGATCCCCATCCCAACTCTGCCATGAACTAGCCTGTGTGCCCATGAACTAGCTGCTTCCCCTCTGTGGAGCTCAGGTTAGAGCTAGGCTGGCAGTTCCCAAAGTGTCTTTACAGATATTTCATTTGATCTTCATGACAACCCTGTGAGATTGACACAACTATTCCCTTTGTACAGATGGAGAAACTGAGACTGGGAAAGGTTGAGGGTCTCATTCAAGGTCACAAGGTTTGAGGCTGGCAGACCCATGGCCCCAGAGGTCTTAGATCACTACACCCAAACCTCAAAGGTGGTCACGTGAAGAACAACAACTTTCTCCCCTCACCCTGACCAACAGTCTCAGCAAGACCAAGGCAGCATAAACCCTGGTTCACCTGCCCATCTGGTGGCTTACAAGTTCTGGCCCCAAACCTCACAGCCCAGCTGCCTAGGAGGCCGCACCCCCCTGCAAAATTTGATTACTCAAGTTGGCAAGAACGCAGCCCCCACCCCCAGTCAGGTCTAAATAAACGCCCAAGTGATATCACATCCTGCTGGCTCCAAAATAGCCCAGGCCTGCCCACAAGCAATCACAAAATGCCAGGCCATGCAGGGCCAAGCAGGCAGGGATGCCCAGCCCGTGGCACGGTCCACACACACACACACACACACACACAAGCAACTAAAGCAGAAGCCTCAGAGCAGGAAGGGCCCCCACTCCCACCTCTGCCAGACAGCCTGGCCCCTACCCCTTTGCCCTCTTGGTGGGGAGTCCCCAGCGCCAGCCCTCGCCCCAGCGCCAACCCCATGGAGCCTCGGCCGCGGCCAGCCTGCGGGGGACTCCGGCCCGACCCGGACACCCCACCACTCACATTGCTTCAAGAGCTCCAGACACAAAGCCATGAGGGCCGGATGGGGGTCAGAGACCCAGAGACCGGCAAAGACAGAAAAGGGGAGAGGGAGAGACACAGGAGCGGAGAAAGGGGAGACAGGGAGACGGGGCGGAGAAAGCGCGGTGGGGGGTGGGGGAGTGCGGGGCAAGAGCCCCCGGCAGAGGAGAAGCCTCAAAAAGGGGTCTGCAGCGCAAGAGACATCGAGCGGTGACACCAGCAAGACAGATGTGAGGACAGGGAGAGGCAGGGAGAGCAAAGCAGGAGACCCCGACCCAGGGGGCTGGGGGGCGCGGAGGCCCGACAGAGAACAACGACTGGGGGACAAACCAAGGAAAGGCAGGGAAAGGGTACGGAAGTCAGGGAGCTGGGGAGCTTCGGGGGTCCCAAGGAGAGACCCCAAGGGATCACAGAGGTCCCAGCGTATAGGGGGGACACCAAAAGAGGCAAAAGCCTGCAGAAAGGAGGGCTAAGAAGGGGCAAGACCTCCGGGGTGTGGGGGACAGATGGAAGGGAGGATCCCCAAGGGATGTGCGGGTAGTGTGGAAGGTGTTCTGAAAGAAAGCCCCCTCCCCAGAAGATGAGAGGGCGCTCAGAGAGGGAGTCCCGAAGAACAGGGGCGCTCCGAGAGGGAGACTCTGAGGGATGAGACGAGCGCTTGGAGGGGGACCCGAGATCGGGGAGCGAGGGAGGGGCTGGGAGGCAGCGCGAGGGCAGAGACAAAGAGACAGCGAGCCAGGGAGAGACAAAGCGGGCGGAGCGGGGAGATGGGCCCCAGGGTCGGTGGCTGGACAGAAGGACGGAAGCGCGAGCGGGCGGGAGGACGGACGGACGGACAGACTGGGAGGAGGGCGGGGGCAGGGCCGGGCGGGGGCGGCGCCCGTCTCCTCGCGGGGCCGCGGCTGCTCTGAGCGGCGCTGGGCGGGCCCCAGGCGTCCGGGCTGAGGCGGCGGCGGCGGCGACGACGTGGACCGGACAGACCGACGAAGTGACGGACGGGCTGGCGGCAGCTGCGGCCAGCGGCGGGCACTCACCCTCCTCCCTCACGCGGCCCGGCCCGAGGCTCCGGTTTTGTACGCCCGAGGGGCGGGGCCTCTGGGTTAAAGCCCCGCGCCGGCCCCGCCCCGCCCCGCCCCCCGCGTCAGACGCGCGCGCGTCGCTCGGGACTCCCGGGGCGGGCGGGGCCGCGCGCGGCCCTCTCGGCACGTGGCCCGTCGCGCGCGCCCGGCGGAGCGGGTGCGCAAGCGCGCGAGACGCTCAGTCCAGCCCACGCCCAGGCCGCCCGACCCTGCGAGGGAGCGCGCGCCCACGTCAGCACGCGCGTGCCTGAGCACCCGGGACTCCGCCCCTCCAGCCGCCCCCACAAACCGGTTCCAGCTGGAACGAGACGCATGCTCCCTGACGAACGAGGGGCCCGCGGAGTCTGTACCAGTTTATTGTGGCTACACCTGGATTTTCCCCAGGGGAAACAGAGGCTCCGCACAAACACATCGTCTCACCTGTGTGTGGTCAAATTAGCCTCCCAATACTATGGACTCTACGTCCTAAGGGTTTCTAGTGTCCCCACCGCTCCCTCCTGGTTTTGCTGTGCTCATCTGGGGTCTTGCAGGTTGGGTTCTAATCCCTGCTCAGCCTCTGGAGGGCTGTGTGACCTTGGACAAGATGCTCATTCAACTTCCTGAACCTTAGTTTCCTCTTTAGTAAAATAAAACCATTACATCCATGATACCTTGGAGGGCCAAGTGCAATAGGAGCTGTGTAAATTCCTAAGTCACTCCCTTCACAATTCATGGAGCTTCCTCACCTCATGGAGTCCCCGCCTCGCCCCTGTGAGTCCCCTTACTCACAGTCCTGGCCCTTGCTCCGGGCCTCATCCCTCCAGGCTGTACCTACAGTAAGTCTACCATCTGCATATCCAGTTTCTGCTCCCCAACCTGCCTTGCTAAGTGACCTAGACAAGCCCCTGCCCTTCTCTGCACCTCTGTTTTGCAAATGTAAAATGGAGAAAAGTTTACTGAAGATGATACAGTTTCCAATACCACTGTTGTGATTTTTGCATAAAGTTATAATAACAGCGGGCTGCCCTGGTGGCTTGGTGCTAAAGAATCTGCCTGCAATGCAGGAGATGCAGGTTGGATCCCTGGGTTGGGGAGATCCCCTGGAGAAAGAAATGGCAACCTGCTCCAGGATTCTTGTCTGGAAAATCCCATGGACAGAGGAACCTGGCGGGCTACTGCCACAGGGGCACAAAAGAGTCAGACATGACTGAGTGAATAAACAGCAACAACAAAAATACTGGAGCAACCATTTCCTTTTAATATTGATGCCAGGCACTGCACTAGGCACTTTGGAAATACTAGATTGCTCTGCCCTTCTCACAGTCACGGCTACACCTATATCATTCACTTAGTCTTTAGATTGATTACGTAGGAAAATTCAGGAAGCCTCAAAGCACAGCCTGACTGCCTTGCTGTGTCCCAACCACACCCACAGCCCTGTTTGGCCTCCATCAGCTACTGAGCCCTCCTGCCTCTGGGCATTTGTATCACTCTTCTCCCAGCCTGGAGTACCCCACCACCACTTCTTCCCTCACTTCCTTCAAGAGTTTGCTCAAACATGTTTCTCAATGAGGTCTACCCTGGTACCCTATTTATGCTGCAATATCCCTCCCCTCCCCCTGCTGGCACTCCCAGTACTCCTTGCCCTACACTGCTTTCCAATAAGCCATATAATTAAGGAACATCCCTGGTAGTCCAGGGGTTAAGAATCTGCCTTCCAATGCAGGGGATGTGGGTTCAATCCCTGGTTGGGGAGCCAAGATCCTACATACCAGGGCAACTAAGCCCACGATGTGCCCCACGCCACAACCACAAAAAGATCATGCCACAATGAAGACTGCAACCTGACACGCCAAATAAAGAAACATTTTTAAAACCCCATATATTTATTTGCATTATTTATGCTGACTGCTTTGTCTGTCCTCCAACCCACCCATCTGCACCCAACAAGAGCATACTCTCTATGAAGGCTAGGGTTTCCATTTTGCTCACTGAGGTGTCTCTGGTCCTGCACCACCACTTGGCTCATGGTAGGTGATCAGTGAACATCTAGTCAATGAAAGGGATGCCCCATGGCAAGGCTCCTGTCCTTCACCACCACTGTAGGGCCTCCACGATTCAATGTAAGCACCTTAGTCTCTCCTCCTTTGGCCTGACCTCTCTACCCTTGAGGGAGTAGGGGATATTTTTGTCTCAGTCAGAAACCTGGGATTCCCAGCCTGCCCACCAGCAGCCCAATCACTGTTTCCCTGAGAAGGTTCTACGGGTCTGCCTAAAAATGGGACTTAGGAGACTGGCTCAGTTAACCAGGGACTTCCTGGTCCAAGGCTGGGGTGAGGCCCAGGGAGGAAGGCCCCATTCTGCCCAGTGCCTTCTGTGGAGAGGGCCCTCATTCAAGAGGCAGGAATTCTGGCTCCTCATCACTCACTCTAGGAAAGTCTCCTGGACACTCGCATTATTCTCTGACTGTATGTTCCCTGCCTAAGCTCCCTGGGCCTTGCCTGGGCCGCTGCACAGCCTCCAATCCATCCTGCCCATGTTGCCAGATGATTCTTCCTGAAACTCCTGTGACCACACTGCAGCTCTTTACCAGAACCTTGGATGCACACCCCTCAACACCCACAGAATAGTGGGGAACTCAAGTCAGGCTGACCCAGCGGGGGAAAGAGCTCCTTGACCTACTAACTGGGTTACCCTGACTTGACACTCACCTCTTCTAGGCTACAGTTTCTTTGTAAAATATCTGTCAATATGTATGTGTGCTCACATGCGTGTGTGTGTGCACATGATTAACTGGGCTAAATCAGGAATGTCAGAAAAGTACAACTCTCCTGGCCAAAGCAGACATCACTAATCAATGGTGCCACACTTCTCTGCTTAACTCACTCTCGGTCCTGAGCTCCAGGGATCAGGAATGACACGTGAGTTGAAGCCTATTTGCATCGCTGGACATGATGGTCTTTGAGATTCCTCTCTGCCCTGACACTCTGGAGACTGGAGTGTCCAACCCGACAGGAGCCTATAGCGTGATAATCGGAGACTGTGGAGGGTCAGGTTTGGGAGAGGGCTTGGGGGATGAGGGCGCCTGGAAGGCTGGCTGCTTACTGGAATTTTGTCAGCCTCCCTTCCTGTGTCTGTGCAGAAGAGAATGAATCAGAGAAGAAACTGGGGGAGTTCCGGGGGAGGGGAGAGGGAACAAAGAAAAGAGGACAGAGCATTCTGTGACTCAGATAGGAGGTGTTTGGGGGTCTCCAAATCCAAGCTTCACAACATAGATGGAGAATCTGGGGCACAGGAAGGGGCCAGGACCCACCCAGAGTGACTTAGCAGAGCAGAAACTGGATCCAAAAGGATCCAGTATGTTTCCCAGGCCAGCAACCTATCCCAGCTCACCCTAGAGCCTCAAGCACCACCAGAGAGTGACCCCAGGTGTGTGGACATCTGTGCATGTACACACGTGTACCCATGTTCCCCTGCAGAGAATGCAGCTGGTGCAGGGCAGGGGCGGGTGGCAGGTATCACCCCGCAGCCCACCACTATCACGGCTCCTGAGTGATGTCACAGCCTCTCTTGTGATTCAGAGGGAGTGGGAGAGAGACAGGCTGGGGAGGGAGAAAGGCCAGAAATGGAGAGGAAAAACGGGAGAGCGGGTGGTGGGGAGAAATAGGGCTGAGGGAGACAGACAGAAGGCTAAGATGATGGCGGGGAGGGGAAGCTGGGAGAAAGGGATGGAGGGAGGGTGGGGGGAAGGAGAGGAAAGGAGGTGGGCAGAGTCAGAGATGGGAAGAGTGGGAGGGAGGGCGTTCTCTGTTCTCTGTTCTTTTCTTTCTCAGAAGTGCAGAAAGAGGACGGAGGATGGGGCAGACTGAAGGGTACCCAGGGGCCTTCCCGGCAGGTCCTGTGGCTGGGGAGGGGCATGTGTAGGTACCTAAACGTGTATCTGCTGCTTCCCCCACCATCCCAGTAGGGGCTGACCCCCGCCTGCCAGTCACCTGCCAGAGCTATTTCCGGAATGTGGAATCTGGGTCAGAAAGGGGGAGGGAAAGAGGGGGTGTCTGTGGAGGCAGCGCTGGCAGCTGGGAAGCTGGCCAGTTCCCAGCGGGTAGGTGGGTGGGTGGGCAGCTCCATGCCTTGCCCATGGCCACTGGGGAGGGGCCCGCCCCTGCCAGGCTCTGTCTCAATAATTGACCCCACGTCTCCCACTCGCGGCTGATGGCCTGAGAGCATATGTGCCCATGTGACAGTGACAAAGAGCTTTCATGCCCCTTGGCAAGTTGGGGGCTCAGAAGAGCCCTCGGTGGGCTCACTTCTTGGAGACATATGCTGAGGACAGGGGGCAGCCTTCTGAGCAGGAGACCCCTGCAGGGAGACAGCGGCTGCGGGAGGGTGTGCCTGTGCATATTAGGGTGTGTCTGTAACGAGGGAGGTGATGGCGGGCAAGACTGCCATGTACGGTGGTACAGGTTGTACACAGATTAAGGATGCCACATATAGGAGAGGGTGCTGTTCATAACATAGACATAATTGAATATACATTTATTATGACATGTTTGTGGCAGATGGCAGTGCAGGATCTAAGCCTAACAAAAATTGTGTGACATGATAATTTTGCAACAGATGACAGTTAAGTGTCTTTCTTAACCCAGCACTAAGGTATCTAAGGGACCAACTGCAGCTCTGGGCAGAGGTCTGAAAATCTGGTGACTTTGGTTTTCCCTGCAAGACAGGTGAGTTTACCTGCTGAGCATGAGGGAGTCAGAGGTTGGAGTGGAGAGAAGCAAGAATGTAGTGGTCACTATGGAGACTTTGGATAGAGGGCTGAGTGGGGAAACAGAGTGGCGGGGAGGGGGGAGATGTTTCTGGTGGCTCCAATCTGGTAGGGGCACAATTTCCTCACTGGTGTGGAGGTGGCATGAGCCTTGAAGAACACATACACACACATATGAGAGCATCTGTGCAACTGCAGGTAGAGATTAGGTGGATGTGTGTGTGTACATGCGAGAACACCAATGTGCAGATGCTTTTATATGTTTTCATGGAGAGAAGTCTAAGGGTATAGAATCTTATATATGTCCACAAATAGGTATATATGTGCACACATGTCTGGGTAGGTATCAGATGTTGCTACCAATACTTTCTTAATTTAAAAATACATTAATTAAATTAATTAATTTGGCTGTGCCGGATATTAGTTGCAGAACACCAGATCTTTAGTTTTGGCAGGTGGGATCTAGTTCCCTGACCAGGGATTGAACCCAGGCCCTCTGCATAGGGAGCCACTGGGCCACCAGGGAAGTCCTCCCATACATTCCTGAGTATCTTAGTTTGGGCTTAAGTCCCCAAATTGAGAATAATTGAAGTCCTCCCCCCTCCTCCCTGCCATCCCTACATTTAAAGCCAGAAATGCTGGATCATTCATATGGGAGGTGCTGAACGGGCTGTGATTGAATTTTTGGCCTCAGTCCTCAACCCTTCCCTGTGTTCATGCCCTTTGCTACATAACTGCAGTTTCTCCCACAAAAGGTCGAGTGTATTTCCCTGGACCTTGACTTTGGGCTCACGTGACTTGCTTTAACCAACCAGATGTTCACAGGAGACTTGAAATGTGCTTGTATGGTGGGCTTAGCCCTCTTATACTTCTGCCACCTCTGTGGGAAGCACATGGCATGGCTTGGGCACTAATTCTAGGAATGCACTTTCGTCCCAGGAGGAGAAAGATATAGGACATGGGAGCAAAACCAGGTGACTGGAAAGCTCATGAATGAGAACAAATGCGTATTATTGGGTGCCGCTGAAATTAGATGCGCTTGCTTGTTCCACGGCATTATTGTGATAATAGTTGATAGAAATTGGTACCAAGAGTGGGGTCTATGAGCAATAAAAATAAAAATATGTAGCACTGTCTCCGGGACCAAGTGGTGCACAGTGAGTTGTTACTAGAGGCTTGAAAAAAGGTGACCTTGCATTATGGAGAGACAAAATGCATGGTAAAACTGTCCATCTATAGGAATTTGAAGAGAACCAATGGATTTGGGCAAGATGGTTTCCAAGTAAATGTTGAAAGCAAGAGCTGGTGCCTCTGGGCTGAATTTGATAAGGGCTTACAAGAAAGAGTGGAATTCATAAAAGATATAGGGAGTGTTGAGTTTTTAGAGGGAATACAGAGAGCCCAGAACTTGGCTGAGTTGGAAAATAAATCAGTCAACGCTTCTCCAGCCAGTAAATCAGTCTCAAATTAATATGCAGCCTGGGGACAACGATCAAACCAAGGTCATGGCCAGTTAAGATATAACATGTGGGCCAGATCCAATCAAGAGCACAGTTACAAAATCTTTTATTAATACTTGAAAATAATAAGGTACCATTTAGTAGATGTTCTCAGCTGCTCAAAAGGGCTTCCAGAAAGTTTAAGAGCATGGCCCCATAGAAGCCTGATGTACCCAAAGTAGTCATAATTGAGTAGAGAGAGACTGTCATAACTTAAAAATTAATGGTATAGTTTTTGCAACATGGAAGTTAAGTGGAATACAATACACAGAAAACCCATAAAGTGTTTGAGGGAGGTGTGTGGCCAAAACAATGATCGCTTAGGCTAAGGAGACTGAGACCATTCAAGGTGTAAAAAGACACCTGGGTCCCTAACTTCCTTCAGGCAGGAAGCTGGCAACAACAGTTCGTCAACTACCCAAAGACCTATATTCTCCAGTGTTTCCTTTAGACATGGCCAAAAAAGGCTAATGGAAAAGGAAGGGCTTCCAGAGAGCTATAGAAAAACATGGCTTAGGGAATCAACCCCAGGGAGCAAGACCTTGGGCCTCATCAAGAGATATTCCCTCTCTCAGACTATTTGCCCAGTATTTGCCAAGAGGGACTTCACAATGGCCATGGATAAGTAAGTCTCTGAGCCCCTTCCCCCTCCTTCTGAACAAGAATGTGACCTGCAAGTCATCCTGTCCCTGTTTCACCAATGCATGCTGTGTGTGTGTGTGGCGGGGGGGGGGGATGTTTGGGAGGTGGCAGGTAGATACCTTTTTTTCTTTTTTAGGTTTTAGGTTCCTCAATCAAGAGGAGCCAAATCCAAATTTGACACAGATCATGAGATCTTTTTTCTTCCTTTCTGAAGGATAGTTGACTTTCAGTGTTAATTTCAGGTGTACCATGACATCCTGATGTTATGGTTGAATGAGACTTTTCAGGATCTTTGGGATAAGGGTATTTTCAGTAAGAGGGACCGGAATAAAGGTGGCCAAGAAAGTGGACCACAATAGATTGAATTACTGACCCGGACTCGTCACCCCTTCCTCAATCCTCACACTTTACCATATAAATCAGTTTCTTACACAGAGGTGGGAGGGTATTTCTTCATCCCTTGTTGTTGAGCTTAGTCATATGACCCCCTTCAACCAATAGGATTTTTGTAGATACTATGCAAGCAGGGACCTTGAAATGTGCCTGTGTAGCTAGGCTTGCTGTCCTGCGCTTCTGCCATCACCACAAGAAGAACATGCCCTGCCAAAGCCACTGATCCCAGGAGGACACTTTGGTCCCAGGAAGAGGGTGAGAAACATGTGGAGCACATTCCAGCTGACCACAAAGGTGAGTAAAAGAAATAAATGGTACTTTTTTTTACACCTCATTTGTGGGTGGTTGTTATGCAGCAATGTTATATCAATAGTTGACCAATACAGGGTTCCAAACAGCTCTGAGTCATGTAGCCCATCACCCAACCTCAGCCCATTCATGAGTGAATGAGGTAGGGGGAGATTGGTGAATGAAGGTTTATTTGAACAAAATCGTTGGAGGTGCTGTTTGATTCCCCACGCTCACCTTCTGCTTAGAGAACTTCCCTTACAGGACTTCCCTGGTGGTCCAGTGGGTACGACTCTGTGCTTCCACCGCAGGGGGCATGGGTTTGATCCCTGGTCAGAGAATTAAGATCCTGCAAGCCACACAGCATGCCCCCACATCCACCCCCACCGAAAAAAAAGGGAGAGAACTTTCCTTTGGGCCTGGTGATGTGGAAAATCTGACCCTTCCACCCAAGGCTCTTAGAGGACTGGAATGGAGTGCCTGGGAGATTCGGGCAGAGAGATTCCCTGGATTTGGAGGCCAAACAATGTAGACCCCAGTGCCTGCTTGAGACTCCTAAAATGGAGAGGCTGGTAGGGTTAGCTAGAAGGAAGGGTGGAGCAGACCACCCTGCACTTTCAGAGTTCTTCAAGGCACAGGCCCCATTGTCATATAGGTTAAGTCGAGCTGAGGGAGACAGTAGGGCTGGAGTTGTCTTCAGAGGAGTCTGTCCAAGAAGCCTGCCTGGCAGGGGCAGGTCCCCTGGCAAAAAGAGGCTGAGTGGGGAGGAGAGGGACCACTGGCTGGAGAAGCTGAGGGGAATAAGCAGCAGTGGCCTGGAGGGGGGCTCCCAGGCCAGGAGAGAAGGCATCATGAGGGTCCTCAGGCCCTCTTTCTAAAAGAAAGAGCTGCAAGTGGCGTCTGTCCCATAGAAAAGTCCTGATGCTAGACAAGCCCTGCACTAGCGACCTTCCCCTCCCACTGGAAGAACCAGCAATGGCCACTGTGAACAAGGAGCCCAGGAGACACGGACCACCATGCCCAGCTCCACACTGTGGGCTTTCCAGCCAGTCAAGCCCTAGCTGCCAGCTGCATGAGGTCTGAAGTGGATGAGCCTGGTGTTTTGAAATGAGGCTGGACTCTCAATATCTGAAAACAAGACTGTTCCTTAGGGTCTAAAAGGGATAGAGAAAGCTCAGGAACCTGCCCAGATATCACCCATGACTTGAAAGGCAATAGTGAAACACAGTGGTTTCTTGCTGTGTCCCCAGCCAAGTTCATTCTAGTCAATAAGCTGGTTTCTTGTGTATAGAATTCCTTGAGATTCAGGCTCATTTGTTCACATCAGACACCAACTGAGCACTTGAAACAAGTGTCTTCTCCTACAATAACCCAACCCCAAATGCCTTTGATTGTCAGGAGGCTCCGAGTCAAGACTGAGAACCAGTAATAACAACTACACTTGTCAGCTCCTACCACATGCAAGGCCTCACCCACCTAAGCCTCCCTAAGCACAGACTTACTTCATCTGCTGGAGAGCTCTCTGGGGTCTGGTTTATGCTTCAATTTATAGACAGGCAAACTGAAGCTTGGAGAGGAAAAGTTGCTGGCTAGAGTGAGATCAAAGTTCTGCCTACTAAGCTAGAAACTGTACTATGATTTTCCTTGGTCTTGATATCATGGCTTGCTCTGGGAGAGAGGGTCCCCCTTTCCTCTGATCATCCCTGGGTTATTGTCAGAGAACTCAGAACAGGTATCAGGAAGGACAGGTTGTCCCTGATTGTGAATATGAGAGACACCTGCAAACTCACCCCTTTGAGATGGCTCAATGCAAATCCCATTCTTTTCCCTGCAGGGTCCCACTCTTCCTACAGGTTTGCCTACATGAACTAATCCAAACCGGTAAGTAGGGCTTCAGTGAGCTCTGCCTGCCAGCAGGAGGCTGCTCTGAATCAGGGTTTTAGAGACCCAGGGGCCACCAAGTATCTCACAAGCTAGACCCCTCCACTCCACTCCCAGTGTTGACATCTCTCTCTGTGACCCCTTCCTCCACGCCCTGTTTGAGCTCCAGTTTACCAGCTGGTGGGAAGTTCAGCCCCAAGGGCTCCTGCTTTGCCTAACCACCCCTCCACTCCTGGCTTGCCCACTATGGATTCCTATCCATCTGCAGTCCACCAGGCACAGTCCCAGGGGCCCCCTGGCAAAACAAATGAACAAGTCCCGGCCCCACCTCGGTACTCACTCGGAAGCGTGCGACTATTGCTGAGGCTGCCGGTGCTGGGCGGTGGGGAAAGGGACTGCAGGGAAACACTGTCTTCCTCCTGCGAGCAGCCCGCCTGGATGGCGCGCAAGTAGCTGTGGCTGCGGGAGCGGAAGTAGCTAGGCAGTGGCAAGTCTAGAGTCTCAGCCGCAGTCGACTCCGCTTCACTGCAGGCCGACTCGCAGGCCGCCTCGTACTGGTCGCTCAGATCTGCCTCCCGGACCTGTCCGGGCAAAAGCAGGCATCAGGGGCCATCTCCGCCCATTCTGGAGGGATGGGGGTGCTTGGTGGTCGGCTCAGTGGCAGAGCTGGAGTCTGGTGCTGCAACTCAGCCCACCTTCCTGCTCCCATCTCACTCAGGGCATGGGATGGGCAGAGGGAGCCCTTAAGAAATAGACAGCCCCTCTCATCTCTCTGGGCCTCAATTTTCTGATCTCTCAGATGGAGGAGAAACTGTTCAGTGTACTTTCTAGGTTGTTAACTAGGTTATATCTTGTGCGTTCAGACTGATTAATAGATTTTGAGGTCACATCTGAAGTCAACCAGAAAGAAGGCTATACTCAATTAGTAATGTTTGCCCTGATGGTTGGAATGGGGAGGTGGCACTAGGTGTGCTAGACATTTACCATCTTACGGTCCAATTCCTTCATTTTTATAAGCGAAGAAACTGAAGGCAACTGAGGGGAAGCTACTTGCCAGGTGCACCCGGTGAGGAAGTAGCAGAATCAGTATTCCAAATGTGTGTTTAAGGAAGATTAATCTAGCCCTGGGATACAGAATGGATGTTGGATGGAGGGTGTGGAATGGAGGCAGAGGCCAGAGACGAAGTGAGGCAATAGTCTGGTGAGAGAAAATAAAACTGGAATGAGGGTCGTGGCAGTGAGGATCAATTAGTGATGTCTGCCACGGTATGGAGAATGGTGGTATGTGTGTGATTTGCCTCAACCTCAACATTTAGCTCAACCTCATCTGGATGGTTTCTAAGTGTCCCTCTAGAGAAAATCATTCAAGATCCTACAAATCTGCAGCTGGAGCTGTGAGCATAGCGGGGCCTCACCATACATATACCCTCCGAGAGTTCTGGAAGGGTCTGTCTGACCCACGTCTCAGGCCATCTTGTTATCTGGGGATCACAAAGTATGAGCTGAGGAGTGAGTCGGCCAAAGGTGGACACTGGGTAGGGGTCTTGGGAGACACCTGGGCAAGAGGGCAGGGGGCAAAAGTTTCCTCCACCACATGGAGGAAAAGATGAGGCTGGGCCTAGGGCCAGCTCTGCCCTGGACCTGCTGTGTGACCTCAGGCCAGCACAACCCTTTAGACCAGTGTTTCCTCCTCTAAATGAAGTGGAACGCCTGTGAACTTATCAGGTCCTGCACCAGGTAAATTGGCAGAGGGATCATCACCCAATTTAGAGTATATGTTTGGAGAGGTCTAAATTTGCTCTGTTCGATATGGTAGTAATTAACCGTGTGTGGCTATCTAGGGTCAAGCTAAATATAATTTAAAAAAATTTCAGTTCCTTAATTATACTAGCCACGTTGCACTTGCTCATGCTATCTTTATTGGACAGCATGGATTATAGAACATTTCTAATTATCACCAGGTTCTATCAGCACTGATAAATTAACACGTAGACCATGAATTCACCTGGAGGGAGTATTAAAGAGATAGGTGTTTATCCTCCAAAACTGCAACCTGAGGGAGGTATACTGAGAGACCCTTGTGATTGCCAACGGCAATGAGGTCTTGCTTTGGGATTGCAGAGTAATGGCCCAGCTCTGGAGCTAGACGGCCAGAGGTTCACTGCCAGGTCCATCATTTTCTCACAATATGAATGTGGGCGAGTCACTGAACTGCTCTGTGCCTCAGTTTCCCCATCTATAAAATGGGGGCTAATTAGAGACCAGATTTCACAGGATGGTGGTCAAGATTAAATGAGATAATTCATATCGCATGCTTTGAAGTGTGTTGGGGGGAAAGTAAATAGCTGATAACCTGTACCTGTTATTACAGGCAGCTCTGTGGGGTGATTGCAAGGATTTGTGAGTGTTGGTTAAGATGCTCCCAAGCTCTTTGGGGAGAGGCCAGCTGGTTAGTGCTGTTGGTATGTGTACCACTGAGGGTACACTGTGTGTAGGGAACCTCCCCTGGAGGTTTTATATGTGAAACATCACACCCTTTTCACGAGGCTATTGAAGGAAGGAAGAGATCACCTGGCCCACTGTGGGCTCCCCAAAGACCCTCTGCATCAGTGTGACCAAGAGGAACTCTGAAATGAAGGTGGGAGGTGCATGACGCATGCCCAGCTGGAATCAGGAGATGTAGGGCCAGTTCTAGCTCTACTCTGTAGACCACGTGGCCTTGGGGCTGGGGCTGGGTGATGAGGGGAGGAAAGGACCACTTCCGGGGGTAGGATGTGTGTGTGGGAGAGGGCACCCTTGGGACAGGCAGCCAGTGCCAATACCAGCATCATCTTCACCAACTTTGGTAAACTTGAGAAGTCTCTGCATTCATCCCAGAACCCTAACATCCTTAAAAATCTTGATGGAACCCAAGAAAAGAGATAAGTCAGAGGATCTGGGGCCTAGAACATGGAGGCCAATGTCCCCAGCCCCTGATCTTGCCTGGCCTTTCCCAGGCCTTGGGGGAGAAGACAAGGAAGAAGCTAGAATCTCTCAGGATATGCCTTCCCTTATCCTAGGGCTACTCTTTTTTTAAAAGTAGAGTTGATTACAATGCTATCCTAATGTCCTGGGGCTATTCTTGCCTCATCCATGGAAGCTAACTCATTCTTTTCCATTTTTGAGAAGAGGAAACTGAGGCACAGAGAAGTAAAGTGACAGGGCCAGGCAGTGAAAGGTCCAGGTGGCAACATGAGCCCCAATTCCATCCTCCTTGGAGGAGGTTTTCCTGGTGCTAGCTCTGGTTGCACCTGTCCGGGTTAGGGGCCAGGACACTGAGATGCCTAGGCCCAGCCTTGAACTCTGGGATGGGGCGGCAAGAGAATGGGAAACATACTGACCTGCTGTTCGTGGCCAAACAACTGGGGAATCAGGGAGGCCTGTCCAAAAATCTGCAGGAAAGAGATGGGGAGGGTTACGGGGAGATCGAAGCTGGGGGCTGGGGTGGAGTCTTCAGGCTTGGCTACAAGAGAACTTGGGGCTGGTCTAACCTCCTCCCCAGACTGGCTGGGGCCCAGTTACTAGGAGGTTTTGGTTTCTTCCAGGGATAGGAGGCTCACTCCTTCTGGGACTGGGTTTATAAGTGTTTCTCCTGGGTTGGCTTCTGGAACCATGGAGGTCCTGTCTGCTGCCTGTCAGCTGGGCAGATAGCCTCCCAGGATCTATAGATTAGGGGCAGAACCTGGAGGCTTCTCTTCCCTGGTCAGGGCTTACCCCATCCAGTGCCTGGTGGGAGGGGAGCTTCTCCTGGCAGGAGTTGAGACTCAGAGACACAGACAGAATTGGACATCCCTGACTTTGATGCCACATATGTCAAAGCTTCACGGGGTGAGGGTTTTGGGGTTCAGAGGACTCTAGGCCAGAAGAGAACTGGGGCTGGGCAGGGGGTAGTGGGAGAGACTGGCTGGGGTCCCCAGCCTGGCTGATTCCATATACCCTTTCGTGTAGCCAAAGGACAAAAGTGTGTTTCCAGTGCCAAGGCCAGGTGGGGGATGGAGAGGGCACATGTGAGACAGACAGACAGACCCAGAGAGAAACATGGAGATGAGACACACTGGAGAGAATCAGAGAAAAATGTGAATGAGAGGAGAGAAAAACAGGGACGTAGACAAGACAGCTGAGGGATGAGAGAACAGACAGAATGGGAGAGACAGGGAAGGGCGCGGTCCATCCGGCAAACACCTTCACGCCTTGCACCACCTGCTTGGGGACGCTGTGGGGACAAGACAGCAAGGGCCCCGTCTGCAGGGAGCTCCCAGTCTTAAGGGTGAGACAGACACCAAGTAAATAAGCAAACAAGTATAATTCCTGATCGTGAGAGGTGCTGTTGAGAAAATGAAGCAAGGTAAGGGAATGGGGCCCCGGGGAACCCCTGAGGTGGGAAGTGATACTGCAGGTCTCTCTGAGGTGACATGTGAGCCAAGACCTGGATCACAGAGAGGAACCAGCTGTGCAAAGATCTGAGAGAAGAGTGCTCCTAGGGAGGAACAAGCGCAGGGAGGCTGGGGCAGGAATGAGGGATGCGAGGAGCAAAAGGAGGCCAGTGTGGCAAGAGTAGGGCCAGCGACAGAGTATGTCAGAGATCACGTCGGAGACGGAGGCCAGGCCTCGCGGGTCTGGCTTTCCTGGGGGGAGGCAGGAGCTATGGGAGGGTGCGGAGCAGGTGACGTGATCTGACTTCTGCCTTTTGCTAGCTCCCTCTGGCCACCGTGAATAGGTTGGAGGTGACAGGCATGGAGGCCAGCACAACTGTTCAGGTGAGACTTGGTGGGATCTGGAGGATGGGAGGGGCAGAGGGTCCCCTAGCTGGGGTGGGGGGGCTCTACCTCTCCCCCCATCTGAGGTGGTCTCCTTGGAGTCTGGGAATGACAGTCCTGAGGGTTGGGGGCTGGGGAGAGCTTGGCCAGGCTAGGAATAATGGTGTGGTAGGGATCTGGGGTCCAAAAGTTCTAAGCAGTCCATTAGTCTGGGCAGTGGGGCTGCACACAGTGGGACCCGGGGCCTGTTCCTGCCTAGAGAGGCAGCTGGGTCTGCACCTGACTGTCTCTACTGCCACACTGTGCTACCACTGGCAGGTGTCTTGCCCTCTCTGGGCCTTGTCCCCGCATTCACACTGTGGAGGGAGCGCTCGAGCCTTGCCTGGCTATCCCTTTGCAAATGGTAAAGTACTGTGCACAACACAGTTGGGACTGAGGTCCAGGTTTGGGCCTGACAGTCCCTCTCTGCCCAGTTTTGCCTCCTCCTCCTCCCTGTGTGATCCTACCTATCTGGGCCTCAGTTTCCTCATCTGTGAAATGGGGATATGGATACGGACCCTCTGGGGTGGTGGTGAGGGATCCAGGAGCTGATGGTTGAGTTAATAGTACGGAACAGCGCGCTTACCACTATTACTGGCAGAACTGGCCGAGTCCTGGAAGCCCAGCTATCCACCAAGCAGGTAGGACATGGAGGTCAAGTGGAGCAGCGACTTGCTGGAAGTCACACAGCAAGATGGCAGCACTAACCATCAAGGTAGCTACCCTGTGCTGAGCACACTGTGTTTGTCATCTCACTGATTCCTCACAACCCTTTCAAATAGGAATGATTACCTTCTGGTGATAAGTCAGGAAACAGGCTCCGGGAAGGGGGGGTGGGGGATTTGACCTGGGTTTACACTGTCAGCAGCAAGACTGGGACGCAAAGCCAGGTCTCCAGTTCCACATCCTCGGGGCTTCTGGGTGGACAGCAGTAGTGCAACCCTCCCTCTGTGCCCACAGCTCAGGCCATCAGTGTCGGGCCCTGGGGCTGCTCTCCAGGCACTGGATGGTCAGTGGGGAAGAGACATGCACAGACAGCTTCAGGAACAAAGACTGAACAGAAGCACAGGGCAGACATTCAGGGACCACTCAGCGGAGGCTGGACCCAGATGTTGGTCCTTCTCCTGGGTGGGAGTCGGGGCTCTCTCCAGCCCACCGGCCTTCTGGCTGCCCACCACCCTCACCTGGCTGATGCAGCTGGAGTCGTTGAGGCTGTCACTGACGGGGTTGTAGTCCTCCTCCCAGCTTGGACACTTGGAGGGCAGCAGCATGTCCACGGAATCCAGGCGGTCCAGACTCCTGGGAGGGGATGGGGAGCAGAACGGGCTCAGTCTCCTCTTTGTTCACCCTGGGAAACTAAGGCCCAGAGGTGGGAAAACTGGCCAAGGTCATCCAGTGGTACAAGGGAAAATGGAAGTCACTGCCAGCCTGGGTAGTATGAGGGGTGATGAGCAAGGGGAGAGCTTCCAACTTTTGGAGGCCTTGTGAGTCTCGTGGGTGCAGGCGGCCTTCACCTGTCATGTCTGCTGCAGCCACAAGGTGGCAGAACAAGCTCGCTTTTGACTGTTTCAAACCAGAGGCACTCCACAGCAGCACAATTCTACAGCGCCTTCCTCTGCAAGCCTGGGGCAATTCCAGGGGCTGGACAGAGGAGACTGTCAAGGCCCACAACCCTTGACCTCCAGCTAGGGCTGCCCGAAAGTCATCAGTTTTGACACAATGTCCAGGCAGCCTCCTCCAGGCTCCTGAAGACTCACCACTTTCCCCCCACAGTGTTGGTGCTTCAGTCTTTCTCACAACTACCTGACCACAGGCCTCCTCTGCACCGCTGCTCTCAAAATAAGGTCCAAGCTGCCAACAGCTCAGCCCTCGATATAGACAAACTTAGACTGGAACCCAGGTTCCTCCCGGGGTGATCTTGGGTAAGCTGTCACCTCGTAAGTCTCAGTTTCCTCACCTCTAAGTGGGGGTGTCACCGTGCCTGTCTGCTGGGGCTGTGGGGCGGTTTCAGAGATGCAGGTTAAAGGGCACTGGGGCAGGCAGAGAGCCCAGAGAGCAGCAATTGCTAACAGATGGCCCCCGTTACTGTTACTCCAGGCATACTCCTTTTTTTGCAATCCCCTTTACTGTGCTCTGCAGAATTATTTTTTACAAATTGAAGGTTTGTGGCAACCCTGAGTTGTCAGGTGTTGCTTAGCACTTTTCAGCAATAAAGCATTTTAAAATTAAGGTATGTACCTTTTAAAAGACATAATGCTATGGCACACTTAATAGACTAGAATGTAAACATAGCTTTTACATGCACTGGGAAACAAAAAAATCCATGTGACTCACTTTATTGCGATATTCTCTGTATTACCGTGGTTTGAAGTATGCCTGTACTACTATTATCAATTCGCTCTCATTCAAGGCCTGTACCCTGGTCCTGCCCACCTCTCCCCCATCCATGCCCACAGATCATTCAAGAATTGTAGGAGGTCAGGACTAGAAGGGATCTTAGAGATCATCCAGCTCAGCCTCCTTTCCTTAAAGCTAGGGGGAAAAGGCTCAGAGAGGGTGAGACCTAGAAACAGCCCACGGTGTCCTGAATTCCCACCTGGAGGCCATTCCCTGCCTTCTGTCCTGGCCAAGGAGACTCCCTGCCTCGGTGCTCCTGTCATCTGCTCTGCTCTTTTCCCACGGCTGCAGTCCTCCCAGCCTGCCTTTTCCGTGAAGCCTTGGCTGTTGCCCCCAGGAACTGAAGAACTAGGTCTAACCCTGTTTCCTTTACCTCTTCCGTGCCTTTTGTCTGCTCCTGGCTTGTTTCTCTTCCTCAGGGGGTTCTGAATCGCCTGCAGCAACTTTCACCTGTTTTCTACTCATTCTTTTCTGTTCTCATTCCCACTGTGACTTCTGCACGTGAAAGCTCACTTCTCTAGCATGTTAATTGTTGTTTTCTGTGTGAGTGCATTTCATTTTTCACACTTTCACTAACTCTTCCAAGCCTTAAAACAATAGGTTTGGGCCCCATTCCAGGAATTCCAGGCAAGGTAATGGACAGATGAAGGCTGTGTATCACTCCCTTTGACTTCTGGATTCTCCCTAATCCTCCAAAGGGCAGGGCTTTTCTAGCCAGAAGGAAAGGGTCCCCTGGAGCAGTTCCTGGGGCTGTGGGAGTGGAAACCACCTTGGGGGTGTGGCTCCTCTGCGCAGGGTTTACCTGGGCCAGTCTCTCTAGAGAGACTCCCCTTACGCTTATCAGAGCATACGGCTCACCGGTGGCCAGGACTCAAACTGGGGTGGAGGGGGGTAGTGGGGTAGCGCACCAAATGGCGGGGCTGTCCGGAGTCAATTCATCAAAGACCAGGGGCCAACCTAAGGAGGAGGATCTCAGGAGGGGGGCTAAACTGAAGAAGGGTTCACCTAGGGGACCTGAGTCTGAAGCTGGAGGGCAGGATTCATCTGTGGGGCTGCGCTTTCCCGACAGCCGGCGGTCGAAGAGGAGGAAGGCGAGGTTCTCAGGGGTGGGGCATACCTGTGAGGGGCTCACCTGGAAGGCGAGGCTTGGAGCGGGGGTTGCAAGCAGGTAAGGAGGCTTTCCAGTACTCTTGCCTGGAAAATCCTATGGACGGAGGAGCCTGGTGGGCTGCCGTCCATGGGGTCGCTAAGAGTCGGACAGGACTGAACGACGTCACTTTCACTTTTCACTTTCATGCATTGGAGAAGGAAATGGCAACCCACTCCAGTGTTCTTGCCTGGAGAATCCCAGGGACGGGGGAGCCTGGTGGGCTGCCATCTATGGGGTCGCACAGATTCGGACACGACTGAAGCAACTTAGCAGCAGCAGCAGCAGCAAGGAGGCTTTCCCAGAGGCTAACTCACAAGTAGGCGGGGGCCCCTGGAGGCGGGGATAACCGGAGGGCGTGGCCCACGCGGGGGCGTGGCTCACTTTAAGGGAGTGGTCCTTTTAGGGAGCCGAACTCCGAGTGGCCAGGGTTCCTGGTGCGGGGCTCCCGGGGGCAGGGGAGCGACTCTAGGGGCCTGGGCTGTGCGCTCACCTGCGGGGATTGCTCTGCTCTCCCAGCGACTGCTGAGTGGCCCTCAGGTAGCTCTGGCGCCGCGCCGCCGTCTTGGGGGAGGGCTTGGGGCTGCCGCCGGACTCGTCACTGTCCTCGTCGCCCATGGCTTTGATGTAGCTGCCGCTGCGCATTCGCCGGCACGGGATGGGGCCCTCGGCCGTGGCGTCCGCTTCGCGCGGGGACAAAAGCGAGGTGGTCCACTCGCCGCCGCCGCCGGGCACCTGGGGATGGACCGCTTTCAGCGAAGGTGGCTCCGGGATTGCGGGTGGGCAGTGCACACCCACAGAGCGCCACCGGCCACCCAGGATGGGACTCATCATCTGGGGACGGAGCTGCGGGATAGAACCCCCATCCCCAAGACCTTAAAGCTCCCTCGCTCTCCCATCTTGGAGAATTCGGCCTTACCTCGAAAGATATCCTGGGAAGTTTCACTATGTGGCCTTCCCTGGCCTTAGATTTTTCCGAGGATCCCAGGCTGGGTGCCCCAGCCAAACCACCCAGACAGAATGTTCACAATGGCTTCCACCCCAGCTACAGTGTGAGCACCTATACCTTCCTATCCCTTCCCCCATCAACTCAGTGGAGATCTCACTGCACAGATGAGAGCCGCAGGCCTGAAAGAGGCCACCAGACCTTAGGGTAGTGGGGGAGGACAAGTCAGAGGGCCCCAGCCAGAGGACCTCACCTGAAGGATGGGGGTGAGGTCTCCGGGGCCAACCAACCAGCATTCCTCACCCCATAGATGGGTGAATTGAGGTACCGAGAGCAGAGGGGCTTTCCTGGGTTGGGCAGCCATGTGGTGAGCTGGAAAAAGGGCTCAGTGTTCCCATCTGAACCCCAGGGACCCCATCAGTGGAAGGGAGCTGTGATAAGGGCAAGTGAGGCTGCAGCTGTGAGGGCAGCTCTGACCCCAGTGGTTACAATGGCAAACCAACTGAGGGGACCTCTCCTGCTCTCTGAGGCCAGGATCCGCCAGCTGCTCCAGGAAATACAGTCTACGCCCTCATTCATCTGATACCCACCGACATGTCCACGACAGTGGATGGTCACCATGTGACGGAGTATGGCTGTACCTCAGCCCAGCACAGGGTGAACACATCGTGCCATGTACACTCATCTCAGAGAGCAGGCATAACCCCCCACTCCCGCCTCTTGAAGGACACACCCCAGCTACTTCAAGGTGTGCCGCTCCCTCAGTGAGCGCATGATGTGAACACAGAGCTTACATGCCTTCTCACATGCACACTAGCCGCCAGTGCACCTCGGACCCACCTCAGCTTGTCCCCGCCTCACTGTGTCCCGGCCTCAACACATGCAGAGCACACACTCTCGCTGGGTCTATACGTCACCGTGGACACCCAGGTACACCCAGGTACACATGTTTCTCAGTGCACACAGCACACCGATTCTTGCCCACATCCACAAATGCACACACTCCCCAAATCACCATGCCTGCAGAGTCCACATTCTTCTTGGCCCCTGCATTGCTGGTAGCTGATTCCTGGCTGAGGGAAGGTCCCTGCCTGAGATTCCCAGCCCAGGTCCCCCCTGCAGACTTCTCATTAATGCCTTCTCCCCAGCCGACTGTTCTGTACTTTCCACCCCAAACCATTGGCTAGTCCAACCTCTCTTCCTCCACCTACCTGTCCCTTGGGAAGGTGGCTTTGTATACCCCTGCTCAACACCTGTTGCTTCCCTAGCTCTTCCCCACCTACTTCCTGTGGAGCAAACAGTTGGCACTAACCCAGCGCCCACAGGGCCACTCTTTCATGGTGTTTCTGAAGCATTTTCACATGATCAGACTAAACCACATCATCTGAGAGGGAGCTAGGTCTCACGCCACCCTCTCCTATATTCTAAACTAAGGAAGGTAGATTGAGAGCCACAAAAGCTTTAAATATATAAAATCCTGCCTAGACTTCATTTCCCTCCTTTGGAAAAACAAAAAGAATCTTTCCCCTCCATAGTCTCACTGTCTTTAGAATTCTATATAGAATGACAAGAATGCAGGCATCTGTCAGACTTTGATGTTCATCTGGTTCAAAATGCATCTAATGTGTTTCCAAGGGCTGGCCAGGCCTGTGCCGACCTGCCCTCTGGGATGAGGCACTCGCTACCTGCTGAAGCAGCCCCTCCCATCTAGTGAACAGAAAATTTACTCCTGTCATTTTCACCTACAGCTTGGGCTCTGGCGCTGGGAGCTCCCCAGGTCACAGCCACTCACCCTGCCCTTGAGGAGGCCAGTGCATGTGTAGCAACAGAGATGTCTCTGAGCCTTCTGCCACTTTCCAGCAGTGGGACCTTGGTGCATAATAAGTGCCTCAATCCACTCTAGTGTCTGAAAGAAAAAAGCTAGTCCTCCAACAGGACTTAGGCCTCTGGGCTCCTGCAGCTCCCTGCTCATCTACATCACATTCTGCTCTCACTGACAGGACTGTCTGTCCGTGTGTTTTTTTCTCCAGCGTGCATGCTTAGTCACTCAGTCATGTCTGACTCTTGTGACCCTATGGACTGTAGCCCGCCAGGCTCCTCTGTCCATGGGTTGCTATTCCTCCTCCAAGGGGTCTTCCTGACCCAGAGATCGAACCCATATCTCCTGCATCTCCTGCACTGTCAGGCGAATTCTTTACCGCTGAGCCACCTGGGAAGCCCCCTTTTTCCTCCTAGCATCCTGATAATTGGGAATAGGTCTTATTTATTTTTTGATCTCTTCACTTAAGTGCTCATCTGCTCATCTACCCCTCTCTCCTCTCATGTTTCTTGAGCACTTCCTCTATGACAGACTGTCTTGGGCCTTGGGGACACAGAATGGCACCAGATATGGTCCCTGTCCTCAAGGAGCACCAAGTCTGGTGGCAGTACCAGGTAGGAGGTTGGCACCAGAATGCCATGCAATTGGTTCTAGGAGGGGATAGATGGCACAGCTTTCAGATTTTTCTTCTCAAGAGCAGGGACATATGGGCTTCCCTGGTGGTCTCGTGGTTAGGAGTCCACCTCCCAACACAAGGGACGAAGGTTTCATCCCTGGTCCAGAAAGATCCCACGTGCCATGGAGCAACTAAAGCCTGTATGCCACAACTCCTGAAGCCCGTGCGCCTAGAGCTCATGATCTGCAACAAGGGAAACCATCGCAAGGAGAAGCCCATGCACCACAATGAAGAGTAGCCCCTGCTCGCCGCAACTAGAGTAAGCCCACGTGTAGCCGTGAAAACCTAGCACAGCCAAAAAAGAAAATAAATATTTTTTAAAAGGGGGGGGCAGGGATATGTTTTAGTCCTTATTCAGGGCTAGTCTCAGAAGGGTCTTAATCAATGGCTCTTGAGCACATGACCAATGGAAAGAATCTTATTAGCAAGATACCACCAGCCACCCACTTCCTAGGTGAGTAAACCAAGGCCTGAATGAAACAACTTTCCAAGTCAACCTGTGGTACAGCTGGGTCTCAAATTGGTGCCTTCCCCACAACCCCTTACGCCACCCCTGACCTTGGCAGGGACCCACCTGCAGGTAGTGGTAGGCGAGACCCTGGTGGCAGGATTTGGACTTTAGCAGGCTCTTATCCAAGGTGGCCGAGGTCTTCTGGCAGACCTCGTGGGCGTGGCTGAGGGTCAGAGTGGACCAGGAGCCCCGCTTGACATAGTTGGTGTCGGTGCCCACCCCAAGGCTGGGGCAGGTGGCCGGGGGTGCGGGCGGGGGTGGCGGGGCGGTTAGCTCGGTGGTGGTGTTCTTGGCGGCTTTGAGCATGTGCCCGCTGATGGTGTTGTAGGCGTGCATGAAATAGCGGGGCTGGCTGCGCTCTGCCTGGCGGCCAAGCGTCATCAGTCCCGAGGCTGGGCCGCTGCTGCGGAAGGCGCCACCTTCACCATCCAAGTTGTCATCGGAGCTCCACCAGCCTGAGATGTTGGAGCGGCTGCGCCGCTTGGGCTCCCCGGCCTTGGCCCGCTCCTTGCTCTTGGCCCTCCGGCCCTTGCCGTCCTCCAGGACGCCTTTCTTGCCACCATTGCCACCAACCTTGCCTGCCGTGCCCTCCAGGGAGGGTGCCTTGGTGAAGAAGAGCCGCTGGACGGAATGGACCAGGTGGCGGATGCGGCCAGGACTCTCGCCCCGGGCCTTGGCCTCCCCGCGGGGGAACTGGAGCGTGCTAAAGCCATCGCGATGGATGGGCAGCTGCTTCTCAAACTGGTCCAGCAGGTTGGCAGGCAGCCGGTTGATCTTGGTGGCCTGGGCGTGGCTGGGGAAGGGGCTCTCCTCTGGCACCTCGAAGTGGGAGTTGTAGTGGATTCGGGGGAAGGTGCTGCTCGGCGGTGGCAGCTGGTTGTTGAGCGGGAAGAGCCCATCCCCTGGCAGGGCATTCTGCCCAGGGAAGCGGGCCTCACGGGCAAAGGCCTCTGTGGGCGACAGCAGGTAGGGGTTGCGGTCAGGCCCGGCGAACAGGGGCTCGTGTGGTGGGTCCAGGCTGTCGGAGAGGTGGCGGGGGCGGCTGTCACCGAGGCCTTTCATGATCCCGGCCCTCGGGGCAGGAGCCGTCCCCCTAGCGGGGCGCCCGGGTTGCCTCTCCCGGGCAGCAGCTGACCTGGGGAGAGAAGACAGACAGGCGTCAGCTGGATTTGGAGGCGAAGGCTAGCCCAGACTCCCCACAGATCTCAAGGTTGGGAAGATTTCTGAAGACTCCTGGCCTGCCCTTAGCATTGTGCATTGAGATCAAGAGTAAAATGGGCAATGAAAACCCAGCACGGCCAAAAAAAAAATTATATATATTCTTCATTGACAAGCTTATTCTAAAATTTATACGTAAACAAGGAATTTTTCAAAGTTCATTTATATCATTTTTAAAATTTCAAATACAAATGATAGCATTAAAAAAAAAAAGTAAAATGGAGACCCACTCACCATATATGAAAATAAAAGCGACAGCTCAGGCTAGCAAACTGTTAAAATATGTTCTATTTTCCTATCTTGATGAATATATTTTCACAATAAACTGGAAACCCAGGTTCAAACTCAGACTTCTTGTGTGTGTTAGTTACTCAGTCATGTCCAACTCTTTGTGACCCCATGGACTGTAGCCCATCAGGCTCCTCTGTTCATGGAATTCTCCAGGCAAGAATACTGGAGTGGGTAGCCATTCCCTTCTCCATGGGATATTCCCTAACCAGGGATCGAACCCAGGTCTCCTGCATTGCAGGCATTCTTTAGCACAGAGCCACCAGGGTCTCCTCCAGATTCCACGGCTGCATGACTGTTCCTCACCACAAGGAGCCCCATACATGCACGCTCACTCCACATGCCCCCCAAACAGCCACCCCTCATCCCTAGGGCTGGTCCCACTGGCAGTGTAGACCACCATGGGACGATCTGTGCTGGCCCTAGAAGCAGGCCTGCCATCCTTGGACCTGGCTGTTTTCACGACCAACGGTGCTTCAAGCCCCTCAGCCTGAGACTTGCGCAGGGTCCACTGGGTGGAATTCTCCCCGTTCTTTGCCAGAACCTCTCCTTGCCTCTAGAAGCCTGAGGGACCCCACTTCTGAAGTCCAGAGCATGTCAATAATGGTCCTTGTGACTGAACAGCCCCCCTGGAAGCATCTCTGCTTCTACCAGGTGACTTGTCAGCGCCTTTATCCCCAGCCTGGAGAGGAACTGCTGATTCGCATCTTTACCTTCATTACAGCCGCCAGATGAGGTGGAGGACCATCATCTCCATTTTACAGATGGGGAAACTGAGGCTGGGAGAAGCAACTCTAGCCAAAGTGAGTAAGTAACTCAGACTTCAGCCACCCACCCCATCAGTGCGCCAGACAGGCCAGTATCCTCCTCCACTCCAGCCAGCAGCAGCTCCCTCTAGGCACAAAAACACCCCCGGATCCCTCTTGCTCCTGGCCAAGCTTCCTTACAGCCCCTCAGCGCTGCAGTGTCCCTGGGCTCAGGGGCCAGCCTCCTCGGCTCTCCAGCTGGAGAACTGTGTGTGTGGCAATCTGTCCTTGGTGTCCACTCAAGTAAGGTCGATGATACTGAAAACGCAGAAGAGTTTGCAAACACAGTCCGCTTGCTCGCTGGCTCTGCAGGGGCCTGACTCCCTCCAAATACCAGAGGTGGAGCGGGCTGGCCACCAGGAGCAGAAGACAGCTGCAGTCCTGCCCCAGAAGCACACACTGCACTCGTCCTCTCAGCCCCGAGCACTTCTCTCCCGATCTTTCTTATGTTTCCCCTAATAACTGTTCCCACTGTGCCTGAAAAATGATTCAGACTCCCTTCTTGTGGTCTAGGTGGAATCGGCCTTATTCCAGAGCGCCAGGGGTAGACACGTGACCCAGGCGTGGCCAATCAGAGTCCTGCATCCCCGAGTACTGATTGGCTCTGAGATAGAAACAGGATCTTTGTTAGCCAGTGAGAGGCAGCCCTGGGATTACGGCTGAACTCTTAGGAAAGAGGCATCCTCAGGCTGCTATCTGAGTGTCAGCCTGCAGTCCTTTGTCAAGATCTTGTCTAACATCTTAGATATGAGAGTTAAGAGCCTTTTTGCTTAAGTCTGACTTGAGTTTCTGTGTCTTTCAATAAGAGCCTGTTACTGAACTCATGTCCAGTTGGTCACTACGGCAGTGGCTGTGGGTACCCGACCCATATCTCACTGTGATGCCCAACAGGCTGACTTCCAACTGTCAGCGCCTGCATCCCTGCTGGAGGGAGCGGGGGCTTTTTCTAGCAGCTGAAGTGCTCTCTGCTCACATGTGGCTGGCAGGAACTGCGGGAGAATTAACAACCCCCTCCCCACCGCGCCTTCTGGCTGCAGCTCTCAGCTACTGACTCTGCGTGGTTGGTGTATAAATATCCTGGCTCTTTCCCCCTTGGCTGGGATTACAGAGGAGTGGGCTCTATGGTCCTCAGCGAGCTCCAGTTGGGCGGTCACTTGCTTGATAAGGCTCCTTCCATTGGCCACCGCCCTTCCCTGCCTTACCTCCCTCCTCCCACAGTGTGCTGCCTATTCCCCAATAAAGTACTTGCACCTGAATCCTTATCTTGGTCATGCTTCTGAGGAACCCCAACTGTGATAGCCCCAGGGACTCCACCTCAGTTATATTTTCGGATGCCATCCCCTCTCTGTATCCTCTGTCTGTGTCACTCCCACCGCTCACCTGGAAAATCATATCTCCTCCCTGCTCTCTCTATGTTCACTCTAAGACCCCTGCAATCCAGGATGCAAACTGCAACTGGAATGATACTTCTAAAATGCCAAAGCAGTAGCGTCCTTCCACTTCAGTGGTTCCCCGAAGTTCTTTTATTTAAAAAAAAAAAAGATTTTTGTTGTTGCTGTTAAATTTATTTATTTATTGACTTGGCTGCGTCAGGTCTTAGTTGCAATGCAGAGGATCTTCACTATGTCACAGGGGATCTTACATTGTGGCACACGGACCTTCTAGCTGGAGCTCAGTAGCCCCACAGCCCCACCCCACTAAGATTCAGGTGGAATCTTAGTTCCCCAACCAGGGATCAATCCCACATCCCCTGTATTGCAAGGTGGATTCTTAACCACTGGACCACCAGGGAAGTCCCATCCCCATGGCTCTTGGCCGGGTGTTCAAGGCCACTGAGGAGAGCTAGTCTCTGCAGACCCTAGGCTCCAGCCACGTGGCATGCTGGAGCTAAAGCAACTGTGAGACAAAGAGTGTCAGCCTGGGAAAGAGACAGCATAAGGCCTCATGGCAAGGTCACTCCAGCCTGGAACCCAAGGCTCTTTACTCATAACCCCACTGGTCCTCCTGCACTAGAGGGTCTGCAAAGGAAGAGGACTGTGTTGGGGCTAGATCACCAGCTAAGGAGTAGAGAGTGAGGAGATGCCTCAGTGAAGAGTGGAGGGCTAGAAGGCCCAGCATGCTCTAGTTTCGACCAGCTTCTGCAGCCTCAGTTCCACTTCAGAACTGAGGCACCTCCATCTCCAGCAGCCAAGGGCACTGGCTGTTGACAGTTCATGGCCAGGTACCTGTTAGGACTTGCTCTCTGCCAAAGGGCGATGCCTCAGTCAAGGTCACGCTTCTTTCCAGGGGCAGCCTGTGTCTAGTCACTGATGGGTGCACAGAACCGAGGTCTGGCTTTCCTGCCCCATTCAGAACAAATGGGCCATCCCAGCTCCAGAGCTTCCCCTGGGATTAACCGAGGCCTTTGTTGTAACTGCATCTCCACCTAATTCTTCACACTGCCCCATCCTGTGCCCCTCGACTGTCACAGGTGTTCCCAAGAGACTTCCCAGGAAAACTTCAGAGTCTACTTCCTGGGGAATCTGACCCAAAGCCAGAGTGTAGCTGGGTTCTACTTCTTTCACTTCTTACTGTGGGTCATTTGGTGATCTAATTATCCCTCCTAAGCCTCAGTCTCCTCCTCTATAACATGGGTATGAAGATCTTCACTTTTCAAGACTATGATGAGGATTAATTATGATGTCAGATAGAAAGCCTCTAGGCCCTTGATAAATATCAGTAGTGCTCTGGTCCTCATCTCACCATGTTTCTTAGGGGCAGGCCAAGGCATCCAGTGTAGGAGGCCACATAGCTGAGTGGAAGATGCAGGCAGCTGCACCCAGATGCCAGTCCTGGCCCTGCTCCGTACTGGCTGCGACCTTGGATGGGTCCCTCTCAGTTTCCACCTCTAGGGTTTGCTGAGGGTGGTCTGGCCACGTGGATCCACCCTGAGCTCTCTTGGCCAGGATTCTTGGAACACTGGGTGCCAACCTCTCAGTCACCCAGCACCCAGGGGTGGCAGGAGCCTCACCTTGGGGAAGTCTTAAAATAGGCAGGCCTCGGCCTTGCAGGGGAAGCAGCTGGCTGCCTTTGTCTCCGAGCTATACTTAGGCCCATCCGGGTGCCCATAATTACCTCTCATTAATATAAGCCTCATTGCCCTCCTGGAAACATGGAGGAACCAGCAGAGCTGCTGCCTCCCCGAGAGCCCTGCCTGCTCAGTGGCGCCTCTGTGTTTGCAGCCGCTACCCCCATCTGCACAGAGTGGCTCCTCCCTGCTCTATCCCAGCTCAACCTGGAGCCAAGTTGGCCAGTGAGCATGGGAGAGCTAATGACAGACAAGGCCAGGAACAGAGCCCAGCATGGCCCTTCCCGAAGCAAAACTCACCTGATTGAGCCATTTCCCTAATCTAGAACTTTCTCTGGATCCTCTTCCCTCCTCAGTCCAAACTCCTTGGTGCAGCAATCAAGAAAGACCCTTACTGGACTTCCCTGGCAGTCCAGCAGTTAAGACGCTGTACTTCCATTGCAGGGGGCAGGGGTTCAATCCCTGGTTGGGGGACTAAGATCCACATGCCACATGATGAGGCCAGAGGGGAAAAAATTAAAAAGGCCCTTCATGATCTAACCCTAAGCATCTTTTCCAACATTTCCCATCTCCCTTTTCACAGTCCCTCCCTTTAAGCAGCCCAGATTCCTCACTATTTCCTATCTACATCTTTGAATTTGGTGCTACCTGAAACACTGGTTTTGCCCATGGTCGCATTAACAGAGGAAGAGTCTAAATGAAGGGAGAGGATACTTCTGTTCAGTGCTGAGTCCTGTTCTTAAGAGAGAGACAGACAGAGTGGGACATGGGAGAGTGAGTTGAGTGATGGAAGGCTGGAAATGGTATGGATGATGGCTGGATATTCTGGGGATGTTCATGGAAGTCCATGGAGGATGCAGCCACTGTGTTCAGCCTCTGAAGGGCTGATGTGCGGAAGGGGAAGGATGGCCTCAATGTGGCCTGGGGTAGGGCTGGAGGCAGAGAGAGGCAGGCTGTGTTACACTGTGACTTCATCTCTGGGTACCCCTCCCGTTCTCCTGCCACAGCTCCTGCTCTATCTCTGGCTGGATTCCCCTCCTCTGACCTCTAAATGCTAGAGGAACTGCTCCCCGCTTCTCCCTACACTCCCTCTTCTGCTGATCTCATCCAGACTTGTGGCTTTAAACACCACCTATATCTGACAACTCCTAAATTTACATCTTCCACCCAATCTCTCTCAGACACCAGACTCACATCTCTAACTGCCTCCTTGACATCTTGCCCTGGAGGTCCAAAATCTAATGTCTGATCTCCCACCTACCCTGACCCATTCCGCTGACAGTCCGCTCCAATTCAGCTCATGACAACTCCATCCTCCTGCTTGCTCAGGTCAGAAACCTTGGAATCATCCTTGACTCACCTTTTTCTTACCACCTCCTCCCAACTCCAATCCCATTCAACAGCAAATCCTTCAAAATCCCACCACTTCTCCCCGCCCCTACTGCCCTGCCCATGGCCAGGCCCCTATCGGATCTCACCCAGACAATTTAAACTCCCATTGCCCTTAAACTCAAAGATTATCTTTTTACTCTTGTTTTTTTCTTTTAAATTTATTTATTTGACTGTATCAGATCTTAGTTGAGGCATGTGGGCTGTTCGTTGCAGGGTTGTGGCACGTGAGCCTACTTGCCCTGGGGCATGTGGAATCTTAGTTTCCTGACCAGGATCAAACCTACATCCCCCGCATTGGAAGATGGATTCTTAACCACTAGACCACCAGGGAAGTCCGCTTTTCATTCTTCTTACTTCTTGCTTTCCTGGCCTCACTTCCTGCCCCCTCCCTTGGACCTCCATTCTGCTTCTTGGACACAAACCCCCCATCTTGGGGCTTTTGCCCTTACTGGTGCCTGAAATGCTCTGTCCCCCTCTGACCATGTGACTCCTCCTTCACTTTATCCAGATTTCAGTGCACAGGCTGCCTCCACAGAGAGGCCAGCCCCTTACCTGCCAGCCCTTCCTTCTGTATCGCCCAGCTTTAGGTCCCATGGAGCCTGAGATAGCAGGGACAGGGCCTGTCTTTGTCACTCTTGTGTCACCTGCACCCAGCACAGCGCCTGGACCCAGTGGAGACTCATCAGGCTTCTGCTAACTGAAAAGAGTGGCAAAAGGTCTTGGGGATGCTCAGAAGCGATGAAGAAAGTGAGGCAGCCACAGGGTGGTGAGCTTTCAGCTCCAGCTCATCAAAACGATCCTTCCTCAAATGCTTTCTGGATAGCAGGATAGCCCATTTGTGAGCTCATTTAATCCTCAGCGCAGCTCTTCTTGGTGGGCATAATGAGCCCACTGTGGTAGTGAGCCTCCAACATACACTCCAGGGGTCCCACCTCCTGCTGCTCACGTTCTTGTGTACAACCCACCCCAACCCGAACAGGGCTGACTGTGCAACTGACAAGATATTGTGGAAATGACCGAGCATAACCTCTGAGGCAGGTCAGAACAGACACTGCAGCTTCTTTCTCGCTCTCTTGGACCACCGGCCCTGGGGCGGTCAGCCGCCATGTTGTGGGGACACTCAAGCAGCCCTAAGGAAAGGTCCATGTGGGAGGAACTAAGGCAGCCTTCCCACAGCCAGCTCTCATTTTCCAGCCACGTGAGTGGCTGCAGATCCTCCAGCCCAGTTAGGACTTCAGATGGCTGCAGCCCTGGGGAACACCTAGACTGCAACCTCCTGAGAGACTGTGGGCCACTGAGGCTGTTTCTGACTCTCAGATACTGTGTGAGATATAATACATTTTTTGGTTTGTTTTAATATTTACTTATTTGGCTGCACCAGATCTTAGTTGCAGCATTCGGGATCTTCAGTTGTGGCATGGGAACACTTAGTTGTGGCATGTGGGATCTAGTTCCCTGACCAGGGATTGAACTTGCCTCCCCTGTATTGGGAGCACACAGTCTTAGCCACTGGACCACGAGGGAAGTCTCTACATGTTGGTTGCTTTTAAAGCCACTGCCAGGTTTTCATATAAAAAAAAACTTTTTTTTAACACAGAAATAGGTGACTAATATTAGTACATCCATGTTTGCAAAGAACTCAGATGGCTAAAGTCACATGCTCTAGACCCCATAGCTGGTAGAGGTCAGAGTCTGGTGCAAATCAGTCCAACTACCGAGCCCACATTCCAGGCTGAGGTTCCAGGATCCTCCCCATCTATGAAGGATCTGTTATCCCGATGGTTTCAAGGTCAGAATTATCTCCAGCCTAAGTCTGTGTCCATAGCAACTGTTTAGAAAGCATGACATTCAATCAGCTGGTTGTTTGGTCAACAAGATAGCCGGCAATGGCTCCAGCAGGTTCCCCTGGATGGGGCCGTTCAGGGCATGTGGCTGACCCTGTCCCCGACTTAGGTCCCCTCCTCTGCTCAAAGCCAAATTCCTATGCCTCCCATCCTGGTGGTGAACTCTGGACCCAGGGCCTGGGATATGGGTGCTGAGCTCCTCTGAGCTGAGGGGCACAGATTTGGAGTTGAGGAGCTCTGTGGGGACAGGACTGCTAACCAGGCCTCTCTGAGACTGTACCCCATTTAAATAGCCTTTCTCAGCAGGGCCTTCAGAGGTCACCAGCACACTCCCCACTTGGCACCCAACTTTGTGTGGCAGACACAGAAAAGGCAGAAGGAAATAACCTAGAGCCTCAGAACAAAGAGACTACAGGGGACGAATCACAACAGAGTCATCCTTTCAAAATCCCAGATAGAATAGAATAGCTTCATCCAGTTCCTTTCAAGGTTTCCCCTGGTCCTCGAGCAAAACCCCATCCCTCGACTTCCCTGATGGTCTGGTGGTTAAGAATTCACCTTCCAATGCAGCGGACGTGGGTTTGACCCTGGTCTGGGAAGATTCTACAAGCCATGGGCAACTAAGCCCATGCACCACAGCTAGAGAGTCCATGTGCTGCAATGAAAGATCCTGCCTGTTGCAACTAAGACCAGACATAGCCCTCCAAAAAGACCAACAACCCCCCAAAACAACCCATCCTCCTCATCCTGACTCAGCCACACTGGCCCCCTCATTCAGCATTTCTCCAGCAGCCCCAGCTCTTTCCTGCCACAGGGCCTTTACACATGCTGTTCCCTCTGACTGGAAATTTTTCCTTCCAAATCTTCACATACCAGCTATTTCTATTGACTTGAATCTCTGCATAAGGCCTTCCCTGACCCCTGTGTCCAAGACAGTTCCTCCGTCCCACCCTCCTCTCCCTTGACCTTCTTCTTGATTTCCTTCAAAGCACTCATCAGGGTTTCCAGCTATCCTGCTTGATTCCCTGTGTACTTGATTAATATCTGTCTCCCCAGTCTCTGTGGGGTCTGAGAGGGGAGAAGGCGGGGACCATGTTATTTCATTTTCAACCGGCATGAAGGACAGAGTCATCACATAGTAGGTATACAATGCGCAGTTGTTAAATGAGGTAGTTGGACAGACAGAGCCTCAGAGGGAGGGTAGCTGGAAAGAGCTGGAGCTTCCCAAGGGGCGAGAAAGGAGTTGATTATTGGCTTAACTCGCTCCTCTTTCCCACTTCTTCTCCATGCCTGTGTCCCACATAGGCTGGTCTATTTCTAGTCCCTAGAACCTTTCTGAAAAATGCTCTGTTCCTAACCTCCTTCCCTATTTAATATCCTCGAAGCTCAGAAGAGATACCTCCTCCACCAGGAAGTCCTCTCTGACCTTACAGGTGGAGAAGGAAGGTTTCCTCTGGGTTCCCCAGTGATGGGAGCCACCATCCTAAGGAATTGTAGGCAGTCCTGAGAGTTTCTCTAGGCCTGAAGCAGGACCCTGCACAGAGCTGGGTCCCATACATGTTCAAGCATGAAGAGGGTGACACACATTGAGGTTACTCAGATTCTCGCTGTTATCCTGAATCCCTGATGGCTAGTCTCCCTGTTTGATTCTCATAAGTGTCATGGTTTAAACAGTGAATCATATGCTTACCCCATGCAAGAAGAAACATGGGGACACCGGCAAAAGAAGACGTGTCTGTGGCTGAGATGGATTAAATGAGATCTGAGTTTCTGCCCCAACTTCCCAAGCCAGGACCCCCTCAATCCTAGGGGAATCAGGGTCAGCCCACCCTCACCTAGGAAAACCCCAAGTTGGGGAGACGAAAGGGTGATTATCATGACTTCCCCTTGCCCTCCTCCTCCAGGCTTCACCAAGGGGCTACCACTTGGCACTTCAAACCTTGTTGCCCTTCTTCAGCCACTCCCTGAGATGTCCTAGGGAGTATTGAGGATAGTCCTCTCCCTGTAGGCAGTGCAGTATGGAAGCTGAGAATGTGGGCTCTGGAGGCAGCCTCCCCAAGTTTGAAGCCTGGTGCTATGTGACCTTGAGCTGGTTACTGAACCTCCCTGAGTCTGGCATCCTAAAATGGTTGTTGGGAAAGATAAATGAAGTTATTAATAATATAGTCAGATGGCTTGGCACAGCACCAGGCATGGTGAGTGTCCTACATGTATTCACTATCACTGTCCTTATCAACAGGACCCACCCACAAGCAGACAGGGCTGGACACCACCCATGTTTAGCTACTTAGAAGCTCAGAGAGGGAATGAGATTTGGCCTGGATCACACAGCATGTTTGTGATAGCTGTGATTTGATCCCAGGCTTCTGACTCCTAGTCCAGTGCACTCTGGAGGTCAAGAAGCAACAACAGCTGGGTGTGTCCTGGCCTGTGGGCACTTTCTGAGTGGCCCTCTCCCTTCCACATATCCCCAGAGCCCAACTGTCTAGACGAGCTCTAGACATTTAATTAAACTTAAAAAGAATTAAATAAAAATGAAAATTCAGCTTCTCAGTCTCACTAGCTATATTTCCACTGTGTAATGGCCATGTTTTTGCTAGTGGCTACCACACACACAGTGCAGATAGAGACCATTTCCACCAGTACAGGCAGCTGGGACAGCGAGTGCTGCCTGGAACTGGATCACTCCATGTGGTTATTGATCATGAAGGTTATGTGGGACTGAAGGGGGATAAGATGGGGTCTCACCCTTTGCAATGCCCACAGAAGCCTCTCTGAAGCCCACTAATTGTGGAATGCTCAGCTCTGAATCTGTTGTATCTTGTCCCACCTCCTCAGGATACACTTTGCTGACTGGGTTCGGGCAGAGGCTGGGACTCACCCAAGGTCATATGGCAGGTGGACGCTTCAAGGGGCTCAGGTCGCCTGACTCTGGGTTTGCTGTGCCCCAGCGCCCTGCTGCTCAGGCTACAGACAGCAATTTGACTGAGATGCTGGTAAACAGAAATGATTTTTTTTTTTTTTGCTGATGAACAAAAGCCAAAAACCACTCTGGGATGGACGGCAGGGGACAATTGGTCACAGCTGCAGAGCAGGTGCCTGTCAGCACCACGGACAGCTCCCCAGGTTGCACTGGGATGCCTATAGGACTAAGAAGGGGGCAAAGGCAGAACTCATCTTCTCCCCATCCCACTCCAGAAGGGCCTAGAGGGACCCCAACAGCCCCCGTGGCTGCCATGTCAAAACATTCCTTGTGTTGGTCGGGCCTGGGACTCTCAGTTCTGGCAGACTCACTATGTGGCCTCAGGCAAGTCATCTTCCTTTTCCCACCTTGGTTACCTCATTTGGAAAATGGAGATGATTATCCCAACTGTGTGGGGGCCCTTGTGACGCGACAAATGGGATTAATTTGGCTAAGAGAGTGTTTGTCCACCAGGAGGTGCTAAGAGAGTTGAATCTCATCTGACTTGGGTTTGAATCTGGCACTACCTCTTCCCAGCGGTGTGACCTCATGCAGGTCATCTGGCCTCTCCAAGCTTCATTTTCTTTGCCTAGGAAGCACGGATAAGATATTTCACTTGCTACAGTGGAATATTATTTCTCCATAAAAAGAACAAAGTACTGATCCATGTTCCAGCATGAATGAACCCTGAAAACATCACACTAAGTTAAAGGAGCCAGACACAAAAGCCCAGCTATGGTATGATTCCTTTTATGTGAAATATCTATACTGGGTAAATTACTAGAGACAAAAAGAAGATTAGTGGTTGCCAGGGGCTAGGAGGAGCAGGGAGTGACTGTTAAATAGGTACAAGATTTTTCTTAGAGGTGATAAAAGAGTTTTAAAAATAGACAGTGGTGAAGGGGGACTTCCCTGGTGGTCCAGTGGTTAAGAATTTGCCTTTCAATGCAAGGGACACAGGTTCGATTCCTGGTCAGTGAACTTAGATCCCACATGCCGTGGGGCAACTGAACCCACACGCTGCACCTACTGAGCCTGCATGATCTAGAGCCCGTGTTCTGCAGCAAGAAGCCCTTGCACCACCAATTAGAGAAGTCCCCAAGCACTGCGACAAGAGAAAGCCGGTGTGCAGCAATAAAGACCAGTATAGACAAAAGAAAACAGTGGTGAGGGCTGTAAAATGAAGTAGATGGACTTAATGCCACTGAATCGCACACTTTGATACGGTTAAAATGGTACATTTTATGTGTATCCTACCACAATTTAATACATTAAGATACTTCACTTATAGGGTATGTATGGAGCTTCAGCAAGAGCATGCCTGCAGAGTACCCACAAAAGTTTCTGGTACATGCTTGGTATGGGAACCCCCAACAGCCTTTCAAGACCTTTCTGAAGCTTATTTATCAGGTGTTTCCTACATATTCCTACAATTCCTTTATAGGAATTGTCTTGTTAGAGCCTCCAGTAAGCCCTTGGAAGAGCATCCTATTGTTAGCCCCACTTTATAGAAGGCGCAGAAAGAAGTGGCTGTCCAAGGTCACATAGGTGGGACATGACGGAGCTGGGATTTGAACCAGGCAGTTTGGCTCTAGAGCCTGTCGCTCCAGCCCCCTCCCTGAGCTACCTCTCAGCTTTTAGATAACAATGTCCCCTGTGCCACCACCTCGCGGAGCCCCAAGCTGGGATCAGGGGACACACCCTTCAACCGCCTGCTCACCATGACCCTCCTGGAAGAGGTCTGTTAGGAGAAGGTCATCCAAGGGACACACTGCCCTGTTCTCCAGCTTCCCGAGGCCTGCCTGTGGGCATGTGGGCCCCAGAGTTCACCTGCCTCAGCCTGATTCATTTTGGGCCCCGCTGAGGGACCATCCTGGAAGGTCGTGTTGGCAAACAACAGAACAAAATGGCCAGAATGCAGCAATTGCCAGCACATTTAATTCAATTCCTTCAACATTTATGGAGCCTGCTCTGTGACTCAGACAGTTCCAGCCCTTACAGAGCATGTGGCCAAGTGCAGGAGGCAGAAATACACATGGCAATTAGACAACACATAAAAATAAATTCCGAGAAGCGTCAAAGCCAGAGTGTGCAGTCGAGTGAAAGGAGGCATTAATACTCACTGGGACACCAGGAGGCTCCCTGGAAGAGGTGGCATTTCAGCCAGATCTCTGAGGACAAGAAAGATTTCAACAGAGGAAAGTGTAGAAAAGAGCATTTCACAGAAGGGAAAAGCATACGCTAGATATAGTCAAGAGAGGAGAGATGGAGGCAGTATTGGAAACAGCAAGTTGTCCTTGCGGTGGGGGTGGGAAGGCAGATCCCTGGGGCCAGATCATGGGGGTCTTGTTGAACCCCAGGGGCCCTAGGCTTAGACCATAGACCATCGATCATCAAAACAGAGCAGGGCCCCAAAGGCCACTGTCACCTGCAATTCCACTTCCAGGGATTATCCAGCAGCCCAGGCTTATGCACGGGACATGGGGGTGCCCAGGGTTCTTATTTTTTTTTTTGGCCACGCCATGCAGTTTGTGGGATCTTAGTCCCATGACCAGGGATCAAATCCAAGCCCTCTGCAGTGACAGCACAGAGCCCTCACTGTTGGACCACCAGGTAATTCCCCACAGGGTTCTCCTTAAAATGCTGGACTAGCAAAAGCCTGGAGACAACTCAGATGCACACCAGGGGACTAAATAAGCAAATTATGATCTAGTATGCAGCCATGAAATTAAAAGATGCTTACTCCTTGGAAGGAAAGTTATGACCAACCTAGATAGCATATTGAAAAGCAGAGACACTACTTTGCCAACAAAGGTCTGTCTAGTCAAGGCTATGGTTTTTCCAATGGTCATGTATGGATGTGAAAGTTGGACTGTGAAGAAAGCTGAGCACTGAATAATTGATGCTTTTGAACTGTGGTGTTGGAGAAGACTCTTGAGAGTCCCTTGGACTGCAAGGAGATCTAACCAGTCCATTCTGAAGGAGATCAGTCCTGGGTGTTCTTTGGAAGGACTGATGCTAAAGCTGAAACTCCAATACTTTGGCTACCTCATGCGAGGAGTTGACTCATTGGAAAAGACTCTGATGCTGGGAGGGATTGGGGGCAGGAGGAGAAGGGGACGACAGAGGATGAGATGGTTGGATGGCATCACCGACTCAATGGACATGAGTTTGGGCAAACTCTGGGAGTTGGTGATGGACAGGGAGGCCTGGCGTGCTGCAATTCATGGGGTTGCAAAGAGTCGGACACAACTGAACGACTGAACTGAACTGAACACTAAGGAATGCTATGTAGCTATGAAAAAGAACGGGGCAGTTCTAAGTACTGCCATGAAAAGCTCTTTAAAATGCATCAGTAAGTGGAAACAGCAAGGGCCTGTCTGTCTTGGGTTCTCTCAGAAGCAGACCCCCTAGCCAAGGATTTAGGTCTATCTGGAAGGTGATTCCAGGAAGCACAGTGGAGGGGTGGGAAGCAAGGAAAGAAAATCAAGGATTCATTCTTATGCAGTGAGCAACTGAGTGCAGGACCCTGCATAACAGGGAGAACTCACATCTCAGAATCTCCGCTCCTAGGAGAGGGCCAGGGGAGCTGGGGTGCTTACTCCCCACTTCCTAAAGCCCCAGCAGAGGGCTGCCTGGGGGCACAAAATCCCAGTGCTTCCACCCTTTCTGTGCAAGCTGAAAGAAACCCCTCCGCTGGAGAGTTGCAGGTGTTTCCAGGAGGAAGCAGTTGACATGAACCAGACAGTGAGATGAGACAGTAGGGGCAGGGCCCCCACGGCGTGTGCTACAGAAGCGCACTGACTGACTGCCTGAAAAGGCGACAAATTCGCTTATCTGCGATGGGTACCCAAAACTCTAGGAACAGAACGGATGGAGGAAAAGGCAGGAAGAGGGCTTTTCTACTACGTGTTTTGAGAATTAAAAAAAAAAAAATTAAGCCTTTTGTTTTGGAATAATTTTAGATTATCCAGGTTGCAAAGAGAGTTCAGAGAGTTCCTGTATAACCCTCACCCAGTTCTCCCTAACTTTAGCATTTTACATAACAATAGCACATTTGTCAAAACTAAGAAATTAACATAGGTACATTACTAGTAATGAAATTCCAGGCTTTATCTGGAGTTCACCGGTTCCATTAATGTCCTTTGTCTGTTTCGGGATCCCATGCAGGATATCACATTGCATTTAGTTTTTAGAATTCTGATCCAGGTGAGTATATTATCTATCCCAAAACTGTTTTAAAAATAATAAACTGCAGCTCCGAGGGGTGGTCTGAAGGCTTCTGAGCTGGCATGACCTGACCCAAGGGTAAGTGGACAGAGCCTCAGCATTGGATGCCTGTGGGAGGGTGAGCCCGGGCTGTGCAAGTGGCACCCGAGAGCTGGGTTTCCTGGCACAGGCACTTTGCTGGTCCCTTTTCCCCAGAAGATAATGGAAGGATGAGACATGCCGTAGATGCTGTCAGAGCCCCGCCCATATCCGCTTGGCACTCACCTCCACCTACCAAAGGCTGCCTCCTGCAAAGACTGTGACTCTGTCTATAGGAGCAAGCTCAGCCCATGCACAAGGCAAGCAAGACATATCTGGGAGCAGATGCCCCCAGAAATAGCATCAACCCACGATGGATGGGGTGTGGGTGCAATAAACCCCCCAGACTCCTCAACCCTCCGGTGCTGGTAACTCTGAGATATGTGTTCTACTCAGCCTCCCACGGTCCCCCATTGTCCACAGCAGTACCTGCCTAGATAGCAATCCTTTACTGACTGCCTTTTCTTCCACTCCTCACCCCAATGAGGCTTTCTTAGGATCACCTGCAAAAGATCTCCCTACAATCCTTATCACTGGATCTTCAGAAAAACATCAACCAAGTTAAAAATCAAGGCCCATGGCCTTATTCACAGGCTGTCCACACACCAATCCCTGTCTTCCACCCAGGAGGCACACACAAAAGGCCCTTTGGGGTGCCCCGAACACGATACTTTCAGATGTCCACGGCTCTGCACCTGCTGTTTCCTCTGCCTGGAGTGCCCCCCTCTCCCTGATTGCCCAGGAAACTCCTGCTCATCTCAATGGCCCAGCCCAAATACTGTCTCCTCTGGGAGTACTTCTCTGACCCTCTGGGCACATGGTCCTTTAGTCACCCCTCCAGCAAATCTGGATTCCTCTCTCCTATATCTTGTGAGCTTCTTGAGGGTAAAGGCACTCCTGAGTCTGATCTACCTCCCAGAGCCTGGTATAGATCAGGTGCATAATAAAAGCCTGGAAAATGAACGAATGGGGCTTCCTCGATGACGCAGATGATAAAGAATCACCTGCAGTGCAGGAGACCAGGGTTTGATCCCTGGATTGGGAAGATCCCCTAGAGAAGGGCGTGGCAACCTACTCCAGTATTCTTGCCTGGAAAATCCCATGGACAGAGAAGCCTGGCAGGCTACAGTCCATGGGGTTGCAAAGAGTTGGACACGACTGAAGCAACTTAGCATGTGCTCACGCACTACTGACTCCTGAAGGCTTTCCACTGTCCCCCTCAACCGCCAACCCCCCTCTAGCAAGCTGGAGCACAGCCTGCGTCTGGCCCTGGCTGAGCCCCTAACCCCTGATGTGAGCTCAGGCTGGCCCCTGTGGTTTCTGGACCTCTGTTTCCCCATCTGCACACCATGGGGGCTGGCTGGAATAGGAAATCTTTGAGGTATCTAAGACTCATAGCCTGAGATTCCAGCTGACTGCCCGGGGTGGAGGGGATCTGGCCCTCTCCTCTCCTCCCTCAGGGATGGGATGGTGTTCCAGGGTCAAGAACCATCTGTGAGCTACACTCCCCCAACAGGTGCTCCATCGTCCCTTCCAGCTCTGAGACCAAGACAAACAGGGTGTCTCTGCCCTCCAGTGCAGAGGCGACTCATCCAACATGACTTTGGCCGTGAACCTTTCACCGCCACTCGATCCCTTGCCAGGATGAGGGGCAGAACAGGTAGGACAAGGGGGTGAGTGCCTCACTGTGGATCCAGCTCCCAACAGTGACCTCCATGACCTTCACCGGGAGACCCAGCCTCCCTGTGGACACCATCAGTTTGCTTCAGCTATTTTTCTCAAACCTTCAAGGAAGCCTCCTTGGGCCCCATGAGCGGTTCTTACCTTGGGCCCTTCTCTTGGGGACCAGCCTGGCATGTTCCCTGGTACCCCGTCCGTGGAGACCCCTGGCCTGATGCCCATTTGGATCTAGATGGGCCAATATGGCTGCATCCACCCTGGGGTGCGCTCACTCTACCCTCCCCGTCTTCCACATTTAACAGGCCATCAGGCCGTTCTAGGGTGGCAGCATCTAACACCCTGATTGAGCCCTTTCCCTGTCCCCCACATTCTCTGCATGACTGGACCCTCATCAGCTCTGGTCCAACCATTCCCCAGTCTCATCTGACCTTCCTGGCTCTTCCACCATCATTATGAAAATAGCACTTGCCCAGGATGTGTAAAAAAACAAACAAACAGGAAGTTCCCCCCAACTTACACCCCCTCATGGAATTTCCCACGTGGTCTTTCAGAAATGGCCTCTGTCTCTCTCACACGTGTATGCAATACTTACAATAACTAACACTTAAACAGCCTCACCAAGGGTTGGACTCTGTTTCAAGCACTTTTAGCACATATTCTAACTCATTTTAACCTCCGGCTGTCCCATGTGACACTTAACTATTATCAGCACCTCCATTTTACAGATAAGAAGGTGCCCAAGGTCCCAGAGCCAGTTGGTAGTAGGGCTGGGACTTGAACTCGGGCCATCTAAGTCCAGAGTCCTTGCTCTTAGTGACTCTACGTGTCTTCCTGACTCCAATCACATCTCCCTTTACCAAAGACCCTTCCCTGGCTGCCCTGCTCCCCTTGCACGCAGGGCCCTTTGCAGTCCTGCCCCTGCCCCCTTCTGCAGCCATATCTCTAGCCCACGCCACCTGCTCTTCCCAGGACACACTCCCTCCAGGCTGCTGTGTGTGCTGTTCCCTCTGCCTTGAATGCCCTCCTCCCCCAGATCTGGCTCACATGTCCGTCCTCCAGAGGTGCTCCCTGATCTGCTTCCCCACCACCCCTCTTGCCTGCAGGCTGGTCAGCTGTCTCTCCCTCCAGGAGCTCTTGCATGAGGCTACTGGAACATCTTGCATCTTCCAGAATGAGCTGTCAGGGTCCCTCTGGACCAGGGGCTCCCCACAAGCTGGGGTGGCAGTGTACTCATTCCTGTATCTCTTTCATTTATTCACTTAACAAACATTTGTAAACATCTCCTAGGAGCTAGGCCGGTTCTCACCAGCAGAGCTGTCTCATGGAGAGACCAACATCTCACACACAGAGCATCATCTCTGCATGCCCTCTGCATAGGGGAATGTCCCATCATCACCTTTACTCCACTCCGCCCCTTCATACACTGTCTCTCTGGAGAAGCCTTCAGAAACAGAGCACTGGAAGAGGAGACGGAAGATATAGGAGCTGATCACTGCTGATTGGGGCAGTGGAGGAATGTGCCAGTTGCAGCCTGAAAGTGAAAGGGAAAGTGGCTCAGAAAGCGTCCGACTCTTCGCAACCCCATGGACTGTAGCCTGCCAGGCTCCTCTGTCCACGGGGATTCTTAAGGCCAGAATACTGGGGTGGGTAGACTTTCCCTTCTCTAGGGGATCTTTCCAACACAGGAATCGAACTGGGGTCTTCTGCACTGCAGGCAGATTCTTTAACAACTGAGCTACCGGGGAAGTACACCTGCCCATAAGACTCTCCCTTTGCCACATAAGATGTAACCTGGTGTCTAAGGATGGTGCCTTCAGTGGAACATCTTACAATCCATCTTGGTGCCCCACGGGGACTCCAGGGTAACCATGGCTCACTAGCAGGAGTACATGAGTTAATGTAATGATGATAACAGTATAATAACACCAGCTATTTCATTCATGGGCACAGACATTAGCCCATTTAACAGTCCTGCAGGCAAGGTGAGATCATACCTTATTTTTCAGAGGAAAACTAAGCCCAGAGAAGTGAAGTAACTGCCCAGCTGGTAAGTGGTGGGGCTGAGATGTGAACCCCATACAACTGCCCAGGTCGAGAGAGATCTTGGGTAAAGGGCAGTTCCTTTCTGCTAGCCTGTTTTCATCAGTACAGCCCCAACAGGAAACCTGGACCCAAAATACACTGACTCAGTGCTCTTCCCACTGGGGTAAAGCGAGTCTTCTGGGCCCTGCTCAGTCACAGCAGTGAACAGCCTCACAGTTCAGCTGCTGAACAGAGATGTAGCATGACTCTGACATCCCACTCGGCCCTGGCACTGTGTCCAGCATCTTCTCACATCTCTCTCCCCACTGCTCACTTGGCTCCAGCCACAGTGGTGTTCCTGATCCTCAGACTCACTAGGGGTTCCCTACCTCAGGGCCTTTGCACTTGCTGAGCCCTCTGTTGGGAATTCTTTTCCCAATTCAGAACTTGGCTTCTGGGAGACCTGCCCCAACCTTCCAGTCTAAAGTATGTGCTCCAACACAGCATCCTGACTGTATTCTTGGCAAGACTTATCTCCTGTAAAAGTGGTGTTGGTTTCCATGATGACTTCTGCCTCTTCCTCCCTGATCACGAACTGTGCAAGGGTAAGGATCAGCCTGGCTTCTTCACAGCTGTGTTTCCTACCACTAACCACGATGCTGGGCACAGGAGCTACTCACTGACCATTTGTCTGACGACAAACACAAACTTCCTGTGTGCCCAGCACCTTGGTCAGCACTCTGTGGGGGAGGATACAAGCCAGAGAGGCGGTTTTGTAAGTCTATTTTGCGAGTGAGGCCGTGCAGTTCCCAGGAAGGAAAAGCGGCAGGTCTGAGGTCATCGGAGGGCTAAGGCAGCAGCACATGGCACAGACTGAGGGCTCCATCTCTCCATTCAAACCACCGTCTTGGCCAGGACTGTCTGGACCCACCAGGGAGATGGCTAGATGCTGCTTGATATTCTGCCTGGGACCACTTGGAACGAAATGAAATATTTATCTGTGGCTGGAGGTTTGCAGAGGACATTTGAGATGGATCGTGTTTTCATGTGCCTGTGAAATCTAATTGGATTCATTGTAGGATATTTGATTTCTCGGAACAGACGCATCATTTTCCCAGGGAACAGAAGCCTCTGCCACCCGGGATTGGGTGGGAGCTGGTTTGGCCTCAGGCTGCCTGATTGGCTGGGCCCAGTTTGAGTCTCTGGTTGCTCTGGGGGTGGCTGGCAGGAGGAGATCTGTCTTGCCTCTCTATGGGGTGGCCTGATTTCCTCTGGCATTCCCAGACAGAGACGGCCAGGTTTTCCAGCAAAGGGAGGAATTCCTCAAGAAAGAACTAAAAGCACATTCTGCCCCCCACCCCCCTCGCCCCACCCAGTGCCCTGTGACACACGCCTGCCTGGCCTCCAAGCCACCTCTCCACTCTGCATCTTATCTCCATTGCTCCAGCCAGCCCTCCTCTCACTCCCATTCTTCTGCCTCGGGCACTTCGTTGATCTCCTGCCTCCCTGTTCACCCCACTCTAAAGGGAGATAAATCTTCCTAAAGCATGAGCTTCAAGCTCTGCCTCCCACAGGCCATATAAACACAGGCGAGCCTCTTCTCTCCCTGGACCTCAGTTTCCCCATGAAAGGGCTGGGCTCCAGCAGTAGTTCTCAGCATCATCCAAACCAATCAGACCCCAATTTCCGTTTTTATAGCAAATATTTGGTAATGTCCCCCTTTATCATCTCTGAAATGAAATTCATAGATAACATTGCCTACCTACACACATAATTTAAACAAAATTCAGGGACTTCCCTGGTGGTCTAGCGGTTAGGACTTTGTGCTTCCATTGTTGGGGGCGTGGATTTGATCTCTGGGTTGGGAAAATTCCCTGGAGTGAGAAATGGCAACTCACTCCAGTGTTCTTTCCTGGGAAATCCCAGGGACAGAGGAGCCTGGTGGGCTGCAAGCCAGGGGGTCACAAAGAGTCAGACACGACTGATCAACATCACACACACACACTCACAGGGAAATAGAACTAAGATCCCACATGCCACATGGTGCGACCCCCCCCCCAAAAAAAAAAATACAAAGCCTTAACTGAAATATAATGGAGACATGAAAGGCAAGTAATTTATAATAGAGTATATTATGAAGCATAAATGCTGGGCCACAACTCCACTAGAAGGCATAATGAAGGAATCGGATGCCGGCACCTACCGATACATAATCAGTGACAGCGATGAATGCAGACAGAGAGAAATGTGCTGTTGAATCAGTTACTCAAATCCTACATGTACCAAAAGCTAGAGACGGTGAAATTCTTCTCAAATGGTGACCAACTCTTGGCAAAGTTCTGAACAAGCTGGCAAAGCGTATCATTTCCTTTGTAGATGTGATAGTTACCTTCCTGGAAAATTCAGGGTATGTTAAAACTGTGCAGAAAATACTTCATGCATGTATATGAAATATAGTGAGGGGACAGGCTCAGTGAATTAGAAACAGTTTTCAGCCTGCTAGAATGACCAGTGCACGCGTGCATCCTCAGTCGCTTCAGTCGTGTCCGACTCTTTGCAACCCTATGGACTGTAGTCTGCCAGGCTCCTCTGTCCATGGGATTCTCCAAGAACACTGGAGTGAGGTGCCATGCCCTCCTCCAGGAGATCTTCCCGACCCAGGGATCAAACCTGTGTCTCTCGGGTCTCCTGCACTGGTAGGTGGGTTCTCTACCGCTAGTGGATTCTTTACCTGAGAAGCCTGCAATGACTAGTAGGACATTTGAAAGTCACATGGGATGCAGGTGGGACAATTCTTCATTGTGAGGGGCTGACCAGAACATTCCCAGTTTTCCGCCCTCTAAGTGCTAGCAGTGCCTGCACAACCTGTGGTAACAACAACAAAGAAAGGTCCCTGGAGGGCAGAGCCATTTCCTTGGGAGCCTCTGGACTAGAGCTTGAATGGCAGATGTATAGCTCGCCGCCACTGCTGTTTCCCGCAACTGAGGCAGACATGGCTAATCCAAAGTTCACTTCCTTGCTGAATCCTCAAATTGGCACTCTATGTAACCCACTGGAATCTGCTCACGAGCTGAAACTTGGCTCAGCGTAGAAACTCATTCAACTCTTACAAATATTTACTGAATCGACAGACTGGATGGAGGATCTGAGTGGTCTTTTTCAGTTTCAGGCTCAGAATTTCCTGCCCTTCCCCAGCTCAAAGCCCACCCAAGGCATTCCACCACTGACAGAAGGCAGCTCTGCTTCCTTGGCCTGACATCCTAAGCTCTCCCTGAATCGGTCCAATGACACACATGTGCAGAGCACTTTAAAGATTGCAAAGCACACAGGATCATATTTGACCCTTACATACCACTGTGAGGCAGGCTCATTCTACAGATAAGGAAACCAAGGCTCTTTGAGTAGAAGTGACTTGCCCAGAGTTACAGAGCTGGGAAGTAGTCAGCAGTGGAAGCCTGCTTTGTTTTGTTTTTAATAATAACAAGACTTTAATTTTTTTAACATTTATTTTTATTATTACTTTTTTATTTTTGGCTGCACATGAAAATTCCCTGACCAGAGATCGAACTTGGACCTCCTGCATCAGAAGCACAGAGTCTTAACCACTGGACCACCACAGATGTCCCAGAACCCTGTTTGTTTTTTTTTTTTTTTTTTAGTGTAAAACCCTCATCTTGTCCAGCCTGTGCTGCTCAGCTCCACCCGATCTCAGGTAATCCAAGACCAGCGACAGTGGGCCACAGTCATTCCCCTATAGCCCCATCATACCTGGGAAACAGCAGTGTAGTGGCTAAGATTGCATGGGAGCTACAGTCAGAGTGTACCTGGCTGACTTCAAGTCCTGGCTCCACCACTTGGAGCTGGGTGACCTGGGGCAAGTTACTTAACCTCTCTGGTCTCTGTTTTCTTATCGGTAAAATGGAGATGATAATGGTATCTATTTCACTGAACTGTTGTGGAGAAGGCAATGACACCCTACTCCAGTACTCTTGCCTAGAAAATTCCATGGATGGAGCAACCTGGTAGGCTGCACTCCATGGGGTCGCTGAGGGTTGGACACAACTGAGCGACTTCACTCTCACTTTTCACTTTCATGCTTTGGAGAAGGAAATGGCAACCCACTCCAGTGTTCTTGCCTGGAGAATCCCAGGGACGGGGGAGCCTGGTGGGCTGCCGTCTATGGGGTCGCACAGAGTCGGACATGACTGAAGTGACTTAGCAGCAGTTCAGGGGATTAAATGAGGGAATCTACATAGAACACTTAGCATTGTGCTGGGCAAGTAGTGAGAGCTCAATAGATGTTCGCCGGAATTAGTATTATTACTCTCAGAGTTCCTGCTACCTGACATTCCCTTCTACATGGCTATGTTAGTTGAAACTGGACTCATCCCACCATCTTAAGATCAATATATCCTCCTATAAACATCACTCCCTGACCCTGCCACCTCAATCAGATTCATCTTCTCTCTCCTGGATTCCTAGCAAGTTCTATCAGTGTTACCTTTTTTTTTTTTTCTGCAAGTTATTCCTGCCTCCTCTTCTTTGCCCATGCTGTTCCCTCTGGATGGAATGCCCTTCCTGTCCTGCCTACCAGGTTAAGACATCTTTAAGTAGCATCTCCTCCAGGAGGCTTTCGCTGAGACACACAGGCTGTGTCAGGAGTCTCCTCTTGGTTCCCACAACCCTCAGTTCTCTGAAACACCAGAACTGCTACTGAAGATGTAGAAAATTCTGACCCCAATAATTAGAAAATGTATCTTCTTTTCAAACACACATGCAACATTTACAAAACTCAGCCATGTTTTAGGTCATAAAGCAAGTCTCCTTTTTTTCCCCACCCCCCTTAGGCATATGGGATCTTAGTTTCCTGACCGGGGATCAAACTCATGCCCACTGCATTGGGAAAGCAAGTCTTAACAAGTACCAAAGAAACAGTATCATACATACATTAAAAAAAAAAAAAAACCCACAAAGCAGTAACAAAAGATAACTTAAAATCACCTGCATGTTTGAAAATTTAAAAATACATACTTCCAAATAACTCATGCATTGAGGAAGAAGCCGAAAGGGAAATAGAAAGTATTCAGAACGGAGTGATCATGAAAATACAATGTATCAAATTTGTGGGATGCAGCTAAGCAGTACCTAGAAAGACATGCACTGGCTTAAGCTCTTAACACTAGAAAAGGAAAAATAAGACTGCAAAATAACATAAGCATCCAAGTCAAGAAGTGAGAAAAGAACATCAGAATAAACCCAGAGAAGGTGGGAGGGAGGGAGGGAGTGCCTGCTAGCTTCCACGTCTGTGTCCCTCGCATGCTGGGGGCATCACTGGGTCCGGCACAGGCTCGCCCAGGGCTCAGTGCTGGAGGACTGTAGTCAGTCAGGAGAATGTGTGCCGTGGGGACAACAGTTTCAGCTACTCACCATTCCACTTTCCATGTCAGTGTTTTTCAAGCTGAAGTTCCTATCCCTCGTGGGGTCCTGGGGTGTGTGTGAATGAGTGTTTGTATGTGTGCACACGTGCGCATGTGCTGGAGGAGGCGGTTAGAGCTGGGAGGCCCCTGGCCCCACACTTTCTGGTCATTCTCTTAAACACAAAAGAGGTCTCAAGTGGGCTGAGTGACCTCCCGAGATGCCAAAGGGGCAGATGCTGACCTAAGGTCACCTGGCGATGAGGAGGTCAACCTAGGACCAGAATTTGGGGCTCCCATTTCCGGGCCCACCTTTCTCTTCGACACAGAGCCACCACCTTCCTCCGAGGGCTGTAGTGCCCACTGCCAGGATGCTATATCAATGGGGCTCCCAAGACTGCTGCGTTTGCAGGTGGTGACCTTGGGGTTGGCAGGAAGCACTGGCTTGGAGCTGGCACTGTGCAGGCCTGGGCTCCAACAGCCCGGCCAGCCTCAGGGACCTGTGGCAACTCGAGAAGCCTACTGCCTCCTCTCAGAAGTGGGGATAATGACATCTGAGCCTCTCTTCCTGGGCTGACTGTGAGGGTCACAGGCAGTAAGGTGTGTGTAAATACCCAGCACAGAGCCGACCAACACTCACTCAGAGTGAAGAATGGCATCAGCTATGAGAGATACAGTCCCGATCACCAGGGGCCGGCCTCTGGCTGTAAGTTCACTCATTTGTCCCTTTAACTGATACTGGCTGTTGTTGATCAGTCACTCAGTTGTGTCCGACTCCTTGCCACCCCGTGCACGGCAGCACGCCAGGCTTCCCTGTCCTTCACCACATCCCAGAGTTTGCTTAAACTTATGTCCATTGAGTCAGGGGTGCCATCCAACCATCTTGTCCTCTGTTGTCCCCTTCTCCTGCCTTCAGTCTTTCCCAGCACGCGGGTCTTCTCTAATGAGTCGGCTCATTAGATACCGACTGAGCACCTACTAAGCGCCAGGCCATCGAGACTTTGGGGTTCAGCAGTACAGACCAAGTTCTTGTCCTCATAGACCTTATATCCTGGGGTGGGGGTCGGGGTGGGGGTATGGATGGGCAAATAACAGAGAAATGGACGTATTGTAACTCAGGTAACAATAGCTTCTTGGAACCTAATCAGAGACGGTAAAGAAGAATGGGCGTGACGTGTGGCCAGGACAGGCTTTCTGGAAAAGCGGTGCTTGGGCAGCAGCGAGGGGAGAGCCTGTGGATACTTAGGGAAAGGATATTCTGGGTAGAGGAACGGCAGGTGCCTAAGTGGGTGTGCAGCTGGCGCTGCGAGTGAGAGAGAGTGCAAGACAGTGGGTGTCAGAGTGTGTGAGTGTGCTGGGTGAGTGGCTTACTGTGAAGGGTCAGAAGGGCGGGAGGAGCGATGCGGAGTGTGCAGAGGAGGACAGATCCTGAGGGTCCCGTGACTGGGTCCCTTGGGTGTGCCGGCATCATTTTTTGGCCGTTCACCGGGGTGGGGGAAGAAGTTCCAGCCCAGGCAGTCGCACGCCAGCTCCCACTCTCCACATGGTTTCCAGGAGCGTGGTTGGTCCTGAATGAGAGGCGCGTCTGGGGAGAGGCCCTTGAACGCCAAGCGTTCAGCAGTGAGACCCCTGCGGATGCGGGAGGCGAGGCGGGTCGAATCTGGGTCGTGGAGAAGCCAGGAGGGGAGCTAGCTAGGGTGGCAGAGGCAAGCCACCTGGGGCTGGGGTGGCGGGGGTGGCCTCTCCATGGAGACGGTATTCGGAAGCCCCATTGGAATTACTCACGGAGGCCCGTGTGCACACGTGTGTGTGCACCAAGGGCCATGTGCACACACACGCACCTCAGAACCCACGCAATCCCAGCTCATCTCAGAAGCCACTTAATGATTGACGTCACGCCCTGGAGGAGACGGGGACCTGGTGTCTGTCTCAGGAGGAGGATGGGTGACAGGTGTCCAGTGGGACCAGCAGGGACAGGGCTCCTCTGTACCCCTGCAGCCTTGCTTCCCCACAGGGCTGGGGTGCTGGGCAGCCCCCCATCAGAGCTCTGGCGCTCTGTTCTGCATTAGGCCCCATGGGCACCAGGAGAAACCTGGTCCCTGACTTTAGAGTCTCTCGGGGAGAGAGATCATAAACATAACTACAGAGATGGTTGAACACTGACCAGACCTGCAGAGAAGGAATAGGTGGATCACAGAGCGCATTTAAAAAGAGAGAAAGTGTAACAAAGCTTCTGGAGAAAGTGAGGTTCAATCTGAGGTCTGAAGGATGAGTAGGAATTTACAGGATAAGGTACGTGTATGTGTGTGTGTGTTTCAGGCAGAGGACAGTGTGTGCAAAGGTCCTGGGGTTAGAGAAAGAATCACGGGTTTAGGGAAACAGAGAGAAGACCAGTGTGGCATGGGAGACAGAGCTGTGTACCACTAAAGTCATCCCTCCCTGTGTGTGTGCAGGGCCCAGAGCTGGCAGAGAGACAGGTCAGGGCTGGAATGCACCCATTCACTGTGCAGCTTTGGGCAGGTCACCTCCCCCTCTGACTGTTGGTTCCTTATCTGAACAATGGAGACGCCAACCATGCTAAAATTCAAGATGGCACGTTTAAAGTGCCCCGAAGGGTGCAGGCACGTGGTAGCTCTTGGCAAAATGAAGCCTATCGCCCGTTTCCTTCTCTCTTCTGTGCTGGTTTCCCCCCTCACTTTGCTCCCCAGCTCCTTAAAGGGTCTGGAGTCTTGTCTGAGGCTGGAGATGGGACCAGCTTAGCCCAGTCAATGCTCACAGTGGCCAGCCCGCCCAGACTGGTTCCATTAGGCACGCCAAGCTGGGCTTTCTCCCCAAGGGCTGTCTGGGGTCTCCACCTCTGGAGACCTGGGGGCAGGAACAAGGATAGCAATCCAGACTAGCTCTGCCTCCCCAGCTCAGCCGGAGGACCTGGGCTTCCGGGTCACCAGTGAAGTGAAGTCGCGTCGCTCAGTCGTGTCCGACTCTTTGCGACCCCATGGACTGTAGCCTACCCGGCTCCTCCCTCCATGGCAAGAGTACTGGAGTGGGTTGCCATTTCCTTCTCCAGGGGATCTTCCCGATCCAGGGATCGAACCCTGGTCTCCTGCATTCCAGGCAGACACTTTAACCTCTGAGCCACCAGGGAAGTCCACCAGCTCAGTCAGAGGACCTGGGCTTCCGGGCCACCAGGGCACCCCCTAAATGTACAGCCCTTCACAGCTCAGGAGCCCCCTTCTCTGGGGACAAGGATTAGTGCCCCCATCTAACAGAGGAGGAGGTTCAGTGAAGGGGGACCTGCCCAGGCCGGGGATCGTGGTGCTAAGTCAAGCTCTTCTCACTTCCAGGCCTCCTCAGGCTCTTGGCCAGGCCAGTGTTCCCCATTCAGACCCCTCTCCCGTCTCGCACCTGGTGCCCCTCAGAATTTTCATCAGGCATTCTGCCCTGATGACTCCCAGCTCCAAGTGCCACCCTCCCCTTGTCCCTGAGGGTTTTTTTGGCCACTTCAAACTGTGCCCCCCATAGTCTTAACTCCTAGACCACCAGAGGAGTCCCTGCCCCTGAATTCCCATCTCTTTTCGGGGAGGTCACAAAACTCCTTCCTGCCCGTCCTCGCCCCACAGCGCCTCCCACCCGGTTCCCCCCACCAGGAGTGCTCCTCCCTAGATCTTCATGTGGCTCCTCCCTTCCTCCATTCAGGGCTCAGCCCAAATGCCACCTCCTTAGAGAGGCCTCCCCTGCTCTGTGTCACCACTCCCCCACTCCCATGTCACCCAGGTTTATTATCTTCAAGAGCACTTGTTCATTTATTTTGCTTACTGTCTGTTTCTTCCACTATAGAGAATCCCTGGAGAGCTGGGGCTGGGTCCTGTCCATTTCAATAGCCTGAGTCTGATATGGTCCCTGATCACAGGAGGTGGTTATTAAGTGTACGTTGAGCGGATGAACATATAAATGAATGAGTGAGTGAATGACCAGTGGCCCTGAGGATGCCTCACCTCCCGGCCGCCTGCCCTTACATGTCCACCCAGCATCTGAGACTCAACACATGTGAACTCCAGATCTCCCCTGGCAGACTTGTTCCTTCCACATCCCCATCCCAGTGGCAGCCCCCAGCACCTGAGCTGGACACTGAGGTGCCCTTGCTCCCCTTCTCATGCTTCAAAAGTCCCCTTTTCTGTAGCCAAATCTGGTGGTGCCCTCTCTGAGCCACCTCTCAAATCTACACTGCTGTCTCAGCCCTGGACCTGGCTGCCATCACCTGTCAGAAAGGTCACGGCAGCCAGGCTCCTTCAAGTCACGCCCCCTGATCATGCCTCCTTACCCCTCATTGGCTTCACAGTGACCACAGGCTGAAGCCCAAACTCCATGTCCCAGTAATAAGGGTCCTCTGTGACATGACTCAGGCAGTTTCTCCAGCCTCCACTGCTACTGCACACCTAGGCTTCAGCCACCACAACAGCCTGTGGGTGTCATGCCTCCAGACCTTCTATTCAGCAGTGCCTGCTACCAGGAAAGACTTTCCCTTTGTCAGCCTGGCCCATCACAGCCCACTTTTGCCCCACCTTCTCAAGAGCTATTGTCCTGACCAACTGGGAGCCGATATTCCCTTCCCTGGGCGGGTGTCTACTGCAGCCTGGGCCAGGCTGCCCTCAGCCTGTACCCTCCAACCCAACCACTATCATTTTCCCAATGCACGTCAGCTCCTGTCCTCAGAGCCTTGCACATACCACTTCCTGTAACCTGCACAGCGCCCACTTCACAGATGAGGACACTGGTTAAGTGACCTGCCAAGATCACACAGCAAGTAACACGTGGAGCTGGGATTAGGAGATGAGTTCATCTGACTCTAAAGGTGGATTATGAATTCCTCAACAGCTGGGTCATGTTAGGCTTTTTCCCATGGGGCTTTAGAGCCCAGTGCACAGGACTAGGTTCAACAATCACTGTTTCAAGCAGAAGAATCTGGGTAAGAAAGCAGAAGTTACAGGGAGAAAGATTTGGGCACAATCTAAGAAAAATCCCAATGGTGCAAGGAGCTGCCCAGGAGATGGCGAACCTGAATGCGAGCAGAGGCCAGAGGGAGGCTGGTGGAAATTTGAGGAGGGGCTTTTACCCTGGGAAGAGGTGTCCTGGAAGACCTCTGAGACCTCTGACTTACTGGTGAAGGTGGGGTTACTATGGAGGACCGGTCAGGGGCATGACCTCAGGCCACTGCCTCCTGTCACCCAAGTCCTGAAGCCCACCACAGGAAGTTAGGAGCCTCTGTAATTCATCAGAAGGAGAGCCCTAAGCTGCCTCCTTCCTGGGATGATCCGTGTTTTAGCTGAGATTTCTAGACAACCCAAACGATTCACCTTCAGGCCCTGTGACAGGCTGTGGGAAGGGACAGTAGGGCCTGTCCACTTGCTCACGTGGCACAGGTCATGGGGGGAACACGTCTAACGCCAGGCAGATCGTCTCTGCCAGGCCTGCACTGAGCACTCTGCCCCTCACTGAACCCCACTCCCAGCCCACGGACTCAGGAGGCCAATGTTCCGTTTGCAAGACAAAGAGCCGGGCGCTGAGAGAGGGGTAGTGACTCACAGGCAGGTGCACCAGGACCCAAGGGGAGCTGCTGCCTGCCTCCCTAGCCCTGCCCCTTCCACTCCAGCAGGGCTGGCGGCTGCTGGGAACAGTTCCTGAGCCTGGTAGGGCCTGAGAGAGGGGAAATGCAGAAGCTACAGCTTCAGCTGGACTGTGATGAAGGCCTCTGCGCTGGATGGTTTGAAGCTTGGGGGCTTGGGAGAATGAATAGAGCGGCTCTGGCCTTGGTCCCTGAGGCTGGCTTGATCATGAAGGACACAGATTTTATGAATATCTCAGCCCTCACATGGATCACACGGTATGGGGAATTAGCTAGGAGGCAAATTAGGAGGAAGGGGAGGAAGGGCTTCAGCTGTGCTGGCAGCCTGTTTGGAGATGCAGAGTTCATGGTCAGAGCAGACGGGACTGAATGGCCTGTCCATTACCCATGGATACCGGTGCCCAGGCCACTGAGGCCAAGGCCAGGGTATGGGGAGCAGGTCTTTGAGACAGAACCGTGGGGGCACAATCTGAATCAGGAACCACTGCCTTTATTGGGGGGGAGGGGCGTGGAATCCTCAGCTGAGTTTCTGGCAGTGATGGGCAGAAGGGCTGACCCCAGCTCTCCATGAGCTCAGTCTGGAGAAGGGATCAGGGTTCATTCTTCCCAGTGTGGGGCTAGGGTGAAGAGATCGACTGGGATCAAAATCGGGCCTCGGTGTGTATTCAGGACCCCTCCAGTGGGTACTTCACTCCTTTTATTTGGCTGCACCAGGTCTCAGGCAGGATCCTAGTTGTTCAACCAGGGATCAAACCTACACCTCCTTCACTGGACGTGTATAGTCTTCACCACTGGACTGCCGGGGAAGTCCCCGTTTCTTCAGGGAGGTGGTACTTTACCTCTCATATCTGAGTCTGACTGAAAGACAAGCCAGTTCTGCAATGACACCGAGGCCCAGGATCCAGAACTCCACTCTGTCTTAGGGAAGGCACTGCGCCCATAAGAAATTCAGCTAGCCTAGAGGGGAGAGCCGTGGAGGCATGCCCCTCCTCAGGGCTGCTATTCTGGGTCTCTGTAAGTCACAACGTGAAAGTTAAATATAAGGGGACGCCACGTGACAGGCAGTAGGTGGTTAATGACCCTGTAGAAGGCGAGTCAGAACCCAGAGAAGGCGCCATGAGGGGTGGGGGTGCGGGGAGGGGGAGAACTAGCCTTGGCCAAGGACACAGGAGGCTTGGCTTTGAGGACCGCAATGTCCCTGCCTCTGTGTGTGACTTCAGGCTCATCCCTGCCTTCTCTGGGCCTCAGTTTTCCCTTCACGGGGCGGGCAGTTGAACTCAGGTCTCTACATTCTCTTTATCTGTGAGACTCCGTAAATGGGCACTGCTTCCCTGGGCAGGACCTGGTGGGGCTCTCAGCTCCACCACCTTCACCCCCACTGGTTAAAGTCTGAGCTGGCCTCAGAGGCCCCAGAGCAAAGACCACTTCCTCCATGAAGACCTCCCCCACGGGCAGGGATAGTTAGGGAGTTTGGGCTGGACATGTACACACTGCTGTACTTAAAATGGACAACCAATGGGGACCTTCTGTTTAGCTCATGGAACTCTGCTTGGTGTTATGTGGCAGTCTGGATGGGAGGGGAGGCTGCGGGAGAATGGACACATGATTATGCTTGGCTGAGTCCCTTTGCTGTCCACCTGAAACTATCACAACATGGTTAATCGGCTGTACCCCAATACAAAATGAAAAGTTAAAAAAAAAAGACGTTCCCCACTGAAATTCACTGCCCCTTGGTCAGTTTGCATGCTTTTGAACCCCCATTTCAGCCTGGAGCCCACTCTGCCATGCAGTAGGGTGGGTGCGGTCCTGGCTGTCTCCCCCACCAGACTGGGAGCCCAAGAGCTCAGAGTCCATCCACCACCCACCCCTTGGTATCCTAGCCTTCAGGGTCCCACAGCCATGGTCCCCAGCCCCTCAGATCCTTCAGAGACTGGAGCTGTAGCAGCGCCCATGGTTACTACACTCGTCATACGAATGGCATCGCACACATGGTCATTCCGTACATACCAGAGCAATTAACTGCCTCCTCTTTCAAGGCTGCTATGTGAGTCATGCTATTCCTTGTATTTTTCTTTTTTCTTTGTCTATTAAGAAGGTCAGAGGCAAATGCATAGCCTCCCTTTAGCAAAGTATAACCTGGAATTATCTCATTTCTGTCTCTACTCATTCTTCTTCTGATCTCTTATTTCTTTTTCTTAATTCTATAAGGAAATTTTTAAAAAGATAAAGGAGAGAGGAAGAAAAGGACCACAAGGATGAATTGGGAAATAATACCTTAGACTCTTAGCTGTAAATGATAAATATTAGTTCAGAGTGTAAGAGTGTTTTGCCCATGACAGGAATCCCAGGGATGGGGGAGCCTGTTGGGCTACCATCTCTGGGGTCGCACAGAGTCGGACACAACTGAAGCGACTTAGCAGCAGCAGCAGCAGCAGCAGGACTCAGCGAAGCCTATGACTCGGCACTTACTATCTCCTCTAATCTCACCATTCCTATAAGGGGCAGGTGGTATACGTGTTATCTCTCTGTTGCAAATGGACAAACAGAAGCATAAAGACAGGAAATAACCTGCCCCAGGACCCATGGTGAGAAAGAGCAAATACTTCAACTTCAACTCTCTGACTCCCAAACCAGTCTCCTTAACCACCGTGCTTTCTTATTTCCCCAGCCACAGAACAGTGGAACCTCTAGGTGGGAGGGGTCCTCAGGTGGCCCTGCAGCTTGAACTCAGGCCCCGTTCAAGACCTGACTCAAATATTTGCTTTCAAACTTTTCAAAGAAACTTTAAACCCTCGGGTAGAGGCCAAATATTAAAAATGTGAGCCTGGAGCTGCCATTAGCTACAAGGTGAGCCAGAGAAATTCCATCTCTTGCACAAGGAGAACTCTGTGAAATTGCTCATGATACAGTGAGTGAGAGAAGAAGGCAAGAAACACCCAGTCTCCAACAGTAGGAGACTGGGAATATAACTTCCATCCAGCCACACTGTGGAATATTATGCAGCCATGAAAAAGCAAAAGGTTCATTTCTAAGTACTGACCTGAGAAGAAATCTCCAAACCATAGGATATATGAAAAAAGCTGGCTGCAGATAAATTATAAGTATGGTTCCATTTATGAGATAGGAAGACAATAAAACACCTATGCAAAGGCAGAGAAAAAGATCTAGGAAAGATCTTTTTCCATCTCCACCTGGATCCCTCCCCTGAACTCTGGACTCATGTACCCAGTTGTCCACTCAGCATCTTGGACATCTAACTGACATCTCTAACTCAACATGACCAAACCTGCAACCCTGACCCTACAAATCTGCTCTTCCCAGTCTCCCCATCCCAGTTTCTGGTAGCTCCACCCTCCTAACTGATCAGACCCAAACCTTGGATTCAGCCTTGACTCTGCTTTGTCATCCTCACAACCAGCCCAGCAGCAAATCCTGCCATCCCATTTTCCAGACAGGAAAGGCCATGGTGGTCTCAGCCCTGGCCAGAGCCCACCCAGGTACTCCTTTCAGCGCTGGATGGACATGGGACAGTGGGACAGTGACCATGATGAGAGTCACTGATGGAATAATCAGTGACTATGGATTAGGAATAATCACAGGAATAACGTTAAGAGCTATCACTTTTTTGGCAATCCCATTAGGTCCAGGACTAAGGATTCCTGTTCCGAATCCTTTATATCTCTCTTGACCTTGTCCTTGCCTCAGAGGACCGTTTAATAAATGGGCACAGAGAGGTTAACTGGCTTTCCCAGAGCCACACAGCTAACAGGTAAGGGAGCAGGAATTCTAACCCAATGTGTCCAACTGAAACTCCAGAGGTGCCTGACAAAGCATCATGTTATGGATTCCATTCCTGGCAGCAAAGCAGAGTGGAAAGAGATTATGAGAAAGAAGAATCAATCGAGAAGGGGGCAGGGGCTTCTCCTATCAGATATCAAAGCACAGTCGACAGTTATTTGTGGTGGTTCTTAACAGCAGGTGAAATTGCGCTCTTAGGGTGTATTTGGAAATGCTTGGGGCATTTTCAATTGTAACAATGGCTGGGGACAAGGGAGCGGTTCTACCACCATTGAGCACCAAGGACTGAATCCAGGATCCTAAAGAATCTGTAACTAGCTGGGTAGTCAAGCCCCAAAAAGAACTGTCCTACTCCAAATGCCAAGTTCTACTCCAAGTCCCTGCTGAAAAAAGAATGAGATACAGTAATTAGTGCAGAATTAACATAGACAAAGGGGAAGACAAGGAGATCAATGAGACGGAACAGAACTCCCAGAAACAGATCCATAAATACACAGGCACTTTAACAGAAAACAGAGATGATATTTCAAATTAGCAAGAAAAGGATGGAGGATTTCTAAAGCTGCTGGTACAAACTATCCAGGTGCTAAGTTGTTTCAGTTTTGTCTGACTCTTTGCGACCCCATGGACCCCGTCAGGTTTCTCTGTCCATGGGATTCTCCAGGCAAGAATACTGGAGTGGGTTGCCATGCCCTCCTCCTGGGAATCTTCCCAACCCAGGGATCAAACCCAAGTCTGTTTCATCTCCTCCACTGGCAAGCGGTTTTTTACCATTAGTGCCACCTGGGAAACCCCAAAGATATGCCGTATCTCCTTCTAATAATTTTAAAGGTTTGTTTTCCTTTATGTTTCAAATTAAGCCTTTGATCCATCTGGAATTTTATCTTTGCATGTGGTAGGAGGTAGGGAGCCTAATTTCATGTTTATATGGATAGTTTTGAGCTTCCCTGGTGGCTCAGATGGTAGTCTCCTGCAATGCAGGAGACCTGGGTTTGAACTCAGGGTTGGGAAGATCCCCTGGAGAAGGGAATAGCAACCCACTCCAGTATTCCTGCCTGGGAAATCCCATGGACAGAGGGACATGGTGGGCTACAGTCCATGGGGTCATAAAGAGTTGGACACAACTGAGTCTAATACACACACCGATAGTCTGGGGCTTCCCAGGTGGCGCTAGTGGTAAAGAACCTGCCAGCCAACGCAGGAGATGAAAGACAGGCGGGTTCAATCCTTGGGTCGGGAAGACCCAAGTGGCATGGAAACCCACTCCAATATTCTTGCCTGGAGAATCCCATGGACAGAGAAGCCTGGTGGGCTACAGTCCATACAGTCACAAAGAGTCAGATAAGACTTAGCATGCACACACATAGCATATCTTTATGACCTCAGGTTGGGGAAACTGTAAATAAAAGCAAATAAAGGAAAAAAAATGATGCTTTATTTCACCCAAAATTTAAACTTCTAAGTGAAAGAGACACAAAGGTAAAAGAAAAGCAAAACACTGAGAGAAAATATTTGCAACAAACATAAAAAGGACTGAGATCCACATACATAAACGTCTCTAACAAGTGAATAAGAAAAGATAAAAAGAAAAAAACTGGGCAAAGTACATGAAAAGGCATTTTGCACAAGAGGAAATTCCAAGATGACTATTAAACACATAACAAAGCTCAGCCTCTCTGATAATCGGGTGATGCTAACGAAGATAGCTGCTTTTTCCCAGCAGACTGGCAAAATTGAACAGTGATAAATCAACTGACGGGGAGGTGCTGAGGAAATGGGAACTCAGATACATCACTAATAGGAGCACAAAGCAGCATAACCACCTTGGAGGGCAATTTGCAGTGTTTGTTAAAACAGAATACCCTGCTTCCAGGGAAACACGAAAACATGTCTACAAGGAAGTTCACGGCAATCCTGCTTAAGATGAAGAATACCCTGCTTCCAGGGAAACACGAAAACACGTCTACAAGGAAGTTCACAGCAATCCTGCTTAAGATGAAGAACTGGAGATGCTGAAATGCCCACCAGCGGGAGGACGGGCTAAATGCGGCATCAACATCTGATGGAACCCTGCTCAGCAGAAGAAATGAATGAACTCACAGAAGCACTTGTACTTGGATAGATGTCAAAAGAAGGCAAAATACAAAGATAATTCACTTATTATGACATCATTTATATAAGAAAGTCATTCGAATTACGCCCGTGAGCCTGGGTTTGTGAAAGCTCCCTCTAATACCTGGAAAGACTTTCTGCATTTCCTCCCTCTCTTCCTCCCTTTCTCCCTCCTCCCCTTTCTTCCTCCTTTCCTTCCTTTCTCCCTTCCTTCACCGTCCCTCTCTCCCTTCCTGTGACATGCTTGCTCTGTGCTGACAGGTGCTGGAGATTAGGCCAAGGCCCCAGGTTGTAATCCCTGCCCTGCAAAGCATCCCACCATGAGCCTGCCCCTAGACTAAGTGCTCACTGCAGACCTCACGTCACATAGCTCTTGGGGTCTGTGACATGGACATGATCCTATGTCCTGCCGGCTTCCCAGGCTGTTGAGAGCTCTCCAGGAGGGTGTGGATGAGCTGAACTTGTGTCTTCCACAGTGCATCAGCTGACACCCCCCCCAGGGTCACCAAGGAGAGTGGCCGGCGCGTGAAGTTCCTTGCCTTCCTTTCCCAATGTCCTCTGTCACCCCCACCCATCTCTCCTTCTTCATTTGCTTTAGTCCCTGGGAACGAGGGTAAAGTGTGGCGGGAGAGGGCAGCCAAGTCTCTGGGTCCAGAAGATAATCTCTCCTTGCCTGGGCTTGGGCAGTAATACTCTAAGGTGACAGGTGGTCATAAGAGCGGGTGGACACCTTGTCACAAAAGCCAAACAGGTGCCAAGGACAGCAGCCATGATCATGTCCAGAGCCTCAGACAACCACAACAGGGCCCTGGAGAGAGGGTGGCGGCGGACAGATTAATTGGGCGTGACAGCAATCCTGTGAGGCATATTAAGCTAGGAGCTGTTAGGGTGGCTGGTGGAGAAGCAGCCAGAGCTGGACCAGCCACTGACCCCCACAGGGACACTTGGCTTTGAGGCCCAAGTCTGCCTGCCTGAAGGAAGGTCTATCAGCTGGGGCCACCAGGTGCTGTCCCTGCCTGGCTGCCAGTCCTGCTGGGTAGTTCAGGGTGGCAGGGCTAGGCCCTTTTCTGTAAGTACATTCTAATGCTTGCTGTGCTGCCTTAGGGGGCATCTTTCCCTTCTCTGGGTCTTATTTCTACTGACTAAACTGTCATCCCTTTCCACCCACTGTCTCTTCTGATTCTCAAAATACAAAAACACAAAAAACCCACCCTTGTAAGGCAGTGATTCCATGTGAGCATTCTAAGTTGCTTCAGTTATATCCAACTCTTTGTGACCCTATGGACTGTAGCCTGCCAGGCTCCTCTGTCCATGGGATTCTCCAGGCAAGAATACTGAAGTGGGTTGCCATGCCCCCCTTTTCCATACAGTCCCTCTTTCAGATTTGGCTCATATATAACACATACCATTCAGGAAAACCCCACCAGATTCTAAGAGCTTATATTTAACAATCCTTTCATGCCTTCCTCTGTGTGTAAGACCAAGGTCACCCCTCCACATATCAGTTTACGAAGCCTGGCCCCACCCATTAGGCTGTGTAGTGCTACCAGCAACCTTCCTATTATGACTGAGGAAACAGAGGCTAGAGAGAGACAGAGTTCTCAGTTCACTTAAATTCTCTAGGCTTCAGTTAGCTCACATCTAGAATGGGGAGGGGATACATGTTAATACCTTTCCTGTAGCTTGATGTTTGGAAATAAACAGCATAATACATTTCTTAGTTCTTAAAAATGTGTAAACAATAATATGGACCCAAATTCCACCTCAGATACTGTTAGGATTTTTTAATGCCAAGGCCAAAGACTCTCCTAACTGGGTTCCCAGTAAAGCAATCCTGGAAATGATTCATGAGAGTCTCTGAAGACGGAACCACGGACAGCGTCCCCAGCTGCTGGGACTGAGCCAAACCCTCTTTTCAGTACCATGGACAGCACTCCGCTAGCCCCCCCCCCCCCCCCCCCCCCCCCCAAGGAGAGGGCAACCACATCGTGCTCACCCTAGATAGCCCAGTGCCAAGGTCAGTGAAAAAACCCCCTCTGCCCATGCTATGGTGGCATTGAAAGCCTCTTTTTTACTCAGCTAGTTACCTGTTTCTCTATTTTTAAGGCCCAGAACAGGCTACTTTCTTTCTTTTCTTTTTTCCTGTCCCTATATGTAGTTATTTGTTGCCATTGGCCTGTTTCCCTGTTTTTCACCCAATGACTGAGGTACCTCAAGAAGGCTTTCTAGGGGTATTTGACTGGAAAACCCATCTCCCTAGGCCAGGAGAGCCTCCCAAGCCTTCTCTTTTTCTCACTCCTGGCCTCATTTCAGACACAAGTTAGTGATGGCCACTGGGCAGAGTGTCATAAGCCAAGAGTGGCAGCAAGGGCCAGGCCCATTGCCACCTCACCTCAAGGGCTGGGCTCGCTGCCCTGTTCAAGATGCTAAATAAAGAGGAAAAGCACTTCTGAGTGGAATAGATGCCTGTCCCCTTCCCCTCCTCCCACATCACTCACCCTTGAGTCCATCTTTATTGGCTCCTTGCCCATTTGATGAGGGCTAGATTCCTGCCCTGCCCACCTCCATGTCTGACTTCATAGGCCACCTACATGGTCTCAGAGAAAGCACCATGAGCTGCCTCAGGCCCTTCTTCAAGGACCTTCAGGGCCTCCGTTCACCAGGGACCCCAGAAAAGCCAGCAATATCCTTCTAAGACAGCAGGAGGGGAAGATGAGTCCACAAAACAATACCAGTGTCCTCCTCTGATAAACAGGAAGAAGTTCATCTCCTCAGAGCTGTGATAAAATGAGGCGGTGTGTCCAACACGAGCCTGGCATACAATAGAGGCTTAGTCAATTTCCATTCCTCCTCCCAAGAAGGAAGATATAATGAAGGTAATAGTGAAAAAGTTGGCTTAAAGCTCAACATTCAGAAAACTAAGATCATGGCATCCGGTCCCATCCCTTCATGGCAAATAGATGGGGAAACAGTGGAAACAGTGGCTGACTTTATTTTTCTGGGCTCCAAAATCACTGCAGATGGTGATTGCAGCCATGAAATTAAAAGACGCTTACTCCTTGGAAGGAAAGTTATGACCAACCTAGACAGCATATTGAAAAGCAGAGACACTACTTTGTCAACAAAGGTCCATCTAGTTTTTTTTCAGTGGTCATGGTTTTTCCAGTGGTCATGTATGGATGTGAGAGTTGGACCGTAAAGAAAGCTGAGCACTGAAGACTTGATGCTTTTGAACTGTGGTGTTGGAGAAGACTTTTGAGAGTCCCTTGGACTGCAAGGAGATCCAACCAGTCCATCCTAAAGGAAATCAGTCCTGAATATTCATTGGAAGGACTGATGCTGAAGCTGAAACTCCAATACTTTAGCCACCTGATGCGAAGAGTTGACTCATTTGAAAAGACCCTGATGCTTGGAAAGATTGAGGGAAGGAGGAGAAAGGGACGATGGAGGATGAGTGGTTGGATGGCATCACTGACTCAATGGACATGGGCTTGGGTGAACTCCAAGAGTTGGTGATGGACAGGGAGGCCTGGCGTGCTGTGGTTCATGGGGTTGCAAAGAGTCGGACATGACTGAGCGACTGAATTGAATTGAACTGAATGAGGATCACTACCAATACTGAGTGCCTACTACACGCCAGGTGCTGGGTCAAGATCTTCAGGGGCAGAGAAGGCAAGGATTATTAGACCAATCTTGTCAATAAGGAAATCAAGGCTCAAAGAGGTCAAGAAATAGGCCAAAGGTCACACAACCGACCAAATGACAGAATCAGATTTTCACCTTCAAATTCCAGGCTGCTTCCCTATCTCCAGGAGCTCTCTGATAACTACAATCATACTTACTTCTCACCTGGGGGACCCAGTATAGCCTACTTGCTACTTGCCCACATACAGTGCTGGAAGCTCCATGCCCTTCCTTGGCAGTTATCAAGCTATTGATCCCAGATGGTGGAGCAAGAGAGGATGGAGGCAGAGCCCATACCCCTTGCCCTCCCAGGAGATTTCGGGGGTCTCAGATGCAGTCCCCTCCCATCTTTCTCCTAATGTGGCAAGCTGGCACTAGCCCACTTGCCTATGTAGTGCTTATACACCCAGCATCCCTGAACTTCCACATACAGCCCCTCACACCTGTCATACGGAGGAGAACTCTGAGGCCCAGCAAGGGGCAGAACTTACTCCAGGACACATGAACAGATGTGATCTCAGGACCCCAGACTCCTCCAGACTTCTGCTCCTGCCCCTAGACCGCAGGGTCAATGGGGGCAAGCGTCCAGCACGCTTGCACACTCCAAGGTACCTAGCATCCACCTCAAGGCCTGGCCTGTAGCAATTTCCTGTGGAAACGCGTGATGTGTCACCCATTTTCTCTATATGACCCAAGGAGCCATGCACACAGAAGGCCCTTAACGAACACTTCTGAAATTCTTTCATTCAGAATGCTTTATTGAGTTCTTAATGTATGCCAAGCACTGCTGTTGGTGGTGGGACCACAGCAGTAAGAAAAAATAGATAGGAGTTCCCTGGTGGTCCAGTGGTTAAGAATCTTTCTGCTAATGCAGGGGACATGAGTTCAACCCCTGGTCCTGGAAGATGCCACAGGCCAAGGAGCAGCTAAGGCCGTGCACTGCAACTACTGAATCTGCGCTCTAGAGCTTGGGAACTGCAACTTCTGAGCCTGCGTGCCGCAACTACTGAAACCCTTGCTCCCTAGAACTCATGCTCCGCGACAAGAGAAGCCACTGCAACGAGAAGCCCGTGCACTGCAGCTAGAGACTAGCCCCGGCTTGCTGCAACTAGAGAAAGCCCATGTGCAGCAGTGAAGACCCAGTGTAGCCAAAGATAATAAATAAAGTTTTTGAATGGGAAAAAAAGTCATAAGTAAATGGACATTCCAGTTTTCCTGTGACACCGATTGGAATAAATCTGCCTGCTTCCTTGCTCATTTTCCCTATTCATTTTGGGTACTAGAAGGGTAGGGACTGCCCCATCACGTCTCCAAGACTATACATGTGCCCAGAATACAATAAATGCTTGCTGAATCAATGAATTCAGTAGTGCAGTATAATAAAGACAGCCACCATATACTGAGAGGGTTCTCTGCTGCTGCTGCTAAGTCGCTTCAGTCGTGTCCGACTCTGTGCGACCCCATAGACGGCAGCCCACCAGGCTTCCCCATCCCTGGGATTCTCCAGGCAAGAACACTGGAGTGGGTTGCCATTTCCTTCTCCAATGCATGAAAGTGAAAAGTGAAAGTGAAGTCGCTCAGTTGTGTCTGACTCTTTGCGACCCCATGGACTGCAGCCTACCAGGCTCCTCCGCCTATGGGATTTTCCAGGCAAGAGTACTGGAGTGGGGTGCCATTGCCTTCTCCGGAGAGGGTTCTCTATTTGGTGCTAAATATTAAACTTATTTAAAACCTTTTTTGATGTGGACCATTTTCAAAGTCACTGTTGAATTTGTTAACAGTATTGCTTCTGTTTTACATTTTGGTTTTTTGGCTAAGGGGCATGGGGGATCTTACCTATACAACCAGGGATTGAACCTGCACCCCCTGCTATGGAAGGCAAGCTGCTAACCAGTGGACTCCCAGGTGCTAACTATTTTATACACATTAATATCTTCCCAACAGCTCCCATGAGGTGGGCGCTTTGAAGTGGATGCTGCTACCTATCTTGCTAGCCATTTTTCCTTTTGCCTAATTGGCAGAAGTGCCCAGTTACCGTTTATTCACTCCACCAGCTTCCCCTGAGGCAAGCATGGCCAGGTGACCACACTGATAAATGAGATGTAGGCAAAAGTCCACTGAGTAGGTCTTCTAGGAAACCTACTGTTTTCCTGATAAAAATGGTAGACTCAGAAAGCATACGATCTTTATTTCCTTTGTTTTGCCTGGAATTCAGATACAACATCTGGAGGTGGAGCAGCCACTTTGCAGCCATGAGAACAAAGGACACATGCCAAGGATGGCAGAGACTTGGGCCCTTGATCACTTGTTTGAAGTGCTATACTGGCCCTGGCTTGCTTCTAGGATCCTTGTTACATGAGAATAATCTCCTGGATGTTTGTATCACTGTTACTTTATTTCTTCTGTTAAATGCAGCCATATTCAATTCCAATTGATTCAGTATTACAATAAGTGAGGCTCAGAGAAGTCAAGAGATTTTCCCAAAGTCACATAGCAGGTAAACAGGTCTGGACTGGCCTCTAGGTCTAGTGTGAGTCAGCGCTTCAGCCTATGCCCACTCCCTCACCTGCATGCTATCAGTCCTGGCCCGATATCTCACGCCCAGCACTTGGCTCTCCTTTGACTGCTCTGGTGTCTGGCTTTAAGTTCCCCGATGTCTCCTCTCTTAACTGACTTCACCTGCCAGCTAAACACAGGTTTGGATCCTCCCTTCAAAACTTGAAGCTGCTGACCGCCTCCAGCAGTGCACACAGCAAGCTGTCAGTCAGTCTTTGCAGGCACATTTCCTGGTTCCCATCTCTTCCCCACCAGAATCCTACGCCTACCACCAGAGTGACCATCCTCAAGAGCAGTTCTGACTGCACCCAGTGTTCAAGGCCCCTAGGATCTGGCTCCTCCCCAACATTTGCTCTTACTGTTCCCTCTGCCCTCTGCCCCCATACCCTGTATTTTCAGGTCAGCTCCAACTTCAGGTCACAGTGAGGCCCTCTCTGCCCACCTGCCTCAAGTAGGTACTCCCCACCACCAGCCAGCACACCCTTCTCTCTCAGCCGCTTGGTCAGTTTCAGCACACATAATCTTGTTAATTCGCTGTTTGCCATCTACACCCTCCCCCCTGGCCCCACCAGAACCAGAGCTTCTTGAGGGCAGGAAGCAGGCCCATCTTTTCCAACCATCTACCCATGCCTGGCACGAGGCCCAGTACTTGAGCTCAATCAGGAGGTGCTGAATGAAGCTCAGGCTAGCTTCCTACACCTTCCCGCCTCCCGCATTCTACTCCAGCCGAACAGCACTACTCAGGCTCCCTGAACCTTCCTATTGCTGCTGAGGCCCAGAGCCTCCCCTCCGACTCCTCCTCCAGCCAGGCCTTCCTCTCCCTCCGTCCATCAAAGCCAAGCTGTTATGTGTCTCATGCCCTCAGGATATTGCTTATAACTCAGCCCCAACAGAATTCAAACAGATGGGCATCCCAGACTCCAGGGTGTGAATGAAACTTTGGGACAGAGAGTGTGTGTGTGTGTGTGTGTGTGTGTGTGTGTGTGCATGCACGTGCACGTGCTGGAGTGTCTGGCCACCAACACTCTACCCTGGATGTGGCAGCTTCTCTATGTTCCTTTTCTTGCATGTCTATCTCTGGTCGCCTCTGTCTGAGCTCATTTTGAGATGCTCCAATATTCCCTAGGTAGCTACAGCTGTAAGAAAGAAGAAGAGAAAAACACCAGTGTTAACTAAACCCCTACTATGTGTCAGGCATCGTTCTAGATCAAATAATAATGATACGACGATGATGATGACAGCTGCTAGTATTTGTAGAGCATTTTAGCATGAGCCTGACACCATCCTAAGGGCTTCTCCTCAGATAGATGCTATTATTCTCATTTTACAGATGAAGAAAAAGAGGTTCAGAGAGGTGAAGCCACATCTGCCCAAGGTCACAGACATACAAGAAGTCTTGAGTTCAGGTCTCTCTAATCTGAAACGGGCTTCTCTGTGAGGTTAAGTTGGGCGATGCCCAGGGGTCTTGACGTACAGGGAGGAGGCTTCCTCTTGAAAACTCTCGCTGCCTCTGAACACAAAGTTGGAAGCCACCCTTCCTGACCAGGGGCTCTCCTGGGGGGACGGCCCAGCTGGTAAGACTTACCCTAATCTGCAAGGCTGTAGCACAGGGCTCTGGCCCCCAAGGAGCAGGCTGGAGGAGTCGTGGGGTAGACGGAAGTTGGTGAGCCTGGGCTCTGCTTCCTCGGAAAGGCTAAAGATTTTCCCAACAGCCAGGGCCAAATTTATCTGCCAATCCCCCGAAGAGCTGATTCCAGCGTCTGTCTGGAAATGTCAACCCGTGTGGTTGGAGGAACGCGAGCAGAGTTTTCCTCTAAATAGCAGGAAGCATATGGGAGGCGGATGGCGCCCGCCACCCCAACCTGCCAACTCTCACTCAAGCAGGAGCTAAAAGGGGCCCAACAAGGGTCTGGAATTCCTACCAACCCTGAGGGGATGGGGGGAGGGGAGGAGCTGGGGACAGAGACAGTGGCAATGAGAAGGTCAGAAAGTTGATCCTGAAAGGTGGTCAGACCACACACTGCAAGTGGAGGTCATCAGATGGAAGTGACACACCCAGGAATTTAGCGTAACATCAACAATGGTGAAAACCACTCACAGAGCACTTGCTCTATGCCAAATCTGGGTTAAGCACTTTATTTGGATGATTTCACTTAAACTTTGCAATCAACTCTAAGACAGGGCTGCGATTTCCCTCCATATTACAGATCAGCAAACTGAGGCTCAGAGAAGAAAAAAACATGAACTCAAAGACTCTCTGAGCTAGAAAGGACCTTCCAGATTCTCAGCAGAATTACAAATACTCTACAGACGTTTTGGTCAAGTTGTGATGCAGCTGATGCTTGAATACTCCCATTGACAGGGAGCTCACTATCATCTGAGTTAGCCCATCTACAGAGAATTCTTTGTATCCAAAGTATTTCCTACCCTTAGCTGAAATCTCCTTCCCTGGAGCTTTTTCCCTGGGTCTGACAGCCAGACCTTGCCCCTGCCTTCCCTAACAGAGACAGAAAGGCAGGGAGCAAGGCCCCCTCAAGGTCTCTGGATTCCCTTCTGCGGGTGACACACCAGAGCTCCCTTGACCATCTCTGCACCCCTGACCATGATAACCAGGGCAGCCGCCAGTCAGCAGCACTTAATGTGTACTGGGTACTGTGCAAAGCCCACCCACTCCCAAATCCTCCTCTGACCCTCCCCCCAGTTCCTGGGGAGGGACTATCCTCAGCCCATTTTACAGAGAAGCAAAATGATGCTATGCTTCATGGGAGGAAGAGACTTGTCTCCGACATTCAGCGGGGACATGGGACCCCGGAGATCTCACTGGGTTGCTCCTCTAAGTCTCACAAAAGTGGAAGAGGTTCCTACTGGCCCCACCTGGGGACCATCTCACTGACACTGAGCCAGTCTTTGCCAGGATTCTCCTCCACACGGGTCCACAGTGCCCCCAAGTCCCACAGCCCCCTCCTCCCAGGATTGAAATGAATTCCCCCTCCCATTCTGCAGCACCTGCTAAGTCCCCAAGTCCTGTTCAGTCTCCCTGCTAACTGCCCTTCTGAGCCATTGCCATGGTCCTGCCCTGCCTCCCTGTCACCAGCCATATGTGCAAGTTTTTCTAACACTCAAACTGCCCTGCCCTTGGCTCCCTTCTACTCCAAGGATCAAATGCAACCCCCTGGCCCAACAGCTGAAGCCTTCCTTCCAGGGACGACATCTCCAACCTTCACACCCGGGTGGCCTTAGAGCTTAGCAGGAAGGAGGCAAGGTCTTTGCAGACCTCGCTGCTTCTTTTACTTGGTTCAACCTGCTCAGCTGTTTCTCCTGAAGAACCCCTATGCATCCTTCAAGACTCTGCTCAGAGGGACAGAATCAGTGCTCTCGCCCCAGACACCTCTGAGTAATTGGCACCTCCCTCTGATCTGCCATGTGTCACCTGCCATCCGTGAAGGAGGCATCGCTGTCCCCAGCAGAACTGTGAATTCCCCCTGGGCAGGGGCTGCCCTAAGGCACTGGTGTAGCCTGGTGTCTAGTAAAGCGCCTGGCACAAGGCAGGTGCTAGCAAATGTCTGAGTGTGAGAAGAAATGATTAAATGGGGACCATGGGGGGCAATGAAGTATTAGAGATGACCCATAAAATATGGTTCACGCATGTCGAAGCTCTGATGTATCAGAAGCAGTAAATGCTGCTGCCACAATAATCAGACACACAAAAAGTGTGATTAATGAAGACTTTGCTGGCTGCCTCTGAATTTAGAAGGGTATCAGGATGATCTGGGATGGTAGGAACTTCCAAAAAAAAAAAAAAGCTGTTCAAGTAGATGAAGTAACTGGGGCTCAATGAAGGATGGAAGGAAGGCCATGGAGGAGGCAGGGGTGAAAGAGACTGGGTCCACGTCCCAGACTTGCCTCTGACTTGCTCTGTATTGTTGTACGGGTGGCTTGGCCTCTCTCAGCCTCGGTTTCTTGTATGTAAAATGCAAAGAGGGGTTTGGAGAACTGCTGAGGCAGATGTTTGTCCTAAACACCCCTCTGCGATTGGACTGATGTGACACTGTCTGCCTGCCCCTCTCCATTCAAGCTGCCAGCAATGTGCAGACTGCTCAGGGGTCCTTGGCTTTAGAACCCTCTGGCCTGAAAATGCTATGGTTTTTCCAATAGTCATGTATGGATGTGAGAGGTGGACCATAAAGAAAGCTGAGCACCGAAGAAATAAACTATGATGTTGAAGAAGACTCTTGAGAGTCCCTTGGACTGCAAGGAGATTAAACCAGTCAATCCTAAAGGAAATTAGTCCTGAATATTCATTGGAAGGACTAATGCTGAAGCTGAAGCTCCAATACTTTGGTCACCTGATGTGAAGAACTGACTCCTTGGAAAAGACCGTGATGCTGGAAAAGAATGAAGGCAGGAGGAGAAGGGGATGACAGAGGATGAGATGGTTGGATGACAACACTAACTCGATGAACATGAGTTTGAGCAAGCTCTGGGAGTTGGTGATGGACAGGGAAGCCTGGCATGCTGTAGTCCATGGGGTCGCAAAGAGTCGGACACAACTGAGTGACTGAACTAACTAGAGTCTGAAAATATAGGTCCCTGGCAGCCCTCCCAGCAGGTCATGCAGGAGACAGACCTCAGGGCAGGTGGATGGGCAGTGTTCTGGGTATGCCTCAGGCAATGGCAGAACTGTGGACTTGATCCTGTGTAGGAGATGTTTAACTGGAGGTAGCGGGAACAGGGGCTTCCCTGGTGGCTCAGATGGTAAAGAATCCTCCTGCTAAGTCAGGAGACCCGGATTCGATCCCTGGGTCAAGAAGACCCCCTGGAGAAGGGCATAACTACCCACTTCAGTATTCTTGTTTGGAGAATTCCATGGACCGGGGACCCTGGTGGGCTACAGTCCATAGGGTCGCAGAGTCAGACACGACTGAAGCAACTTAGCACATATGCATGGGTCTACTTCAGGACCAGCCTTTGAGGAAGCTATGCTTCCCCATTCTCCACTGATAAAGTTCTAGTATCAGTTCCCTCTCCAGCTGGGGGATGGTGGTGCATAGGCCCAGGATGCCAGTCAGAGGACCTGCCTGAGGAATGGGAACAGCCACACACGAGACTGATGAACACTAAGACTCTGTTCTGGGACTTGTGTCTGAGCTATCTCGGAAGAAGTCTTGCATGCTCCTCTGGGCAGGCATCTTATTACCCGCCCAAGCAAGACCTATGAGAACATAAGAACAACTCAGAGGGAGCAGACTTGAGACACGGTGACTACAAATCAGGTCCCGTAGTTAAGTCTCCGTGCTTCCACTACAGGGGGCACAGGTTCGCTTTCTGGTCAGGGAACTAAGATCCCTCAAGTTGCATGGCATGGCCAAAAAAATAAAATAAAGTTTAAAATAAACAAACCAGCAGTTAAAAAAAAAAATGGGTCCTAGTGACAAGGTTTGAACCCCTGAGACCAGCTGAGCCTGAAGTTGAACTTGCCTCTGGACTTCACATTCACAAATCAATAAATTCCATTTTTCCTTAAACCCAGTTTGGGCTGGGTTTTCTATCACTTGTACCTACAGAGTACTTGAGTGATACAAGCAAAAATAAAAATAGAATTTGTCTCTATTTCACCATTCAGAGGAAACCACTATCAACAGTGAAATGGTTGTCCTTCTGGGCAGGAGCATGCATGTATTGATATTTCTTAACAAAAATGAGATCATACAACATACACCATTTTATAATCTCCTATTTTTCCTTCAACAATGTACCATGGACATGTTTCCATGTCAACAAGCATAGATCTGTGGCATTGTCTTCACTGCCACTGAGAACACTATTGTCTGGCTGGACCGTAATTTATTTAACTATCTCTTGCTGATAGATGATTGGGTGGTTTCTAATTTATCACTGTCTTCAGGAAAGGTGCAGTGATCTTACTTGCAAAATGCATATGCTTGCTCTTGCTGGATTATTTATGACTAAGATTCCGTGATTTCGAGAGTTTGACTTCACCAGTGTAAGTTTCTCTGCTTGAGATTTCAGATTCTCTGAGTGTCTGGAAGGTAGCATCTGTCTTCCCAGGCAGGATAAATGGTTATCACAAAAGCAAATCCAGGGCATCTCCATTAAGAGTGTCTCTGGCGAGAGACTTCCCTGCTGGCACAGGGAATCCATTAGCCAAATGCAGGGGACTTGGGTTTGATCCCTGGTCTGGGAAGATTCCACATGCCTTGGAGCAACTAAGCCCGTGAGCCACAACTACCGAAGCCCTCCCTAGAGCCGGCGCTCCGCAACGAAAGAAGCCTGAGCACCGCAACTAGAGCGCCCGCACAGCAGTGAAGACCCTGAGCAGCCAAAAATAAAGAAGTAAAATTATATTCGAAAGAGATGTGAATGTGAAAACAAACTTAAAAAAAAAAAAAAAAAAAGAGTGTCTCCGGCGAGAGTGCTTATTGGCAGACCCGAGTGAGTCGGTGACGATGTAGTTGGGGTGCGGGGATCCAGGGTGGTGCTGGCATGCGGTCCAGCCAGCCATGCGCACCCCGTTGAGCTGTGTGCCTCCCTGCACCTCATCCCCCACCTGGGTCTGTCTCTCAGTAACTGAGGGGAAGGGGACCTGCTGGCACCGAGGGTCCCGGTAGGATGTGATGAGCAGATGAGCACACAGGAGGTAGCTATCACCTCTGGAGGTCACAGTGGGAAAAGCAGCGGCCACCAGTGAGCCAGCAACGGGATTGTTCCAGACTTCTATGTCTTATAGTTCGCTGAAGCCCCACAACCCGCCTCTGATGCCATTATGCAGGCGCCCTACCCCATTCATCTTTATAATGTCACCATTCATTTCCTTCAGTGCAATGATGGAGTCTCTGCTTATTCAGTTAATTTGTTTGGGTGTCTGTATAATATCTGTCCCTCCCCAAGGCTGAGCGCTCTGCATGGGGCACAGACTAGCAGGGACTAGTCCTCAATAAGGCCTTCCCAGGCAGTGCTAGTGGGAAAGGACCTGCCTGCCAATTCAGAAGACACAGGAGATGCGAGATCAACCCCTGGGTCAGGAAGATCGCTTGGAAGAGACCACGGCGGTTCCCTCCAGTGTTCTTGCCTGGAGAATCCCATGGACAGAGGAACCTGGTGGGCTGAGGTCCACAGGGTGGCAAAGAGTCGGACACGACTGAAACGACTTAGCACAACTCAGCACTGCTGCTGCTGCTGCTAAGTCGCTTCAGTCGTGGCCGACTCTGCGCGACCCCACAGATGGCAGCCCACCAGGCTCCCCTGTCCCTGGGATTCTCCAGGCAAGAACACTGGAGTGGGTTGCCATGTCCTTCTCCAATGCATGAAAGCACAGCACTCAATAAATGTCCCGGGAATAAAGAAATCTCGCTGGGGCTGGCGCCCTGTCTGTAGAGCAGGCGTCTCTGCTTCTGGGCTTGGAGACACCCTCTGCCATGCCACCCTCTGGACCACATCCCCAGCGCCAGTTTGGGGACCCATAGATCTGCCTTAGAACTTGACTCTGTTCATGGGTTGCTTGGAGCTTCTGTGTCAGGTGCCTGCCCTGCTGGGACCCCCTGCCCTGAGTGGCGCTTACTGTACCCACAGGACAGTGGGCCCTGGAGATGGCCAAGCTGATGGAGCAGCTCCACCCCTCCCTGGTGGTGTGGACTTGGGCCAGTCATCTCCTCTCTGGAAGCCTCAGTCCCCTCATCTGTAAAATGGGGTGAATTCCACTAATCTCTCGGGGTTGTTCTAAAGATGAAAGAAGACAATGGATGTGCCTAGCACACAGTGGATCCTCAGGAAATTCCGGTTCTGCACTATGTGCAGTTAGCTCAGAGGTGGAGTCTGATCCTGTCTCACCTGGATGACCTGTTTTTACCTTCAGTGATTCCCAGGTGAGCCCTAACCTCCTCCCTTAGTCTGTTCCTAGGGAGACCCATTCTTACCTGTCAACACTAATCATTCTTTTTTTTTTTAAATTTGTTTTGTTTTGGGCTGCACTGGGTCTTAGTGGTGGCACGTGGGATCTTTTGTCACAGCGCACAGGCTCTGCAGCTCATGGGCTCAGCAATTGAGGTGTGGGGCTTAGTCACCCTAAGGGCATGTAGGATCTTAGTTCTCTGGCCAGGGATTGAACCTGTGTCCCCTCCATTGCAAGGTGGATTCTTAACCATTGGACCACCAGAGAAATCTCTGTCAACACTTATTAACTGGTGAAGTGCTCTGCTTTGATCCTTCGTCAGACTCAGATACCTCCCATGTTGCCTACAACACAGACTCCCATCTGGTATCCTAAGCCTTAAGAACATAATGGTGTCAATGCATGCCTGAGGGACAAATGTAGGAAGCCCTGCCCTTTGGGGGGAACTTCCTAGCCCCCGATTTCAAATACAGGACAGTGATATGGGGCTGAGTCCGTCTGTCCTGTGTCTCATCCCATCTCTCCCAGCTGAGTGCCCTTTGATTATATAATAAATAACACTATATTTCTCAAAGCCTCACTTTCCTCCTCTATAAGATGGGTAGAATCATAGAATCTGTGAGAATTTCATGAAATAAGGTAAATGCTTTGCAAAGAGCCAGGCTTTAGTAAGTGCTCAAGAAGTATTAACCATTATTGTTGTAATTGCTTTTTACCCGTTATATTGTGAAATCTAAGTCACAGAGAAAAGCACGTAAAACAGAAATGTTTACTGTAATGCTGCTGCTGCTGCTAAGTCGCTTCAGTCGTGGCCGACTCTGTGCGACCCCACAGATGGCAGCCCACCAGGCTCCCCCGTCCCTGGGATTCTCCAGGCAAGAATACTGGAGTGGGTTGCCATTTCCTTCTCTAATGCATGAAAGTGAAAAGTCAAAATGAAGTCACTCAGTCATGCCCGACTCTTAGTGACCCCATGGGCTGCAGCCTACCAGGCTCCTCTGTCCATGGGATTCTCCAGGCAAGGGTACTGGAGTGGGGGGCCATTGCCTTCTCCGGTTTACTGTAATAAATGATCACAAAACCACCTGCATCAATGACTAGAACACTGCTTGCCCCTAAGAAACCCCTCCTGCCCACTCTTAATTCTCATATCCTCTTTTCTTCATAAATCTAATCCCTTTCTAGATTTTTATGATCCTGTTACCATTATTAATAATAATAAGCAAATGAAAAAAGAATGCATGGCTACCCCATCCACACCCAGCCAGGCTCCTGGACCCCTGGCCGCCTCCGCCCTGGGCACAGAGACTCCCCATCCATTTCCCAACTCTAGCTTTGGCTGTTCTTTAAATAACCAGCTTGTTAGCAAAATAGCAGCAGTAACACCTCCCTCGCTGCCACCCAGGCCTCCATCTTTCAGCGCAGTGCTGACGGCTGTGCTCCCAGCTTGTGCCAAGGAATCCCGTTCTTCGTCACTGGGCCACACATGCCAGGGGCTGCCAGCTACGCTGTGTTCTTGGCGGCCAAGATCCTGCCCCCCTGGCTGGGCCAGGCCGGTGGGGGAGGGGGCAAGTCGGCACAGAGCGGCAGTAACTCGAGGGAAGGACTAGAAGGCTGCCAGATGAGTCCTCTCCCCCAGGTCCATGCCCCAGTCTCCCCATCAAACTCCCACAGGGTCACCAGGAGCTTAACTAAGATGATGAAGACAGCGAAGCATTAGCACGCCACCACCACGTGTGTGCTCAGTCACTCAGTCATGTCCGACTCTTCGTGATCCCCACGGACTGTAGCTCACCAGGCTCCTCCATCCATGGAATTCTCCAGGCAGTGCTGGAGTGGGCTGCCATTTCCTCCTCCAGGGGATCTTCCTGACCCAGGGATCAAACCTGCATCTCTTGTGTCTCCTTGCATTGGCAGGCAGATTCTTTACCGCTGAGCCACCCGGGAAGCCCCGCACAACGCCCGGCACATAATAACTGCTCATGAAACGCCCTGCTGTCATCCAGACTGCACCTGTCACATACTTAGTCCGTGGGGAAGGCATGCAGGACCCTGGGCACCACCAGGAGTATCTGCAAAGGATTAAATCCCACAGACACAGATCTCAGACCAGGTGGCCTTAGGACGTTTTTCCCTGCGACAGCTTCTCAACCAAATGCAAAAGCTGTCTATGGTCACTACAACAGCCTGGCCAGATCGGCGGAGCTGGGCTGGGGGTGAGCAAATTAATAGGGTCCTTTACATGGTCATTAGTACTAAGCGGGCATCACACAAGTGTGTGGCTCTTGTTCCTGAAGAAGCACTTCTACAAACGTTATCTACAGTGAACTTCCCAGCTTTTCATTAGCCTATGATATTTGCCTATTATCCATATTTATGAGTCTTTCCCCTTCTCATAACCATTCCATTAAGGAGGTTGATCAATTGTTGGCAGATGAGAGAATGGGGACCAGAGGGGCTGGCTGCCTTGCTGAAGGTCTGAGTGGACCGCCAGCTCTCTGGAGTCAGCAGGGACCAGTGGCTGCCCAAACGTCAGTGGGCTCTTGGGTCCCGCTGGGGTCTGGGTGGAGGGAGGTAAGAGGGTCTTGTCTTCCCTCCTCTCTGTCTCTCCTTCCTCCCATGAAGACGTGAAGATTTACTGTCTACCCACTCGGTGCCAGGCCCAGCTGCTGACTGTCCGGTGGGGAAGGAAGCGATTGTTCCCATCCCTTGATTTGCTGAGACCAGACAAGGAAATCGATCGTGAACCAACGACCCCATGTCATGGTGAGTGGTAGCAGGTTTCTCTGGGCGAGCCCCGTGAGCACCTTTGAGCCTCGATTTCCTCATCTGTGAATTCGTCACATCTACAGAGCCTGGGGACATGGCAGGAGAGTGAGATTCAGGAAGGGGGTGCCTGGAGCTGCGGCTGGCAACAAGTGGGGTAACCCTGTCGGGGTCCCTGTTGCAGGAAGGGTGATGGGACCAGGTGTGGGTGCACAGAGGCATCCTCAGATGGATGTCAGAGATGCTACAGGGCTGGGCACCTTGTCCATGTTGGGGTCAGGCACCATGGGCACTGCAAGGGTGCCAATGGAACAGGCTAGAGGGGCAGGAATGACGTGGCTCCCCAAGATTCTGGAACTCTGAGGACCTCATCTCAGCCCCCCATCCCACCAGGGGCCCCAGAGGTTCCATGGCTTCCAGCCCATCTGGCTATTCCCCTTCCCTTCCTGAGCCCCTGTCACCAATCCCACAGCCCTTCGGGTTTGGAAAGAGCTGGAGATGTATAGCACTGGGCTTTCTCTGCCTCCTCGGGCAAGTGGTTTCTCCACTCTAAGGCCATTTCCTTTGTAAAAAATGGGCAAAATCACTGCCTCCAACTTGTGGGTTGTTGGGAGGACTGGATGAGGCAGGGGGTCACACTATAAATTGAGCACAGACATACAGAAGCTCTCACTGAGGTCCCTTCACCAGCAGATGGGCCCTGCTAGGTGGGAAGACTGGGCATTTCCCAACTGTGCCGAGCGTGGGTGGGTGGGTGAGCAGCCCTGACTCCAAGTGCCCAGGCTGTAACTGTGGTTACTTACCCACCCGGGAGCTACGTGCAGAGGGAAATTGGGAACCAGTCGGAAAGCAGCTGGCGGCGTCACCTCAGGAGCAGGCGCTGGACCGAGGGCTAGCACACACATCCTCTGGGCACACGATCAGAGGTGCTGGCGGAAAACAGCGTGGGATGGGGCCCTCCAGCACCTCGAGTGACCAGGTTCTGGCCACCAGGCACCTGGCAGAGGGGGAGGCACGGGTGCCTACAGAAATGAAAGGGAAAGTGTTAGTCGCTCAGTCATGTTCAACTCTTTGCAACCCCATGGACTGTAGCCCACCAGGCTCCTCTGTACATAGGATTTCCCAGGCAAGAATACTGGAGTGTGTAGCCATGTCCTTCTCCAGGGGATCTTCCTGACCCAGGGATGGAACCCTGGTCTCCTGCATTGCAGGAGGATTCTTTACCATCTGAGTCACCAGGGACACCTCCTTGCAGGAATGAAGGGGGACGTCAATGAGGAGGTGGCCAGGGGTAAGCCCGGGACCCTGAGACCCCTGGGTGGACCCCGGGGATGCCGGGGAGGAACTCTCCATGCAGCCATCATGATAGAAATGCAAGTGTCTGTACAACACTATCCCTGCTCACATGGGTCCCCACATTGTTTATCAGAGGCAGATTTGCATGTCATGCATATTTATGATGCTTTCCCCACCACCCACAGAAATCCCACAGCAGCTGGGAAGTTGGGGTTCCAGAGGCTCCGATCCTCCCCCTCTTGCTTGTCCCTCTTTTTCCCTGGATGGGGGTGGTCAGGAAAGGGGCCAGAGTCACACAGTACTGAGTTCAAATCCCAGATGAGCCCTCGCTCGCTGGGTGACAGTGGGCAGGCAGCTACCCCTTTCTGAGCCTCAGTGTCCCTGCCTGTCAAAGGGAAATAAAAGTGCTTCCTCTGAGGGCTTCAGTGAGGATTAGGACGATAACGCAGGTAGAATACCCGGCATCGAGTCTGGTGGCTTGGTCCCTGTCCCCTGCACTTGGAGCAGGAGGCATTGCCTCACCATCCCCACCACCTCCCACATCACACGTCTCATCTCGTCTCACACAAGAGGCCCAGGGAAGCCAGGTGTCCCTTTCCACCCGCCTCTGCTGAACAGGTGCCGTGGTCCCGCTTGGATCTTTAAGTCAGCAGGAACCAGGCTCTCCTGGAGGAGAAAAGGCTGCCCCCACCCACAGCGTTCCACACCCATGCTCCCAGGAGCCTCTGGGTTGCTCTGGAGGTTTCAGTGGAAGCCCCAGCCCTAGTCCTCTCAGTCTACAGGTGGAGCCGTGGAGACACTGAGCTGATGTGAGAACACAGAATCCAAGGGGTGGGGCTGGGATCCTAACTCAGACCTCCCCTCAGACCCAGGAAGAGGGGTCCAGGGGCCAGTTCACAGCAAGAATATGGAGAAAGGGGCAGTGGACGGTGGAGGAGGCTTGTCTTTTTCTCCTGGTGTAAAAAGGACCCCAGAAAGCCCTCACGCTCTCTAAACTCCCTATGTCGGCACCTCTTTTGACCTCATTTTCCCCTCACAGCCCTACAGTGTAATCTGCATTTTTCAAAGGGAGGGACTGGGGCTCAGAGAGCTTCAGGAATTACCCTCCACTGAGGACGTGTCAGAGTATCTAATTTCAAGACCTGGCGCTTAACCCCACCCAACGTGGCTCTGCCTCCCCAAGTGGGGAAATCACCACCCCAGGAAAACAGGCGTAACCATCTGGATGAGAAGTGTTTAAATAGCAGAAAAGGAAAATACTGAACTCCAAAACATTCTGAATTAGCAGACACAAATTCTTAAAAGATTTCAAGATGAACCATGAGGCGTGAAAATTGCCAGTACATGAAAATCCAGGGCTGGGGAGGATGTGTGCCTGATCATGCTGTCACTCTGAGCCAAAGTCAGCTGCAACCCAGAGTGGAAGGAAAAGAGGGGAAGGCCGAGGGAGGGGCAGGGGGTCCCACGGCTGGCCCTGGAGTCGCCCCTCAGCTTCCCTTCTGAGGGGCGGGGGCAAGGCTCCTCCAGATTCCCCGCTTTACGACAGGTGGGAGAAGCACGCGAGACAGCCTCTGAGGTTCTCGCCCGTTCTGACGATGATTAAGATTCCGGTTCTTCCAACAGGGATGAACCCCCAGAACATTATGCTAAGTGAAGAAGCCAGTCACAAAGGACCACATGGTACATGATTTCACTTATATAAAATGTCCAGAACAGGCAACTCTGTGTGCACAGGAAGGAGGAGTGGTTGCCAGTGGTGGGGGGCGGGGACTGGGAGAGGGTGACAGTTAAGGGGCTCCTGGTTTCTTTTCAGGATAATGAAAAGGCTCCAGAGTGGAATGTGGTGATGGATGCGCAGCTCTGTGAATATGCTAAAAGCCACTGAATTGGACACTTTACATGAGTGAATTGTATAGTATTGTATAGAATTCTATATAGTCTATAGAATTCTTTATTGAATTCTCTCAATAAAGCTGCTAGAACAAACCAAACTAAAAGAAAGGTTCTGTGACTTCCCAATGGACAGCTGTCCTCTGGGAGGCAGGGGTTCCCTTGGGGGTTTTTCCACTATGGCCTGGGAAATCAGGGAGCATTTTTCTAAGAATTCCTCCATCCCAAAGGCCTTTGCATTTGACATTCACCTCCGCCAGGAAGCCCTCTCTGACCTCCCAGCCAGGCCAAGTCCCCAGTTCCTAGGACTCCCTCAGTTTCTTGCCACTTATCATGCTGATGTGAGGAAGTCATAACTATGGTCATTGGTTGACACTGCTTCCTCCATCAGACTGGGAGCTCCTTGAGGGCAGGACCATCATCACTGGCCATCACTGTCAACGCTTAGCACAGAGCCTGGCACACAGAAGGTGCTCCAGAAATGTTTCCTGATTGGACAAATGGATCAAAATTTCAATGCACACTTGGTTTCTGGTCCTGGCTTCACCTCATTCCGGCTGAGTGATCCTGAGCAAACCTCCGAGCAACCTCCGAGAGTTTCAACATCCACCACAGAGAGCAGCCAGGTCATTAACAGGGCTAATGGACATGAAAGGTACTTCATAAAGCAGCTTCAGCACAGCCGCCCCATCACAATCAGTTGAACCCCCTCCCTCCAGCCACTCGGGCTCAGCCCCTGGAGTCAGCCTCAATGCCTGTCCTTCCCTCACGCTCCCACATCGAAGCCCTCAGCCGCTCCTGCTGAAGCCACCTGCACGACGGAGCAAGAGGCAGGGGCGCTACCTGCGTTCCAGTGCTGTGGGCTCAGCCACCGTCACTTCCTACCCGGATCAGTCACATCCTCTCGTCTCTTGCTTCTGCTCTGGCTCCTGACACAAAAGCCAGAGGAATCAGGCTGGGAACCCAAGCCAGAGCCTGCCCCTCCTCTGCCCTAGACCCTCCATGGCCTCACTTAATCTCCAGCAAAAGCTGACAGCCCTGCAGATGCCACGGGTGCCCCCCCACCCACGTCTGAATCTCCCCTTTACGCTCGGCCCGCTCCCTCTGCCCCAGCTACTCTGACCTCTGCGGCACGCTTCAGCCTCAGGCCCTTTGCACTTGCTCTTCTCTGCCTGGAAAGTCTGTCACCTAGATGTCCATGAGCCTGTCCCCTCACTTCCTTTAGCCCTTCGCTGAGACCTGACCTTGTCAATGAGAGGCAGTTCAGCACAACTGTTAAGACTCTTTTTGTTTGTTTGTTTTTGGCCATGCTATGTGACTTGTGGGATCTTAGTTCCCTCACCAGGGATTGAACCTGTGTCCCCTGCAATGGAAGCATGGAGTCCTAACCCCTGGACATTCAGGGAATTCCCTCAATAGTTAAGACTCTTAACAGAAGAGCATGGACTTAGAGTAAAAATCCAGGTTCTGCCAGTTATACAGTTGAGTGACTGTAGGCAAGTTTCTTAACATCTCTGTGACTCAGTTGCTTATTCCTAAAATGAGAATAATTACAGCACCTTCCTCATAAAGTTGTGAGGTTTAAATGAATTCAGTGAGCACAGCGTTGATGGCTACCCAGCCACTCCACCTAACATTCCCAGTCCCTCCATGCCTTATTGTTCTCCTAGGCACGTATCACTTTATAACAGGATATGCAAATAAGTAATTTATCCCAATTACACCCTGCTCCTCCCACTAAAATGTCGGCCCCGTGAGGCTGAGAGTTAGGTCTACGCAGCTTATTGCCAGGTCCCCAGTGCCTGCCACATCACCTGTGCTCGGAGGTGCTCAGGGAAGACATCGCTCAACAAATGTTTTTGGTGCCAAATAAATATTTATTAGCTAATTGTCATGAGCTCTGGGTTCCCCCTCCTTCCCTATCACAGACATTTACTTCTCTCTCCAGCCCAGGATGTCTCATGGAGTGCCAGGTCTGCAGAACCAAATTCCCACTGGCAGCTCTGCCCGTTGCCCTGTGGACACCTCACACGTCACATGTCAGGGTCTCTTCTGCAGAGACCCTGCCCTCTGATAGCATCATCTAACCAGGTACCTGGAACCAGCTCACCCCCTTTGATAAGCAAGACGCCAGGGGGTTCCTGTACACCCTCCTCCTCTTGCACTGTCTGTCACATTCCCTTCCCTTTATGCCCAGTGAAAGTGAAAGTCGCTCAGTCATGTCCTACTCTTTGTGACCCCATGGACTGTATAGTCCATGGAATTCTCCAGGCCAGAACACTGGAGTGGGTAACCTTTCCCTTCTCCAGGGGATCTTCCCAACCCAGGGATCAAACCCGGGTCTCCCACAGTGTGGGCGGAATCTTCACCAGCTGAGCCACCAGGGAAGTCCCTTTATGCCCAGAGTCACCCCCTGTCTGGGTCACCGTGATCCTTCCTTCAGACCATGGCACTAGTCCCCTCCGTGAGTGCCCTGCTTGCTGTCTCCCTCGGTCCGTCACCTTATATCAGTTGGGACAATCTTTTCAAAACACTAGAGGAACAAATGAAAACTTCCCTCTGTGAGCCTAGAAAGTCAAAATCCTTGTTGACTCAAAAAAAAAAAAAAAAAACAAACCAAGCAGGGGCTCCGGGTTTCCTTGTGGCTCAGCTGTGAAAGAATCTGCCTGCAGTGCGGGAGACCTGGGTTCAATCCCTGGGTTGGGAAGATCCCCTGGAGAAGGAAAAGGCTACCCACTCCAGTATTCTGGTGTGGAGAATTCCAAGGACTGTATAATCCACGGGGTCGCAAAGAGTCGGACACGACTGAGTGACTTTCACTTCACGAGCAAGGGCTTTTCAAAAGAATCCAACTCAGGGCTCTTCAAATAATGGATAACCTCCCCAATCTTGCCACCCCAGGCCTAGCTAAAATAGTATTTGTCGTACAAAAATTTAATTTACACAGAACCTTTTAGCTCCATAAATATTTGTGAAATTGAAATGAAAAGACAGTTTTTAAAAATAGCACTTATAGAGTTTCCCCATGCAACTGGGGGCTTCTCACACTCCCACATCTCATTTACTCCTCTCAGCAAACCAGGTTGGTGGTGTTGATTCCGGTTTCCAGATGAGGTGACTGAGGCCCAGAGAGGGGAGGCAACTTGTCCCAAGTAGCACAGCACCCAGATTACCCCAGAGTCCTTCCAGACCCTGGAGCCTGTGACCCCAGTGTGCTATCTGGGCAGAGAAAGGGTGTTGAGCCTCCTATTTACAGCTGACTGGCTGCCACGGGCATAACCTATTTTCGCTTCCTGCCTTGGACTATGCAGTTTCCCTGCTCAGAGTAACCCTCATCAGACTGGTCAAAACCTCATCACCCTTCATGGACCATTTCCAGCGTGGAGTCTCCTGCCTGCACCACCTTGGCACTGGGTCCCAACAGCACGCCGCCTACAATGGTTGATGGAGGTTTGCAATATGGCAGGGCCCTCCCGTCTCTTTCAGCGTCCCTCCTGGCTGCTCCTCTCCCTCAGGGGCCATGGTTCCTCCACCTCCCCTGTTGGCTTGTCCTCCAGCCCTCAGTCCTGAATCCATATGATCTCTCGAGTCTCGGCGAGGCCCACCCTTGCCCCTGAACTTGACCAAGGCTCATCTCCCCAGCTGCCTCCCAGGCCTTTCTTTCATGGGCCCTTCAGGCTCCCACACGTGAAACCTCTCTCCAGCTCAGCCTGGAGCAACCGTGGCAGCTTCTACCCTAAACCTGCTCCTCCCTGAAAACACCATGATCCTCCCAAGTCTCCAAAAGCTAGAAACCTGGCCATTGTTCTGGACCCTTCCCTGCCCCTCAGCTCTCTGTGCAAGCTCTGCTGATTGTGTCCTGAAATGTCTTCAAATCACTGATGCTCTCTACGCCACTCCCCTGCACTCAGTGCAGCAGCCACGGGCATTTGAGCACAAGCCACCTGTCCACCCACACTCTATCCACCCATCCAGGTTCCCAACCTCCACCAACTTCTACTCTCCCGTGACTCACCATCCATCGACGTCACCCATCCTTCCATCCACTCACTCATCCTTCCATCCACTCACTCATCTACCCTCCAATCCACCACCCATAATTTACCAAGACCTCCAATGCTCCAAGCTACGTGCCAGACATTGTGATACAGAAAGGACTTAGGCCCTGTCCTTGGCCTCAATGTGCTCACTCTAGAACTGGGTCCCAAAGGATGAACAGGACTCTGTGGAGCGTTAAGGAGAGAAGGGGATGAACAAGGGCACAGGCATAGGAAGGAGACATCTGGGGTGTCTGAGGAACTGGATCAGATAGGTGGGGAGTGACCCAAAGTGAAGGCAGAAAGACTCACTGAGGCCAGCTCTGCAGGGACTTTCCAGACCAGGTTAGGAGTCTGTTGGAGTGGGTAGCCATTCCCTTCCCCAGGAGATCTTCCCGACCCAGAAATTGAACGCTGGTTTCCTGCACTGGAGGCAGATTCTTTACTGTCTGAGCCACCAGGGATGCCCCGGGGAATCTGTGCTTTATTCAAAGCATATATTCTGGAGCCTGGGGTCAGTATCCTGCTCCACCACCTCATAACTGTGTGGCTTAGAACAAATGTCCTCAACGTTCCCCATCTGTAAAATGGTAAGAACAACATGCCTATTATAAAGAGATGTTGTGAGCAGGAAATGAGTTAAAGCATCTGCATAGTATGTCCCTCATACTATGTGCTATGTCCATATACTTAGCACAGAGCCTGATATACAGAAAATTCTCTGTAAATACAGCTGCTAGTGTGTTCAGTTCAGTTCAGTCACTCAAGTTGTGTCTGTGACCCCAGGGACTGCAGCATGCCAGACTTCCCTGTCCATCAACAACTCCCAGAGCTTGCTCAAACTCACATCCATCGCGTCGGTGATGCCATCCAACCTCTGTCGTCCCCTTCTCCTCCTGCCTTCAATCTTCCCCAGCATCAGAGTCTTTTCCAATGAGTCAGTTTTTCCCATCAGTGGCCAAAGTATTGGAGTTTCAGCTTCAGCATCAGTCCTTCCAACGAATATTCAGGACTGATTTCCTTTAGGATTGACTGGTTTGATCTCCTTGCAGTCCAAGGAATAGTATGTTCATATTATTATTAATTACTATCCTCCAGTCAGCTAGTGGACAGTGGAGAGTTTTACACAGAGGAACTGCAAGCTAACTCGGACTGCAAAGCCCTCTCCTCAGTGCGTAGAGGCTTGGAAGTGAGCTTCCTTGTCCCAGCTCAGCCTCAGCCCCACCAGCTCCAGGCTCATCCTCTCCTACCAACTGTCCTCAGCTGGGCACGCCCACAAACCATTGCCCCTGTTCAGGCCCCAGTGTCTGGAGAAACTCCAGCATGCCTTGCCCCGGGGCAGGAAGCTCCAAGCTACAAGGGTCCAGAGACTCCTGCTCTGGACACATGCATCCTGTTATCTGGCTCTTGCACAGGGCACTGAGAAGCCCTTTACAAGTTTCCAACTCCAACCCTCATGGCTCTGTGCAGGCATTCGGTCACCCATTCTACAGATGAGGACACTGAGTCTCAGAGAGGAGGCGGCGGAAATTCCTTTGCTTCAGGCTGAGCAAGGATCCAAACTCAAGTCAGTCAGGCTCCAGAGCCCCCTCCCAGAAATCTCAGTTGTTGTTCAGTTGTGTCTGGCTCTTTGTGACCCCATGGACTGCAGCATGCCAGGCTTCCCTGTCCTTCACCATCTCCCAGAGCTTGCTCAAACTCAGGTCCATTGAATTGGTGATGCCATCTAACCATTTCATCCTCTGTCTTCTCCTTCTCCTCCTGCCCTCAATCTTTCCCAGCATCAGGGTCTTTTCCAATGAGTTGGTTCTTTGTATCAGGTGGCCAAAGTATTGGAGCTTCAGCTTCAGCATCAGTCCTTCCAATGAATATTCAGGGTCAATTTCCTTTAGAACTGACTGGGTTGATCTTGCAATTCAAGGGAAATCTTGGAAGCCCCTTGAAATGATCAGGGCCCAAGATAACACATGGACGTGCAATTTCTAGGCATTGATGAATGCTGTCCAAGAGAATTCTCTGCAGTGATGGGAATGCTCTCCCCTGCACTGTCCAATAGAGGCCATGGGCCACATGCAGCTACTGAAAGCCCAAAATGTGACGAGTGCAACTAAAGAACTGAATTTTAAATGAAATTTAAATTGAAATGGCCCCAGGTGCTTCGGGGCTACCCTACTGAACAGCACAAGACCAGACGGGCGTTTAGCATCCTCAACCTCGACGCTGCATTTCTGGCCAGTCACACTGCTGGAGCCACAACTGATGAAGCATTTTGACGTTTCACTGGAAAGACTTCTACCACGTACCAGCCGGTCCCTGTTTTCACAAGCAGAGGCTACCCAGCACCCTCATGTTACCTGCTTCTCTACAAGTCAAGGTCATTCAAGAACTCCTTGCCAAATTCCTGCTCTGGGTCAGGCACTGAGCCAGACGCGGAAGAATGATGCGCTTGTCCCTGCCCCCAAGAAGCTCAGTCTGGCGGGAAGGGACATGTCCTTCCTTAGGGTTTGTGACTGAGGAAAATGGGTCCAAGAGTGAGGTTTATATACAGTCTGGGAGGACAGGGTGACTCACTCAGCTGGGAGAGTCTCTGAGAAGGCTGCACGGAGGAGAGACACCAACAGGGTGTGACAGCCCCTCACAGTTTGCAAGGCATATTCACATCCACAGTCTCATCTGCTCCTGACTTTGGTCCCATGAGGGAGTTCAGGCCTGGCCTGGTTTCTGGTTTTCTGTGCCCTAGATTCACATCAGCACCTGTTTCTGGAAGGAAACCTGAGCTGGGCCCCAGCCCTATGCCCTGCCACGCGGAGGCCAAGACCCCACAGCGTGTAAGGCCAGAACTTCCCTGAAACCTTCATAGCAGCTTCTTGGGGAAGGTTCACCCAGGACCCAGCCAGCTGGTGCCAAGCGGGTTTTCCATCCAGGATGGGGAGATCAAATGTTCCCTAAATCCTCCAAAGGGCCAGTCTCATAAGTCCCTAAACTTTCTGGCAACTCTGATGGGACCCAGGGGCACCCCTCACTGGCTACCTGGTCTCCTCTTGGCCCCCTGACTTTTGGAGGCCAGGGAAGATCTTCATTTTAATGTCATTTCCTCATAACCCTTTCATTTCTCTTCTGTAGTCTCCAGGGCCCGCCGCCGTGGCCCCTTTTGCCTGCCCTACTTTTCCCTTTTCTGAATACTGGGAGGCATTTCTCTGCACTTCCTAAAGGTGCTCTGGCCTGGAGGACCCAGGCAGTTCCAAGCCTTCCATCTTCCCCTGTTAACATTGAACCCAGGTGATCTCTCCTTCAAAGCCTCATCCAGTCTGGAGCCCCTCTGATTCCTCACGGTAGCTTTGGAGCAGAAGGCAGGGGACACTGTGCCCCACAAACAGACATTTCTTGAGCCCCTATTCTAATCTGTACACACAGATTAGCTTAGTCTGGGTCACATGCTCTATCCCTGGGTTGAGGAGGTAGAGAGTTTCCAAGCAACTTCATGGCTTCCCAGTGAAAATCAGGGCCTTGCACGATGGTGGAATACAGAGAGCAATGCAAGAAAAGCAAAAGTATATGTCCCTATAAAATGAATATTCATAGCAGCATTATTCATAATAGCCCCAAATCCAAATTTCCACCAAGTAGTGAACAGATAAACAAAATGTCATATGTCCATAAGATGGACTACTACTCAGAACTAAAAAGGATTGAAGTACTGATCTGTGCCACAATGTAAATGAGCATAAAGAATATGCTTTCTGACTTATTTCACTCTGTATGACAGGTTCTAGGTCCAAAACCCAATAGTGTATATTAACGCCTATATGTGGGACCTAGAAAAATGGTACAGATGAACCTGTTTGCAGGGCAGGAATAGAGACGCAGATGTAGAGAGAATGGACGTATTGGGCCCGGGAGGGGGTGGGTGAGATCGAGTGAGAGATCGGGATTGACATATGTGCAGTGCCATGCGTAAAACAGATAGCTGCTGGGAACCCGCTCTATAGCACAGGAGTCCAGCTTGCTGTTCTGCGTGACCTAGGGGGGTGGGATGGAGGGGCGGGAGGGAGGTTCAAGACGGGGCTGGGTATAGGTAAACACATAGCTAATTCACTTTGCTGTACAATACTGTAGGGCAACTCTACCCCAGTTTAAAACATCAACAGACAAACAACATGCTAATTGGAGGAAGCGAAAAGCTAGATGCAAAGACCACATATTGTATATTTCCATTCATAGGAACGTTCCAGAAAAGGTAAAAACTAGCAAGCAGATCAGTGGTTGCCTAGGGTATGGGATGGGAGTGGGAATGACTGCAAGTGTACACAAGGGAACTTTGGAATTGTGGTAATTTCTGCACCCTATGAACTTACTAAATCTCACCAAAATTCATAAGATAACTAAACTCTAGGGTATGTAAATTATACCTCAATAAAGCTCTTTTTGAAAAAGGCTGATGGGGGCAAAGGGGATACTATGGCTACCAGCGTCCACGTGACCAGTGGTGCCGGTCACTAATCAGGACAGGGAGGCAACGGTAGGCTGGAGGGCAAACGCCAAGGTGCCCCTGGACGCGCTGAGCAGGAGGTGCTTCTGGGACTCCGGGAGTCCAACCAGGAGAGCTCCAAGGAAAGGTCAGGATGGAGCTGGAGATCAGGGAATGGTGGGTGTTCAGGAGGGCACTGAAGTGGGGGCAGCCTATGAGTCCCCATGAGGGAGTGTGGCCTGAGGACAGAAGGCGGACAGCACAGAGCCCTGAGAAGCAGAAATATTTAGCGGACCAGCAGAGGAAGGGAAACCGGCAAAAGCTCGAGAGGCAGCAGCCAGGGCAGCTATCAGGGGTGCTGCCGGCGTGTGCCGACGGCCAGAGCCTGGCTGAGGACTGAGATGCGGCCACCTGGTGAACCACTGGGGGTCCCAGTGGCCTTGGTGGGAAGGATGGCCATGGGAAGATGAGAGGCAATCCAGGCTGCAGGGGGTGAGGGATACCAGGGGTCAGTGAGTAGTCAGCACTGTTGAGAAACTCAGCTGGGGACGGAAGCAGGGAGGCTAGGGGCTGGGCAGAAAGCAAAGGCAAGCAGTGGGCGTGGTCTACACTCTAGGTGTGGGAGAGGAGGGGGAGGAGACTGTGGGGGATGGGGGGCTGCAGCCACTCTGAGCCCCCACACGCTGCTGCAATGGGGCCGCCTGCCTGTCACCGGCGCCACCACACCCCAGTGAGCCACCCAGCTGCTCACACTGGAGAGAGGCGGCCCCTCCCACGGTTGGCACCCCACCTGCCCCGGGCCACTGTCCACAGACGGTGTGGTTGCATCTCAAGTGTGGCCAGCCTGGGCATGGAGGAGGCGGCACTGAGTGGGGCAGAGGACAGCTCTTAGTCCCCGAGGCATTGTTGTTCTGGCCTTTTCTCCTGACTCCCCCACAGGGTCCTTAGCCCACTCCCAAATTCTGGGAGTGCTTTGTGTGATATGCCAAGTGGGCAGGGGTTCCCTGGCAGTTCAGTGGTTAGGACTTGGGGCTTCCATTGCCGTGTCTGGGGTTCAATCCCTGGTCAGGGAAACTAAGACCCCAAAAGCCAAGCTGTGCGTTGGCCAAATAAACGAATACATCAGGTCAGGGGAAAAAAAAGTCAAGTGGGAGAACTTGCTCGGCACTACCTTCACTTTAGGTCTAGGCATGACTTCCCACCAGATAACCCAGATGCCCATCAGCCCAGGGTGCTGGAGGCTGGCACCTGTCAGCCTCCTATTTTTCGAGTTCTACAGTGTTCATCTGGTAGTTCAGACAGTAAAGAATTTGTCGGGAAGATCCCATGGAGAAGGGAATGGAAACACTCCAGTATTCTTGCCTGGAAAACTTCACGGACAGAGAAGCCTGGCAGGCTACAGTCCATGGGGTTGCAGAGTTGGACACACCTGAGCGACTGTCAATCACTTGCTCATAGTGTTCCACTGGCTCCTCCCCACGGCTCTGATAGATTGTCATCATTATCTCCCCTCTGGCTGACAAGGAGAAAGAGACTCAGAGAGGTTGGGTGGCTCAACTAAGGTCACACAGCGAGTAGCAGAAGCGAGTTTGGTACCTAGGTCAACCTGCCTCAAGAGCCTGCTCCCTGTTCCCCACTGACCCTTGACATAGGGTGGGGAAAACAAAAGAGAAGGGCAGGAGGGGTGGGGAGGGGAGGACAGACTTCGAAACAGCAAGTGGTGAAACCTCAGCTCTGCCCCAGCTCCTGGGGTCAGGGTGACTCCTCAGCTGTACAGTGAGCTCTTAGACCCCTTGTGGCTGTCACCTGCTGGTCCTGGACCAGGTGCTTACTGGAGATACCTCTGTCCTTTATGGTGAAAACAAAAAATGCCCCTGGGAAGGTCAGTAGCAGGGAAAGGCCATGGGGCGGGGAGAGGAGGCTGAGGGGAGGAGAAATGGCCTCCTGTCTCAGGCCTGGCCCGGGAGGCTCTGCACCTGGGGAATCCAGCCAAGCCTGGCCACACGCTGCCTCAGCACTTCGCTGGGACAAAGGCCCAGCCTGAGGCCTTCTTGCCTCTCTCGGGAGCTGCCCCTTCTCAGTCATCCCAGCAGGACTTGTCACAGCTCTGCATGAGTCTCTCCTCATTCTCAGCTGGGGCCTCCCTGTCTGCAAGCCCCCTCCAGGGAAGCAGCCCTCCAGGCCAGCTTTCTCCCCACCCTTAGCTCCCTTGCCCACCCCTCCTCCCTGTTTCCACACCTGCAGCCCCCTGGAGTCTCACGGCCGCCACGGCCGCCCCAGAGCCTCCACGGGAGATTCCTGAAGGATGACTTCCTAGTCAGGGAGTCCAGACCTTCCGAAAGGAATCAGAGTCCCAGAGAGGGTAGGTGCCTAAGCAAGGTCACACAGCAGATAAGGTGGGGGTGGGGAGGGGGAGGGACAGCAGCATGAACCTGGGCTTCCTGACCACCCAGCTCATTCCTGTGGCCCTTTCCAATAGTTTTCATGACAGAAAAGATTTTATTCTTCTTTACGTCTTTGTGTTATAACTCAGACCTGCAACCTAATTTTCAGTTCACCAGACACATTTCCATTCACTCAAGCGTTGCTCCCCAAAGCGACCATAGCTCAGTCCGCCTTCTGCCCACACGGGTAATCTCATACAGCTTTGAGGCTTTTTAACACCGTCTTTCTCTCTGCCCCTCCCCCTCCTCTTCTCTCCCTCCCCACATTCAATCCGTCAGTGCCCCTCCCATCCCCACCTCCAAAACATCTCCAGAATCCAGCCACCCCTCACCACCTCCACCTCTGCCGCCTGGTCCCGGCCACCATCATCTCTCTCCTGGGTCAGAGCTGTAGCCTCCCCAGGGCCTCCCTGCCTCCACCCTTGATCCCTTCAGCCTGGTCTCCACGCAGTAGCCGGAGGATCCTGTTAAAAGGCAAGTCTCTGCTCAAAGCCCTCAGGGCTCTGTCTCACCAGGAACGAAAAGACCAAGGTCTTGCCTTGGCTTCCAGGGCCAAACACCTGACCTCCAGGAGCCCTCACCTCCTACCACTCTCCTATCAAGAACCCTCTGCTCCCCCTGTACTGACCTCCCAGCTTTCCTGCCACAATCTGTACCCACCCCAGGCCCTTTGCGCTGGCTGTTTCCACCACCAGAAGCACTCCTCCTTGGATATCCACACATGGCTCCCGCCCTCCCTCATTTCCTTTAAGGCTGTCCAAACGTCACCTCCTCAGAGAGACCATCCTAGACCTGGACCCCGCAGTCCACCACTACTCTCACTCTGTCCCTTCGTCCTGCTTTATAGAATGCGTCGCCACCCGGACTGCAGTACTCATATCTACTGGTTGGTTCAATGAGTCCCATCCCTAAAGTAAGCCCAGGAGGAAAGACAGTATCTCTTTTCCCTGCAGATGTATGAGGAACCCCCAGTCTCATGCCTGGAACATAGAAGGCACTTAATAAATATTTACAGAGCAAATGACAGAGTGAGACCTACCACCTGCCCTCCTGTCTTGTAGAGTTTCTGCCATTTATAGCATCGTTACAACGACACGCCAGATCCTGCCAACTGGCAGAGCTGGCACAAGGCTAAGGGTGATGCCAGCGGCAGCAGGCGCTACTCACTCCTCTGTGCCACGTAATCAGGTCCCCCTAACTCTGAGAACTCTTTTCTATCATCCCCATTTTCCTGAGGGAACTGTAGGCTCGGAGAGGTGAAAGTACCTGTCTGAGGTCAGATGGCCAGCATGCATTAGAGTTGGGATTAAAATTTACATCTGTTGGGCCCACAGATCCCCACCGCCAATGCTAGCTGCCCTGGCCTGGCATCCAAACTCCCAGGTCCTCAGGGTTCCTGAGTTAGGGGCTCATGGTGCTGCCAGATAATAGCAGGATGAGGTCTTCCTGGTGGGAGGAACAGTGCCCCTCCCAACCTCATGACCAGCCTTTGGGAGCAGCGAAGTCCTCACGCCCAAAGTAGGAGGAGTCAGGTGTCAGTGACTGCAGCCCTTTCTGGCCTCGGCAAAGGGGAGATGGAACCCTCAACACACACCACCTCCCTGCTGTCTGCGGCCGGGGCACAGAGTCATCACCTACTGTATGCAGAGGTCTGTGCTGACACTTGTGGGAATGAAGGGATATCACCAGCCACTCCTGCTGGTGCTGTGAGCTGGCAAGCCCCTTGCCAGTCATCAGAAATAACAGGTGAGTAGTATCAGGTCCATTTTACAGGCCAGGAAAGTGAGGCACACATTTTTGTCAAGCACCTGCCAATCCAGCTATTTAATACTTAAAAAAAAATGTACTATATTTTTTCAAATATTTCTCCTTTATTTATTCTGGCTGGGCCATGTAGCTCTTAGTTCCCTGACCAGGAATCAAACGTGCACCCCCTGAACTGGAAGCATGGAGGCTTAACCACTAGACCACCAAAGAAGTCTCCAGTCCAGGAATCTAAAGAGGTTGAATTCTGAGTCTCAGAAGCGTCAGGATGGGGCAGGTACTGGCACAAGGAAAGACTGTCCCCAGCGCCAGGATGATGGATGAGATCACAGGAGGCCACCCCACTGCCTTGTCCAGGAGGGACTGTCCTCAACACAACCCACATATAGCTCAGGGCTCCAAACCCTGAGAAACTCATCCTCTACTTCATTTGTGCCTCCACATCCACAGGGGGACTGTCACTCCAGCACCAAAGAAACTGGTGCCAAGAGTGGGAAGGAACTAGCCAGGCCCAAGGTCAAGTTGAGCAAGGGGGACAGATGCTGGGCATATGCCAACCTCCTGCCTCCCTGCGTGGATCACTTTCCTGTTCCCAGGCACCTCCTTCAGAGACACATCTGGGGAAATCACGAAGCCACCTAGGACTCTCATGCTGAAAGTGTGCCAACTGTGAGATGCTGGCACTCTGTTCGCTTGGGGGTGAGGGGCTGGCACAAGCATCGCTGTGCCCAGTAGGGCAGGGAAGTGGGGGCTGAGATGGGGGAGAATGTCGATATGAGGAAGGTGGCCCATCTCCTGGGGACACGGAACAGGCTGGCGCTGCTGCTCTCCCAGAAACACCTTAGGGAATCAAGCTTCCCAAGAAATAGCTCTTGCTTACAGATGCAATGACCATATATTTTATTATCCAAACCAGGAACTTATGGAAAGGGAAGCTGTTAATAGTTACTCCAGAAATGACCTGGGAAAATCATGACATGGGCACATCAATCACTGAACACCTACTATGTGCCAGGATGAGTGCTGGGTACTTTATGTTCATCACTTCTTATCTGCATAATGACCCATGAAAAGGTACTTCAGTCATGCTGGCCTCCTCTCTGTCCTTCTATCATGTCTGAGTTCTTACCACTGGAGTCCCTGCTTTGTGCTAAGGTACTGTAACAAGGTACTGTGAGTGTTGGACCATAAAGAAGGCTGAGCGCCAAAGAGTTGATGCTTCTGAATTGTGGTGTTGGAGAAGACTCTTGGGAGTCCATTGGGCTGCAAGGAGATCCAACCAGTCAATCCTAAAGGAAATAAATCCTGAATACTCATTGGAAGGACTGATGCTAAAGCTGAAGCTCCAATACTTTGGCCACATGATGCGAAGAGCTGACTCATTAGAAAAGACCCTGATGCTGGAAAAGACTGAAGGCAGGAGGAGAAGGGGATGACAAAGGATGAGATGGTTGGATGGCATCACTGACTCAATGGACCTGAGTTTGAGCAAGTTCCAGGAGATGGTGAAGGACAGGGAAGCCTGGCGTGCTGCAGCCATGGGGTCGCAGAGTCGGACACGACTGAGGGACTAAACAACTACTGTAAAAAGACATACCTCCTCACCACCGGGACCCCCATCCCCAATGTCATCAACCTTTTTCAGCTTCTGTGACTTCAGCATGGATACATTTCATAGGGAATAGGCATCATTTCATAGGGAACTGATTTCAAGGTCAGGATATGGGTGAGAAAGAGGAGAGAGGGGATGGGGAAGAACTGGGGCTTGGGAGGGGACTAATTGGGATCAGAGGTGGAATAGGTCCTAAGATTTTGTAGTGATGGAAGGAAGGAAAACAAGAGAAAGGTAAGGGACTTGTATAAGAGGTAGCATTCGAGGTCCTTGACGATTCACATAAACCCCACCCACTTCTCTGACTGTATCATCTACTAGCTCATCCCACGCCACACACCAGGCACAACCTGTCTTTCCTGCCCCCACCACTTTGTGTGTGCTACTCCCCCATCCTCGATACCATCTGCCAATCTCAGCTAGGGAACATCCTCCCCACTCTTCAAGGCCCGATGGACACACCACTGCCTCCAGGAGGCCTTCCCTGATAGCTTCTCTCTAGGGTTTACCCTTCCCTCTCCTGAGATCAGCACCTTGTCCAGAATTCTGTGGAATGAGGCCTCAGGCCCTGTTGGGGTTGAACAGGACTGCCTTAGCAGCCCACCAGCCCCGTGCTTGCCAGGCAGTTCATCACTGAACACCCCAAGGCAGCCACAACAGCCTCCCACCACTGATGACAAGCACAGGGTGCTCACGATACTGGACCCTGGACACTGCCTCTAGAGAGTTGGGTCCCAGGGGTCTTGATGGGGCCAGCAATCTGCAGTGTCAAGTTTCTCCAAGGGATTTCAGTATGTGGTAAATTTCAAGGTCTTCTGACAAGACAGATGAGGAATGAGAAACGCCATAGAATCAGGAGGCAGCTGCCCGTGATGCCCTCAAGGAAAGTCCTCATGATGGGCCTGGCAGGTGGATTTCACTCATTCATTCAATGTACATCAAATGCCCACAAACCAGTAACAAAGACAACAGCTGACACTGGCTGGCACCTGCCACCTGCAAGGCTCAGTTTTCCTACCAACTGAGCAAATGTGCAAAGCAACCATCATTCTCCCCATCTCACAGGTGAAGAAACTGAGGCTCACGGAGAAATGACCTGCCTGAGGTCTCACAGCTGGTAAGTTGCAGAGCTGGGATCTCAACCCAGGCCAGCTGGCCCTGGAGTCCATGCCATGGTGAACACCACAGTGAGCAACAGCCACAGCCCCCAATTTGTCTGCCAGCAGAGAAGAGACACCAAACACACAAAACACATACTTTTAAATTATGGCACATGTAAGGGAGGAAAAGAAGCGATGCTTTCAGAAGACAACTGCAGGGGGACCTATTGCAGATCTCCCTGACGATGGTCCCTTTGCCTCAGTTTTCTCATCTATATAATGAGGCAGTGGGGCCAGACGATCCCTGGGAACTTTCTAGCTAGCACATCCCAGGAATCCAGCTTTCCTTCCTTTGGGCCTTGGTTTTCCCATCTATACAGTGGGTTGGAGTGAGAGCAGAGTCAGTGGTGACCCCTTCAAACTCAGGGCCCCTGGGCTTCCCAAAGCCAAGTCAGCCTGAGGTTCCTGGGGCCACGTCTTCAGGTGTGCAACTGCCACCTGTTGCCATGGTGACCCTACAGCTTAGGATGGGGATGTGGTGATTCCAGGACTTGGAAGTGGTGGCCTGACTCCTTCCCTTCCAGGAAGATGGACCTCGTGTACAGCAGAGTCATTGTGCCAGGGGATGCGGTGGACGCTTGCCTTTGCTGGCTCATCCAGAGCCCTGCTATCCCTAGACGGTGAGGATGAGGTGGAGGGTCCCATCTCCCTAAAAAAGCACCTGCCATCCAGGGTCCCAGGCACAGATGAGAGTCAGTTTCCTACCCTCAGGCCCTCAGCCTCCGCCTGGTGGCCACTGAGCTCTATCCATGGTGCTGAAACCCCAACAGTGTTCCTAAGACAGGGTTCCCCTTGGCAAACACTTCCAGGAGCCGGTTCTGCTGGGGCTTGGGAATTCAAGAGGAAAGATTAGCACTTAGGGACAAGCAGGGAGCCATGGCCAGTCAGGCTCCACACTTTCCAGCAGTGTGATCTCTGGATGGCCCTTCACCTCTCTGTGCCTCAGTTTCTCCAACGTAAAATGGGGGCAATAAGCGTATTGACCTCGAAACTCTGCAGTGAAGAGTGAATGCAGATGAATTACATGGTGCATGGAGGGGCCCAACGAATGTTAGCTATTATTGTTGGATGGTGTATGTGTTATTACTTTGTGAGGCTGATTTTAATTGCGTGCCTGCTCTGTACCTGGTCTTGCAAGAATTTTACCTGCTTCTACTCACAGAAGTCCTGCAAAGTAAGTACTAAAATGAGGATAAGAATGCAGGCATTTTTAAGTTCAGAGAAGTGAAGTTAGTTGTGGAAGATACACAGAAAGTGAAGTGGGGAGCAGAGATTCAGACCTGTGGGCCTTCAAAGTCACTGAATCCATCCCACTCCACTTCCACCGTCCAGATGGGAAAACTGTGGATCAGGACCAGAGAGGGACCTGACTTACCTGGGACCCAGGAAACCCAGGGTCCCATCACCCAGGTTCAAGCCAGAATGCCCCTGGCAAGGGGAACAGGACACCCCCAAGCCCACAGCAGCCAGAACAACAGGCAGGCAGCTCCCTCCATGGTGATACCTCTGTTCTGCTGGAGGGTCCTCTGTCAAAAGCAGAGACGTGAAGCGGACAGAGACAATGTGTGGCAGCTGCAGCCATGGGCCAGCGGCCACTCACTGTCCACCAGTGCCCTTGCCGGCAGGCATCTAAGTGCCAGGGAGAGGGCAGGGCCAGGGCAATGCTGCTAGGCCTCCCCCCACCCCCGCTGCCCCCCAGCTCTGGCCTGGTTTCCCAGCAAAGAAGAGACCCAGACATACACCCAAGCTGCTCCTGTCCCAAATTTCCTGCTGGATGGAGCATGGGCACACACACACACATGCAGATAAAGTTCAAATCCACCCAACAGGAGGCTCCCAGTAGCCTCAAAACCCCAATTTCTACCCTGGAGGAGGTGCAGCCTTGATCTCTGGTTGGGGATAAGGGGCAAGGGGAGGTGTGAAAGAGTGGTGGGGCCTGGAAACCTGGCTTCCTATCCCAGCTCTGCTCCTTCCAAGCTGGGTGACCTTGAGCAAGTCATCAAGCTGTCTGATGCAGTACCACCTCTACTAAACGGGGTTCCTGGGACTTCCCTGGGGGTCCAGCGACTGAGACTCCATGCTCCCAATGCAAGGGGTCCAGGTTCGATCCCTGGTCAGGGGACTAGATTCCAGATACTGCGTCTAAGAGTTCACATGCCGTAACTAAAGGTCCTACCTGCTGCAACTGACCATCCCCTGAGCCGCAGCTGAGGCTTGACACAGCTAAATAAATAAATAAACTATTTTGAAAAACAGGGTTCCTGTGCCCTAGAGAGGGGCATCATGGGGATCATGGACTGGAATGGTTCTGAGACATTAGAATTGGTCGCTGCCCCCAGGGTGGAGAGAGGTTTAAAGTAGAATCATAGAGACAAATCTCAGCTCTGGGGTTGGGTTATCCTCGGTCACCTTTGCCCCAGGGTTGACGGCAGCCATCCCCAGGCTCCCCAATTTCCCCTGTGCCTCTCCAGGTCACTTTTCATGAATGGGCAGGGAGGCTCTTTGGAAAATGGAAAGCAGAGCTGTTCACATACCTCCAGAGCCTGCCCAGGGGGCTTAGGATGAGGTCCAAACCCCTGGCTGGGGCTTGGAAGACCCCTCAGGGTCTAATCAGGCCCCACTCTTTGCAGCAGCATCACTAACCCTGCCCCTCCCCTTCAGCCCCTGGAACCACCCTGCCCTCCTCGCTCTTCCCTGAAAAATGCACCAGCCTCTGTCCCACCTCCAAGCTCTAGCCTATGCGGGTGGCTCCACTCAGCTCACTCTCTTCCTACCTTCACGACTGGCTCCCTTTCATCCCGCAGGACTTAGCCCGAATGCAGCCCGCTTTGAGTGGCTTTTCTTGGCCAGTCTGAAGTCTACAGAACCTCCCAGCACCAAATACCAGCTCTGGCTCTTGGTTTCTGCTGCTAGTTAGAGGAAGAAGACTCTGCTGGCAAACGGCAGGGGCACAAACCGTGTGCACCAGGCAGCCTGGGGCATGTCACCTGCCCTCCGTGGGCCTCAGTTTCCCAGCCAGGACCATTGGTCAGGGGACTCAGTCTCGGCATCCCTTCTAGGTGGCCGTGGTAGCCTCCATCCAGGCCCTACCCTGCTTGGCCCATTTTCCTCAGGCTTCTCTGAGCTCAGACAGTTGCTCCCCAAGGGCTCCAATCCCATAAATCACAGCTAATTCCACCGATGTGGGGGGCGGCTACTGGCACCCAGGCACCTTGCGGCCATTAGTCAACATCGGTCAGACCGAGGCTGTTGCTGGCTTTGGTGGGAGCTGGGCCTGGCCTTCAGGGCTTCCTGAGGGGAGCTAGTAGTAAAGAACCCACCAGCCAATACAGGAGACATAAGAGACATGAGTTCGATCCCTTGGTCGGGAAGTTCCCTTGGAGGAGGGCATGACAACCCACTCCAGTATTCTTGCCTGGAGAATCCCATGGACAGAGGAGCCTGACGTACTACAGTCCACGGGGTCACAAAGAGCTGGACACAATTGAAGCAACTTAGAGCACACAGGCCTGGCCTTCAAGGTTAGGGAACTTGCCAGGCCAAAACCCCAGACCCTAACAGGCTCCTCTTGTCCTGACAGGTTCCCACCCAGCAACAGCCCTCTGCCTATCCTGCCTCTCCTTTCCCCATCCAGTCAACACACGCTCCCATTACTCCTTCTGGAGGCACCGCTTAGCTGCCCAGGTCCTCACAGTGTCCTCCATTATCAAAAAGGAGTCTGAGGCACAGAGAGGAGGAGTGACTTGCCCAAGGTCACACAGCAGTGTGTGGAGGTCCCTGGCCATAACACTTCTGTTTTGCCCCTTTCACCAGGGAGAGCCCAGTCCAGCGAGAAGGCATGGGGGGTCCACGTGCCCAGCTCCATGTGACTCTGTTATGCCCCCAGCTGACTGTCGTGCCTGTGTTGGCAGCCCCTTCTCTCCAACCTCGGGGGCTTGCTCCAGCTGCTAGGGCCTCCTGGGAAATTAAACCTCTCGTCCCAGCATACCAGTCTAACAGGCTGTCTCTGTTCCCACTCTTCAATCTGCTCAAAGAAATGAGGAGAAAACCGAAAGAGGCGTCCCTGGAGAGCCTGGACTGCCAGCAGCCAGGAAGCAGGAAGCTGTCAGGGTGCGCGCCCCCCCCGCCCCCGGGGCTGAGGTTGCTATCCCACCAGCAGCTGAAAACACTGGGGAGGCAGAAGCTGGGGTGATGGGTGGGCTCTTCCCTCAAAGTCTGGGTGGCCCCGGGAAAAGCCTAATTTCCTATCCGTTCACCAAGCCAATGTCTACCAAGCAAGTTCCCACTGTGTGCACTGGAACAGAGGGAGTGAGGGAGAGGGGAGCCCAGCGGCTTGTATGGAAGTGCGGGCTCTGGGTGGACTGCCCAAGACCAGGTCCAGCCTCCTTTCTGCATGAGCCTACTCATCCCTAAAATGGGAGAGATGGAAACTGTGACTCTCTCAAAGGGTTACGAGGGATCAAGGCCTCTGGAGGGGTCTGTGTTGTGCCTGGCATGGAGAGCATGCTTAGTCGATCAGTCGCGTCTAACTCTTCGTGACCCTGTGGACGGTAGCCCGCCAGGCTCCTCTGTCCGTGGGATTTCTCAGGCAAGAATACTGGAGTAGATTGCCATTTCCTTCTCCAGGGGATCTTCCTGACCCATGGATCAAACCTGGGCCTCTTGCATTGCCGGCAGATTCTTTACTGTCTAAGCCACTAAGGAAGCCTGCCTGGCATGGAGTAAATGCTGGTTATTTCTACTATCATTGCTCTATGCCAGGTTAGAGTTCTGAATGAGATGGATGTGGACTTGGGGCTCACGGAGCTTACCTCTTGGCAAAAAGAAGAGATAAAACTGGTAAAAGCTATTATAAATCACGGTAAGTGTTCCAAAGGCAGGGGACAGAGGAAACCGGAGGGCCAAGACAGGGTTACAGAAGGCCCCTTTGAAAGGACAGTAAGCTGAGAATCTTGACGTATATATAACAAGGAGGGGGGAAGGGTTCCAGGCACAGGAAAGTGCTAAGCAAGAGCCTGGGGTCAGGAAGCATCTGGGTGTAGTGTTCTAGACCTGAAAAGAGAGCTGTGTAGGCAGAGAGGACTGAGTAAGCAGGCATGTGTGTGCCCTTTCTGAGCCTCAGTTTCCCTCTCTATGCAAAGAGGGTGAGGGAAATGCCCCAGGCTCTCCTTGCAGCCATGAAATTAAAAGATGCTTGCTCCTTGGAAAGAAAAGCTATGACAAACCTAAGCAGTGTATTAAAAAGCAGAGACATCACTTTGCCGACAAAGGTCCATCTAGTCTAAGCTATGGTTTTTCTAGTAGTCATGTATGGATGTGAGGGTTGGATCATAAGGAAAGCTGCTGCTGCTGCTGCTAAGTCACTTCAGTCGTGTCCGACTCTGTGCGACACCATAGACGGCAGCCCACCAGGCTCCCCCCTCCCTGGGATATTGGAGTGGGCTGCCATTTCCTTCTCCAATGCATGAAAGTGAAAAGTGAAAGTGAAGTCGCTCAGTCGTGTCTGACCCTCAGCGACCCCATGGACCGCAGCTTTCCAGGCTCTGCCGTCCATGGGATTTTCTGAGCAGCAAAGAATTGGTGTTTTTGAATCATGGTGTTGGATAAGACTCTTGAGAGTCCCTTGGAGAGCAAGGAGATCAAACCCATCAATCCTAAAGGAAATCAACCCTGAATATTCATTGGAAGGACTGATGCTGAAGCTGAAGCTCCAATACTTTGGCCATCTGACGCAGAGCTGACTCATTGGACAAGACCCTGATGCTGGAAAAGATTGAAGGCAAAAGGAATAGGGCAGCAGACGATGAGAAGGTTGGATGGTATCACCAACTCGATGGACATGAGTTTGAGCAAACTCCAGGAGATGGTGAAAGACGGGAAAGCCTAGTGTGCTACAATCCATGGGCTCGCAGAGTCGGATATGACTGAGCGACTGAACAGCTCCTAGGAGCTACCTTGGAGCAGGCTGAACGCTCCAGGAGCAACCTGGGAGAGCAGTGGGAGGCTCTGGGGGAGGCCTGGCCCAAACTGCTGGCAAGCGACCTTGACCATGTCCTCTTCCCCTTCACCCCCTGGGGCTGACTCAAAGCTGCAAGCAGTGCCTGACTCACTACTTCGGTGACAATTAATTACACCACCCCCTCCACCCACTGGATTGCAGCACCTGCATCAAAGTGTTTTGGCTCCTGACCCCCCTCACCCAACCAGCCTCCTGACAGCCCCCTGAGGGACCAGGCCTAGCTGGGAAGACCCTCCTGGGTCTCCTGGGAGGCTGGGGGGGGCCCCGTTTGGAAGCAACTTCTCCCTCATATTTCTCTTGCTCTCCGGTGACTCAGAACCAGGGGGTGGGATAGGCAGGGGCACAACCAGTGCCTCTCATCTGGTGTGGCCACCAGGGACTCAAGTGCCTCAAGACCAGTGGAGGCTCCTGGCCTAAACTGGGGACACTGAGCATGGGACTGGTAACGGGAGCTCGGGCTTCCTTCCTGAACTTCCCACCCTCCATGTGCCCCTGGGCAGGGTGAGTCACCCAAGTGAAGCCAGCCATGTGCAGGCGAATGACAAGACGAGGCCCGGCCCTCAGGGTGTGTGTGGGTGTCCCAGGGACACCCCTCTTCTGTACCATCCCCACTTTTGGAACAGCCGGAATTTCCCAAGAGAGAGCGGGTATGCAGGGACTGGCGGGCAGCCAGGAGAAGGCAGGAGCTGACACTGGGGATGTCGGGGACCCCCACCCCTACTTGGGGCTCCATTTCCAGCAGAAGAGGGTGCTGGGATCTTAGGCCACCTCCTCAACCCTCTGGGAGGTGATGAGCATATTCATGAGGGTGGGCGTGATCATGAACATGCTAATCAGGCACTGCTGGCGACTCCAGGTTCCTCTGTCTTCCCTGCTCCAGCCACAGGCTCCCTCTCTCAGCCTCATCCTTCTCACTCCCACTCCCCTGGCTGACAGTGGGCCAGCCTCGCAGGCTTTCCGCACGTTCTAACTTGGCCTGCTTCTTCCTGCCTCAGTACCGGTGCTGTATGGTTCCTCCTGCCCTGCCCTCCATCTCTACCTGCGAGGCTGTCATTTATCAGAGCCCAGTTCAAGTGACACCTCCCCAGAGATGACTTCCCAACCCCTGACTAGGATAGGACTCTCCACTTGATTGCTCAGTTCCACTTTCTTGTTTTTGTGATAATTTGACGACTGTCTCCCCTACTGGACCAGTTCCCTGAGGGCAGAAGTCAATCTGCACAGGGCCCTGCATACAGGTGGTGCCCGATAAATGTTGATTACATTGGTGATTTTTACTACTGTTCAGCAGACTCCAGATGGGCCTCCCTGCCTCCCCCTCGCACTCGTGGCTGACTCTCCGCCAGCACTCAGCTCTGAGCAGACAACGCTTCCCATGTCACATGCAGCCAAAGAAGCCTCCGCCTCCCTCCTCTGACCCTTTCACTTCCTGGACAGCCGAGGTCCTCGAGGTTCAGAGCCTTTGCTGGTCTGCACGATGCGAACTGTGGAGGCCAGGGCAGGAACTCAGGCCTGCCAAACACCCAGCCCTCCCTCTCGGGGCCTCGGCTTCCCCACCCTGGAACAGGCCAATCCCCATCTCCTCGTGGCCTAGTGATGAGGATGAAGGGAGACTGGGTCGGGTGAGGGCCTCTGGATGCTGGACAGGGTCCTCAGCTCCCCTCACACTCTAGACCAGGTGGAAGGCAATACCGCCTGGGCCTTCTTCCCCTGGGAGAGGTCGAAAGAGGCGCAGAGGGTAGAGGAGTGGGCCTACCTGTGGGCCCTCACCGGACACAGCGGGGAAGGGACTCTAAAGTCAACATTCTAAAATGTTAGTCACTCAGTTGTGTTTGACTCATGGATTGTAGCCCCCTAGGCTCCTCTGTCCATAGGATTTCCCAAGCAAGAATACTGGAATGGGTTGCCATTTCCTTCTCCAGGGGATCTTTCCAACCCAGGGATCGAACCAGCATCTCCTGCATTGCAGGCAGATTCTTTACCACTGAGCCACCACTGGACACATTGGGGAAGGGAAGGCTGGCCTTAAAACATGCTGCACAGAAGCTAATCCTTCACTGGGGAGGGGTGATCACTACAACTCCTACCTCTGCTGCAGCCACCAACCCTCAGGACCCCAGAGCCAGGAAACACCACAGGAGCCCCAATCCCACCATCCAGCTCCCTGTGGCCCTGAAGCAGAAGGGGCTGCTGACCACCTTCCTCTCAGGTGTCTCCATTCAATGCTGAAAGGCTCCAGCCTGACCCTTACCTGGGCTTTCCCTTCCTCCTTCCTCACTGGCCAGGGGACGCCTGCTCATACTTCAAGCCCCAAATCCAACCTTTCTTGGAGGCTACCCCCAGCAGACCTAGCTGCCTCCACCACCCCTACAACTGCCCTCCCATCCCCCTGCCCCCCAGCATGGTGCTGGACACTAGCAGTTGTTCAAGTGGATTCTCGGGTGACTGGGCAGTGACCCCTAAAACACTACTTGGGTTCTAGCTTTACCCTCAAGCCTGGAGCGTGTCTGACCCTCCATGGGCATGTGAATAACGTAGGGTGTTGAATCTGAGCTCTTCCATTGGGCAAATAACTTAACCTTTCTGGGCCTCAGTTTCTAATTTGTAAAATAGGTCAATCCAATCCAGAATGGGGGAAATGCTAAGCTAATGCTACTGCTGCTAAGTCACTTCAGTCGTGTCCGACTCTGTGCGACCCCATAGACGGCAGCCCACCAGGCTTCCCCATCTCTGGGATTCTCCAGGCAAGAACACTGGAGTGGGTTGCCATTTCCTTCTCCAATGCATGAAAGTGAAAAGTGAAAGGGAAGTCGCTCAGTCGTATTCGATTCTTAGTGACCCCATGGACTGCAGCCTACCAGGCTCCTTCGTTCATAGGATTTTCCAGGCAAGAGTACTGGAGTGGGGTGCCATTGCCTTCTCCGCTAAGCTACCAAGCCCCACCTATATTCTCTCCCTCATTTTTCCAGCTCCCCAGGCTGTATCTTCCTTCTTTTTTTATCCTCAAGTCCAGAAGCTTCCAATGGATAGCTGTTAGGGGGAGGCAGAGATGTGGCCGCAGCAGGGAGAGGGCAGAGACAGAGACCATAGGTGCTGGTAGGAGTCCAGGTGGGGTCTGCCAGGACCCCCGTGTGGAAGGAAGGTCCAGCCACTAGGAACAAAGCTGGACTGATGCCCACTCTGACTGGACTCAGGGCCACAGCCCTGCTTGGAAGGCGCAAAGGAAACCAGAGCAGGGGGAAGAGGCTGATGGCTGGGCCTCCCCTGGGGCAGAGCCAGGCCTTCCAGTTCTCCTGCCCCTGGGATTGCTGAACCCCAGTGTCTGCCACCCCCTCAGTCCCACCCACACAGAGAGTCTGCAAACCAAAGGAATCACTCAACCACAAACCTATAGGTTCTGTATGTCAGCCACCATTCTGGGGATTGGAGATAAGAGGTGAGCAGAATGAATGTGGCTACTGACCTTGAAGTCCAGCAGAAAAGATGGAAATTACACAGACAACTGTGTGATATTTCAGGGTATGACCTCTGTCACGAGGCAAAATGAAGCAGGATTAAAGGTGGAATAGAGGGCTCTTCCAGGAGGTGGGCTCTTCTTAGGAGGTGACATCTGAACTCAGGCCTGAACGAAGCGAGGGGGGAAGCTCTGTACGTATGCAGGGGCAGAAAGTTTCAGGCAGAAGGAACAGCAAGTGCAAAGACCCTGGGGCAGAAATGTGATATGGATGCAGCTGCCAACACTGCTGAAGAGAGTGAGCACCAGATGGAGCATCAGCGGTCGTCAGCTGGGTGACCTTGGTGGTGAAAACCTTCAGCTCTGTAGCTTTTGCCTCCTTATCAGTCGGATGGGCACAGAAAGATGCCATAGGTGGTCACCAGGACGAAAATGGAGGAAGTCAGTGTAGGTAATACCTTATAGCTCAGGAGTACATAGTAGATGTTCAATAAAAGAGGGCTGAAGTGGCAAAGGTAACTGGGGAGGCAGGAAACGGCCACAGGATGGGAGCAGGTCTTAGAAACAGGAATCTCACCAAAGGGCTGTGGTCCTTCCCTCCACAGCATTCCTCTTGACCTGACCTGCTGGGTCCTGCAGGCATCAGTTTGCAACCCTAGGGAGTAAGTCTGTGATCAAAGGCAGAAGACCAGGTCCCTAAGAGGAGATGCTTAAGCAGCTCTGAGAACCCAGAGTGGGGAGGAAGGGAAGGCTTCCCATGCAAAGGTAAAGGGCAGGTTCCATCTCCTGCATGATCCAGGACAAGTGGAGGAAGAAGGGAAGGAGAAAAGAGCGGCAGCATCAGCGAGAAGCGCAGCTGGTATTCAAAGAGCACCTGATGTGCAATCCGCACAGTCTTGACAATCACAACCACACAACTCCCATTCATAGAATGCTCGGTACGGGCCAAATGCTTGGCCATTCTCTGTGTTCTTCTTAACAACCCTACCTATGAGGCAAGAACTCAGCATTCCCATTTTACAGAGGAGCAAACTGAAGCTGTGGGCCATTAAGCAATTGGCCCAAGGTCCTGTGGCAATTAAGTCACAAAGGCCAGACTCAAACCCAGATGTGTTCCACAAGCTCTCCACCACAGGCCCCCAGCCTCCTGCAGGAGAGGGCACTAGGGAGCCACAGAAGGTTCTCAACAGGAAACAGAAGTCATGGGGGCCATTCTGGGACAGTTTTCTGGTTGCATCACAGGAGGCCTGATCCCCCCCCAGTGGCTGGTCTCAAGGTCTCAGTGGCAGGGGCCCCTGCCTTAGCCTTCCTGCGGAAAGGACCCCAGCACAGAACCCCCAGCTCCGTAAGGCAGGGAATGAGCACTTAGCAAGGCCTCCTCCCACCCGCCCCAAGGGCTCAGGCACCAGCTCCAACCTACAGCTTTAATTAAAAGGCTTTTTAAACCATTAGCAGCAATAATAATAAAACCCCAAATAGGAACAATAAAACAGTACGACTGTCGGAGAATTAAAATGGGCACCTGGCGTTCTGCTGCCCCCAGGGGGCAATTTGGGGACCAGGCAGGAGACACAATTTTCACCTCCAATAGACCCATCAGTTCCAGATGCAGGCTACGAAGGGATGGCTTCAGAGAAAGGGACCACCCAGCTCCCCGCAGGCCACTTTGGGGAACCCCACAAGGAGGACTTTGGCTGCGTGTCCCAACCCCCATCTAGTTAGCCAGTGTCCCCCACACCTCCCTCCACCCAGCCTAGCACAAAGCCAACAGGCCTGGCCACCAAAATCTAATTGGCCCCTCCCCTTCACATCCCCAGCCCGTCCTGATGCAGTCCACTTTCATCTCTCCTGAAACTGCACCAGCCTTGTACCCGGGGTCTCCATGTTCATCTGGCCCCCAGCAACTGAGCCCAAACCAAATGCAGATTTTACTACCTCCTCTGGCATCTCCTCCTTCCTGGAGAGCACGCCCAACTTGTCCTGGGTGAGCCCAGACTTTCTCCACCGCAGGGCCCTTGCACAGTCTGCCTGGGAGATCCTGCAGCCCATAGCTCCCTGATTGGCTGCCTTACCCGGTAGAGCTTAGCCTCAACACCACCTCCGGAAAGCCTAGACACTTGCCATGCCCGCCCCCACTCCACCCCGCCCCGCCCATCATTCTTTCAGCACTGTAGCATTCCTATCAATTTTCTGTCTGGCCATCCTCTGCCTCTCACAGGAGAGCCCTGTGAGGGCACAGGTTGGGTCTGCTTGTCACTGTGCCCTAGTGTCTACCACTCTGCCTGGCACTTAAAAAATGTTTGCTGGACGATCCAGCAACAGGAACCCCCTGCTGTTCACTGAGCCCTATCCTCCCCCTGCAGTCCAAGGAACCACTGCTCCCCAAATATCTGGTCCTCCCTGTGGGTAGGTGGGGGCAGTGACTTTCTAGCCTCCCAAGGTTTCTAGATCCTGAGGCCTCTACAGGTGGTTCATGAGACCTGCAAGCCTTTGCCTTCACTCCATACTGGCAGCAAAAAGTGTCAGTCGCTTAGTTGTGTCTGACTCTTTGTGACTCTATAAACCATTGCCTGCAGGCTCCTATGTCCATGAGATTCTTCAGGGAAGAATACTAGAGTAGGTTGCCATTCCCTTCTCCAGGGGATCTTTCCAACCCAGGAATCAAACCTGGGTCTCCTGCATTGCAGGCGGATTCTTTACCGTCTGAACCACGAGGGAAGCCTCTATAATGTCAGGGAGTGGGATAAATGGTCTCCAAGATTCTGGATCTAGGTTTTCGCCCATTTGACAGATGTCTTCCTGGTGCCAGCCCTGGGCTGAGTACACAGAATCCAGAGCCCAGGACCCATCCTTGGGGGGCTTCCAGGCCAGCAGGGGAGACCAAGCCAGAAAGACCTGTGCTACAAAGTGCCCTGGTGTTATACATATGCAGGGCAGAGTGGGGAGGGGTGTGGCGGCTGGGCCACATAGCCACACACTCATTTGGATCCTAACCCCACCACTCCATTACTGTGTGACTTTGGGCAAGCGACCTCACCTCTCTGAGCCTCAGGTTTCCTCATGAAGGCACGGGAACCACTGCCTGAGGCATCAGAGCCATAGTCTGGAAAAAGAACAGAGCCGAAAGCACTGTTCATGTACTGGTGAGGGCTGCTGATGAGCAAAAATGAACCAGGGGCTCTGAGAGAGGCAGGTGTGGCTGCCTGAAGGAATCCGGGATGGCTTCAGAGAGGAGGTGGCATGGGAAATAAGCTTTGAAAAATTAATAGGAGTTTGTGAGGCCAGAGGGGAAAGCGCATGCAAAGAGTGAAGAGCTGTGGAAAGGAGCAGACTCTCACTGCAGCCCCAGCACTGGAGAAGCCTGACTGCAAAGGCGTGGGCTGCCCTGCCCAGAAGGGGTGGCCCTCTCCCCGAAGGACACCAGTCTGCAGAATAGGGTTTTTTTTTTGCTTTTAGTATTTTTTAAAAAATAACTCCTTTATTAACTTCTTCTTATTAAAACTTTCAAACATACACAACAGCAGGGAAAAGAACTGCATTTACGGGGTGCATTTTAAGCAGGGTGAGGAGGTAACCCTGGCATGCCGAGGCCCCCTCTGCACTCTGCCCCCAGTTCTCTGTGACTCCAAAGTGAGACCAGATGGCCTGGAAGGGAGGACGGAGGACACTACTTGGCCAGCAGCTCTGGGGCCCTCCCACCTTCTAGAACCAACCAGGCAGAGTCTGAACCAACCCTGTTCAGAAGTCAGAGCTGGAGGCAGCCGTTTTCTTTTACCAATGGGTGAAAAAGGAAAAAGAAATCAAGTCTTTTCCCAGGCAGACGACATTTCCTGCATCTGAGAGGGTGAGACTCTGCTCTTGGAAGGAAAGAAAGAGTCTCCTGTCTTGAGCTTCCTCTTTGAAGCTCCATGAATATACATGGCGGCAGGCAGAGGGTTCTTTGAGATGCTAACAGGCTGCCTTACCTTGGAAAATTGAGGTCATCGGCTTTGAGGGGATCTTGACTCCAGGGGCTGGGGTGGGGGGAGGGTTGAGAGAGCAGGCGCTACAGAGACCGGAGACCCAGTGGCCAGCTCTGACCTTGGGCAACTCACTCTTGTCCCTTCTGAGCCTCTATGTTCTCACCTGTGAAATGGGGACACTTACTCCATCCTGGGGCTGGCGAGGACAGAAGATGATGCTAAGTGACACACCCAATATGGCACTTGGTACACACTGGGTGCCCAATACTTGTGGTGCTTATATCACAGAACCCAGAGCTTGGAGGGGCCGCTGGAACAATTAACAATGAAGAAGGGGGGGTTTGGCAAGTCATCCAACCTGAATTCAAATCCTTGCTCTGCTTGCCACTAGCTTTGTGTCCTGGGGCAAGACGCATCACCTCTTGGCACCTCAGTTTCCTGATCTGTAAAATGGGAAGATCTCTGTTTACCCACCCTGGAGATGAAAGGAGCTAAGATATACGTAAACCTCTGGTCAACACTAACACAGAAAGACAATTTTAGTCCTTGAGGTTCATGCTCATGTAGGCTTTGGCTCCTTGCTGCAGCTGAGGCTGGGGGTGGGAGGGTGGGGTGGAATGAGGCATGGACCAGGCAGGGGAAAGGCTGACAGGAGAGATGCCTTGGAGATCAGCCCACTTCTTGGTGAAAAGGATGAGTAAGACTCAAAGCCTAGGAAGGACTCACTGGAAGGACATGAACCCTTTGCCCTGCCCAGCTCCATGATCTGTCCTTCATCCTCAAGACATCCGCACTCCTCAGCCCTCAATGCCTCCCAGATCAGTGGCCACACCACTGGGACAACTGGCCGAGCTGGGCTCCTCCCAGTGCCCCTCCTCCAGAAGAAAAGTATCATGAAACACAAATCTGATCACCTCACCTCCTGGGCCCAAGCTCTCCAAAGACTTTGGCTTGAATCAGGGAAAAGGCCAAGTCCCTCCTACAAGCCCTGTTCAATCGCTAAGTCATGTCCAACTCTTTGTGACCCTATGTACTGCTGAACATCAGGCTTCCCTGTGCTTTACCATCTCCCGGGGTTTGCTCAGACTCATGTCTGTTGGGTCGGTGTTGCCATCCAACAGCCATTGCCCCTTTGTTTCCATGACCACATCTCCTGCTACTGATCCCCTCACTCTTCCCAGCCACACTTAAACATGGCAAGCATGGCCACGTGGTGCTAGTGGTAAAGAACCCGCCTGCCAATGCAGGAGACTTGAGAGTCACAGGTTCAGTCCCTAGGTTGGGAAGTTCTGGAGGAGGGTACAGCAACCCACTCCAGTATTCTCGCCTGGAGAATCCCATGGACAAAGCCTGGAGGGCTCCAGTCCATAGGGTCACAAAAAGTTGGACACGACTGAAGCGACTTAGCACACACAGTCTCCTTGGCACGTAGTAGGTGCTCTAGAAACATCCTCTGAATGACTGAGTCAGTAAGTGAGCATCTGCTTCCGTCTTCAGTGATGTAAGGAACCCTGCTGCCTAAGAAACCCCCTTCTCTGGCCCCTCTCCCCGGGGACAGAGCGAGTACCCAGCAGAGGTTGGGCAGGCAGGTGGCCAGCAGTCTGGGTGACCCCTGCCCAGCTCTGGCTGCTCCTCAGACTGCATGCAGGGCTAATTGCTACAACTCCAGAGCAAAGTGAGTTAATGAGGCAGATTAATGTCCCCATGTTGCTCCTGTTCCCACCACGGCCATCAGGGAGCCAGAGGAGGGACAGCTGGGGCTTCAGGCACCAGCCACTGGGTGCTAGGGGTGCCTGACCCCACCCAGCCTGGCCATGTGGCCGCTCCTACTCTTCTCCCTGATGCAGGTGTCATCCATAAACGGCAGGGAACAAATCTTAGGTGTCTTTGGTGTGTGGGCACTGGACATGGGCGCCCGTTTACCCATCACACGTAGAAACAAGCGTCCCCATTGGAAAGAGGGGGAACCAAAGGCCAGAGAGATGGGGTGGCCTGCCCTAGGACCTCCAGCTGAGTTGAGCTGTCACCTCTCACATCCTGCTTCATCTTGTGAGGGAGATGGAGCCCCTCTTCGGACTACCAGTCCCCTCCCTTCACCACGTGCCCTGGAGGTAATGGTGAATGACTATAATAAGAAGAGAAGTAACAACAGTGACCATAACTGACACACTGTCCACTGGGCACTATGCCAAAACTAAACAGTCAGGACTTCCCCAGTGGTCCAGTGGCTAAGACTCCACACTCCCTCTGCAGGGGGCCCAGGTTCAATCCCTGGTCAGGGAGCTAGATTCCACCTGGTGCAACTAAGAGTTTGCACGCCACAACTAAAGATCCTGCGTACTGTAACTAAGACCCAGTGCAGCCAGACAAATAAATAAATAAATATAAAACAGATAGACCTCTAAAAAACAAAACAAGAAACTAAACAGCCACTGACGCCTCAACAACTCTACAAGACAGAATCTCTTATATGCCCAATTTACAGATGAGAAAATTGAGGCACAGAGTGGCAAAAGTGCTTGACTGAGGCATACTGTGAGGAAGCGGACCTGCAATGCAATATGCTCCACCACCTCCCTCCGTGGCCTCCTTTCGGATTCTAACCTAGGCTCTGGCCTTGGAGGTGGAGATCTGGTCACCCGGCCCTTCTCCAGCCCTATCACCCCCACCTCTGGCCTGGCTCAAAGGGTTTCTCACTCCTTTCAAAAGAAGTTTGGGAAGAAAGACGCATATTGTGTTTAAACTGCCATCATTTTTCCCTCATTACAGAGGCCATATATGTTCACTATAGAGAACTGGAAGGAAACAGAGAAGCATTTAGAAAATAAAATGATTCCTCTCCCAGAGATGACCGTTTTTGATATTTTGGGCACGTCATACCGTTTTTGATATTTTGGGCATGTCATTCTTGTCTTTTATTTTCCATATATAATAATCATCAAGACATCACCCAGCAGCATAAGATTTGCTCTCTGCTTGGCCCTGTACCAAGTACCTTGTATACATTATCTCATTTAACCCTCACATGCTCTTATTTCATCCTCATTACAACCATGATACCATCATTAAAATCCCTGTCTTACAGATAAGCAGATGGAGGTTCAGAGAGGTAATGTAATATGTCCAGGATCACAAAGCTGGTCACTGTCCAGTCTTCAAATTCACATCTTTTGGCTCTGAACTGTTTCCTTATAACTTCCAGGAGCTGGAATTGCCAGGTCAAGCATATATAAAATTCTAAGCTTTTTAAATCTTTAATTTTAAAAAATTCTATACCAACTTGTCCCAAAAAATAGGAGGGGCGGTCTCAATTTCTCAGTTTGCGCCTTTGCCAATAGGGTCTGGGAAGGCCTATTTTCCCATACTCTTGTCCATGCCAGACTTATGTTTTAAAAATCTGCCAGATTAATCTGCAAACAAGATGCACCATCTCTGTTTCTGATATTTCTTTACTTTCACTGTGTATTGTTAGCCTCTGTGTGGATCTGGGGCCTGACTGGCCGGGGCCTGACGTCCTTCCAGCTAGAAGCTCCATGTCTCAACACAGAAGGAACAAGAAGAGAAGCTGAGCCATCAAGTTAAGGGTCGTATCCAGTTACCTCACACCTTAGTCACCCTGTCATGGTGTACTCGGACCTTAGAAGCAAGTCTTGCATGGAAAACAGAATGCCTTGAATGTGCAGGATCCCTCAGCCTACTTGACAGGCAAATTGAGTCAGAAGTAGCTTTCCCCCAGCTTTTGGGCCTGATACTTCTTCTCTATTCCTGAGTCTCACCCTATCATGTGAAAAATTATGAACCTTCAGATTCAATAAATTCAAAGAATTCAAGATCAAGAAGTATGAAGAGAACTACACCAAGGTAAATCTTCATCAAATTGTTCAAAACCCAAGATAAAGAGGAAATCTTGAAAGAAATCAGGGTAAAGAGAAGAGAACGATGAGGATGACAGCAGATTTCTGGCCAAAAGCAATCAAGTGAGAACATAGGAACAGCATCTTTAAAGTGTCGAAAGGACAAAATCTGTCAACTTAGAATTCCATGTCCAGCAAACATAACTTTCAAAAATGAAGGATAAAAATAAAGACTTTTTTCAGGCAGAGAAGCCGAAAAAAATTCATCACCAGCAGACCCACACTAAAGAAAAGTCAAAGTCCTTCAAGCGGAAGGAAAATGATATGAAAGAGAAACCTGGATCTACAAAAAGGAATTAAGAGTACTGGAAAATGTAACTACACGAATAAACATAAGATTATTTTTCTCATTATTTAGATCTCTTTAAAAGATAGCTTACTGTTTAGACAATAATAATATGATTTTGTATTTAAAATGTGCAGAAGTAAAATGCATAACAATAGAATAAGAATGCGATAGTCTTCTACAGGAAGTGATATAATATGATTTGAAAGTAGACAATGGTTAAGTTAAAGGTGTGTACTATAAACCACACAGGAATCACTGAAGTAACAAAATAAAGTGCTAAGTCACGTTAATCATGTCTGACTCTTTGCAACCCCACGGACTATAGCCCGCCAGGCTCCTCTGTCCATGGAATTCTCCAGGCAAGAATACTGGAATGGGTTGCCATGCCCTCCTCCAGGGGATCTTCCCAACTGAGAGATCAAACCTGCTTCTCTTAGCAGGCAGGTTCTTTACCACTAGCACCACCTGGCAAGCCCAACAAAGCAAAGACTAACAGCTAAAACACACAGCAAGAGGAAAGATCGAAACCTAACCATATTAACAATCACATCAAATGTAAATGGTCTAAACACTCCAACTACAAGTCAGAGACTTTCAGACTGGATAAAGAAATAGACCCAACTATATGCTGCTTATAAGAAATGCACTTCAATTATAGAGCAAAAACAGTGGGTTAAAAGTAAAGATATAGAAAACCGTAGAAAAATGTTTAACACCAGTCAAAAGAAAACTGGAGGGCTATTAGAAAAAATATTAGAAAAAAATGTTTTAGAGGATAAAGTCATTTTATAAAGATTAAGAGGCCAATCCATCAAGAGGAACAATAATCCTAAATATTTACACATTTAATAACAAAACTTCAAAATACATAAAGCAAGAAACAATAGAAATGCAAGAAAAAACAGATAATTCCCAATTATATAGTCAGGGATTTCAATATCACTCTCTCAATTACTGATGGAACATGTAAACAGAAAATAAATAAGGATATAGAAGATTTGAATAACACTATCAACCAACTTGACTTGACATTTATGGAACACTTCACCAATTAACAACAGAATATATATTCTTTTCATGGAACATTTACCAAAATGACCATATTCTGGGCCATTAAACCAGTTTCAATACATTTCAAAAGATTCAAGTCATACAAAATACATTCTATGATCACAGTGGAGTTAATATAAAAACCGATAACAGAAAACATCCCTGGAAAATCCCAAATATTTGGAAACAAAATAATATACTTCTAAAGAAGCAGTGGGTCAAAGAGAAATCAATAGTGAAATTGGAAAATTTTGAACTGAATGAAAGCAAAAGCATCACATATCAAAATTTCTGGGATGCTGCTAAAGCAGTACGTAGGGGAAACTATAGCATTAAATGTCTGTATTAGTGAAGAAGAAAGGCTTCAAACCAATGACCTCTGCCTTTACCTTAAGAAACCAAAAGAACAAATTAAACTAAACTAAGTCGGAACAAGGAAACAATACAGATTCAATGGGAAATCAATAAAAAAGAGAACAGAAAAGCAATAAAGAAACATCAGACACACAAACAGCAGGTTCTTTGGAAAGATCAGTAGAACTGAAAAAATCTCTAGCCAGATGGATCAAAGAAAGAAAATATAGAAAGAAGGGAGAGAAGACACAAATTACCAATATCAGGAATGAAACAGGCGATATCACTACAGATTACAAAGATATTAAAAGAACAGTAAGTTTCAAAATTCCATTACAAAGCTACAGTAATCAAGTCAGGGTGGTACTGTCATAAGGATAGATCAGGAGAACATAATCGGGAGTCCAGAAAAAAAAATAGCCCCCATATTTATGGTTAGCTGATTTCCAACAAGGGTGCCAAGACCATTCGATGGGGGAAAGAACAGCCTTTTCAACATATGGTGATGGCACAACTGAATATCCACATTAAAAAAAAAAAAATGAAGTTGGACTACCTCACACCATGTACAAAAAAATTAACTCAAAATGGATCAAAGACCTAAACATAAGAGCTAAAACTATAAGGCGCTTAGAAGAAAACACAGGTGTAAATCTTTACAACCTGAACTAGGCAATGTGTTTTCATATACGATCCCAAAAGTACATGCACCTAAAAAGAAAAAATAGGTAAGTCAGACTTCATCAAAATGGAAAAGGACACTCCCAAGAATGTGCAAAGACAACTCACAGACTGGGATAAAGATGTGAAGATCATATATCTGATGGCAGACTTATATTCCAAAATATATAAAGAACCCTCCTAGCTTAATAACATAGAGGCAAACAGCCCAACTGTAACATGGGCAAAGGATGTGAGAGGACATTTCTCAAAAGAAGACACAGATGGTCAATAAATACATGGTCAGCATCAGAAGCCATGAAAATAATGCAAATCAAAACACATCCACTAGGATGGCTATAATTAAAAAGACATACAGTTAGGGACTTTTCTGGGGATCCAGTAGTTGAGACTCCATGCTTCCAATGCAGGGGGCGTGGGTTCAATCTCTGGTTGGGGACCTAAGATCCTACATGCTGTGTGGCATGCCCTCCCCGCTCCCGCAAAAAAAAAAATATTAAAATTAAAAAGTTAAAAATATTGGTGAGGACCTGGAAAAATTGGAACCCTCATACACTGCTGTGGAAATACAAAATGGTACAGCCTCTTTTAAAACACAGCCTGGAAGTTGCTCAAAAGCTTAAATACAGAACATAGGGACCAGTGATTCCACTTCTAGATACATGGTGATGGTGTGGTCAGTAGTTTAGTCACTAAGTCATGTCTGACTCTTGTGACCCCATGGACCATAGCCCACCAAGCTCCTCTGTCCTTTATCCATGGGATTTCCCAGGCAAGAATACTGGAGTGGGTTACCACTTCCTTCTCCAGGGAATCCTCCTAACCCAGGGATTGAACCTGGGTTCTGCATTGGAGGCGGATATTTTACTGACTGAGCCACTAAAATGAAAACATGTCCACGTGAAAGCCTATATACAATGTTCAAAACAGCATCATTTGTAATGGATGAAAAGTAGATACAACACAAACACCCACAAACTGAAGAATGGATAGATAAAATGTAGCATATCCATACAATGGAATGTGTGTGTGTGCATGTGTGTGTGTGTGTGAGTCGCTCAGCTGTGTCCAAATCTATGGGACCCCATGGACTATAGCCTGCCAGGCAGCTCTATCCATGGGATTCTCCAGGCAAGAATACTGGAGTAGGTTGCCATTTCCTTCTCCAGGACACAATGGAACACTATTCATCAATAAAAATGAAAGAGGTATTGTTACATGCTACAACTTGTATGAACCTTGAAAACTTCATGGTAAGTGAAAAAAGACAGTCACAGGGACCATATATTTGATTCCATATTATATGAACTGTCTCAAACAAGCAACTCTATAGATACAGAAAGTAGACTAGTGGCTGCCCAGGACTAAGGGTAAGGAAGTCGGTATTCTAACAAGCATAGAGTTTCTTTGGGGGGTGATGAAATGTTCTAAACTTGATGTGATGACTGGTGTACAACTGTGTACAATGGTACTGAAACCATTGATTTTTATATTGTATGCAAATTGTATTATATATAATTACAACTCAATAAAGCTGTTACTTTTTAAAGTGATAACAAAGGAATATGATGAACAAATTTATGCCAATAAATTTGACAACTTAGATGAAATGAACAAATTTCCATGAACATATGAATTACCAAAGCCCACTTAAAAGAAGCTGTAGGTAACCTGAGTAGCCCTATATTAATGAAAGAAATTGAATTTTTGGATAAAACTTTCCCACAAAGAAAACTCATGACTCAGATGGCTTCATCGGTGGTTTTAGACAAACACGTGTATGTTAATTCTACCTAAACTCTTGTAAAAGACTGAAGGGAGGGAAATATTTTGCTTTCTACTGCACTTTATAGGGCCCTAATATCAAAACCAGACAAACTCAATACAATAAACAAAAACTATAGACCAATAGCCCTTATGAATATGGATGCCAAAATCATATACAACATTTTAGCAAACCTAATTCAATAATATATTAAAAGGCCAAGTGGGACTCATCTTGAATGTGGAGTTGGCTCAACATTTGAAAACTAATCAATGTACTTCATAACAGACTAAAAGAGAAAAGCCATGTGATTGTCTCAAAACAAAGAAAAAGCGTTTCACAAAATCCAACATTCATTCCTAATTTTTAAAATTCTCAGCAAACTGAAAATAGAAGAAAAATTCCTCCAACTGATAAAAGCATCCACAAAAACCCCACAGCTAATACCATATCTAATGGTGAGAGACTGAAGTCTTCCTTCTAAGACCAGGAATAAGACAAGGATGTCCATTCTCATCACTCCTATTCAACATTGCACAGGAGTTTCTATCCGGGGCAATTAACCAAGAAAATGAAACAAAAGGCATCCACACTAGAAAGAAAGAAAGAAAACTATCTTTATTTGCAGGTAACATGCTCATCTATATAGAAAATCCAATAGAAGCCATGCACAGCAAAGCTATTACAACTGATAAGTAAGCTTACTAAGCTTACTTTTATCCAAAAGATCAATCTATAAAAATCCATTTTTTCTATACACTAGCTACAAACTATCAGAAACTAAAATCTTAAATACCATGTATAACAGCATCAAAAAATATGAAATAATTAGGAATAAATATGATAAAAATGTGAAAGACTAGATATGGGAAACTAAGTTATTGCTGAGGTAAGTTTTTAGAAAAACACCTAAATAAAATTGAGATATCTTGCTCACGGATTAGGAGATTCAATATTGTTAAGATGTTCATTCTATTCAAACTGACCTACATATTCAAACCAATCTCAACCAAAATAGCAACAGGCACTTTTGTAGAAATTGATAAGCTAATTACAAAATTAATGTGGAAATGCAAAGGATATACAATAGCCAAAACAACTTTGAAGAAAAAGGGTAAAGCTGGAGGGCCTGCTTTCAAAACAGTATCACACTGCTTTGAAGTATCAGAAGACAGACAAACAAATAAATGGAACAGGAGAGTCCAGAAATAGACCCACACACATATATGAATATATATGACTCTTGACAAAGGAGCAGAGATAATCAGCAGAGCCAGTTTTTCTTTTTCAACAAATGGTGCTGGAATAATCAAATATTTATGAGCAAAAAGTGAAATTTAATCTACATCTCACACTGTAACAAAAATTAACACAAAATACGTCATAGTTATAAAACCTAAAACTATAAAACTTCAAGAAGAAAACACAGACTAAACCCTTATGATCTTGGACATGGTAAAGATTTCTTAGATACGACAACAATAGACATAATCCATAAGAGAACAAACTGATAAATTAGACTTCATTCAAATTTTAAAATGCCAGTGCTTTGAAAAGACAAGCCATAGGCTGGAGGAAAATATTTGCAAAACATATATCCTTTATAGGACTTGTATCCAGAATACAAAAAGAACCCACAAAACTCATGAATAAGAAAACCACCAACCCAATTTAAAAATGGGCAAAAGAGACAAAGAGATATTTCACCAAGGAAAATATACAGATGGCAACTAAGGACATGAGAAGGTGTTCAACATCAGTGGTCATCAAGGAATTGCAAATGAACACCACAGTGAAATACTCCAGCTATCAGAATGCTTAAAATTGGAAGGATTGACTCTGCAAAGCATTGGTAAGGACGTGGAAGAACTTCCACACACTGCTAGTGGGAATTTTAAATGGTGCACCCACTTTGGAAAACACCTCCATAGGTTTCCTAAAAAAATTAAACACACACCTATCAAATCATCCCGTCATTCCTCTGGATGTGTTTACACAAGACAGTGCAAACATATGTTCATGCAAAGACTTGTACACTAAAATGCATAGAAGCTTTTTAATAGCCCCAAACTGGAAATAAGCCCAAATCTCCATCAACGAGTAAATGAATAAATAAACTAATAAACTATAGCATATTCACACAATGGAATACTACTCAACACAATAAGAAAGAACTATTCATACATGCTACAACACAGGTGAAACCCCAAATAATTATGATACGTGAAAGAAAGCAAACATAAACAGGATGTATGATTCCATTTATATAGAATTCTAGGGAACACAAATAAATGCTTGTCTGTGGACGGGGAGGGACAATAGTAGAGTGTGGGGGAGGGAAGAGGGAACAGGAGAAAGAGGGCGGCTTACCTAAGGCCATAAGGACACTTTCGAGAGTGATGAATATGTTCATTATCTTGATTATGGTGATGGTTTCATGGGGACATACATTTGCTAGAACTTATCAGTTTGAACACTTTAACTATGTGTGATTTATTGTATGTCAGTTATACATCATTAAAAGCTATTTTTCAAAAAAAGGAAAATAAATCAAAGTTATGTGAAAAAGAGGCAGAAAAAGGATCAAACTAGAACACTTTGGTTTTTTCAACTTAGAGGTTCTAATGTTTTTAGAGTCTTGAAATGTTAAGTCTCATCTATTCAAAGAGTCATAATCATTTATTTCCAGAATATAAACATACCTCATTCTGTCACTTGAAGATAACTGTACTGAGATTCTGAGATGCATTGGTACCAGGTATGAGGCTGTCATTCTAAACCATTTATCCTAAAATGTAATACCCATCACCTGAGATCCCCGGATTCCATTGTTTTGTATGTGCTGTGCTTAGTCACCTCAGTTGTGTTGACTCTTTGCGACCCCACAGACTGCAGCCTGCCAGGCTCCTCTGTCCATGGGGAATCTCCAGGCAAGAGTACTGGAGTGGGGTGCCATGCCCTCCTCCAGGGGATCTTCCCAACCCAGGGATAGAACCCAGGTCTCCCGCATTGCAGGCAGATTTTTTTTACCGTCTAAGCCCCCCGGGAAGCCCAAGATTACTGGACTGGGTAGCCTATTCCTTCTCCAGGGGATCTTCCCAACCCAGGAACTAGACTGGGGTCTCCTGCCCTGCAGGTGCCTTCTTCACCAGCTGAGCTACTAGGGAAGCCCTCCATTATCCCCTCTCCATCCTTTTCTCCAAACATGGAAGGACAAATAGAATGGCTCCTAGTCTGTCACTGGAATTCTAAATCATCTCCTACTTTAGGGAGTCACAAAACATGACATTTAGAAAGAGTTTTAAGTAATAGGGGGATGTTCTTCCACCATAAGAATGAGCAGGAAGAGAGGGAGCAGAAGCGAAACACGGAGGGGTTCTGGAGTCATCTCCCATGGAGAAGAAAAACGTCCCCAGACCAAACAACCAACGGGACCCATCTCCAACACTACAGCAGAAACCTCTAGTGAATTTTGTTTTCATCTTTTTCCTTTTAAAAAAATTTACATTTTAATTTACTTTTTAATTTTTAAATGAATAGGCTTTGTTTTTTAGTTTTAGGTTTATAGAAAAACTGAGCAGAAATTACAGAGTTCCCATAGATCCTTTATCCTTGCCCCCTTGCAGTTCCCCTAAAACCTTGCCTCAGTGTGGTACCTTTGTTACAGTGGATGAACCAATATTGATACATTATTATTAACTAAAGTCCAAGGTTAAAGTTCACTCTTTGAACTGAAAAGTTCTATGGGTTTTGACAAATATATAATGTCATGTACCCATAGGCTTAGTATCATAGAATAGAGTTTTATTGCCCTATAATATTCTGTGTTCCACCTCCTACTCACCCCTCCCTTCCTCCCCTCAAATCCTTGGCAACCACTGATCTTTTTACTGTCTCCATGGTTTTACCTTCTCCAGAATGTCATACAGTTGGAATCAGACAGTATGTAACCTTTACAGACTAGCTTCTTTCACTTAGTAATTATGGTTAAAGCTCCTCTGTGTCTTTTTGTGGCTTGACAGCTCATTTCTTTTTACTGTTGAATAATATTCCACTAAATGGATGTACCACAGTTTGTTTAGCCATTCATCCATCGAAGGACACCTTGGTTGCTTCCAGTATTTTCCAGTATATGTACATATATACACAAATCAAGTCATACTATATATATATATATACATTAAGGTTCGTGTACTCCACAACACATAGGTCACACCTCAATACACAACTTTAAATATAATAATATTCTGTGGTCATTGACTCAGAAAGATGGCCAATATCAAGGGGAAAGGTAGCTATAGACAAAGAGGACTTATATGATGCTATTTATGCAAAATCATCTACACATATGCACTTCATCGGCAGATGACTTCAAAACTATGAGTGACAATTTATAAGAGTACTTGTGTACACCGAGCATCATCCTAAGCACTTTTTAATATCATTTCATCTTCACAACTTACGAGGTAGGGAACTTTACTGGCTCCACTTTACAGATGAGAAGGGTGAGGCACAGAGAGATTAGGTAACTTGCTTCAATCAAACAGCTAAGTGGTAGAGTGGGATCTGAACTTGGCCCTTACGGTACCAGCAACCATGCTCTTGTGTCCATGGGGTTGCAGAGCTGGACACGACTGAGCGACTGAACGAAACCCTGACCACAGCCCCTGAAGCTGCACACAGTCTGGTCTCTGTCACCCCCTCATGCCTCACCTCTCCCTCCTCCTCACCCCATCACTTGTGGCTTCCCCTCTTCCTCTCTTCCCTGAAAATGATGTTGCCCTCACACCACAGGGTTTGCCCATCAGCCCTTCTCTCCACCTGGAATGATTCCTCCCCACTCCTCTTTGTAAGGGCAATATCCTCTCATTCCCCAGGTCTCAGCCCAAGCGTCACCTCCTCCATGCAGCCTGCCAGACCCCCAGCGTGGGCTAGGATCTCTCATCTAAGTCCATAGCTTCCATGACCCACCCCTGTGGACCTCATCTCTGTTCTATCTGCTTTTTCTGTCCCCTAACAGTGAAAAGGGCCGAGTACCAAACCACTGATGCTTTCGAGCTGTGGTGCTGGAGAAGACTCTTGAGAGTCCCTTGGGTACCAAAGAGATCAAACCAGTCCATCCTAAAGGAGATCAACCCTGAATATTCATTGAAAGGACTGATGCTGAAGCTGAAGCTCCAATACTTTGGCCACCTGATGCGAAGAGCCAACTCATTGGAATAGACACTGATGCTGGGAAAGTTGGAGGGCAGGGCAGGGGGGTGGGCGACAGAAGATGAGATGGTTGGATGGCATCATTAACTTAGTGGACACCAGTCTGAGCAAACTTCGGGAGATGGTAAAAGATGGGGAAGCCTGGTGTGCTATAGTCCATGGAGTCACAAAGAGTCAGATAGGACTGAGTGACTGGACAACAACAAGAAAAGTGAAGTGTGTTTCACTCAGAGCCAAGTCCCCTCTGCCCACCACAGTGCCCACAGAACTGGGCACTCAGCAAATACTTGATGAAGGAACGAAAAATGAATGGATGAATCCACATGCCAGGGATGGTCTACTTGGAGGGGCCTCCAGAAGGTTGACATCGAAAGGTGAACGATGCTCACCACAGGGCGGTGGATTTCAGGCCATTTTTTTTACTCTCACTTTTGTACTTTGGGTTTATCTGACTGGAGACTATTCCAGGGGACAGGTACCATCTTCCAATCCCTCAGCAGTTCCTGTCTGGGGGACCCTCATCTGCCACCCTCCCTGTCCCCTACAACACTCTCTGAGCTCTGCCTGCAGCTCCAGAGGGAGATGTATTAATAAACTGAGGGAGAAGGTCACCCAGCTTGCAAACACTGAGCAGAGCTGTCCTTGACTCCAGTACGGATGAAATGTGCTGGGGGGCGGGGGGCGCTTCACCGAGCAAGCGCTGAGCACGTGTGAGCTATTTCTGATTCCCACCTGGCGGGGCCCAGCGCATCTGCCAGAGAACCAGGCCCAGCTCGGTGGGTAGAACCGCTGGCCAGCCACCCCGTAACGCTCACACCAGACCTGGCCATTGACCTGCTCAAAACCTTCCCTCAGCTCCCCACCACTCAGGGTGCGAGGGAAAGGGAGGCCAGAACCTCCCCGAGGCATTCAAGGCTCAGCAAGGTCTCATCCCAGCTCAGGATCCTGCTCTCCACTCTCCCCAGTGCAGCCAGGTCCTCACTCAGCTCCTGGCCTTGGCACACGCTGCGCCCGCTGTCAGGAATGCCTGCTCGGCCCCCAGTAGTTGCTTGCTCCCACGTAACCTGCAGATCTCAGCTTGGACAACTGCTCCAAGAAATCTTCCCTGATCATCCCCCCACACCTTGTCCTGGGGCTGCGCGCTATGGCGACACAGAAGCTGATGACTTAGTGGCCTGTGATCCCTCTCCTAGCCTGTGACAACATGGCCACCTGGCAGGCCCTCACGGTCATCTCCATGTCCCAGGTCCCCGCAAAGGCGTGGCTCAGGGCAGAAATGAATCCATGTTTGCCGACTGACTACACGATGGAGAAAGTGTTCCTGTGCCGAGAGGGACAGAGGAAGTGGGGGGCAAGAGAGCAGGAGGGGAGCAAGTGATTGCATTTGGCTGAGGCTTGGAGGCCAAGGGTAGAGAGATGTGGTCCTAGCAGGCAGGGAGGTGTCCACAGTCAGCTGCACCTCCTCCAACCAGCCGGGCCCAGAGCTCTAGGGACCAGGTGTGGCTGCCTGCAGGCCCTGCCTCCCCATCCCCGATGGGCACAGTGGATGTAGAATCTGTACAGAACAGAGCATTCTGTCTAAATATATCTGCTCCCAACACAGGACACACAGGGAGGGAGTAGGGGGCACGGTAGGCCTGAGTGCTGGGGGAGGCTTTCTGGAGCACTCGCCCGGCCCACGGCCCCCTGCCCTGGCGGGGGCGAGTCCAATCTGGGGCCCAAACTCAGGGCTGGGCCTGGGTGGGTCTTCCCAAGCAGGGTTCCCAAAGCCTGACCTCCTACCCAAAAGCAGCTGCCTTGAATGTGGGCCACGTACAAACCAGGCCAGCAGAGGAGGGAGGGCACACAAGTGGAGCCTGGGGGAGGAGGCCTCGGTCCCCGGCAGCCCAGAGTCCAGGCTCTCCCCGCCACCCTGGAACCAAGGCACAGAGAGGGAGGCAGCTTCACAGGGTCACACAGGGGGCTGGGGGCAGCGAGGGGTGGAGACCCTAAGGGTCCCGGCTCCCAGAAACCCTGAAGGCTTCCAGCATTCTCTTAGCCTCTTGAGGTTCTCTCAAGGATCTCTCAGAGGCGACAGCAGAAAGAGCACTAGGTTCAGAGGCAAGACTCCGTGGTTCAGGACTTCCCTGGCGGCGGCCCAGCGGTCAGGACGCTGCGTCTCCACTACAGGGAGCATGGGTTTGATCCCTGGTTGGGGAACTAAGATCCCACTTGCCACGTGGCACAGTCAAAAATAAAAGTTTTTAAAAGGACACTGTGCTTCAGTCTCATCTCCACCACTGAGGCCCTCAGGCAAGCCCTTCCGGGCCTCTATCTCCCCACCTATAACATGGAGATGAGCACACGTTCCGGTGTGTGCAGGCACTGTGCACACTGGAGTGTCCACTTCTTGGCCCTCCCTTCCAGGCTGGGAGCCCAGGCAAACTTTTTGTGTGCAGATCTGGACTGGGGTGTGGGGAGGGGACACTAGAAGCCTCCAGAGTGTGTGTGTCCAGTTGGGGGAAACGGTCATAAGAGAACACAACATCAGCTACTTTTTCTTGAGCACCTACTGTATGCCAGGCCCCGTCCTAGATAATTTAACACAAAGACGTCATCTCACCCTCACACCAAGCCTCCAAGGCAGGCAATGATGCTGTTAGCCCATGGGGAACAGATGGGGAAACTGAGGCTCAAAGAGGTTCCTGTGACCTGCTAAAGGTCACACAGCTGGTGAACAGAGCCAGACTCAAACTGGGGCCAACCCACAGAGTCCACTCACTTCCTCCTGTGGGTGGACTAGCTCGCTGGAGGCCACCCAGGGAGGTCAGCCTGTGACTCTAGAAAGCCTCCCTGGGTCCTTGGGGCTGAGGCAGTCGCTACTTTTCCACTCAGTTTTGTTCTTTCAATTAAAAGCAAAACCAGATTAAAAATACCTGTATATTAAAGCAGTTGGACATAAATACTCGCTGGTATAAATGCTTCAGTTTTAAGCAGGCATTAAGGCTGCACACGATCCCCTGGAGAAGGGAAAGGCCACCCGCTCCAGTATTCTTGCCTGGAGAATCCCACGGACAGAGAAGCCTGGCGGGCTACAATCTACGGGGTCGCAAAGAGCTGGACACAAATGAGCGATGACTGAGCGACTAAGCACACACCAGGCCCCAAACAGCCGAACCTCCCTCCTGTCCCTCGTCCACTCTCACCCTGGGCAGCGCAGTGCAGAGCCTGGGCTAGTCTGGGTTCAAATCCCAGCTCGACCAGCTGCCAGCTGTGTGACCTTTGCAGTGTCATTCTCCCTCTCCAGGCTTCGTTTTCCCACCCTCCATCCAGAGTCACCGGGTATTGGAGAGACAGTGAGGTCAAGTTCTGGCCCAGGTTTCACAGCAAACAGCTAGCATCACTCTGGTTTAACTTATCACTTATCATCATGATTGTTCAGTCACTCAATCATGTCCAACTCCTTGTGACCCCATGGACTGCAGCATGCCGGACTTCCCTGTCCTTCACTACCTCCTGGAGTTTGCTCGAACTCACGTCCATTGAGTCACTGATGCCATCCAACCATCTCATCCCCTGTTGCCCCCTTCTTCTCCTGCCCTCAATCTTTCCCATCATCATGGTCTTTTCCAAGGAGTCAGCTCTCTGCATCAGGTACCCAAAGTATTAGAGCTTCAGCTTCAACATGAGTCCTTCCAATGAATATTCACAGTTGACTTCCTTTAGGATTGACTGGTTTGATCTCCTTGTAGTCCCAGGGACTCTCGAGATTCCATAAAAAGTTCCCTAGATTTCCTGAGTGGCTCCTGGAGATTGTGTGTGTGTGTGTGTATGTGTGTGTGTGTGTATGTGTGTGTGTGTGTGGTGTGTGTGTGTATGAAAGAGAGAGATCATAAATGTTTATTATCTTTTTAAGCTACTAAGTTTTGGGGTGATTTGTTACACACCACCAGATAACTATTAATAACACAGAGGGTCAGCCTTGCCACAGGGTAGAGGAGAGGGCAGAGAGCAACTGGGGCTGATTTCAGAGGATGCGATTTGTATGCTCCCAGGCTGGGCGTGCAGGGGGGCCTTCTTCCCATGTCTCCCCGCCCCCCTCAACCCCAGCCTTCCCTGTATGATTGCTTCTTACAACCATTTACAGACACAAGAACAGACCTGAAAGAACTCCTCTAAACCAGAGAGCATACCATGTGCCAGCTCAAAACTAAAGGCTTTCACATATCAGTTTTCACTGAATTCTTCCAAAAGCCCTTTGGGGGAGAATAGCATTATGTCCAGTGCCAAGAATAAGGCCTGGCACACAGTAGGTATTGTTACTCTGTATGGACTGGCAGCCCCAAATTTCAGGGGCTTAAAGAATAAGAACTGTATCCCTTTCAAACAGTTGGGCTTCTCGTTGGGTTGGTCAAAAAACAGCCCTGGTGGGTCCACAGCTAAAACACAGAGACCAACCAGCTAACTTCCCACTGGCTCAGTCCCGGGCACACCAAGGTGCCCCAGAGGGGCTCGCGCAGCCATCACCTCCTCTCCTAGTTGGGAAGGAAGGAGCAAGGCCCACAGTGGGGGTCTGGGCTGGACTCTGGTCTGAGGCATCTGCCACCTGGCCTGGGGTATGGCCCGGACATCCCTGGGGGAAGAAGTCTGAGGGGGCACAGGCCATTCCCTCGTCACTGGGCCTTACATCCTATCATGGGTTCAACAGTGCTCAGCTGACATCCATGAGCTGTGCACCCACTGTGTGCCAGGCCTCAGGCTGGGCATGACTGGGGGAACCAAGAGGTGCCAGCCTGGCCACCTGGAGGGGCCTCCATCTGGTAGGGGAGGAAGAACCCATGTGGGACAAGAGGTCTGGTGCCTGAAAGGACAAGGCCTGAGCCAAGTGGTAAAAACCAGGAGTTCCTGAGGAAAGACTTTGGGGAAGGGATTTCTGGGCAGAGGGAACAGTAAGTGCGGAGGGTGGGGGCCAGGGGACATGACATGCTCAGAGAGTCCCAAGTCACTCAGCTGAGCCGTAGGCGAGGGCACAGCAGGGGCAAGGGGAGTGCAGGGAGGCAGGTGACAGAGGTGTGGACTGTTCAGGGCTCTGGGCCATGACAGGGTGTCAGGGCTGGCTGTGGTTCTAGATAAATCTCTCTTCCTCTGTGAGGAGGGTATACGGGCAGGAGACCCGGGAAGGGCTGGGACAGTCACCATGGCCACTGGCCATGAAGGGCTGGAGTCAAAAGATGCTTGAGAAGGGGACATGGGGCAGAGGAGGAGCTCAACTTCTGCTTCGTGGCCACCCGTAGTCCCACCCCAAGGGCTCCGAGCCTAAGGCTGCCTCCCTTCCTCCAGCCTCTAGGAACAGACTTGTCATTGATTAAACCCAGCCTGGCGAATGGTTCCTAGAAGCCCCAGGGCTGCTGGCTGTGGGGCGCCCCTGCCCACTGTCGGCTCCCAACAGCCGGCTGGCCGCCTTTGCCCCTGCCCAGTCCAGTGTCGGCAGAGGGTGGTGACACGCCGGGTCAGCGGAGTCAGTCAGCTTTGGCCTCAGCCTCAGCAGGCAGGCAGGTGGCCAACACTCTGTGCCAGTGCCGGGAAGGCCTGGGGCGTGGCCGGCCAGGGGAGCACTGTGGGTCTGCCCTTCTCTGGAACCTTCTGTGACTCCTCAGTCTCTCTCGGCGGGAAGCACCCTTGCAGGGGGAGGCTGAGAGGGCTGGGAAGAGCGGCCCAGCTCCACTCTGACCTCTGGCACGTCGCTCAAACAACATGAGCTCCCCCCAAGAACCCCTCAGCAATTCAACCCCCATCTGGCCAAGTGGCCAGCCCCCTGGACAGGCTGCCTCACCTTTCTGAGCCTCAGTTTCCCCATATTTCAGCCGTGCCTGATTCTACTTCACACCGAGCTCCTCCAAGTTCCTCTGGGCTTGAGACCCATACACTTCCCAAGCTGCCCGCACCTCAGGGCCTTTTCACCAGTTGACTCCTCACTCGCAGGTCTCAGCTCCAGCATCACCTCCCTGGGCCAGCCCTCCCTGAGCCCCCACCCCCCACCCCATCTGGGTCAGTTCTCCTTGTGCTTCTGGAGCAGTCATGCCTGTCTCTGATGTGAGTTTACACTCATCTCGGAGGTTAGGTCATGACTGCTGCCCTCCCATGAGGATTGTGGGCCCCACAGGATGGCCAGGGGCTCGGCTCACTGATGTACCCCCAGCACCCACTCTGAGCATATGAGCTTCCCTGTGGCTTAGACGGTAAAGAACCTGCCTGCAATGTGGGAGACCCAGGTTTGATCCCTGGGTCGGGAAGATCCCCTGGAGAAGGGAATGGCAACCCACTCCAGTATTCTTGCCTGGAGAATCCCAATGGATAGAGGAGCCTGGCGGGCTACAGTCCTTGGGGTTGCAGAGTCGGAAACAACTGGGCGACTGACACTCTCACTTTCACTGTGGGCACAGAGCAGGCATTTACCATATGTCTGTTGAATGCACACTTAGAAGAAGAAAGGGAGGAAGGGAAGAGACGTCCCGAGGAGTGACAATATTTACCTCGCAGTGCTAGGAGGATCTAACAATATACAAAAGGCCTGTCCTTAGCAGAGGCAAACATCACAACTCCCCACATACACCAAACACACACCACACACACACGTATCCCACCCAGGGATGGGAAGGGGACTGAGCGCAGCCCTTCCTCCCTGGCCACGCCCACACTCTTCCCAAGTCCCCTGATGAACCAGAGAGATGAGAGGCAGAGGCACAGACCTGCAGAGGTGGACCTGGCCTCATGACTCGCAAAGACCATCAGGCTCCCCAGAGCCAGCCAGCCCACACTGTCCCTGGAAGGCTCTGCACTCTCCCCGTCCTCCAGGAATTTCTCACACCCCAAAAGTGGCAGGTCACCCCCCACCACCACCACTGGAGGAGTGGTGTGAGCTGCTGACACCTCTTCCCTGTTATCACACCTCAGCTTCGAGGACCGAGGACCAGAAATCGGTGAGCAGCCTCGGAAAATTCCTACCACGGCCTGTGGGGAGCCCAGTGTGGACCAGGGCAGCCCCCACCCCTCTGACCCCATCCCGCTCTTACTGCAGAGATGGAGAAGCTGAGACCCGGGCCAGCCTCCTGCCTGGATGCCTGAGTCACACAGACCTGGCTTCAAATCCTCGCTCAAATGCCCACCAGCTCTGCAGCCTCAGTAGGTAAAATGTGCACGGTACCGCGCCCGCTCCACGGCGGGGTGCACACGTGAACACAGGCGGCAGAGGGCCCTGTCACCCCCAATAGCAGACACTGTCCAGGCAGGACACCCCGCTCAGAACCATCCCGGCAAAGCTGCCTGCTTAGCCTCACTCAGAACCCCAAAGCCTGGCCCAGAAAAGGCAGGCAACCAAGCCAGGGTCACACAGCAAGACCTCAGCCTGCTGAGACGTGAACTTGGGCTCTGTTTGGCTGCAACTCCAGCCCTGAGCCTCCCACCCTGAAGTGGATCTGGCAGAGCCAAGCAGGTGCCAGGGCTTGGCGGCAGCCGGGGGAGGGAGGCAGGCAGGCAGGCAGGCAGCTGGGGGTGGTGGGAAGAACCTTTTTTTCCCCATGTCTTTAGCAAACCCGGATCCCCGTTTCCAAGCTGCGCTCCAGAGCCCTCGGCGGCTGCTGCGTCACTGCGCGCAGTCAGCCCACAGTGGGCGGAAGGGAAGGTTCCCTCCCTCTGGCAGGGGCTGGGGGCAGAGGGAAGGCAGGTGTGGGGGGCAGGAGTGAGCACAGTGAGGGCTCCCTGACACCTCCCGGCTGGGTTTACCTCTGGAGTCACCGAGGGCTGAGTTGGGAGAACCTCAGAGACTTAACCCCCAGCACCCCACAAACAGATGGAGACGTGAGGCTCAGAGAGGTGCTGCAAGTCAGTCGGCAACACAGAGCAGCAAGGCAGCTCACCATTCCTATCCCCGGCCCCCGGCCCCTAGCAGCTGCGAAGCAAAAGCCTCCTGGAGTCACCTCTATCACCACAGGCTCAGCTGTCACTGAAGAAGGAAACACATCGGAACCAGAGGCCCAGTTCTCACCCCCCAGATCCAGCACCTGGGGCTGCAGAGACCCCGCTTGCACGATCACATACACCTCTTTGGGGTGGGATCCTGAGCCCACGTCATGGATCACAGCACAGTGCTAGGTACACAGCAGGTGCTCAATAAGGGGTCTTGTGTTCCGTGTATAAGCCGGGATGCTGGCCTCATTTCTACACTGTCAAAGACAGAACACGCCCACATCGTGTGTTTTCTAACGATGACCCTCTCATGTACCAAATGTCGCTTGAGCCATTTTTGAAGCAAACTCCAGGAGATGGATTACCTGCACGGGCCTTACGCTAAAGAGAGGAATACAAACACTGGGTTTGCTTTGCTACCTTCTCAGGAGCGTCTGCACCCCTGTGACAGGGCCCTGAGGGCTGTGGGGGTGTGTGTGAGAGCCCCTGTCGCACATCCCCATCCCCCCTCCCGGAAGCCATAAGTGTATGCTAGTGGCGACCACAGGAGCTGGGAGAGGCCAGCTCTCACTAACAGCAGGCTTCCTCCGGGGCCGCGGGCAGGGCCTGGGAGGCGAGGCGCTGCTGAGTGACCAGTGACATCCATGGGCACTCTGACGTCACTCTCAGGCCAGGCTGAGCTCCGCCTCCAGTGTGTGTCCAGGTGCCCTCACACCAGGATCTGGGTCTGCCACATGCGATTCCTCTGCCTAATCCCCACCTTCCGTGCCCCCTACCCATCACTTCTGTTGATCAAATGGTAACTTTAGAATCTCCAGAACACGGGGCTAAGACTAGACTCTGAACGCTAACCGACCTGGATTCAAACCCTGGTGCCACCATGTCACCACTTGCTGGGCCCTGGAGCACCTACTACATCTCTCAGTGCCTCAGTTTCCTCCTCTGTAAAATGGGGAGAGTAATCACAGGGTGGGATGGGATGAGAGGAGAAGCAGGATTTACAGTGCTCAGAGCCGCTGCTCAGTCAGCAGAGGGCCCAGCCCTGTGCTCGGCTCCTGGGATGCCGTCACAGGGGCTCTGCAGAATGAATGGGTGTTCATCCATGATCCCTTGTTATTATTATTATCATCATCGACATCAGCAGGGATCCCCAAGCCTGGTTTTGCAGCCAGCCCTGGTGAAGGGTGTAGCAAAATTCTCCAAACAAAATTTGCTTCCATTCATTTGGGTTTTTGAAAAGGCCACGTCAGAGAGCTCCGCGGGGAGGAGGCGGCGTTGCGAAACCGGCACAGAGGAATCTGGGCCCCACTCCTCGGCTTGGGAAATGAGGTGCAATCGGTGAGCAAGGGGGGCCCTGGGAGCCCAGTGGCAGGGGACTTCTGTGTTGTGGGTTTATCTCCACCCTCTGAGTGACCTTCAGCAGCCAACCAACTGCTCTGAGCCTCAGTTTCCTCATCTGTCAAATGGAGACAGTATCCCTTTGTATTCATATTCCTCCCTGGGGGTGATTGGAAGATGGAGGCGGGGATTAAAAGCGTTCTGCAAACTGTGGAGTACTGCACACACCCTAGAGGCCTGAGTCCTGGCCTGGGGCAACCACCAGGAAACTCTGGAGGGGGCGTGAGAGCGGAACAGGCTCCCCATCCCCACCAAAGTTCACAACTACAGGAAGTCCAGTCATTGGAGTCTTAAAGGGCTCCCCTCACAAGAGTCTGATGAAGTGGGGAGTGGGCTTGTCTTTGTGCCACACAGGAAGCCCCTCCTCGTGCTAGTCTTTCTCAAAGGGGCTGCAGTGAGAGTTAGAATGGCAAGGCTCCCCGGCTAAGCTAAGCCAGCCACCACACTCTGGTAACCATCAGGGTCCTCCTTCAGAAGGAACCGCAGAGCCTCACACACGGCCCCTCAAAGCCACCAACCCCGCCTCACACCCAGAGAAGAGGCAGGGCCCCGGAGGACTCCCTTCCCAGGCTGTCAAGATCACAGACTCTAGACTGTGGGTAGAGACGCAAGGCCCCTCTGAGTTCACCAGGCCTCACCTTTCACTTTACCAAGAGAGCGCAGAGAGGGGTCATGCCTGGTCCAAGAGCACACAGCAAGGCAGCGCTGGGGCTCCTGGCACCGACTGGACACCCACCCTGACAGCACAGTGCCCACCTCCAGGGCTACCTCCATGGCCAGCCAGCTCAGGAGGCGACCTCTTTCAGGAGGCCGCCCCCACCTACCCCAAGCCCGCCCAGCGCTGGCTGCCTTGCTGCCTCTAACCATGCAGTTCTCTCAGCCAATAGTGCCCTTCCTTGCCATCCTACATCGACCCAAATCCCTCTAATCCTCCAAAATCCACCCCAGATCCAGTGGACATCCTCCAGGAAGCACTCCCACAGGTCCACGCTAGGGGCCCCTTCCCAGCGCTGGGGCCACCCTAGCCTCCATCACGGAAGGGCGCCTGGTGGGATGACGAGAGTTTACAGAGCAGGGCCCTGTGGGCTGGACTCTGAGTCCCCGCACCTGGCACAGGGCTGGGCACTCAGCAGGCCTCGGGAAGCCCTGAGGGCCCAAAGACAGAATGGAGGATTAGAAACTGGAGAGGTGAAGGAGCTGGTGGCCTAGTGAAAGGAAGATGAGATGAACCAGTAAATGAGTGACAATATGAGCAGATGAACTGATTCAGGAAGAGATGAACTGATTCAGGAATAAATTTCTGGCAAGACAGGCACATAGACATACCCCCAAAGATGTAGGGTCTTGCCCAAGTGTGGCCCCTCACCCTCTTGTAGAGCCTCCAGGGGACCCCTAGATGTACTGGGATTTTATTTTTTAAAGAACTAACCATTCTATTTTTTTGGTCATGCTGAGCGGCATCCAGGATCTTCCCTGACCACGGATAGAACCCATGCCCCCTGCAGTGGAAGCAGACTCTTAACCACTGGACCACTGGGGAAATCCGTCTTGGGATTTTAGAGCCTACAGGCCTGTCACTCCCACAGAGCCCAGCCAAATGACTCTAAGCTTGCAGACCCACTTGGAGGCCAGGAACCCACAGGGATGGTCCGGGTGGTGACTGGGAGTGGCCAAGGGTCCCAACACTCTACCACCCAGCCCTTGACTGAGAATGGCCTAGATCTGTCCTCAGCCCCAGGGGAATGGCATGAAGAGGCAGGCATAACCCTGGCCCTCTCCATACCAACTACACAGAGTGACATGTAATGATAAGGAACGGTGACTTGCACAGTGAAGGCAGAGGCCCACAGGGTGTAAAGGTGGTGACAGAGATACAACCTGGCCTGGGGACCAAGGAAGATGAGTAGTAGTTAAGTAGGCAAATGGGGAAGGGGGGTCCGGAGGTTCAGAGGAACCAGCATGTGCTAAGGCCCTGAGGCTGGAGGAAACCTGGCCTATTCCAGGAACTGAAAGCAGGCCAAGGGGACTGGAGCCAAAGAGGGAGGCGGGGAGGCAGTGCAAGACGTGGCTAGAGTAGCAAGTTGGGGAAGAAGTCTGGGCTTCATCCTGGGAGCTGTGAGCAATTATTGAGTACCTACTGTGTACTTTTAAAATATCTGCATTCAAGATTTTATGAAGTCACATTCCAGAATGTTTGAGTGAACATGTTTGTGTGCACATGTGCTCAATAGAATCCCACTCTTTTCAACCCCATGGGCTATACCCGCCTGGCTCCTCTGTCCATGGAATTCTCCAAGCAAGAATACTGGAGTGGGTTGCCAGTCCCCTTCTCCAGGGGATCTTCCCGACCCAAGGATTGAACCTGTGTCTTCTGTGTCTCCTGCATTGGCAGGCAGATTCTTTACCATTGAGCTATCTGGGAAGCCCAAGTGGAAGTGTTTAAATGCACTGTAATCAGATAATGCTATTTTTTAATGCTTTTTTGAATGAATGAATCGATCAGTCAATCATGGATGGGGGCTGGGGTAGAGACCACCTGCCCTGTGTCACACAGAGTGCCCCATATAATTCCTCAGAGCCTCCCCATCATGGAGAAACACTGGCATTTATGAAGCCAGAACCTAACGAGATGCCTATGGGTGCCCGGGGTACGTCCAATACATCACTAAGTCTTCCGAAAGCTCCAAAGAACACGGTCTATCGTTAGTTTCCAAGGGCTGCACAGCCTTCTCTTCAAAAATACCAGCTAAGCTGCCAAGCAGCCTCGCGCTTAGGGCACAGCCCTCAAACCTGCAGCTCCATCGCAAGGCTGGCACAAGCTGGGTGCTGCCCTGGGTCCCACAGAACAGCCATCCCTCGGCCCACCCCACCCCATGCTTCCTCTCCAGTCTGGACCTCGTCCTCCGGTCCCAGGGCTCAGCACACACTATCTCCCCCTGACAAATCAGGGGCTCCTGGAGGGTGGGGACCACATCAGGCCATCCCAAGTCTCCAGCACCTCTCACAGGCCCAGCCTGGCCTCCAGTGAATGAACGAGGGGCGGGGGCCTTGGACACCACACACAAGCACTCTCGCCCAAGTCCAGCTGCTGTCTCCCAGCTCCAGGAGGACCCAGGAGCCCTGGGGCACCCCTGCCACAGCGCAGGCAGGAGCACACACGCCCGCCCCACGTGCGCAGCTACTGTCTCCAGGAGCTGCTCGGAATACAACCAGCATCTGCCGCTGACTGGCCACCAGCAGCGGGCTCTGGGGCCTGGCGGTGGCTCCCGGCACTCCAGCAACCAGCGGGCCACCAGCTCCGCGGCCCCACCCAGTCCTGCTGCCCTCAGGAGTCTGGCTCAGGCCCTGCAGGCCACCCGGCAGCCCACAGTCCCCTCGGTTGGACAGAAACTGGGCTCCTCCAACAGCTACTCTCTGAGACAGTCCTGTACAATCTCTCTTCACCACCTCCCGCCTGGCAGAAAATACAGGCCCCCTCTCACCCGCGGAGGCACAGCGGTGGAGAGAGCCAGGACCTCAGGGAACTGGGCTGGCAGGGGAGGTGCAACCCACTAAAGGCAGGCCGGCTGGTCTCCTTTGAAGGTGGGGACCGCAGCCCCCTCCCCCTCTGTCATTTCCACTTCCAGGCAGGTGGGGGTGCAGGAACCTTCCCCCCATTAGCCCGGCCCTCCAAGCTTGAGGCTTGCCATCCTGGGGGCACCTCCTCCACCTCCCCCCTCACCCCTCAACCCCCACAACTGGCCTTCCCCAACCCATAACCCCTTCCCCTGTTTCATTTTTCCCCACCACATCAACAGTCAGTGTCTGGCAGCACCTCTGCAACACAGGCAGCGCGAAGGGAGAAGGGAGAGGGGTGAAGGGACAGAGGAACTGAAGGATGGAGGGGGATCCGAGACAAGAGGGCTCGGTCCAAAGAGGCCAGGGGCCATCACATGTCCAGGAACGCAGGTCCCCTACCCAGCAGCCCTGGCACATCTGGACCCAGCTGGCCTCACTGGCCACCTGGTCCACCTGCCACCCTCTCTGAACGCGAACCCCTTTCACCGCGGGGCACCGCACGTGGGGGCCTCCCGTAGCCATGTGAGCGCCACCCCCACCCTAGTCCAGGTGCCCGGGTCAGCTTGGACCCTTCCCGGGTTCGCAAACAGGGAGGGGGTGCTATGTAGCTCTGGGGTGGGAGGTGTGTGTGTGTTGCCCTTGCCCCTTCCCCAGATGCCAGGTCCGGGAAAAGAGCTGGGGAAGGAGGGGTGCCCGGCCAGGCAGGCCCCCAGGGCTACCGAGGCGGGATCGGAGAGAGCCGGGCTGAATGGAGGAATGCCCGGGCCGGCCGACTGGGCAGAGCCCTCCTTCTCGGCTCCAAGGTTGGTGGGCAGGGAAGGGGTCTACCTGACACCCTGGCCGCCCTGCGGATAGAGGGTCGGTTCGGAGGAGGGACTTCTCAGCTTTGGTAACCCGTTGACAAGGGGGAGTCCGCGGGAAACAGAGCTGGAATGGGGGCCCGGCCCTGGATAGGGGGTTCCGGGCCCCAGCGCCCCCGCCTCCCCCGCCCTCGCGGCTCGAGGGTCGGGCGGGGGGAGACCTAGATTGGGGATCCCACCCAGAGAAGGGGGGCTTCCCAGCCGCAGAACCGCCCCCTCGGATCCGGGGCTCAGAAGACGGAACTAGCAGGGGGAGGGGGCTTTTCTGCGCCAGCGCCACCCCTCGGTTCGCGGAGGTCTGTCCGAAAGGAGACTCGGCTTTGGGGGTCTTGCCGAGGGACGGGGCGCGTCGCCCCGGAAAGGGGGTCCTCCGCACTACCGCGCACCACCCCCGCGCCCTCACCTGCGCCCGGCGCCCCGGCCGCCTCTGGCCCGCTCGGCCGCTGCGCTGCGCCGCCGCCGCCGCTCGGGTCCGCTCGCAGGTTCGCCCGCCTAGGCCCCGGCCCCGGCCCCGGCCCCGGCCCGCGGGCACCCCATGCCTCTCCTCCGGCCGGCGCGGCGCCCCAGATGCGGCTGCGGGAGGAGGAGCCGCGCGGCCCCGGCTCCCCGAGAGCGGAGGGGAGGGGGCGGGGGGCGGGGAGATGCGCGCGGGGGAGGGGGCCGCGCGGCTGCGCCCAAAACCAGGCCCGGATCCGGCCGCCGGCTCGGGGCTGGGGGTCCGGGGCGCCGTTTCCAACGCCCGCCCCCACCCACGCCCCGCAACCCCACGGGGAGGGGGAGGGTCTCCGCGGCCGGCAACGCTCGGTCGCGAGCCGGAAGGGCGCTTAGAGATCCCCGGTGGGCCGCCCAGAGAGTGCAGGCTACTGGCACAAGGTCACACAGCGCGGGCTGCGGTAGCGCGGGAACCTGGAAATCCAGGCTCCAGAGTGGGTCAGCGACATCCTAGGTTGCCGAGCGCCGGCCCCGTGGAGACGAGAAACGGAGGCCCACACGGGACGAGATTGGCCCGATTCGTACCGTGCTAGTCTGGAGGCCCTTGGGATTCGAACTTAAGGCTCCTGCTGCTGAGAACATTGCCCCCTTCTGGTGACCCGTTTCCTGCAGAAACCTCCCCCTGGTGTCTTCTTGCCTATGGCAGCATGGGGGTTAAAAACCATCCCCGAAGTCTGGTGTACCGGGCAGAGAGTTTGCGTCCTACCTCTCCTGAGGCTCTGCTCTGTGATCAAAAGGGAGTGACTGCCTTGTCTGAGCCCCAGTTTCTCCACCTGTGAAATGGGGACAATACCAGTATAGTATCCCCAGCAGGGATCGAGGAAGCAAAGAGATAATGGATGTAAGCTCCTTGCTAGTGCCTGGCATTCAGTAAGTGTCAAATGAATGTGCTTGCTCTCTCTGGCTCCAATATCTCCCCAGAATGCCAGTTGAATGCAAACAGAGTCAAAATAGTGTTAAAGGATGGCATTCAAGGCTCCTCACAGCTTTTCCCAGCTTCATTCATCACCCACCCACACTGCCCACATCCTCATCTCAGAAAGGTCTGTTCCAGTACTTCTCTGCCTTTCCCTGAGCCTGCAAGGCCTTCCCACCTTCTCTCCCTGACAAACTCCTATTCATCCATCAAAGCCCTAAGCCATTAGTTGTATATCCCTGTTTCATGCAGCCCCTCTCAGCCCATCTGTGTGCCTCCCTTTATCCCTCCCACTGTCTGCTCTAGGTTAGTCGGTATCTTCATGGACTCTGACAGTGTGATGAGAGGATGTCACTCAGAGGAGATGACACCATAAGGTCATGTTCCCCAGAGGAGGCAACTTCAGCAGGCCCTGGAAGAAGTGAGTTTGGAGTTCAGGTGGTGGGTGAGGAGGAGAGTGTGTAGCCGGCAAAGAGGTGGTTACGTTTTAGCAGAGTGTCAATAGGACCACAGAGAATGGACTGCCTGGAGCAGTTGGGAAGACCTTCTTATCTGAGCTGGAAGCTAGCAAGAGCCAAGAGCTGGACAGTGACCTGGCAACATATGGTCAAGTCAAAGATGAGCAGGATTTGCCCTGGAGAACACCTCACACAGGGGTCCCCAGAAGATTCTTACAAGGATGTTCATAGCAGCATCAATGAGTAAGAGTGTAAAGCTGGACACAGCCTAGCTATCCATCAAGCAGAGACAGGATAAACAGTGATGAATTCAGGCAATGGAAAATTCTCCATGCCATGATCTTCAAAACAGGCGAATCCAAACCACATGCCTCTGTGAAGATGAATCTCAAAAAAACAAACAAGGAAACACTGTTTTATTTCTGTTTGATATCTAGTTGGTCTTTTTATATGAGGGAGATGGATCTTTTGCCTCTGATAGGAGTTTCAAATGTTTTTTCCATGTCAATTATTTGTCTTTTGACCCTGCTTATATTTTTTAATGTAGTAAAATATAGCAAGACTTTCTTTAAAAAAAAAAAGCTACACTGTTGATTCAGTTCATGAAGATTCAGAGTTGTACAGTTATGATTTGTGTACCCTTTGTATGAGTTTTATACTTCAGTACCAGGAAAAAAATAAAAAATATATATCATTAGATGAAAAAAGCAAATTGCAGATGGGAGGCAATTTGACGTGGATATATAAAGTTTGAAAACCTGCAACACGATACTATATATTGTTTAGGGACACATGCATACGTAATACAAATGTGTTAACATAAAAACATGCCTTGCAGTGATAAATAGAAAATTCAAGAGAGCAATGACCCAGAGGGAGAAAGGGAAAGGAATGTAATAAGGGCTTCAAATATACTTGAAATGGTTTATTTCTTAAGCTGGATGGCAGGTACATGGGTGTTTAATGTGCTGTTCTCAAGACTTTTTTGTGAACGTGAAATATTCATAATGTAATAATGCTTCCCCCCACCCCCCACCGAGAAAGTCAGGAGATGCCTGGAAAGGTAATGGGGAGCCATGGCTGGTTCTTAGTTGGGGTTGTGACGTGGTCAATGGACTGGAGAGGGCAAGACTAGTAAAGAAGGTGAGGGAGGCTGGTGTCACAGTTCAGGGGACAGGGACAGAGTTACTGGGAGGAGGGAAAGGATGGGAGAGATTTAGGGGAATGAACAACAGGTGTGCTTTAGGCAACATCACAAACAAATGCCCATGGAGCCCACCCACACAGGTCATTAAACAGGCTGTGAGTGCGGAGGTGGGGGGACCGTGACACACGGTCTGGTAGGGCAGCCCCTGCTCAGGGCCAACTGATCGTTTCTCTGGAGGTGGGGCGACCCAGTGGGGTGACATCTCATTTTTTGAGGAGAAATCAGCAATTCAGATTTTTGAAAATACAAAATTTTCTGAATTTTAAATTACGGAACTAAATTGAAAAAATAAATCAAAACCCTGTAGCGGCCAAGACATAAGGTTTGCAATCTCTTTGGTGAGGAAGAGCCTTTAGGAGATGAAACGAAGGGACAGTGACACCAAATTTTCCTGCCAGTGGGGCTGAAGAGGCTCTCAACCCAAGCAGCAGTCAGGGAGGGCTTCCTGGGAAGAAATGACACTGGATAGTGAAGCAGGGAGGGGTTTCAGGCTGAGAGAACAGCAAGAGCAAAGGTAGGGGTAGAGCTGAGTGAGCCCAGTTCAGTTCAGTGGTTCAGTCGTGTCTGATTCTTTGCAACCCCACAGACTGCAGCATGCCAGGCTTCCCTGTCCAGGAAGTGAGCCCGAAGAGCAAAAATCACCAACAGGGCATTTCACAGAAGGAAATCATGGCTGGTAAATATAAGGAAGGTGCCTGATCTCATTAGTCATGAGGGACAGATAAGTCGAGACCGTGTTGAGCTGCCACTTCACATCTATTAGACTAGGAAAAATGAGAAAGTCTGACACCACCAAGTGTGGGTGAGAATGCATATCAGTGCGGCCCTCTGTACTGCAACACCAATGTGACCCAGCAAATCTGCTCCTGGATACATGCACTCGAGAGAACCCTGCACACAAAGCCTGGGCCAGTGCTTCCCAAACCTTAATGTGTATAGGAATCCCTCAGCGATCTTGCTCAAAGGCAGATTCTGATTCAACTGAGCACCGAAGAATTGATGCTTTTGAACTGTGGTGTTGGAGAAGACTCTTGAGAGTCCCCTGGACTGCAAGAAGATCAAACCAGTCAATCCTAAAGGAAACCAGTCCTGAATATTCATTAGAAGGACTGATGCTGAAGCAGAAGCTCCAGTACTTTGGCCACCTGTTGCAAAGAACTGACTCATTGGAAAAGCCCCTGATGCTGGGAAAGATTGAAGGCAGGAGGAGAAGGGGACGACAGAGGATGAGACGGTTGGATGGCATCACCAACTCAATGGACATGAATTTGAGCAAGCTCTGGGAGTTGGTGCTGAACGGGGAGGCCTGGCGTGCTGCAGGCCCTGGTGTCCATGGGGTTGCAAAGAGTAAGACATGACTGAGCGGCTAAACTGACTGAGGGCGAAGCTAGAGAGCCCACGTCTCTGACAAGTTTCCAAGTGATGCCAACACATTTTGAGGAGCATTACGAGAAATGCACACAAATATCCACAGCAGCAGGCTTCCCAGGTGGCTCAGTGGTAAAGAACCTGCCTGCCAATGAAGGAGATGAGGGTTCAGTTCCTGGATCAGGAAGATCCACTGGAGGAGAAAACAGCAACCCATTCCCTTATTCTTGCCTGGGAAATCCCATGGGCAGAGGAGCCTGGCAGGCTACAGATCGTGGGGTTGCAAAGAGTCAGACTCGACTTAGCGACTAAACAGCAACTCATTCATAGCAGCACTGTTCAAAAGAGTGGAAAACCTGAAAACAATCCAATTATCAATTGATGAGAGAAGGAACAAATAAATAAGCTGTGGGATAGACACACGCAGCCCTCAAAATGAATGAATCAACTACACACAACACAGATGAATTCTCATTCAACGTGGCACTGAGTTTTTCTAAAGAGAGCATTATGTACAGTATGCCTTTTAAAATAGTAAACAAGAAAAAAAATAAATTGTTTAGGCACTCATACATGTAATAAAACCAAAGAAAGTAGAGAAGGATAAACTCAAAATTCAGAATATTAATGATCTGGGATGGGGTGGGACACAGAAGTGGATGTCAGGTTTTGCTTCTGTTCTAGTTCTAGGGGCATGGACAGCGGTTCACAAGCACATATATTACATCATGTTCTGTTTTATAGTGTATTGTTTTATATACATAGAGCTGTGCATGGACCATTACTGAGACTGTGTCATGAGCCAAGGATGCTGTTAAGGATACTCAATCATGTGCATCTGAGGCTCATACTTAAAAAGAGAGAAACTATTCGTAGAGACTCAAAGAGAGATGAAAAGACTGAGAGAGACGGGGAGGGGGAGAGTTGGAGATAGGTATGATCCATTTGGGAAAGGGTGTTATAACCCAAACAGCACAGAACAGTCAGGCTCTGAAGGAAGTTGTGGGACTGGAGGATGTTTGCCTTTCTGGCCCACCCCAGGGGCCGGACAGGATACGGTGGGGGAAAGGCTGCAATAGCCTGGGTGTCAGATTCTCTTCCAACCTCTGCCATCAGCCCACCAGCTCAGACCACACAGAGGCATAGGCTTCAGGAAAGACCCTGGGAGAGGACAGAATGACTCAAAGCAAGTGAAGAGAGTCCACATGGCAGCAGGTAACCTCCAGCCTTGGGTAATGATCAGCTCTGCTAATGACTAGATCCATGCAGTAACCACATCTACCTATGAGACGTGGCTTGTGACCAAACCAGATAATGTCCAAATCCTTCAAGATCAGATCTTCGAGTAAGTGACCTCAGTACGGTCCTCAGGTCAACCAGGCATCTGGTCAGGCTGGATCAGGCCCTGGGAGGAGTGGAGAGGAGGGAAACTCCAAGGACCCCTGCAGGGAGGGAGGGGTGGCCTCTGACTCCTCACCCTCTGGCACACATCAACTTTCTCTCTCCTATAAAGACTGTGGGTCTAGCCCCTCGGCCCCATCGCTCTGGCCCTACCCTGGCTCTGCCTCTGCATCCCCGACTGGACCACCCCAGCCTCCTCTCAGGACTCCTGTCCAGTCTCTTCCTTTCCAATCCATCCTCCACACCAGCCACAGAGAGAGATCCTTCTATAGAACAGATCTATGCCTCTCTCTTGCTCAGAAGCCTGCACTGGCTGGCTCCCTAGGACCTAGAACCTATAAACGTGTTTTTTTTTTTATTTTTAATTAGAGGATAATTGCTTTACAATGTTGTGTTAGTTCCTACTATACAACAACATGAATCAGCTGCCAGTTCACTTCAATCACTCAGTTGTATCTGACTCTTTGCGACCCCATGGACTGCAGCACACGAGGCTTCCCTGTTCTTCACCAACTCCAGGGCCTTGCTCAAACACCTGTCCATCGAGTCGGTGGTGAGATGGTCCAACCATCTCATCCTCTGTCGTCCCCTTCTCCTCCTGCCTTGAGTCTTTCCCGGCATCAGGGTCTTTTCCAATGAGTCAGCTCTTCCCATTAGGTAGCCAAAATATTGGGGTTTCAGCTTCAGCATCAGTCCTTCCAATGAATATTCAGGGTTGATTTCCTTTAGGATTGACTGGTTTGATCTCCTCGTAGTCCAAGGGACTCTCAAGAGTCTTCCCCAACACCATAGTTTAAAAGCATCAGTTCTTCAGCACTCAGTCTTTTTTATGGTCCAACTCTCGCATCCGTACATTACTACTGGAAAAACCATGCCTTGGACTATCTGGATCTTTGTTGGCAAAGTAATGTCTCTGCTTTTTAATATACTGTCCCTAGCACCCAGAACCTGTGACAGTTTTTTAAAATTTTTAATTGGATGATAATAGCTTGACAATGTTGTGTTAGTTTCTGCTGTACAAGTGATTCAGCCATAAGCATGCGTATATCCTTTCCTTCTTGAGCCTCCCTCCCACACCACCCCACCTCCCACTTCTAGGTCATCTCAGAGCACTGAGATGAGCTCCCTGTGTTATATAGCAGAGAACTTGTGAAAGTTTGAACTGGTATTCAGAGTTAATCTTGTATTCAAAAATCTTCACCATTTGACTTTTGCATCCTCTTCTAATTCAGTGCAGTTCAGTTCAGTTGCTCAGTCATGTCCGACTCTTTGCAACCCCATGTGCTGCAGCACACAAGGCCTCCCTGTCCAGCACCAACTCCCAGAGTTCACTCAAACTCACGTCCATCGAGTTGGTGATGCCATCCAGCCATCTCATCCTCTGTCGTCCCCTTCTCCTCCTGCCCCCAACCCCTCCCAGCATCAGGGTCTTTTCCAGTGAGTCATCTCTTGGCATGAGGTGGCCAAAGTACTGGAGTTTCAGCTTTAGCATCATTCCTTCCAAAGAACACCTAGGACTGATCTTGTTTAGAATGGACTGTTTGGATCTCCTTGGAGTCCAAAGGACTCTCCAGAGTCTGCTAATTCAATTCCGGTCAAATCCCATGACTCAGTTACAGGCTCTGCAGGTTCTCCCAAAGCTAAGCTGCTTCACACCTCAGCCTGTGCAAGTCCCTTTTCCTGGAATGCCTCTCCCCCAACTGGATACTCATCTTTGAAATTTGACTCAGATGTCACCTGCTCTGGGGAAGCTTGCCCTGACTTCTAGTTGCCACTCCCCATTCCCAGTTTGTCACCCCCAAATACTTGACTTTTTCTTTTTGGTATTACCAAGCATGTCTTTTTTTTTTTTTTTTTTCCCATCTTTAAGTGCTAAGTCGCTTCACTTGTGTCTGACTCTGTGCAATTCTATGGACTGTAGCCCACCAGGCTCCTCTGCCCATGGGATTCTCCAGGCCAGAATACTGAAGTGAGTTGCCATGCCCTCCTCCAGGGGATCTTCCTGACCCAGGGATCAAACCCACATCTCTTATGTCTCCTGCATTGGCAGGCAGATTCTTTACCACTACTGCTACCTGGGAAGCCCTTTTTTTCAACTTTATTGAGGTATCAGTTCAGTTCAGCCCCTCAGTTGTGTCCAACTCTTTGCAACCCCATGGACTGCAGCATGCCAGGCTTCCCTGTCCTTCACCAACTCCCAGAGCTTGCTCAAACTCATGTCCATTGAGTTGGTGATGCCATCCAACCATCTCATCCTCTGTCATTCCCTTCTCCTCCTGCCATCAATCTTTCCCAACATCAGGGTCTTTTCAAATGAGCCAGCTCTTCACATCAGGTGACCAAAGTATTGGAGTTTCAGCTTTAGCATCAGTCATTCCAATGAAATTTGGTACTGATTTCCTTTAGGATTAATTGGTTTGATCTCCTTGGGAGATCTCCAAGGGACTCTCAAGAGTCTTCTCCAACCTAACAGTTCAAAAGCATCAATTCTTCTGCACTCAGCTTTCTTTACAGTCCAACTCTCACATCTATACGTGACTATTCTAAAAACCATAGCTTTGACTAGACAGACCTTTGTTGGCAAAGTAATGTCTCTGCTTTTAAACATGCTATCTAGGTTGGTCATAGCTTTTCTCCCAAGGAGCAAACGTCCTTTAATTTCATTGCTGCAGTCACCATCTGCAGTGATTTTGGAGCCCCCCCCCCCACCCAAATAAAATCTTTCACTGTTTCCCCATCTGTTTGCCATGAAGTGATGGGACCACATGCAATGATCTTAGTTTTCTGAATGCTGAGTTTTAAACCAACTTTTTCACTTTCCTCTTTCACTGTCATCAAAAGCCTCTTTAGTTCTTCTTCACTTTCTGCCAAAAGGGTGGTGTCATCTGCATAACTGAGGTTATTGTTATTTCTCCCTGCAGTCTTGATTCCAGCTTGTGTTTCATCCAGCCTGGCATTTTTCATGATGTATTCTGCATATAAGTTAAATACGCAGGGTGACAATATACAGCCTTGATGTACTCCTTTCCTGGTTTGGAAAGTCTGTTGTTCCACGTCCAGTTCTAACTGTTGCTTCTTGACTTGCATACAGATTTCTCAGGAGGCAGGTCAGGTGGCCTGGTAGTCCCATCTCTTGAAGAATTTTCCACAGTTTGTTATGATCCACACAGTCAAAGGCTTTGGCATAGTTGAAAAGCAAGAGTAGATATTTTTCTAGAACTCTCTTGCTTTTTTGATGATCTAGCAGATGTTGGCAATTTGATCTCTGGTTCCTCTGCCTTTTCCAAATCCAGCTTGAACATCTGGAAGTTCACGGTTCATGTACTGTTAAAGCCTGGCTTGTAGACTTTTGAGCATTACTTTGCTAGCGCGTGAGATGAGTGCAATTGTGCTCTTTGGGATTGGAATGAAAATTAGCCTTTTCCAGTCCTGTAGCCACTGCTGAGTTTCCCAAATTTGCTGGCATATTGAGTGCAGCACTTTCACAGCATCACCTTTTAGGATTTGAAATAGCTCAACTGGAATTCCATCACTCCCACTAGCTTTGTTCGTAGTGATGCTTCCTAAGGCCCATTTGACTTCACATTCCAGGATGTCTGGCTCTAGGTGAGTGATCACACCATCGTGATTATCTGGGTCATGAAGATGTTTTTTGTATGGTTCTTCTGTGTATTCTTGCCACCTCTTCTTAATATCTTCTGCTTCTGTTAGGTCCATACCATTTCTGTCCTTTATTGTGCCCATCTTTGCATGAAATGTTCCCTTGGTAACTCTAATTTTCTTGAAGAAACTGCCCCAGACTCGCCTGTGAGTGTCCAGGAGTCTCCAGCAGAGGTGTGGGTTGGTGGTGCCCTGCTGCAGGGTTGGGGGCACTGAGTGAGGCCATTTGTGCATGGGCCCTGTTGAAGGAGGTCGCTGTTTTCTTATTGAGGTATAGTTGACACATAAAAATTGTAAATATTTAAAGTGTACAATTTGATGTTTTGATATATATGATATATATATATACCTATATTGCAGAATGATCACAATTGAGTTTATTAACATATCTATCACCTCACGTATTAATAATAACCTTTTTTTTCTTGTGGTGAGAACACTTGGGGACTTCCCCTAATCCCTTTTTGGGGTTTCCCTAGCCATCCAGTGGTTAAGACTCCATGCTTCCACTGCAGGGGTGTGAGGTTCGATCTCTGGTCAGGGAAGTTAAGATCTGGCATACTGCTTGGTGTGGCCAAAAGAAAAAGAGGCGGGTTTAACCTCTTACCAAATTTCAAGTTGTACAATACGATATTGTTATCTGTAGACTTCTCAAACGCTTTATGATGGCAGAGACACACCATATCTCAAACACGTTATAGCAGCTGCTTTTGGTGCCTACCTTGGAGCCCAGCAGTAGCCAAGGTCAACAGCTCCTAAACACTGGTCCACTGGAGGCACCTAGGTGTCTCCACTCTTCTGCCTGATGACTTAAAAAAAAATATTAGAAGTATAGTTGATTTACAATATTGTGTGTTTTAGATGTATGGCAAAGTGAGTTAATGATATCTATATGAAAGTGAAAGTGTTAGTCGCTCAGTTGTGTCCGACTCTTTGTTACCCCATGGACTGTAGCTTGTCAGGCTTCTCTGCCCGTGGAATTCTCCAGAGAAGACTACCGCAGTAGGTAGACATTCCCTTCTCTAGAGGATCTTCCAGACCCAGGGATCAATCCCAGATCTCCTGCATCACAGGCAGAGTCTTTATAGTCTGAACCACCAGGGGAGCCCTATATATATTCTTTTTCAGATTCTTTCCATTGTAGATTATTGCCATATATTGAATATAGTTCCCTGTGCTATACAGTAAATTTTGTTGTTTATCTATTTAATATACAGTAGTGTGTATTTGCTGGGCTTCCCAGGTGGTGCTAGTGGTAAAGGACCCGCCTGCCAGACTTAAGAGATGCGGGTTCCATCTCCAGGTCAGGAAGATCCCCTGGAGGAGAAAATATCTGGGTTCAGATCTTAGCTCTGTCACGCACTGACTGTGACTAGGCAAGTCACTCAACCTCACTAGGCCTCAGTTTCCACATCTGGAAAATGGACACAAACACGAACACCTACTTTACAGGATGGTTGGAGAAGGAAATGGCAACTCACTCCAGTGTTCTTGCCTGGAGAATCCAGGGACGGGGGAGCCTGGTGGGCTACCATCTATGGAGTCGCACAGAGTCGGACATGACTGAAGTGACTTAGCATAGCATGCATGCATGTGATTTTGATGATGGAAGTTCATTGTAAACCACAAAGTAAATTGCAAGCCTGAGTTGTTGTCCCCGGGGCTGGCATGGAGGAAGTGCTTGGGAAATGTCTGGAGGAAAAAAGGAGTGAAACAAGCAATGGAATCCTAGGGTGTCCCTTTTCTCACTCATTTATTAATTTCCTGCTCACAGATGCTGCTGGACACCAGGGATGCCTGATGCAGGAGGGATGTCTCTGGCCTCAAGAGTCTTGCCAGCTCCAGGGGAGACCCAAGAAAACCCACCATTCCAGAGGAGCCCTGACCAACTGTTAGCAGAGTGTAGGAAGGCATCCAAGAAGAAGTGCCTCCCGAGCTGTGCTCATCACCTAGTCTGATGAGCAAAGTGAAGACAGAGTGGACATTCCAGCAAGAGGGGACAGCGTACACCAAAGCCTGGGGCCCAGGTCAGGCCCTTGGAAGTGTCAACCACAGATTGGCACTTGCCATGGGCGCTTGCCATCCATGTATACAAGGATTAAATCATGTGCCACAGCAGCTGCTGACCTCCAACACCCCCTGAAGGAGTTCAGGGTGGAGAGCAGAAATGAGGCACTCTGTGCTCCCAGAAAACTGGCAGGACAGGTCTTCAGATAGTTAGATAATCTCAGAAGCTGATTTTATGAGCCCAGTTCTTATGTCTCCTCACATCTAGAAAAGCATTAAAATCCTTCATGGTGACGACTGTTTCTCATGACTAGCAGAAGCTTCACGAGACCAGCAGAAACTTTCTACCAAAAATATGCGCTTGATTGCAAGCACTCCTCCTTTACCAAAATCACCTATGTACTGTCTTTTGCCCCTGTCTCTGGAGCAGTCTCTCAGAGCTATCTGAGGTGCTGACTCCCAGGCTGCAGTCCTCCCATGGGCCCCAAATAAAACTTAATGTGAAGCTCTCATGTTGTGCTTTTTTTTTTTTTTTCCTGAAAGTCAACACAAGCCACTGTGGGCAGCTCATTGGGGCTGAAGTCTCAGAGTTCAAAGATGAAGCCAGAGTCTAGCCAATTCCGCATCATGACCCCGAGGCATCAGGATTTCCAGCTGAAGGTGGAGGTTGCTGTCGGTCAGTTACTAAGTCGTGTCTGACTCTCTGCAACCCCATGGACTGCAGCACGCCAGGCTTCCCTATCCTTCACTGTCTCCTGGAGTTTGCTCAAACTCATGTCCATTGAGTCGATGCCATCCAACCATCTCATCCTCTGTCACCCCCTTCTCTTCCTGCTCTCAATCTTTCCCAGCATCAGGGTCTTTTCCAATGACTATGAACATGGAAGACATCTATGGAAAATAAGGACAAAACTGGGGGAGAAGCTTTGACTTTCTTTTGAACCAGGGCAAATTCTTTTTGCCTCTCAGAGCCTCAGTTTCCTCATAGGTACAGTGGGGGCAAAAATATTACATCAGGGATAATCTGAAGAAGTCTTGAAATAAAGTGTGCTCCTGGCCTGGCTGAGGAAGGCACTCAGGATACAAATGGAATGAATGGACAAGTGAGCAAATGAATGAGATTCTGCTGAGTGCAGGAGTGCCTTGGTACCTTCTCTCACACGATTCTCAGCCCAGAACTCAGCCCCCTGACCCCAATCCTACTTTCTCCCTGCCTCATCCCTTGGAGTAGGGCCTCCTATTTGCTCACAGGCCAATAGACTGGAGGGCTGGGACTTTTCTAGGGTCATCAAGTGAGTCAAAAACTCAGCCAGGCCCAGTGCTCCATCCTGCCCTGTGATGCCGGAAATGCCTTTTCTCTGCCATTGGACAGATTCACCTGCAGGCTGAGCCCTAGTACTTTCTGGGATGGGGAGGTACTTGGATTCCGTTGTCTCCTTGAAGGGCCAGAGCCTCCTGCCTCTGCCTCCCAGATGCCCGAGCCACCATCTGCTCCCACCAGGGCCCTCGGCTCTTTTCTTAAAATAATTCCTCCCGTTTCCTTGGAGACATCTCTCACACGGAAGAAAGGAAGGGAAGGAGGGAGAGAGGGAGGAGGAGGCAGACAGGTTGGGTCCCATCTCCTGAGTACCTACTGTGTGTTGGGTCTGACTCTTGTCACACTGCTTCCACCTGGGGATCCCCTCACTCCTTTTCAGATGAGGAACTGAGGTTTGGAGACCAGTGACTACATGGCCCAGATTTCAGAGCGAGTGAGAGCACCGTCAGTATTTGGACCTGGGTCCATAGGGTTCAAAACCTAAAGCTGGTATGACATTAGGGGAAGGTGCATTGGGGCTGCCCTGACCCCATGTCTGAATGCTCTGGGCAGGGCACTGCCCCCAAGTTGCCCTCCCTTATGTGATCAGTTCAGGAACACGCATGGACACCTGTTGTATCTTACACCCTGAGCCACGCATGAAATAGCAGGAGTGCCTGCTACGAATGGAACAAAGTCTCTGCCCTTGAAATAGGGTGTAAGGAGAGCAGGAGGGGCAGAAGGACATTGCATTTCCTGTGCGTACACCAAAAGCTTCGGAAGGATTGTTTTGGCTGATCCTCTGAATACCGCAGTTGGTAGGATTTAAGAGTCGCATTTTTCAGAAAGGAAACTGAGGCCCTAAGAAGTTAATTCACTTATCCAAGGATAAGTGGGAAAAAAGTGGTGGAACAAGCATAAAGTGTAAAACTTTATGCTAAAACTGCTGGAATTGCTGCCCACTCCCACCCCAGAGACCTGCACAAAGTGCCTCTGTGAGGTTGGGAGGGAGTGGTGGCTGACAGCTCAAGGACCCTGGAGTAGGGGGTGGGGAGAGATGAAAGGATGCAGGCAGATGGGTCTCAGCCCCTTTCTCTCAGCCCCAGCAGTCCTCATGATCTGGCTCCAAGGCTGACATCACCCCAGTACCTGATACCACCAGTTCTAGAAAGAGGTAACCAGATCCCATTTGTCTTAGTATGTAGTGAATCACACGCAAAGCATTACACAGACATGCCTCACCCAGTGGATATCTGGTCAACCCTAAACCTTTGTGTCCTCTGGTTGACCTTTCCCAAGCAGTGCATCTGGTTGATTGCGTTAGTCCAAATCTTGGGTTTAAGAGGTAACTCTCACATCTGATGACTAAGCCTAGGGGAGGAGAGGCCATTTCCAAAGAGTTCTGGCAAAAGCAGGATCGTTATCATATCAAAACGCCTGTATGCTGCCTGTATACCTTGCAGTTTCCCGCTCTGCAGTGCGGGTCTTATTACAAGGAGTGTGTCACCCCTGCAGCAGGCATGGGAAGAAGGGGGGGAAATTCGGGGGGAGAAACTGGCATGAACAAAAGGCAGGAGGCACAGGGGATTCAAGGGAAAGCAAACAGATGAGAGGGTGCATGTGGAGGGCGGAGCTGAGGCCAGAGCAGGGGCCTGGTCAGGAAAGACCTGGAGCACCAGGGGAACAGCTCACCTTCATCTGGGAGGCAAACAGGTGTTAGTGCAGGGTTTAGAGGATGGGGATGATGTGATCCATGTCGTTCAATGGTGGCCCGTGTAGAGGACGGCTCTCAAGAGAGCATGAGATAGGAGGCAGTGAGGCCAGGGAGGAGGCCACTGCAACCATCTGGAGGAGAGATGATGGGCCGAGACTAGGCTGGAGCTGTGGAAAGGGAAAGAAAGGGGGCAGTTGGGAGAAACATCAAAGAAGCAGAATCAACAGCTGTTGCTAGACTTTGCTGTGGTCCGGTGGCTGGGAGTCTGCCTGCCAATGCAGGGGACAGGGTTTGATCCAGGAATCTTGTCCAGGAAGACTGAGGGCAAGAGGAGAAGAGGGTGACAGAGGATGAGATGGTTGGATGGCACCACTGACTCAATAGATTTGAGTTTGGGCAATCTCTGGGAGATAGTGAAGGACAGGGAAGCCTGACGTGGCTGCAGATCATGGGGTCGCAAAGAGCTGGCCATGACTTAGCGACCGAACAATGACAACCACCGCAACTACTGAGCCCACATGCCCTAGAGCCTGTGCCCCGCAAGAGAAGTCATTGCAGCGAGAAGCCCTTGCGCTGTAACTAGAGCGTCGCCCCTGCTCCGTGCAACCAGAGGAAGCCCGAGGGCAGCAACAAGGACCCAGCAGGGCCAAAAAGAAATGCAATTTAAATAAAGTTACTAATGTTTATTTAAAAAGAATAAGAAGAGTTATTGCTGATGGAGTCTGCTGTGTGGCCACAGGAGGGGAGGACGCAAAATTGAGCCTCAGGTTTCTGGTGTGAGTGGCTGATAGAACTGCCTTGAGATGGGAGGACTGGGCAAAAGGCAAAGGGGAGGAAGGCCCACCTGGGAGCCAGGTGAAGTATATATGGGCACATGATGCCGCTCCTCCTGTGGGCTCCATATTTTATAAAGAGTTGTCAATTCAGACTCCCGGGAAACTGCCCCCACCCCCGGCCCTGCCCTCAACAGCCTGTGAGTGTAGTTCAGTTGCTCAATCATCTCCGACTCTTTGCGACCCCATGAATCACAGCACGCCAGGCCTCCCTGTCCATCACCACCTCCCGGATTTCACCCAAACTCATGTCCATTGAGTCCGTGATGCCATCCAACCATCTCATCTTCTGTCATCCCCTTCTCCTCCTGCCCTTAATCTTTCCCAGCATCAGGGTCTTTTCAAATGAGTCAGTTCTTCACATCAGGTGGCCAAAGTATTGGAGTTTCAGCTTCACCACCAGTCCTTCCAATGAACAACTAGGACTGATCTCCTTTAGGATGGACTGGTTGGATCTCCTTGCAGTCCAAGGGACTCTCAAAAGTCTTCTCCAACACCACAGTTCAAAAGCATCAATTCTTTGGTGCTCAGCTTTCTTTGTAGTCCAACTCTAACATCCATACATGACCACTGGAAAAACTATAGCCTTGACTAGATGGACCTTTGTTGACAAAGTAATGTCTCTGCTTTTTAATACACTGTCTAGGTTGGTCATAACTTCCCTTATAAGGAGTAAGCATCTTTTAATTTCATGGCTGCAATCACCATCTGCAGCGATTTTGGAGCCCCCCAAAATAAAGTCAGCCACTGTTTCCACTGTTTCCCCATCTATTTGCCATGAAGTGATGGGACTGGATGCCGTGATCTTAGTTTTCTGAATATTGAGCTTTAAGCCAACTTTTTCACTCTCCTCTGTCACTTTCATCAAGAGGCTCTTTAGCTCCTTTTCACTTTCTGCCATAAGGGTGGTGTCATCTGCATATCTGAGGTTATTGATATTTTTCCCAGCAATCTTGATTCCAGCTTGTGCTTCCTCCAGCCCAGCGTTTCTCATGATGTACTCTGCATATAAGTTAAATAAGCAGGGTGACCATATACAGCCTTGACGTACTCCATTTCCTATTTGGAACCAGTCTGTTGTCCCATGTCCCATTCTAACTGTTGCTTCCTGACCTGCATACCTGGGAAGCCAACACCATTTTTCTCAGAGAGAAAATTCAAGGCTCAGAGAGAGGCAACAATTGATCCAAGTGGGTTGTGTAACTAGGTATTCTGCCTTCAATATCAAGGCTTTTCTTTGCCACCCAAAGGGCCTCCCAGTCTCCCTGAGGTTTGTAAGGAGATGTCCAGGAAAATGGGAAACCAGGGGAGAGTTTGGAGCTGGAGACAGAGAGATTGAAGGCATGGAGCAGACAAAGTCATTCATAGAGAAGGCGTCTTGAGAGATGAGAAAATTTCCTGGGCAGAACCCTTAGAATCAACAGCCTTCAAGAGCGGAGCCAAGGGAAGACTGCTACCATGTCCTGCCTTGCCATCCACTCACTGCACATGACGGGGTGCTGCTCCAGGACCTTGCTTCAGGCGTAAGCTCCCTCATTCATTAAACCATTAATATCTCTGTTGCTGACTGCAGGCTATTTCGTCAGTCTTGAAGCTGGGCAAGCACAGGCCTTCTAGGCCTGCGGGGTACAGCCCAACAGGTGGAGATAAAGAGCCCATCTTTCAGAGCCCATATAGGAAGGATGAGAACCCCAAAGCCCATGCTCCCCAACAAGAGAATCCACTGCAATCAGAAGCCTGTGCACCACTACTAAAGAGCAGATCCCACTCACCACAACCAGAGAAAAGCCTGTGAAGCAACGAAGACCCAGCAGAGCCAAGAAGAGAAAGCCAGTCACTTTCCTATGCACCAGCGCAGTGGAATCTGAAATTAAGAAACGCAGTGTATTTTACGTTAGCATCTCCCAAAATCAATTACTTAGGTATAAATCCAAAAATATACATATAAGATCTTTACAAGAAAAAGTATAAAACTAATGAAAAGAAACTGAAGAGCTAAATAAATGGAGTGACTTCCATATTTATGGAAAGGAAGCCTCAATATTGTCAAGATATCAGTTGTTCCCAACCTGATCTACAGGTCTAACATAATACCAATCAAAATCCCAGCAAGTTATTTTGTGAATATTGACAAACTAACTCTGAAATGTACATGGAGGGGCAAAAGACCCAGAGTAAACAACTCCTACCGACGGAGAAGAACACAGAGAACTTATACTACCCAATTTCAAGACTTACTATAAAGCCGCAATAATCAAGCATTAGCGAAAGTATGGATAAACAGATCCACCGGATGGACCTGAGAGCCCAGAAATAGAACCACATAAATATAATCAAGCGATCTTGGAGCGAAGGCAATACAATGAAGCAAAGATAATCTTCAAAAAGCGGAGCTGGAACAACTGCACGTCCACAAGCAAAAAAAAAGAAAAGAGAGAATGCAGGCCCTGATCCTGCACCTTGCACAAAAATTAACTCAAAATGGATCATAGGTAGACCCAAATGTAATATGTAAACATATAAAATTCCTATATGACATTAGAAAACTTAGATGATCTTGGATATGGTGATGATTTTTTAAATACATCAAAGGCATGACCTGTGAAAGAAATAGTAAGCTGGACTTCACTAAAACTAAAGACCTTTGCTCCGTGAAAGACAGTGTCAAGAGGGTGAGAAGACAAGCCACAGATTGAGAGAACATATATGAAAAAGAGAAATCTGATAAGGGACAGTTATTCAAAATATACGAAAAACTCTTAAAACTCAACAATAGGAAAATGAAAACCTCAGTTTATAAACAGACAAGAGACCTGAACAGACACCTTACCAAGGAAGGTATATAAATGGCAAGTAAGCACATGAAAGGATGTTCAACATCAAAGTTATTAGTGAAAGTGAAAGTTACTCAGTCATGTCCAACTCTTTGTGACCCCATGGACTGTAGCCTGCTCCAATTAAAATGAAATGAAATAAGTCTTCTGTGCTCACTGCTTTATTTAAAATGGATAACCAAAATGTCTTACTGTATAGCGCAGGGAACTCTGCTCAATGTTATGTGGCAGCTTGGATGGGAGCAGAGTGCTGGGAGAATGGATACATGTGTATGTATCCTCCTTTGTTCATGAAATTATCCAGGCAAGAACACTGGAGTAGGTAGCCTTTCTCTTGTCCAGGGGATAGTTGCTCAGTCAGTGTTTGACTGTTTGCAACCCCATGGGCTATAGCCCACCAGGGGGCTAAAGGGGGTGTAATCCTCTGTCCATGGGATTTTCCAACCAAGAGTACTGGAGTGGGTTGCCATTCCCTTCTCCAGGGTATCTTCCGGACCTAGGCATTGAACCCAGGTCTCCTGCATTGTAGGCAGATTCTTCTACTGTCTGAGCCACCAGGGAAGTCCATATATGCCACTGGGGAATTGCTAAGCAAAACAACAAGGTACTACTACACACCTATTATGAATAGAATGGCCAAATTCCAGGACACTGAAAACACCAAACACTGATATGGACGTGGAGCGATGAAAACACTCATTTCATTGCAAAATGGTAGAGCCATTTTGGAAGACAGTTTCTTACTAAAACTAAACATACTCTTACCACATGATCCACCAATTGTATACTCTCTGGCATTTACCCAAATAACTTGAAAACTTAGGTCCACACACAAAGAAACTACACACAAATACTTATAGCACCTTTGTGTGTGTGTATAATTGCCAAAACTTGGAAGCAATCAAGATGTCCTTCAATAGGTGAATGGATAAATAAACCGTGATACATCCACACAATGGGAAAAAAAAAGAGATGAACTATCAAGCCTTGAAAAGATATAGAGGACATTTAAATGATAGTTGCTAAGTGAAATAAGCCAATATGTAAAGGCTTCATGCGGTATGATTCCAACTATGTGACTTTTGGAAGAAGTGCAACTATAGAGACAGTGAAAGGATCACTGGTTGCCAGAGGTTGGAGGTGGGAGGGATGAACAGGCAGAGCACAGAGGATTTTTTTTTAATTTTTAATTTTATATTAGAGAGTAGGTAATTAAAAATATGATAGTTTCAGTGGACAGCAAAGGGACTCAGCCATACATACACACGTATGCATTCTCCCCTACACCCCGCTCCCATCCAAGCTGCCACATAACATTGAGCAGAGTTCCCTATGCTGTACAGTTAGACGTTTTGGTTATCCATTTTAAATATAGCCGTGAGCACAGAGGACTTACTTCATTTCTTTTGAATTGGAGCATAATTGTTTTACAGTGTTGTGCTGGTTTCTGCCATACAGCAACGTGAATCAGCCACGGCAGGTACACGTGTGTCCCCCACGGGGTTGTCACAGAGCAACATTCCCACCGGCTATCTATTTTACATTTGGTAATGTCCATGTTTCAATGCTACCCGCTCAGTTTGCCCCACCCTTTCCTTCCCCCACTGTGTCTGTAAGTCTGTTCTCCATGTCTGTGTCTCTATCGCTGTCCTGCAATAGGTTCATCAGTACCATTTTTTCTAGTTTCCATATATAGGCATTAATATATGATATTTGTTTTTCTCTTTCTGACTCACTTCACTTGAGCACAGAAGATTTTGATGGCAGTGAAACTACTCTATATGATACCGTATTGGTGATGCATTTGTCCAAAGCCATAGCACTCAGAGTAAATCCTAGTGTAAATTATGGACTTTAGGTAGTAACGATGTGTCAATGTAGTCCATAGATTATAACAAATATACCCTTCTGGTGGTAGATTTTGATAGTGGGAGAGGCTGTGCAGATGTGGGAGCCGGAGTTACATCAGAATTCTCTGTAATTCCCACTAAATTTTGCTGTGAATACAAAATTGCTATAAAAAATACAGTCAATATATCCAAAAAAAACTAAATATGCTATCACCATTCAATCCAGAAATTGCACTCTTGTGGGCATTTATCCAAGAGAAACAGAAACAGGTTCACATAAAAATCTGTATTGGAATGTTCACAGCAATTTTATTAATAATTGTTTCCCCAAACTGGAAACAATTCATATCCTTAACTGGATGAATGATTAAACAAATGGCTACATCCACAGCCTGCAACACTATTCAGTAATAAAAAGGAACAAGCTATTGGTACTGTAACAATTTAGGTGAATTTATACAGAGAAAAAGAAACCAGGCCTAAAAGATTACATACTATATAATTCCATTTATACATCATTTTTTGAAATGACAAAATAATAGAAATGGGAAATAGATTAGTGATTGCCAGGGTTAAGGAGGGTTACTGTGATGGGGAGAGGGTGTGAGAGGGAGGTGGGTGTGGCTAAAAATGGGAAACAAGGGATTCTTCTGAAGATGAACCTTGTTTATCTTAACTATGGTGGTAGACACATGAACCTACATGTGTGGTTCTGTTTAGAACTGAACATACACACACAGTGGGGAATTCTGAGTAAGACTGATAGATTGTATCAATATCAACATCCTGGTTGTGACACCGTATTACACTTTTGTAAGATGTTACCACTGGGAAAAACTGGGTAAAGAGCACACAGGATCTCTCTATTATTTCTTACAACTGTATGTGAACTTTCAATTATATTTACAACATATATTAATATGGAATTGTTATTTTGTACACCTGAAACTAATGTGATGCTATATGTCAATTATATCTCAATGAAAATTAAATTAAAAGTTCTAATTAAAAAAGAAGGAAATTCTCCAGTGGCCCAGTAGTTAAGACTGTGTTCCCACTGCCAAGGGACTGGGTTCAATGCCTGGCTGGGGAACCCAGATTCCACAAGCTGTATGGTTCAACAACAAAAAATAAGTAAATAAAGAATTAATAAAAGAGAAGCTACAGTAATTAAGGCTGTGTGCCAACGGCACCCCACTCCAGTACTCTTGCCTGGAAAATCCCATGGACGGAGAAGCCTGGTAGGCTGCAGTCCATGGGGTTGCGAAGAGTCAGACACGACCGAGCGACTTCACTTTGACTTTTCACTTTCATGCATTGGAGAAGGAAATGGCAACCCACTCCAGTGTTCTTGCCTAGAGAATCCCAGGGACGGGGGAGCCTGGGGGGCTGCCATCTATGGGGTCGCACAGAGTCAGACATGACTGAAGCGACTTAGCAGCAGTAGCAGCCATCAGTGCATGGATAGATGAGTAAACCAGGCATACAGAACAGAGAGTCCAAAAAACAGAGGTCCACAGATATGATCATCTGGCTAATGAGTTGTCCCTGGAATTCAGTGGGGGAAGGATATGCATTTTTCAATTCAAAAATATTTACCAAAAAGTATATTTATTTTGTATTTTCAATAAATAGTGCTGTCAAAACTGGATATCCACATGAAAAAGAAAAGAAAAGGTTTTTGAGCCTTACCTCACACAAAGAAATCAATACAAGGTTGTGGATGATACAGCTGTACGTGAACAATGAAACAATAAAAGTTCTAGAAGAAAATGTGGATAGATGTCTTCATCTCCCAAAGATTTATGAAAAGGCATAAGAGAAAAAAAGGATAAATTAGGCTTTATTAAATTTGAACTCTTCATTTAGGAGAAGTTAAAGACAAGCCTCAGACTGGGAGAAAGGAGGTTTTTCAGTATATGTATCCAAGGAAGGGCTCATATCCTGAACATACAAAGAGCTCCTATGAATCTGAAGACAAAGACAGACAACTCAATTATATACATATATATAATATAGCTAATTAATTTGGCTGCACCAGCTCTTAGCTACAGCATCCAAACTCTTAGTTTGTGGCATGTAAGCCCTAGTTCCCTGACCAGGGATTGTACCTGGGCTCCCGTCATTGGGAGCATGGAGTCTGAGCCACTGGACCACCAGGGAGGTCCTGACAACCCAATTTAAAAAATAACCCATCAGAACAGTTTACCAATGTAGGCCTGACAAGAGGGGCCACTGGCCTGCTCACACCTCAAAGGCTCAGCCAGCATCCCCTGGCCCCTGGGCAGAAGGGCTCCCCTTGGACTGGTCAGCATGGAACACGGGTCTATTACAGCATCCACTGCCCCTCAGAGAGAGGAGATGGATCTAAAGCACGGCTTTCAGACAGGCTCTAGAGGAAGAGAAAGACTTAAGAAATCAGGTCTGAGACAGCTCAGGATGGGGGCAGGGGGCCTGGGATGGGATGTTTCTCAGATAAGCACAGGATTTTCTGAGGGAGGGGAGTGGCCTTGGGCCTGAGCATCACTGACCCAGCAGCTGCCCTAACCAGCCACTGTGGGCACAGATCAGCAAGGTGCAAAGATGGAGAAACACCCCAAGCACCAAACGCAGGCAACATAGGTCCTCGGGCTGCCGTTACGAAGTATCCGCCCTGCACTCACCAAGGCTGACTAGTCCAAGATACTCAACGCAACCTGGAAGTCCCCAACGGGCAGCTCCGAGATGGTCCCAAGGAATTCTGTTTTTTTGTAACCTCAATTTTCATGATCAGATGAGGACACTGAGGCACAGAGGGGTTTAATGTGAAAGTAAATAGTAGACAACTTCCCTGGGGGTCCAGTGATTAAGAATTCACCTGCCAATTCAGGAGACACATTGCAGGTTTCGATCCCTCATCTGGGAAGATCCTACATGCCACAGAACAATTAAGCCCACGTGCCCAAGGTGCTGAGCTTGAGTGTGCAACTACTGAAGCCCGTAACTGCAACCTGTGCTCTGCAGCAAGAGAAGCCACTGCAACGAGAAGCCAGAGCACGGCAATGAAGGGTAGCCCCCATTCTCCGCAACCAGAGAAAGCCCCCAGCCAGCAATGGAGACGCGGCACAGCCGAAAATGAATCAGTTAGACAGGTAAATGGTAGAGCCGAGATTCTAAGCTAGGCAGCCTGACTCCACAGCCTTCTGTGGGCAAAGCTATGTGACCTCTGGACTCTCTAGTTCCAGAAGTCACGTTTTGGAAGACTCTATTCTACAGCTCCAAATACTTTGGTCACCTGATGCAAAGAGCTGACTCATTAGAAAAGACCCTGATGCTGGGAAAGAATGAAGGCAGGAGGAGAAGGGGACAGCAGAGGATGAGATGACTCCATGGACGTGAGTTTGAGCCATCTCTGGGAGATAGTGAAGGACAAGGAATCCTGGCGGGCTGCAGTCCATGGGGTCACAACGAGCTGGACACGACTGAATGACTGAACAACAACAATAATTCTACAGCAACGCTAAAACATAAATAAAGCAAAGGGGACACGTCATGGAATATTTCTTGTTATGTTCAGCTGTAGACTTCCCAGACTAGAGGAGACTGCAGAGATGAGCTAGCTCAAAATCGCTGTTTGTTGCTGGGCACACAAGCCCAGGAGGACTTCCTGACATGGCCCAACAGCACCAGCAAACCTTCAAACAGTGGGTTCGAAGCAATTGTAGACCCACCACCTTTCATGTGCCGCGTGAAAACCCAAAGAGCTCTGTAAATTGAAAGTTCTCTTACAGTTAATTGGTGGTTGACTCATTTGCAGGCAAAAAAAATGACCTCAACTGATGTGAGTCTGTTTTATACTAATTAGTGTGGATATTTACATATTTTGCTGCAGAAATATCAATTAGTTTCATAAGAGGTGTTACCCCAGACGTAGCAGTGTCCCAGAGCCGATCCAGACTGGCTCATGGGAGCTGCTTGTTAAATATTCAGGAATTTTGTGAGCTATTCAGTCAGTAGCTTGAAATCGACTGTGGCTGGAGTATTTATACCACAGAAATCAGAAAATGATATGAATCAGGCTATTTTTACTTCCAAGAGCCAACATCAGTGCACTATTGCCATGTACTCTGCTGGAAGTGTAATATAATGTGGAATTCGCAACATTTTTACATTTCCAGTGAATTCCAATTAAGTCTAAGTTCAAAAAAAGGAAGGCAACAGATTTGGACATCCACCAAATAGGGTATCAAAATAGCCAGTAAACATAAAGGGTGTTCTACAGTATTAGTCATCAGGAAAATACTAATTAAAGCCACAGTGAAATACCACTACATCCCCATCAGAATGGCAAAAATTAAAACCACACAAGGCCAAGTGCTGGTAAGGATGGAGAACACCTGGAAATCTCACATGTGGCTCGTGGGAGAGTAAACTGGCACAACTGTTTTGGAAAACTGTTTGGCAGTATCTACTAAAACCAAACATCCTTATACTCCATCACTCAGTTTTACTCCTGTGTATTTATCCAATAAGAATACGTGCTTGTGTTCACCAAAAGTGATACACAAGGATGTTCACAGCAGCTTCATTTATAATAGCACCAAACTTCCATTATCAGGACAATGGATAAATGAACTATGGTCTTTTCGTACACTGGAATACTACATCGTCACTACATGTAACAGCAGGGATGAATCAGTCAATACTGCATCAACATTAGGAATCCTGCATGATTCCATTCGTATTAAGTTTCACAACTTATCAGTCATGGTAGAACTTAAAAAAATAATGGTTCCCTCTAAAGTCTTGTGAACTTTACTTTTTGTAGGAAATGGTTCCATGTTTGAAAGTATAAAAAATACAAAATAAATTCTGTGGTGATACCAGGAGCTCAACAGAAGCAAAACTAAATCCTCCCTGGAAGAAAACACCCTCAATCTAGTCTTCAGTGAATCCCCACAGATATATTAATAGGTCCAACTGTATCTAAGAGCCCTGAAATCATAGTGTGTGATTTCTTCTGTCTTGCTCAGGGCAGCATGTTTCTTGAATGCTTTGAACCTTTTGAATTTTCAATTGGAAAACAAACAAACAAACAAACAAACTGAGGCTCCCTTGAGGATCCTGAGTCCCCTGCATTGCAAGGCAGATTCTTAACCACTAGACTACCTGGGAAGTCCCAACATCCTGTGTTCCTGAGTATCTCTGAAGACCATGCTGTTCCCTCTGCTTGGCAGGCCCTTCTTTCTCTTGAGTATCTTAAAAATTTAAGCTTGTCATTTAAGATTTTGTTTAAACATCCTATATCATGCACTCACATGGGACTCCTCTCATGTTCTTCCTATCCCACCACCAGCGGTCTTTTGCCATTGACATGTATTTGAGAAGCATTTTTAAGTCTTCCAACACACTCCTCAAGAAGACTGATCAAATAAACAAACCATCTATACAATGTCTGAGCACTCAAAAATATCTCTTCTTCCTATTGTCATTTTCTTAGCTTGCTTGTAAGCTCACTATCTTCAACAGCCATAATGAGGTGCTTTTTGAACCAAATTTACCAGTTTATTCATTCTAATAGCAAGCAGGATATTCAACATAATTAAAAACGCACAGAAACTTCAGTTGGTTTTTCTAGACTTGTTTAAATTACTAAAGATTAATCCAAAATACTTATAGTACTAAGTGGCTAAATGCTGACAAAGTATTTTAGTTCTTCAATACCTGATTATTAAATGACCAAACTGCAGTGTATATAAGGGAAGGTACCTGGTGGCTCAGACGGTTAAGAATCTGCCTGCAATGCAGATCTGGATGCAATCCCCGTGTCATGAAGATGTCCTGGAGAAGGAAATGGCAACCCACTCCAGTATTCTTGCCTGGGAAATCCCATGGAGAGGAGAGTCTGGTGGGCTATAGTCCATGGGTTGTAAAGAATCAGGCACAATTCAGTTCAGTCTCTCAGTCATATCCAACTCTTTGCAACCCCATGGACTGCAGCAAGCCAGGCTTCCCTGTCCATCACCAACTCCCGCAGCTTGCTCAAACTCATGCCCATCGAATCTGTGATGCCAACCAACCATCTCATCCTCTGTCGTCCCCTTCTCCTCCTGCCTTCAATCTTTCCCAGCATCAGGGTCTTTTCCAGTGAGTCAGTTCTTTGCATCAGATGGCCAAAGTATTGGAGTTTCAGCTTCAGCATCAGTCTTTCCAATGAATGTTAAGGACTGATTTCCTTTAGGCTTGACTAGTTTGATCTCCTTGTAGTCCAAAGGACTCTCAAGAGTCTTCTCCAACACCACAGTTCAAAAGCATCAATTCTTCAGTGTTCAGCTTTCTTTGTGGTCTAGCTGTCACATCCATACATGGCTATTGGAAAAACCACAGCTTTGACTAGATGGACCTTTGTTGGCAAAGTAATGTCTCTGCTTTTTAATATGCTCTCTAGGTTGGTCATAGCTTTTCTTCTAAGGAGCAAGCGTCTTTTAATGTCATGGCTGCAGTCACCGTCCACAATGATTTTGGAGCCCAAGAAAATAAAGTCAGACACAACTGAGTGCCTAACACTTTCATTTCCACTGTATATATAAGGACTTCCCAGGTGGTGCGAGTGGTAAAGAACCCGCCTGCCTAATATAGGAGACAGAAGAGATGTGAGTTCGATCCCTGGGTTGGGAAGATCCCCTGGAGGAGGGTATGGTAACCCACTCCAGTATTCCTGCCTGGGAGATCCCATGGATAGGGGAGCCTGGTGGGCTACAGTCCATGGGGTTGCAAAGAGAATCCCATGGACAGAGGAGCCCAGCGGCCTACAGCCCATACAGTTGCAAAGAGTCAGACACAACTGAAGCAATTTAGCATGCATGCACGGTACCTAAATTCAAATTTTCTTACTTGCTCAGTGTGGGAAATATCTAAATCACAGAATTGAGGAAAATCAACTTTGTTTTATGTAAACTATAAAAGGCCAACCAAAGTCAAATCATGTTTAACAAAATGAACAATTTTAAATTAGAAATATATAGTATTTGTCTCCCAGAGAACATATATATATATATACATACACATATATAAAATATATTTTAGTTCCTTTTGTCTCTTATTAACAACATCTGGGCATGCTAATTTTATCTTTTTAATGCTATTTTTAAAGCAGCAATGAAGGTAAGAAAATATCCTTTACTTTTGAAAATATTGTTAGCATCGTCTTGTTTAGTTGTTAAATTGCACCCAACCCTTCGTAGCCCCATGAACTATAGCCCGCCAGGCTCCTCTTTCCATGGGATTTCCTAGGCAAGAACGCTGGAGTGGGTTGCCATTTCCTTCTCCACATTTGTGGTTTTGCTTTCACCACCCTCTTTGGTTACACGCTCCTTTGTGATGATCTGCAGAGTCTCATGGCTCAGCTCAAACTCCCTCAAGGGCAAACACCCACTGAGTGGAATGACAGGTAGAGTCAATTGTGCTTTTAAAATTAGTTTTCCCTCCTCTCTGTTTTCCTAAGGATATAGTTGAATTTATATAAGCTCAACGCGCATATGATCCAAATGTCCAGTTGAACAAATGAAAGCACAGGTAGATAGAAGAGGAGATAGGTAAATGGATCAAAAAATAATGGATGGGTTAGAATTCCCTCGTTGTCCAGTGGTTAGGACTCACGCTTCCAGGGCAGGGGCCATGGGTTCAATCCCTGGTATGGAAAATAAACTAAGATTTCACAAGCCATGCAGCACAGCCAAACATGAAAAAAAAAAAAGAAAAGGATGGATGGGTGGTCGAGAGTGGCTGTACTGATGGAAGAATGCTGCTGCTAAGTCGCTTCAGTCGTGTCCGACTCTGCAAGACCCCATAGACGGCAGCCCGCTAGGCTCCTCTGTTCCTGGGATTCTCCAGGCAAGAACACTGGAGTGGGTTGCCATTTCCTTCTCCAGACGGAAGGATGACAGATAAACAAATAAAATAATCTCTGTTCCTCTGCACCAGATCAAGCCCTGCCTTGTTACCACCAGCCTTGTTGCCTAGACCTCAGAAATCAAACCTCAATCAAGCTACTTATTCTTGGACCCACTCAGACTACTCCTCCCCCCACCTCCAGCCCATTCTAGCTTTCACAAAGCTGCTTCCATCTCCACACAGAGCAGCCACTCACTCAAACTGGTCTCATAGTTTTGACAGCCAACACCCACCTCCTGCCTACAGCAGCAAAGTATGTTTATAGCCAATTAGGTGACAGTGACGGCCACAACAATGTCTCCAGTTCCACATGCTGTCCCATTGAGAGGTAAGGTCTATGTTCCTTTCCCTTGAAACTGGGTGGGCTTGTGATCCATTGCAGAAGTGATACAAGGCTATGCGATTGCCAAGATTAGGTCATCAAAGGTGCTACAACCTCCACTTGGCCCTTTCGGAATGCTTGCTTTTAGAACCCAGCTGCCATGCCTTGAGGAAGCCCAGTTTAGTCTGAGAAAGGGTGGTATGGAAGGGCCCCCATAACTGTTCTGACTGACAGCCCCACTGAGGTCCCAGCCGACAGCCAGCATCAACCATCAGACGTGTGAGTGAAGGTATTCCAGATGATTCCAGCCTTCAGCTGTCACATCACCCCCAGCTGCTGAGCCTTCCCAGAGGAGGCCCCAAACATGAAGGAGCATACCCCTCTCCCCACCGTGCCCTTTTCATATTCTTTTCTTAAAAAAATTTGACCATGCCACATGGCATTTGGGATCTCAGTTCCCTGGCTGGAAATCGAACCTGCACCCTCTGCATTGAAAGCGTGGAGTCTTAACCGCTGGACCATCAGGGAAGTCTTCTTGTTCATGTTCTGGCCTACAGAGACTGTGAACATAATTAGATGGATAGATTGTGCCTCTACATTTTCGGGTGATTTGTTCTGCAGTAATAGTGGCTGGAACATCCAGGCCCTGCCTTGACTTCCCTTGGGGAGGTGAGGGAGCTGGGTCTGAGCCCTGAGCTGCTCTGAATCCCACAACAGTCGTATCTGAGGTCCAGTGGGTTTGGGGAGCGGGCCTCTACCAAGCTCTCCCTCCCTGACTTTTGGGGGTAGAATGAGGTCAGCTTCCAGGTGTCCTGGATTCCCTACAGACAGGGGTCAAGACCAGGCTGGGGCCCCTGTTGATGAGACAGGGCTTCTGAGCAGGAGCTCGACTCCAGCAAAAGCGTGTTCTGGCTCCATCTGAGACTGGCCTGGTTTGCTTCCAGGTTTTGTTCTTTTTAAAACTGGTTCACTCAGTAGGTATTTAAGACAAAAACCACAGTCTGATTCGAGGGAAAAAAATAGTATTGGGGTCTAGGAACCCGACAGATCTAGGCTGAATCCCAGCTCGGCCACTTGCTCGCCGTGTGGTCTTATAAGTGACATCACCTCTCTGGGCCTCTTCTGTGTAGTGGGGAGAAGAATAGCTACCTCATCCCGGGTTTGTTGTGAGAAGAAATAAGCACTTTGAAAGGCACCCTGCTCTATGCCTGGCACACAGTAGGAGCTCAATAAATGTCAGTTACCTTTCCTTACTCCTGAGTAGAGTATGGCTATAACCCATCTCTCTTCCATTCACAAAGCCTAGTACAGTGCCTTGTATACCCTAAGCACTCGATAAATGTATCTCAAATAAATGGATGAATTTCTCAGTCTTCTCCGCTCCTCTCTAATCTCAGTCTACATGTTGACATGTCTCTTCCCCAGTTAACACTGATATCCCTAGGGGCAAGGATGCTCACTCTTGATTTGTTTTCATCCTTTTGTATCCTCAGCATGCAGTCGGTGCTTAACTGGTGATTACTAAAGCAAAGCAAGAGACTTCCAGGTTCAGCACAGAGTCCTGTGGTCAGGATTTGCATCAGGGTCCCGACGAGGATTTACAGCAAACTGCCCCAATACAGTTTGTGATTCATGCAGCCCAGTATTTCGCAGGATGTCCTCTGCATATAAGTTAAATAAGGAGGGTGACAATATACAGCCTTGACGTACTCCTTTTCTGATACAGAGCTCTCTGCTACCCAGCTTTCCACTTTTCTTTACTAGAATCATCTGCCGACCAGCACGTCCCACTCTAGTACCAGAGGCCCCCGCAGTCTAGTCATCATAGCTCACACGATGGATGCACTCCCAAGGGTATCCACAGGCCCTGGATACCTCTCAAAAATTTTTTCTAGGTCAGGAAAGCACACACGATTTTGCAGAGTGTCTTCAGTTCAGTTCAGTTCAGTTCAGTCGCTCACTCGTGTCTGACTCTTTGCGACCCCATGGATTGCAGCTCTCCAGGCTTCTCTGAAAGCCAACTCTCAAAGTCATGTCCATTGGAGAGTGTCTTGGGTCAGGTTTTCTCCCAGTGCAGATCCTGGATGAGGACTGAGCTGCAATAGTTGTGTTGCGATGAGGGGAATGAGCCAGGAAAGGGAGGGACGCCAAGAACAGGGCTAATCCTTGAGTTACCGCTATGGCTGTCTGTCCCACTGAGGGGTGAGGAAGGTTTTCTCCACCACCCCCGTCCCCATGGGTAAAAGTGGCTCCTGGGGGCATGAAGGCCCTAGGACTTCTGGTGAGTGTCACTCCATGGCAGAGAACACCTTCAGGCAAGGAGGCCAGCAACCAGCACCTCCAGGGGAGGTGGGCAGGGCACACCACCCTGCCAGAGCACCATATTCACACGAGCCCTCTTGTCATGGGGGAATGACTGTCAACAGACTTCAGTTGCTCACGGCTTGGGGTACAGGTGACAGGCTCCTTTATCTTTCACTCAAGGATGCAAGTGAGTGGGGGCTCACCATTCTATGACTCTGAATCCCCTCAAATTGATCATTAAAGTGATTCATTTGGAGAATCTAGGACTTTAACAGTTGTCTGTATAACAAACCTCAGATCCCAACGGAGAGGTCGTAAACCATCGCCCCACGGGACAGAGATAATAATTTCCCAGTGATCTCTGAATCCCCAAAGTCTGTTTCCCTTGGATCCAGCCTGCTTCACGTGGGCTGCAGGCTCCAGCCCCTCAGATCTCTCTGCACATCCAGGTGACTGGGGGAAGGGGCTCTTCCAGGTTGCCCTCTCCCAGGCTGTGAGTAGCTCAGAGGTTTTATAGGCAGATCTTTGCAGGAAACCACCCTCCACAGGCAGCCCCTTTTCTTGTTTTAGCAAAGTTACATTGTAACTAACTTTTAAACCAGGCACCCCCATGCTCTACTCATCTCCCCGCCAAGCACACCTTTCAGATCTTTTGATCACACAATACCTTGCCTAATCTGTTGGTTCTTTCCATAGATCAAAGAAGTAGAAATGAAGACAGATCTCTCTCCCAGCTTCCCCTTCAGTCGTCTCGCCAACAAACTGTGTGACCACATTGTGTGAACAAGATAATCTAGGGGAAGATCACAAGAAGCCCACGAGCCTGCACACAGTGGGGGATGGCAACGACTTTGACCCTCTGTCTCAATGATTAACAGAGATTACTTCCTTTCTCTCTTTAAAACTTCCATAGCTGAGAAGAATCTTCTAGGGTGGTTTTTGGACCACGTTGATTAAAGGCATCTTGCCTTTCTATCAACATCTGTGAGTATTGATTTAGTAAGTGGTGAGCAGTGGGACCCCTGATTCGATAACAGATTCTGTAGCTGTCCCCATATGACTCCTCCAGAAGCCAGGTCTCTTGCAAGCTGTTCCTTTACCTCTTAGCAGCCATTTGTGGATTGAGGCTTCTTGTATTTTCTAGGCTTTCCCTGAATCTGTTTCAGGAAGGGCCAGCTCTGAATAGCAGAATTGGGGCATAACAGTGATAATAACAAAGATAACAAGAGTAACAATACTTGTCTCCCTGAATCATTTTTAGAGTGAGGCAGAATATAGAGGAAAGACTATCTCACACTTATTTGGCATTTTGTAGCCTTCCAAATGACGGCTCACATATGAATAATTTTCAAAACACGTTGTTATTATGTGAAGTCCCTAAGTCGTGTCCAACTCTTTGCAACCCCTGGCACGCCAGGCTCCTCTGTCCTTCCACTATCTCCCGGAGTTTCCTCAAACTCATGTCCACTGAATTGGTGATGCTACATAGCCATCTCATCCTCTGCTGTGCCCTGCACTACCAAGTGAAAATTGCTGGGGCTACGGGGGTGAACGAGGTGGATATAGTCCCTATCCTCATGGAGCCCACATTCTAGTGAGAAAGATGGACAAGAAATAAGAAATTAGGGACTTCCCTGGTGGTCCAGTGGCTAAGATTATGTGCTCCCAAGGCAGGGGGCCCAGGGTTTGATGCCTGGTCAGGGAACTAGATCCCACATGCTTCAATTAAGGCCTGGCATAGCCAAATAAATAAATAAAATACTTTTTTAAAAGAAATAAGCCATTAGACAAATTGTGATGATCAGTAGCATGTGGTCAACACTTGCTGAACGCCAAACACTGTACTAAATTCTTTGCGTGGATTGCACCATTCAGTCCGTACAATACTATTTTTAAGTCATAATGTTTTGTCTCCAATACACAGATGAAGACATTGAGGAACAGAGAGGGTGAGCAATCTGCTTGAGACCACACAGCCAGCCAGAGGCACAGCTGGGAATTCTGAAGCTGAGGTTTTCTGATTCTAAAACCCATGTTCTCAGCCAGGCTTTCTCAGCCCTTTGCTCTCTGCCCCTCAGTTTCTCTACTTGTAAAATGGGAGAAAATAATAGCACCCCACCCCCACCCTCACCACAATTAACCAAGACAGCGGTGGGAACACTCTGTAAATGGCCAAGTGGGAGCTTCTGGCTTTCTTATTGCTGACTGAAACCCTGGCCTCTTGTGCCCGCCCCCTGCCCCTGAGGGCTGCCTGTGCACGGCTTGATCCACAGATACCTGGAAGGGCTCTTGGTTCACAGAAAAAGCCTATTCCCTCATCAGCCCTCCAATGAAAACGTGGTTCTGTGCTGATTTAATTATAGATTAATCAGGAGAGTGGGGTTGGGGTGGGGGCTCTCCTCTTTTCTTCAGCAAGCTGGAACATGACCCCCCAGTGCACACACACATGTGAGAGACAGAGGTAAGCCCCCTTGGGCTCCTTGTCTTAGGGGAGAACTGAAGCCGGTCCAGACCCCTCTGAGTGGGGCTCAGGATTCTCCCAGCTCCATCTGATACCTCCCAAACTGAGTTTCCTACCCCTTTGCTGTCCCTTAGACACTAACCGTCCTTCTTATTCCATCCTATCTCTTTACAGCCACTTTTTCTTTTCTTTCCTTTTTTTCAAGTTTTTTTTTTTTTTTAATGTGGACCATTTGAAAAATCTTTATTGAATTTGTTACAACATTATTTCTGTTTTATGCTTTGGTTTTTTGGCCACGAAGCATGTGGGATCTTAGCTCTCTGACCAGGGATCAGACTCCTATCTTCTGTATTGGAAGGTTAAGTCTTAACTACTCGACTGCCAGAGAGGTCCTATAGCCACATTTTCAAGGTTCAGCCTAAACGCTACCTCCTGCAGGAAGCCTTCCCTGATGCTCCAGCTGGGATGGCTTCTTCCATTCCTCTTCTGAATTTCCATGGAAGTTGATCTGGCTTCATCTGAAGGTCCTATTTCTTACCCTGAGCTTACCTCCTTCATGGGAAGAGATCTCCTGGAGGACAAGTGTGTCCCCAGCATTCAGCAGGGGCTGGCATCAGTAAACTGACAGAATGAACACTGAACAGACTAACTCTACAAAGAAATTCCCATGGGCTTGAGCCTGGAGCCAAGAGCCTCCTGCCAGAACCCCAGCCTCAGGAGGACCTGCTGGCCCCAGGAAGGGCTCACACATCCACACCTGTGGCCTTTCCTCAGAGGCTGGATGGCTTCCTGGGCTTCTCCTGCCTCCCTGGGGACTGGCCTCCTGACAGTCAGTCAAGGGGAGCTGGTATCAGCAGGCAGGCACAGGCTGGGGAGAAACACCACCCACCCCACTCCTTCCATGGCCAGAACAGACCCAGGCATCGTCCAGCGGCTGCCTTATTTCTCCCTGGGGAACCAGAACAGATGAACCACCGCTTAGCCGTGATGATGGTGGAAGGTGTTGATTGCTTATACCCACTCCTACCCCCTCCCACCCCACTCTGTGATCACTGACATGTATCATCTTTTGCAGCCCTTCCAGTGCCCCAGGACAGTGCCAAAGTGTACATGCTAAGTCGCTTCAAGAGTGTTCGACTTTCTGTGACCCCATGGACTGTAGACTGCAGACCCCTCTGTCCACGGGATTCTCCAGGCAAGAATATTGGAGTGGATTGCCATGCCCTTCTCCAGGGTATCTTCCCAACCCAGGGATCGAACCTGTGTCTCTTATGTCTCCTGCATTGGCAGGCCGGTTCTCTATCACTAGCGCCACCTGGGAAGCCCTGGCAGTGCCAGTACTGGTCCCTTTTGCAGACAGTAAACTGAGAGGTGAAGCCACTTCATTAGCAACCAACAGAGAAGGATTTAAAAGCCAGTTCGGCTCCAGAGCCTGCGCCCAGTGACTCCTCCTGCAGGCTGTACTCTAGGCCACCTGCCTGGCTTCAGCCCAGGCCCTTGACCCCTTGACCCCGGGGAGCCCTTGCCGCGGGTGGGACCCATAGCTCCGGCCCGCTGCCCCCTGGCGCCGGCACCTGGCAGCCTCTCGGGCGGCATGAATGAACCGGCTCAGGAATGTGCAGGCCGGCCCGCGTGCAGAGCGCCCGCGGCTAAATCCGACCACAATGCGGGATAAATTAAGCGCCAGGGTAAATGTATTAAAAATCACGGGCGGAGGAACACGCTGTTCAGGGAGGGGTCTGGGAAGTGGGGAGAGGAGCAAGTGGGAGAAGCTCCGCCAGGCGCTGCCAGCCGCTCCCCAACAGCCCCAAATGAAGTTCCCTTCCGTGGGGGAGGACTCTCCCTCCATCTCCACCCGCCCAGCGGTTCCTATGGAAACGCAGGGCGAGTTTAGGAGGGAAAATGCCTGTTGATGAGCGGTATGGGAAAGGACCAAGAATAGCTGCTGGAACTGGGGCTGCGAACAGGTGTCAACGGGCCTCTTTCCTGACATGGGGATGAAGAGGAGAGCCTGCCTAGTGTAGCCACACAGCAGCGCCCCCATCGCCCCACAAACTCCTGGCAGCATCCGGAGAGGGGATGTGGGAAGAGGACCACGTTTGATCAGACCCAGGGTCCAATACTGATGGCAGATGTTCTTGGGTAAAAGCATAGTAATATGCGCTTCCCAGGTGGCTCAGATGGTAAAGAATCTGCTGGCGATGCAGACGACCTGGGTTCCATCCCTGGATGGGAAAGATCCCCTGGAGAAGGAAAGGCAACCCACTCCAGTATTCTTGCCTGGAGAATTCCATGGACAGAGGAGCCTGATGGGCTGCAGCCCAGGGGTCACAAAAAGTTGGACATGACAGAAGCGACTTAGCACACACGTGTGTGTACGCGCGCATATGAAAAAGCCTAGTGTTTTACAGCAACTCCCTTTTTAAAAAAATTGTTAGTCAATTTCGTTGGCTGCGTCAGGCCTTGGTTGCTGCGTGCGGGGTCTTTGTCACAGGGCTCTTTCTGTTGCAGTGCACGTGCTCTTTGGCCATGCGTTGCAGCGCATGGGCTTCAGTAGTTGCAATGCCCAGGCCTAGTTTCTCAGAAGCACGTGGGATCTTAGTTCCCCAAGCAGGGAATGAACCCACATCCCCTGCTTTGCAAGGTGAATTCCTTTTTTTTTTTTTTTTAATTTTAATTGGAGGCTAATTACTTTACAATATTGTGGTGGGTTTTGCCATACATTGACATGAATCAGCCACGGGTGTACATGTGTCCCTCCGTCCCGAATCCCCCTCCCACCTCCCTCCCCATCCCATCCCTCTGGGTTGTCCCAGTGCACCGGCTTTGAGTGTCCTGTTTTATGCATCGAACTTGGACTGGTCATCTGTTTCACACATGGTAATATACATGTTTCAATGCTAGTCTCTCAGATCATCCCACCCTCGCCTTCTCCCACAGAGTCCAAAAGTCTGTTCTTTATATCTGTGTCTTTTTTGCTGTCTTGCGTACAGGGTCGTCATTACCATCTTTCTAAATTTCATATATATGCATTAATATCCTGTATTGGTGTTTTTCTTTCTGACTTACTTCACTCTGAATAATAGGCTCCAGTTTCATCCAAGGTGGATTCTTAACCACTGGACCACCTGGGAAGTCCCTACTGCAAAATTCTTAACTGCAGCTTGGTGGTAAGAATCAGGGAACTTAAGGAATGTTTCCTTACCTGCATTTTCTAATTTTTCATAACATATTCATTTTGGAAGGAAAGAATACAGTTATAATTTTGCATTTATCTTTTTTTTTTAAATGTAAACTCTTTGACCAGTCATTCAAATTCCAGAACCTTGTCCTAAGGGAATAATTAGGATAACTGCAAGGGTTTAACAATAAGAATCAATGATTCGTTGCTTCTAATGGGGAAAAATTAGACATAAGCTAAAATTTTCAGTGCTGGGGATTGGCTGAGAAAAATGTGGTGTAGTCATTGCAGGACACTATCCAGCCACTAAAAATCATGCTGGAGAAGTTCAGCTGCTGACTAGGACAGATGTTTGTGAATATATCATTGGAAGAAAAAAAAGAACAGGTTTTAGAACATGATGTACTGAGTTAGCCCTTCTTTCTATAATATGTGTTTGAGCCAAGGTCTGGAAGGATATGTGTTTAGATGCTAATAGTTTCATTGGGAGAAGTTGATGATAGGTGATCTTAATTTTCTTCTTCACACTTTCTTCACTATTATACAATAAGTAGATATTGCCTGTTTACTATTACCTATATATTATTACAGCTGGAGAAAGAAATGGCAACCCACTCCAGTACTCTTGCCTGAAAAATTCCATGGACAGAGGAGCCTGGGGGGCTACAGTTCACAGGGTCACAAAGAGTCAGACATGACTGAGTGACTTCACTTCATATATTATTACATGCATGGTTTTTAAAAATAATTTGTTAAAGAGTTTTGGATGTGGGCCATTTTTATAATCTTTATTGAGTTTGTTACAACATCGCTTCTGTTTTATGTTTTGGTTTTTTCGCCTCAAGGCATGTGGGATCTTAACTCCCTGACCAGGGATTGAACTCAAATCCCCTGCCTTAGAAGGAGAAGTCTTAACCACTGGACCACCAGGGAAGTCCCTAAAAAATAATTTTTTAAGAAGGAAAAATCAATAGCCTATTCTGAGAGTTCAGGCAATGAATGAATGGTGGGTTTTGCAGGGTGGGCAGGGGCTGAAGCCCCTGGGTAGAGGGCTGGGTTTGGGGGCAGCCTGCTCTGCACCTGCCCAAGGAGCCTCCCTGCGCATGCGCTAGTTAAGGAAGGGCCCCCACCCCCACCCCCCAGGCCTGCTCTCTGCCATTCACCCTCTGGAATTAGCTTGCAGAGACTGTTTTAGGAAGCCTGTGGGCGGTTGGAAGCAGCTTGTGAGCAGAGCTGGGGGCCGGCTGAGAGCTGTGGAGAATGAGTGCCCAAAGGAAGGCAAGGCAGAAAATAAAAGAAAGCCAGCACCCTTTCCCATTTTTCTTTTTGGTTTGATTTTTCAAAAACAATCTCTGGAAAATCCTTGCTTGGGTCCAAATGTTTCCTCCTCCACCTTCCCCCATCTCCTCCAGGTCTCCATAGATGGGCTGTGTCTAAGCGTGTGTGGCCAGGACCAGGGTTCTGGTCTCAATGCTTCCACTAACTTGCTGTGCAACCTCACCTCAATCACTCCCCCTCTCTGAGCCTCAGTTGTCTCTTGTATCAAACTGGACTAGAATGGCCTCAACATTCTCTTCCATCTCCATGTTTGGGATTCCATCCCAAGAGTGAGGCCACTGGACCGGGTATCTCCAAGGCCTCCTTATAGCTCGAGATTCTGGATTCTGAGATTTGTGCTTTGAGGTCCTTAAGAGTCTAAAATATGCTGGCAAAGCTTCTGCATTTTGCACTCCATAGTTCTAGAGTGCAATAATACTAAACTGCCAAGATTCTAGTTCAGGTTCTAGAGTGGGGCTGCTCACTGTTCAACATCAAAGACTGTTTCCGGGGACATTGTGCTCCTAGCCCCTGAGGCTGACCAGGTGCTTGGAAGCTGTCTCCATTAAGTGGGAAATAGACATTCTTAATCTTGGGCCCCTGCAAGGGGGACACGTGAGTTCAGACCTCAGGGAGCCCCCTAAAGGGCCGTGGAAATGATAGCTCATGAATAAAAGCCCTCACCACATGTGGGGCTGCAAGGAGTGAGAGGCCATTTGGTAGCTGAGCCTATTCCCTGAACTAACGGCAACATCTCCATTTACTCCACATCCACTAGGTGCCAGGCCTGCAGGCTACAGAGATTACTGGATCTAAGAGATAGCTGTGTTGATACCCATTTTCCAGCTGAGAAAGGAGAGGCCCAGAGGTCCAGTGACTTGCCAGAGTCACAGAGTGATAAGGGTAGTGGAGCTAAAGCCTGAGCCCACGTCAGCTGGCCTGAGAGTCTGCTGAATTGCTCCCCTGCCTCCCTGCAGACCCCAGCCCTGCTGGCTGCCAGTGGGCCAAATCAGGCGAGGGGAGAGATACGAAGTGGCTTGCATACAATCTGGCTTCAGAACAAGGTTCCAGCGCACCCCCCACCCCCGGGGCCTGCCCACATTCCCCAGCCAGTGGACCAGCGTTTGTGCCTGTGTGGCTCCAGGTGTGTCTCTGTCTCCGTGTGGGTGTCCCCGTGGATGATGGATGCCCGTCTGATGTGTGTGAGTGGTTTGGATGTGGGTGCTGCTGTGCCTGTCCCAGAGTGGAGTGTGCGAGAGAGGCAGATGGGTGTCTATGGAGCCCACGAGAGGAAGGCAGGTGCCAGAGAGTTCTGGGCAGTGCTCCCTCCATCCCCCTCATAGAGGTGGGTATACACACCTTCAGAGACCATGGCCTTGGGCCCCTGAAAAGTTGCCTGTCCCCCAGGTATCCCCACATTTTGCCAATTTGAACCCAGGGCCCCTGGTCCCCACCCCCATTGCTTTCCCTGGCCCCCACACCCTTCTGGTGGCTGGACCCACCACATAGCAACATCAGGGGAACCTCTTGGAGGTTAGGGTCTCTCCTCAGCCTTGGCCTTGATCCAGGGAGGACTAGTGAAGCCCCTGCAAAAAGGCAACTGGGTTCCAGGATCCCAGGTCCTGAGCCCACAGTGTGTTCACAAACAACTTTCCTTCAGCCTCTGGATCCCCCTTTCCTTGGCCCTGAATTGGGCTTGCTATTGCTTGCTCTTGTTTGTCTTTAGAGGGTGGGAGGGAAGGAGAAGGTCCTAGAAAAAAAGGAGATTTCAGAACCCAGAAGGGAACTTCGTGGATGCCTAGTGAAGCTGCTCTCTGGGCGGAGCTCTCTGTTCGCCCTGCAAAGCCGCCTAGGTTTCCCACCTGCGTACTTGCAAGAATGGAGACGGGCTTCCCTGCTGGCTCAGCAGTAAAGAATCAGCCAGCCACTGTGGGAGACGCAGGTTCAGTCCCTGGTCTGGGAAGATCCCCTGGAGAGGGAAATAGCAATCCTTTCCAGTATTCTTGCCTGGAGAATCCCATGGACAGAGGAGCTTGGTAGGCTACAGTCCATGGGGCTGTAAGGAATTGGTTGCAACTTAGCAACAGACCAACAATAAACAAAGAATGGAGAACTCACTTCTTCTAAAGAGCTCATTGCATTCTGGGCAGGTTTAACTCTAAGTTCTACCTTATACTGAGGTTTTAGGCTTGCCTCTCTTAGCTTCGCCCCACTGGTCTCAGCTCTGCTCTCTGAGGTCCCTGAAGCTCAACTTTAATCTCTCCTGATGAGGTCGGGGGAAGTCAGTACAAATTGTGGAGACAGGCCCTTAGGCCAAGAGGCTGTTTCTGAGGCCAGGTGAAGGATTGAGAACCCTCAAGACAGACACGCCAAGCTGAGCAGATACGGGGAGGCCAAGGGCTCACCATTCGCTGGGGGCTGATCTCATAACTGAGGACATGAGCATTTCTGGTCCTGCCAGACCAGGATTGAAGGAACCTTGGGGGTGGCTTCCCTGGCCCGGCCTGGGTCAGGGGTCTCAGGGACAGTTCCTGCCTCTGGGGAGCTCTGGGCATCACGGCGTGAAGAGAGAAGGGTGTGTGCATAGCGAACATTAGACGGGGAGGGGGTGTGGCTCCTTCCACAGCACACGGTTGCCACCAGGATGAGCCATGACGTGTGTGTGCAGGAAGGGGCCCAGAGAGGGGGCTGGAGGAGTGCTGCTGTTAGGATATTATTCATCCATCCACCCATTCACTCACTCACTCTCCTCCTCTCTTTCAGGCCCAGGACTGAGGACTGGTGACCTGGGGATGGAGCCCCGCCCATGAGGACTGAGCAGGGGACAGGCTCTGCTCTGGTGTGTCTTTGTGCCACCAGTGTGTGCTGGACACACACTCCCTGGCTCCAGGTGCAGTGCCCAGAGGGGGCTGTGAGTGTCGTAGGCTCAGGGTCCTGCTCGGGGAGGTGGGGAGCACACAGCCTTCTATCCTCCAGGACTGGGCACTGGGGTTTCCCAGGAGCCTGGGACACAGCCAATCCCCTATGTGACAGAGAAGACCAGGCCCCGAGAGACACTGACCAACTTGTCCAAGGATTACGGTAGGGTTAAGATTCTCTGCCCTCTTGCAAGGCTGTGGCCTCTTGGTGGGGAACACAGGTGAGAATGCAGATCTCAAGCTTGGGGCAGGTAGATGAGGGCACAGGACACCTGTCCTACTGAGCAGCCTCAGCCCCACAGGACCCGTGCTCCCGGCTGCACAGGGCAGCTGGCATGCCCGCCCTGACTTGAGCATGCTGGTGACCTTGGACCAGGGCTCTGCCCTCTCTGGGCCTGTCTCGTCCCTGCTCTAAGCCAAGGGCACTTTAACTGCATCAGGAAAGACAAGCGGGTTTCCCCTCGTGCGTCAGTTTCCTGCACTGGCCAAGGCTGCTTGGGGCACCACATTGAGAAGGAAAGGGCATCACAATCAGTTTGTCGCATCTCCCCGGGGTGAGGACCGGAGTGGCAGTGTGTGCGCTGGGGCACACGCAGCCTGGATCTATCACCAGGAGCCCCCACCCCTGGGGCTCAGCGTCCAGTGAGTCCACAGGCCTGAAGCCTGCATGAATGCGCCCGCCAGGGACCCCCTTTGGCTGCACGGGAACGCGTTGAGCCTCTTTCTGAGGAGCACCCAGAGCATCGTGCGCTGTGGCCCAGCCCTGCCCCCAGAGGGTCCTGAGCCCAGTTGGCTTGTGATCTTGGGCCCGTCTCCACAGTGACACAGGCCTGCTGCCCCGCCAGCTCCCCGTCGCCTTCCCCTCTACTTGATTTCAACAGATGACCAGGCCTACCTGCCTTCAGAGCGGACTGAATACAAGTGCAGCGTCTGAGTGAAGGCAGGAAGGACTGTACCGAGAGGGAAGGGCAAGAGCGAGCCTTCCCATCGCCTTCCTGGTACTTGGCTGTGTCCTGAACAGAGCGGGGAGAAAAGGACTTACTGTGTGCCAGCCGCTTCCAGTCTGTCCTTCGTGTGCTCTTCACTTGTATCCTGAGAGGTGGTTAATACCCCCACTTGCCAGAGGAGAAAACCGAGTCCCAGAAAGCTTCAGTGACTCCCCCTAGTACTATTATTATGAGCAAGGCTGGGAGGCTGCCACTTTCAGAATCCAGGTGTTTCCTCTTTCTACCCCAATGGCTGTAAGCGCAGCACACCTGTGGCTCAGGACATCGGATCTAGTACCGATGTCTGTTTTGCCAAGTTACTGTGGGGTGTCGCCCATTCACGCTGCCTCACGTGCTGTTCCATTGTCGCTCATAAAACTGAAGAGTACGTCTCCGTCTGCTCTCTTGGCTCCCACACAACCCCTACCCTGCCCCCACTTCTGCTGCTTCGCCTCTGAGGCACATTCAAGAATGAATGCGTGCGGGCCTGGCAAAGGCCAAGTTTAACAATGTCAGTTCTCCCACCGGGGGATGGACAGAGACCCCCCAGGGGTTAGAATATCATCATCCAGCCACACAGAGTAGAGTAAAGCAGAAAAGCTACAATCCATGGGCTTTTGGTTGGTTTGCACAGTGTTGTTGTTGTTTTTTTTTAAATCTGAGTTTGTTGCCAACGCTTTAAAATAGAGAAGTTTCATGTAAAAATTCGAGTTTTGGGCTTCTCTTGAAAAACTGGAAGCTTTAACAAGTCTGCCTTGAATTGGCCGGCCCAGGCTGGAACATGGCAGCAGAGTGGGCTCCTGTCCACTCAGCCACGGGCCCACCTGACCCCTGTCAGTGTCCAAGTTTGCCTCCCCTGATGCAAAGGGTAAGGTCATGGGTCTGGAGTCAGGCTGACCTGGGTTAGTGCAAGCATGAGTGCGTGCTCAGTTGCTCAGTTGTGTCTGACTGTTTGTGACCTCATAGACTGCAGCCCTCCCAGGCAAGAACATGGAGTGGGTTGCCATTTCCTCCTCCAAGAGACCTTCCCGACCCAGGGATCAGAATCGAATCTGCGGCATCTGCTTGCATTAGCAGGAAGATTCTTTATCACTGAGCCACCTGGGAAGCTAGTCCAAGCATGTGGCTCAACTACAGTGTGACTATCGGAGAGTTCCCTAACTTCTCTGGGCCTGTTTCCTCGCTGGTAGGACAGGGATTCCCACAGCACTTCCTTCATGTGGATGTTGGGAGGCTTCATATGAAGGTGAATGTACGCAAAGCTACTGTACTGTCAAAGACGCAGCCTGGCACGTAGTGAGCACTCGGTAAATAGCAGCCATAGCCTTGATCACAGCCACCCTATCCCGACAGGGGCCACGGGGTCTGGAGCAGCACAAGCAGCAGCCCTTGACGCCATCCCCAGCCTGGTTCGGGCCCATCCTGGAGCACTCCCTCGGCTGCACGTGTGCTTGTGGGGTGGCAGCAATCCTGTCTGGGTAATGCATCCAAAGACAACAGATCAATAGCCACTCGGCACTCCGATGCCATGGCTGAGGCCCACGGCACGTTCCAGGCTGCTGGCCAATGAGTTCAAGCTCCGTTTTCCTTTTGGACAGAAAATAACTCGCCATGTAAGCTTAGATGAGTTCTTTTTTTCTCCTGGAATCTTGATTTCACTGACTGCAGGGTCAGCCTCTGGTCTCTAGTGCTCCTTTGAGCTCTGACACCTTGAGAGTTTTGCAGACAGAAAGGCAATAAAGTCCAAAACCTTACCATTCAGGAATGAATTAGTCTGGAATCTTTTGGCTACAAGGCCAGGGACCTGTCACAAAGGGGCCTAAAGAAAAAAGGTATTTGTCTTCCTGGGACTGAATTATTTCACTCAGTATAATGTCCTCAAGGCTCTTCCAGATTGTCACATATTGCAGAATTTCTTCTTTTTTAAGGGTGAATAACATTCCACTGTATGCATAATCTACAATTTCATTACCCATTCATCCATTGGTGGATGTTTAGGTTGCTTCTACACTTGGCTATTGTGAATAGTGCGAAGTATCAAAAGCAATCAAATTCACAGACTCAAAGAATGGAATGGTGGTTGCCAGGGGGAGGTGGAAATGAGTTACAAGTCAATGGACATGAAGTTCCAGTTAAGCAAGATGAGTAAGTGGTACAACACTGAACCTGTAGTCAACAACACTGTATTGTACACTTAAAATTTCTTAAGAGGGTAGGTCTCATGTTAAATGTTCTTAGTTCAGTTCAGTTCAGTCGCTCAGTCGTGTCCGACTCTTTGTGACCCCATGAATCGAAGCACGCCAGGCCTCCCTGTCCATCACCAACTCCCAGAGTTCACCCAAACTCACGTCCATCGAGTCGGTGATGCCATCCAGCCATCTCATCCTCTGTTGTCCCCTTCTCCTCCTGCCCCCAATCCCTCCCAGCATCACAGTATTTTCCAATGAGTCAACTCTTCGCATGAGGTGGCCGAAGTATTGGAGTTTCAGCCTTGGCATCAGTCCTTCCAAAGAACACCTAGGACTGATCTCCTTTAGAATGGACTGATTGGATCTCCTTGCAGTTCAAGGGACTCTCAAGAGTCCCTTCACCAACACCACAGTTCAAAAGCATCAATTCTTCGGCGCTCAGCTTTCTTCATAGTCCAACTCTCACATCTATACACAACCACTGGAAAAACCATAGCCTTGACTAGACTTTGTTGGCAAAGTAATATCTCTGCTTTTTAATGTGCTATCTAGGTTGGTCATAACTTTTCTTCCAAGGAGTAAGCGTCTTTTAATTTCATGGCTGCAGTCACCATCTGCAGTGACTACCACAACAAAATTAAACTGGGGTTGGGAGGGGGAGGCATACTGGCTCATTTGGAGGAATACTGGGGATGATGGGCTGTAAGTGGGGCTGGTTTCAGGTGTTCCAGAGATGTTGTTGGCTCTCTTTCTCACTCTCATCTCTCAATTCAGCTTCTTTCTGTGTTATTCTCATCCTCATTTCTGGTGCAAGGGCTTTTTTTGTTGTTGTTGTTAATGGATATGATGATCCCTATTAGGTCCAACCAACAGTCCTCTACACCATAACTCCAAAAGCATGCGCTATCTTTTTGCACCTTCTAGAAGAAGAAGCATCCCAGGGGTGATGCCAAGTGGTCTAGCTGAAGCTGTGTGTCTGTCTCTGAGGGTGGAAGGATGGAATGAGATACTGTGATTGGCACTCCTACCAAAGATGGTGTGGAATAGAAGAAGTCTTCCTCAAAGCAAAGGAGGCTTGACATGGGTAGAGGGGTGAAGAAAAATGGGTCGTTTAGTCTACAAAGCAGCAGCCACTGGCCGTTCTGGGGTAAGTGATGGGACCTTCTCAGAGAGGGAGAGGTGATCTTTCAGTCAACAGAGCATTGATGCCATTAGCCCCATGCTTGGAAAAAGGCAGTGCAGAATCACGAACAAACAATTCTAGCCTTGGGAAGCAACAAGAAAAGCATGCCACGTCACCAGCCTGTAATACTGAGGGCTGGATATGGGTGTGGTTCTGGCTGTAAATGCTCTGAGGGGATCAGGAAGCCTTTTGAGAAGCCCTTGGTGGCCAAGGAAAGGACAAGGTTGGAGGCATGAAATGGTTGTTAGGACTTAAAATCTGGAGAGAAAAATCAAGAGCAGATGTGAGGTGTGATAGGTAGGAGCGGGGATGGATTAAGTGAGGCCAAGGAAACAGGATTTTTGACTCCAGCAAAATACAAAATGAAAAATGGTAACACTGAGAAACACTAGAACCTAAATATAGGTTAGTATATATTTCATCTTAATACAGGAATGGACTTTTAAGCATTTAAAGCAGTGGGAAAAATTGTTAAAGCAGTAAAGAACCAAATCAAAAGAACAAGCTCAACATATTTGACATAAAAATGTATACATTTTAAAAAATCATAAAATTAAAAGGCAAACTGCAGGAAATATTTCTAATGTTAAGATCTATTATGATAAGATAAATGCATATTTTATTGGGTCAGCCAAAAAGTTCATTCGAGTTTTTCTGTAATGTCTTACAGAAATTAAAAAGTTTTTTAAAAAGATTCAACAGGAAAATGGGCAGAGGACATAAATAGACAGTTTCTAACAGGGCACATGAACAATGGTCTAGCCTTCTTTATTCAAAATATTCCACGGAGACACCCCCTCAATCCCCTACATCCGGTTCTCTATCTTCAGCCTCCTCTGTGTATGTGTGGACATGTGTGTGTTAGTCGCTCAGATGTGGATGACTCTGTGACCCTATGGACTGTAGTCCACCAGGTTCCTCTGTCCATGGAATTTTCCAGGCCGGAATACTGGAGTGGGTTGCCATTCTCTTCTCCAGGGGCTCTTCCTCACCCAGGGACGGAACCTGGGTCTCCTTCATTGCAGGGAGATTCTTTAGCCTCTAAGCCAATAGAGAAGCCCTCAGGCTCCTACACTCGGAACAGAACAACTTATTGATCCACAGAGGAAGTCCAGGTTTTTTATCAGGTCCTCACAGGCCCCACATCTCAAAGCATCTTTCTCTCAAGCAAACACCTTTTGCAAATTCAATATCAATAGCAGGACAGGGTGGAAAGGCCCTGGCTCAGGTGTACCCCAGACTTGAGCAGCCCCTCGGGGGCCCCAGTGGTCTGCAGAGGCTAGAAGCAGCCTTCTTCTGGACCAAATGCTGCCCCCTCTCCTCCCACACCCAGGTGCCACCTCGCTTAAACCAGTCGGTCCATCATGGCCAAGGCCAGATCCGGACACTAAAAGTCTGGGCGGAAACATGAGCAGCTGTCATGAACCAAGAGGCCAGCGGGACCTGCCCACCACTCTTGTAAGTGGCTGACACTGCCAGTTACCAGGCTGGCAGCCTTGGATCCACTGGTAATTATCCCAGATTATGTAACCGTCCTTATTAAGGAGAGGAGCTGCGTGATGGCAGGGCTGTGCTGGACTCAGGCTGGGATTCGGGCTTGGAGACTTGGTCGCCTGTGCCTCACCTCTCTCACCTTGACAACTGTCTACACAATAAGGAATGATAAGACCTTCCTCAAAGACCTGAAGCTCCGCCTGAATAAGATGAAGCTCATTCCCAACACGTTCCCAGCCGTGAGGATAGAGGCCCCCAACTCCACGCCAGTTCATGTTAGTCCCCTGGAAGTCCACGGAAATGCCCTGGGGGAAGTGGGTGCTTGAATGATTCTTGTCCAGGGCAAACTAATACCAACAACCCTCAACTTTCTGTTAGTTGTGAGAAGCCAGCGTGACCCTCCTTGTCAAGCACTAGCAGGAAGAACAGCCGCACAGGTTCTGGCAGTGCAAGCGCAGCCTACGGGGCGCTGACTCAGTTATGGTTTCCGAACAGAGCTGTCGAGTCCCTGCTCCACCCCACCACCCAAAATCCCTGTGGCTTCCTCCCCAGCCCTTGATCATCGCCCCACCTGCCCTAAGGTACCACATGGACACCTGGGAACTGGCAGGGCTGGCAGATCCCTGATGGGAGAGTTGACAGGGGACTCGTGGTGTGTGTGTGTGTGGGACTCAATGAGTCAGTATTCTGCCCAGGTTCTGAGACTTTAGAGAAGGAGGGATTATCAGGGTAGAAGAGCCCTGGAAAGACATCCAGTACATCCCTGATCTGAGTCATGAGTCCAGCCCTAGCGTGCACACATGATGCCACCCTCATCAAGTCAGCATCACCCATCCCCTCCATTGTACCAGCCTCCTTACCGGTCTCGCTGCTTCCACCCATCACCCTGCAGTCTATTTCCAACAGGGCAGCTAGTGATCCTGTTAAAACAAAAATCAGACCATGGCACTCTTCTGCTTAAAACCCTCTAATGGATCCCATTTCACTGAGTAAAATGCAACATTCTTGCCACAGTCTCTAAGCCCTGGACAACCTGACCACTCTGTACAGTTGGAGATGGTCTCTCCTTCCATTTTTGCTTTGATCACTGCACTCACACCATGCTGACCCCTGGTGCTTCCCTAACACGCCAGACATGCTCCTGCCCCAGGGCCTTTGCACTCACTGTTCATTCTGCCTGGAACACTCCTGCCCCAGATACCTGCATGGCTCACTTGTTCACCTCCTTCCAGCCTCGGCTCAAGTGTCGCCCCATTTAAATTGCAGCATGTCCTCTTGCCCTGCCAGGACTCTCCATTTCCTTCATCCCGCTCTTTTTCCAGAGCATTTCTCACAACTCACGTAATCTATAGTCTACTTATCACACTTATTGCCGGTTGTCCCCAACCCTCACCTCACTGGAATGTAAGTGCCCAGGGGTAGGCACTCAGAAAGTGTGAGTTGGGTAAAGAAGGGAAGCCAAGCTCTGCCCTCCTGCAGTTTGGGGTCTCTGCCTTCTGAAGGATGCAGAGAGCTCCTCTTTCAAGACAGCTCTCCCAGCCTCTCTGCTCTTGGGTGAAGGTCTCACATTTCTCTTCCAACTGCTTCTCATTCCACAGCTCTGTCTCCTCAAGACGAAACTCCATCTGTCGGCATCCCCCTTGGCCATGCAGAGCCCAGATTTGAGCCAGGTAGACGTCTGGAGGCGGACAGAGGGAAAACAGAGAGATCTGGGGAGGGAAGAAGCAAGACAGAGGTGCAAGGAAGATGCCCCTGTGCAGTTGCTTTGAAACTGGCCGTCTGACATTGCACTGAAGCCTCTTGACTTCTCCTACCTTCCTCCCACCAAGGGTTTTTAACTGACAGCCTGAGAACCCTGAGGATCCCTGTTTTCCAGAGACATCTATTGAGTCTGTGCAGGTGAGCCCCAGATTGAGGACACAGGACAGAAGGCCTAGCAGGTGGGGGAGGGGCTGGACACACTCCTCCCCTGCCCCCCAGCAGGGAGCAGCTGACATTACATTTGGTCCTCAACCCCCATCTCAGCGGGGAGGCCACCTGCCAGTCCACAGCAGGTGCCCAGGGTTTGTGAGAACGAGCCAGCCCCAGAGACAGACATTGGATGCTGCAGAGGAAGACGGGACTGGAAGGGCCTAACGACTGCAAAGGCTGCCTGGACCAGCTGTGGTGAGCTCTGGGGTAAAGTAGTGCCGTAGCCCCCGGCGGTGGCTCTGCGGAGTCACAGGGCCACACCGCCTCCAGGATTAGCAGGTAGCTCAGGTGAGCTGCCCAGCTCCATGCTGCTTTCAGTCTTGGCGACTGTGACTCAGCGATGGCTTTGCCATGGCATCCTCTGCTTTTCCAGCCCCCGTTTCAGCAGGGGATGGCATCTCGGTCAAGCCAGAGTCTGATTAGTTGGAGAAACCAACAGTCACAGAGCCCTGAGAATATTAAATAATATTTACAGGGGATGATGTTGGGAAAGTAATTACTGGTGGGAAGAGGCAATCAGTGGCAGGGAACTCCTCCCCTCCTCAAGTGGTGGGAAATGAGCCGGAGTGGGGCCCCGGAGCAGCAGGGTTTGTCACAGGGACAGCGGAAGGCGCTGGGGAGTCGCTACCTCTGCTGATTCTGTTAATAGGATAAAGCAGCCTGGCAAATAAGAGCCAGGCCCCAGGAGGCCTGCATTTGAGGGGATTTGAAAATCAGGCCAGGTCCTGCCAATAGCTTCACTTTTAAATGTGTTAGAACTGGAAGGGAGCTTAGAGATCAGTGATGCCACTGGTTCGTGGTTTTCAAGGTTTCTGCCTTCCAAAAATACTGCAAGTGTTAAGTAATAATTAATTTGTTTTCACATTTTTTATTCATCAAAGACACAGAGACTGCCAGCTGGGACAAGCAGGGGAAGACACAGTGTCGATGTCACTCCAGCCCCAAACAAGAGTTCTATTGTTGTTTTTTTGTCAGCTAAGCCGTATTACCTCGTGTGAATGTAGTTTCCCTTTGAAAACATTTAAAATAACACAGGGGTCCATTTTTTAAGTGGAGGGAGTCTGGAGGAGCCTGGAGTAGCTAAACCGGAAATCTCCACCCCAAGCAAATCCTCTCACTTTATACATAAGTACACTGAGGCCCAGAGAATGTACGTGTCTTGTCCAAGGTCACACAGCTGGCTGTCAACAGGGCCAGGGTTAGACCTGGGGATGCAGAGAGAGGGGAAGGCTGTCCTGGATAGGGAAGGGTAGGGAAGGAGTAAACCCTAGTGGATGCAGTGCAGAGCGTGGGCTCTGGGCACCAACAGGCTTGGCTTGATGCCTGCCCCAATCCTTATGAGCTATGGGCCCCTGATAAAATGAAGCTCTCTGAGCCTATTTTCCTATCTGTAAAATGGGGATAATAAGAGCACTGGCCACATACTGTTGTGAGGATTAAGTGACAGAACAGAGGACTTCTAAACTGTAGCTACTTTTCCTTAACCCATTTGTGTCGGTGGGCAGAGAGGGGTGTCTGTATAGACATAAGACCAACAAGGTTAGAGAACAAGGTCACATGGCCCGGCTTCCAGGTGTTGCCCTGACAAGGTCATCGGGAGCAACTTAGTCTCAGTGGAGCTCCAGGTACTAAGTTGCGATACTGTTACTTCTAGGTATTAAGTCAAAACCTAGCATGCCTCAGAACCCAGGCCGTATCCACATCGACTGTCTTAGTTTCTGTAGGGTGGGACTTAGAAGTTTGAAAAATTGAAATGACAATTTACACACCATAAAATCTATCATTTTTAAGTGTGCATTTTCAGTGGTTTTTACTATATGGTTGGACCACCACCCCCAGTATCTACTTCTAGCACCTGTTCATCATCCTGAAGAGAAGCCTGGTACCTGTTAGCAGTCATTCCCCATTGCTCACTCTTTCATCCCTGGTCTCCTCAAATTCGTCCACTCTGGACGATTCACACGAACAGAATCATAGGACACACTGTCTTTGGTGGCTGGCTTTCTTCACTCAGCACAGTGTTTTCAAGGTTCACGTATGCTGCTGAATGGATCAGGGCTTCGTTCCTTTGGAATCTGCACTTTTAACAAGCTCACCAGGTAATTCCGATGAGTGGGCTTTAGGGAGAAAAAGAATAGCAAACCCACACAAGGTGAATCTGCTGGTTCTGCAGAGGTGGGCAGGGTCTTCTGGCACCTGGGAGGGAGGACGTGTGTGGCTCAGGACAGCGTCTGACTGCGCGGGGCCCTGTGCATCCGCAAGAGACTCACACAAGGGGATTTGGTCTCAGTGCCAAGACTTTAATGTACATTATGCTCTTGGAAAAATAACTCCAAGGAAACAAGTAGAACTGAACATCTTAACCAGCGGGGATTCTCACTCAGAAACCTGGTGTGAGCCGCAGCCTTGGGAGGCAGTGGGACAGGGACCCTCATCAAGGCACAACAGTGTGAGGTCAGCCAGGGCCTGTGTGCGTGATGGGCGAGCCCCTCAGGACACCCAGGAAACAGGAACCATCATCTACTCCTGTGGTCTCCACAGAGGGACAGGGGCACCCAGGCTGACAAGGTCGTCTCTGGAGCTCTGGATAACGAGGCAGAACTACTACAAGGCCAAAGAAACCTGTCCAGAGCAAGAACCGTTCTCTTTGTTGCTGAATCTCCAGGTCATCAGAAACAGTCGTGGTGACCCTGGTGAGGAACAGGCCCATCTAGGAGGGTTGCCAAGGGCCACTTCTGGGTCTGAGGCCTCAGAATGGAACAGGTGGGAGGAGAGTGGCACTAGCGAGGCCTCTGAGGTCAGGGGCTACAACCATCTTGAAAGGTTATCCACTGGGACCTCTGGATAGGAGCAAGGAACTTCAGAGACTGCAAGAGCTGACCACTCACCAGATTTAGCCCACTGTCTTATTTCGCCCTCCTCAACCTGGGGCTCCAGAGAGGCCACAAGCCCATGTTTTCTGGGATGTATTCCCATCCACAAGGGGCAGGCAGAAATTCTGGCTCATTTCCCTATTACCCTGTGTTTAACTTTTAAAAAGTCAACAACTGACATCTCAGACTCCTGGGCACTCCAGGGTTTCCTGAAACCACTCTATGGAATAACCAATCCTTTTTCTTGGGCTTGGGGCTCAACAGCTTCTCTTCTGGAAGGAAGTGGACTGCTGCTGAGGCAGGTTTCTCCCAAGAGCCCGTGTGGAATTCAGTTGGGTTAGCACCATGACCAGGCTGACGGGGAACCCACAAGGTGCCTGCGAGATGGGGAACAGCCTCTCTGGCACTGAAGGGACTTGATTACTGGTGAAGGAGGGGATTCTGGCTTCATCTTTGCAGGACCTAGCAGGGCTCCTGCCCCAGCAGGTCCCAGCTGCACAGGTGGATGGAGAAGCCAGGACTGCGGCCGTGGGGAGGGGGCCTCCCCTGGCCGAGAGCTCTCCCAGTCAGCCCGTCCCCGCGCCGTCGGGGAGCTCCACCACCACCGGCGCGCAGTCCTCAGGCTCCGCCTCAAAGTCCCACCGGAACTTCTTGGTCAGGTGAGCTTGGAACCTTTCGGCTTTCTGCCTCAGGGTGGCATCCACAGCAACGCTGCGGGCAGAGGAGAAGAAAACCTACAGAGAACAGAGGAGAAGTCACTCCTGAGAACACGCAGGGGCCGAGAAAGCGGTGGAAATTTCCTCCGGGTGCTCGGCTCTCCGGGGCGGGAGGATCAGCTGCTGCTGGCACAGGCTCAGGACACCTGCTGTGCTCTCCCCCAAACCAAGAAAGAAGGTCCAAGCCCAGATGAGAAGCTGGGGCAGGACGAGAATGGAAAATTACTGTCTTGGGCAGAGATGCCCCACTGAGAATAAGGCCAGCAGGGCCATCACCCGGCCCTGCCCTCTGGTGAGATCTACTGGGCACGTGGGCAGGAACTTAGGAAAAATGGCAGCAGTGACACCAGCTGGTGCTAAGGTGTGGGGAGCTTATGAGCCCCTAGGTCCCGTAAAAAACCCCAGGCCCGAACCCGCTGAGGGTGAATTGCTGCTCTAGTCTAAATAGACTCCAGGTGTGGGTACACATTGTATACAATGTGAGGTTTGTATTCTCCTTAAAAGCTGTCTTTGATTTTTTTTAAAAATTGTGGCAATATATGCATAACACAAAATATATCATTTTAACCATTAAAAAATTATCATTTAAAACACTATATACCATTTACCATTTTAAAAGTACAGTTCAGTGGCATTAAGTATATTTACATTATTATGCAGCCATCTCTAGAACTTTTTCATCTTCCCCAACTGAAGCTTTATACCCACTAACTCCTCATCCCCTCTCCTCCAGCCCCCGTAACTATCATTCTACTTTCAGTCTCTATCAATCTGACTACTCCAGGTACCTCATGGGGCTTCCCTGGCGGTTCAGTGGTAAAGAACCCGACTGCCAATACAGATGGTGTGGGTTCTGTCTCTGGGTCGGGAAAACTCCCCGGAGAAAGAAATGGCAGCCCACTCCAGTATTCTTGCCTGGGAAATCCCATGGACAGCGGAGCCTGGTGGGCTACAGCTCAAGAGGTTGCAAAAGGGTAGGACATGATTTAGCGACTAAAAAACAATCACAAAACCCCAACAGGTACCTTATATAACCTTACATAACATACAATATCTGTCCTTTTGTGCCTGGCTTCTTTCTCTTAGCATAATGTCCTCAAGGCTCATTCATATAGCATGTGCTAGAAATTTCCTTCTTTTTTAAGGCCGAATGATATTCCATTGTTATGTATATACCACACTTCGTTTTCCGTTCGTCTATCAAGGGCCATTTGGGTTGTTTCTATGTTTTGGCTATTATAAATAATGCTGCTATGAACATGAATCTAACAGCATCTCCTATAGAAGCCTTGCTTTTGATTCTTTGGGGTGCATACCGAGAATGGACTTTGGGATTATAAGGCGATTCTAGTCAATGCTTTGAGGAACCACCATACTGTTTGCCACAGTGGCTGTGCCGTTTTCACATTTCCATCAGCAATCCAACACCTCTCTAACATCTTTTATTTTCTCTTTTTGTTTGTTTGTTCACAATAGCAACCCAAATGGGTGTGGCAAGAGTACTGGAGTGGGTTGCCATGCCCGCCTCCAGGGGATCTTCCCAATCCAGGAATTGAACCCGCGTCTCCTACATCTCCGGCATTGGCAGGTGGGTTCTTTATGACTAGTGGAAACACGGGCAGGGGCAAACGAGTAATTTTCTCTACATCTGAAACTCCATTTCAGACTGTCCTGGATTTCAATCCCTTCTAAGAATGACAGCAAACTCATTTCTCCTCCTCACACTATTTTACTATTTTCAAAGAAGTTTCACAGAGTAGCCCAACAGATCCTCATGAGGCCCTGGGAAGACACACTGCTGCTGCTGCTAAGTCACTTCAGTCGTGTCCGACTCTGTGCGTCCCCATAGATGGCAGCCCACCAGGCTCCACCGTCCCTGGGATTCTCCAGACAAGAACACTGGAGTGGGTTGCCATTTCCTTCTTCAATGCATGAAAGTGAAAAGTGAAAGTGAAGTCGCTCAGTCGTGTCCGACTCTATTATGGAAACAGAAGCTAAGGGGAGTTAAATGCCTGGGTCTAAATTACCAGAAAGGAAGTAGTTTTCCCAGACTCCTCACTGGCTCCCTGAAAGACCACCCTAGACAAGCGGCAGGAGGGTGAAAGCAGCAATTTGATCCACGTCACCCTGGTGCCCCAGTGACTGTAGACCACCATGGAAGGGATCTGGGCTCCAGGGGTCTTGACCTGACAAAGGTACAGGTGGACTCTTCAGCTGCTTCTAGAGGCAGCCCCCTCCCACCTGCCTCTCCACTGCCTTTCCGGTGGCAGGTGGCGGGAGGCTCACGTTTGTAGTCTTTCTTTGCAGCCACTCTGTTCGGGTGGGAGCAGGGACAGAAGTGACAGGGGAGGGGGGAACAGAAGCAGAAGGTGGGGGGGTTACAGAATTTGGTTTCATTACTTGAGAATCAACTAAACACAGGAGCAGGAAGCACAGCCACAACAAAACACGGGATCAATAACTAATTAGAGGGGCTGTGTGAGCTCAGTGGCCAGCGGGCAGCAGGGAAGCCGGCGGCCTGTCTGCGGGCGGCTAATAGAGCTTGCTCTGGAGCGCTGAACTCGGGGGAGGGGCCTGGTACAGGAGGCAGAGAAGCCTTGTTGCAAACGGCCTTGGCGCTGGAGGCCCTGCACCCTCATGGGTCTGTCTCCAGGGGTCCTGGGGGGCCTGATGGCTCAATTAGCAGAAGCCTCCACTCCTTACACGCTACACTGGGCTACTCACTTCACAGTCCTTCCTCTCCAGCTGCCCTGAGCAGCGACCCAAAGACGCTCCATCGTTTCTGCGTTTCTGCGCATACAGGCGATTCCCTCTGCTTATAGCACCCTTCCACCCCTGCTTTCTCCTCCTGCACCTACAGCTTTCTACTAGTGACCCAAACTCAGCTCAGACGCCACCCCCCTTGGGATGTCTTCCCAGACCATGGATGGACCAGGTGCTCTTCTGCGCTCCCCTGGTGCCCAGGGTTACCTGGGACATAGCCTCACTCTCAGTCAGTGGTAATCCATTTACTACTGAGCTCTCCCAAGAGATGAGGAGGAACTCCCAAGCACTGACTCCTTTACATATCTGCATCCCGCTCCCCTGGTACAAAGTCTGACGTATATAAAGGACCCATGATATGTTTAATGAACAAAAGACAACCGTAGGTTCTATGAAAATCCATTTCTGGGTTCCTCTGGCACAATGCCTACACCAAATGATTGCTCAATAATTATGTGATGGTGCCGAACAGAGCAAGGGACTCAATCCTGGGGAGGAGGTGGCTTATTTACGAGGCCCCTAATGCCATTGGCTCACAGGCCACCTCTGTGTGACAGGACTCTTATAAAAGCCCAAGCTGAAAGGAACTTAGCTCCAGCCTCTGCTTCCCCAGTACCATGCCTGAGCTTCCCTTACAGCGTTTTTCACTCTCTGCTTGCATTACAGTGATCTGTGATCTATGCCCTTTCAGAGTAGAGGTCACTCCCTAATTATCCATGTGACCCGCATGGCAGATTGCCCAGGGCCTGGCACAGAGTTAGAGCCCACAGGATGCTCCCTGAATGGATATGAATGAGACGGAGGGATCGCCCTGCATTCAGCAATGGCCAACAGCGAGGGACTGGAACAGGCTGGGCTCAGACTCATCATTCACCCTCCCCACTCACCCCCTCAACACCACCAGCGGGGCAACATCAACTCTAGGCAGGTACAACAGAAGCCTTCAGTCTGAAATATAAGGCTTCAGATTTTAAAAGGGCTATGTCCTTTTTGAAGAATCTGTCAGTCTAATCCTTGCTACAAACCTGGAGGTAGGAGGACAGGAAATTACTATTTCCATTGTACAGATGAGGATGGTGATAAACGCTGAGCAAGTGATACGGGTCAAGCAAGATGCAGTCCAAGTAGGGAAACTGAAATCCTTCTTCCCTACCAAGACCTTCCTTTTGTCTTGATACAGACTTAATCCATCCTTGATATTTTCAGCAGTGCCTGTGGGGAGCCAAGGGGCCTGGAGACCAGGTTCTTCTGGAACTGTGCCTTCTGTAGGCCTCCGAGACCCAGGGCACAGTCCAGGTTGACTGCTTTAACAAACCAACTTTACTGAGGCATCATTTATTTACAACTAAGTTCATCCATTTAAAATTTCGATTCATTTTGATGAATGTATACATCCATACACTGACTTCCCCAGTGGCACGGTGGTGAAAGAATCTGCCTGCAATGCAGGAGATGCTCAAGAGACCCGGGTTTGATCCCTGGGTCATGAAGATCCCCTGGAGAAGGAAATGGCAACCCACTCCAGTGTTCTTGCCTGGAGAACCCCATGGACAGAGGAGCCAGGTGAGCTACGGCCACGAGGTCGCAGAGAGTCAGACACGACTGAGCGACTAAACGACAGACAATATACCTGTGCAGCCAGTATACGACATCATCAAGGCGGATAAGTGTCTGCTTATAGCTTCTCCTTTTGGTACCTAGTTCTACGAGTTTAAAGGCCCACATCCCATCACTATCAGGATACTGAACAGTTCCATCATTCCAAAAATATTCCCTCATGCTGTCCCTTAGGGATCAAATCCTCCCCTGTCCCCTAGCCCCTGGGATGCACTGATCTATTTTTGTCCCAAGAGTTTACAAAATTCACCATTCAGAAGAGGAGATATTTAGACAGTTTCACATTGAGACAGATGTTTAGACAATTTACTTTGATTCTCTTGTTTTTAGATTAATTGTTATGCCTTCTTATGTAGATTTAGTAGTGATCTGGTTACTGTGAAACAGCAAACTTTTTAAAATCACTGAGAAATGAATCACCTTAATATGGGAATATTAACCCTGGATATTATAAAAATACTTTTGAAATAGAAAAAATAACATTTTATAAACATCTGTATTTATCTAAAACTAAAAGCAAACCCATTGGGGATTTTTCTTCAAATGTAAAAAAAGGTATTAATACATCTACCATTAAGTCTATATATTGTAAAATTGTAAATTATTTTAGTCAGAAAAGTGAAAGCTTTCCTTTAAACCCAAGTTAAACAAATTGAGTTCAGTCAGGTCACCTTGAGAAATTAAAAATGCCACGGTAGATAGCTGAGTCACTTCTTATCCTATTTTTTTGGCTAGACCAAAAAGATGCAATTTTCTAATTTTTTAAACTCCCAGATGATTATTCAACTTAGAATGAAACTAGCCAGAGGTAGAACATTTTATTTTCACTTGCAGAAGAAGAAAGTGGTGTTAAAAGCAAGACTATCACTTCACAGTGATTATCAAGAAGGTAAAAAGCAGCAGCAATCATGCTTTCTAAGGTCAATTTAAAGAATTTAGGATGTTTTATCTGGGGCTCTAATCACATATGGGAGAGTCAGAATTAAAGTTCAGCCTTGTCATCCACCAGGTCTGGCAATCTTGGGCAAAATTATTTGTTTCCTCATCAGTAAGGAAATCAGTAAAATGGGATTATATACTTAACTTCTTAAATTGTTGTGAGAGCTAAACAAAATAACGTACAGGAAATGTGCAGAAGCGATAGCTGTCAGCAGGAGGTGCAGGAGCAGGTAGGTGAAGTTTATCATGGCTGGTGTTATGATAAAACACAGGTATATGTTTTATTACACTTCACGGGCACTGCATTTTTTTACAAATTGAAGGTCTGTGGTAACCCTCCATTCAGCAAGTCTATTAGTGCCATTTTTCTAACAGCATTTGGTCACCTTGTGTCTATGTCACATTCTTGTAATTCTCAAAATATTTCAAACCTTTCACACCAAAAAGATTACAACTCACTGAGGGCTCAGATGGTGATTAGCATTTTTTGGCAATAAAGAATTTCTTCATTAGGGTTGTTTTTGGACATAACGCTATTAAACACTTAATAGACTATAGTATACGACAGTATATGACTTTTAAAAAATTATTTATTTACTTGGCTGCACCGGGACTTAGTTGTGGCACACAGGATCTTCAGTTGCAACATTTGAACCCTCAGCTGCAGCATGTGGGATCTAGTTCCCCAACCAGGAATCGAACCTGACCCCCCTGTGTGGGGAGCATGGAGTCTTAGCCACTGCACCACCAGGGAAGTCCCAGTGTATGACTTTTATATACACTGGGAAACCAAAAAATTCACGTGACTCACTTTGGGCGATATTTACTTTATTGTGGTAGTCTGGAACCGAACCCGTATCTCCAAGGTATGCCTGTGCTATAGACATTGTCAGAACTAGTGTTCTCCCTTGAGAGTTAAAGATGGACAGTATTTAGAATACTGACAAGAAATGAAGCTGGAAAGCCTATTCGGCCTATTGTGACTAAAAGTATTAAAAAAAAAAAAAAAGGTTACATGACTATATGCCAAATGCTATGCAATCAGCAATAAGAATTCTTATTCTGTACATAACTCACTTTATAACATACTATTAAATTCAGATTATCCTTTCATTGGCTTTAAACAAATCATGATGACTTAAGTTGCTTTAAGTAAAAGAAAAAACTGTATCTATTTTTGTAAAACAAATAATTTTTATTCATGCTAAATCCACGGGATTTGTAAAAATCCCAGTGGCATCTATTGAAAGGGGCCTCTAATGGCAGAGGGCATTACATGGTTGATTTTACACAAGCTAATGTGGCTGTCTAAGTGCTCACACACAGACACCAGCCCCTCTCTGTGGGTAGCAGCCATTTAAACTCCGAAGCAGGAAAGCTGGTTCCACTTACTTGGCGACCTGTGGGGAGAGCACGGGACTGGCTGCGAGGCGTTTATGGGCTGATTCATTCCCTCACAGACACCGGAGGTGAGTGCCTGTGTGGGGGGCACTGGATCTCAGTGCCAAGATGGCACCAATGTAACTCACCATGGAAAAGGCAAGAAAAACTTTTGTAATATCTTTTCCACATTTTGCCTGTTGAAATCTGTGTCATCCTTCAAGCCCATGGCCAAAGGCCCCCCCTTTACAAAAAAAGCCCTTCTTGATCCTCCATCTCTTAAATCTCAACCAGTGTGAATGAACCAACCAACCAACCCTCTCTGGTGCTCCTAATACTCTTTGATCAGACTTCACTGTTTACAGTATCGTAGCATGGTCATCTATTTACACTGTCACAGGAATTATGCACTGTGCCCATCTAAAAACACCCAGTAACACAACATAAAAGACGTGCTAACCCTCAACCAGGTGTGGAAGATAACCAGATGGACAAAAAGTAGGCTTCCGGAAAAAGCCCATGGCTCGGTGGGGGAGTCAGACAGACAGCACATACATTTCAGCAAACACAGCCTGTGCCATCTAATAGTGACAAGTACAAAGTAGGCTAATAGTATGGCAAGGAGGGAGAGATTAGACACGGCGCCACAGAGAGCGATGCCTAGCGGACACCTTGTGGGATGAGGGGTACACAGCAGGCAGGGAGAAAACCAAGATTCAGTTAAGAAGATGTGAAATACGGGTATAAAGTTTTAGTTGTACCAGATGAAAAAGTTCTAGAGATCCGCTCTATTCATAGTTAACAATACTGTACTGCATCCTTGGACTGCAAGGAGATCAAACCAGTCAATCCTAAAGGAAATCAACCCTGAATATTCATTGGCAGGACTGATACTGAAGCTGAAGCTTCAATACTTTGGCCACTTGGTGTGACGAGCTGAATTGCTAGAAAAGACCCTGATGCCGGGAAAGACTGAAGGCAAAAGGAGAAGTGGGCAGCAGGGGATGAGATGGTTAGACAGCATCACCAGCTCAATGGATATGGCTTTGAGCAAACTCCAGGACACAGCAGAGGACAGAGCAGTCCATGGGTTGCAAAGTCGGACACGACTTAGCGACTGAACAATTGCACACTTAAAAAATTATTGTGAGGGTAAATCTCACGTTATGTATTTTTTACAGTTAAGAAAATAAAAGGGAAGCATGAAACAACATGGCCAGTCTGGCAACTTGCAGGGAGACCACGGCCGCTGTGGCTGATGGGGAAACAGGGGAAGAAAGGAGACGCTGGAGAACAGGTTAGCAGCTAGATCAACATGGACCTCGGGACCTAGGTTTGCAGGCAGTAAGGACCACAGAGAGACAGGATCACAGGTGCCTTTTGGTGGCAGAGTGCGAGACAGACAGATTAACAGGGATAAACACGGAAGTTGGTAAAGTCTGATGCAATCCAGATGAGACCAAAAGGCCTGGGTTAGGGAAATGGTACTGCCTTCTAAAACACTTAGTGCTATCTGGAGTCATTTGGTTAATTCATTTGTTTACTTTCCCACCAAAATATAAACTCCAAGGGACTATGTCTTGCTCAAAGCTATATTTCCCACCCTAGATCAGAGCCTTGTATACAGCAGGTGCTCAGCAAATATCTGCTAAATCAATGAAGTGAAGCCACTGCACAAGTCCTTCAACTTCCAGAGTTATATGTCAGCTACCTGATAACAGGGACTCTTCCAACTGTATGGTGGCTTCAGAAAAGTGTTCTGTACCTCCGAGAAACAGGCTATCTCACGTATGTGTCCCTCAACACTTTCAGAAGAATGCTGTACATAAAGAAAGGATGCGCAAAAACAGATGCTGATTTATTTTTTAAAAGGCACATGTCCTGGATTTTTCCAAATAATGACACTGAATTTTCTTGGTGAAAACTCCAAAGACAGAATGCCTCTAACCATCAGCTTTGCACACCCCACCTGGATATCGAGCAATCCAGCTGGGCCCTTTATGCTTCATAAATCATTGCTGGCAACAAAGCCTCAGCAATTAGAGCTCAGCTGTTGGTTGCGCTGACAATGGCTGGGACGGCCAGTGACACAGTGTGGCTCTCCTATGTTTGCGCGACAGCATTAATGCACATCGCAAGGGCAGTGTGCATTCCCGTGGGCCACAGCCACTGCCAGAGGCAGGTTAGCAGGCTGCGGCCTCCTACTGCTCTGCAACCCACAACCCAGTAACTGTGGGGTGGATTTCCCCTGCAGAGGAAGAATAAAGGGATTTAATTTCTCTGTTACATCAAAAACCAATAAAAGGGCAGTTTTATAACTTGTATGAAGTGGAATATGCCAGGCTCAAACCATCAGCTTGCCTGACTCATCCCTCATCTGCACATGTCCTTCAACTTCCAGAGTTTTATCGCAGCTGCTTGATCACAGGGACTCTTCCAACAGCATTTTGGCTTTAGAAAAGTGTTCTTTACGTCTGAGAAACAGGCCCCTGATGGTGTCACCATTAATGTCAATCAAGACTCTTTCCAGAGGGGGAGACACTGTATTCAGTACATAGGGGCATAAGCACAGGCCTGAAATCAAGACTAAGGCCTGGGTACAAATCCTGACTCTGCCACTTACCAGTTCTGTGACCTTATGTGAATGATTTAACCTTTGTAAGTCTCAGTGTTCTCATCTGTAAAATGGGAATAATCCTCCCTGCCTTATGGTGCTCCAGAGAGATTAAATGAGGGGACTCACATAAACAGAGAAGCATGGTGCCCATTAAATGTCAACAGGCATTTCATGACTGTTCATTCCTCCCCTTACCATGCGTGGGAGTGGGAGATGAGTGACTGGCCCCCTTTTAAGGGGTAGGCCTATGGGGGTCTCCCACACAGGGAGAAGAAAGCAGTCCTGGAACAAAAAGTATGGAAACTGACAGCCTGCAGCTCTGCCTCTTCTACACTCAAGAAAGTTATAAAACGTGAGCGACAGAGGCTGTCCCAAGAACATAAAGGGAGCTAATCTGTTTGCAAAGGGAGGAAATAGCGCAGGATGAAGATTTTAAGTTGTTTGAAGCTTCTTCCCTAATTACCACTCATAATGAAAATTTAATTGCTGAGTTAAAAGCAAATTTCACTTTTTTCTATCAGAGGATCTCTGCAGAAACTGGCACATTTTGTTTGAACAGGAAATCAAAGTTACTTTCGTGCTTAAATGAGATCTAAGCAGTTGCAGATGTTTCCTTGGGAATAACTAGCTTCCAAACTCTGTCCTACTGGGTTGCGGCAACTCACAGCTCTAGGCCGGGAGGAAGAAAAACTGTTTTGAGTGCAGTTGCTCAAAGGGTGGGGCTGAATCAAATTCCAAGTGCCCCACTGCTAGGCATGTTGGGGTGAGGCAGGGAGAAGAGGGTATAGAGAGAGGGTCTCTGGCATTAAGGAGCTTACAATTGAGTAGGAGAAAGAGAACCAGGGAATAGTCTATGATTAGGAAACTGAAATGAAGAAAGCTTGGCTCAGGAAAGCACTGTTGTTCAGTCGCCAAGTTGTGTCCGACTCTTTTGTAACCCCTTGGACTATAGCCCACCAGGCTCCTCTGTCTATGGGATTTCTCAGGCAAGAATATTGGAGTGGGTTGCCATTTCCTTCTCTGGGGGATCTTCCCAAACCGGGGATCAAACCTGCATCTCCTGCATTGGCAGACAGATTCTTTACCCCTCAGTCCCTGGGGAAGCCCCAAGGAAAGAACAGCAAGAGACAGAAATGTAAGCCTCTCTGGGTGCTTTCACACACCATGGCCTTCATTCTGACCCACTTGGGTGTCAGCCAGAAGCCCGCTCACCTGTAAGGTGCTGGTGAGGAAGTTGTCCTGGGAGACAATGTCCACAAAGAAGTCCGCGGGGATCTCGCCGAGCTGGTGGTACAGGATGGAGATGAGGTTGACATAGAGGGTGTGGTGCTTCACCATTGCCTCTTCTGACCGGCACAGAAGGTTCAGGAGCCGCTTCCAGTGCTCGAAGGCCTCGTACACATTCCCCAGCAGGAAGCACACGAAGGCAAACTGGAGCTCACCTGAGAGGTACAGAGAGGAGAGATCAACCTGAGGGAGAGGGTTGCTGGCTGACTCGACTAAGCCATCAGGGCCACCGGACCTCAGCCTGAAGTGGCTGTCTAGCCTTGTCACTCCTCCAGAGCCTGGCATGGGGTTTTGCACCTAGCAGCTGCTCAATAAACATTTGCTGAACTGCTATAAACTCAAGCCGTGAGAAACTCAACTGGTTTTGGATTTCTGTAAGATCAGATTGCAAGAGAAGAGGCACACCAAGTATCTACCTAGCATTTAACAAGTTAACAAAATGGGTCTGTGGACATTGCGCCAAGTGGGTCCTCAAACTGGCTGCTCATCTGAATTACTAGGAGAACTTGGGAAAAATAAAGCTGCCCGAGCCTCACTGTGAGAGATCCTGGTTGCGGACAGACGATGGAGCCTTGGCATCTGTAGCTCTAACAAGCTTCCTGGGTGAATCTGATGCACATGGTCTGCTTCAGGGGCAGGGAAAGGCTGTGTAACACCACGGAACCCTCAGCCCAATTCCATAAGGTGGTCAGGGAAGGTGGTATTTGCCTCAGTGTATAGATGAGGTCAAGAGACTTGCCCAAGGTTACACATCTAATGCTTAGCAACTGAACAACAGAAAGATAAACAGATTTCTATTGGGTGGGAATGGTTCTAGGGCCTTCTAGAACAGGAAAATTCATAAATACTTGTTCCAGGGTGAGCCTGTCAGCCAAATTATTTGTTTAATCATAGGGCTCTACGATTTGCTTGCTATGAGCAGCTTGTGGCTAAGAGCATGAGCTCTGGAGCCAAACTGCCTGGGTTCAAGTCTCAGCTCCACCACTTCCCAGGTGTGTGACCTTGGGCAAGCTACTTAATCTGTTTATGCTTCAGTTTCCTTATTTGAGGGATGCAGTAGAGATTATGTGAATCGATACAGTATTGCGTTGGCCCCAAAATTCATGCCAGGGTTTCCATAACATCGTATGGAAAAATCCAAACAAACTTTTGGGCCAGCCCAATATATATAAAGCACTTAGTGTAACACTTGGCACAAATTAGACTTCCCTGGTGGCTCAGACGCTAAAGCATCTGCCTACAATGTAGGAGACCCAGGTTCGATCTCTGGGTTGGGAAGATCTCCTGGAGAAGGAAATGGCAACCCACTCTAGTACTCTTGCCTGGAAAATTCCATGGATGGAGGAGCCTGGTAGGCTACAGTCCATGGGGTCGCAAAGAGTCGGACACAACTGAGCGACTTCAATGTCAATGTCAATGTCAGCGCAAATTAGCACTCCAGAAACCTCAGTTATTATTCCCACATTCCCAGCAGATCCCTGTCGCAAAGAGACCTGACAGTCCAGAAGCCATTGTCCTTGGGTGAGCAGCTGGGTCTCTGGGTGCCAAGATACACTGTTGCTGATCAGACATGTTTTCTCTGGCTTCAAATTTAAGGGGGACTTCTGTGGTATATCTACACATGGGCCATGAAAAGAACAGATGTGGGACGTCCCGGGTGGTCCAGTGGTTAAGACTCTGCCTTCCACAGCAGGAGGGGCAGGTTTGATCCCTGGTTAGGGAACTGTAAGGTCCCACAAGCTGTGGGGCGTGGCCAAAATTTTTTAAAAAAGATGTACTCAACACTAAACACCTCTTTAAACACATGGTGTCCAATTTCCGTCACTTCTGGAGAGCTGGAAAAACTAGTTCTCTGTTCGTAGGCTTGTGGAACTAAGTTTGATTTGAGCAGATTGCTACGGGGTCTAGACATTTTGGACATTTGATTAATATTTTCAAAATATAGTCAAGTTTCCTCTGTATGACAGAGGTTAATGATTTGCTTCTTCAGTTGGCTTTACCTGGTTAGTTTGTGGAAATACAAGCTGCTTCTCTGAATTTAGGGCATTCATTTAAATTTATACATCTCTGGCTTAGTCTAAAATTAAATTGAGATGAGAAATAATTTCAAAGAGCTGTCAAAAAGATACAGTGATCCTTGCAACAGACCTTTTCACAAGATTACTTTGAAGAACTGAAATGTTTAGGAGGTAGAAAACAGGATTTCTGTTCATTCTGAAGCCAGGATCTCAAGTGTTACTTATTAAATGAAAATTGATACACACCCTTAAAATGTCCCTCTTTATCAGCTGAGCCTATTATATAAAAGGCCCTATATTCAAAATTCTCACTGATCTTCCAATAGAAAAATATGCAAATATAGACTTGTAAAAGCAAAAATATTAGTAGCTATTAAAGCTGTGACAAACATTTGCTGTCACTAGTAATCAAAGAATATAAACTGAAACAGGAAGTCACTCTTCAACCATCCAGTCAGAAGAGGACTTTGCTAAATCACCGTGTCAAACGCCATGTCAAAAGGTGATGGGCCACAACCTCATTAGCTGGCAAAGATGCCTGACCTTCTCCTGGCAGCACGCACTCTCTGATCCAACAATTTCAACCCCAAAATACGCAGAAGGGCACACCAGGAGACTCTTACACTTACAATATGGAAACCAGGAACATCTTCAAAGATTCATTAACAGAGGCTGGTCCAATAACTATGGAAGTTCAGTAGCCACTAAAGAGAAGTGACCATTTCAGTGACATGGAATAGTATTTATATTGAAGCAAATTATAGGATAATATACTGTAATCCTGCTTTTGTAAAAATATCATATATACACAAATACATAATAAAAAGACTAAAAGGAAACAGAAACATATTAAACTGAGAAATACATACAAATGTGTACCTTAAAAATATGTATGTATCTTAAAGACATTGTGTATGATTTAATTCCTTTTAAATTGTCAAGGTTTAAGACCCAGAATATGGTCATACTTGTTCATGTTCTGTAAGGATTTGAAATGAATGTATATACTGAGGTTGTTGGGTGGAATGTTCTATAAATATCAATTAGATCCTATTCATTGATGCTATTGTTGAATTCCTATAAATATTTGCTGATTTTCAATCTAATTGTCCAATCAATTTTTGAGTTTAGTGTTGAAGACTTAAAACTATTGTGGGTCCATCTATTTCACCTTTCAATTCTATCAAGTTTTCATTGACATATTTTGCAATTCTGTGGTCCGTTGCACACAAATTTAGAATAGCTATGTCTTCTTTGTGGACTGGTGCTTCATCATTATATAATGTCCTTCTGTGTTTCTTGTTAAAAAAAAAGAAAAGTACAACAAAGTGAACAAAGACAGCTATTTCCAGGTGGTGGGATTTGGACTTTCATTTTTGTTTTCCTTTAAGGATAAATATGTTATTTTTTGTAATAAGGGGGGGAAAAACAACAATAAAGACTGTAACAGTTAAAAGAAAATCACTGTTCTGGTTGAGAGTCAAGAGTAAACTGAAGGGGCAGGTGGAAGGCTCCCAGGAACACGATGGGCCTGGGACCGGGAGCCCTGGGCTCTGGTCTCACTTCAGCTATATCACTTAGCAGTCAAATCCCTTCCCTCTATGGACCTCAATCTGTATAATGTAGTGGTGGGCAGGCGAGGCCACACTATGGGTTCCCTGACATGGGACTGTTTGCATCAGGCTCACCTACAGCACTTGCCTGTCAGGCAGACAGACAGGTAAAATGCTGGGAACCTACTCCAGATCTCTTGAATCAGTCTCCAGGGGTAAGGCCTGGGAATCTGTACCTAAATAAATAAATAAATAAATATATAGTTTATGTATTTGGCTGCATCAGGTCTCAGCTGCTTCATGCAGGACTTTCTGTTGTGGTGCACAGGGTCAGTAGCTGCAGCGTGTGGGCTTAGCTGCTCTGTGGCCTGTGGGATCTTAGTACCCCGAGCAGGGATTGAACCCAAGCCGCCTGCATGGCAAGGCGGATTCTGAACCACTGGAACACTAGTGAAATCCCTGGGAATCTGTTCTTTTAACAAGCATCCTGGATAAGACCCCCTCCTAGCCAGGTTTAGGAACCACTAGACCAAATCAGCAAAGAGGGACTCCCTATTCTCAAGCCGCTCGGCTACACAGCCCTCCCCTGGCCCACTCTCAAAGCCGTGTTCCTCCTCACCGAGCACGTCCTGGGGGCTGCAGGGGAACTGCTTGCTGAGCACAGTCTCCAGGGCATAACTCAGGTCCATGCTGTGCCTGGTTATCTCGGCCGGCGTGGCACCTGCCGGGAACATCTGTGTGGGCAGCTCGGAGAAGCGGATCTCTGTGCCGGCCCTGGGCTTCATCTCGGGCAGCCGGGCCAGGCCCTCCTGGTAGCTCTTGCACTCGGTGCCGCAGCGCGGGAGATTCTGCCCCACCCGGTCCTTGGTGTGCTTCATGGAGAGCACGGGCAGCACCTCTGAGAAGGCACAGATCTGCCGACTCTCGGGCTGCAGCTTCTCCACGGTGGCCTCGCTGATGAAGCTGGTGAGGGAGATCCACTTCTTGAGCGTGGCGTAGGGGTAAGGTCCCAGGAACTGGTCCAGCTCCTGGAGGTTGGCCCTCATGGCCTCCACCTCAGCTTCTGGGGCTGGGGACAGGTCGACCTCTTCCCGGGCCGCATCCCAGCGTAGGACTTTCAGCCCCCGCTGCTGCAGGTTAAGGAAGAAGCCCATGCGAGGGCCCACCTCCCTGGGATTGGCCTTGTCCACAGAGCTGTAGTGGAGGAAGTGGATGCCTGGCGGGATCATCTTCACACCTCGGAACTTGGGCCCCACTTCCCAGGAGTTGTAGTCAATGCCAAACTCTGTCCCCTTGGGCATATTCAGGATGACCACGGTGGCCCCTTCAAAGAAGAGGCGCCGGGCAAGCTCAGGATCCATCTGCATGGCAGCCATGGGGCCAGGGGTGAGTGATCGAAAGGAAAACTTTTCTATTCCGCTGAAAAAGAAAGAAGTCAGAGTTAATCAGAACCTTGGGAAGGATTCTTCATTTGCTGAGCATTCTCTATGTGCCAGATACTGAGTTAGACCCCTGAAACAATTCAGTTCAGTCATTCAGTTGCGCCCGACTCTGCAACCCCTTAGACTGTAGCATGCTAGGCTTCCCTGTCCATCACCAACTCTGGAGCTTGCTCAAACTCATGTCCATTGAGTCAGTGATGCCATCCAACCATCTCATCCTCTGTCGTCCCCTTCTCCTCTGACTTCAATCTTTCCCAGCATCAGGATCTTTTCCAGTGACATAATTTTCTACCTTAATTTTCATCACAGGTAAAGAAAACGACACTCAAAGAGAAGACAGTTTTTGTTTCTGAGTTTAATGAGCAAGAACACTCACTGCACAGCTGGAAAGACATCAGTTAAAGAAAAGAGACATGTTCAAGACCACACAAGGACCCAGTTAGAACCCGGGTACCCTGCCCTCCAGGCCAGCGTTCTTCCCACTGTGCACTCCGAAGCTCCTTCAGATCTGTGCACTCTTCAGATCTCCTTCTCATAACAGAAGATGAAGGTGGAGAATGCCTGGTTGGTCCACTCTAAAGGATTAGTGTGCCTAAACTGTCTTAAACTATAATTCTGTCTAAAACTTAGAAGATTCGAGAAGCATCCACCCAGTTTCCCATAAGCCTCAGCGGAGGCCCAGAAATGGACAGAAAGTGGAAACGGGGTGCTTAGCATCTAAAATTCACAAGAGTATTGTAACGTAAAATAAAGTAAAATAAAATAAAATAAATAAAATTCACAAAAGGTTTGGGCAGTGGAGAGCTTTTCAACCACAACCCTCTTCTCCTGCATATATACAAATATACATATAAAATATATATATATATATAAAGAAGTCTAAAGTCCAGGGAGTGAAACAACTTTCCAAAGGGTCCACAGTCAGTAGCACCTCTGGACTGCTCACCCAAATGGATCCAGGTGGCATGGCTGGCCTCGGATCAGTATTTAGAAGACCAAGACCTTAGAACATTTATTTTTATCTACCTCTGAACTACCCAAGAGGACACACTGATAAGACTTCTGTAAACAGACATAGTCTCTGTATTTATAAGGATGGGTCCAACATGAACTAATTTTAACAGAACACGTCTAACTCTCTAGTCCCAAGACACCTACCTATTCAATTCAACAAATAACCTTGGAGAGCCTGCAGGATTTTTGCCAGACACGAACAGAAATAATCATGGAGAAGACAGTTACTGCCTTCCAGGCACTTCCAATCCAGCCAGACATATCAACAAGACCACAAAACTTCACAAACAGAAGAACCAGCTGCCTGTTTAATTCCTTTTACTCATTTTATTTAAACAAACAAAACAATACCATGAGGAAAGGAAGACCAACACTTTTCCCAATATGGAAAGGACATATTTTATTGTCTTTACCCAAAACCCACACAAATGATTATGACTCTAAATCAACATTTTTTTTCAAACTGCAAGTCACAATCTGATAATGGGTTAAAAGATCAACTTAGAGGATCTCAACCAACATTGTTTGTTGTTTTTTTTTAAATAAAAGGGCAAAATTTTAAAAAATCAGAGTACATCCTAAGAAGTAAAGCGAAGTACTGTTTTCTGAAGCTTTGTGTGTCTGTATGGACTCTTGGTCACCATGTAAAATGTATGCGTTACTGTAGGTCACAGTGCAAAAAGTCTGAAAGCCACTGCTCTAAATAATTTATATCATCTTACTATCCCCAATCTTGAGTTCAAAAGGCACTTAATATATTTATTAAATGAACAGCTATTGCATTTAGAATAACTGCTCATCAATTAGCCATTTTCCCAGTGGCATCTGTGTGCTCCTCTTTGATAATGCCACTTCTTTCTTTCTACTTCCAGCAGATTGTAATTCTCTTCACTATATCTTCCACAGCTGGCAAATGACCTGGCACAAAGAAGATGCCTTGAGATACAGAGAATCACATCTACCCACTTCTCTCCACCACATCCTTAATCTAAGCTACCATGTCCCTCAGCCAGATTGTCCCTGCAATCCCTTCTCCATCCAAAAGCAGGAGTGACCTTCTCAAACCGCCAGTCTAAGCATGTCACCACCCATACTTAACATCCTCTGAGAGACTTCTCACGTGGCTCTTGGCAAACCAAAATTCCCACTGCGACCTACAAGGGCTGTATGGCCTGGTCCATGGAAACTCCTCCAGCTTGTTTCATATCATGCTTCCTCCCCAAGCTCTGCTGCAGCCACACTGACTCTTTCAGACCCTCAAACAGAGGCTCCCCTGATAGAAAACTCTTCCCTCCTCTCTGTCTCAAACCATTTTTCTGATCTCTGCTTAATATTTACCTTCTCAGCAACGCTTCCTCGACCTGGGGCTAAGTCAGATCTCCTGTGATGTGCTCTCAAAGTGCTTTTTATCTTTCCATTTCACTGATCACAACTGCAAGTTCGCAAATATTAATAGAGGGCTGTCACCTCTAGGAGATGCGGGTCTTTCGTACCTCTAGCACATATTAGACGCTGGCTAAACATCTGTTTTTAATAAAAGCACGATATCCATGTTGTAGATGAGAAACAAAGGCTCGGTTCGTGGAAAAGACCTTACCGAAGATAGAGAACACCAGAACCACGTCAGGCGGAGCCAAGGCCTCCGAGCCCATAAGTTCTAAAGTTAGGAAAAAAGAAGTTTCCCAGGTGCCCCCACAAAGTTCTGGCGACGGCGTATCTGACGGTTACAAGGGGAGCAATAAGAGTAACCCACCTGAAAGAGGCAGGTCGGTCCCACCACCGGCTCAAGACCGGGACGCCACAGTCCCAGCTCGGTGCCCGAGTTCAGGCCCTCCGCGATCCCCAGCCGGAAAGAAGGGTGGCCGGACCACACAGACAACGAAAGCAGAACAGTTGAAAGAGGACAGGAGGCTGCACTCACCGACTGGTGTCTCGCCCAGGTCCAGGGATCGCAGAAGCGCACCGGAAGTTCTCCCTCTATAGCGCCGGAGGGGAACAACAGGGGAAAGGGGCCGGGCGGGTCCCTGGGTCGCGGAAGAAACGGCCCGTGCCAGCAGGTTCCGCCCCATGGAACATTGCCTTTGGCTACTTTGAGTTGCTGGATTTAGTTCTTGAACCCGTGGATAATAACTTTCATCAAACGATGCATTTTATATCCAGGTACAGAAACACATCCGCAAGTCACGGCTTTTCGGTTTCAATCAGTCGTGGTCTCTGAGGTTCTGGTCAAGGTCCTAGCTGTCCAGTAGCCACAGTCAGAGGCTCAGTCATAGTCCTGGTCAGCCGATCTCAATCAGAGTGAGTGTCACAGTTGGCCCTTTATCACCTGGTCTTGCTTCCAACCATACTCAGCTGTAGGGGAGAGCTTCAGAAACCCAGGCCAGAAAGACCCAGTCTAACAGCCGCAGTCACCACAGTGATCCTTCCTGCCATAAACACCCGATATCTTCTGGCAGTGCAGGCCTAGTATGAAATCTTAGGTAGGCTGTATATGCACCTTGAGGCAGGGAACCTGTCTTGTTCTCTGCTGTTTTTCTGGAATCCACACAAAGACCCAGTTCAATTATTAAATATTATGCATTTAATTAATGACAGTGATTCTTTATTAATTAGTGACTTCTATTTTGGAGCCTAGCTCTGTGCTGGGTGGTTGTATCACTCAGGGTTCAATCAAAGAAGCAGAGCCAGCGGGAGGTATTTAAGAGCTTTATTACAAGGAACTGGCTTATGTGATTCTGAGGGCTGCCTAAGGAAATTCAAAATCCAGAGGGCAGGCCCCTTGGGTATATGATATCTAATCCTTGCACTAACCCTAGTAAGCAGACTCGGTATTCCCAACATGCAGAAGAGAAAACTGAGGCTCCGAGCAGTTGCACAGCCAGAGAGAGGCCAGGCTAGAATGCAAACCAAGGTCTCATTGGTGACTGGCTCTTCTTGTCTCTGTGCTGCTGCTCTTTAGCTTGCCTGTCACAATTCCTCAGTGACAGCTGGACATGCCCATCTGTCTCAGTCAAAATTCATCTCTTAGTGGGTTGCAGACTAGACTGGGCCCTGCAGTCACGGTGGATCACAACGAGCTGCCCCAGGATTAGCCAGAGATGGCCTCTATCAGTCACAGTCACGCGTGTCAATCTCAGCCTGTCATGTCAGTTCCATTTCCTGCACGAAGAAGCTCAGCTCCCTCCCTCCCCTCCCCATTCCTGGTCTTGGGCGCTGAGCATCATGGTCTGTTTTCATGACAAGCTCCCTGTTCCAGCTGAACTCACCATCTTCTGAGACTCTGGGGCACTGAACTCTGGGCACAGGCATCGTAGATGTTAGCCCAGGAATCTCACGTGGTGGGTTGCATGTCTGTTCAAATCAGGTTTCTCAACCTTGATACTATTGAGATTTGGAGCCAAATAATTCTTTGTTGTAGGGCAGCTGTCCTCTTGTGTTGTAGGATGTTTAGCAGGATCCCTGGTTTCTACCCACTATATGTTAGTAGCATCCCTCAGTTGTGACAACCAAAAGTATTTCCAGACATTGCTAAATGTTCCCTGGGTGACAAAATCACACATACCCCCGTGTTAAGAATCACTGATCTAAATGAATCAGCCACACTATTCCTTAACAGCTCAGAGACTGACCCTGTATTTATGGGAGACAGACACACAGATCCAGGGTGTGTGGGTACCCAGTGTTTGCAAACGATGTCCTATTTCAGGATCCCAGGAATGACAGATAACTAAAGGAAACCTACAGGGAAAATACGGGGAAGGATTCACAATTGCTTCTGACAACGGACAGGAGTTTGGAGATAGTAGAAGAATTGCTTTTCATAGCACAGCATTTTATATCATTTAATGAATTACCTTCAAAAAGAAAAGACATAGGACTTCTCTGGTGGACCAGTGGTTAAGACTCTGAGCTCCTAACGCAGGGGCCATGAGTTCAATCCCTGGTTGGGGAGCTAAGATCACACATACTGCCTAGTGTGGCCAAAAAACAAAGAAGAAAAGATGTGGTGTTTAGTGTTTCAAATTCTAGGGAAAAGATCAGGATTTAAGTTTTTATAAGTATTTAGAATGGCATGTCGGAGAAGGCAATGGCACCCCACTCCAGTACTCTTGCCTGGAAAATCCCATGGATGGAAGAGCCTGGTGGGCTGCAGTCCATGGGGTCGTGAAGAGTCGGACACGACTGAGTGACTTTACTTTCACTTTTCACTTTCATACATTGGAGAAGGAAATGGCAACCCACTCCAGCGTTCTTGCCTGGAGAATCCCAGGGATGGGGGAGCCTGGTGGGCTTCTGTCTATGGGGTCGCACAGAGTCGGACATGACTGAAGCGACTTAGCAGCAGCAGCAGCAGAATGGCATGTACAAGGTGACTTCAACTCTGATAAGATACTTATACATGAGAAGAGACTGGAAGAAACTGCACCAAATAGTTTAGCCATGGTTGTTCCTTATGAGATTTGGGATAATAAAGAAAGGGTTTGGGGTGAGCTGTTTGGTAGAATTAAAGTGCTGGTATGTGTATCTCAGGTAGCCCACAGGACAGGTTTAAATTTTGCATGGATGATGGCTTTCAAATTTTAGTATTTTTGCATTTATTTTTATAAAGACCTCCTTTCTTTGGCAAGTGACCCTAGTTTTTCATTTGTGGACATAAGAGTTTCCTTTACAAATAATTCTGTTTTTGTTGTTGTTGTTGAGTCACTTAGTCATGTCTGACTCTTTGTGACTCCACGGACTGCAGCACACCAGTCTCCCCTGTCCTTCGCTATCTTCCAGAGTTTGCTCAGAGAGTCAATTTAAAGAAAAATGATATCAACATTGGGACAGGTGGCACGTACGGAGACATGGCAACATATGCGAAGCGGATGAGCAAAGGCTGAAGTTGGGGCTTGTTGTGTACGTTATCCATTTGACTCCCAAGGAGGAGCCTCCACACACCAAGCCCTTCTGTGTCCTGGGCCCACCTGCTTACTGTTCTTGCTGCCTAGAATGCACTCACTCAAGTTATTCACCTTACTGGATCTTTCTCTTCATTCAGCTCAAAAAGATGTCCTCAGGGAGGCCATCGCGGGCCACCTTATTTAAAGTGGTCTCCTTCAGTGACCATCCCCTCCGCTGGCGCATTTCCTTCCTGGTGCTGATCACCCTGGCTGGAATCGTCTTTGAGCGCCCGCCTGGTTTGTTGTCAGTTTCTCCACTAGCCTCTGAGCTCCTGGAGGGCAAGGGCTTTGTCTTATTCATTGTTGTTCCCATAAAGCCAAGACCTGGTCCACACTGGGATAGGCAGATATTTGAATTGTGCTGTAGGTTGAATAAAAATGTTCCAGTTGGGATCTCTCCACCCCGGTTTTAGCCTGTCCCACAATGCCAACTTGTACTGGTAGCCAAGGTCAGAGAGAGATGCCAAGGCAGTTTGTGGTTCAGCATCAAACACATTTATTTCACTTTTATTGAGTATACAAGAACAGAGAGCACACGCATAGAGCACGGAGCACTGAGGTGGGGGAGCGCGGGGACGAGAGAGGAGAGTGGGGTGTGAGTAAAAAGGACCAGGACAGCATCGCAGTTGGTTAGGAAGGTGCTTTTTGGATAAAAAAAAAAATTTAGAGTGATGTTGTTCATGCAATTTCAGGCCAGTCTTGGAATGTGCTTACAGGATTCAAAAACTGAAACAGGTCTTGGCACTTCCTGTACCCTCAGATGGAAAAGATCCCAAGAAAGCAAAATAGGGGAAAACAAAGACTTACAGGCTGGCAGAGTGGACAAAAGCCATGGAGGGCATCTGCTGTTCCTGTTCGTTTTGCAAGTGAGGAAACTGAGGCCCCGAATCGAGGATAAGATGAGCTCAATGGCACGTGGTGAGTTAGAGGCTGAGCCAGGATGGCCACGCAGAACTCCTGACTGCCCTCCAGGACTTCTTCCACTATGCTACATGGTCTCCTGGGTGGAGAGGCGGCACAGAAAGGATGTGAAATGTAAAACGGAAAAGTAGGTTGAAGACAGATAAGAAAAACATCTATATTCCCTATGAAGAGGAGGATGGGAGGGAAACAGCGCCCTAGATTTCAGCTTTGCAGCTCCCCTCCTCCCTGCTGGCAGATGCCTGCCTCTCTGTGGAAGGTCAGAGCATCTGTGGACTGGAGAGCTCCATAAACCCTGGCTGGCCCACAAACCAAGCCTGGTCACTTCTTCCCTGTCCTGAAGCCGCACACATAGGGTCTGCAGGCAGGTGCAGAACCCACAACAAATATTCTTCCTCTGAGGTATGTCCAGTGTGCTTAGGACACCTGGTTCCTGCAAAGACAAGGATGTCTGAGCCAGATTCCAGATAGCCCAGAGAGGGCAGAGCCACTCCAGCTCTTGGCCCAGAAGGAGTGGGGGTTCTCAAGCTGAGGAGGACGGGGAGGAAGTTCTGTGGCTTCCGTGTAAGAAGAACCTGACGCACTTCCACTCTCAGGGGGAGTTGGAGGGGGTGCGGCTGGCTGCGCCACCTGAGGCCCAGATGCAGGGCTCTCTCTGCCTCTCCTCATCACATGTTTACCTACAGAGGCAAACACCGTTCTGCCTCAGGTCAGCACCAGTTAAGCAGCGAACCATGTGTCATCAGGGGAACGGATAAGCAAGCCTGGGCATCTGCAGATGTCTGATAATTGGAGAGAAGGCGGAAGTGCTCTCAGAGGGGCTGGAGATGTAAGGCTGGCTCAGGGAGCTTTCCAGGTCCCTCTGATCACCCCTCCCCCAACGCTTTCTCCTTGAGCCTTACAATAGTGCCTGGCACAAGTAAGTACTCAGTAAATATTGCTGAATGAATTTATCGACTGCTTTAGAAGCAAGATGGGGGAAGTGAAATGGGACTGAGAAATTAAAGGGCAAATGCCTTCAGAAGGGGCCTCACTGAGCTCAGGAAAGCAGCTTGTGTCTGGAAAGCCCACGTGTGCCACAGGGCAATGCCAAGCTTTTGATGGGACCTTCTCCAAGGGCTCCTGTGGTCTCCAGGCCACTTCTGGGACTCTTAGGGCCCAGGATCAGAGAGCAAATGTTGACTGAAGGGGAGGTCTCAAAGCCAGGGTCTTATTCGCAGGTGGAGCCCCAGCAACACCTCCAGTCCACCTCAGCTTGTTTCAGGAGCCTCTGGGAGTCCAGTCTTGACCTATCAGGGCCTGCCCTGTGTTCATTCTCTACCGTGGCTGCTTTGACCCAGGAAGAAGAGAATGATTCAGACAGAATACAGGAGTGGTCAAAAGAAAGAACTGAGCTGGGGACATTCAGACAGCCAGGTGGAAGCCACCATCTTCCGTGGCAGCTGGGGGCATCACCTCCCTTGGGATAGGAGTTAGCTGTCACACTGCGGTCAGGGAAAGGCAAGACACGTGGCACAACACAGAGACAACTGAGAACTGCGGCGAGCCTTCCAGGGAGGTAGCGGGACTGAGCTAGGGGATCTGTGCTGCAGGACCCTGAGCACGGCCCAGGTCCCGGCTGCTACTGCCTGGGGGAGAAGGCATCTTGAACCACACCCGGGTCGCTTCCTTCTTGCCAAACCCCTGCCTCTCCATATGGGGACCCCACCCCTCCCCACCAATCAACCAAGTACAAACACCACACACTGTATTTCTACACTGAACTGTCAGCTCCTACTGTGAGCGACCCACAGCCCAAGTCCGGGTCTCCTTGGCTGGGTTGGTTCGGTGAGATCTAGGAACCTTGAGAATACATCAATCACAGTCAGATAATTATAATTTTAAAACGTCAGCTTCATACTTACCGGCACTGTTTATTTTAATATTTGTTTCCTGTTATATGTAATATACATAACTTAAAGCACATCCATACAAATCTCCTACAAGCGGCACCTTCATAATGAGAACCCATAAACATACAATGTCTACTTCACCTCCTGTGGCTTGGTTTCACGTTCTTGCTTTTCTTTTCTTTTTCTCATTTCCAGTGAGAGTCATCTGCAGTGGCCCTCGGCAGGACCAGGACACAGAGGGTGAGGGGCATGGGGTTGGGGAGAGGGAGGAGGGAACCCAGACAGAAAATGACAACAAGACGTGTGAGAGTTGAGGGGGAAAGGAGGCGGAAGAAAGGCAGGTGGATTTTGCAGCCCAGTGTCAAGACCCAAAAAATCAGAATCCAGTGTTCCTCCTCCTCCTTTCCGAATGGGGGATTTTTCTTTCTTGGAAAGCGGTTGACAGGGGCGTGTCTTGCTGCTGCAGCTTCTCTAACTGGCTGCAAAAGTGTTTTCCTTTGCATTGGAGTGGGCAACAGACGCAGGAAAAGAAGAAATGGGATGCTTGTCCACTGAAGGGAACGTGTAGGCCCAGGTGGCATTGTACGTCTACAATCAGCGTGGTCTGGCTTGCCTTGGTTGTTCTGCAGGGCTTCAAAGTGGGGTGGGGAGGGGAGCAAGGGATTACTGTTGTTACAATTTTTGTTTGTTTGGTTTCCTGGAAAATCCCACCAATTCTTCAATTTGTCTGCAAAGGAAACGTAGGCGTTCAGATGTTGGTTGTTGCTGTCGGCCGAATGCTCGGCCAGCCCCGGCAGCAGTGCAAGGACGTGGTGTTTCCTGTATATATATCTATATCTATATATATCTATATATATATGCTTTTCCTTTCCCAGTCTCTTTCAGGGACAGTACGTCACAGCTGGGACGTCAGTGTTGAGTTGGAGAATCCAGGATGAAGGCCCCTTCTTTATGGTTCTCTGGCTTGGGTTGGACCAGAAACGCCAGCATCTTTTCACAGAGGTCAGGATTCCTGAAGCCAGAGGTCGGGGGGTGGTGGGTAGAGAGGAGAGGGGAGATGCAAAGGAAGGAAGAGGACAAGAAGAGTTAGTAACTTTTGTCATTCATCTTTAAATACATGGCTGTTTCCACTCTCTTTACCGTGTGCCCTTGATTATGACTTAGGAAGACAGAGTGACTTATCCAAGCCCACACAGCTGGTAATAAAATGGCCACTGACAACTGAAGCCATCTTGTTCAGTCACTCAGTCATACTCTTTGCGACCCCATGGACTGCAGGACACCAGGCTTTCCTGTTCTTCACTCTCTCTTGAAGCCACCTGTCTGACTCCAAAGTCCATGCATGTTTGCTGGGCTGTTTCCATGCAGGTAGGATCTTTCACTTTGGCTGAAAATTTTGAAACTTTGTCCTTAGCTTTCCCTGAAAGCTTAAGATCACACTTGTTTCATTTTGTCTTCCTATCTGCTCTCAGATCTAAAAAATATTAGACATGATGGCAGAGGTGGGTTTTTTGTTTTTTGTTTTTTTTTTGTCTTTCCTTTCTGTTTTCCATGGCCTGTTGTGTCCTGGAGGTTAAACCCCAGAGAGTAGTGTTTAAATAAAAGAAACTGGAATCTGGATCCCAGCTCAAGTTTGACTCCAAAACTTGAGTGGTTAAAGGGTCTGGGCTCTGAAATCAGACAATCTGAAGTCAAATCCCACTGCGTGGTCTAACTCTTGTCACTTTGGGCGAGTTTCCTAACCTCTTTAGACCTTAGTTGCTTCCTCTGTAAAATGGACAGAAGTTGTAGGGAAGATTCAAGACAAGGATCAGCGTAAGTGCTGAGTAAATACTGGCTGTTCTTATCATTACTACTGCTGTTGTTAACTTAACCACACACTGTTCTGATCTCATTGAGGGCAAGGGCTGTCTCTTACTTATTGCTGTCTTTCCAGAGCCCAACACCATGCCTGACATATAGCAACTACCCAGAACTATTTATCAGGTGGCATGCCATCCCTGTCCTTTACCACTTACATGGGCAAGCGCTAATGGAGTGGTAGATAACTGATCCTTCTTGGCTCATTTGATAGATGGGAAAACTGAGCCCAGAGGGTGCAAAGACTTAGCAAGTTGGTGGCAGAAACAAGACTAGAACCCAAGGCTCCTGCTTTGAAATAGGTCAATCCTGCCTCCCCACTCCCCTTCCCCATTTAATTAGAACTCTGAAAGCAAGAAAGCTCTGGGAAGCTGGGTGGGTGTCACCCTCTTGCTGGTAGTGTTTGTATATAGATCCTGCCTGAAGGAGGTGGGCCAGTGGAGCAAAGACAGTGCCAAAGCCTCACAGCTGGTCTGTGAGCTGCAGGGAGAGAAGACTGTGTAAGGCAGGTGATTTCCACACTCGCAGCAAGAACTTCAAGAAGGAAGAACTTCATAAGGAAGTCTGCGGGAGCAGGGACAGAAGGAGGATTCAGGGAGGGGAGAGGCAATGAAGACTGGCAAGATGGATGCCCACACAGAAACAGAAACTCATGCAGCAGGCTGGTGATAGAAGTTTAAAGTCTGACTTGCTCAGGGCTCTCATCAACCACTCAACAGGACGAAACTATAGGGACAAGGAAGCAAGTTCACATCGCCAAGCACCTTTGGCATGAGAGACACCTTCGTAAGTCACTGCTATGGACTCGATGTTTGTGTCCCCCCAAAATTCACAGGTTGAGGCCCTAACCCTCAAGAGAATGGTATTCAGAAGCAGGGCCTTTAGGAGGTGCTCATAAACAGGATGCGTGCTTTTCTAAGAAGAGACATGAGAAATATGACTTCTCTGCTTTCCACTGCATGAGGACACAGAGAAGATAGCTGCCTACAAACCAGAAGAGGGCCTTCACCAGGAACCAGAGTGGCTGGCACCTTGACCTTGGACTCCCCAGCCCCCAGAACTGTGAGAAATTAAGCATGTCTTGCTTAAGCCATCCAGTTTTCTGTTCTGTTACAGCAGCCTGTGCAATCTCCAACACTCATAAATGTGGTTTATTACAGCAGCTTCAATGTATAGATTAACTCCATGTTGTAGATGAGGAAACTGAGCCCCGGGTGGTTCCTCTGGACACACTTTCTGTGTCCAAAGCTGGGTGTGTTCTTTCTACTCCATTCTGTTACTTTCTGAGAAGTTTTTCTTACAGTGCTGGCTTCACTTTAAGATTTCTCATCAATTAATAGAGTACCTGACTTAGAGGATTTCCCTGATGGTCCGGTGGTTAAAAATTTGCCTTCCAATGCAGGGGATGCAGGTTCAGTCCCTGGTCGGGGAACTAAGATCCCCCACGATGCAGGGAAACTAAGCTGGTGTGCCATAGTTACTAAGCCTGCATGCCTCAACTAGAGAGAAGCTGAATGTCACAACTAAGACCCAACACAGCCAAAAATAAATAATTTTTTTAAAAAAAGAGTTTCCTAATTCAGAGAAGACTTCCCCTCCGGAATTAGTGAGTCTGACTATATTAAGAGTCAGAGGTGGTTCCTACTTAGCGACAATTAATGGGATGGAAGGTGGGCAGAAAAGGCAAGGGAGAAACTTCTGTCTCTCCAGGGCAACATAACAAGGTGACCTTTACAGAAGAATCTAGAAGAGAGAGAGGTAGAGAGGGTGTGTGGTGACATGGGGGACAATGGCAACCAAGAAAGAAGCAAAGGGTGGGGGGAGGAGGAGGGAACGAGACGGCAAAGGGAGCACTGCGGTGGGCAGACGCGAAAGACCGCACGGGCAGGCAGGACATGGAAGCTGGGGTGAGAGCTGAGAGCACCGAACAGCCAGGGAACACGGAAGGCAGGAGCCCGGGGGAACTGACTGGGATGCTTCTGGGAGAGATGAGGAGGAGTGAGACAGGGAACGGAGGAGGTACAAGAACCTAGGGAAGCAAATAAATAGCGAGAGGATTGGATATAACTACAAGAGGGCTTGTCCTGTCTCCTCATTTTGCAAATGAGCACACTGAGACCCCGATGGTTATGAAGCTAAGTCAGCAGGGTGGATGGAATGGAGTCAGGTCCAGATTCCCAGCACAGAATTCTTTGCATCAGTGGCTCCTACACTTGGCTGCACACAGACTTCCTAAGGACCAAGGTATAAATAAAGATTCCCAGGGGGTTTCCCTGTTGGTCCAGTGGTTAAGACTCTGAGCTTGCAATGCAAATAAGCAGCACATGTTCAATCCCTGGTCAGGGAAGTTACTGTGCAGCCAAATAAATAAAATAATAAAACTGAAAAAAAAGAAAAAAAAAGATTCCCAGGTCCTAACCCAGCACTTCTCAGTCAGACTCTATGACAATAGTTCTGTACTATCTGTGTTCCCAGGGTATACAGCACCAGCTTGGCAAGTGACCTACACTCTACCCGTCTGAGACCTGGGTAACAAAAAGCAACAATAACTGAGCAACTGAGGGGACAAGAGTGACGATTTACATGAAGGTCTGAGGAAGGCAGGCCCTGCCTGTGATCAGCTTACGTGGCTTCTAGACCAGCCCTGTCTGGGCCTTCCCTGGTTGTCCAATGGCTAAGACTCTGCACCCCCAATGCAGGGGGCCTGGGTTCATTCCCTGGTCCGGGAACTAGATCCCACAGGCTGCAACTAAGAGCTCCCACGGCACAACGAACCCGGCATGAATAAATAAATTAAGCACACAAATAGACCAGTACTGTCCAACAGAAATATGAGCCACAGATGGAATTGAAAATTTTTCAGATAATAGATTTTCTAGACAATATTTTCTAAATGCTCTAGAAATTTATGGCTTTCTAAAATTTTCCAGCCATATTAGCAAAACTCTAATGTTTGAATTTACATCAAAAAGAGTAAAAAGAATCAGGTGAAATTAATTTTTAATAATGTATTTTACTTAGCCCAATATATCCAAACATTATCACTTAACATGTAATCAATATTAAAATTATTGAACTGTTGTATACTCTTTTTCTCCATATATAATCTTCAAACTCCAGCACACATTTTACCCTTAAGGTACATCTTATTTCAGATTAGCCAGTTTCAAGTGTTCAACAGTCACATGTGGCTAGTGGCTCCTACACAGACAGCACAGAAAATTATTTCCATCACTGTAGAAAGTTCTATTGGACAGCATTGGTCTAGATCGGGGTTGGCAACGCTTCAGAGTGGCAGGAAAATACTTCCATGCCTTTTCTTGTGACATGAAGGGGGTGGTAATCAAAGGGTGTAAAAGAAACAGTCTGTGTCTTTCTAGAAAACACTGGTTTCCTTCGTCAGGGAAGAGGATGAAAGGAGACCTGCTACTCGTGGGGGCCTTTGAAATGGATTTATTTTTCAGTGAGGTATAATGTGCAAAGTCAGTCAAGTACACAAATATAAGTGTGGAGCTTAACACATTTTTATATGTGTCCACATCCATGCAGCCTTCCCAGTTCAAGACACTGACACCTCCAGCATCCTCGAAGGTTCCCTTATGGTTTTTCCCTGTCAATGCCACTTCTCAGCAGGAACTAATATTCAGACTTTGAGCATCTTTAGTACGGCCTGTTTTTGAACTTCCTATGAATGGACCCATTTGTAAGTACTTTTTGTGTCTAACATTTCACTCAACTCAATTATTATAGATCTGATAAAATTCAGTAAATTTCTAGAGGGGCCTCACCAGCTTCCCCCAAGTTCAGGGGGGAGACCTGTCTGCTCCAGCACCATTTCCCTCCTGTTATTCACCAAGGCACTGATGGCCCGAGACGAAAGAGTAAAGATTGAGGTCCCCTCAGATTCTGACCCCAGGTGGCCTCAGCAGGGTTTCCAATCTAGCAAGAAAGATGCGATGAAGGACTCTGGGTCCCATATTCCTCCTTGGCATCAACTATACCTTCAATTAAAAAAAAAAAATTAGGACTCCCCTGGTGGCACAGTGGATAAGAATCCGCCAGCCAGTGCAGGGGACGCAGGTTCAGTCCCTGGACCAGGAAGATCCCACAGGCCACAGAGCAGCTAAGCCCATGAACCACAGCTACTGAAGCCTGTGTGTCTAGAGCCCATGCTCTGCAGCGAGAGAAGACCAAGCACTGCAATGAACAGTAGCCGTCACTCTCCACAACTAGAGGAAGCCCATGCAAAGCAATGAAGACCCAGAGTAGCCTAAATAAATACAATTTTTTTAAAGATTAAAAAATTTTATCTTTTTTCAGCATAAAAGATAAAGCTATAATTTTATCTTTTTTCAACATTCAACTATTCTTCAACTTATAAAACTTTCCTTCTTGGCGACATCTAGTGGGTGGTGATGGAGACAGAGCCTTGGGGACAGGAATATGACCGTGGGCTGGGTAGGACTTTTTCTGACTTCCAGCTTATAGGCAATGGGCCAGTGAGGTTTTGCTTATCTCTGTCTATCCCACCTTGGTATCCACCCATCCAATCCTCTCTCCTCATTTCTCACCACTTCTGGATTTACTTTTCTGGGTCTGGAGCCTAAAATCCCAAAGAAACCAGTCTTCCTTCCCCTCTGTCCTCATATCAAATCTAGGGGAGTGATTTCTTCCTTTTGAACCCCAAATCAGAAAGCCTGGGGGGTGGTGATCAAAGCTGTGCTGGGGACCCAGCCTCTGGGTGGGCCCTCACATGGAAACGCCTCTCGGAGGACCCTGTTCTCTCCTCTGTCTCACAGCTACTGAGCCCCACGAGCCTCACCTGTGGCTTCTTGTCCCTCTCCTCCGGGGATGGGTCTGTTTCTCTGTAGACGACGGCTTTGGTTACCAGCATGTCGGGATGCTGCAGTTTGGCCTCCTTGATGGCCAAAGCCAGGGCCTGGAGGAAAAGAAGAGCAGGGTGAAGAGCCAGAGCACACTGAATACCGGTGAGGCCGCGGAGACCAGCAAGCCCCTCCAGTGCACAGCGAGGCCCCCACAAGTTCACGGGAGAGGGTGGAGTTCAGGTCTTCTGGCTCCTTCTGCCTCCCATTCAGTGCCCCTTCCTTGGGGGCTTCTCATCTGGACAGAGTCAGCAGGAAGTGGATATCTTCTCTGCTCACACACGCAGGCGTCCACAGGTAACCCAACGCGGGAGGGCCGGCGGCCTGGGCAGTGCCACTGGGACCCACGCTCCCATCCGCATACCTGGTCTTGATCGACATCTTCGTCCCCGGTGATGATGATCCGCTTCTCAATTCTCGTCTCAGAAAACCCTCCTTTCACAGTCTGCAGGGGGAGAGGGAGGCGGGTTCAACCTTGGGTCCGGCTGGGGCAGCAGCCTCAACAGGGGACAGAGCCAAAGCACCCCTCAAGGGCAAGGCTGGAGTCAGCAGTCGCCTTCTCTCCTGGCTCCCTCAGGTTTTCCCATTTCTAGTTTTGGGACTTCAGACTGAACACCCTGCCTGACTGCCACTGTTCCCCCAGCTACCAAGCTGCCCTCTCTAGCTCTTCCAAGCCGGGCTCGAATGCTGTGGCCCTCACCCTGGTGAGCTGCCCTTCCACCTTCCTGCCTCGGTACTTCCCGAGCGGCAAGTTCGTATCTCTCATGGTTCTGGGCCTCTCTGTCTTGTGCTGACCTTGTGTGTGTGACCTGGCCTTGCTCACTAGGCTAGGGCTCTTGAGGGCAGGGGCTGTTATTTTTGTTCACCTCTGCATCCCCTCCTCCCCCATTCCCCTGCCCCCTTCCCCTGGCCAGATAGGTGCTAAAATGAGCATTTGTTGAATGAAACACATGAATGAAATGTGAATGGTGACAAGGTTCTCCTTTAAATGACTTCCAAAGACACTAGAAGAGAAAATTGCATGGATGATGCTTATACATAAGCTCATAGCTGCCACTGTTTTCTGAAGGGGTGGAGCCTGGGAGCAAGCTTAGAAGATGGGGCAGGACTTAACTGCTTGGTATATTAAAGGTAGGTGGTGGCGGAGGGAAGGCCCAGCTGGAGTCAGGAGTGGACAGAGAGAAGACGGCTCCCAGGACAGAGTAGACGGCTCCCAGGTGGCAGGGCCAGGAGAGACTTTTGAACTGTATGCTGCAGGGTGTGTGATGGAACCCCTTCCCATAAACCTTTCAGTCAAGTCATCCTTGCTCACTGATGCTTTTGGTAGGAATGGGTTCTTTCTGGGGACCATGCTGTGTGGGTGACGGCAGGGCTGGGACGGTCTTGCTTATTAAGGGCTAGTGCTGTCTACCAGATTCCTCCTTCGATGCTTGAACGGAACCTCCCACTACAGAGGCCAGCCTGGCTCCCTGGCCTCTCTCCTCCAGGACTGCATCTCTGCCCTGGGCTCCCTCCTTTTCTTCCTCCTGGCCACTCAGGCATGGACAAAGCCCGCAGGCCCCATCCTGTAAGTCACTGCTGACCCCCCCTCCCCGGGAAGGTCTCCCTCCTCTGGCCCCGCCCCTTCCTCCTGGACCCCTGCTGCACCCCCTCCACTCCTAGTCTCTTCCACAACTCTCTTCTTTCTCCCGTCTAGCCGCACATCCTGGTGGACCTCATCTCCTCTCCTTAAACCCCTTTTCACTGGGTTCCTTCCCACTTTAAAAACCTTGATGGCTTTCCATGGCTCTCAGACTCAGACCCTCTGTTGTCACCCTTGTCCTGGGATTTCTCTTTCTTGTCTCTGTTCTGCTTCCCCCTCCCTCAGTTCAACCTAATTTCTCACAGTTCCGCCCCTACATGCTGCTTCTTCCTGGCAGAGACAGCTTATCTTGTTTCTCCGTGTGCACTGCTTGCAGGCCCTCCAGCAATCCCTAGCGTGAGGGTGACAAACTAACATTTGCTCAGAGAATGATAAGTGAACACACGGTTTCTGCTCCCATCTTTTACGTGGCTTAGAACGTCTGCCTCCTCCCTCAAAAGTCCTCCCTGGCTTTCCAAGACCCTGCGCAAACCCCACCTTTTCCAGAAGCCCCTTCCTCATTCTTGGAGCCTTCCTTAAATTGCTCCCCGCTAAATCCCTCTGGCACTTAAGCTCCATAAGGCACAAACACTATGGTTCACAATGTCTTCCAAGGAGACAGTCCCATCCCCCCAGCCTGGCCGTCAACAATGAAGGGCAGGTTGGTGCCTATGATGCTTAGCACAGAACAAAGTGCATAGCACTCCAGAACTGGGAACACTGCAGTCTTCTCTATCCACGTCACAAGGCAGAGCTGTGGCGAGCTTCCGAGCCCCACAGCCAGGCTGGGGGCACACAGGGTCCTGCTGCTGCTACTCACTTTGGTAACATGGGTGGTGGTGGAGGTGGAGAGGGTTTCCGCGGTGGCGCCGTAGGTGCTGGTGAGGACATCTTTCCCGATGATCTGCAGAATATAACCACCACCACCCCACCCCAGGGGTCAGGTGAGGACGCTGGGGTCTGCAGGAAGGGCCGGGGGTGGGGCCAACCAAGGGAGAAGTGGGGAAGGGGGTGGTTCCATGAAGGTGAAGTCTGGAAGCCAAGATGCTTTGAGTCACGGAGTCTAAGAACTCAGGAATACTGGAGTTTTCAGAAGGCTGGACCCATGAAATTCCCAAACCTGGAATCTAAGATTCCTAGAACCTGAGATTCCTAAGGTCTCGAAGCCTAACAAGACCCTAAAATTTAAGAATCCTGGCCTTTGAGAAGGATGAACAGAGGGATCCCAGGGCAGAAACAGAGCAAAGGGTGGGGAAGATGCTCTTTCTGGGACCAGATGATGAAGACGACAGATCGGGAGAATGGAGGCACTGCCAGAGACCTCTTAGGACAGACTCGGGCTGCTGAGGGTGGAGCAGGTCCAGAGTGCAAGCCTCTGGACTCCTAATCCATTACTCCTCCTGGTCAGTAAGGAGAGCAGATGCCAAAGAGCTGTGATATTACAGGCATCACCAAGGGGAGGGACCAGTTCATCCCACTCTGCCACTGCCCTACTTGTACGTGGGGGCTGATGGGGAGGGCAATGGACGAGACCCTGACCAGGGAGCCCTGTGGGCATCCGATTGTGATGCCGTTTCCTAGTGCTGTCCTTAAAGGGGCAGCCTCCCAGGCTCCACGCCGCACTTGCCTTGGGCCACCTGTGGACCCGCGTCCACACGCTCTGTGTGGAGTCCCCTAGCCTGAGCTGGCCCTGCCCACTTACCGGAGAAAGAGAACGGATTTCCGTGGCCACCGTCTGTGGGCCTGGGATCATGGCAGCTGCCCCCTTCCCGGACTTGAGACTGTTCTCCTGGGGAAACAATAGTGCTCAGATGGCCAGGTCTCAGGCGGGCGGGCCCCCAGGATGGCTGGAGCACGTGACCATGGAGCTCTCCCAGCCACAAGGTTGAATAGCGACATTAGAGGCAGAGAGCTGAAGGCATCATTCAGTCCAGTCTGCTCCTGTTCATCCCTTGCTTGCTCACTCAACACACATGCTTACACACTTACTCATACCCCCACTCATTCAACAAATATTTACTGAATGCCTGGCGTTAGGGACACTGTGGTGAACAAGACTCAAGACTCAATGTTCTCCCTGGAAGTACTAACAAAGGAGTCGAGACATCCAGGCCCTGCCATGTTCCAGCCATGTGACCTGGGGCAGGCCCACTTCCACTCTCCAAGCCTCCTCAATTCACCTACATAAAAGGACCCTGCAGGATACAGGTCACCAGTGGCAACAAACATCCCACTCCAGTGGGAGATGCTGATAATGAGATGCAGGTGGGGGATTGTGTATGTGCTGGAGGGCAAGGGGTCTAGGAGAAATCTCTGGACCTTTCTCTCAAGTTTGCTGTGAACTTAAAATTGCTCTAAAAGAATAAAGTCTTAAAAGAAATTTTTTTTAAGGGAGACCCTGTCCCACTTGCACAGAGACGTTATGAAACTGACAGAGGATGAAAGGGCTTTGCAAACAGCAATCTGTCAGGTAAATACAGGAGTACAGGCTGGTACTAACAACATGATGACTATTGCTTTCTGAGTACTCACGAGGTGCTAGGTATTGTGCTAAGGATGCATGGTCTCATTTAAGCCTCTGAACCACCTAGGAAATTGTTTTAATATTCCTGTTTTACAGGTGAGAAACTGGAAGGTCAGGGAATATTAAGTGGCTTGTTCAAGCCCCTGTGCAAGTGAGTGACAGAGCCTGGATTTAGATCCAAGTTGGTCAGACTCCAGATTCAACAAACTCCTTCTGCCATGCCCCTCTGCCCTTGAACCAGCTCTCCTGGTCCAGCCTTGGGGTCTAACTCCTAGATATTCCTGGAATTGGAACCAGGCTTACTGACCCACCCTTACTCCAGTATTCTTGCCTGGGAAATGCCATGGACAGAGAAGTCTGGTGGGGTACAGTCCATGGGGTCACAGAGCAGTCAGACACAATGACTAAACAACAACAATTACTGGTGGCAGCCTCCATCTCCCACTTCCTGCACCACCTTGGGGTTCAGCCTTGTCCATCCAGGGGCCCAGAGCTGTGTCCACTCTGCAGCTCCCCAGTGGGCTGAGCCTCAGGTCTGGGCTGTGCATGACTGATTCTAGATCTGGACCTCTGTCTGCCAGGGGGCAGGTGAGGACAGAAGCCCTCTGCCTTCACCCCACCCTCCTCTGATCTAGCTGCAGCTGTGGGTAACCTGGTTACCTGGTATTCTAATCACAAGCCACTTTCTCAGAGAGTGTCCCAGAATGTGGCTCAGCAGCAGGCCTGAAAGGGCAGCCTTCTGGGCTTCAGGCTTCCTTTCTCCCAGCCAGGGAGACAGCCACTGGCCCCTCTGAATCCTCCCATCCCTCCAGGCCTTCAAACTTCTACTTCCTGTACGGATCCCTGTTTTCTAGCCAAGCCTCACCTCCACCTTCACACTGCTGGGCGCACAGGTCGTTCCAAGCAAGGTGCCAGCTACTCCACTTTCCTTTCCCAGATCTCCAGCTAACCAGTCACCTCTCCTGCCTCAAGGAGGAGCACCCCTTCTCCCTGGCTGGGGCTACACCTCCATTTCCACCCCAGGTCCTTCCTCCCCAGACTCGGGCCTCCTCTCCCCGCCCCCACTCCCCCAACTACTCTCTGAGACGCCTCAGCCACTCAAGCCTTCTATGGCCTCGTCAAAGCCACAGTCCCCTCTCCCTATATCTGCAGCTCAGATCTTTCTTGAACCCGAGACCTTTAAAACCAACCATCTCTGTGATATTCTCCCCTGGAAATGTCCCACAGGCATCTCAGGCTCAATCAGACCCCAAATGGAATTCACTGCCTCCCTCACCCCCAACATATGCCTTCCGCTAAGGAGCACCCTCTGCTGTGCTCCTCCTTGGTGTAAGTGCTTCTCAGATTTGAGGGGTATCACCTGAAGGACTTGTGAAAACATAGACAACCCCCACCCCGGGCCCCAACCTGTAGTTTTCGAGTCGTCTGGGGTGGGGCCTGAGAATTTCCTTTCTAGCAGATTTCCAGGGCGACTCTCCACGCTACTGAGCAGCCTCACTGGTCCATCTTTTCTCCCATCATCTGAACGTCCAATCAGTGACTAAATGCTGAACTTTCCAGCCTCCAGACAGCGTTAACCCCATCCCCCTGGTCAGCCTCCACCACCTCTCACTCTGGCCCTGCTCCAGCCCCTAAACTAGTTCTCCGCCTGCTCTTTCCGTCTCTCCCAGCAGAATATGGCTTAGTGCTGCTGTCTCCCTCCGCGCTGGATTCACAGTGCCTGGCTTCACACTACTTCACACACCGTGGGTGTTCAATAAATATTTGCTGCAGGAAGGAAAGAGGGAGGGAGGGAAGGAGGGAGGAAGGATTAGAGGGAAGAAGGGGAAAAAAGGGGATGCGAGCTCCCAAGGGAAGGAAATTTGTCCCAAGCATGTTCCACACAGGTTGCTAGAGTTATCTTTCTAAAGCACAGAAACACATATTTGATGACATCATGCCCCTACTTAAAAAACTGAAGGGCTTCCCTGGTGGTCCCAGTGGCTGGGAAACTGTGCTCCCAATGCAGGGAGCCTGCGTTCAGTCCCCGGTCAGGGAACCGGATCCCACATGCTGCAACTAAGACCCGGCACAGCCAAATAAATAAATAAATATTTTTAAAATGGAAGTGAATCTCCATGGTCTCCAGAATGAAGTCTGAACTTCATACATGACATTTGAGGCCCTTTCAGCCCAGCCTTCGTTTCTAGCTCCTTCTGCCCCTGCTCCCTGTCCATACACTTGACATCTCACTCCCTGACCACTTCCTTTCCCTAAATGCTCCACTTCTTGACATCTTTGCCTTTACACCTGTTGTTACCATGACCTATGAAACCTCCTCCCATGACTGCCCCCTAATTTTATCCTCCAGGGTAGCTCAGATGTCACTGCCTAGGGAAAGCCTTCCCCAGCTCCTGCAGTCTCAACCCATACCCTGGGCTCCCTGGGAAAGCATTATTACACCATTCCCTGAAGGCAGGAAAATATAATGGCCACTCTCGTTTACAGACCACTTACAGTGTGCCAGGCAGTCTTTGGAGGGCTTCGCATAGATTACCCTAGTTTAGCCTCATCTCAACACTTTGGGGGATATACTATTGTTGCCCTCCCACCCCATTTTCCAAGTGGAAACAGGTCTGAAAAGGTTTTGGGTAACTTGTCCAAGGTCACCCAGCCAGGAAAGTGGGAGAGCCGGGCCTTGTTCACCACTGTGTGCCAGGACCTAAACATTAGATGTGTCCGTGATTATCACTTGGACGAATGAGTTCTAACAGGCAGTGTCTTTTCTTCAACTCTATATCCCCATTCCAGGCAGAGTAGAGACTAATACATGTTTTTAGAACAAATGAATGGATGGATGGATGGATGAGTAAATGAATGATGTAACTGCCTGCTCACCATGGTACAGATTTACATTTAGCCCGAGGAGCATCCTGATGCCACATGGCAAAGGGTTGACAGGAGAGGAGGAACAGAGTGACCCAGGGAAAGTGTGCAAGCTGGTCACTGGTTTAGGCTTATGTATCTTTAAAGTCTTTATTTACTCAAAACCTTCCTATGGAGTAGCCTAAATTAATGTATAATTTTCTTCCTATGTGTGTATCAGGAGTTTGGCAAGAGAAAGCATTTGAAAACAACCTCCCCTGGCTCAAGACAGATCCAGCCCAGGCACTGATGCCTGCTCAGCCCCAGCCCCAGCCCCATGTGGCCACTGTTCACAACGGTCATAATCGGGAAGCAGAGCAGAGCGGTTGAGGTGGACAGTGGGGCTTCAGGACCCAGAATGCCTGGCTTTGACCTGGCTCTAGCATGTGTTTGGTGGTGTGACCTTGGGTAAGTCACTGTACCTGTCTGAACTTTATTTTCCTCCTCTGTGAAGGGTGGAGGAAAAAGAGCATCCACCTCACAGCTCTTTTTCTGCCCCCCGAGGGCACTGTATGGAGCCACAACCTGTGGCTGAATGCTAGCTATGCTGTGTCATCATTTGAAGAATCTGATGTGATTCTTCAGAGCAGAACCACAGGTTCCCTCAGGACTTGAGCTTCTGGCCTAAAGTCACCACACACCATCTACTGACCAACGTGAGGAAGTGGCCTGGGCTACCTACAGGTGCCAGGAGGATGGACTTCATCCAGGAAGGATTTTATAGGCACAGTCCTTCTGTGTTGCTGATAATCAGTTAATCAGACAGTAGCATCCTCTCTTTGTCCCTGCCATAGCTCAGATGGTCCAGATGACTGAAACTCGGGGATGCCACCTCCCACATTATTCACTTTGTGAAACTGAGCTCTCACAGGCTGTCTATGGCAGCTATGGGCCAGACTTTCAAACTGTGAGTCTGTGTCTCATGCCTGACACAGTGAGGTGGATGAGGGCTTCCTGCCTCACCTGGCGAGGTCAGCTTGTTATCTGGCTGTTTCAGGGGCAAGGGGGCTGGTCAGAGAGGCGAGTCTCAGGTCCTACTTACCATGGTGGTTGATATGGTCTCTGTGGTGATGGAGGGAGTAGTTGTGAGGAACTCCTTCCCTCCTGGGGCAGTCCCATCAACCTGGGGGCCAGAGGAGGAGTTGTTAGAGGCGGGGGGGGGGGGGGAGAGAAAAAGAGTACCGAGAACGACTGCAGCATCTGCCACCTGGGCAGGAGGCATCCCCGGGTACCAAGTGGCAGGCAGTGTGAGCGAAGTGGGGAGGGGGATGTCCACACACCATATGTACCAGTTGTATATGACTCTCTTTGCGGCCCCATAGACTGTAGCCCACCAGGCTCCTCTGTCCATGGGATTCTCCTACTAGAGTGGGTTGTCATTTCCTCCTCTTGGGGATCTTTCCAACCTAGGGATCGAACCCACATCTATTCTTGATTGACAGGCGGATTCTTTACCACTAGCGCCACCTGGGAAGCCCTAGCACAGACCAAACTACAAATGGGCCTCAGGTCATTCCAGGTCACAGGTCCTCTGGCTCATTGGAATCCTTTTATTTCGGGAATGGAAAACAATCCCAGATAATTTGAAACATTCCATCCATATTTCAGAGCCTGTATTCTTTGACTGAGGAACGCATTGCTAGGGATTCACCCTTCGGATGCATACTGAAGTTTTACCAGGGTCTGAACAGAAAAGTTCATTGCAGCATCAGTGTTAGCTGCAAAAGACAAAAACAGTCACAGGTCCATTGATGGGAGATAAATACATGCTAAATCAGGATCCACTCCTAAGTGGGAATAAGGAGAGTGAGTGGGTCCACATGGGCCAACAAGGAGGGATCTCCGGGGTAAATATTAAGAAAAAAGGTAAAATGTAAACGAGAACAATCTCTTTTGTGTAAAAAATTTAAATATCTAGAGATGTAAGCACATATGTTTGTATATGCATAATATTTTTTCTTTTTCTGGGAAGAATCACATGAAAAATTTCATTTTGTTCTGTTTGAATTTCATAACTGTGACTATTTTGTTGTTATTTTGTTATAGGAGCTGTGGGGCCATTTTTAGTTTTCTACTTCTCTGTATAAAAACAAAGCCAACACTCATTACTAAAACAAAACAGATGAGTGGGGCAGCTTGCCCAGGGTCACACAGCCAGAACTCGAAGGTTTTTACAGCTGCACTAGCCACCTCAGAAACCTCTATGCATGTTATCAAAGATGGAGAAAAAGTTCTGGAAAGGACAGAGTTGCCCACGTCGTGTAGATTTACATCTTACTTTAAGTTCTTGAGACAAAGATTGGTCCCCAGGGCAAAAGAGCCCCCAGCACTGCAGTTCCTCTGGCCAGCAAGAACCAAAAGGAAATTTATCAGACCCTCAGTCTCCCTTTTCAGAGCTTAAAAATGAAAGGAGCTGAGGAAATGCACTGTAAGTAATGATCTGTGTCTGTTTGCAACAGCCTCTCCAGGTTGGGCTTCCCTGGTGGCTCAAGCAGGTAGAGAATCTACCTACAATGCAGGAGACCCGGGGTTCAATCTCTGGATTGGGAACATCACCTGGAGAAAGGAATGGCAACCCACTCCAGTATTCTTGCCTGGAGAATCCCATGGACAGATGAGCCTGGTGGGCTACAGTCCATGGGGTCACAAAGAGCTGGACATGACTGAATGACTTAACACTTTCTCCAGGGTACTAAGTATTTTTACATCTTGCTGAGCCAAATAACTTATCTTTTTTTTTTTTTTCTCAGTTTGTTCATTCTGTCAGTTTGATGTGGAACCCCTTGCATTAAAAAAAAAAAAAAAAAAACCCTCTGTGAGCAGCTCTGGTTAAAGCTGAATTGGGATCTCTCTTCTCCCAAAGCAGTCCCTGGGATCGCTCGAGAAACCTCTCCAACTCCTTCAAGTGACCCATCGTCACTTGATAAGACCCACTGTCTTATCCATGTAACACTCCCAGGAGAATAAAGGCCACATGACCATCCCCATTTTACAGATGGGAAAATTGAAGCTTTAAGAGGAATAGTCTGCCCATCCCATCACCCACCCGTGGGGCTCAGGGAAGATAATGAAGCTTGGAAGAGCATCGGGGTTAAAATTGTGGCGCTGGGGGAAGCCAACGTGGCAAGGGCTGGCCAAGGGAGTTTGCCACGGTGGGGACGCCACACTCCAATGCCCAGTTTCTATGCTCAGGCACATAGGAAGAGGCACAGGTTACCTGGGCGGTGTCCACAGTGGCAACCCTGGTCTGCAGTACAGCCTCCGGCTCAATCTTCTTCCTGATGGCCAGGCTGCTGACAGTCATGGTTTCCGTTTTCACGGGCTGAAGGGAGATGAGGGAGGAACACTGTGTCTCAAACCCCAGCATGATTCCTGCTTACAGGCAACTGTGACATACGGTCAGCAGGTGAATTCCAACCCCTGCTGCTGGCTGACTTTCCAGAGGGTGATGCAGGCCAGGGCAAAAGAGGCCTGGTGTGATGTCACAGACAAACAGCCTGGGAAGGGAACCAGACCCATCAGCAGCACCCAGACAGGCTGCCTGGGACCCTGCGACAATACAACCTCATGGTGGTCGGTGCTGGTTTTCAGGCTACCATTAAGAGAACATTCACTATTCAGTAAACATGCTCCTTGCCGGGTCTCACATCCAGCATCTTCCTGATACACACCATCCTGAATGACTTCAGGGGTGATGCCACCACCTCCCAGCTGCTTTGTCTGTTCTTTAGAGCAAGAGTCCACAGGAGGCCTGGGGGTGCGGGGAAGGGGCAGGCAGCAGATGTAAACGAGTGAAGTGGGCTTGCTGAGGACAGGGATGAACTGGAGAGCATATGGGGTCCACTCAGGTTTGGTCTGAGTGACTGGCTTATCTGATTTTTTAAATGATATTAAAAAAAAATCCTTGGATCTTATATTCATTGTCCTGATTTTTAAAACAAGGTCAAAGAAAACACCCGTGGGCAAACAGACTACAGCCTCTACTCTAGAAGTCTTATGTTAAATGATTAGTTTCTTCTGAGTCCTCCATCGAACCTAGTTCATGGCTATACACGCAGCAGGTGCTAACATGTGAATGAAAGAATGAATGAATGCCAGTTTTCATCAGGTTGGGAGGCTGGTAAGAGGGAACTCTTCTTTTAATAGTTAGAGATTCATTCAATTAATCATTATTAGTGCTTGGTATGTGCAAGCTTAGCAGAGTTGCCACCTGGTAGGAACACAGACCTGTCAGCCAGTAACCTGACAACTTGTAGTTATGATGGGAGCAGAAGCAAGCAGAGCAAGGGGGGCGAGCAGGGAGCAACGCTTCTGCCCTGGGTGGTCAGGAAAGCATTCACTTGTTAAGCGATATGTGGACTCGGTTCTGGAACATGACAAGTTTGCAAGGCAGAGAAAGGGAGAAAAAACTTTCTCCAGAGGGTTCAGCACGGAGTGAAAAACCAGAGTGGATGAGCTCCTATTTCAATGCCTGGAATGTGGGGGAAGGGACAGTGTGGTGGGAGGCAGCTGGGGCTGGGAGAGACGCAAAAGCAAAGGAATCGGGACTAAAGGTCCCCCGAAAGAAGCACCGAGAGCAGGGAGGCCCAGACCCAGTCTGTCCCCTAGTCCCCTTCTGCAATGACGTTTCCTTTTCTCTAGGAGTTTCCACTGTTCCCCCAAGACCCCAGGCCCCAGGGAGAGGAGCCAGCGCAGGGATCAGAAACAAACATCTGGCTTTCAGAGCAGGCCACAGGCGCCCCCATGAGTCCACAAGCAGTCTCTGCAGGTGCCATGCAACGCAGGCAGGGGAGGAGTCGAGTCGGACCAGACTGCCTGTCGTCACCTGACCTCAGGCAAAAGATGGGGTCACGGGGTTAAAGCGCCTGGGAGTGCACGTTAGGGGTAAACCGAGCTGCCGAACATGCGAGCACAGAACCATGCTGCTCTGCGGAGGGGTGGTCATGCAACACGGATCAGAGCTTCCGGCTGGCGGCTCAGTCTTCTCACGCGTGGCCCAGGGCCCTCTGAACATGCAGTGCCGGGCGGGCCCGGGTCCCGGTGACGCTCCACTGTACCTCGAACTGGGCCATATCCGGGGTGGAGCAGGCCCCATGGTCCGGGCTGTCCTCCAGGCCCCCGGACTCGTCATCCTGGCTGGGGCCCCGTTTGTTGAGATCCCGGGAGAACACCAGGCCCTCGGTTTCCGAGTCGCTCTTGTCTCGGTCAAGCTCAGGCAGGCTGCGGGAGAAGTCTTCGAAGGCGCTGCCGTGGTAGTCGCCGATGACCGTGAAGTCGACCTCGGCCTCCAGGCTGGACGTGGAGCTGACAGTGATGCTGGAGCACTTCCGCTCAATGGCCAGGTGGTTGTCCTTCAGGAACACGGCGTCCCTCTCCTGGTCTTGGTCCTCGTCTCCCGTGTCACTCTCTGGGGCCCTGGGCCGTGGTGGTTTGACTTTCTCCTCGGAGCCCTCCCTCAGCCCTGCTCTCTATGACCAGATAAAATCAGAGGAATGGCGGGGTGTGGGATGGGGGGAGAGAGAGAGAGAGAGAAAGAGAGAAATCAAGATGGTGAATGACAGAAGAAATCTTGGGGCCAGCTGATGCCCCCAAATGGAAGAGCAGGTCAGGAAAAGAAAAACACCCCCGGAAAGGTTCTTTGACACCATAATAAGCTAAAAAAAAAGAAAAAGAAAAGAAAACACACACACAGAAAATTTCTCAAGAGTGAGGACGCTCCTTTCCGAGGGTCTCTCGCTGATGGCAAAAGCAAGTACAAAGCAAACATCCTGCCAGTTGGGCCTGGACAGGAGGCTCCATCCAAGGTTTGGCTCTGGGAGTTTATCAGAAGCGGCACTGCGCACGTGGCAGGGATGGGAGCCCGGACCCCAGGCCCATCCGTGCAGGCGGACATTGAGGAGACAGAAACCAAGGAGGAAGGCCCAGGGATTCAGGGGCACCCAGGATGGGGAGGCAGAAAGGCTGGAGCCAAGAGCTTTGAGGAACAAAGAGGAAGCCAGCACGGTTTTGTCAATTCCACTGAGTCTCGGTGGGTGGAGTCAGCATCGTCTAGAGGGAGGAGCCACACGGGGTAATTCCTGGGAGCTGGGTGCTACAGCCCTTCACCCTGAGCTCCCTGAGTGGAGGTTCTGGTCAAATCAGTGCAATTGACAACAGCAGGCCAAGGAAGTGCTGGAGGGGGACCAGCCACTCTTGTCTGACATACATACCTCTCAACTTGGCCTGTCAGGGATTAAACACCGCACACACATTTTTGGCTGTTTTACGACATTCTTTTTTTAAAGACCAATCTAACATCCACCAAATATTTTTTTTTTTAAGTACTTGGCTCCAGGTTCTAGAGACTCAGTAGGCTTAGAGATTCACTCGCGAGACAAGCCTCCGTTCAGCCAGTTTCTGGAAGGTTGAGAGGTGTGAGGACACATTCCAGACAAGCCAGAGGTGAGCTGCCAGAGCAGGTGGGGGTGTGGAGGTCGCGAGGCACCCTGACCAGGTGAAGGTGACTAGGTCATCAGGGCACCGAGGGGCTGCAGAGACCTGAGGGCCCAGGGGGCTGGCGAATCTCAGGTGCCCCCCCTGTCCTGAGGGGTTCGCCGCTAGGCTGGTGACCTGCATCTCTTGCCTGACCACGTCTCCGGCTTTGTTCTGGATTAGAGAAGACAGTTAGTCTTAAGGAGGCAGAAAGGAACTTGGCACTGGGACCGAGAGGGAACCAGAAGCGAAGGATGGAAACCTCTGAATTGTCAGCTTCCCACGGGCAGGAGCATCAGGGAAGGGAAGAGGATGAAGGAAGATCGCTGGCCAAGCCAAGCAAAATGGCAGGAACCCAGCAGGTGGGGGCAGCAAGGCAAAGCGAGTGTGTAGTTTGCCGGAGGTGGTACCCCCTTCTCCACCCGGGCTGTGGGACCCTCCGGGCGCCAGATCACACCAGAAGCCGAGGGTCTCTGTGGCTAAGCTAACATGGGCCAAGCAGATGAACCCGTCATTCCGCCTGGGCCACACTCAGGCCCATTTAGGGAAGAGAACTCATAGGGTTGGACAAGCAGCCTCTGGTTGCGGTAATGACGAGGGGCCACGGAACCATGCTTCTACAGAGCTACACAGCATGCGGTCAGCTCCCCTGCCAGGGGCGGCGGTGGGGGCGGGGGCTCACGTGGCCAGTTCCCCCAGGGGCTTCCTCCAGTGTGGTTTCACAGCCTGGATTGCTGGACACGAGCTCAACATCCTTGCGTCCTTCCCGAGGGAAGGATGTAGAGACGCCCTCCTGGAGGCGGCTGGGAGCCAGCGGCATCGTTGAAGGCTGTGTGACTGTGGGGACAGCCAAATCCCCCAGGGGCTGGAACTGGACACATCCCAGGTCGAAACGCTTACTCCACTGTTGCTCTGCCTGCCCTGTGGAGGCCTCTGAAGACAACTCATGGGCAAAGGCCCTGGTTTCCCCCAGACCTGTCCGGCGAGTTTCAGCTCCATGGGTCTCAAAGATGCGGATTTTGTTGGCTACGGAGGTCTTGCTGATATCTTCCAGTGAGCCCTCTTGACCCCCAGCCTGGAGAGAGGGCATCTCCTTGTACTTCCCTGCAGGGAACACCAACCCCTCTGCCTCTTCAGAGATGATTCTGGGCTTCCTGCTGGCGACGGGGGGGGCCCTGCGCTCCCCTCCATCTGTCGGGGTCCCAGCCAGCCCGACTCGGTGCTCGGGCTCCAGGCTCTCTTTAGAAGGATGGGCATATTTGAGAAACACAGGGGGCTGTTCTCCAAAGGGGTCCCTGAGCTGCACAGGGTCCCCTAACCCATGAGGGGATGAGCTTGCAGAAGCTGCCTCTGGAGAAATCTGAGCCGCAGATGGAAAAGGGGAGGTCGGGAGTGGGGTGATCACTTCCATCTGAAGGAAGGCTGGGACTTTGCTGTCCTCTGCTGCAGGTTCTCCTGTCTGGGTGTGAACCGGTCCCCTTTCTTTGGGCAAGAAGTTACCTCTGTCCGGCCTGGCTGGCTTCCCGACGTCGCCAGGAGGGATGGCCCACGGAAGGGCAAAGCCCTGGGGATCTGGACGCATGGCCCCTCTTCTGTGAGGTGAGTGGTTCCGTTCTCCGGGGGGGCTTTTCTCAGCCTTTCCCATCAAATCTCCACACTTGGGGGCCTCTTCCTCGGCAGCTTCTGAGGATAAGGCGAGAGCGGCCTCTCCTTCCACCCCACACTGAGCTGCGTCCCCATCCTCAGCGAACATCAGCCCTGGAGAAGGTCCCTTTCCGAGCTGCTCATCAAAGACCTCCAGGTCCTCTGGTCGGTGGTTCCTGGGGGGCCCCGCCTCGTCCTCTGGGGAAGCTGAGGGGGCGACACCCCCATGGTGTTTGTTCCCAGCAGCAGCAGAGCCCCACGGGCCTGAGGAGTCCAGCTCCAATCTCTCCGTGAGCCCCTCTACCAGCTTCAGCCTGGTCTCCCATTCGGATAGGGCATCTGAGTGCTCTTCTCTCTCCTCCAGGGTTGGAGGGAGGACTTGATCTTCAGCATCTCTCTCTCCGCAGCTGAAGTAGAAGCTTCCCTCTGCAAAGGAAGCATCGGTTTCATCACTCGAGTCGGCTCTGGCTTCTGTGTGGGTGGGGTCCAGAAGAAACGACCGGAGTCCTGCCATGTCAGAGGCTGGAGAGGGCACATACCCCTCTGCGGGTTGGATGCCCGGGGCAGTGGGTCTTCTGCAAGCCTGGAACTCCTCCAGCTCCTGCCTCAGCTCTGCCGGGCCCTCCAGCTGATCATCGGAGGCCGGGGGCTTCCTGACCGCTACCGCTGCAGCATCCACCCTGAACTGGGAGCCCTCCGGGGGCCTTCCTGCTGGGATGCTGCCTGGAGCCAGAGAAGCCCTTTCTGGGCATCCCCTGGCCCAGAGGGCTTCCTCCCACATGGACTCGAAGTCTTCAGGGCTTGCGATCATTCTTCCTGGTCGCTGGGCGTTTGCTCTTCTGGTTCCCACCTTTTCTTCGGTGGCCACTTCCACCTTGAACTTGTCCACCAGGATGTCTGCCTTGGAGAGTCTGCCATCAGCAAGGATGCTGGCGAGGCTTGAGTCGCTTCCTTCCTGCTGCGTGCTGGTCACTTTTAGGAGACTGAGCTCTTCTGGCCTAATGTACTCTCTCTCTATAAATACCCAGTGCTCTGAACCCTGCGTTTCAATTGGAGCAAGAAGAGTTAACATGAAATATCTGGCACCTGAAGAACGCGTCACTTTTTCCCTCTGCAAGAAGGGGCCAAGGTCAACTTGTCCCCAGAACTGGCAGGGCAGAGGAAGGCATGACAATGCTGGTCAGCCTCATCAAGGATCAACACTACACTTCCCATCAAGGCACCCAACCAATTATCTACTGATGTTATCTCCCCTCAACCACCACCCTAACTTGGTAAAATGGGGTGGGGGTCTCATACCCTCCCCATGTTAACCAAGGGGAAATGGAGATCTATCGATGATCCAGGACTCTTTCTCTTTTAATAATAAAACTGTCAGTGACAGAGGGGAAAGTAGCTTACATCACGTGGAACCTTTGAAGGTTAGAGCCAAAAGAACTCCTAAGACCCTCCAGTTTTCTCCGTGTACTGAGAAACGGGGTAAACTGAGGCCTAGAGAAGGCAATGGCACCCCACTCCAGCACTCTTGCCTGGAGAATCCCATGGATGGAGAAGACTGGTAGGCTGCAGTCCATGGGGTCGCTAAGAGTCGGACACGACTGAGCAACTTCACTTTGACTTTTCACTTTCATGCATTGGAGAAGGAAATGGAAACCCACTCCAGTGTTCTTGCCTGGAGAATCCCAGGGACTGGGGAGCCTGGTGGGCTGCTGTCTATGGGGTCGCACAGAGTTGGACACGACTGAAGCGACTTAGCAGCAGCAGAGAAGGTCAGTTACTTACTCAAGGTCACAGTCAACTGATGGTACAGTCAGGAAAAGAATGCTTGATTTTTGATGCCTGAGAGCTTGGCCAACTTACAGCCAACAGAATATGGGTCCAAACTGTAATCTAATGTCCAACTGAGGGGGAAGCACTGAGTTGAGTTTCACAGGCCACAGCCTGAAACCTTTCTGCAAGAGCTAATTGGAAGGAAAGAGATTAGAGTGAAAACTGCCACACGGCCAGATCTAGAGGTCAGTACCAGTCACCATAATGGTTTAAACAGTTTGAATTCTGTGGGGTTCATTCCCCAAAAAACAAATACCAAGGCCTATTCTTAGAAATGACTTTCCTGGTAGCTCAGATGGTAATCTGCGTCAAAGAGTAAGCCAGCGATAAAGGCAGGCCTAGAAACCAGTCTCTGACTCCACATCCTACGAAGAGCTCAATGGTAAGATGTGATGAAAGTTGCTCCCAACAACAGAAGGGGGCAAGTTTCCAGGAGCTTGGGCTCTGATGCAGGTGAGCATTTGGTGAGGAGTCTGTCAGACCCTAGAAGATCTGAAGCATTCTGAAGGATCAAGGGAGCATGGTCAACCTCTGACCTCCACTCCCCAGATCCACTTTAGCAAAATCCCCATGACTTTCAGGGAATCAAACTTCATGAAAAGAATGTCAACAGGAAAGAGAGAGACAAGGAAGCGGGAGGGTCCAGAGAAAGTCTGCATCGGTTTCTGAGATTTTCCTTCAGGTTGTTAAGCTTTCAGGACACCAGCACTTGAACCATCCCAGAGGGAAGAACTTTGAGAGCCTACAAAGCCTCCTTTCTGTATTTGAGAAGCAGGCAGCTTTAGCTGCTCCCATTTCAGCTTGTACTGACATCAACAGCTTGGCAATCAATGATAGCCAAAGATAGTCCATGAGACCCCTTCTGGAGCATCCCTGCCCCAAGTCTAACTGGAAACTAGTTTCTAGAAACCAGAAGCTTAGGAACTAGGTTGAATGGGGTGGGAGCTAGCACAGAACAGAAAGGTTCTGCAGGAAGAAAAAGGGAAACATGCCCTTATATTTAGTTACTATGTGCCAGGCAATGTCAGCCCTTTGGAGACAGTATTAAATTTAACCCAGATGGAGACCTGCCAGGCAGGTCCTGTTACCCTTATTTCAGATGGGGAAACTGAGGCTCCTAGAGGGAAGAGAAAACTCTGTTTCTAACAAGTAAACATCCTGAAGAGAAGAAAAGACTGCACAAAAAGAGGAAAGCTTTGGCCCTCTGACCGGATTCACCGGATAGCCTCCCTAGCCATTCTTTTTCACTGAGCCAGGGGACCTTTAGTGCCTGCTCAGAGTGCCCCCTGCTGTCAGATGGGGCCACTGCAACAAGACTGGCCCCGAGACAGAAGCAGGGAGCTGGGAGCTGGGAGCCAGGGCAGTTACGTTTCCACAAAAGCCCACCGGGAGAAAATCTCCAGCCAGGATTCTGCTGACTCCAGGCCCTTCAGGGTCCACCTGGAGCTCTAGGTCACATTTTGGGCCCTGCTCTTTACAAGAAATGCCCCCGCCCCAAGCAGGGGTCCAGGACAAGGAACCCTCTAGAAACCAAAGTAGAAGCTGCTGAATAAAGTGGGAATTGGGGGTGTAAAAGGGATGCTCAACTCTGAAGGGTCTTCCTGGAGGAGGATGCAAACCAATCTACAGGTGCCAGGGGGCAGAGCAGCTCGTGGGCAGGTGACTCGGAAGGGCAGGTGATAATTCAGTATGTAAACTTGCCAAAGGATGACTGAAGACAAAATGGGATGCTGTTAAGAATGGCGAGAGCCTCGCCTTGTAGAAGAGGCTGGACAGACATTTTGGGGATGCTGGTGAAGGATGCATGCTGTGCCTCAAACAAGGGCGTTAGGGCTTGGGTCCACTCACATCTCTGTGTTCCAAGACATGACTGCTTCCCTAACCTTGGGATGCTGTTGATTCCTGTCCAACTTCTCTCGAGTGTTCCTGGGTTTGTTTTTACTTTTACATTGAGGACTATTTGAGTGGAACTGTGAGTTATGTTTTACCATTTATGTAGCTGACTCACAGCTCTTTTACGGCTCCAGGACATTTCTAGCAGCTACAAAATTTTCCTCTGCGAGTATAGAATACTACATGCACCCACACACATTCTGCCAACAGAGAAGGGTTGGCTATCGGGGAGAAGGAAGTTTTGCCCAGATGATCAGTTGGTCATCCTTTCCAACCCTGTCAGTTTACGAAGTTCCAGTAGAGAGGGATGATGCAACCCCTCTGCCCTGGACCTGGATTCTGTCTGGCTTCCAGGCAGGGGCACAGGAAGTTCTGAGAGCTCTTGGCCTGCTGTCGTCCTGAGCACAGAAGTAATGCCCTCCTAGTTTAGAATACTTGCCTCAACAACATCCCTACAACCCCAAGGATGCTCTCTGGAGAAAGACACTCACTTCTTCCTGCCTGGAGACCCTGACAGACCCAAGCTCCAAGTGGAGTTTAGAGTAGGTGGAGGCAGGGGATGGATGACTAACAAGCCACTGCTAGACTTCACTCAGGCCTCTGAGCAGAGACAAGACCTCAGGGCAAAAGCAGTTAGGTGCCACAACCCCTGATCCTAAGCCTAGCAGTCAGAGTCTGCCTCCAGGTCACCTGCCTCAGTGGGGCTGGAGAGGTCATTTCTGCCTGCCCTTTTTAAGCCAAAGGGGACTCAGACTATTCTGTCTCCCTTGAATGCTTTCAGTCCTGTCCTTCCTGAGAAACCACGATGAGGGATGGGCTGGCCCTTTATGGATCCCTGGGAAGGGGGACACTAACTTGTCACAGCATGTGGATAACATGGGGTACCCACTGTTCCCACCTGCAGGACAGACCCTGGTCCAACCCCCTCAACCCAGAGAAAGGGCTTTCTTAAGACCATGAAGGTGGTTCTGGGTGGGCAGGGAGGTGATGACAGTAACCTCAGGCGACGCTGCGAGGCTTTTCTGAGTGAACACTTCCAAGCCTATGGCCGTCCCAGGCTCAGGTGCCAAGTCCTGCTGAGAGGTGTCCGGGGTCCTCTGGGACTGCAGGGGAGGCCCAGGGCCGGAGGAGAGGGAAAGAGGGAGGAAGGGAAGGAGAGACAGAGAGGGAGAGAGAAAAAGCAGGAGAGACACACACACAGAGTCCGTGAATAGCCCAGCTTTGTAAACCCTGCATCCTTAGGTCAGGAAGGAGCCATGTGGGGACTGCGGGGTGAGATGGAAAGGAACCATCCCTTGGAGCCATTCAAGGGAGGGAGGCCCATGGTCAGCTGCCAGCCAGCACCAGACCTCGGGCCTTTCCTCATCACCTGCCACTCTCATCCAAGAGGTCTGGAGTCCTGTTACTCGGACTCTGAGTCCAAGTCTTCCCTGGGTATCTTTGGTGGAGGCAATGGTTCAATCCTGCAGTCTGGGTTTCAGCCCCTTTAAAAAAAAAATTATCTTTGGAACTTACTCTATAGCACATGGAACTCTGCTCCATGTTTTGTGGCAGCCTGAATGGGAGGGGAGTTTGGGGGAAGAATGGATAGATGTATATGTATGGCTGAGTCCCTTCACTGTTCACCTTAAGTTATCACAACACTGTTAATTGGCTATACTGTAATACAAAACAGAAAGCTTTTTTTTTTTAAGTTATCTTTGGAACAAAAACCTGGCTTTGGCAGGTGGGAACTCTATAGTATGGGGTCCCCATTTTGGTTTAAGTTCCTACCACTTTACCACTGGCCCAGATGGGGGCCCCAAAGTACATGAGGAGCTACTAGGAACTCTGAGTGACACCTGCAGGATAGACCCAGAAAGCCCACGTCTGGACCAGGGATCCTAGTTACTGTCAGCCAATGGCCCCATGACTGTCCAGCACTTTCCAGTTTATAAAGTGCTTTTTCATATCCATTAGGGCTTCCCTGTGGCTCAGCTGGTAAAAAATCCGCCTGCAATGCAGGAGACCTGGGTTCAGTCCCTGGGTTGGGAAGATCCTCTGGAGAAGGAAAAGGCTACCCACTCCAGTATTCTGGCCTGGAGAATTCCATGGACAGTCCATGGGGTCGCAAACAGTTGGACATGACTGAGCAACTTTCACTTTATATCCATTATTTCATTCAAACTTCCCAGCAATGCTGTGGAGTGGCAATTTTGGTGCCCTTTTAGATGGTCTGACTAGGCAGTGAGACTCAGAGAGGTGATGTCACCGGCCCAAGGACCCAGTCCAGTCCTGGGCTACAGCTCCTCCCATTTCCCAAATTTCCAAGGGCCTCTAAATGCCAGTGAGAGCTGTAAGCCAGTTAAATTGTCCATCGCTCCAAGGTTAGCTCCTGGACCAGACAAGGCACTATGCTTCTTACAGGGGCGGCGGGGCGGTGGGAGGTAGAACAGACTCCACCTTCTAGTAAGATGCACCTTCTAGCAGTTCCAGCTGTCACCAGCAGGTGGGGCACCCACCCCCTCAGAGGCACCTCAACTCTCCAGAGCCCTGTTCTGGCCTCAGCCTTCCCTTCTCAGCTGGAGTCCGACCTTTCAGAAGGCTGTGCATCCACTTCACCCACTTCAGGACTGAACAGAGGCCACCAGGGACAAGAGTCTCTCAGGGAAGTTAGGAGAGGGGCGTGTAACCGGATCACCAGATCAGCCCCAGAGCCCCATGCAGGGTCTGCAGCATCCTTGATGGTGCCGGTGGGGACCACAGAAGCGCTCAGGGGGTGAAGACAGGCACCCTCCTCCAGACCTAAAGGCCTCCAGAGCATCCGTGACTTTGTGAATCACCAGCCAGGGGGCTCCTACAGCAGCCTCACTGGATGAGGCCCTCCGTCACCCCGCGTGTCAAGGCCACGGGAGTACTGATTCAATCAAAGGCTCGCTTATTAGATCACAGCTGCATCACCGACTTTCAAACCATTAAAGGGCAGCACACGCACAACTGACTCTGTCCTGGTCTTCATGTGATTTGGTCTTGCTCCCAGGCAGCTGTGATTTAATAGCGAATGCAATGGCCTGGGTCACAAGAAAATCAGATTCCGGCTCCTCTTCTAGCAGCTATGACACTGATTAAGTCCAAGGCCTTCCCCTTTCTGATTTTCTGTGCCCCGTGTGTAAAATGATGACCTTGGACCAAGTAGGTTTCCAGGGTCTTTCGAAAGGATTCTGATTTGAAATTAACTTTCTGTCCCAAGGCTCTCCAGATGAAAGAAGTAACTCACACTGAGCATCTAGGTCCTCTCCTGCAAGCCGATCCCTCCCTGCTTTGTCTCATTGGCTGCTCACAACTGTCCTAGGAACTAGGGACTTTTATTATCTCTACTTAATGCAGGTTCAGAGAGGTTAAGTAGCAAGCCCAGAGTCAGCCAGCTAGCAGGCAGCAGAGCCACTGAATAAACCCAGGCACTCTAAGTCTAGACCTCAGATGGGTTTGAGATCAGTGAGCAGCAGCACTAGAGGGAAAACACCTGCATGTCAACAGGGGGAAAGAGTGCCCAGATGTAGCAGTGCTAAAAATAACGGTTTGGGATTATAAATACAGGAATTCTCAAGAGCCTACCTTTCTCTTTTCTCATTGAAAAAACACCCCGTGCTTTCCACTTTGACAGGCGGGTCAAGTGGGACCTTTTCCTGGAGCATCAGGAACAGCTCTGACTTTCCTAGAGGACCTGGTCCCCTCTGGTGGGCTCTGAGGATCCTCCCAGGAAGGAACACTGCCCCCACCACCTAGCCGTGTTTTCACCACAGGCTTAAAAAGGTGCAGTTACTGGACAGAGCAACCAGGATTCTTAAAACTTAGGATATGTGTGAGGATCTCCTTGTTTAAAATGCTGATTCCAGGGTTCTAACACCAAATATTCTGATTCAGTAGGTCCAATGTGGGGCCCCAGAACCTGCATTTCTAACCAGCACCCCTTCCCCATTATATTCTGGCTGATGGAAGGGAAATACTCCCAGCTACAGTGAGTCTTTAGAACATTTCAAGGTGGTCCCTGAGGCCCAAGAGTCCAAGACAGAGTAAATTTGTCTTCCTTGGCTTAACCCGCTGTCCCATTCCCATCACCACCTTATGCAGCAGTGGGGTGTGGAGGGGAGTGATAAGTCAGGACATGGCAACCTTCCCCACCAGCTGAGGGGCTCAGGGTGAGACCTACCTCATTGACCTTCTCAGGAGTGCCCTTGGGGGAGGGGGAGGCGGGCGAGGAGGGCAGACGGCGTTCCCGCTCCCAGTCTCGATCCCGGTGGATCAGTTTGCTGTTGGGTTCCTTCAAGGTCCTTTTCAGCTCATTGATGCTGGCCTGGTGCTTCAGCAAGACGTCCTCTGGCTTGTCTAAGAACTAGGGGTGCACGGAGAGGACAGTCAGCTGTCAGAGGAACAGCTCCAAGAGGAGGACGCAAGGCGTGGGTGAAGATGGTGAAGATGGTAATGGTCCCCATCACCGCCCTCCATCAGCAAAGTCGGTCCCATCCATGGCCCCGCCTTACCCTTACAGCACTCCATAGCCAAGCAGAGCAAGGATGATAAGCCCCAGCAGGTGCACAAACCACCCAAGATTTTAAACAGAAGAGCAAAGAGCACTCAGGATCAGACAGAAGGACAAAAAGCACTCAAGATCAAGAAGAGGAGACGTCTGGCCAAGTACCACCTTTTCTTCTCCCTGGACTGGCTCCTGGCCTCGGAGCACCTAAGTCAACTCAAATCCCATGGGTCTGGGTAAAGTTCCGTTTAGTTTCATAAGGTGCGCCTTTCCTCTGGCTACTAAAGCCACAGTGAGAATTCACCAACTCTGTTCACTGGGCTGCTCTGGTCATTCCCTGGATCCTGGTCCCCACTGCTGGCCAAGCCTTGGACCACTGTGTTTAAGCAGGATTCTCAGTCTAGGCCCCTCTTAGCCCAGTGTGTGTCACTGCTCAGGCCCTGTAGGACCCTTCTAAAGCCAAGGACATCCAGGAAAAAGCATCCTGCTTCCAAGCCAGGGACTGGGGAGAGATGACGTTCAGCATTCTCTGCTGTGAGCTACTACCTTCCCTGACCACCCAGGATCTCCCAGATACCTTGTGGGCACCCACTCCTCAAGAGCAGACAGCGTGAGACACAGCCAGATGGAGAAACCAGGGCTCTGTGAGGTGTTCAGGAAGACTACCATTAGAAACCAGGAAGAAGGGAGGTAAGTCCCAAGGCTGGGCACAGGAACCGAGCCTGGTATAGCTGGAGTCAGAGGTGTGTCCTTATTAAACTGTCAGGTCAGAGCTCTGGCCAGTACAGCATGAGGCAGTAATCTTCCCTGAGTTCAAGTAAGGACCAGCCTTTGCAGAGAAGCTGGAAGTGGTCTGCCCACTTCTGGAGGCAGGGCAGGTGGGCTGGAAGCCCATGGACCCTTATCTGCAAAGCTGTTTGAGGATTCAGGACAAGAAACAGACAATCTCAGCTCATGATAAAGTTGCATCATCGGTTCTGGAACAACTGCCTGGGAGGCAAGTTCGCCCTTGGACAAGGCTAGACGCTTGCCCTGGGCTTATGTCTGACATCCAAGGATCCACTAGGACTGACTCTGAAGTCACTTCAGGAAGGAAACCAATGCCACGGAGGCTCTGCTTCCCCTCCAGACATCTGTCTGTACCTCCTGCACCCCTTCCTGAGCAAAGCTGCCCCAGGACGACATCTGTCTGAGCAATCAAATCTGAGAGAGCATGCACAGAATGGCAGGCTTGGGCTGCCATGAACCCAAGACGTGGCTGGTGACCTTCCATCCAGAAGCAGCTGCCCTGGCCCTATGCGCACGTGGTGCTCCCCCAGGCTGGAGGGAGCGGTGGATCCCCGAAGGCTAAGGGCCTGGGGGAAACCTAATCTGAATGCCCTGCTGTGCAGACAGGGGGCTGGGGCCTGAGACAACTTTCCCAAGACTCTCAAAGAGTCAGTGGCAGAACTGGGGCTGAAACCCAGATCTCGGGACCCCAAAAGCCAGACCCTTCTGATGCTCCAGCCTCTGGCCTTTCCCTCAGCAGCCCAAGAACAGACCCACTTCTCTGGCAGTTAAGTTTCAAAGGGAGAGTTGGAGACTATGTGAAAGAAAGGAGACGTGGTTAACACAGGAGGAGTAAGTTGAGAGAATCAAAAAATGGGAGGAGGAAGAGAAGGGGAGGAGGAGGAGGGGGGGGGAGCTTTCCCGGTGGAGCTGGAGCAGGGAGGGTCCCACCAGGGTGACAGGAGGAGCGCCAGGGGTCTGAGAAGACAGATGTGCTCTGAGGCTCCACCCCCCCATACCCCACCCCCCACATCCGGTTGCCAATAGATACAAAAAGCAGTTTGAGGTGGGATGCCATAGACACTGATGAGGTGGAGGCATGACGAGACAGTGGTGGAGGAAGCGGAGTCTAAGGAAGGGTTTGGGACAGGGGGTGAGGGAAATAGGGGTGGAGATGAGCTCAATAAAATCATGGAATCATGGATCACAAGAATGGGGGTGGCGACACAGTGGGGATGGTCAGCAGGTGGGAAGCAAGCATGGGGTAGAGAGGCAGAGCATGAAGCTGGGGGAGGGAGGGGTAGGGAGAGAGGGGAGCATGGCTGGTTGGTGGGTGGGGGCGTGGAGTCTATCCATGAGCTTAAGACAGGGAGGGAGTGATGGTGGGTGGCCTCGGGTGATAGAGAGAGATGGCCAGGAGTGGACAAGAAGCTGAGATGTGAGCCGGGATATGAGCCTGGGATGGACGGCGGTGGCCAATGATGAATGGCTGGGTGGGTGGGGACAGGCAGCCCCTGCGCAGTACCTCCTGCTTGTGTCTCGGCGTGGTTTCCTGCTCCGGCTAGCGGGACATGGGAGGAGGAAAAGGAACCAGCAGGATCAGTAGAGCAAATGGCTTAGAGACAACCGCGACCGCCCTGGTCTAGCAGGTAGCCCGGAGCACTGTGGGATGCTGGCTGGGCCGCCAGCAGGGCAGTGAGATCGTCAGAAGGTGCAGGAAGCAGGGAGCCCAAGAAGGCGAAGAAGGGGGGTGGGAGGACCAGAGGCAAAGCGGGCAGTCGCACTCAGCCGATGGGACATAGGGGTTCTGGGAAGTCACGCTTCTTGCAGGCAGTGTGTGTTCAGGGGCCTGTGTCCCCGAGGTGCGTGATGGAAACACACTACACCCGTGTGCACACGTGCCTGTGTGTGCATGCAGGCTGTCTGCACGTCTGGGTGCATAACCCTATGGGCGAGAGGGGTACGCAACTATGAGTGAACGCGTGTGAGTCTGAGGCTATGTGGGCCTGCGTGAGCGTGTGCACAGGTTGGTGGGAGACGGGGGTGGCAGCAGGAGGTGTCACACTTGAACCTCACCCCTGTGGTCTGCAGGGACACCCCATCATGGGTGGAAGAAGGCTGTGCAGACCCAGATCAGAGGCAAAGGGGCAAATCAGGAGTGAGCAAGAGGAGGCCAGAGTCCACCAAGGGGCAGAGTGCCCCTCTGGGACAGCAGGGCCAAAGGAGGGGAAGGGTACAGGGGCAGCACATGCCACCCCCACCTGGCAATTCCAGGGACGGAGCATGGCCCAAGGGCAAGGCCCTATCCATGGCGTACCGCACAGCAAAGGTGCTTGGCCACAGCGGGGGTACCTGAAGGCCAAGGCTGAGCCTAGACCCAGGATCAGCCTCTTGACCCTCTAGGTCAGAGGAAACAAGAAAGCCAGCCTCTTGTACCTTTAGCTCCTTGATCTTGGTGGGGGTCTTGACCTCCCCCTCCTCAGCCTCGGACCGCCGCCCTCCAGACTCGCCGTCCTCCTCCCGCTTGTCGCCGTCTGGTCCTGCATCGTGGTTCTCACTGACGGAGGCTGGGCGAGAGAACTCTGCTGAAGTGGGCAGAGATGGCCGGCAGCTGTGTGAGTCGTCTCCCAGGCGCAGGGACCGGGAGCCAGCCCACCACCTGCCCAGCCACGCCTGGAGTAGAGCAGACACTCAAACAGCCCCAGCACCCTGCGGATAAGGAGCCAGTGCCCCGAGGAGTGAGTGGGCCTTCCCAGGTCACGTGGATGGTGCCTGAGTGGCCTCCAGCCCCAGCTCCTTTCCTGACTCTGTCGCACTAAAGCCTGGGTTCAAATCTCAGCTCCATCTCTTCTTGGCTGTGTGACCTTGGGTAAACTGCACAACCTCTCCGGGCCTCAGTTGCCTCATCCACAAACAGTAGCTAATTCTGACAACTGAGAGGCGGAACAAATAAACTGACGTGTCTAAGAGAAGTGGCTAGCACTGAGTAAGCCAATTCAATCAATGTTGGCTCACGAATGTTATTGTTTTGGGGGACTTCCCTGGTTTAGGCTCTGTGCTTCCAAAGCAGGGGAACTCAGATCTGCTTAACTCCCAATGCCCCATAGGGCTCCTGAATCTCTCCTAAAAACTTGTGTGCATATCCTGGGACAGTCCTGGGCCCTAAGGGGTGTTGATTTAGTAGGATCAGGTCAAGGTCTGAGATTCCTCAAGTTCACAAGCTTACAGCTGGTTCTGGTGCTACATTTTGAGAAACCCTGGTCTGCTTCATACAAGGGCAACTGAGCTGCCTCCAGTCCCAGGTCCTTTCCTGATTCCACACCTTTAGAACCTCGGTTCAAATCACAAATCCATCTCTTGTTGGCTGTGTGACCTTGGATAAATCACACAACCTCTCTGGGCCTCAATACAGGTAATTCTCATTGACAGTAAGGGCCTTTATCAACTCAACAGAAATGGGGGCAGTGGAGCGTGCCCTGTGGTTAGATGTCCAGAGCCCAGTGGAACCAAAGAAATGATTGGGAATAACTCTGCCTCCGGTAGGACATCACCAGCTCCTCACTGCAGTTACATTCCTCACCATTCCAGTATGGTGACAAGCTGTGAACAGCTCAGCTTCTTAGGAAGGGGGCCCAGAAAACCATATGGTGAACCTGGGACCCCAAAAGGCCACAGCTCAGGGAAGTTGTGGGAAGCCCAGAGAATTGGCAGTGCCACATTCCAGCAGGAGGGGAACCCAGAGGCTAAACTAACTCACAGAGAGGCACTGGGTGCAGGAGTGTTCCTGGGCCTCCAGGCCTGGCGCAAATCGAGTGTGATGTACCCTCCACACACCCCTGTCCCCCAACCTCCAGTGCGGGGCATACCTCCATCAAGGCTGCGGGACATGGTGTACCGTTTGCTAGAGGAACGTTCAAAAAAGGGCGCGGGCCGGTCGATGAGGGCGCTGGCCTGGCGCGTCTGTGCCTGGGTCCTCCCGCTATACCGGAACTTGGAGCCCATCACCAGGAAGCCTTTGGGTGGGGGCTCAGGGGACACGAGCCTGCAGGGGAGGGGTGGAAGGGTGGAGGTAAGGAGGGAGGACCAGACCTGCAATGCCAGACCCAAGGCTGGACCACAGCTGGCCTTCCATCCCGCTGTCCCACCAGCTGTCCCACAACTCTTGCCGTTCAATCGCTCAGTCATGTCTGACTCTGTGACGCCATGGACAGCAGCACGCCAGGCTTCCCTGTCCTTCCCCATCTCTGGAGTTTGTTCAAACTCATGTCCACTGAGTTGATGATACCATCCAACCGTCTCATCCTCTGTCTCCCCCTTCTCCTCCTACAACTCTAAGTGGTCCAGAAGGGGAGAGGCTTGGGGAAAGAGGAGGAGGAGGAGGGTTTTCCTAGAGTCCCTACTGGCTCCTTCTACGGACAGAACACAGACACGACCCACATCCCCTCACACGGCCTCTAACTCAGCCCCAGCTACCCACCCCGCCCGGGTGCAGGCTCACCGGAAGAACGTGTGGTGCTCGATGCAGACCTTCCACAGTCTCTTGGCTGACCGGTGATTCGGGAGCTTAAAGCCAATCGTGCTCTCAAACTGCTCGTACTGCAAAACCAGGGAGGGCGGGTCAGAAGGAGGGCCTAGGCCCACTCCCGCCGCCAGTGCAGGCTTTCTGCACCTCTTCTCAGGCCTGTATGACTCTGCCCTGGTTACTTATTTATATAAATATATATATAAATGATATATGTATATATCATTTATTCATTCATTTAATCAATCAGGTGGGTTAAGCCCTTACTCTGTGACAGGTCCAGGGCTAAGCGGCAGACACCATGGTGACCAAACAGGAGATTCTCAGGGGTTGGGGGAGGGCAGGGGGATCGATAATAACTGAGTCCACAAGCTCATCTCGGACACTGATAAGGGCACAAAGGGAATGGACACAGGTGTGGGATGTGACAAAGAATGGCTGGGCAGGCCGGGGGTCAGGCGCTACTTTACAAGGGGTGATCAGGGACCTCCCTGATGGTCCAGTGGCCAAGACCCTGTGTTCCATACGCAGGGGGCCCAGATTTGATCCCTAGTCAGGGAACTAGATCCCACACGTGGTAACTAAAAGTTTCCACATGTTGCTGTGCAGAACAAAGATCCCACATGCCACAGCTAAGACCCGGTGCAGCCAAATCAGTACATAAATAGAAAGAAAGAAAGGGTTATCAGGGAATACTTTCTACACAGGGGATCTTGGAGCAGAGAGCTGGAGGATGGGAAAGGAACCAAAGCTCTGTGAGAAAGAGGGGCAGAGGATCTCAGGAAGAGGGAACATCAGATGCAAAGGGCTCGGACAGGTGAGAGTTTGCTTACTTAAGGATCTCAGAGAGGCCCCAAGCGGCTGGAGTGCCACAGGTGTGGGGCGGCAGGGCAGAGACATGTGCGAGAGGCAGGTGGGCAGAAGAGTCAGGACTTGAGTCCAAGAGCCAAGAGAGCCCTCGAAAGGTTCAAGTGAGGAGTGGGAGTGGGGTGGGTTTGTCCTGATCTGCTGGAAGGGACTCTTGAGCAGCTGTGAGGGAAAAGGCCTACAGTGACTGTGGAGGCCGGGGGACCAGTGGGAAGGAGAGGAGAGGGGTGGAGGGGAGAGGTGGTGGCCAGGGCAGTGGACAGGGGGCCAGAGGCAGAAGGGCTCGCCCTAATTCTAGAGGTAGAACAAAGTGGAGTTTGTGATGCACGGGATGTTTGCATGTGTGTATAATCATGTGCATGCGTGTGTACCTTCATACGTGTACACGCTCGAGCACCACATGTAAGCAAAACACGGGAACATGGACATGGTGCTGCTGTTATCTTAGTTGCTAAGTTGTGTCTGACTGTTTGAGACCCTATATGGACTGTAGCCCCACCAGGCTCCTCTGTCCATGGTATTTCCCAGGTAAGAATACTGGAGTGGGTTGCCATTTCCTTCTTCAAAGGATCTTCCCGACCCAGGGACTGAACCCGCATCTCCTGCATTGGCAGGTGAGTTTTTAGCCACTGAGCCACTAGGGAAGCGCAGATATGGGCATACATTCATTGATCTGTGTAACCTAAGTATATGTGGTTATCTTTTCATTATTAATTTTTGGCCGCACATGGCATATGGGATCTTATTTCCCTGACTAGGGATTGAACCCACGGGCCTTGCATTGGAAGTGCATTGTTTTAACCACTGGACCACCAGGGAAGTCCCTATGTGGCTGTCTTTATAGGTACACTATTGTATGTGTGTGTGCGTGTACGTGTGCACATGCAGGCACACACTGAAAGTGTAATGTCTATGTAGAGAGCCCCAGCAAAAGAGGGCCCTCTCCTCACCCAGCACCTCCATCTATGTCCCAGGAAGGAAAAATCCAAGGTCTAGCTGCCAGGGTCCCACCATTTTAGTTGATCCCAGGGAAGAAGGGATTCCCTAGGCAGGCTCACCTCCCCGGGCCGGATCTTGATGTAGAAGTTACTCCTCTTGTAGGAGATCTTGAGAATTTTGGGCCAAGCGAAGCGGTTGATCCTCAGCCGGTCCCGGTAGATGAGCAGGCCGTTGGCACAGACTCCTAACATGATGTCGATGCCCTCCGAGTCCTGTGTGGGAGGGCCCGTGCAAGGACGGTCTGGGTCCAAGCCTGAGGACAGCCTGCCACTCACCCCACAACCCCTCTCCGGGCTTGCCTGTAACGAGCCCTCAGGAGCAGGGTTTGAGCATCCACGGGGAGTCGCCTGATGCATCCCTCACAGCGCCATCAGTTCATTCATTTTGCCGTTGACTCACCACTCACTTGTTCCATCACTTTCCACCAATCGCTCACTCACTCATTCACCCAGCACACATTTAGTGGTGCCTAGGCTAGATCATACGCTGTGCGCTCAGGATACAGAAGTGAGTTCAGACCCATGCCTTTCCCGCATGACGCTCTCAGTCTAGTGGCAGCACAGACAGGCTCATGAATAATAAGGACAATCGAGAGGGTCATGGGGAAGAAAATGGTTATGGGGCGTCAAGGAGTGAGAAACGAGGAAAGACGGGCACACCGAGCCCTCCGGAAGGCCCTGGTGGCTCCTCGGGGGCACCCCCAGGCCCGGGGAACCCCGGCCCCCAGCCGTACCTTAGCATGGTGCAGGTCCACTCCATACATAGACAGCTTCTTGGCATTCTCTAGGAAGTGGATTTCTGCTTCTCCTGGGGTCATGCCCCTAAGGGAAAGAAAGTGATCAATGATGGCCATGGGAAAGGCCTGGGCCCAAGTCCCGCCAGCTGAAGGTGGCTATGATCAGAACCTGGGATTCCAGAAAGAAAATTTTCTGGAGCACAGTGCAGCTGGGCCTTCCCGGTCTCTCCCCTCTGCTCTCAGTGCCAGATGGTGTGCCCCTAGCCCCCTGCTTCAGCCCACTGAACTCTCATCTCTTGCCAAAGCTCAGGGCCAGTCCTCAGGGCCCTCCTGGAAGCATTCAAGGGCTCAGCTGGGAGTCTGGAGTTTTGCCTCATTCTGCCATTGGGTTAAGCGTGAACCATAAATTCTGTTTCTTCACGACAATGAAACCACTGTGACTGACACTGATCATTATAATCACCCAGGGGCTCCTGAATTATTACCCACATCAGCTATTTTTCTCAGAAGCCATTTAATCTTCCTTGAAGAACAGGTGCACATTCTAATCTCTGAAAAAAGGAGTTATGTAATTCACCACGTTCCTTCTTGGCTTTGGCTGCCAGGAAACTGCACGCTCTGCACTTAGCCACGGCTAACATTTGTTGAGTACTATGAGCTGGTTACCAGTCCTAGCACTTAACATGTATTAACTCATGTGAATCCTCATAACACGTCTACAAGATAGATATCACTATTCTCACTTGATAGATGAGGAAACTGTGGCATAGACAGCTTGAATAACTTGCCTAAGGGCATACAGTTATTAAGTAGCAAAGTCAGAATTTGAATCCAGACAATGTGGCTCCGTGGTTGTATTCCCAACCACTTTTTTCCATCCGTCTTGTATCCTCAGTTTTCTGTGTTCCGTCTACCTTGGGGAGCTGCTGCTTGGATGCCTAGACACTAGAGGTCAGTCTGCTTTAAGTCAAAAGAGCTGTTAAAGCTGAAGTGCTGGGGACTTCGGCTGGTCCAGTGGCTAAGGCTCCATGCTCCCAAGGCAGGGGGCCTGAGTTCAATCCCTGGTTGGAAACTAGATCTTACATGTCTCAACTAAGGGGCTTCCTGGGTGGTGCTAGTGGTAAAGAACCTGCTTGCCAACACAGGAGACATAAAAGACACTGGTTGGATTCGGAAAGATCCCCTGGAGGAGGGCCTGGCAACCCACTCTGTATCCTTGTCTGGAAAATCTCATGGACAGGGGAGCCTGGCGGGCTAAGTCCATGGGGTTGCAAAGAGTCGGACATGACTGAGTGATTAACACTTTCGTATCATTTATCACACTGGGTTCCCCTAACAAGCCTGGACTTGCAGTCCAAAGTGCTTCCAGCTTAAAAGGACCCTCAGGTCCTTTAATTCCACGGGACCCTCAGGGAGAGGGTATCACCTTCATGGCAGGGATTTGGAAATGGGGGGTACATTTCAGTTTTTACAAAGACTGAAGGGGTGTTATGGGCATTTAGGGCCTGGGGTCCAGGGATGCCAAACATCCCGCACAGTGAATTCTTTTGCCCCAATACCAGGAGTTGAGAAACACTGATAATCTATGTCCTTACAAATACAAGTGGGAAAAAAAATTTCTTTAAATACAGGTAGAAAATGGGGCAGATAGGTTAAATAGCCAGCCCACCATCACCCAACTAGTTAACTATCTTCTAACTCCTGGAACAAGGTGTCTTCCACTGCACAATCAATGACTCAAACCCTCAAATCACAGAGCAACAATTACATGCAGTGAGTCTCTAATATATGCCATTTAGCACCCCTAGGACCCTATAATGTAGATTTTATTAGTGCCCACTGAACAGATGAGGAAACTAAAGCAAGGGGAAGTGAAACAACCAGCCCAAGATGCCCTAGTTAGAAAGTGGCAGAGCCAAAAGGTGAACCTGATTGTCTGGCTTTAGAATGTAAATTTGACCTTTATGCCAAGATGGAGACATCAGGACACTTACCCAGGGACACATAATAGTTATTACTGTGTTATCTCCAATTGGCCGATCAAGAGACCGATTCTCAGAGGCCAAGGACAGGGAATTATCGCACCCATACAGAAGTCATTTAAGGTCACATAGTGAGTTACCATCATTCCCCTCTGATGAGATAATCTGCTCTCAGACACACTTTACCTTAGCAGCAGAAGCAGGTGGGGTTCTTACAGCACAGCCTCTAGGGTCTAGCCAGGAAGGTTCTGGCCAATAGGCCGAGGAGCCAGGGGAGGCCTGGGTGGAGGTCCTCTCACCTGTATGTCTTGTGAAGCTCCATGATCCTTTCTTCCAGCTCCCGAGTCTGGTTCGGGGCGAAGCGGAGCTCGCTGACATAGTTGCCCACGTGCTCCTCGGCATCATAGTCACCCAGCTCAGCCTGCACGGCGTAGGAGCCCAGCAGGGCGTGCGTGACGAAGGAGCAGGGCAGGCGGCCTGTGATGATGTCCGCCCGCAGCTGCAGGCACAGGTAGTATCTGGAGATAGGGGAGAGCGGGCATGGGCACGGGGGGGCCCACTCCCTCCCTAGATGCCCCCAACCACAGCTTCATATGGATCCATCAGCTCCAAACTAATCGATACTCAGCACAGAGAGGAATATTCCCAGACATGCCATGTGTTAATACTGGCAGGTCATGTGTTAATGCTCTGGGTATATCTTAGAAGATGGTTATGTAACATTTCATGAAATGTTAAGCATTTTTGTTCATTTCTAAGTTTGATGGATTTTTCCTACTATGGGAACATTTTCAATTTCGAACTCATTTTCAAGCTAAATTAGGACTGCTTTGCTGGTTTAGCCATTTTTTAAAAATGTGATGTATTTTGAATTATACAATTAATATACACTTATGGTGCGAAAAAGTGTAAACTTTAGAGGTAATTCTAAATTTCCTCTTTATATTCATCCTCAGTCCTAATCCCCTCCCCCAGAGGTTACTCCTGTTATCCCTGTGGTGTTTAGACCTTTTTCCTCCATGGACATCTAGAAATGTATGTAATTTTCACATGATCATCTTCATAGATTCATAAAAAGCATTTGATAAAGTTCAACATCCATTCATGATAAAGAAACATCTTAAGAAAGTGGGTATAGACGGAACATATCTCAACGTAATAAAGGTTATTTATGACAAACCCACAGCCAATATGATATTCAATGCTGAAAAGCTGAAAGCCTTCCCACTAAAATCTGGAACAAACAAGGATGCCCACCTCACCAATTCTACTCAACATAATATTGAATAGAAGTCCTAATCACAGCAATCAGACAAGAAAAAGAAATAAAATGTATCCAAATTGGTAGGGAAGAGATAAAACTGTCATTATATGCAGATGACATGATACTATATATAGAAAATCCTAAAGACTCCTCATAAAAACTACTGAAACTGATCAATCAATTCAGTGAGGTAGCAAAATACAAGATAAACATACGGAAATTGGTTGCATTTCTTTACACTTTAACAATGAAATATCAGAAAAGTAAAGTAAAAAAACCAAATCCCCTTTAGAATCTGCATCCAAAAAAATTAATAAAACAAATAAGAATAAACCTGGTCAAGGAAGTAAAAGACTTATATGCTGAGAACTATAAAACATTAATAAAAGAAATCAGAGATGATTCAAAGAAAAGATGATTCAAAGGAATGGAAAGACATCTCATAATTAGAAGAATGAACATTGTTAAAATGGCCATACTAGCCAAACTAATCTTAAGATTTAATTCAATTCCTATCAAATTACCTGTGATATTTTTCACAGAACTAGAATAAATAGTCCTATAATTTGCATGGAACCATGAAAGACCCGGAATTGCTAAATCCTGAGGAAAAAGAACAAAGCAGAAGGTATAACCCTCCCAGACTTCAGACAATACACAAAGCTACAGTAATCAAAACAGCACGATATTGGCACAAGAAAAGACATATGGATCAACAGAACAGACTAGAGAGCCCAGAAATAAACCCACAGACCTATATGGTCAATTAATCTTTGACAAAGGAGGCAAGAAAACACAATGGGGAAAAGACAGTCTCTTCAGCAAGTGGTGTTGGGAAAGCTGGACAGCCACATGTAAATCAATGAAATTGGAACATGCCCTCACATCATACACAGAAATAAACTCAAAATAGCTTAAAGACTTAAATATAAGAAATGACGCTGTAAAATTCCTAGAAAAGAACATAGGTAAGACATTCTCAGACATAAATCATACCAATGTTTTCCTAGGTCAGTCTCCCATGGCGATAGAAAAACAAAACTAAACAAATGGGACCTAATCAAGTTTATAAGCTTTTGCACAGCAAAGGAAACCATCAACAAAACAAAAAGACAATCTATGGACTGGGAGAAAATATTTGCAAATGATGCCACCAACAAGGGCTTAATCTCTAAAACATACAAACAGTTCATATAATCTAGTTAAAAAAAAAAAAAACCCAATCAAAAAATGGGCAGAAGACCTAAATAAACATTTCTGCAAAGAAGACATACAGATGGCCAATAGGCACACGAAAAGATGCTCATCATCACTAAATATTAGGGAAATGCAAATAAAAACTACAATGAGGTACCACCTCACACTAGTCAGAATGACCATCGTTAAAAAGTCTACAAATAACAAATACTAGAGAGGGTGTGAAGAAAAGGGAACCCTCCTAGACTGTGGTTGGGAATGTAAATTGGTGCAGCCACTAAGGAAAACAGTATGGTGCTTCCTCTAAAAATTAAAAATAGAGTTGCCATATGATCTAGCAATCCCACTTCAGGGCATATATTCAGAAAAAATATAATTCAAAAAGACACATGCACTCCTATGTTCATAGCAGCACTACTCACAGTAGCCAAGACATGGAAACAATCTAAATATCCACCAACAGATGAATGGATAAAGAAGACGTAGTATGCTTGGTTGGCCAAAAAGTTCATTTGGGTTTTTCCACAGGACATTACAGAAAAGCCCAAATGAACTTTTTGGCCAACCAAATACAATGGACTACTGCTGCTGCTAAGTCACTTCAGTTGTGTCCAACTCTGTGTGACCCCATAGATGGCAGCCCAGCAGGCTACCCCATCCTTGGGATTCTCCAGGCAAGAACACTGGAGTGGGTTGCCATTTCCTTCTCCAATGCATAAAAATGAAAAGTGAAAGTGAAGTCGCTCAGTCGTGCCCGACTCTTAGCGACCCCATGGACTGCAGCCTACCAGGCTTCTCCGTCCATGGGATTTTCCAGGCAAGAGTACTGGAGTGGGGCGCCATTGCCTTCTCCGACAATGGACTACTACTCAGCCATAAAAAAGAATGAAATAATGGTATCTGCAGCAACATGGATGGATCTAAAGAGTATCACACTAAGTAAAGTAAGTCACAAAGAGAAAGACATACCACATGATAACACTTACATGTGAAATCTAAAATATGGCACAAATGAACTTATCTATAAAACAGAAACAGACTCACAGACACAGAGAACAGACTTGGTTGCCAAAGGGGAGGGGTGGCACAGGGGGAACAGAATGGGAGTTGCAGATTCACGGGTTGAAACTATTATCAATAGATACAGAATAGAAAGACAACAAGGTCCTACTGGATAGCATGGGGAACTATTACCTGAAATAAACCATAATGGAAAAGAACATTTAAAAGAAAATACATGTGTGTGTGTGTGCATATAACTGAATTACTTTGCTGTACAGCAAAAAGTAATACAACATTATAAAGAAACTATACTTCAATAAAATAAAGTTTTAAAATGCACATGGTTTTGATTAATGGGGAGTTTTTAGCAGCTAAATCTAGCAAATGCAACATCTGACTGTGCAGCTCACTTGCCTTCTCACACTCAGCTGGGTGCCTTAGAGCCCTTCCCATGTCAGCACGTGCGACTTGATTTTATTCACTTTAACTTCGGTACCATAATCCACCATCCGGAAAAACCTGTTTGCCGATGTATTCTCAGAACTTTTTAATTTGGCTACAGCTCTAAATGAATTGGCAAAAACCAAATTGGCTCAGAAGAAACATTTCCAACCACTTTTATAACTTTCAAGACTTTTTGTAACTTTCATGCACACTTGGATGATTTTACCATTTTTAGAACCATTTCAAACAAATTTTTACTGCTTTTTAAGTTACTGTGTATTTTTTTTAATGTTCCAGTTCATTCTCAGCCTGCAGTACCTCCCTGACCGCTTTGCCATGTCTCACCATTTTTTTTTTTCCAATTACTTGTATCTTTTAAGTGGCTTTTATTTTTAAGTAGTTTGCATTGCTCCATGACATGATCTTGCAGTCAGAACTAAAGCTCTGGCAAAAAGTACATGGAGCCTCAGTGTATGCTCAGAGGCAGGGCTGCGGTTCAGAATCAACAGCAGCTCAAACATCACAGGCACCAAGGGTGGGCTTATGGGCATTTCATTCAAAAGTCTCCAAATTCAGAAATCATTGCCAAGTACACAGACTTGTCTTTCATTCCAGTCACTTTGTCATTTTAACCAGTTTATTTGGGGTTTAAATTTTTTTGTTAAACAGCTGCCACAGGGACTTCCTCGGTGGTCCACTGGTTTCCACTGCAGGGGGTACAGGTTTGATCCCTGGTTGGGGAACTAAAATCCTGCATGCCACGCAGTGTACCCTCCCCCCAAAATAAACACCTAAATAGTTGCTACTACCTGAGGCCATCCATACTGGGCAGGGCTAACTTCTTTCCTGGTGTCCCAATGTCCAGGAACAAAGAGGGGAGGCACAGTGGGCAAGACAAGGAAGGGTGGGGGTTGTCTTGGTCTAAAGCTCTCAGCCCTGTCAGGAATGAAGTTTAGACCCTGCTGCTGCCACCCTAGCCCCAAGCTGACCTCAGGAATTAGAGCAGGGCTAATGAGGCCAAGGCCTCAGATTTGATCTATTCCAGGAACATCTGTTTTATCTCTCAAGACCAGAGTCAGTATCTTGACCTTGGCTGACTGCTTGGCAAGTGGCAGAGATTAGAGAGGGACCCAGTGGGAGATAGGGACTGGCTTAGTAGCTCCAAAGCACATCCTATTTGTGGTAGGCTTGACACAGCCCCAGGATATCAAGAAGTAAGACTATCTCTTTGGAAGGGGCTTAGATAAAGAGATGGAGGAGGAAATGGCAACTCACTCCAGTATTCTTGCCTGGAGAATTCCATGGACAGAGGAGCTTGGCAGGCTACAGTCCATGGGGTCGCAAAGAGTCAGACATGACTGAGCAACTAACACACTTAGATAAGAGAAAGTCCTCTCCTTGTTTTGGGTTCCAGAGGCAGGCTGAGCCCCGTGAGTGATGCTTCACACCCTCTTCTAATCACCAAGCCTTCTTATCTACTGGCCCTGAGGCACAAGGCCTACATCCACAATCCAGATTCGACTCCAGCAGCCTGGGCTTGCCTCCCTGGGGATGTCATACGACCCATTTGACTACCACACTTCAAAACACAGGACCAAACTCCCACTTTCAAAGGCATCTGTGTTCTAATCCCTCCTTATCCCCATAGTCAAAACCGGGTGGTCCACCCAGCCCATCAGCCTTCAGATGTGTCTGGCTTATCCTACCCAGAGATGGCCCACATCATATGCTTTGAAAGTTTAAATGAGTTGCCAGCATTTTAAAATTGTGGCTGCTGCTGCTGCTGCTGCTAAGGCGCTTCAGTCGTGTCCGACTCTGTGCAACCCCATAGACGGCAGCCCACCAGGCTCCACTGTCCCTGGGATTCTCCAGGCAAGAACACTGGAGTGGGTTGCCATTTCCTCCTCCAGTGCATGAAAGTGAAAAGTGAAAGTGAAGTCGCTCAGTCGTGTCTTTTACTCTCAAATCTAGCTTTCCTCCAACAATAGGGTCCGATGCCCATGTGATTGCCAAGGGGAACAGGGACCGTTTTAGGTGGGCTCTGTCCTCTTGAATTCCCACTGAGACCCTCCGCACCCTGTGACTCCTCCCCCTCCGAAGTCAAGGACTCACTGCATAGACCACTACGCTTGCATCACTCTCTCTTGCACTGAGTCGGATTCCCTTGGGGATGCTGTCTGCATGGCCTCAGTGGGCATCTGGGTTTGCCCTCCACACTGTGTACCCATATTCCATCTCGTGTCTCCCAGGGGCCCATGTCCATCCCCCTCCAACACCACCCCTCCCCAGCCCTCACCTTGTGATGTCTTCTGTCAGCTGGGCAGGGTCAGGAGGGTAGAACTTGACTGTGAAGGCGAAATTCCAGGGGCTGCCTGAGAGAAGCAGGTGGGAGAAGAGATCAGAGGGGTCCCATCTTCCCAGTGGGTGGCCCGGATGTACCATCTCATGGGCAATTTTTCAAAGTTTTCCCATGACTGTAATCTTAGGACAAACCCGTAAGAAAGCCTGGAACATTACTCCCACTTGACAGACGAGGAGACTGAGGCCCAGATTAAAAGACTTGTGAACTAGCAGTGGGAAGGAAGGTAGAAAGAAAAAACCAGCGGTACATGCTAGACATGCTGTTAAATACTTTACAAACATCACATCATTAAACCTCACAAGAGCCCAGTAAACAAGTTCTACCATCACCCCCATTTTGTAAATGAGGATGGTGAGGCCCAGGTAGCAAAATGGCCAGTCCAAGGTCACCAGCTAGGAAGTGGCAATGCTAAGGTTCAGACCCACCCTGGCCACCTGGCTACAGAGCCCACTCTCCTCTACACCAAAGTCTGTGCCCAGGACATTAATGGGAAGATAGCTAATCTAGAAAGTACCACATTAAACAGGTTTCCTGACTTTGGGTTTCTCAGAGCTCTCACTCTGCTGCTGTGCCCTGCACCTCTTAAAGGAGGGGGCGGGGGGCATGCATTCAAGAGTTTCCAAAGCCAATTTGACCTGCAGCATCCATTTGTCACAGGGCCTCCTTCCATATTAATGTTTCTCAGAACAGACTTTGCAAAATTCTGTCCTATCTGATGTTGACTCCATCTCAAATGGATTATAAACGAGACTGAAAGGCAAATATAATGGGCTAAAAGTAACAAAACACATTTCACGGGGATAAATGTTAACCTCCACATTTAGCTACGAAAAATCAATGGTACACATTTAAAAAGTAAAGAAAAATAAAGGCCAAGGTTTTAGCTGGAGAAAAGCTCTGTGAGCCGAGAAAAGGGATGACCACTTAAGAAGCGGGGGGTGGGAAGGGAGGAGGCCTTGATGAAAGGCCATAGTCCAGAACAATGGTCAGATGGCCCCTGGGATATTTTGGGCTCCAAGTTCTGAAAGAACCCCCAACAGGGACTTCCTCAGTGGTCCATTGGCTAAGACTTCATGCTCCCAATGCAGGGGGCCCAGGTTCAATCCCTGGTTAGGGAACTAGATCCCACATGCTGCAATTAAGAGTTCTCGTGCTGCAGTGAAAAATCAAAGATTCTGTATGCCACAATTAATACCTGGCATGGCAAAAGAAATAAATTTATTTTTAAATTAATTAATTCAATTTTTTAAAAAAGGACCCCTGACAAACTGAGAAAGCAAGGTCCATCCAGGGCATAGCCATGGTCAGGAAGGGCTGGTGACCACACGGCCACTACCATCCTGTCCCTCTGACCATTACCATCTTCATAGCTCTCACTTCTCCCAAACTTACCAAGTGCTGGTTGCTTGGCTTGCTAAGAACTTTCCATGTGTTTGTGAAATTTAATCTTTATAATGATCCTGAGGTACACTTTTAATAGACGAAGATTTTGAGAGGTTAAGTCATCCTCCCAGGATCACCCAGCCAGCCAGTGGTAGAAAGCAGATCTAGCCTCTGATCCCAAGACCCCACAGCTTAGGTTCCTGACCACAGCCGACTCCTCAAGGGGAAACAATTCCTGTCTCAAGAATAATAATGGAGGAGTTCCCTGGTGGCCTATGGTTAAGATTCCGGGCTTTCACTGGGTTCAATTCCTGCCCAGGAAGCTAAGCTTCTGCAAGCGATGCCGTGCAGCCAAAAAAAAAAAAAAGGAGAGAAAGAGGAAAAATAATGGCATAATTAACAATAATAATAACAATGGCTAAAACAAGTGGGTGCTACTATGTGCAGGCACATTCTAGGTATTAAACACCTAATAACTCATTTAATCCTCACAAGAACCCTAGTTATAAGGGTGACCTGCACTTTATAAATGATGAGTACAGAACAATTAACTAACACAAGAAGTAGTGATGGAGTCAGGATTCAAATCCAGGCAGTCTGACTTGTATCTGCCCTTTTAACCATCACACCAGATTGCCTCCTACTTTGTGAAGAACCTATTCTGTGCTGGCTGTTGTCCACACCACATCATAGAAACTTCATCCCCACCTAGCAAGGCAGGAATCATTAACCCACTTGCTAGGGAGATGCAGGAATCTGGAGAAGTAGAGGAATCACCCCCAGTATCCTGAGTGATGGGCACTGAGATTCAGGAGGAAATATACCAAACTCTGAAGGCCAGGACATCAGAACTCAGGTGCCAGCTTCAGAAGGCTGGGGCTGTCACAAATCAAGAAAGGGGACAGGGAATTCCCAGGTGGTCCAGTAGTTAAGATTCTGCACCCTACTGCTGAAGGCCTGGGCTCAATTACTGGTTGGGGAAGATTCTACAAGCCACATGATGGGGAGGGTAGAGTAGGGGATAAACAAATTGTTCCATGGAGCCCCGGAAGACAGAACTGAGATGAATGAGTAGAAACTGGGGAAAGGAACAGGGATTGAAGGAGGCAGCTCTGCTTTGCAATAACTTCAGGAGACCTGACTCCCTGCCCTGGGAGGGAGCTGAGACCCAAAGATTCTATCAGCAGCTTCGCTCTTCCAAAGCTCTGGTCCATCTCAAACACTCTCAGCCACCGGCATGTGCTCTGACCCTCTCAGGCATGAGGGGCAGCCTTCCCGGCGGGGCTGACATTCCTGGGGGGAGACTGAAGGCCAGGCCTGGGACCCTGCTGGCCCCAGAGGAGAGGGCACTATCTGCGAGCCTGCCTCTTTGTCTCCAACTGACAGGAGGCTACAGGAAGAATCCTCAAGCCCCCTCCTGCATAGTCAGCTGGCATCCCTAGATCCAGCTGCCTGCTGTCATGGCAACAGACTCGGCTATAGCCTTCCAGCCAGGGGACCAGGGAACCCAAGCACAGCCAAGGGGGCGGAGCCCCTGGTGGAGGCATCTCTGCCTCCAGGCTTCAAGTCCCCACCTACTGCATATCCCCCTGGCTGAGGCCACCTACCTCTCCCTTCTGCCATTTGAAGGCTGCCCTATCCCTCCCAATATGCCTTGCTTTCCCCTCTGGGCCAGAAAAGACAGGTTGTTGGCCTGTTCATCTGTCTTCGCTCCAGGCCTTGAAAAGAGTGCAGGATGGTATTGGGAGGCCAGGGCTGGAGACCTGGCGTGGCCAATACCTCACTCTGTGATCTTGGGTAAATAACTGCCTTTTTCAGGGCCTCAGTTACCCAGTATTAAATACAGGACATGTTCACTACCGATCAGTTGGCAGCAGCCTAGAGTGCAGTGCGGACAAGGATTCTGAGTCAAAGGTCACTGATCACCCAAGACAACACTGGCCCGGCACAGGAGGGTGGCTGTTTTGAGGGCCATCAGTTTGCCCCCTTGTCTTAGATGACTCTGTAAGTCCCTTCTGGGCTTGCAGACCTGGGCTGCCTAGGGCTGACATCCTGAATACTCCTTTGCTAACATGCTAACTGACTCCAGACAGTGATTCCTCTTGTCCAGGCTTCAGGCTCCTCATCTTTACAATAATACCCTGCCTTCCCTAAGGTCTGCCACGCAGAGCAAATGAACTCATGGGTCTGAATGCATTATCCCAAGGAGGATGCAGGCCCCACCATGTTCCCACTAAGGCAAGTCACTCACTCCGGATCTGCTTCTTGATTTCCTTGGAGGGGTCCAGCCAGTTCTGCAGGAAAAGACAAGAGGTCCTTAGAGGGAGCTGGGAGAGGGGACTTGGGTAGGGCGAGGAGACAGAAATATCCTAAAACGCCCTGCAGACAGCACCCCAGCAGGGAACATCCTTCCCTGGCTGAGCAGTCTGGGTCATTTCCCTTGGGACTGGGAGGTGAGGGAATGAGGCCTGGCTTCACACAGGACTGGAGACCTGGGGCCCTGGGCCTGGCATTGCCCTGAGGCAGCATGGTGAACAGGTAATGTAGCTGGAATGGGTGAGAAGGAGGAAATGCAGAGAGGAGTGTCCCAAGGGTGAGGAGGAGTCACTGGGGTTATTTCCCCAGGAAGCTATGTCACACATCTGGGGCTGACTTGCAGGTCCCAAGGAAGGACCGGCACACAGGGGAGACAGAGAACTGAGGATAGACAGGGATGGATGAACCCTGGGGTTGCGCAAACAGAAGGTGCCTAGTGGGGACTTCCTTGGCAGTCCAGGGGTTAAGAGGTCACCTTCCAATGCAGGGTTGCAGGTTAGATCCCTGATCGGGGATTTAAAATCCCACATGCCCCTCAGCCAAAACACCTTTAAAACATAAAACAGAAGCAGTATTGAAACAAATTCAATAAAGACTTTAAAAATGGTCTCAGTTCAGTTCAGTCGCTCAGTCGTGTCCGCCTCCCCCCAAAACAGACAAGGTGCCTAATGAAGGTCTGAGGATTGATGGAAGCCATAGCATGCGGCCAGGCCAATGGGGGCTTAAGAGAAGACGTCTCCCCGCAGCAGACCCTCCAGCCAACTCCGCTCCCCAGCCCAGGTACCTTCTGACTGTCGGCATCACAGAAGGTCAGGCCAAAGTAGTCCTTCTCCAAGAGGTTGAGGTGCTCACAGACCAGGTCAAACAGCACCTGGCCCCGGCCGTGTTTCTAGAGAGAGATGCAGAGATCCCATGAGGCTGGAATACACGTCAGGGTGGGGTGGGAAGGTGCCCCAGGCTTCACCAGGACAACATGAAAACCCCCAAGAGGCTTCCAGCGTCTGGGGAGGATCTCAGAGCTCCTGTCTCCCACCGGGCTCTGCTCGCCAAGTCCAAAGGGACCCTGGGGGGACACTAATCCCAGCCCATCCACTGCCTTCGTCCAAGCCCTCCTGGGGTCCTCCTAGCACTTAATCTGCTTGGGGGGAAGCTGGAGTGGGGTCAGGGTGTGACTGACTTCTCCTTCCTGTACAGTGAGTAAGAGAAACAGTCTAAGTTGGACCCAAGGAGGAGAAAACCAAAAATCTGAACTTTGGATGTGAGAGGAAGAGACGAGCTGCCTGACAAGTCACGGATGTGGGCAGGGGAGGAGGGGTGGGCCTGGAACTCAGTGTCACAGAGTAACTCTCCTTCCCGGTCCCTCCCCTTACACCAAGGGGGCACCCCCTATCCAAGCAGCAAGAGTTTCTTCAGTTGTTCATAGTGCTTAAATCAGCTTCAGATGGAAGCAGCACTGTGGGAGTCACCTTCTTCCCTAGCTCCCATCATCCACACGTGGTACTTCTCTGGGCACCATCCAGGCCTGAGGATTAGGAAGGACAAAGCCCAGAACTTGTGGGTACCCAACCCACAGGTGTGAAGACGAGCACCAACAGAGGCATGTGAAGCGGTCACCACCCAAAGAGGCAGGGGACTCCAGGGAGGTGGTGAGCTCCCTGCAAGGTCTGGCAGAGTCACTGGGAACTGGGATCAGGCCTGACTGTGGGATCGGCTGAAAAATCAAGAGGAATTTTGGGGTTTTGGCCTCCTCTCTTGAAGGAGGCCTTCAGAGAAAGCGGCCTCGGTCAAACCCTCACACTCTCCTAGGGCAGCTGAAACAGCACCCTGGAGCCGGCATGGGCAGAAAAGAGGGAGAGGATATCCCTCTCTTTGGCCCTGGGTGTCCACCCTGCAACCCTTCTATGGAAGAAATAAACATCAAAAAAAAAAAAAAAAAAGACAGAAACCCCAACCCTGAAAAGAAGACAGAACCAGCCTCCCAGGGCTTAGAAGTAAGTTAGTCCCTTATGACCAGTCAGAGGTTGGGGTGGGGTAGGGGGGAACTGGTGGCTCTTGTAACTCTCAGCAGTAAGGCCACCCTCTGGACTTTTCCATACATGTGGACAAGCCGGGAATGGCACGTGGACAGGGGCAGAACCTCTAAGGGGGCGGTCAGAGTTCAGAATTCGAGTGGGAGTTCCAGCCAATATAGGAAAGGGAGACGCTAAATGCGGGGCCAGGAGGGCTGACCCCAGAGAAGAGGTGTCCTCCCTGCCACCCACTGGGGGACAGAACCATGCCACGGGGTTTCTACAAAGCCTGTGGAGAGCAGTCCTTCCCATGCGCTGCCTCCCTATGCCTGGGGGACACTTTACCATGGAACCCTCGAGTGACCAGTTTGTCCTGGAGCCCTGGACAGGGTGGTTCACAGGAAGAACCCCTCTCCCCATCCAATAAATACATGAAAATGATTCTAGTCGAAACCGCGGTATCTACACGGTGAGACAGAAGAGGCCAGGTCCTACCAGGCTACAGATCAGCCCCTAGACAGTGAATCCTACCCAAGGTACAGCCACCCTAAGAAGGCTTTTCCCGGTGCCAGGCCTGGGCCTCATCTAATTCTATGTGCAATCATAAGAGCCCTCTCTGGGCCTTAGTGACAAGGTCTAGGCAAAGGAGGGCTGGCCTATCATCTCACGGCAGTCGGTCCAGGCCTCCATTAAGAATGGATGCCCTCTGGCTTGGCCCAGGCTGAGTGCCCAGAGGCCTGTCCTGGCTCCGAGGCCAGTGGGCTGGGGCTGGGGCTGGGCTGTGGCTCCCTACCTCCACCTCGCACTCATACTCAGAAGCATCGAGCAGAGTGACTCGGCAGACGGCGCTCTTGTACTTCTTGGCAATCTTCTGGGGTGACTTCTGGGCCTTGCTGGGTGTGGTCCTCTCTGACAGGCCGTCGGCCTCCCCGTAGTCCTTCTCCTCCATGTCTAGGCTCTGCAGGTCCAACCAAGGGAAGGATTTGGTCAATGAGCTTGAAACCATAGCCTTTCATCCAAATGAGATGCAATGAGGAAGCAGCTGGAGCTAAGGCAGACTCCAAAATGAGAGCCATGGCCCTCTAAGAACACCCCCAGGTGACACCCCTGTCTAAGGTGCAGGAGGAGAGTCAGCACTGCGTACAATGGGTGGGTTCATAGGAGGGGGCCACTGCTCCCCTTCAGGCAGAAGCATCCCACAGAACCAAACCCAGAGGCCGGCGCTATCCTTTCTCCTTGGAACTAACACTGCCCGAGTTATCAGGGCTGGGCCTCCTCCTTCCCAGTCTGTCACTGGGTCAAGCATGAGGTTCTGTTGTTGTTGTTTAGTCACTACGTTGTGTCCGACTTGTTTGCAACCCCATGGACTGTAGCCCCTGCCGGGCTCCTCTGTCAATGAGATGTCCCAGGCAAGAATACTGGAATGTGTTGCCACTTCCTTCTCCAGGGGATCTTCCCGACCTAGGGATCGAATCCAAGTCTCATGCATTGGCAGGTGGATTCTTTACCACTGAGCCACCTGTGGCTAGGACTGATCTAATGGAAGGAAGGGCGGTCAGAGCCCTGCATATCAGTCCTAACTCTGCAGCAGATAACCTCAATGATCTTGGCTGGGCCCCTTCCCTCTCTAGTCTTGTGAACTGAGGGAGGTGTGAATTCAATGGCTAGATGACCCACCCCCCGCCTCAAGTCCTTTGTCTCTTTATTCTTTTATTTAAGTTTTTCTTTTTTTGGCAGTGCTAGGTCTTTGTTGCAGTGAGCAGGCTCTTTAACTGTAGTGTGGGCTTAGCTACTCTGTGCATGTGGGGTTTTAGTTTCTTTACCAGGGATCAAACCTGCGTCCCTTGCATTGGAAAGCATATTCTTAACCACTGGACCACCAGGGAAGCCCCTTCTTGTCTCTTTAGATGATGAATTTTGCTCTGCAGTCACACCAGGCCTGCCCAGCTAGAATGGACAGCTTGAGGGAAGAGGAAAATAAGGTTGAAGGAACACAGATTTTTCAACACCAGATCTAGATTTGACTTGGAACTTCTCTGGCAGTCCAGTGGTTAAGACTCCACGTTTCAACTGCAGAAGGCATGGGTTCAATTCCTGGTCAGGGAGCTAAGATTCTGCATGCCATGCAGTGCGGTCAATATATATACAGACACAGATGCAGATTTGACTTGCACTTCTGTCACTTTGTGCTTCCCTGGTGGCTCAGATGGCAAAGAATCCACCTGCAATGTGGGAGACCTGGGTTCGATCCCTGGGTTGGGAAGATCCCCTGGAGGAGGGCATGGCAACCCACTCCTGTATTCTTGTCTGGAGAATCCCCATGGACAGAGAAGCCTGGCGGACTACAGTCCATGGGGTCACAAAGAGCTGGACATGACTGAGCGACTAAGCACACAGCACTTTATAGCAATGTGAGTCCATCCTGCTGAGGCTCTATTTCCCGCACTGTAACATGGGCAAATGAATAGTTATCTCCTGAGGTCCTGGAGAATAAAATGTAAAAATGAACACGATGGTCCCTGCACAGTGCTCGGCATGTCGTGGGTCAACAGTACACCTCAGTTCCCTTCTTTCCCCGCTCCCGGGCACACACCTGTTCTGCAGGCCGAGCGTCCTGCTGGGGCGGCTGCTTCTCATTGGAGTTGGCCTCGAGATGGCCGTGGCCCGCGGGGGTCACAGGGGTGGTCGCTGCGGCGGCTGCTTCAGGCTGCTGCGGGGCCTCCTCCTGAGCCTTCTTCACCTCAGAATCAGGGCCTGTCTCTGTTGTCATGGTGACCAGCACGCCTGCATTGGCATGAAGGAGAGAGAATGTGATGAGGGAGAGGGGCAGCAAGGGCACGACAGAACAGAGCGAGGGGGACAGGAACCACACGCCGAGAGAGACAGATGGAGACAAATGGACAAAGAGCCAGAGAGAAGGGGGAGGAGGGAGAGACAGAAAAGGAGGATGGGGAGAGAGTCCAGAGAAGTGAGGGGTCAGCGGCAGCAGCTGAGGTCACAGACCCCCACCCACTACCCTTTGCCCATATAGCTCCTCAGGGACTCCAGTCTATTGGCCCAGGTCTGGAATCAGGGCCCTTCCTGGAGACAAGGAGAGTCTCTCCAGGGGGCCCCACTCTGCCAAGAGCCCCAGGGACAGTCAGGGACTACCTCCAGGCAGGCCCTGGGCCTGGCTGTCTCTCCCACCACAGCACCTGGCACATGGCAGCCCCTCAGCCAATGCTGGATAACCTGAACTCAACCCAAAGAGCCCTGCGCTCCCAGTCCTTCCAGCCCCGACATTAGGCAAGGCTCCTCATGCCCCAAGCCTCAATAACTCCTGCCCTCTGACTCCACGGGGATGCGGTCAGGATGGATCTAAAGGGGTAAGACAGGTCCTCTTAACAAACGCATAGCCCTGATGATGTCAAAGACGGAGATCTGGGCTCGGGCCCCATGTCTGCTACAAACGGGCAGTCAGTTCGTCTCACTAGGACTCATCCCAAAAGCGAAGGGCTCAGAAATTATCTCTGCGACAGACTATTCTTATCATTTCCCCCTTGAAGCAGGAAATGAGATTTCAGAGAATCAAGGACCTACTGCCCAGCTGCTCTTTGGAATAAGCAAATTGCCAAGAGAGAAAAGGAGAGAGAGAGAGAATGGCATGGTCCCATTTATATGTATAAAATGTATATATATAATATAATTTTATACTATAGTTAAATTATATTTAAAATTTATATTATATTTTGTAATATATTTATATAATTATATTATAAATTTTATATATATAAATATAAATGGGACCATGTCATTCTCTCTCTCTCTCCTTTTCTCTCTTTGCAATTTGCTTATTCCAAAGAGCAGCTGGGCAGTAGGTCCTTATAAACCCCAACAATCTCAACATCTTAGTGCTTGTACACATGTAGTAAAAGATCTGGAAGGATACTCACTAAACTGTAAGAGAGGTCAATAATTCAGAAGTAGGTAGAGGAGAAAAAGAGAGTTCCACGGGGCATGATAAGAGAGGGAACTTCATTTTTAACTTCATACACTTTGGAATTACTTGCGTAATTTTTAAAATACACACACACACACACACACACACACATATATATACATATATTTAACCCACAAGTTGTTTGTTTTTAGGAAAGCAAAATAATCCATTTCTGACCCCCTTCAGTGAAAACACACCTCTCAAAAAAATAAAAAAGTTTAGAGAGAAAACCTGGAAACAGAAATGAGCAGGAACCCTCACCTGTTGAGTCTAGAGCCTTCCTCTGAATCCATCACTTTAAAAGAGAAAGATCCAGATGAGATTTGGCAGGTCCCTCCCCCACCCCACCCACCCTGGGGGCCTTTGACAGGCAGATGCAGACTGATACTGATCCACCCTGGGCTGTGCACATGCTCCAAGCCCCAATCTTATTTCCCCCACTGCCTTCTAGGAGCCACCAGCCTTGCCCAAAGCAAAGGGCACTGAACAGAAAGTCAAGGGCCCTGAGCAGCCCCACTCAGCCACCCAATGTCTCCAGGGCCCAAGATAGGTCATGAGCATCCTCAATCCCCACCTTATGGATAATGAGCGGAGCACTTTATAAGCTGGAGCTTGTTGCACTAATGAGAAGGTCTAGTGTTATGGATGCTGTTGTTAAGATGAGGAAGAAGGGAAGGCCTTGGTCCACGTGGCCTCATCCCCACCCAGAAATGCTTTCCACTCACATCATTGCCCTGGGCTTTATGGTTATAACTTAAAGCCATCGTTAAATAAAAGCTCTGTTGCTTACATGACGCTAAGTGCTGACTCAGTGCCAGAACACAAAGCCACAGAGCTGCTCCGGGGGGGTTGGGGGGTGGGGGCATGGAGGGGAGGAGGGCGTGGGGGGCGGTGGCGCACAGCCTCATGAGGTCAAACTGAGATGATCTGGATTTCTTCTAAGCCTGCACTGGAGATATCAGGCATTATGCTAGATAAGGCCTACAGGGAAGAACTCTTCAAATAAATGCTTGCTTAATTTTGCTTCAAAAAAAAAAAAAAAATCCACAGACTAATCTGTATATTTTGTGCTGGGAGAAGCAGAATCCACACACCCCTCATGGATTCAGGCAGCCCAGAGGCTCCAGGACATCTCCTCCTGCCTCTGCTTCAGTCTGATTTCAGCCTGGACTCACTGAACCTTCACCAGGGCCTGCATCGTCTTGGAAATAGCCAGCCAAGTAATCTTAAATAAATATCCCAGGCTTTCACCACCCAGGTCTCCAGCAGAGGCTGCTGGCATAACTGCTTGGTGCTGGCAGAACCACAGATGAGAGGAACTGGAAGCTTCTGAGATAATTCAGTCTCCTCCTCTTCTTTTACAGGTAAGACCCAGAGAGCAAAAGGGGCTAGAGCAACAGTCATTTCCTCAGACAGGTTCTCCCTGGTCGCCCCCGCCCACTCTCCTCCTCACCCAGCCTCCTGACTCCCCAGACCCCAGCTCCAGGTCCATTATTCTTCCCGCTGCACTCTGCTGCCTCAGGCAAACCTCAACAGAATCTCAGAGGAGGAAAAAGCACTCAGGCCCGGGCTGGGAGCCAAGACAGCGGCATGAGCCACAGACAAATCCCGTGGCCAGGGGCTGGTGAGACAAAAGATGGCGTGTCTGCTCTAGAGAGTGAAAAGAGGTGATGTACAAAATCATGGAGGACACCTGAGTGAAAAAGCATGACACACAACAGTTTGTACAGATCGACCCTATCTTAACTAATGTACACATACAGATACAGAAAATTCAGCAGAGGACCTCCCTGGTGGTCCAGTGACTAAGACTCTGCACTCCCAATCCAGGGGGACCAGGTTCAATCACTGGTTACGGAAAACTAGCTTTCCCCATACCACAGCTAAGAGTTCTCATGCTGTAACTAGAGATCCCGAGTGCTATAAATAAGACCAGGTGCAGCCAAAGAAATAAATATTTTAAGAAAAAAGAAAATTCAGCAAAGTATTAACTATGGTTGTTTCTAGAAGGCGGGCAGACAAATTTTTTTTTTCTTCTTTCTGTTTAACTGTAGTTCTCATTTTTCTCTACTACACTTGGAGATTTCTTGAATGATTTAAAAAAAAATAACTAGAAGTCAAAAAATAAATGTTTCCAGTGCACATGGTCTGGTATGACAGGATGAGACAGAGATAAATAAAATCTGTTTAAACCTAAAAGAAAATTTGTGAATTAAAAAGAAAAATCACATTATTATTTTTAAAATCTGTGATGAGGAGAACCTTCTTCATCTCACAAGTCTGGGGATAATGGCATGACTCTCTCACTGGGGCCCAGAAAGTGAGCCAAGAACCTGACTTTGGCTTCTGCCACAGCCAGTCACATGGGCACAGTTCTGTCCAGGACCAGGTCAGCACAGACTGATGGAACCTGCTGGGCGGCCAAGCTGGCCAGGCACTGTAGCGGACCCAGAGGACCGTGTGCTGGTTCCCGTGGAGCTCCCGGCCACATGGGAGGATGATACTCACCCAGGATGTGACTTAGATTTGCCCATGTACATTTCAGCCTCTAGAAGATTCTGGGACCTGGTGATTGGGAGTATGGTCTGGGGTTTCCAAGGAAGACTTATAGGGTAGGAAGTGCAGGGTGAGCTGGAGTTAGGTTTTGAAAAAAGGGAGACTCTAGACAGGTGATGGCAGGGAGGACATTTGGACTAGGTCACCATGTGGGCAAATGCTCAGATGTGGGAACAAGCAGGGATGTGTAGAGGACAGGGAGTCTTGACCTCTTGTTTTTTTTTTTCATATTTAGTTATTTGGCTGCACTGAGTCTTAGTTGTGGCATGCAGACTCTTAGTTGCATATGTGGGATCTAGTTCACTGACCAGGAATCAAATTCTGGCCCCTGTGTTGGCAGCGTGGAGTCTTAGCCACTGGACCACCAGTGAAGTCCCGGCGTTGACAACTTGACTTCTTGGAACAAGAAGCCTATAAATGTGAGCTCCACACAGGCTGGCAGGAGGAACAGGTTTGAGTCAGAGAAATGAAGAAGCTGGAGATGGATGGGGTCGGGGGGCGGTGTGGGGGGCAGCAGCTTTGCAAGACTCAGAAAAGTTACTCTGCTGCAAAGGGTAAGACTCCTGTCACCGAGCCATTGCAGGCCAGGCCTAGCGTCAAAGACCGTATGCAGAGTCATCTCATGGACCCCTCCATGCAGGGCAGCAGGGCCAGAGGCAGACCCAGGTCAGTGAGACCTAGACCCGGAACCCTCCCCCACTAGCTCCCTCTGGGACGCTGGGCAAGTGACTTCACTCCTCTGAGCTTAGGTCATCTCAACCCTAACACAGAGATATTCCTCCCTCCTTCTCAGGGGGGTGATGGAAATTCAGGAAAATAGCATAAAGAGGGCACCCAATAAAACAATCCTGAGAAGATCCAGAATGACAAGCAGTAATGGGAAGCCAGAGTGGGAAGTGGTCTGCAAAGCTGAGGTTTAGAAGTGCCCACCCTGAGACGTCCCTGGTGGTCCAGTGGTTAAGACTTGGCGTTTCCACTGCAGCGGACACAGGTTCAATCCTTGGGCCATGGTGGGGGAACTAAGATTCCACGTGCTACATGAGGAGGCCAAAACACACACACACACACACACACACACACACACAAACCCAACAACAACTAAAAAAACAAAAACAAAAAAAGAAGTGCCTACCCAGAACAGATGGAGAGAGAGACAGAGGCCAGCAAAGCCTGACTGATGACACTAACATATGAAAACGCGAATGCACAGGATTAGAAAAGGGAAAGGTCAGCCAGAGAAGGAAATGCTGACGGTGCCTGCGCCAGCCCTGTCTGGAGGTGAGGGGCCCAGTAAGGCCCAGCGTGCTCGCCTGGCCCCCTCTGGGGCCAGCTCAGCAGCCTGTCAGCCTCTGACACTCTTCAACACTGCAACCACAGGCTGGCTCCCCGGGCTCACTTTCTGGGGGCACTAAGCAGGCTTCAGACACTGTGGCTTTCCATCTGGGCTGCCTAGAGGGAGAGGGTGTCTCCGCTAGGAAGAGGCAATGCCCACTTGGCCTGCGGTTGTACCCCTACATTAAAAGTGAATTTACTGGTTTATACCTCAAGCTCCCCCACCAGGGTTAGCGTGACTCAGCATCTCTGAGTCCAGTAAATTGGATTTGTTCTTTTTCTCCAGCCCTACCTCTACCCAGGTCCAAGCCACTCTCAGCTCCTGTCTGCATGGCGGCTCCATCTCTTCCACGGTCCCTTTAGCCACTTGGGCTCTCCTAGGGCTTATTCTCCACAGAGGATCCAGTTACAGTCCAAGTGGATGGCCTCTTTAAAACCCCCAATGACCTCCCATCAAAATAAGATGCAAATTCCTTACCAAAGCTCCAGGTCCCTGCATAAGGCCTCTGCTTAGCTCCCCCACTGCCCCCATCACTGCGACAGTGGTGCCACACAGGTTTTCTGTCTGCACCGCAGTCACGCCAGGCTTGCCCCTGCCTTGGGTCTTTGCCCTTATTGCTCCCTCTATGTGGACAGTGGGCTTGTCCCCTGTCTCTTGGTAGCTCTCACCCTTCGGATCTCAGTTTATGTGCCTCTTGACCACTCTGTCTAAAGTGGGTCCCTCTTTCCATTTTATTTTATTTTATTTTTTTTGGTTACAGCTGGTTTTTTGGTTTTGCTTTATTCTGTTTTTGCCATCTTAACCACCTTTAAGGGTAACAATTCAGGGACAATAATTACATTCACAGTGTTGTATAACAAACACTACTACCTACTTTCAAAAAATTTCACCACCCATCAAAAAGAAACTTTATTCCCATGAAGCAAGCATGTGTTTCTTCATAAGTTCACAAATTGTTTCTACTCCTTCTCTAGAATGTAAACTCCACAAAGACAAAACTTTATGTCTTGGAAATTCCTTGGTGGTCCAGTGGTTAGGACTCCCGTGTATCCACCGCAACGGGCCTGGGTTCAATCCCTGGTCAGGGAACTAAGATCCTGCAAGCTGTGCAGCATGGCCAAAAGACAACAACAAAAAACCTTTATCTGTCTCATTTGCCATTTTCCCCAGGGTTTAGAGCAGTTCTTGATAAATAACAATGACAAAGCTAACATTTATAGAGTTTGCTATTTACCAGGCCCTGATCTAAGCATTTTACATCATTTAATCTTCATAATAACCCATAATAGGTACTCTCAATATCTCCATTTCACAACAGAAGGAACTAAAGCACTGAGAAGTGAACTAACTGGCCCAAGATCATGCAGCTAGTAAACAGCAGTGTCAGAATTCAAACCCACTGGGGTCAGATGGATAAATGGAAAAACACATGGGTGATGGGTGGATGGAACAGCACTGAGACGAGTCAAAAGACCTGGGCTGCACTCACTTCAGGAGCCTGTCCTGACAACTTATCAGATCTTAAGCAGCTAACTTTTCCATCCAAACTCCTGATATTATCATCCTTATTTGACTGATGAGGACACACGGGCCCAAAGATGCCTACCGATTTGCCCAAGGTCATAAGGCTGTGCCAAGACTCTTTGACGTCCGTCCCACTACATGACATTCCAGCAGCTTCAGGGGGTTTGTCTGTACTAATTTCTCCCAGGGGTAAAACTGGCTAAGGAAAAACTTCCTAAGATTAAAAGGCAAATACACTGAGAAGAGCTGAAGTTAGAATCAAGACCACCATTTCTTGTTTCAGTTCTGCCATATCATATTTGATGGGTCTTGGGCGAGTCACTTCCCCTTTGTGAGCATCAGTTTCTCCATCTGTTAAGCAGGGAGGAGAGGCCCTAATCGTCCACTTCAGAGCAGGGCCATGTAGAGAAAAAGGATGTTTCAGAGAACAAAAGGACTTTGAAATGCAAAAGTTACAGTCACGCTAAAGACAAGGGAGCGTGTATCACAGATGTTTATGACATGCGTCCCAGAAGCGTGTCTTTGCATACATATGCACTGCAGTGGAACCACGTGAGAGCACACACAGCCACGAGTATCCACGGTCATGAACAATCACTCCCCAGCCACGAAGGCTCTCTTCTAAATCTGAGACACTGACAACTTCTATCCAGACGGTTGTGGGAATTCTGAACCAGGCAGGAACTCACAGTAGGAAGGAGTGCAGAGAGGAAGAAGGAACAGGGCGTGGAAAACGCCAAAACAAAGAGAACGCTAGGCAGAAAGTGAGAGTCTTCTGAAAGATGTTTTCAATGATCACCGTTACCAAGATCATCCTTTCTTTTGGGGAAGTCACGGGGCACATCTTCCCCATCCCCCTAGGACCAATTCCTGGGCTGTTGATCCCCATTTGCACCCCCAGAACCATGTCCCACTCAAAGAGCCAGGAGGCTGAGCTCTTGGACTGTCCTTTGAACTCCTTTGCCTGCTGACCTCTGGTTGCCTTTGGTCAACGGGAGGCACTGGCAGGAGGTCAGAGAGTGGAAGCAGAGAGGGGGTAGGTCTCCCCAGTCGCCCTCCCTGTGGTTCTAGTGGCGGCTGAGTGGCTCTGTGACAGCTCCATGCACAAGCCCAGTAACACTATTCCCTCCCTCTGTTCATTCAGGCCGAAGGGAGCTAACAGTCTCTGTCACCGTGAGTTTGTGGGTCCCCCTTGTGGGTTCCCTTAACCCTGCCCACAGCGTTCTTAACATCTCCAAGTTAAAGCATCTGAGTTTTCTGCCAGAATCTGACTGATACACTGTGCTGTGTGCTGAGCCGCTTCAGTCACGTCTCTTTTGCGACCCTATGGACTGTAGCCCTCCAGGCTCCTCTGTCCATGGGATTCTCCAGACAAGGATACTGGAGTGGGTTGCCATTTCTTCCTCCTCCAGCGGGTCCTCCTGACCTAGGGATTGAACCTGAGTCTCTTATGTCTCCTGCAGGCAGGCAGGTTCTTTACCACTAGTGCCACCTGTGACTGATATACCACCTGACAGTAAATAGATACACGAACTAGAGAGGGAGGGGAGGAGAAATTGGAAAGAGGCAGTATAGTCAAATGGTTAAGGATAGACTAGGCAACCGGGAAACCCTGCATTCTCCCTTAATCTCACTGGGCCTCAGTGTCTTCATCTGTAAAACCGCGATGATAATCTTACCCATTTACTAGTTTTACTAAGAAAACTGAATTAGACCAAACTGAATTTGGCTCGTAAAGCACTTACAAGCCAAAGCCCACAGTGAGTACTCAAGAAATATTAGAAATTCTTATTGTCTAAAGGCTCAAAGGTTAACAAGAGCAGAAATTACAGACTTTTGTTTTTTTGACTTTTTAGGGGGTTCTCTATGTTACACCATTTTCCTACTATGAGCCTGTACTACTTTGAGAGTCAGAAAAGAAAAAGAAAAGAATTAAAAGAAAAAATACGGTGAGAGAAAGAGAGGCTATTAAGATTTATTCTTCTCCCTCTGGGAATGATGTTAACTCCCATTGGGATCTCCCCGGTGCAGAACATTCACTTCCTTGAGTGACAATCTCCAGGTGGACATGAATGAAATGACCGCCCGTGAGGAGGGAGGAGGGGGACTGTGCCGCCCTCCCAGCCAGGCCTCTGATGGAGCCCGAGGGGTAGAAACAGGAGCTGGGCCTGCAGTCATTCCTATGTGGCAGGGCGGAGACGGCAATTTGTCAGAGGCTGGCGGTACCCATGGGCACCGCATTAAATAAAATCAAGCCATGTGAAGAGGCTGCCACCCGTCAGCACTGGCTTCTTGCCCAAAGGTCTCACATGCCACCGTGGAGCCACAAACTGATGTGCCATTGCAGGCCGGGGACCACGTGACATGCCCAAACTGCAGAGTAAATAGCATCAGAAAAGAGAAAAGCCTCCTACTTGTCCACACGGATGACCGCAGAGGCAGAGGAGACCTCCCTGGAGTGGGACACCCTTTCTGAGAGCCGGACCATGAGCTGGCTGTCTTCTGGGCTTTGTCACCTTTGAGCTCCACCAGGGACACATGAGATGGGTGGGTTTATTCCCCCAGCAGGCAGGGCTGGCCAAGGTCACATGACTTGTCAGTTCGAGTTGAGCAGGGACTCGGACCCAGGTCTGCTGGCTCACGGCTCCATGCTCTTCCTCCTCAAACCTGCTACATCCCACTTGCTGTCAGCCATGTAACCAAAGCTACTGTTGCTCTGGATTGGAAATAATAACAGCAGTATCAACCCCTCCCACGTGCCGGGTGCTTTACAGTCTAAAGGATCCTTTTATCATCATCACTTCACTTGGACCTCACTGATCAGCAGTTGGTGAGAGAGAGCAGGGAACTGCAGAAACAAACATGGGCTTTGGATCAGTGTCCTTGCCCCTTGGGGCTCTGCTGAGAAGGGAGGTGAGGAGGGGAAAGAAGCCCAGAGAAGCAGGGAACCCTCCCCAGCAACCCTGAGCAATCTCACAGTTTCTGAATCTCTCTCACTTGATTTTCTTGTTTAAACACTACGAGAGTTCATGGTCAGCGTTATTTAGAAAAGAGTAAAATTGGAAACAACTTTAAATGTCCATCAATCCCCTGTTGATGGCCAAATGAACTAGGATTTATCCTGTGAAAAAGGAATTACAAAAGTATTACGTATCTAGTGTGAACATTTTGGGGATGGGGTTTAGATGCATTGACATAGAAAGATGTTGCCATATAGAATGAAAAAAATCTAACTTGTAAAACAATAATGCAATTTATGGTCCCATTCCGGTTTGTATGCTTATCGTTTATGTAGGCATAGAAAAAATTCTAGCCACCATCCTGCTTCTCTGGAGAGAAGGATTTTGGTTGGGAAAACAAGGAGAGAGTATGCTTCTGAATGATTAGGATTTTTCACATAATTCTTCTGTAATTAAAACAAGAAATAGTAAGTATTTTTAAAAAGCTTTGTCTGGGTCAGTCATTCATTTCCCATAGTACCTGCTGTAATGCTATTTCTGCCTATTCTCTTCCAATCTGTACCTATGGTCAGATCTAATTTTATATCATTTTAATCCGAGTGCTCATGGTCTGGGGTTTTTTTCCATTTAACATTAAATCGTATCGAGGGACCTTCCTAGCAGTCCAGTGGTTAAGATTCCAAGCTTCCACTGCAGGAGGGGTGGGTTTGATCCCTGATTGGGGAACTAAGATCCCACGTGCCACACAGCACGGCAAAAAAAAACCATTTACTGTATCAGAAATATTTCCACATTATTATATCATCATCATCACATCTAACATTCTTAGGTACTTCTCTGTGTACTAGTTCCTATGCTAAGGATCTTACATACCTGAAATCATTTAATCTTGATGACAAGCTTAAAAACAGGTACTTGGATTATCCATATTACAGATGGGGAAATTGAGGCTTAGAAGATGAACTGACTTACCAAGTCCTCACAGTCACTAAGGATAGAAATGAGACTTATGCCCTGGTCTGTCTCCAGTCCTCGCTGCACACCTCTCCATCCTACTCCCCTCCCAGATACTGAGCAGTGAGTGAGAAGAATGTGCCAAGTAGGGCTGAGAAGACCCTGGTCCTGGTCTTCCTACCTGCATGACCTTGGACAAGTCACTTGCCGTCTGCTTTGTCCACTCCATCAATTCTTTCACCAGACAAGCATTTGCAAACCACTCAGCCACACGCTGAGGACAGAACAATGAATAAAACATGAACACTGCCCTCCAAGAGATGACAGCCTAGCCTGAATCTCTTCACGTGCGGGAAGGCTCTAACCCCTGTCCCGCCTCTGTCACAGCAACATGAAGTGAAATAAAGAAAAGATGCCGAGGAACCTGACGAGTACACAGCTCCATACGCTTCGAGGGTAAGTATTTCTGCGGCTGTTCATGGCTGCATATTATTTTATCCACTGGATGTTCCAAAACGCTCTCAATCATTCCCCTATTGTTGGGCACTTAGTCCCAATTTGCTGCTATTATGGAAGAAGCTCTGATGCGGCTTCATCCAAAGGAAATTATGCAAAAGGGAAAAAAAAAGCCAGATGCACAAAGACGACGCTGCGCAACCTTCAGAATGACTGAAGGGAGATGAGTCCTTCATCTGAAACTTCTGAAGCTGCAAACCAAATTCATGCCCTTCCCCCACCCCATGGCCTTCCCCACCCTAAGCTGCTCCTCCCGCAACCATCCAAGGGGACAGCTTGGTGTGGTTTCAACCTCCCTCCCTCCCCAGCCCTCCAGGTCCAGAGGGCCAATGTCTTTCCTGCAAAGCTGAGCCTGTCCCTTCCTCGTGGTTCTTACCAAAGGGGCCTTCCCAGACCTGGCTCTGTCCTGCCCCAATGCAGGCCCCATGCAGATCAAATACCCGCAAAGGTTCCTGGAGCGTCCAGGCTCCTGGGGAGGAAAGTGATGTTAGCCGAGTCCCTGTGGCATGCCAGCACTGCGCTAAGTTCTTTACGTAACAACCCTAACATGGCCTCCTTGAGACAGGCGCGCTTGGCCGCACTTTACAGATGAGGAAACTGAGGCTCAGATCAGCTGAGTGAGAGCCCAAGGGTACGTGGCTAGGACACAGTGGAGCTGCAACTAGAGCTCAGGCCTGGCAGATTCCAGAGTTTTGCCAAAGACCCAAAGACAAGCTGACTTTCTGAGTCACCTCCCAGCGCCCCCAGCCCCCTGCACCATCTGCTGCAGGCACACCAGACCACCCATTCTTCAAACACGTCCCGATTTCCCTTCCCTCTGACCCAGGAGAGGGTGTGCCCTTCCCCCCACAGCTATCAAAATTCCACTTGGCGTTTGGTGCCCAGTGCCAAGGCTGCAATCTCCTTGAAGCCTTCTCTGATCACCAGAATAGGAATCCACGCCTACAGAGGCAATAGCTCATCCTTCACCTTCTCTGTGCCATGTCTATGTCTCTCCAGGCCAGACTGGGAGCCCAGGGAGGATAAGGATGCTTTGCCAGAGGCCGTATAGGATCAGCAGCAGGTACTCGGGGGATATTTTTCAAATTGAACAAAACCGAGAATGACCTCTGAAAAGAAACTTTGAGCTGCTGGCATGGCCATGGGGAAAGTGGCTCCACCTCACACTGCCTGGATTTGAATCCTGGCTCCCCGACACCTGAGCTGTGTGACCTTGAGCAACTGTATTTCCCTTGCTAAGCCTCAGTTCCCTTCATCTGTAAAATGGGAGAAAAAAGGATTTTTGCCTCAAAGGGCTTGTGAAGATTGTATGAGTGGCACAGTTAAGCCCTTAAAACGGGTGCCTGGTATATAGTAAGTGCTTGATAAATGCTGGCTGCTACTATTCTTACCCACAAGCCTCCCGCCCACAGAGGAAGCGGTGCCAGCCTGCTCCCACCCCTACCCGCCTACCCATGCACAAGTCCCCTCCCCACCAGGCCTCCTCCTCACAGTCCCAGCTGGTGCACCTGCATTCCCTCCTTTGTATGTTCTGGTCACTGGGTTCCTGTCTAGTGTGGCGGGGGTGAGTGTCAGGGCCAGCCAGCCTTAGAGCCACCCAGTCTTCCCCTGCAGCCAATGGGAGCACAGAGTCCAGAGCATCCTCACTGCTGGGGGTTCCTGGCCAGGAAGCAGAAAGCCAGGGCCGGTCCCTCTTTCAGGCTTCCGGCCAGTACCTTTCTGCCCCCTACCCCTCAGGACCCCAGGAGCACTCAGGCCACCCTTGCCTCACAAAACCTAACCCACCCTTGAACTCTCCACCAGGACCAGTCCTGGCACATCAATTCTCTGGTTCTGCTGGACACCAACCTGGTACTTCCAGGTTGTACTTGCTCCAGGTACAATGCCAAGGTAAACAGAGATACTCTGGACTCAGCCACACTCTTTCCAGCTGTGCAACCTTAGGAAGGTGACACAACCTCTCTGAGTCTTAGTCATGTGTAAAAACGATAATAATAGCACCTACCTGTCAGAGTTGTTGGGAGATAATGCAAAGCATACAGTAAATACTCAATAAATATCCTCATTCTGATTGTATAATCACTGGTATTACTCCAGATGGAGATTACTATCCACTTTTAATAAATGGGGGCACAGAAGCCCAGACAGGCTCACCCGGACGACCGAGCTGGAGCAACACAGAGGCCCCTCCCACCTCAGCAGCCTAGGCGGGAGACCCTCTCCACTGCTCCTGGGGGCTCAGGCCCAGAACACGCCTGGGCACCCAGCATCCTCTTGGCTCTGGATACTTCCAAGAGGGACCAGGATTCCAGGTTGACTATGCCTCAGCCCTTGCCCCTTAACCAGGACAAGGCAGCCTGGCAGCCAAGACAACCTGGCCTTGCCTTCTCACCTTTTGGGGTCAAGGGCTGGGAGACCAATGTACCCTCTCTAGAAGGCAGACTCAGGCTCCAGGCTATAACGCCAGCCCATCAGAGTCCTGTGTATGGAACGGCCACGGCAACAGGGAGGCAGGCATTTGGGCTACAAGAAACCCGAACTCATTAGAGGCTGTGGGTACCTAAGTGCTGGCTCTCACACCCATTTGCCTGTGACCTTGGACAAGTCATTCCTCCTTTCGAGGCCTCAGTCAATGTTTCAGTATGTCCTGAGTGAGCCCTCCGGGACCAGGCATGGTTCTCATGCCGGTTCTGGGAAGCAGCTCTCCATGAAGCCCACTGAACTCAGGCTCAGGGAACTGCACATGGCCCAGGAAGGGTTTTAATGGAATAGGTCCCTTGCACTGATCTCCTCCAGGACTGCTTCGAGGGACACAAATACGGCACACGGGGTCACCGGTAGGCATGACCTCAGACTAGCCAAGAGAAGCCAGCTTCATCCCTGCACGGAACTGGCAGAGCCTCCCTGGGCCACGGCGGCTCAGAGAGGAGGCTGGCACAGGCTGCCTCTGCCGCAGGCTCCATATGAAGGAATGGGTGGGCAGGCGGGTACACAGTCGCCTCTGTTCTCCACACCCTTGCCCAGGACAGACAGCCCCACTTCCTCCAGGGGTATCATTTGAGGTCCTGAGCCTTCAGCCTGGCCTGGTGGCTACTGAATCTGGAAGACTCCTAATGCTGGGAGGTGGGGGAGAGGCAAGCTGTAATCCCACCCAGCCCTGGAGAGGTTATAAACCTAGCCCTCTTACACTCCCACCTCTGGGTACAGAGGAGGAGATATGAAGTGATGGCAGGAGCAAATGGTAGTGTCCCTCTCCCATCAAGGTATTCTCAGAGCTTGCGGGGGTGGGGGGTGGGGGGTGAGTGCGGGGAAGGAGGTGGGCAAGGACCGCAACCGGCAGCTGCGAAGGAGGCCAGTATCCTCAGTACTCCTTCCTAGTCCTTGTCCAGCCTCCTAAGCCATACCTCTGCCAGACAGTGGCCTTAGATCTGATGAGCACCCTGGTGGTTGCAGTCATGTGCACCCCCAGCCCCCCGCAGCCACATACCATGCCCACCCCTCAAGATCCCACCCTCACGGGCCCTCCGACGTCCCCCAAGTGAGAAGGTGCCAGGCACAACTGGGACCCACAAGTCCTCTCCCTCTAACGTGTCAATGCCAGGCCAGAAACCCCGTGTCCCTAGAGCCAAGTTCTATCCCCCTAGCTTTGGGAGACATGGAAGGGAGGTAGGATGGGGAATGAGCCCGAGTGGAGGACTGTCTGCAGCCAGAGGATGAGTGAGGACCAGAGCTCTCCAGCAACCCAGGCTCCAGTCAAGAGACTGTCTTGCAGCGTCTGAATCCTGGAGGAAATATCCAGAGGGCTCTGGGCCTCCTCTGAGGCGGCAGGAGTGGTCTCCGAGAAGGGAGAACAGGAGTGCGCCAGCCCGGCAGCCACCCAGCAAACGTTCATCCTTAGAGCAAGCCTCAGCTCCCCGCCTGCCCACCTCTCTCTCCCGGAAGGCTGCAGACCCGGGAGGTCAGGAGGACCAGCGAGGACGGCCCCCACACTGGCCGGAGGGCCGACAGCCTGCAAACTCAGTTCCTGCCGGTCTGCCCCCGACTCCTCGTCCTCCCCCAGGGCTGAAGGCTGGGCCTCCGAGTAAAGAGCCCCCGGCCCACCCCTACCCAAACCCACCCACGCCCCCCTCCCGTGCCACCTGATCGCCCGCACGTGCCTACCTGGGCCTGGGGGTCCCCATCTCGGGCGCGCGGGGCGGGGGGCGCCCCCTCGGCTCCTGCGAGCCGGCAGGCCGCGGGGCGGGGCGGGCTCTGCGGAGCAGCCTGTTCCGCGACACCCCCGCCCGCTGATGGATGCCGACTGCAGCAGCGGCGGCGGCGGCGGTTCGGCGTGCGCCGGGGGCTGGGCACCGTGCCCACAGCCCCGGGCCTGGCGCCCGCCGCGCGGCCCGCCCCCGCCCCCGCCCGGCCTCCGCTCCCAGCCCGGGGGCCGCCGCCGCGCGCCCGCCTGCTCCCTCGCGGCGGTCCGGCCCCTGCCTCCGCCTCCTCCCCGCCGGTATCCCTCTCCCTCTCGCCGCTCTCCCGCTCCCGCAAGCTCCCAGGCCACCTCCTCCGGGGCGCCGTCACACCGGGCAGTCCCCGGGACCCCGGCGGGACTGTGCCTCGGCCGCCCAGTCCTGGGGCTCCGTGGCTCCCACCCTGGCCTGGGCCAGCCTCTGGTCCCCTCGCGTGGGGGCTCGGCAGGGAGAGAGGGAGAGGGGAGTGGGGGAGGAAGAGGAGAGGCGCCCTGACTCACAGGGGGTGACTCAGCCTCGGCCCACCGAGCGCGGCCGGATACCCTCACCTCCCCTCCCTGGCAGCTCGGCGCGGGGCAGAACTTCCCCGGAGCCAGCGCTCCTCCTCCACCAGGGGGGCGGTATCGCAAACGTCTCCCAGGGGTCCCATGTGTGTGTACGTGTGCATTTGTTCCTATGTGCTTCGGTGACAAATGGCTGTGTAACGGTGGGGCCTGGCCGGTGTACAGCTGTTTCTGGAGGTGCCGTAGGCATCCAGGCTCTAGGAAGGTGGGCTTGGGGGGTGGCCAGAAGGCCTGCAGCACCAAGGTCCTGGCTCAAAACCAAGTGAAGCCTGGCTCCTCCCTTCCAGCCGCGCTGTTAGAACTCAGAAAGCTGTCCAGACCACCTTACCAGACAGAGGAAAACCCCCAACAGCCTGCCTTCCAGTCCAGCCCTGTCACGTGTCAACCAGTACCTTTGGGCACATGGCTCTCTTGCTCTGGGCCTCACTTTGCCAATGAAAGAAAGAGCTGGATGTACCTGTCTCCACAACATGATCCCCTGAGATTTCTGCCCACCGGTCCACATTTGCAGCCCACACGACCCCTGCTCCCTGACCCGCCACCATCCAGGGCATACACATACACGTTCTTTAAATCATTCCTGAGTACCTACTGCATGCCAGCCACCGTTTTAGGTGCTGCAGAATCCACCACACTGGAAACTGGAGGTTCAAAGCTGGGACGCCACCCACATGAGAACCAAGCCTCCACACCCTCCCCGCCCGCCCCTCCCAGGCTGCATTTCCTTCAGTGTCCACCTCACCAATGGGCTGCATCCCTTAGTGTCCACCTCACCAGGATCCATCTGCACTCCCACACTCCAGAGACAGGCAGCTCCTTCAGTCCACTCTTCTCTCCCAAGGCAGATGGTCCATCAGGATGACCTACCCCAGGTTCTATTATCAACCCTAGATCCTCCACGGAATGAAGCTATGCCCCTCTCCCCAACCCCTCTCAGAGAACCAAGACAGCAAGCATGTCCCTTCTCCCCACCCCCAAACCAAGCCTTCTCTTCTCCAAGTTAAACATCACCAGCTCTTTCACCAGATGTTCCCAAGACACAGCTTCCGGTGCCTCCACTCTCTCTGCTGCCCCTAGGCTCAGTAGTCAGAGAGCAGGGAGCAGAAGGCAACCAGCTCCTCCGAGTCCTAGAGAACACGCCCTCCCTCCAGACAGGAGACGTGAAGATGCACAAACCAGCGGGGGCCAGCTCCCAGAAGGACTGGAGTCCTGCTGGGCGGACTTCCCTACAGATGTCCTCTTTTGTCTGTGGACTTTTCAATCCCCAGCTTCCCAGAGTCAGTTCTTCCCAGGACCTCCCCAGACCCTCGGGGGTGTGGCCTTGGGCAAGTCACTTTTTCACACTAGGGTGCTCTGCTTGAGCTCAGTTCACCACATTTACTCAAATGAATGCGTGAAAGGACCAGTGAAACTTAGGAGTTACACCAGATGAATTCGTTCTTTGATAGACACGTCTGCTAAGAGATTTTTTTCTGACTGCTTACTGCAAATATTTTCCTTCCAAATTGACAGCCTCCTCTGCTTGCTGCCCTCCCCAACCCTGGGCTCCCATGGGCCAGACCCAGCTGCCCAGATGGCACTGCCTGGCCAGGCCAGTTCAACTCTCCTTCCCTCAACCCTCCTCCCGTTCCTTTCTTTCCCCAGGAAGAAGCCTTGCTCTCCCCTCCTCTCCCCTCCCCTCCCCTCCTCTCCCCAGGGGCAGGGCCACTTTCCCACCCTCCTCAGCTAGATGGAGCCTCTCACTTTCCCAGAAGAATCCAGGCTACATTCCAAAGACCAAGGCAGAACATTCCCAGATATGACTCTGGATTTAAACCCAAAGAGCTCGATTCCCTTTAAGTCAGTGGGACCACACAGAAAACCAGGCTTCTTCTACCGCTATCATTATTATTTCTTATATTATTATTATTGACTAACTTTAAAAAAAAAAACTTTTAAAACAATATTTATTTGACTGCAGCAGGTCTTACTTGCTGTATGTAGGATCTAGTTCCCTGACCAGGGATTGAACCTGGGCCCCTTGCATTGGGAGTGTGGAGTCTTAGCCACTGGACCATCAGCGAAGTCTCTAACATTTCTATTTGTTGTTCAGTCGCTAAATCATGTCTGACTCTTGTGATCCCATAGACTGCAGCACACCAGGCTTCCCTGTCCTTCACCATCTCTGAGAGTTTGCTCAAACTCATGTCCAATCAGTTGGTGATGTTTATCCAACCATCTCATCCTCTGTCATCCCCTTCTCTTCCTGACTTCAACCTTTCCCAGCACCAGGGTCTTTTCCAATGTGTCAGCTCTTCACATCAGGTGACCAAAGTATTGGAGCTTCAGTTGCACCAGCAGTCCTTCCAATGAATATTCAGGGTTGATTTCCATTAGGATTGACTGGTTTGATCTCCTTGCTGTCCAAGAGACTCTCATTTCTATTAGAACTTTCCAGTTTGTAAAGTACTTTCAGAAGTCATGCTCACATCCTGTGACACACTGTCACCCTCTCATTTTATAAGCAGGCAATTTGAGGCCCAGAGCAGTGAGTGATTTATCCAAGTTCACACTTGCCAGTAACACTGATTTTCTAGACCAGACACTTTCCACTTCACCCCACAATAACCTTTTCCAGAGAAATCTGATTAGGGTGAGGGCACTCTCTGAAGAACAAACAGCCCCCTATAGGCATCAGTTGAAATCACTACCCCAGTTACTTGCTTTCCTTCATTCCCAGGACAGGGAAACTGAAACACAGGACCAAGACTGAACCGAGAACCAAACCTTGGAGAAATGCGAGTCGTCCAGGTGGAGGAAAAGAAGCCTCACCTCACCCCCCTCCCTCAATAAAGAGGGCTCTTCTGAATTCTGCTTCCAGCTCTGGCTCTGCCACTTCTTTCTATGTTACTTGGGTAGATGATTTGATCTTTCTGAGCCTCAGTTAATTCCCTATAAAGTGGCAGAAATTCTTCCTGCTTTACTCCTTGAGTTGCTGTGATGGAAGATCAGCAGATGTCAGCAGCAAAGAAGGTCTCCCCCTCTCTGGGCCGCTGGGGAGGCAGGAGAAAGTCTTTCTTCTTATTTTTGTCTCTTTCTTTTTTTTTTTTTTAGGCCATGCTGAATGGCTTTTGGGATCTTAGTTTCCCAATCAGGGATTGAACACGGGCCCCTGGCAGTGAAAGCCTGCCATCCAAACTATTGGACAACCAGGGAATTCCCAGAAAGTCTTTCTTCTGAAATTTTAACTGGAGGGAACTTGATAGTGCAGAAGTGCTAGGATACAGGAAAGCCAGGAATAGAATGAAAGTGATTCGCACCCCTGGCTGGGAGAGCAAAAACACGAGGTGTTAGCTAAAGCCCCCCAGAGCCCACTGGTGGGGCAGGGACCAAACCCAATACTCAGGTAGAGTCCCTCCCACCCCACCTCTTTTATCTTTTGAATGAGGAATCCAAGGCTCAGAGAAAAGTGGCAACTTGCCAAGGTCACCCCATTGGAGACAATGGTCTCATGATTCCCAGTCACCAAGGGCCCCTGGATTCCTGGGTGGGCAGGGTGGGGTGGTGGGCGCTGCTGGTGTAAGGATTGCATCTTTCATTTAGCAAACAGTGATGTACACGCTGAGCCTCAGGAAGGCAAGAGGAACTGGGTAGCCTCTGTCCTGGAATTCACTGTCAGTCCAGCGGCAGAGAATGGTACCTAAACCAGTACATCAGAGGGTGTTGTAAGATGAATCACCACCACTTTTTGAGTACTTGATCTGTGCCTGGCACCAGTCACACATTCATTTGTTTAATCCTTACAACAATTCTCTGGCATTGAGATTATTAACTCTTTTCATAGCAGGAATCTCTGAGGCTTGCGGTTTACAACTTCCCAAAGTTCACTCAGCTAACAAATGGCAGGGCCAGGATGCGTCTGCCCAGTCTGTCCGAGGCCAAGCGCTGAGCTTCAACCCTTATGCTTTGCTCCCTGCCTCTAGGGCTCTGCTGACCTATGAGCTAGCCACTACCCACATATGGCTTCTGAGCACTTGAAATGTGGCTCGTGCACATTGAGATGTGCTGTAAGTGTAAAATCCAAGCTAGGTTTTGAAGATTTAATTAAAGAAATGTCCTGTATCTCCTTAATAACTTTGGTATTGCAATGCTATTTTGGATGTATTCAGTTAAATAAAATATATCATTAGAATAATTTTATCTGTCTCTTTTGGCTTTTTTTATTTTTCACGTGGCTATTAGAAAATTTAAAATCACATATGGGACATCCCTGGTGGTCAAATGGTTAAGAATCCACCTGCCAATGCAGGGGACACCAGTTCGATCCCTGGTCCAGGAAGATTCCAAGATTCTACAACTACTGAGCCCATGCTCTAGAGCTGGAGCTCCACAACTAGAGAAGCCACCTCAATAAGAAGCTCTCATACCACAACTAGAGAGCAGTCTCCACCCACCTCAACTAGAGAAAGTCCACGCGCAGCAATGAAGACCCAGCACAGCCAAGTAAATAAATAAACACATTTAAAAATAAGAAATAAATAAAATCACATATGTGGCTAACACGCGTGGCTCACAGATTTCTTTTGGTCAGCACCAGTTTAGATTCTCTGAAGCCCTAACCCAGCCCATGGACCTCAGAAAAAACAAAAGTGAGTAAAAGGCACAGTTCTAGGGAGGAAGGCATGCACCAGGGCAGGAGGGCAGCAGGGCCTGGGTGTGTGCTAAGACATGTCTGACTCTTTGCGACCCCATGGACTGTAGCCCACCAGGTTCCTCTGTCCATGGGATTCTCCAGGCAAGAATACTGGAGTGGGTTGCCATGCCCTCCTCCAGGGGATCTTCCCGACCCACGGATCAAACCTGTGTCGCATGTCTCCTGCATGGGCAGGCGGGTTCTTTACTGCTAGCGCCTCCTGGGAAGCCCCAAGGGCCTGGGTGGGCTGAGCTGAATGAAGCCCCAGGCAGCTGACAGTGGGGCCAGCTTATAGAGGAAATTACCAGAGCCAGACTTTCCAGAGCAGCGTGATCGATGGGCCTGGGAAGTTCTGCCTGACAAGGCTGTTCTTGCTAATCCCAGGCATGCTCTGGAAGGCACTGCAGGGCAGCTGTGTCCGGGGGTGGGGAGCAGTCTGGGTGGATGGGCAGCAATGCCCACCTGGCAGGGACCTCCTGGCTCCTGCTGCCCCTACCGCAGCTCCTTCAGTCTCCCCCAAGAAACCTCTTGAACAACTGCTATCTCAGAGAACCTCACCATCCTCTCAAACCTTCCAGCCCAGACTGTGGGAACCACGCATTCCTGCATTAGGTCATGTTCTGCCATGCAATGATGAAGCTACACGGAGGGTCACACAGTGCAAAGCACTTTTCCATCCTTTCTATGACAGTGTTGAAGAGCTGGGGGGCAATGGTTATCTCTGGGGAGAGGACAGGGGGAGGGACAGAGGAGGTTCATTAATAGCACAGGAGCTGTGTGATCTTGGGCAGGGCCCAAACCTCTCTGAGCCTCAGTTTCCACCTCTGTACAATGGGGTTTCCCCAATGGCTCAGTGGTAAAGAATCTGCCTGCAATGCAGGAGATCCAGGTTCGATCCCTGGGTGAGGAAGATCCCTTGGAGGAGGAAATGGTAACCCACTCTAGTATTCTTGCCTGGAGAATCCCATGGACAGAGGAGCCTGGCAGGCTACAGTCCACAGTGTCACAAAGAGTCAGATACGACTGAAGTGACTGAGTATACACAATGGGGATATTGTCAGCACCACCTCTTCAAGCTCCTGTGACACGAGAGAACACCTGTGAGATGCCCAGTCTCTTCAGAGCCTCCAGAGGTCACCTCCCCTCTAGGAAGTCCAGCCCCCTTGCTTCTACCATCCAGCCTGTTCCTCCTCTAGCCTCTGGACCACACATCTCTCGTCTCTACTTCTGAATTTGGGGTTCAGCTGTCACGAGGCTCTCTGGCCGCTCCAGTAAGACCGCAGTTTGTCAAAGGTGGGAACCTTGCCTGTGCCCTCATTATCCTCACTCTTCCCCCTCCCCCTGTCTTTGCCTCCCCACCCCCACCCCCTGCCCCGACAGACATGTTCCTGCACAGATCTGCACAGCCCAGAGGCTGCGATAGCCTAGCGGCTTGGCCACTTGGCCACTGTCTTTGGCCCAAAGTGATGCGAGTCAGGATGACTGTGCACACCCTGAGGAGCTGCACCTACCCTGCTCCCTCACAGGAAGAACCTTCAGTAGCCAGGGGTTCTCTGATAAAGTGACTGGAACCCTCAGCCCAACTCCGCAGACCTTTCACAGCCTGGTCTCACCTGCCTCTTCATCCTCAGGTCTCTGTGAAATTGACTTGTTCTGGGCCCCCAGGGTGCAGCCACGTGGGGCCCTGCCTCTCCGCTTTTGCACGTGTTCCTCCTCCACCTGGGAGACCCTCTTCCCCTCTCCCATGATCATGCTTTCAGCCATCCTTCAGGAAGTCCTTCCTGATCCCCTCCTCTTTACAACCCCAGCTCCCAGCTAGAAGGAACCTCAAGGCTCCTCCCCTTTCTCCTGCGCTCTGCCCTCCAGTCCTGGGATGTGTGAATTGCCCCACTCAGCCCTCGGCTCTAAATAGGTGCATGGGGTGTGTCTCTTGGGAGCCAGAGCCAGAGGCCAGGGAGCCAGGAGTTCACCCAGGACGCCAGGACCCTGTTGAAGCTGAGCTCTGCTGACCCACACTCTGCCTCGGCTACATTTTTAATGGATCTCCACACTCCTGCTCCCCCTGGGAAGTCAGCCCTCCCCTAGGACGTCTGGGAGCCATACTCCTGGGGCCTGAACATAAAAGATCTGGCCACATTCCCACTGGATTCAGACATCCACCCAGCCTCCCGTCAGGTGCTTGAAGTGTCAGCTGAGGTTTGCCTCATCACAGCATCACAGATTTCTTGCAGTCAAAAGAGACCTTGGAGAGAATCACACTGAGGCTGGGAGCAGGGAGAGGCAGCAGAAGAAAGTCTGTGTGTGCGTCTGTGGTCCTCTGTGCCAGAAGATGCTGCAGAGACACCATCAATCACCATCATCATCACAGAGAGCCTTTGGGACCCACTACGTGCTGGCACTGTGCCTAACAACATGCATCCATTTTCAGTTCTTCACTTCTTCCTTCTCTGTAAGGCAGAGGTGATATATTCTACCTTGACTTTATAGGGGAAGAAACCGAAGCTCAGAGCAGGTAAGCCAGGAGTGCAAGGTCACATTGCTAGTAGGTAGGGGGCCAGGATTCAATCTGAGGTGTGCTTGACTCCACAGCCAGTTTGTCCACTATTAATCCTACACACACACGGTTTAACACAAATTCACTGCAGAGAGATCGGCTATATTTTATCTCCTGTCTGGGGGTGGGAGGTGGGGGTAGTTTCATAAATGTGTGTAAACTTATGATCTGTGTACTTCTCTGCATTTATAACCTCAGTAAACTTTTTTTTTTTTATGTTTTTGTGCCAGAGATGAATTTATGCTAGAGATTTAGGGGGTGTGCAATACTCTTTATATTAGAGTCTGAAACTAGAAAACTATATTTTTCCTTTTTTAACCATCTTGCCATTTCAACAGGGACTGTTCTGAAAAACTCATAAACCCCCAAGTCAGACCCAGCAAAAATTCACCTGCTGTTCATGGCTCAGACCACAAACATTTTCTTACACTTACATTCCCAGACCAAGCGCCACCTAACCAAAAATTAATTTCCAAAAACTAGCACTGCTCTGCAGTGTTTGCAACTTTCTCTTCATCCACCCATCCGCCCCAGACGGCTGGACCAGCTGCTGCCTCACTGTTAATCCCCAACTGCATGAGATGGCCAGGCAGCCACGTCTAGATGTTCCCGTCTCCTCACACCAGGCCAGGCTGGGCAGAGGAGCCGTCTGTGTGTGTAAACACAGCCTTCTGCTTGGGCAGTTCTTGCCGGACTCTCCTGGCCAACTGGGGCCCTCTGTGGCTTTTGTCTTTCTGCCCAAAATAACCATTGGCTTCAGTGGTTCTCTGGGCACGAATCAGACTCTCCTGAGAGCATGTGGCAGCTTGAAGACAGGAAGGGCACTTTATCCATCTCTGTTTCCCCTAGGCACTAGGACAGGGGTCTGCAATATTTACTGAGCGCCTCTGTGCGCCTGGAAGAACCTGTGTTGGGGTTGAGGGACTAGAAAAGTCTCAGGAAGCTGAAAATTTAGGGAAAGAGAGGAAACACCAATATCAGCCAACAGCAACAGAAGGCTAAAATACTAAAGGTTGTCATAAAGTGGGAAAGTGTCTTGGGAGCTCAGAGGAGAGAAAGATGAGAGGGGAGTGGGTGTCAAAGAAAGTTTCAAGGCAGAGGTGGCATTTAGGTTGAGTCTTAAAGACAGGGCACAAGGACAGTCTAAATGGAGGAGAGAGTCTGAAGCAGGCACAGATTGGGAAGTACCAGGTAGACTCAGGAAGCTGATCTTTTCTTTTTGGCCGAGCCACACAGCTTGCAGGATCTTAGTTCTCCGCCCAGGTATTAAACCTGGGCCCCAGCAGTAAAAGTGCCAAGTCCTAACCACTGGACTGCCAGGAATACCCAGGAAACTGGCTTGAATGACCCAGAATAAAAGATGCCGAGGGCTGAGGCTGGGGCTGGAAGGGCACACAGTCCCAGTGGAAGCCTCAAATGGCATACACCAATGGGTTTCCTGCACTGTCTGGCAATGAGCCACACATGACTATTTACATATAAATTAATTAAAAAGGAAAAAAAATATAAAAGTCACAGCGACATGTGATGGTGGTTACCATACTGGACAGTGCAGAACATCTCCATCACTGAAGATAGTTCTACTGGGTGGCACCGGAACACACAGCAGAGAATCCAAAAGGCACTGAGCAGAGGTGAGACTGATTGGAGCTGGGCTTTATGGAGATTAACTTGTCCCTGGAGTAGGTACCTGGAGGTAAGAGAGAGACCTGGACCCAGGGCAGGTATTGTAATAACCCAGGTGAGATCAATAACCACGATTAGGGACTTCCTTGGTGGACCCGTGGTTAAGAATCCATCTTTCAATGCAGGTGACAAGGGTTTGATCTCTGTTTGAGGAACTAAGATCCCACATGCCACAGAGCAACTAAGCCCGTGCATCGCAACTACCAAAGGCCGTGAGCTCTGGAGCCCACCCACCCCACGCAGAGAGTCGGTGTGCTGCAACGGAAGATCCTTCATGCCGCAACTAAGATCTGATGTAGCCAAATAAAAATAAATCAGTAAATCCTTTTAAAAATAATCACGTCTGTTCCCTGTGTTCTTCCTATCAGGACGCAGGAAAGCAGAGAGCCATGGTTCTCAAAGTGTGGTCCCCAGAACAGCAGCATCACCTGGGAACTTCTTGGTGTGCAAATCTTCAGGTCCCACCCCACCCAGATCTACTGAATCAGAAACTGGGGGTTCAGAGCAGCAGCCTGTGCTTTCATCAGCTGTCTCCTGATTCTGAGGCACAATCCCCAGATAGAGGCTAGGAGCCAACTCTGGTTCTGGACTCTATACCTCTAAGTTCTATAATCAGAAAACCTGGCTCCATGTCGTACATCTCTTGGCTCAGCTGTTTACTAGCTGTGCTTAATCCCTTTGTGCCTCAGTCTTATAAGGATTAAAGGAGTTAATACATGTACTTTTCTTAGAAGAATGCCTGGCCTATAGTAAGTGCTCAATGAACGTTAATTATTTTTAATCCTCATGGGCCACCTCATCCAAACTGTTATGGTACAGGGACTTCCCTAGTGGTCCAGTGGCTAAGACTCTGAGCATCCAACTCAGAGGGCCTGAGTTTGATCCCTGATTAGAGAACTAGATCCCACATGTCCCAGCTAAAGTGTCTGCATGCCACACTAGAAGATACCATGAGCTGCAACTAAGATCCAGTGCAGACAAATACATAAAAATAAATATTAAAAAGTAAATAAACTCCTATGAGAAACACAGGGCTGGATGAAGCACAAGCTGGAATCAAGATTGCCGGAAGGAATATCAATAACCTCAGATACGCAGATGATACCACACTTATGGCAGAAAGAGAAGAACTAAAGAGCCTCTTGATGAAAGTGAAAGAGGAGAGTGAAAAAGTTGGCTTAAAACTCAAAATTCAGAAAACTAAGATCATGGCATCTGGTCCCATCACTTCATGGCAAATAGATGGGGAAACAGTGGAAACAGTGACTGACTTTATTTTTGGGCTCCAAAATAACAGCAGATGGTGACAGCAGCCATGAAATTAAAAGATGCTTGTTCCTTGGAAGAAAAGTTATGACCAACCTAGATAGCATATTAAAAAGCAGAGACATTACTTTGCCAACAAAGGTCCATCTAGTTAAAGCTATGGTTTTTCCAGCAGTCACGTATGGATGTGAGAATTAGATGATAAAGAAAGCTGAGTGCCAAAGAATTGATGCTTTTAAACTATGATTTGGAGTAGACTTTTGAGAGTCCCTTGGACTGCAAGGAGATCCAACCAGTCCATCCTAAAGGAAATCAGTCCTGAATATGCACTGAAGGACTGATGCTAAAGTTGGCCACCTGCTGCAAAGAACTGACTCATTGGAAAAGACCCTGATGCTGGGAAAGATTGAAGGCAGGAGAAGGGGATGACAGAGGATGAGACGGTTGGATGGCATCACCGACTCAATGGACATGAGTTTGAGTAAACTATAGGAGTTGGTGATGGACAAGGAGGCCTGGCATGGTGCAATCCATGGAGTCGCAAAGAGTCGGACACATCTGAGCGACTGAACTGAATTGATGGTACAAAGTTGAATTCTTCCCACAGACAATGGACCAGCATCTGTCTCTTACCTGCCTGTTCATCAAATAATATTCCTAGGCCTGCTCCCCACCCTACCACTTACTTCCCCCCAGGCCTAGAATGTCAGTTCTTCTCCCGGAAGGCAGGGGCATTTCCTGTGTCAGGGGGCCATTTCCACCAGGGGAGAATGTCAAGGCACAAGAGATGGATTTAATGTCCTGAGCTAGGATGTCCCGTAAGGAAACAAGTCAGAAGATGCCCCAGGAGACTTTCTCACAAAACCACCTGGGGATAGGAACTTCCAGAGCAAAGTGCCCAGTTGCCCACTGCTATTGAAAGCCTCAATTCATTTGGATCCATGCCAGCCTAAAGGCCATTTGAAATGGTACCTGGAATTCTGTCTACTGCAGGTAGCTCAGTCCTGACTCAGGGAACCAGCTGGGGGAGGATGCTGTCAAGAAACCTGGGTTCTGATCTTGGCTGTGAGAATTCGGGCAGTCATTTTCTTCTTTGGATCCTATTTCCTCACCTCTAATGTGAGGGGCTTGGACTGGTGCAATTCTTAACCTCTTCTGGGTCGTGGTTTCCTTAGAAAATGTGATAAAAACTGCAGAGCTTCTCCCAGAAAAACATACATGGGTACACATCCAGACATACACAACCTTATTATGATTTTAGCATCAGGAAACCTCATGAAACCCATGCATAGCTCACCCCTTGCGTCCATGGACACTTAAGAAACCTTGGCTAGATGGCCTCTAGCCATCAGGATAAGAAGTCAGCTGTATTTGTATCTAATCTAAAGGGAACTTATGATAAAAAAAATTTCACCAAAAAGAAGAGATGTGAAATGGGCTTTCATAAGATTCAACTGTTGATGGGGTAAATGGTATGCATCCATCTGAGAGCCTACCCCCAACCTTGTCATATTGCCTTGGCAGTCTCCCCCAACTTCCTGTTCCCCGCCCCAACTCAGCAGAGAGCGAGCATGTAGTCCTGAAAGACACTCCTGTCCCCACCAGCTGTCTCTGGCACTTCCCAAAGAGTAGACAGATTGTCTCTGGGCCACGACAAGGTAGAAGAGGAGGAGCTGGCCTGCCTCTTGTCCCCCTGCCTCAAATCCCTGGCTCAGATGCCAACCACTAAAGAGGCTCCCAGATGCCACCCTCCACCCCCCCAACACACACACACACAGAGCCACACTCATGCCCTCCCTCGCACAGCCACAGCCAAGGAAGGGACTGCACCTCCAGACACTCAGTGGTGAGGCCACCTGGAACAGGCAAGAGTTATTTTTAGAGGCCGAGTGACAGGACGGGTGAGACCAGTTCCACCCGTCAGAGCTCCCGCTGCCGCCACCGGCTCCGATGAATCACCACCCACTATGCGAACGTCCACATCTGTCAGCATGGCCAGAGAGGCTGCACTGGCTTCAGGAGCAACTGTCTTGGATTGGTGACCATGCTGATCACAGCAGCAAGAGGCCAGGATCACACCAGGGGCAAGATGCCCAGCTTGAGTCAGTGCAGACCGACTGCCTCTTCCAGCCCAGTCCAGCCCAGCCCTGGGCCACCAGGCCAACGGGGGCCATTCTCTGCACAAGTCCCTTCAGAGTGGCTGTTGATACCTCTTTCTGTCCTCAGTCTATCTGTAAGCCACTCACTCGGCCCCTAAATCATGGCATTCTAGTTATTATGGTAATGACCCCCCTCTCCCCGCCCAGTTAAAAAGGCAGACTTGGATGGTATCAATGCAGCTATCAACTGGTTTCATCTTTCTGGAGGGCATCTTGTGGTTTAACTGCAGGAGTTTTTGCTGTTTGTTTGTTTTTGGCCATACCATGTGGCTTATGGGATTTTAGTTCCCTGACCAGGGATAGAACCCTCAGCAATAAGAGCATGAAGTCCTAACCACTAACAGCCAGGGAATTCCTCTCTGGAGGGCATTTTGGAAAAGTGCATGATAAGTCTTAAAAGTGTGCACACCTTGGAGACGTCCCTGGTGGTCCAGTGGTTAAGAATCTGCCTTTCAGAGCAGGGGATGGGAGTTCCCACATGCCACAGGGCAACTAAGCCTTCCCACTGCAACTACTGAACCCATGTGCACTGGAGCCCAAGCACCACATCTAATAATTAATTTTTTAAAAAGTGTGCACACCTTTGAACCCAGAAACTCCTCTTCTGTCAACTTATCTGTGGGATCAATGGTGATCCTCAAAGAGGTAGTTATAAGAACATTTGTCTGTTATATACAGGAGTCTTATTTACCAGAGTAAAGTGGAAAATTGGAATTACTGTAAATGTCCAAAAATAGTGGGTATTTTATATAGTGATAATACATATCCTGAAATACTAAATAGCTATTAAACTATAATGTCATGAATCTATATGACCATATGTAATAATGTTCATAACATAATACAGATTTTTTCAAAGCATATGGAACATGTAACCCAATTTATATAAAATATGTCTGCACACACATAAAAAAAAGAAAACTGAAAGGAAATATTTAAAAAGTTATGTTCCCAGAGATTGTTTTATGATAGTGGAATTTCTTTTGTGCTTGTTTGGGTTGGGTTTTATTTCACTGTTTATCTTCTGGTGTGCATATGTGTTTGAACATATATTATTTATATGAGAGAAGCAACAAGAAAGGCCCATAACCCTCACCTCACTCACAGCCTCTGGGCTGAACCATCAAAGCCCTTCCTGGAAGCTCAGCAGAACCTCCACCCCTTCAGCCACCACTCTTACCAAGTCTCCCTCTGGCTTTGAACTTTGCTGCCTTCTTCCATAGACACCTGGGATTTCGCTAATTGGGGGGCCCCACCCAGTCCTTCCTCAGAGCCCCCTAACACATGCCTCCACAGTGGAAGTCCCCTCCTCAAAGGCCCCCTGTTCATGAATCTCACCCAGAGAGAGTATGTCTCATTTTACAGTAAGAGAAATAATAATTAACAAAGGTCAGAGTGGTAGTGAACCTTCACATTTATGTTTTGTGTTCCTTCTTACAGAGCACTTTATCAAACACATTTCACTGAACCTGCCCAGTGGTTTGTGAGGCAAGCAGTATCATACCCATTGCACAGATGAGGAAACTGGGGCCCAGCAAGTATAGCAGCACAATATCTGCCAAAGGTCTCATAGTGACGCAGATTCAAGTACAGGTCTGAGTTCAACATAGAAGGAGTTAAATGGAAGAACTGGACAGCTTACCCTGAGCCTACTTCTAAGGAGCCAGATTCTACAGAGTCCCTCCTTCCAGCTGAGCTCATAGTTGCTACACCACCACCCCCTGCCCAGAACCCCACAAAAGCCCATTTGAGGCCACGTGCCCTGTGTCTCCATACCAGTCCATCACTCTCTCCCAGCTCTGGCAATGGGTCCTTGCTGGCTCCTCAGGTCTCCTAGCAACAAGACATCCTGTGGCGCCTCTCTTGCCACCTCTGGGCTTTCCAGCAGTCAGCAGCTCCTCTCACAGGGGCTGTGGCACCCACGTGTGATGGGGGAGTGGGGGAGGAGATGGCATCAGCCAGCATAACCCCCACTCTGGGTCTGCTCCCAGCTCCACATATGGGGCACCGGCTCTGGCTACACTGTTCTTTTCTTGAGCTCCTGACTGTCTGCTGACTGGGACAAAAAAAAAAAAAAGCTGAATCCTAGGGTTCAAATTCTGGTCAATTCCAATTTACTTTTGCATTCTTGAAATATATGGAATCTTCCCATTAGAATAATATTAATAGTAAAAATAGCAGTAACAAGTACTAGCCACAAAACAGCTGCTTTATTCAGGGCTCAAAGCCACCCCTGAGAAGCAGGAGCTAGCATCTTCATTTCACAGATGAGGAACCTGAGATGTAATTTGCCTAAAGGCACTCAGCTAAGGAATGAACAAGATTTGAACAAGTGTGTCTGACACCAAAGTGTATGTTCTGACCACTGCACCACATCACATCTCTTAGAAGTCACCTGGTCCTACCCTCTTACCACAGAGAGAGGGAAATTGAGACCCAGAGGGGGGAAAGGATTTGTAGTAATCTAGCATTTACTGAGCAGCTACTATGTGTGAAGCCCCGAGTCAGGAATGTGAATGATAAACTGTTTCAGTTCCACACTATTGGATAGATGGGCTGTGACTATTTATTGAAAACTGTCAGAGCTGAGCAGTGGGTTCATGGAGGCTCATCATACTAGTCCCTCTAGTATTCTTCTGACTGAAATTTTCCATAATATGTATTTGGCTGCATCAGGTCTTAGATGTGGCACAGGGGAGGCATGCCGACTCTCCAGTCGTGGTGCGCAGATTTAGTTGCCCCAAGGCATGTGGGATCTTAGTTCCCCAACCAGGGATCCAGCCTGGATCCCCTGCATTGGAAGGCAGATTCTTAACCACTGAACAACCAGGAAAGTCCCTGAAATTTTCCATAATAAGAAAGTTTATAAACCCATGGCTGATTCATGTCAATGAGTGGCAAAAACCACTATAAATATTGTAAAATAATTAGACTGCAATTAAAATAAATTTTTTTTAAAAAAAATCAAGTTTAAAAGGACTATAGAAAAATGACTGATGAATATGTAAATTTTAAGTCTGGCTCAACTCATTGTTGTTGTTCAGTCACTCAGTTGCGTCTGAAACTTTTGCGACTCCATGGACTATAGCTCACCAGGCTCCTCTGTCCATGGGATTTCCCAGGCAACAACACTGGAGTACGTTGCCAGTTCCTTCTCCAGTGGATTTTCCCGATCCAGGGATCAAACCCGTGTCTCCTGTATTGGCAGGTAGACTCTTTACCACTGAGCCACCTGGGAAGCACCTTGGCTGGACTAGATAATCAGTAAAATCACCCAAACTGGGGGATATTTTGCTCCACTTGTTTGGAAGTTCAGGCAAAGGCAAGTGTACTGGAACCCACATCGTAGCCTCCTCTCTTTCTCCATCCTGTAAAATTCCTGCCTCTGTGTTGTTGCTAGGATACCAGCGAGCCCGAAGAATCCCAGTCTGACTGACTGGGCCCTCTGCCTTCTCACACTGCCCCTTGTGGGAGACAGCGCCCCTGCCCCCAGCGAGCCGACCCTCCTGGGCAGGCTCTCAAGCCACACAACACGGGAGATGCCGTCAGTCACTGGGAGAGAGGCAGCTAGAAATCCAGAGGACTATGATTAGAAAGCAAATGACAGGCCTCTGTAGGTTTCCAAGTCACAAAAACTTCGTAGGAATCAGAGGTCCATTATTCAAGTCACTCAAAGTTTCCAGAGAGGGTGGACACACACAAGGTAGGAGAATGAAGATGTGAGATGAACAAGAGAGAAGCTACACAGCCAGACACAGAAAAGTGCGATTAGATAGGGGAGAACGAGAGGCTACTGGGAGGCAGAGCAGCCCGACGGTCACGGACCGGCAGCAGGTCAGAGTTCCAAACCCTGCTCCAGTGCTTCCCAGCTGGGAGCCTGAGCAAACAGCTTCACTTCTCTGAGCCTTCATTTTCTCGGCTGCAAATTGCAGATAATTCCAGCTACAATAGAGAGTGAATGTAGCCATTGAATGAGGCCAGACATGTCAAGCGCTTAACCCAGCTCCTGGCACATAGTAAGCACACAATAAACAGTGGCTTTATTTTTTTTTAAAGATATTTTATTTTATTTGGCTGCTCTGCATGGCATGCAGGATTTAGTTCTCCAACGAGGGATCAAACCCATGCCCCCTGCAGTGGAAGCTCGGAGTCGTAACCACTGGAACTCCAGAGAAGTCACAACAATGGCTTTAAAAAGAAGTGCTAACCGTATGATCCAGCAATTCCACTTCTGGGTGTTTATTCAAAAGAATTGAAAGCCGGATCTTGAAGAGATGTTTGTACATCCATGTTCACAGTATCATTCACAAGAGGCAAAAGGTGGGAGCAGCACAACTATTCAACAACAGATGAATGGATAAACAAAACGTGGTATATACATACAGTGGAATATTCGACCTTAAAAAAGAAGGACATTCTGACACAGGCTACAGGTGAATTGGAGCATGGATGAACCTCAAGGATATGATGCTAAGTGAAATGAGCCAATCACAAATGACAAATACTGTTATGATTCTACTTATATGGAGTTATCTAGAGTAATCAAATCATAGAGACAGAAAGCAGAACGGTGGTTACCAAGAGCAGGCAGGGGAGAAGAATGAAGCATTATTGTTTAATAGGTATAGAGTTTCAGTTTTGCAGAATAAAAGTTCTGGAGAGAGATGTGATGATGATCGGAAAACAGCATGAATGCTCCCAACAGTGCTGAACCCCGCTCTTAAAAACGGTTATCATGGTGAATTTTATGTTAGGACTATTTTAACGCAACAACAACAACAAATGTTTAACAAAAAGTGCCAGGCTAAAAACCAAGAAAGAAAGTACAAGACTAAGAGGCCAAGCTAGAGAAAGAGAAAGAACTGAAAACATGACAGCATTGTAACACAGTGGTGGGATGATTCAAAGAGGAGACACACACATCACGTGCACACCCTTGCAAAGCCATCGAGCATAAATAGAGGGCTTCCCAGCAGGGATTTGCATTTCCAGGATGCTCAGGGTCCACTTTCTACCCCCAATTCTGTGCCCACCAAGGCACTGTTCTGATCATCACTGAAGCACAAGCCTGTGGGAGAATCCTCTCCACTACCCAGAATCCTCAGAGAAACAGAAAAGGATCAAAGCCCAGAGGAAGTGAAGGAAGGAATAAGAGGTAGAGATGGCACCTTTCATGCAGCAGAGCAGCATGTGTGGAGGCCCTGAGCCGTGTGCTACATGTGGAAAGCAACCCAGGGTGGCAGGAGCCTCTGGTGTGGAGAGGGAAATGGGAAGGAGAGAAGGGGCAAACAGTAAAGGGCCTTCAAGGACCACCTACCACACCCTGGACCTTGTCCTACCTCATCATCTCAGTGACCTCTCATCATAACAGGCAGGCATTTATGTTCCCATTTGATGGAGAAAGAAATGAAAATTCAGATACATAAAGTAACTTACCCAAGGAAACATACATGGTAAACAGAGAGCAGGGATTTAAAAACCAGCTGCCTCCTAACTTCATGCTTATTCCTTCAGCCCATGGGATACCACTACGTTAAGGTCAGACCATGGGTTCTGATGACCCAGCAATCCCACTCCTGGGCATAAACCTGAAGAAAACCATCATTCAAAAAGATATATGCATCCCAGTGTTCACTGCAGCACTATTTACAATAGACAGGACATGGAAACAACCTACGTCCATCAACAGAGGCACGAATAAAGGAGATGCAGTGCATACAATGGAGCATTACTCTGCCATAAAAAGCAACAAAATGGTGCCACTTGCAGAGATGAGGATGGACCTAGAGGCTGTCAAAGACAGTGAAGTCAGAAAAAAGAAAAATAATGATCGTATTATTAACGCATATATGTGGCATCTAGAAAAATGGTATCGATGAAGTCATTTGCAAAGCAGAAATAGAAACACAGACATAAGGACAAACGTACAGATACCAAGGGGAGAAAGTGGTGGGTGGAATGGACTGGGAAATTGGGGTTGGCATATATAATACACTACTATCTATAAAATAGATAACTAATGAGAACTGACTGTATAACACAGGGAACTCTACTCAGTTCTCTATGGTGACCTAAATGGGAAGGAAATCCAAAAAAGAAGGGATATATGTATACATATAGCAGACTCCCTTTGCTGTACAGCAGAAGCGAACACATTATAAAGCAACTGTACACCAACTTAAAAAAAAATGAACGTGGCTTTTGAAATAAGAATCCCAAATGCCACTCTATCCTTCACTAGCTGTGTGATGGGGAGAAAATTACTTAATCTTCTGAGGGTATTTCCTCAACTGTCAAGTAGGGATGACCATAGTACACACATCATATGGTTTTAAGAGAATCAAATGTAATACTGCAAGAAAAGTGCTTTGCACACAGTCAGGCTAGGAAACCCAAAGCAACTTTTATTATTCATTATGTTTAGGCCTCTAGTCACCCCTTGCAGAAACCACACACAGACTTGCAGCCACTGCCTGTCCCTGGTTGAGTCTAGTGCAGCCTTGGGAGCAAAACAGAGGCCAGACCCAGAGCCTAGAAAGAGCTAAGAGCTCAGGCTGGGCAGGAACCTTGCAGAAGCAGCCGGAACATCCTGGAAATGACCTCCTCCACTCTGTTCTTAAGGCCATGGCCTGCCTAGGTGGCTCTGCAGATGCTCAGTGGGACGCAGTCTGAGCCGATTCCATTCTCATGGGGCTGGACATCATAGAAACACCAGGGCTGCCAAATCACCTACACACTGGCCTCCACCATGGACTGACCCCTGCCCCACAGCACCTTCCAGGCCCAGGTGATCTACAATTGCTGAGCCTCAACACCAGGAAGGCCTTTGGCTGCTGCTGCTGCTGCTGCTAGGTCGCTTCAGTCGTGTCCGACTCTGTGCGACCCCAGAGACGGCAGCCCACCAGGCTCCCCCGTCCCTGTGATTTTCAAGGCAGGAGTACTGGAGTGGGCTGCCATTGCCTTCGGAGACCATCTTAATTCCACCCCCTGTCATACAGATGGGAACACTGGGGCCTGGAGATAAGTGGGGACCAGCTTAAAGTCGCAGAGTAAGCCACTGACAAAGCTAGAACACAGCCCTGAGCCCCCCATCTCCCTGGTCTACAGGAGTTTCCTATTTTGCCTTCTCTATTTCTTTGCCGTCGCAACTTCAAGTTTAAATATTCAAATTTGAAGAGGTTTAGTCACCTCTGTTGGAGAAGGCAATGACACCCCACTCCAGAACTCTTGCCTGGAAAATCCCATGGATGAAAGAGCCTGGTAGGCTGCAGTCCATGGGGTCACTAAGAGTTGGACACGACTGAGCGACTTCACTTTCACTTTTTCCTTTCATGCATTGGAGAAGGAAATGGCAACCCACTTCAGTATTCTTGCCTGGAGAATCCCAGGGACGGGGGAGCCTGGTGGGCTGCCGTCTATGGGGTCGCACAGAGTCGGACACGACTGAAGCGACTTAGCAGCAGCAGCAGTGACCTCTCTAACTCTGGGAGGTGGGCCTTATAGGAAAGGCAAAAATTCTGGGGACAGACAGACCTCAGTTCAAACCCCCACTCCACCACTCCCCAGTTGGACGGCCCTCTATTCATTTATATATTAGAAGACTATGGAAGATGGGAGCTAAGAACAGAGTGCAGAGACTTCTCCTGTGGTCCAGTGGCTAAGAGTCCACACTCCCAACACAGGGGGCAGGAGTTTGATCCCTGGTCAGGGAACTAGGTCCCACATGCCACCACTAAAGATCCCTCACGCTGAAACAAAGATCCAAGATTCTGCATGCCCCAACTAAGACCTGACACAGCCAAATTAATTAATTAATTAATTAAAAAAAAAATAAATAAAAGGGCTGAGTTTACAGTTCTAGCTCTGCCACTTTCTGGTGGGAAAGTCCCTTTACCAATCATTCCTTCGGTTTCATTGCTTCCGTTTCCTCTTCTATAAGGGCTGCCTCACACAGTCAGGTATAGAATGAGAAAAATTAAGAAAAGAACTAGTATAATGCTTATTCAACAAATGATGTCTACTGTTAGTACTATGATCTTTAATGCTGCGATTGGAGCATGTTGCCGGCAGGTAACAAGAAGGTGTCTATCACTCAGTCATGTTGGACTCTTTGCGACGCCATGGACTGTAGCCCACCAGGTTCCTCTGTCCGTGGAATTCTCCAGGCAAGAATACTGGAGTGGGTAGCCATTCCCTTCTCCAGGGGATCTTCCTGGCCCAGGGATTGAACCCAGGTCTCCTGCATTGGCAGGCAGATTCTTCACTGTCTGAGCCACCCTCCTTCTAAAAGCTCTTGCTCTCTCAGTTCCCCTCATGGAATCATGAACTGTTCAAGCTTTTTACAGAAAAAACCAAGACCCGGAGGGAAGTGACTTGCTCAAGGTCATGGGGGAAGTGCATGAGAGAGCTGAACCAGAACTCAGATCTTCTGACTCCTACAGACTTCATTCCATAAGCATGAGACCTTACTCTCCAGGCAGCTGAATCTGTTCATGGATTTGGGAGAAAGGGCGAATGGTCTTTCAGACCCCAAATACCAAAGTATAGCTGGCTTCAGCCAGAATGGAACTTGGAGCGGCCAACCCTGGGCCCAGGGCAGGAGCAGGGCGGGGCTCTGTGCTGGCAGACCAGGCCAGCTGGGCCAGCAGCCAAAGTGGCACTATAGGCACAGCTCAGAGCCCTCTCACCAGCTACATAATAAAGTAATTACGGGATTAGGGATAAAATTAGTCACTTGTGTAATTATTTTGCTTAGAACAAGAGCAGAAAGGGCCTTTTAAGAGTTGTTTCTTGGCCCCTCCCAAGAGTACTGCTGCAGAGATGCAGATGAGTGAACACACACACAAACACGTATACACACAGCAGTGATGGCAGTGGATGGACAGGGCTGCTTGGCTTCCTGTGGCAATGCTTCCCAGTGGGCCGCGCCTATCAGTGAAGGCCAGGGGCTACATTCTCTGACGCCTGCCTTGTGGGACACCGCTGTCACACTGCAGTAGGGTACACTGCCTCCCCTAAGGACCATCCACCATGGAGAATCTAGTGATACAGTCTCTTATGCCCCTCCCCAAGTGTTCATCACTCAGTCGCGTCTGACTCTTTGTGACCCAATGGACTATAGCCCACCAGGCACCTCTGTCCATGGGATTCTCCAGGCAAGAATACCGGAGAGGGTTGCCATTTCCTTCTTCAGGGAATCTTCCTGACCCAGGGATGGAACCCAGGTTTCCTGTATTGCAGGTGGACTCTTTACCATCTGAGTCACCAGGCAAGTTCCACGCCCCTCCCCAACTACATCATAATTAGATCTGGGTTCCCCCTGGCCCTTCTTCCATCACAGAGGCTGATGGTATAATTTCAGCAGTAGCTGGGGTCCACTAATTCAGAGAGACCCCTGCTATTGGTCACTGTGGTAAGTAGAATAAAGCTCCCCCCCCCCCCACCAACAATGACCATGTCCTAGTCCCTAGAGTCTATGAGTACATTACCTCATATAGCAGAAGGGACTTTGTACATGTGATTAGGTTAATAATCTAGGGATGGCTAGATTATCCTGGATTATCCAAGTGCGTCCAATGTAACCACAGAGTCCTTATAAATAAAAGAGAGAAGCCATGGAGTGAGTATCAGAGAAGGCCGTGCAACAGTGGAAGCAGAGGTTGGAGTGATGCCACTGCTAGGAGAGGGCCACAAGCCAAGGAATGTGGGCAGCCTCTAGAGGCTGGCAAGGGCAAGGTACAGATTCTCCCCTGGAGCCTCAAGAAGGAACACAATCCTGTCAACACCTTGATTCTAGCCCCATAAGGCTCACTTTCAGACTTCTGACCTCCAAAACTATATGGTAATTTAAGTTGTTTTAAGCCTCTTAAGTGTGTGGCAAATTGGTTACAACAGCAATAGAAAATTAATACAGCCTTGGAGCCCACCTTTCCCTCCAGGATTGAAGCCCTCAGTGAAATTCTCAAGGGCCAGTCAGGGAGATTCCTAGGCCTAGAACAAACCTCAAATCATCCCTAGGGAACAGGCTAGAGAGGCACCTGGGGGGAAACAGCACCCCAGAAAGAGGGATGGTTCTGGGAGAAAAGGAGAAACTAACAGCTCCACTCCAGGAACTCAGCCCCTCGACCACATTCTCAGGTAGGGACACCGGTCCCCATCAAGCAGACAGTCCCCAGGGGTAGGCTAGCTCCGCTGGTAGGCAGGGAGAGACTTCCGGAAGGTGGAGCCTGGGTGCTGGCCTCAGCTCAGTCTGAATCACTCAGTAGCTTCCTCTCCCTGAACCACTGTCCACGTGTCTCAGCAGCTCTCAAGTGCCAGGCTGAGTGCATCCACACTTTACACAGATGCTAAAGCTCCATGATGACCTTGTGAGGTAGTCATTCCCATCATGCCCATTTAAAATATTTGTTTATTTATTTGGCTGTGGTTGCGGCAGATGGGATCTTTCACTACAGTGGGCTGGCCCTACGTGGTGGGTTCCTCTCTAGTTGCGGCATGCAGGCTTAGTTGCCAGAGGCTTAGCTCCCCCACCAGAGATCAAACCCACATCCCCTGAATTGGAAGGCAGATTCTTAACCAGTGGACCACCTGGGAAGCCCCAGTCATACCCATTTTACAGCCAAGGAAATGGACTCAAGCAGTAGAGAAGGGAGCATGGTCTGAACCCAGGCAACCTCACTCCACAGCCCTACTCTGTCCCCATCTGAGAGTGAATGAGGGCCTGGACACTAGGAACAGGCTCTTCAGACCTGCAAGGAACCCACAGCAGTTCCTGTCCCATCACCCTGGATGCTGGGGCTGCAAAGTGGCACAGCAGTTGGTCAAGAGTTACCATCTGAAAGTCACCCACAGCATTTGACCCAAAGTCTCCCTTTGGGGCCCCACCCTAACAGACATCATCTGAAATACAGAAAAAAAACACTTTAGGGCATGTTCATTGCTGTGTTACTTAAAAGAGCAAAAACTGGAAACAACATGGCTGTCCATCAACAAGAACAGAGGCAAATAGATCAACATCTTTAATGGAATCCTCTGGAACAACCCTAAAGGGGGGCTTTGCATACACCATTAAGTGAAAAACGTAGGGTGGTCGTGAAGATGTACTGGGGTGAATGATGGCTGGAAGGAAACACACCAAACTCTCAACAGTACTCAAAAGCAATTTTTTCCCCTCTTCCTGTTTTCTGAAATCTCTGTACTGTTATTACTTTGATTATTTTTTTAAAGGATTATTAAAAAGAAAAATTCAGTAATTGCAATGGAGCCCTCAGGACCCCACACTGAGCAGTCAAGGAGACGAGGGGGAACAGGCCAGGGAGGTAGTGGGGAAGCTGAAAAGAAGGGTGGGGTGTCTTGGAGATGAGGGAAGAGATGGAAGTGGGGATCCCCAAGGTCAGTGTGGCCTGGAGGCGCTGGTGACACAAAGCTTGCCCCCATGTCCCCAACAGCATTCACAACGCAATCCAGGCACCAAGAGAAATCAGCCATCCACCCCCACGTATTCCTCAATGAGGAGTCTAAGAGTGGCCAGTGTCCCCACGAGCAGCAGGCCTTCCAATGCAAACTAGGCACCAGGAGAAGCAGCGACGCACCACCCCATGGCCCTCAGCTCCCAGCCCAGCTCGAGCAAAGCAGAGAAGGCCTCAGGCAGAAGAGTCTGGCCAGGATTCTCTCCTGTCTCCAGGACAAGGCTCTCCTGGGCCATAGAGGAGACAGCTGTTGTTTAATCCCTAAATTGTGTCTGACTCTTCTTCGACCCCATGGACTGTAGCCTGCTAGGCTCCTCTGTCCATGGGACTTCCCAGGCAAGAGCACTGGAGTGGGTTGCCATTTCCTTCTCCAGGGGATCTTCCTGACCCAGGGATCAAACTCGTGTCTCCTGCATTGGCAGGCAGATTCTTTAGCACTGAGGCACAAGGGAAGCCTTCCTGGTCCATAGTGAAATGAAGTGAAACTCACTCAGTCATGTCCAGTTCTTTGCAACCCCATGGACTATACAGTCCATGGAATTCTCCAGGCCAGAATACTGGAGTGGGAAGCCTTTCCCTTCTCCAGGGGATCTTCCCAACCCAGGGATCGAAGCCAGGTCTCCCTCCCTGCAAGTGGACTCTTTACCAGCTGAGCTACAAGGGAAGCCCTCCTGGGCCATAATCACTCACCAGTTCTGTCACCTGTTCCCACGGGGATCACATTCTACACAAGCATGCACGCGGGGGCAGGCACGCACGCACGCACACACACACACACACACACACACACACACACACACACACACTCGCTTCTCGGCCCTTCCCTCAGCCTCTCTGAGGCCCATCCTTAGATGCTGGGCCTCCTTGGTATAAGCAGACACCCCCCACACCCAGAGTCAGATCACCAGCCAGCTTTCTTCACCTGAAAACCTCCTTCCTCTGTCCCCCCACCTCATCACAGACCCTGGGCAAACTTGAGAAGAGGAGGAAAGGACCCCCAGCAACTCACATCCCACTTCACTGTCCCAGCCCCAGCATTAATCCCTGCCTCCTGCCACACCCAGGGCAGGCCGCGGCCAAACTGGGTGGAGGGAGGCTGGGCCAGAGAGCTAAAATGCCAAACCAGGCACTGAAGGCCAGTGACCTAAGATGCCACCTCTGACCCTCAATCTAGCGAGTCAACAAGAAGCAGGGCCGAGTCACTACAGCGATCGCCCATGACACCCTCATTCTGAGAAAACAGACCTTCCTTACGGCTGCCCACAGCATACACGCGGGGACCACCCTCCCAGTCAGCCTGTGCTCGTGAGCATGGCCGGCAGAGACAAGGCCAGGACCAATGAGCTGCCCCCTTTCCTGCCAGTGAGCTCAGCCTTATTACTTTGCTTCATTTTCAGCTCATCTGAAAGAGCCTCATTTGAAGTCCCTGGAGGATCTTAAAAGTGTTATTCAAACATTAGCTTTGACACGCGGCCTCCCCTCCTCAGACATCACCCGCCCAAGGCAACGCTTTGCTGCCTGCTTTTTGGCACTGCTGGGGAAGAGCAGCGGCTTCAATCTGCCACGTGGCACCACGGGCCCTGCCACCTCCAGCCCTCCTCAATCTGGACTTTCCCCAGCTCCCTGCCTATTTTAGAGGAGGGACCAGGGAAGGGACTCGGTATTTCCCGTATGGCAGGCGTGCCATCTTGTTCAACCTCTGCCACAGCCCCAAGGGTGGCATTATTATTGCTACGTCATTGAAGCAGAAACTGAAGCTGAGCACCCCAGCCAAGGTCACCTCGCTGGCACATAGCCAGATGAGGCCAGGAACCCAGGACTGCCGAGTCCCATGGCTTTTCCAACCCCTCACGCCTGCCCCAGCGTGCTCTGCCCTGACTGCAGCTCCGCCCCGCCCTGAGTAGAGATGGGCAGCCATCCTTAGCTACCCCGTGGCATACAACCCCAAGCCTGGGCCCAAGTGGAAGAGACAAGACAAGAGGGGGCTGCAAACTTTGGGGCTTCTAGAAAAGGAAAAATGAAAAAATGAGACAATGCTAAGAGCTGGTTGCAACGCCCCATTCTGCTCTGCATCTTACAGGGGCACCTACAAAAAAGAACACGATCAGAGCTCAACAAGAGGCCAGGTGGGAGGATGGGAGGTTGAAAAGGAGGTGATATGGGCTGTGCGGTTAGGGAAGTCAGAGCTAGAAGGCCTTGGTCTTTACAGGTAAAGAAACTGAGGTACATGGAGGGGAAGGGACCCACCCAAGGCCACAAGTGAGTCTGTGGCCATACCAGGTCCCCTGACCCATAGGTTAGTTTTCCCAGATCTGGAAGAATGAAGGGCCCGGAGCAGATGCTGCTTGGGATAAATGAATACTGAATGAACCAGGGGGCCCATCACCTCCAGAGCTGAAGAAGAGGAGCACAGAAGCCTACGCAGCGCTTCCATGGGGACCCCAGTCTCGCTCTAGTCTCTCACTTCCACGGAGAAGACAGAGAAGACGTAGGCAGGAGGGAGGCCCCTCCATTCACCAAAGCTCAGGCTCTACCAGGAGCCAATCACAGCCCCGGAAGGAGGCAGAAACTTTGGTTCCCCTGGCAACGCAGACAAAGGCCTCTGCTCAGCACAGCAATCAGCTGGAATAGGATGCAGACCATATTCCACCCATTCACTCAGGGCTCTCCGTTCCTTTTCTTATAAGGAGGGAAACACCCCATCCTTTTGGTTTTAGCTCCCGACCTCCAGCCACACCTCTGGGCACATCTCAGATCAGGAGGAGGGGTAGGGATGGGCCTGTAAATTGGGGGCTTAAGGCAGTAGTTGAGCCCTATCCTATCTGGGGGCAGGGGGTGCTTCCCAGGTGGCTCACTGGTAAAGAATTCATCTGTCAAAAAAAAAAAGAATTCATCTGTCTCTGCCAATGCAGGAGACTCAGGTTCGATCCCTGAGTCGGGAAGATCCCCTGGAGGAGGGCATGGCAACCCACTCCAGTATTTTGCCTGGAGAATCCCCATGGACAGGGGAGCGTGATGGGCTAAAGTCCATGGGGTCACAAGAGATTCAGATAGGACTGAGCAACTTAACAGTAACAACACCCACCAGCCTATCTGCGGGGGTCCTCTCTTGCCAGGTGTGTGCCCCTGAGTTGAGCCGGGGGCCTATGTGGCCTCAGCACATCAAGCCCCCCACCCCAGACCATTCCCCAAGAGGCCATGCCAGCTGCCTGGCATGGAGCCACAGGAGTGCCAGGAAGGGTGGCACATGGCCCAGCCCAGCCCGAGCACTAATTCACAACTGGATCTGAGCACATCTCATCACCTTCCTCCTGGAGTCTCATTTTCTCCATCTGTAAGGTGTAAAATCTAAGACCTACGGTTCTTTGGAAGAATGGCTCCCTGTCCACACTCACCAAAAAATGTCTGAGGAGAGGACACAGGAAGCAGCTTAACTTACACTACTTTCAAAAGGTTGCCTGGGGGACTTCCCTGGTGGTTCAGTGGCAAAGACTCCAAGCTCCCAATGCCGGGGGCCCAGGTTTGATTTCTAGTCAGGTAACTAGATCCCACATGCTGCAACTAAGACCCGGCACGGCCAAACAAATAGATTAATATAAATGTTAAAAGAAAACAAAGAAAGCAAGGTTGCCTGGCCCTTGGTCCAGAGTCTGGAAATACATAAAACACTCCCATCCACTGGAATTGTCTCTTTGTACACACCTTGAGAAGACAAAAGAAAATCATAAGAAAACTGATGGACTCTGAAAATAGCTTCCTAATACAACCTCCAGCTCAGCCACCTCCAGGCTAAGCCAGAACATCCCCGCTCCCTCATCCAGACTCCAGCCCAGCAGGGACAAGTATGTGCAATGTCCCCATAGAAGGATCCCTTGTCACTCAGGGAGGAGTCAATTATTCAGAGATTTCAGGAAGACTTTCCACATCGAGAGTCAGAACAAAAAGAGAGGTTTTTCAGGAAGCTTCTTAATTCTCAGAGAAGTCTAACTATTGGGTCCAAACCTATGTGCATTCACTATGCTTTCAGCTCTGTGATTCCTCAAGCACCTGACAAAAAAAAACCTTAAAAAAAAAAAAAAAGATAGTAGAAAAGGGCATTCCCTGGAGGTTCAAGGGTTAGGCTTCCAAGCTTTTACTGCAGAGGGCTCAGGTTCAATCCCTGGATGGGGAACTAAGATCCCACCGAAAAGGAAGAAACCCTGTAGCCCTCCAGGATACAGCTGCTTCCCTCACCCCATCGCCCCACACCCATCAGTCCCTGCACTTGGTCCACTCCTCCTCGTCACCCATTCTCTTATCTGTTCCCTCTTGTCCTTCCAGGCACCCAAGTTTAGGCCCATCCTTTCTCAGCAGGGCCACCCAACAGCCTGCCCACTGGCCTTTGGGCTGCAGCTTTGCCCTTCCAACCCATCCTCCCACCTCCAGAAATCAGATCACATCATTCCCAACCCATCACCCTGCAGTGGTCCTCATAGCCGTCCAGACAAGATGCAACTCGTGGCCCATGTGCTGCAGGTTCTGGGCCTGTCTGTGGTCTCCTTTGTTTTTCTTCTTGTCCCCAGCGTGCACAGCAAACTTCCGCCACTCCAAAGCACCCTCCTATTTCACATCTCTGTATTTTTTTCTTTGCATTTGTGGTTCCCTCTGTCTGGAATGCCCTTTTTGAAGCCCCCAACGTTGGATGGAGATAACAGCTGACTTTCCTGAAAGCTCAGTGCTTTCAAAGAGCGCACCAGGCTCTCTGCTAAGCCCTTTGCAGGCACTACTTCATTTATCCTCACCAAGACCCTATGAGGCAGGTACTTAATGCAGCCTCTTTACGGGTGAAGAGAAATGGGATCTGAGATGTGAATGAAGCTGGAAGAAGTCACATGGTTGACAAGGAGAGGTGCTAGAATAGAGATCCATATATCTGACTCTGCTTTTGTTCAGTTGTTCAGTCGTGTCTGACTCTTTGCCACCCCATGAACTACAGCACACCAGGCTTCTCTGTCCTTCACCATCTCCTGGAGTTTGTTAAAATTCATGTCCGTTAAATCGGTGATGTCATCCAATCATCTCATCCTCTGTCACCCTCTTCTCCTCTTGTCCTCAGTCTTCCCCAGCATCAGAGTCTTTTCCAATGAGTCAGCTCTTCACATCAGGTGGCCAGAGAATTGCAGCTTCAGCTTCAGCATCAGTCCTTCCAGTGAATATTCAGGGTTGATTTCCTTTAGGATTGATTGGTTTGATCTCCTTGCTGTCCAAGGGACTCTCAAGAGTCTTCTCCAGCATCACAGTTCAAAAGCATCAATTCTTCGGTGCTCAGCCTTCTTTATGGTCCAGCTCCCATATGTATACAACTACTGGAAAAACCATAGCTTTGACTACATGAACGTTTGTCAGCAAATCTGACTCGTAGGTGGCCCCAATCCTCTGTGCCCCACCCACAGCCAGGAACAGTGCCGCTATGGTAGGGAACAGAAAACACAGTTTGTCCCCAGCAGCGACCCTTCCTTCTGGGCCTTTGGGAATAACCTGCCTCCGAACGCCTCTGGGGAGGGCCAGCCTGTTCCTGTCTGAGTCTGCCTCCAGCCCTGCACTCCCACAACTACACAACACAACCTCTTCAAGTATACAAAGAGTCTGAGTCCCCAGCTCAGGAGCAGAGCTCTGGAATTAAAATTACTGGCCCATCACTGACTCTCAGCAATGTTGTTTTTTTTTTTTTAATAAATTTATTTTCATGTATTTATTTATTTGGCTGCTCCAGGTCTTAGTTGCTGCATGTGGGATCTAGTTCCCTGACCAAGGATTGAACCTGGACCCCTTGCATTGAGAGCATGGAGTCTCAGCCTCTGGACCACCAGGGAAGTCCCTCAGCAATGTTTTTCAGGAAGTCAAAACTCTGGCTTAGGACCAGGGGACCACCACAATCTGGTACCAGCTCATCTTTTCAACCTTAATTTCTCCCTGCATCCCTGTCCCCATGCATGTGTGTTTTAACCACAATACACTGGTATTTACCACCCTGCCGTGTTGGTTCTCACTAAAAGTTGCCATTTACTAAGCACCTCCTACGAGTCATGCCCTGAGCTAAACACTTAACTAGCATCTTGTGTCCCTAAAATTCATTCATTCAATTATCCAACACATACCTACTTAACATCTTTTAGGTGCCCTGCAATGTGGAGTGAACATGAGGTTAAAAACAGTAGACAGGGACTTCCCTGTGGCCCAGTGGTTAAGAATTCGCCTTCCAATGCAGGGGACGCATGTTGCAGAACTGAGATCCCACATGCCACGGGGCAACTAAGTCTGAGTACCGCAACTACTGAGCCCGAACCTTAGCTAGAGAGACGCCCAGGCACCACAACCAAGATCCCACAGGACACAATTAGGACCGGATGCAGTCAAATAAATAAACAAATGCTTTTTAAAATATAATAAAAGATAAGTGGTTACAAACTGTGATAAGTATCATGAAGAATTATGAGGTGGAGGTAGAGAGCAGTGCAGTGGGGCTGGGGAGGGAGGTAACTAACCAAAGTGAGTTGTAAAGAATGAGAAGGATCTCAGACAGCAAAAAGCCAGGGAAAGAGAATTCGAAGCAGAAGGCATCAGTTCAGTTCAGTTCAGTTCAGTCACTCAGTCGTGTCCGACTCTTTGCAACCCCATGGACTACAGCACACCACGCCTCCCTGTCCATCACCAATCCCCAGAGCTTGCTCAAACTCATAACCATCGAGTTGGTGATGTCATCCAACCATCTTATCTTCTGCCTTCTCCTGCCTTCAATCTTTCCCAGTATCAGGGTCTTTTCCAATGAGTCCATTCTTCACATCGGGTGGCTAAAGTATTGGAGTTTCAGCTTCAGCATCAGTCCTTCCAGTGAATATTCAGGACTGATTTCCCTTAGGATGGACTGGTTGGATCTCCTTGCAGTCCAAGGGACTCTCAAGAGTCTTCTCCAACACCACAGTTCAAAAGCATCAGCTTTCTTTATAGTCCAACTCAGCTTTTTTTATAGTCCAACTCTCACATCCATACATGACTACTGGAAAAACCATACCTTTGACTAGATGGACCTTTGTTGGCAAAGTAATGTTTCTGCTTTTTAATGTGCTATTTAGGTTGGTCATAGCTTTTCTTTCAAAGAGCAAGCGTCTTTTAATTTCATGGCTGCAGTCATCACCTGCAGGTCCTAGGATAGGGAAGGATTTGCTAAATCAACAGAGAGAAGAAGTAAATGAGCCAGGCTCAGGATGGCAGTGGCTAGAGTAAGCCCCCCTCTGGGTACACTCTCTCCTTCTGCTTGAGCCTGATAAGGGTAGGCCAGATTATAGAGAGAAAAACCCTTCGGATGGAGACAGGCTACTTGCTAGCATGTTAGCTGATCTTATCACCATCCCCAGGAAGCAAGCAAGGCTTGTGGCCCTCATTCTGTCCCTCAGAACCAGAGGCACTTGGTATGTTGAGTTGCCTAAGGGTAGAGAGAACACGGTGGAGCTAGAACTAGAATCATAGTACGTGGCTGTTTGAGGATTACTGGGCTGAGACCCTGCTGTACTGATGAAGACACTGAGGTCCGAGAAGAGAAAAGGATGTGCCCATGTTCACATGCTGAGTAAGCGATGGAGCTAGAACCAGGAGTCCCAGCAGCTTCCGCTTACGAGCTTGCCACGCAGCCTCCCTTGAGAAAGACAGCCAAGGGGACAAAGGTGAGGCTGGCCTTGGCGGGGGTGCGGGGGGGTCAGGGGAGGAAGGCAAGGACAGGGCAGCCCTGCCTCCTTCCTCCTGCCCCTCTCCAGCTCCCAGCCCTCCCACTGCCTGTGGGTACAGCAAAACCTGCCAAACCAGTGCCTGTGCCCGGGCAAGCGGCAGGGCACAGAGTTAGAGGCACAGGTAGGCTGCAGACACCAAGAGCTAAAGGCCACGGTGGCTTCCCTGGATTAGGACTCTGCGCTTCCAGTGCAGCAGGCCGGGCTCAATCCCTGGTTGAGGAACTAAGATCCCACATGGCACAGTCAATAAAAGAGAGAGAGCTAAGAGACAGGGAGGACACAGAGCAGCTCCTCTGAGACGTGCCAGCCAGGCCACATGGGCACTGCCCCAGGGCCAGCAGTGAACCAGTCTGTCACCCAGAATCAGCCACAGCTGGCCATCTGGCACAAAGCCCTGCCCTCTGCTTCCCCCTCTCGCTCCAGACACTCAAATGTAAGCTATCAGAGCCACCAGGACAAGAGACCCAGGAACTTACCTGGGAGGACAGGAAGCAGGAAAACGTCTCCCCTCCCAGCCACAGCCATCAGGATTAAGTCCCGCCACTCCTGGCCTTGTCGGGGACACACATGCTCTCAAGGGACATCCTGCCCTCCCCCCAGCTGCAGTGACCAAGTGCCAGGAGATAGCTGAGCACAAGTCATGACTGTTGGGGGTGGAGGTCAAGACACGGGCATGCCTCAGTAGCTCTGGAGCCCTGAGACTATTGACACTTGACTCTGCTCTGTATCCCTGGGACTCCAGACACTCTGGAGCCCTGAGACTCTTGCGGACCTGGGAAAATCTGCCCTCTGGGGCTTCAGTCTTGCTGCCTTTCCCATGGGGTCGTTAGGTCAACTCCATCGTTTCAGGGAGCCTTGAAATTTTGCTCTCACCCCCACCATCACTGCACCTCTCACCACCTCCTGCTCAAAGGAAAACATAAGAGGTTACCCCCATCAGTGTGCAGGGCCCCCACTGGACGGGGCTGGCCTCTATGCCATGGGGCACCTGGCTGGAACCTGTTCTGTCAACACTAGTGCCAGCCAGGATTGTGGGGCCCCCTGGGCAGAGTATGAGGGAATTGATCATTCTATCAACTTTTCCCAAGTGCTCAGAACCCAGTTCAGAAACCACTCTCAAGGCCTGTAAGACCCAGAAGCCACACTCTCAGCAAGAAGGACCTCCGACATCAGTCTGGGCCTTTGATCTTGGGACACATGGGTCAGGCAGGCGCCCCACAAATGTCAGGGACAATCCTCAGATCTCAACTGAAGGCAAAAGGAGATGATGAGATGGTTAGATAGCATCACTGACTCAAGGGACATGAACTTGAGCAAACTTGGGGAGGACAGGGAAGCCTGGTGTGCTTCAGCCCATGGGGTTGCAAAGAGTTGGACACGACTTAGGGACTAAACAACAACAACAAATTCTCATATCTCAACCAATCCCCTTCCTTGGTAGATGGGGAGAAGGAGGCCCAGGGAGAGGCAGGGACCGGCCCAAGGTCACACAGCAAGGCCACGGCAGAGGTGGAACCTCCACCCAGACCTGACCCCCAGCCCAGAGCTTCCAGTACCTGCCGCCTCCTAGGGCACAGATGATTTCCCAAATTCAAAATCATGCATCCCACAGAGGAATCTAGAGACACCTTCCTCGCCACTGCTTGGAAACTGCCAGAGACTGGTACAAAGTTCTGCTGTTCGATACAGATCACGTGTATACCTGCTGTGTTCGCGTCTGTGTCCCAGCACATGGGTCCGTGCATGGAGTACAGCGCGAATTCAGTGCAAACTGGATGCCAACTCAAGGCTCAGTGGAGGGCAGTTACCTGGCAGTCTAGTGGTTAAGACTCCATGCTGCCACTGCCAAGAGCCTGGGTGCAATCCTTGGTCAGGAAACTAAGATCCCACAAGCCACGCAGGACCACTTAAAAAAAAAGGGGGAAGGAAAAAAAAGACTCAATGGAGGAATTAATCCACTCCAAGGCCCAAGCACTGAGGGTGGGAGTAGAGCTGGGGGTGGCAGAGCAGGAAATAGCAGAGAGAGGCAGAAAAAGCTCAGGATCCAAGCAGGTTGTGTAGAACAAGCAGGCACACTGTGGGCCCACAGTTTCAGAAATCCTGGGCCCCAAAGCGAGACAGGTCTCCCCCAATCACCTCGAACGTATGGACCTGAAGACTTGTGTACGTGTTCCTGTGACTTGGCAAGGCCACCAAGCCAGCCACTCTGTCGTTTATTCGGTCACTTGCTCCCTTGCTCTCCAAAACTTACAGGCTGAAAATCAGTGGCTGAAATCAGTGTCAGTAACAGTTGTCTCCCATTTGCCAGTCAGTGCTGCCAGAGCCAGAGGCTGATCCTCACAGGACCTCTGACCAGGAGTTGAGCTCCTAAAGCGTGAGGACTTGAGCTGAAATCAGTGGCAAGCCACTTCTCCTAAGACTCACAACCGCATTTGTAAAATAGAGATGGTGATGCCTCCTTGCCCTCCCTTAGGGAATGCTCTGAAAGTCATATACAGTGATGGATGTGAACATGCCTTGTAAATTGTAAAGTGCCAAAGAGATATAAGAGATTATTCATAACAATAATATTGCCATCACTAGCCTCACTGGCCTCCAGATAACTTTGTTGTTCAGTGGCCAAGTCGTGTTCGACTCTTTGCGACCCCATGGACTGCAGCACACCAGGCTTCCCTGTCCTTCACTACCTCCCAAGTTTGCCAAAGTTAATGTCCATTGAATCAGTGGTGCCATGCAACCATCTCATACACTGTCCTCTTCTTCTGCCTTCAGTCTTTCCCAGCGTCAGGGTCTTTTCCAATGAGTTGGCTGTTCGTATCAGGTGGCCAAAGTATTGGAGCTTCAGCTTTAGTATCAGTACTTCCAATGAGTATTCAGTGTTGATTTCCTTTAAGATTGACAGGTCTGATCCCCTGACTGTCCAAGGGACTCTCAAGAGTCTTATCCAGCACTACAGTTCGAAAGCATCAATTCTTCGGCACTCAGCCTTCTTTATGGTGCAGCTCTTACATTAGTACGTGACTACTAGAAAGACCACAGCCTTGACTACACGGAACTTTGTTGGCAACGTGATGTCTTTGCTTTTTAACACAGTCTATGTAGTTTAGAGGTTGTCATAGAGAATTCCAACCTCTAAATGTCAGTGATCATCATCATTATTGCCACCAACAATAATTAACACCTATCAGTTGAAAATAGCAACCCACTCCAGTATTCTTGTCTGGAGAATCCCATGGGCAGAGGAGCCTGGTGGGCTACAGCCCATGGGATTGCAAAAGAGTCAGACACGACTGAGCAACTAACACATAACACATCACTTATGAGACACTTGACTCGGACACTTGTATCTCGGGCACAGTCCTCTGCTCGTTGCCTGCTTTCTCCCATTTCAGCTCCATAACCTCTGAAGTGAGGACTATTATTGGGTCCATTTTACAGACGGCAAAGCTTAGGCACACAGCAATGAAGTATCTCATTGAAATCCACACAGTAGGTGGTGGAGCAGGGGTCTACACCCAAGTCTATCTTAGTCTGGAGTTCCAGCTCATTCTACTGCCTGGTGGAAGCCTGTTGCCTTGTTAAAGCTACTCCCCATTTACCAAAGCCTGTTGTGGCCCAAAGTGATATGATCACTTCTCTGACCCTTGTAGGAGGAACCCCTGACATGGGTAGAACTGGCTGATTCTGTCCTCCCTGTCTGACAAATGAGGCAACTGACTTCCAGGACAACTTGTCAACCATGTATTTTAGGCCACTGATCATACTACCGCAGGAATATAACGGACTTAGGAGAGTGGATCCAGTGGGGGAAACTGAAGCCCGGAGAGGGAAAGAGACATGCCCAGGTCATTCGTTCAAACCTTTCCTAAGACCTGTGCATATGTAAGACACACATATGAAAAAAAGCAGTGTGGGGTTTCCTTGGTGATCCAGTGGTTAAGAATCCATCTTCTAACACAAGGGACTTAGATTCAATCTCTGGTCAGAGAACTAAGATCCCATAGGCCACAGGGCCACTAAGCCATGTGCTGCAACTAAAGAAGCCCTCACATGCCTCAACTAGAGAAAGCCCACACCCCTCAACAAAGAACCAGCACAGCCAAAACACAAAGAAGGAGAAAAGAAAGCAGTGTCTACTCTTCTAGTTTTCTAATGCTGCCCCCCCACCTCCCGCCCAATCCCACCTTTGCATCCAGGGCCAGCGACTGCCACCACTTTCCTAGTCTTAGTTCCCAGTTTAGCAAACGAGGAAACTACCTTGGCCAGTAAAGAGTTCTAGAGGCCAACACAGCTGCCCCAGGACCACATAAAGCCCAGGAGGCCAGTCTCCGTGCCCTGCTGGAGGTCTGGAGGTAAAGATGGTGCCCACACTGCATTCACAGGGTTGTGCCACCATCACCACTAATTCCAGAATCCTGGTTATTCTTAGCAAGCCCCGAGCTGTAGTCCCCAGCGCTCCTAGGAACACAGGGCTCCTCCCTGGTTTGGCCCAGACGCCACTTTTCTGGGAAAGGCCAGGGTGCCCCTAGGAAGAACTTCTCTGTGGCAGAAGTGGAGCAAAATGTAAACACTCAGCGGACACTGTGTTCCAGTTAGTGAAACAAAGTTGCGGACTGTCTGGGAAAGGGGCCCACACATGAGGCCAGCCCAAGCCCGTGTCTCTTCCTAGCCTTGTCTCTCTAGCTGCTCTCAATGCAGTGATTGTTTAGGTGCCTGGCCTCAGTTTCCCCACGTGCAGGCTGAAACGTGAGCCTCCGACACCTTACCGAGGGATCCCTCCTAACAAATGGCTAATCTCTTCCACCTTGTCAGGAAAAAAAGGCCAACCTCTTATGTCAGCGGAGATTGGCAAGAACAGCAGTCTGGGGCTGGGCTAGGGAATGCTCAGATTTAGAACTGGTGAGGAAGGTTTTTTTTCTGGGGCCTCAGGAAGCTTGGGAATGTGTGAACTGGGGACATGACTCCCACGTTTTGGGCCGAAAAGGGAGTCCCAGAGTCAGTCCTTAGAGCCATCAGCACTGGGCAACAGGAAGAAAGATCAGGATTCACTGGTTTCTGTCTTCTACCTTTGCTGCCACTCATTAGCTGTGTGAGCTTGGAGAAGTCACTTACCTTCTCTGAGCCTCAGTGAACCCATCCACAGAATGGGGATAAATATAGCCTCTGTGCCTTCCCCCTCAGGATTATGGGGAAAATCTGATAAGATGATGAATAGAAAAGTCCTAGTTCCGCCCCATGAAAGAATTCCCCCACCCTTCTCCACCTCTGTTGCCCCTAGAGAAATGCTGGAATCCCTCCAAGAAGAGTTGGAAAAATCCAGGGATCCCAGAGACAAGAGGGGCCACAGAAGGAATGCTGAACATCTGTGTCCTGTATGGATGACATTTGTGAAGCCTGGCCCCTCTCCCCAAGACAGCCCCTCTAGCTCTCAGGCAAGCCAGGGACAACAGTCTGTATTCACATCGGGAAGAGGCTGAGGGGCAGACAGGGGAGCCAGAATCAGCATTTCTGAGCCATCAAGGTAACAGGAATTGCTGGACGAGAGCAGGGAGGAGGCTGTTGGTGGTCAGGCAGGGGAGGGGTGTCCTCCTGTTGAGTCTCCTCCACCTCCATCCCTCCTGCAAAAACCAATGATGTCACCTTTCATGTGACAACTCGAGCTGTGTCATTTTCTTCCTTGGTAAATGGGGGTGATAAAGCCTCTGACACACCGTGAGTCCAGTTCAATAAATGTGCCTGTCATTCTCCCTTCCTTTGAAACCTGGGAGACTCCCGGTACCAACATCATCTTCCTCCAATTTTCCACCTGAGTTATTTGAAGAAAAAATCTGAAGGCACTTTCAGGACAGAGCCCAGGCTCTGAGGGCATAGTCCATCTGCTGACAAGGTGGATGAGATCCGCGGTGTGTGGAAGGGGCAGGGGGAGGGAAAGAGGCCTCTCTATGGGATAGAGGTCCATGGGGAGGGAATGGAGAGTCCTACTGCTCACAAGACTCTTTCCAGAAACAGTCCTCGTTCCTTGAGCTCGTTCTGCCTGGAGGGAAGCCTCTCCTCTGAGCAAAGGACTGCAGGGGAGCACTCTTCCCATCATTTGCCCCCAGGAATGAAGGACTGACACCTGTGGGTGCCCACATGGCCTTTCCCACCCTCTACATGGCACCTGGGAGAAAAGGTAAGGGACCTGGGCATCCAGGCGCAACTGGAGATGATCAGACCTCTTCACGTCTCTGAAGAGAATAACACGGAATGGGGAGGGGGTGGGCTTCTGTGAAGCCTGAAAGATGGCTGGCTTCCCTGCCCCACCCCAGCTCTTTAGTTCTGGCCAGACTGAACCACTCCAGCTTTTCCCTTCCAACGCCTTTTCCCAAGCAGCTCCCTCTCCTGGAGAGCCCTCCCTGAACCCACTGCCCCAGTCCAGCCCCTTCCAAAGCCTAGAGCCATGCCTTCTCCTCCAGGAAGCACATTCTGGCTGCTGGGCCCCAGGGCCCAGGCTGCCCCTTTCCTCCGGGTGTCAGTTTCCCATCCCTCTCCAACGGTGATCTGCACTCTTGGCTATGTCTCGGCCACACCTGCACACATTGATTTCCCCTCTGGGGGGCACGGAGCTCACAGACATGAACTCAAATGCCACCTTTGCCACTTGTTAGCCACCTGATCATGGGACAGTCACTTCTCCTCTCTGAGCCTCAGTTTCCTCTGGAAAATGGTGAGAATAATCATACCCATTCCATAGCGTTGTTGCAATTAAATGAGACAGTGACCATTCAGGGCTCAGGACAGAGCCTGGCACAGTGTGGGAGCTCAGGAACGTGACTTGTTTGCTGTGGTGACCTTTCGGATAGGTTCATGAATGATTTTCCTTTGCATCTCCTGAAAGGCCTACCACAAAATCGTATGCATGCTTAGTCACTCAGCCATGTCTGACTCTTTGTGACCCCATGAACTGTAGCCTGCCAGGATCCTCTGTCCATGGAATTTTCCAGGCAAGAATACTGGGGTGGGTTGCCATTTCCTCCTCCAGGAGATCTTCCCAACCCAGGGATTGAATCTGGGTCTCCTGAACTGTGGACAGATTCTTTACCGACTGACCCACCAGAACCATATACCAAATGGATTTCTATGCAGGTGGATCTGCAGGCACCCTGAGGAAGCCTTTCCCAGTGGCACAGTACAGGGTAATCTGGGCTTGGCTGCCTCTGCAGGTCACAAGCTGTGTCACGGAGCAGCACGCAAGTAGACAGAGAAGCCACTTGAACTTCTGATCAGAGGCAATGGACATAGGATCAGAGGGTGGGCTCTGAAGTCAGACTCCTTGAACTTGAACCCGAGCTCCTCCTCTTACTCAGTATATGACCTTCACTAGCTGTGCCTTGGTTTCCCCATCTATAAAATGGGGAGAGTAATTGTACCTACCCAAAGGAGCATCTGGAGGATTAAATGAAATTACACATTAAAAGCAATAGAGGGACTTCTCTGGTAGTCCAGTGGCTAAAACTCCCCACTCCCAATGCAGGGGGCCCAGATTTAATCCTTGGTCAGGGAACTAGATCCCACACATCGCAACTAAAAATTCACATGTCACAACCAAAGATCCCTCATGCCAGAGTGAAAATTGAAGATCTCACATGCTATAACTAAGACTCGGTGCAGCCAAGTAAATAAATACTAAAAAGAAAAGAAAGGGAATAGAACATGCTCGTCATAAGGAAAGTAACTCAATAAACATTACCTATTGTTTTCATTGTTGATATCTGTATTCCTGTCACTGAAGAGGAGGGGCTATGGTTCCGTGCAGGCCTATAAGCTGCTCACTCTCCTATAACCCAAGATTCCACGAATATGCTTGCATATTCTCATGGCTCTGTCTGCCAGCAGCCTTCCACTCCTTCTTCTAACGAGAGCTCTGCTCCTCCATTTGCTACACAAGGAGGCACTTAACCCAGGCCTGGCCACTATAGGGAATGGCCCTAATCCCCTAGCAACAATGACTGAACCAATCAGAATCCTTCCCTTGGGTTGATATATAGATCCTAGTAGAAAAACTACCATCATTCGAAAACCTAAGATCATGGCATCTGGTCACATAACTCCATGGCAAATAGATGGGGAAAAACTGGAAACAGTGACAGACTTTATTTTCTTGGGCTCCAAAATCACCGCAGATGGTAATTGCAGCCTTGAAATTAAACGACGCTTGCTCTTTGGAAGAAAAGCTATGACAAACCTAGACAGTGTATTAAAAAGCAGAGACATCACTTTGATGACAAAGGTCCACATAGTCAAAGTTATAGTTTTCCCAGTAATCATGTACAGATGTGAGAGTTGGACCATAAAGAAGGCTGAGCACTAAAGAACTGATGCTTTCGAATTGTGCTAGGGAAGACTCTTGAGAGACCCTTGGGCTGCAAGGAGATCCAACCAGTCAATCCTAAAGGAAATATTCATTGGAAGGACTAATGCTGAAGCTGAAGCTTCAACACTTTGGCCACCTGATGTGAAGAACCTACTCACTGGAAAAGACCCTGAGGCTGGGAGGGCTTCCCTTGTAGCTCAGCTGGTAAAGAATCTGCCTGCAATGCAGGAGACCTGGGTTCGATCCCTGGGTTGGGAAGATCCCCTGGAGAAGGGAAAGGCTACCCACTCCAGTATTCTGGCCTGGAGAATTCCAAGCACTGTATAGTCCATGGGGTCGCAAAGAGTCAGACACGACTGAGCAGCTTTCACTTTCACAGAAGCTGGGAAACATTCAGGGCAAGAGGAGAAGGGGCAACAGAGGATGAGATGGTAGGATGGCATCAAACAGACACGAGCTTGAGCAAACTCCAGCAGATAGTGCAGGACAGGGAGGCCTGGTGTGCTGTAGTCCATGGGGTCCCAAAGAGTCAGACATGACTTAGTGACTGAACAACAACAACTTTCTGTTTGGGTTGCTAAGCTAGGGCAGTGGTCAGCCAGTTCCTCAGAAGGACAGAGGAGAGACAAGCTGTGATGGAGACAGATGGAGCATCTACCTGGTTTCTCATCCTACGATACCATGAACTGCCCAGGATCCATTCAAGTCCTTTTCTGGTTTAAGTCACTTTGAATAGAGCTTTTGTCACTTGTTTCCAAAAAAGCCAGGTCCAATTATATAGGCCCTAACCAAGACACAGTCTGAGCTGGCCGTGGGCAGGGCAGGGCAGCAGCGGTATTAAGGCTGCTCCTGTGTGTTCCAGCACAATCTTTATTATCTGCGCTACAAAGGACAGTCTGCAAAGCATGTTCTCATGAATCATCCTGATCCCATGGTCTTCTGACACTGCCTCCCAGAGCCCTAGGAGCCTGCAGAGGCACCTCCAAGAACACCCATAGAGAGACTTTCCTGGTGGTCCAGTGGTTAAGAGTCTGCCTTCCAATGAAGAGGACGTGGGTTCAATCCCCGGTCAGGGAACTAAGATCCCACAGGCTGCAGGGTAACTAAGCCTGAGCACCACAACTGGAGAAAGCTGGCATGCTACAGCGAAGACCCAGCACAGCCAAAAGAAAAACCAAAACAGCCATGGAACAAAGGGCAGTAAGGAGGGCAGCAAGATTCTAAGGAACTGCTGCAAACTCAACCACAGTGGTTCTGTTTCAAATGCTTATATATCAGGATTCTGCTGCCTCCAAAGATGTGAAATACCTGATTCTAATGGATGCTCAAAAGAGCATTAAGAGGTAACTAAGGCTGATGTGTCCATCTCCATTCTCCAAAAAAGAAAACCGAGGCCCAGAATGGGGAAGTGATGAGACCAAAGTCACAGAGCAAGTCAGTGTCACAGCAAAGACTTGAATGCAGGGCTCTGGACTCGCAGGCAGAATGAATTCCACTGCACCAGGCTGCCTGTGAAAATCTATCATCTCTCATACTTCCTGTGTCTTCTGGTAAACTGATGGCAGTTAATATCTTCTAGTGCATGCGTGCCAAGTCACTTCATTCATGTCCAACTCTGCGACCCTATGGAATGTAGCCCGCCAGGCTCCTCTGTCCATGGGATTCTTCAGGCAAGAATACTGGAGTGGGTTGCCATTTCCTCCTTCAGGAGATCTTCCTCACCCAGGGATCGAACCCAAGACTCTTGCATCTCCTGCATGGGCAGGCACGTTCTTTACCACTAGCGCCATCTGGTTCTATAGTCTCACCTTTCTCAGATCTGGCCCCTCCAGGACCGCCTGCCTCTGAACATGGCTCCTTAGAGGGCTTCCTAATGGGCTTAGAGAGCTCAAGGAACTTGTGGAATAAATGTTACGACAAAAACTCGACCCTCTTCTCCACCATACACACATACACTCAGTTCCCCTTCTCCCCACCCATTTGCCCAAATGTCAGGCAAAGCCCAGCAGGCCGCCTCCCGGGAACTCGTAATCCACCTCCTCTGTCCAAGCTGTGCTGTGACTGCAGACAGAGGATTCCTTGTTCCCAGTGCTTCCTGCCCAGCGACCTCCACGGGGCCCGTGCGCTGGCCGGAAAGAGCCAAATCATTCCTTTCAACTGGAGCTAAAGCCACCTGAATCCCTGCCACCCCTGGGAGCAACATGCTCCCAGCTCTGTTTGACATTTATTCTATCTGCCCTGGTCTGTCCAGCCCCACCTCAACACCCACAGCCGCTGCTGCCTACACACACACACACACACACACACACACACACACACACACACACACAGGAGTTCCCCTAAGGGTACAGAGGTGCTTTATGTCTAATCAAAAATCAAAACCAGAGTGGGATGTCCCTGGTGGTCCAGCAGTTAGGACTCTGCGCTTCCACTGCAGGAGGTGTGGGTTTGATCCCCAGTTGGGGAACTATCATCCTGCATGCTGCATGCGCGAGGCCAGAAAACACACAAAGAAAACAGAGGATTCTAGAATGATGACATCACAACCCTGACAGTTGTGCCTTACTAATAACCCCACAGTGACATCTGCCTATTACTCCGCGATCTCCCCGACCAGTATAACTTCTTGGCTCAGTTCCCTCTCCACGACCTCACCCTGCCAGAGTCACCAGGAGGTGGAAAGGGGCTTTGACACGCCCCAGGCCAGTGGTTTGTGAAGTATCTTGCACAGAGCTCAGGACAGTTCCATGGCATTGTTGGGGGGCTTCTAGAAGCTGAGGAATTAGCCAGTTAGAGTCCCCCAGGCTCACCCCAACTTTGACGATGGCTGCAACTCCTGTACTGTTTTGTACAGTGAGATTCTTTGGGGTTCACTTGAAAAGGAGATTTCACTGCTGGAAGATTTCAAAGCAACTCTTTCACCCTGACTCCACCTCTGCCCTACCCTGACAATGTATATATGACCTCGAGGCCAACAGAGAGGGAGGTAGCTGCCCAAGGTCATGTACCAATCAGTGGCAGAACCAGAATGAAAACACTCCCTTCTGAATCTAGTCTACAAACTCCAAGAGGTTAGCAAAAGAAAACCAGGGCCTCAGGTCAGCGGATCTAGCTTCTAGGTTCAAGGTCACTCGCCCCCAAGCATGGTGGATGGAGAAGCGATTTGGACAAAGCACGCTGCCTAACACAGAGGCACTTAACGAATACCCATTTCAGTCCCTTCCTCAAAATAAGCCCAAACCAGAGAGAACTCTCAACACTGCCCTCGTTTTTCAGGCCCACCAGGAATCTGTAGCCTAGACAAACTCCCACCTCCCCAGCAGTAAAATACATTAAAATAACCTGAGGGCTGAAAGGTCAATTTGTCCAACCTGAGCAGAGGAGGCTGGGCCTCTGGAACACTCACCCTGGCTCCGACCACACCAGCTTCCCCGGGCGGAAGGACGGCAGTCAGACACCTGGAAGGAGCAGACAGTGTTAGCACCTCCGAACTGAGTTTGTGGACCCAGCATGGAGTTGGAAACTGAGAGGCTGGCATTTGACTCTCTGAGGAACCTTCAGGAAGTTGCTGAACCTGTTACACAGAAAGGCCCGTGTGACTCTGCGGAGCCAAAGGGAAAGTAACAAATATGAAACTGGAGCGGCCTGCAGGGCCCAGGCCAGGAAGGGCCTCTGAGGGTAAGGTAAAGAATCCAGACTCGAGAGTCTAAAAGCTACGGGAAACCATTGACCTGCAGGGTTGAGAATGGACTGAAAACCGGCAAGAGCAGCTTTAGGCGTGTGAGTTGGAGGCTGCTGTGGTTGTCTGGGGGCACATGATAAGGACCCAGGCTGGGGTGGTGACAGCAGACCTGGAACCTGGTGGCTGGATTCCAGAGCTCTTTGAGCAGTGGTATCCCCAGAAATGACCTTCCCAGGTAGCACCAGTGGTAAAGAACCGGCCTGCCAATGCAGGAGACCTAGGAGACTTGGGCTCAGTCCCCGGGTGGGGAAGATCCCCTGGAGAAGGAAATGGCAACCCCCTCCAGTATTCTTGCCTGGAGAATCCCATGGACAGAGGAGCCTGGCAGGCTACAGTCCATAGGGTCGCAAAGAGCCGGATAAGACTGAAGCAACTGAGCATACACGCACACATGCATTCCCAGAAATCATTGGTGGACCAGATCTTGGGGGATAAGGAAGAGAAAGGTCTGCCTACACCTCAGGTGCCCCTTTCACAGCAGTCCCCTGGTCTCCACCCAGGACAAACATAGCCACTGTTCTTTCAACCTGGCCTATCCTTACCTCAGTTTCCCCACCTGTAAAATAAACATGGTTGGACTCAGGTGTCCCTAAGGTCTTTATAGCATTAATATTCTGTTCTGAGCTAATTCATTCCATTGTTTTTTTTTTTTTTTTTTAATATTTACTTATTTGGCTGCATTGGGTCTTAGTTGTGGCATGTGGAATCTTCATCACATCACATGGGATCTTTTGTTGTGATGCACGGGCTTAGAGCAGGGATCAAACCCACATCCCGTGCACTGTAAGCTGGACTCTTAACCACTGGACCACCAGGGAAGTCCCCACCCACAGGGTATTGAAGACCCTTTTTAATCATCTTTCAGCCCCAACTTCAGGCCTGGCCTAGTACACGATGGGCAGAATCACTGGAGGAGAAACCTCGGGTCCCCTGGATTCACACACTCAGAACAGTAACCTCCAGGTTGGATGAGGTGTTTCTGCTTCACATAGAAAATAAGAATCAAGGGAAGACCACCTGGGCTGAGGTTGAAACAGCAGGAGCAGGCGCCTTGTTCCTGCTCTCCCACCCAAGAGGCCTCAGGTCACGGGCCCTGCAGCTGTAACATCTGTCACCCTGTAGCTTACAACCTGTTTCCCCATCTACTGTTTCCCGAAGTCCAGTTTCAACCTGGGGGATCAGCTACCAAGGGACCTGGGAGGCAATGCAGTGCAGTGGTTTAAGCTGAGACTCTGCAGCTGGGTTGATCCCTGGGTCAGGAAGATCCCCTGGAGAAGGGTATGGCAACCCACTCCAGTATTCTTGCCTGGAGAATCCCATGGACAGAGCCTGGCGGGCTACAGTCCATGGGGTCGCAAAGAGTCGGACATGACTGAGCAACTAACACTTTCACCTTCTGCAGCCACACAGAGTTGGTTTGAATTCTGGCTTTATCACTCTCCAGCAAGTGGCTGGGAGCCTCAGTTTCCTCATTTGGAAAACAGGAGTAAGAGCGTCCACTTCCAGGGCTAAAGGGAGGATTCAAAGAGATGCTGCCTGTGAAAAACTCAGCATAGCTCCCTATCACAACAACCCAGGAGATAGCAGCTCCCATTTCCAGATGTGGACCCTGGGACCCCGGAAGGTGAAAGGACTCACTGAAGAGCATTAGAGAATCCATGCTGGAGTGAGACCCAGAGTTCAGGTTCTTACCTGCCAGGTTATACACTCATTCACCATTTGGGTTCCTCCCTGTGGCTCAGACAGTAAAGAATCTGCCTGCAATGTGGGAGACTCAGGTTCAATCCCTGGGTGGGGAAGATCTCCTAGAGAAGGAAATGGCCACCCACTCCAGTATTCTTGCCTAGAGAATTCCATGGACAGAAGAGCCTGGGGGGCTACAGTCCATGGGATCACAGAGAGCTGGACACGACTGAGTGACTAACACTTACTTTTTAGATGAAGACGTGACTAAACATTATAATGACTTGACCAAAGCCATAGAGGGAATTCATGGTAGAAGAGGGATTTAAACCCAGGCCTTCTTGATGAAAAGCCCGTGATCTCCCCTACAGTTATCCAGAAAGTAGACATGATGGTGGAAGAAAGTAGAAGCTTCAGATTTCAGGGCCCTTTAAACCTGGAACAGGGACAAATGCAAACCAGGCAGATGGAGAGAGGGTGGTGATGAAGCCACCTTGAGAGGAAACCAGAAGGAGCTGATGAAACAAAAGCTTCTTTCTCAGCAGCCCTCACCGGGGACCAGGCAGGAGAGGAGAGGCTGACAAGCAGGGCCATCCGTCCTGCCAGGGCTGAGCTGAGGGCTGGATCTAAACAAACAGACCCAGTTCCAGCTTGGCCCCCAACTTGTTGACAGATCCTGGAGAGGTCACACACACACACATACACACACTCAGCTCTCTGTTTCTTTAGCTCAAGAAGGAGACAGTATACTGAATGGTGTCAAGATCCCTTCCAGCTATGGAAGACTAGTCATAACCATTCCTCATGAATGCCAGACTCTCTAGCTCAGGCTCCGCTCTCACAAACCCCCAAAGGGGGCCTCTTAACAGTGGCTCCCATATTTCCACAACAGGCATGGGAAACCTTGCATTCAGCCTCTGGCTATATAGCCTGATCACTTTCCCTCACCTTTCTCATCTGTAAAATGGTCTCATATCTTTAGCCTGATCAACTATGGAACCTGAAGAACCAAAGAGCTTCCCCAAAGTCTAGCAATCCCCCCAAGGTACTGAACAAAGCATCCCCGCAGTGCCCACCCCAAGTCCCACCCTCAAGCTCTTTTAACTTCTCCTTTCCCTCTGGCCCCTGTCCCATCTGGACCAAAGGAAACACCAAATCCAAGCTCATGGATGCAATACCAGTAGCAACAGCTCTGAAGACTAGCAGTAGAAGCAACCACGGTCGCAGCTAAGACTCGACTGTACATATGTGCCAGGCACTGTGCTGGCCCAAGAGCTGCACCTGGATTCTATCTTAAGTAATCCCCTCCATCAACGAGGTAAATCTCACCCTTAGTCTAGATTTACAGATGAGAGACTAAGGTTCAACCAAGTGAAGTGATCTGCCCAAGGTCACACTCAGAGCAAGTGAGTAGCATGGCCACCCAGACACAGGCTCTTCATTTGGCACTAGAAGTCCTGCTCTTATTCTTGAGGCTGTGGAGTTATTCAGGGTAACATTCCACCATGGGGTGTGGACCCAGATATAGGGGGGCAGTGAGTAAGGGGATATCTGGCCTTTACTCTCACCCTAAACCTCCCCAAGTATCTAATCTTTGCAGTTTTGTATTATTATTCCAACATGTCCAACTCAGCTCTCAGGCTAGAACAGTTTTTATCCAATCAAAATATAATGCAAGCCAAATATGTAATTTAAAAGTTTTCAGTAGCCACATTTAAAAGAGTACAAAGGAACAGGTGAAATTAATTTTAATGGTATATTTATTTAACAATATCAAAAGTGTTTTTGAAGGAATCCCCTGGCAGTCCAGTGGTTAGGACTCTGAGTTTCCACTGCTTGGGGCCCTGGTTCAATCCCTAGTTAAAGAACTAAGATCCCACAAGTCATGCGATGCAGCTCCCTCTGCCCAAAAAAAAACCCCTAAGTATTACTGAAATGTTTTACAATCTTTTTTTTTCATACTAAATCTTCTAAATCCAGTGTATACCCGACGCTAAATTTTCATCAGTTATTTAGAGTCTCTTAACCTTTACAATTGAAAAAGTGTTTTCACAAACCTAAGTTCACAAACAGACACAGATGTTTTCCAATAACTGGAGTATTCTGTTTAAATTTTAAGTTATTTAAAAGTAAATAAGATTGGGAATTCCTGATGGTCCAGTGGCTAAGACTCCACGCTCCCAATACGGGTGGCGTAGGTTCCATCTCTGGTTAGGATTCTAGACCCTCCATGGTGCATCTAAGTGTTCGGAAGCCTCACCTAAAGATGCCTGTGACGCTACAACTGAGACCCGGCGCAGTCAAATAAATAAATGTTTTAAAATTAAATACGATTACAAATTCCGTTCCTCAGTGGCACTAGCCACATTTCAAGTGCTCCATAGCCACACGTGGCTACTGTATGGGACAACAAAGTCCCAACAGTCAAGTCCTAGAGGGTGGGGCTGGTGGCCTCCATGCCCCTAATCCAGAGCTGAGCCTCCTAAAGTCAAGTCGAATGTCAACAGAACCGGATTTACTCATTCCAACCCCCTGCAGAGCCTGATGTTAGTATCTACCTCAGGTGCCTTTATACTCACGGTGCAGGTGGCAAAGGGATCAGTGTGCCCATGCTCGGAGGATGGCATGGGGGCTCAGAGAGATAGGTGACCAGCCCAAAGTCACTCAGCTGTGACCCACAGACTGTCTGACTCAGAAGCCTAAGCTCTGTCCCTAAAGCCTGGCAGGGACCTGGTCTCAGGCACAGACTTCTAGAGGAATAAATAAGCCTTTACCACTAAATCCCCCAACTCCGCAAGTCTAGTGGCAGAATATGTGCTCACTTGCTCAGTCACGTCTGAACTCTTTACAGCCCCATGGACTGCAGACCAGCAGGCTCCTCTGTCCACGGGATTTTCCAGGCAACAGCACTGGAGTGGGTTGCCATTTCCTTCCCCAGAGGATCTTCCCAACTCAGGGATCGAACCTGAGTTTCCTGCATTGGCAGGCGAGTTCTTTACCACTGAGCCACTAAGGAAGCCCAGAGAATGTCCCCTAACAGGAATTAAGGGTTAAAGGAGAGGAAGTAGCGTGGTCTGCACTAGGCGGTGGTCCTGTATGTGGGGCTTAGGCCACTAGGGTGTCGTTCCCACCAGCCCTCTCTCCCTTACCCGGCAGGAGGCAAAGCCAGCAAGGTCCACTGGCTGCTTGTCCTCTGGGTTGGGTCCCCTGAGGCTAGCTGCCATGCCCTCCCTGACATCTTGCCCAAGAACACTCACCCAGAGGCCCCTGGACTAGGGCCAGAGCCTGTACTCACCTCCCAGGGTCACCTCAGCTGGAGTCCAGGGAAAGGGTCCAAGAGGCAGTCCACTCCCACCCCTAGGAGGAGGGAGGAGCAGGCCCAGGAGGCAGATTCCAGAGAAGGGAAAGGGTGGCAGGGATAGGCCAGAAGAACCTGGGTGGTTCCACTCGTCTCCTGGGGAGCATGGCTAGCATTCAGCCCCCTCCCTTCAGCCTAACCGGGCGAAACTCTCACCAGTTATTAGGTTTAACAATTAACTCTGGTTTCCACTTCAGCAGGAGGCAGTTCCAGCAGAAAGTCCCGTCTGGGGTGGGGGGACTTGGAAGGGGATAGAGAGGAAGGGGTTGGAGTGAAACGGAGAAAGAGGTGGTTAGTAAAGCCACCCACCTCCTCCTTCCCATCCTACCAGTGTGGGGCAACTAGAGGGGGGTTGTGTAAGTTCCATAAGGTCAGGGGCAGTGCCTGGCACATAGTAGGTACTCAATAAATTTAAAAAAAAATTATTTATTTGGCTGTGTTGGGTCTTAGTTGCAGCACATGGGATCTTTCTTTGTGGCAGGTGGGCTCTCTAGTTGTGGTAGGCCAGCTTAGCTACCCACCCCCACTACCCCCCTCACATGTGGGATCTTGGTTCCCCAACCAGGGATTGGACCCACGTCCCTTGCCTAGGAAGGTAGATTCTTAACCACTGGACCACCAGGGAAGTCCCTCAATAAATATTTTTAATTAACAAATAAGCAGGTGAGGTGATAGAGGAGAAGTGTGTGTGTGTGTGCGTGTGTGTGTGTGCATGCACGCGCGTGCGCCTGCACACACGCACGCGCTCAGTCATGTCTGACTCTCTGCGACCCTATGGACTGTAGTCTGCCAGGCTCCTCTGTCCATGGGATTTTCCAGGCAAGAATACTGGAATAGGTTGCCCTTTCCTCTTCCAGGGGATCTTCCCCACCCAGGATGGAACCCTCATCTCTTGCATCTACTGCTTTGGCAGACAGGTTCTTTACCAATTGAGCCTCCCAGGAAGCCCCAGGTGGAGGAAAGCAAAAGTTGACTTGTCCTGGGTCCTTGCTGAGACCAAGCTGGGCTGAGGACCGGGAGGGCAGTCACCCAGAACATGCCAGGAAATGGCTCTGAAGTCCCCCAGCCCTGGCACTGCCCTTCCGAGCTGTGACCTTTGTAGCGCAATCTTCCCCATAAACAAGGGGTGACGGATAACACTACAGTGTCATGTACAGGGCTACATGGGGCCAGGCCCAAGCTGCTGGTGTGCTCCATGCTGCTGTAACACAGTCATGTCTCTCGCTGCCTGGCAACAGCTTCTTCTTCTCAGGCCACCCCCTGAACTCCCCCACATCCCAATATTCCCCTGGATCCCACCTATGTGGCCTTTTTTTCTTTCCGGGAAGAAGGAAAGCCCGGGATGATGACGGTTCCAGCCCACTCACATCCCACCCACCTGGGATCACACACACACCCTAGCAACGGACTGCTCTCATCTGGCATTCGCTTGTCATTTATACACCCCTCCTGGGGCCCCCTCCTCACCCTCTTGCCCCCATCCCCTAACCCAGACCTACAAAGGATCGTAGCCCACCCCAGGCTCGTGTGGAACTCACTGTGGCCAGTTCCCTGGGCGTTCTTGGGTAGGGGCTCCCCCTTCTGGACCTCTGCTTCCGGTCTGTGTAACGAGGAAGTGAGAGGGGTGGACTAAGAGATTGCTTCCCCTGATATTCAGAGTTTCTGACATTTCTGGGATCAATTTGAGTTTTAACTTCAGACAGACCAGTGTTCAGATCCTGGCCAGGTAAACAAGCAGCCTTGATGTTACGAGATAGATTCTGAGATAGGACTGCAGAGCCCCGGAGCACCAGTTCACCCCGGACTATTCTCAGCTCAAGCCTGGGCAATGGGACAAAGGGCCTCCATGCTCACTGGGCCCTACTACCTCCTCCATAAAGTCCCAACTTTCTTTTCCTGCCCCACCTTTCCAGTCTTCTCTCTGTCGTTCTCAGCAGCAGCATCATGAGTGATCACTCCCCCAGTTTCTTCTTGGTAAGACAAAGTTTGAAGCTCACCCTTCATCTGGAGCATTGACCCTAAGGCCCTTTTTTTTAAAACAATTTTTATTTTAAAAAACAAAAAACATTTGTTTATTTACTTGGCTGTGTCAGGTCCTAGCTTCAGCACATGGGATCCTTCTTGCCTCATTGTGATGCACAGACTCTCTAGCTGTGGCATGTGGAGGCTTAGTTGCTCTATGGCACATGGGATTTTAGTTCCCCAGCTGGGGATCAAACCTGCGTCCCTTGCATTGCAAGGCAGATTCTTAACCACTGGCTCACCAGAGAAGTGGAGATTCTAGAGTCGCTCCTGTTTCACTCCACCCTTTCCTGCTTCCTTCTCACAACTCTCCGAGCTTGCGGCCCACTCTCCCATCTTTGGCCTGATACTCGTCTCCTTGATCTCCCCAGGGAATAGCTGTCTCCCTGACTCCCCCTGTCCCCTCCTGCTTCATCCCCTTTCAGCTCTAATGTTGCCTACAGCATGGAGTCTACACTGAACACTCACTCCTCAACTCTCTCAGCCGTGTCTCTCTCAGCCACTGCTTCCTGGAAGACAGTCTTACCAGCCCTGCTACATGACCTTAAGACCCTGCAGACCAAGGACCCCTTGCAATGACTTTTCTCTGTCCCTCACCCTTGCTCCCTAGCATGGTGAGAACACAGCGGCTACCTGCTGAAACAGCAAGGGTAATAACCATTAGCTGAAAAATAAAGAATTATAATCGCTTATTAAGGGACTTCCCAGGTGGTCCAGTGGCTAAGATGCCATGCTCCCAAAGCAGGGGGTCCTGGTTCGATCCTTGATTAGGAACTAGATCCCACACGTCAAAACGAAAAGTTCACACGCTGAAACCAAAGATCCCACATGCCACAACTAAGACCCAGTGGAGCCAAATAAATAAATATATATTTTTTAATTGTTTACTGACCATTTATTCTTTACAATGCTCGGATCTCAGCATTTAACACACGTCTTTTCAGTTAAGTCTCTCAAGCCCCATTGTCATTCCTGCTCCTTTGTTTTAAACTGAGGAAACTGAGGTTCAGAGAGGTGAAATGATTTGTCCAAGACCACGTGGCCAGGAAATGGCAGAGTCAAGACTGGAATTTCAGTTCTTATCCACTGCCCTACTTGCCTCCCTCCAATCCACACATAAAAGAGGGGGTAAGTGAGAAGTTGTGACTCGACAGTGCTGAGGTCGTGGGGGCTCCAGAGAAACCAGTCCTTCCCCAGCGCCAGAGGCAGACTCAGTAAATAAAACTGCATAACCTTCTATTAAGCACCTGCTCTGTGCAAAGCTCTGTGCTAGGTGCTGGCTGCACAGAAGGTTACATGAGCGATCTGGTGCTCACAATCTAGCACGAGAGACAAGCCACGTGCCAGGATAAATCAAAGAGCAAGCAGACCTTGTCCCCAGAGGGGAACAGATAAGGTACTACAGAGGGGGGAAAGACAGATGTCACTGTGGGGGTGGGGATGAGAGGGCTCACAAGGCTTTGGGGGACAGAGGTTAGCATCTGAGCTGAGCCTGGACAAGGCAGGCAGGATTTCAGCAGTGACTAGGGAGGGAGGCGGGTGGCATTCCTGGCAGAGATGAACCCAGGATGTTGGGGCAAAGACACAGGTAAGCACTGGGTGTGTCCCAGGAGCCACAGCAGATCCCCTCTACCAGCTCCTCCCCTTGGCACTGGGCCCAGGCATCCGGCCCTGAAGAGAGGTCACCATGAGTGCTCCCAGACTCACAGGCACCTGGTTAAATCTGATGAGTGGGCATGGACAGGAAGAAAGGGCTGGGTGCCTGGACACATGGTCTGACAAGACGGGCTCAAGGGGCTAGAATCCAGGCTCTGCGTAGAAGCTCTGAAGATGGGAGATGCTGAAGAGAGGAGGTGGTCCTATCAGAAGTGGGTGAAGCTGGGGAGGCAGCGAGGAAAGGGACAAAGAATGTGAAGTGGACAGCAGAAGGCCTGGCTTCTAGAACCACAGATCAAAGCTGCATGAGACCTGGGGCTTATCCTGCCCAGACCTCACTTTACACCTGGGAAAACTGAGGCCCTGATAGCGGAAGAGCCGGGTTCGCATCTTCAGAGCAAAACCAGCCATGTGCTGAGAGGAGGGAGAAATCTGACTTCAACACCCCCCTCTGCCATGACCTCCTAGTGACCTTTCTCCAGTCCTTAGGCTCCCACTCAGTACAACAATCCTTGTCTCGGCAGTTCTAAACTTTTATGGGTCTTGACTCAAAGACTCACATGGTGCCTAGGGGTCCTTTCTGGAGAACAAAGAACACTCTGAGAATTGTGCATGCTATTTCAGAAGTTCACAAACATCTGAGACCAGTGTTCTCTGAGGACAATCTGAGAACCCTCCGTGTCCCAGTCACCTCAACTGGAACCGATTAAAACGGGCTGATTCCAGGGCCCCAGCACAGGGTGCTGAGTCACAGTGATTTTTAGCTGTCTCACCTATTGAATATAGAGAGGGCTCCATAGCTAGAAGTTTTAAAGCCACTGCTCATTAATCAAAGTCCCCTCTGGTTGAGCCACCTGCTCAAGCTGACCACGGTCAAGGTCAAGGTTATGGTGGGGGTGGGTGGAGGCCCAGCAAGTGGATTGAAGCTGGCCAGATTCTGAAGTGACCTTCTGAGATCAGCAGCCCTGACTGGGAGGCAGTCTGGACTCCTGGGCTGAACTTGGGCTGAGAGGAAGGTTTCTATCGATTTCAGCCAAAAGGCTCTTTTCCTCTCTCCAGACTCTCACTCTGGCCCTCGGCCTGGTCTGTCTTCCTTCCTTTTCCTTTTGAGAACAAGTGTGCTTTCCTGGCTTCAGCCTCTGCCTCTCTCCCCTCCATCACTGAGGCTGATAGAGGACCTCCAAGCCCCCAAGCACTCTTCTAAGCTTTGAAAGATGATAAGCTTATTTAACTGGGACACTCTGGGCAATCCATGAAAAACTAAGAAAACCAGTGACAAAACAACATCTAAAGAAAAGGCCAGGACTTCTCTGGCGATCCAGTGGTTAAGACTCCATCTTCCAGTGCAGGGGGTGTGGGGTGTGGGTTTGATCCCTGATTGGGGAATGTAGGTCCCACATGCCTCAGGGTATGGTCTAAAATTTTTTTTAATAAATAAAATGAAGTCTGGATTTTTTTCAATAGTTAATAAATATATAAATAAAAAGCCAAATGCCTTCAGTCCTACCCTGTCACCTGCCCCTGATGCAGCATTTCTCCTGCAGGTGGGCAGCTGCCTAGAACCAGAGGCCGAGCACCTATAGGAAGGCTGGTCTCTGATGGGGTAACAGCAAAACCTTGAGAGGAAGCCTGGGGTGGAATCCACAGTCTCTATTCTCCAGATTCGAGCAAGTGTGCATCCCTCTGCGGACACCTAAGTATCCTCCAAGGCTCCATCAGGGCAGTATAGGAAACGTTCAAGAGCACCCGTGGGCTTTGGATAGATCTGGATTGAAATCCCGGCTGTGCCACTTGCTGGCTGAGGACTGGGTAGGACTTGGGCAAGTTATTAGCCTCCTTTAATAAAATGGGATCGTAATCCCTGCCTCACTGGGTAGCTGCAAGGATTAAAAGACATAAGGCGCATAAAGCGCTTAGCACGGGGCCTGGCACCTGGTGAGCCAATAAACGTAAGCACTTGTTTATCAGTCACCAGCCCAGCCTCTAATGAGGAAGACTCTAAGCTTTCTAATTCTTAGGTCGCCTCAAGCAACCCCCAAGCCAGCCACCAGAACTGGGTCTTTATCTTCAGACCTTTAATCTGGAGAGATGATGGGGAGAGAGAAAGCAGGGGGGAAGAAGGCAGGAGAAGGGAGTGAGAAGGAATTGAGAAGAGGGAGGAGGAAGGGAAAGGACAGTTGAGGCTGAGGAGGGGCCTGGCTTACCAGCGTGGGGGAAGGAATATGACTTTGGTGAAACTGCCAAAACAGGATAAGCCTTCTCTTCTTTCCAGAGCCTTCCCCAGGCTGGCCAAGGCAAGGCTGAGAGGTACATAGCCTGCTGAGAAGCACTGCCCCGGCTGTCAGTAGGGACACTGAAGCCTTGGGTTACCTTCACTCTCTGGCTCCCCACGAGGCTGCTGCCTGCCCATGGCGCGCGGCCTCCACCCCCAGAGCAGGCAGAGAGCAAAATGACCTGTCCATTGAGCCTGCGCGGAGGCAGCGCTCGTCCACTCAGGACTCAGGGACCCCCTTGCTGGGGAATCTGATCCTAACTGAGCAGGACTCTCCCCGCTGCGTCCCCAAATCTGGGCCTTGTGTCATCCTCTCTCCAGGCCACCACCTGCGCCAAGGTCCTGCTTCTGGGGCTAAAGTTGCAGCCAGGGAAAAAGGACCATTCAGACTCTAAACAGGAACCACAAACAGGGTGTTCCAATTGCCCCTGACCAGCTGTTGACCTTCAGGGGTGTCACTTCCCTCAGAATCTGCTTCCCTCCTCTGGCTAATGAGGGCAATGGAGGACCAGCATCTCTAAGGTTCTCCTGACTCTGACAGAGCTCTCCTGCTGGTAGGACGCCTGGAAGCACAAAGGGGCAACAAGGACTTGCCTCAGAAGAAGAGTGGGCTGGGCTGGGCTCTGCTGAGAGTGCCGTGGATGTGGCAATGGCCAAGGGTTATCACGGAGATGACGATTATCATTAAAAATCACAGCCACGAACTCAAAAGCAATTTACAAAGAGCTTTCTTATTATCCCCTGGGGTTCACAATCTGGTGAGGTAGGTAGACCTGGATGATAACTATTCATATTTGGCAGATGAGGACAGTGACGCAAGATTTAGGTGATTTGTCCAGGCTACTAAGTGCAGAGAAAGGGGAGCCAAAGAGGAAGTAATAATTCCTGGGTGCCTGCTGTGTGCCACCTCACCAGGCTCACTCACAGCTGTTGTCCTTGGTTTTATTTTGTCAGTATATTTTAATTAATTTATTTATTTGACAGCACTGTGCCCTTGTTACAGCACACAAGATCTTTAGTTTCGGCATGTGGACTCTTAGTTGTAGCCTGTGGGATCTTAGTGCCCTGACCAGGGATTGAACCCAGGACCCCTGCATTGGGAACTCAGAGTCTTAGCCATTGGACCACCAGGGAAGTCCCCACATTTGTTACCTTGACCACGTCTCACTACCACAACCCAGCAATCCAGCTGCTACTGTTCCCATTTCAGAGAAGATGACACTGAGGCTGAGAAAAAGCAAAGCCTGGATTTGGACCTGGGCTTTCGGGACCCCAAGGCCTGCACTCTTTTCCATCTTCCTGTATGTACTGGGTTGAATAGTGTCCGCCCTCAAATTCATGTCTTCAAAGAAGCTCAGAATGTGGCCTTGTTTGGAAACAGAGTCTTTGCAGATGCAATTAGTTAAAATAAAATGAGGTCATGCTGGCACTAAGCCCAACATGACTGATGTCCTTAGAAGAGGAGATGACACAGAGACACACCGGGAGGAAGGGGAGAAAGCCACGTGACAACAGAGGCAGGTGCAGCTGCAAGCCAGGGAGCTCCACGGATTGCTGGCCACCACCAGAAGTTAGGAGGGGGCACAGAACAGACCCCCTGCTCAGAGCTTTCAGATGAAACCAACATTGCCGACACCTTGCTTTCTGACTTCTAGTTCCACACTGCCAGAGAAAACATTTCTGCTTTTTTAAGCCACCCAGATTGTGGTATTTCATGAAGCAGCCCTAAGAAATTAATACATGGTGAGTCCATTGAGCAGCAGACCTGGAATTCTTAAATTCCAGTTTTCAGATTCCCACTAGGCAGCCTTGGAAGTGAATGGAGGCCTGGGGTCCTGGGAGGAGTCATTCTCATCTCTACTTCACCACTCTGGTTCAGGCTGACCTGAAGTCTCCATCCACCAGGGTTGTTCTGTGGTCCGGGTCTCTATCCACCCCACCAGGCCCTTCCATCATGCAAATAAGCACCCTGTGAGCCCCAGGTGAACGATCCTCCCCCTCCACCCAAGCCAACCTCTCCCACCACCTGGAGAGCTGTGGTTTTGAAATGCAAATCTGATCCTTCCTGGCTAGCTTAGTCTTCTTCCCTAACTCCACCAGCACCTGTAGGACTCAAGCTCTTCAGCCCCAGCCAGATCTGGCCTCAAATGTCCTCTTTATCTCCAGCCACTCACTGCACCTGTCCCCACCACTCACCACCTTCTGCTCCAACCACATAGAACTCTTTGTATTTCCCTTAACAAGTCACAATGCCTTTGCATGAGCTGCTCCAGCTACCTGGAAAATAAAATCTAGCCCAAACACTGCCTTTTCCTCCATGAACAGCCATACCCTGACACCCTGGACATTGTACCATGGCATCGCACATCGCCCCACATACCCAGCCTGGGAACATGCTGCATTCATTTCTGTCTCTGTAGGCCTAGGGCCCAGTACAAAGGCATTTAAGAATGTTGAACTGTTTGGACTTCCCTGGTGGTCCAGTGGTTAAGAATCTTCCTTCCAAAAGCAGGGGATGCAGGTTCGATCCCTAGTCGGGAAACTAAGATCCCATATACCATCGCAGAGCTACTAAGCCTGCACTCTGCCACTACTGAAGCCCACTCGCTCTGAAGCCCTCAGGCCATAACTACAGAGTTTGTGCACCATAATGAAAGATCCCATAGAACGCAACAATGATCCTGCATACTGCAAAAAAGTCCCAATACAAATTAACAGGTTAACGGATTTTTAAATAAAAGAATGTATATTCCTTCATTTTATTTTCAGAACCCAATATTATTATTGATCCTATTTTACAGGTGAGGAAATGAAGAGATGAAGTCACTTGCCCAAGTCTACTCGACTAGTATGTGGCAAAGACAGTGCTACATACTCTAATGCCAGTGCTAACAACCAATACTAGGTATACCATCCATTCTAATACCTTCATTTCACAGAAGAGGAAACAAACAAGAAAGAAGTGACTTGCTCACAGTCATGTAATAAGACATGGACCTAGATGAGCATTCTTCTTGTCATTCTTGAAGGAACTTAACCCAGGAGGACACGGAAAACTGTGTCTTCTGAAGAGTTTTTTCCCGCCTCTCCTAAAGCAGAGCCCAGCATGGACCTGGGCACACATTAAGGTCCCAAATCTATGGTGACATAGCAGTGAAAAATAAGACAGATATATAAATCTACTATATATATATATGTAAATATATACTATACATATAAATATATATATATAAAAAGTCTGAGGCCTGCTCAGATATTAGAAGATCAGGGCTTGAGAGGACACTTTAGGTACCATTTAATATGAACACTGCAAGTTCAGTTGCTCAGTTGTGTCCTGCTCTTTGCGACCCCATGGATTGTTGCCCACCAGGCTCCTCTGTCCATGGGATTCTCCAGGCAAGAATGCCAGAGTGGGTTTGCATGCCCTCCTCCAGGGGGTTTTCTCGACCCAGGGATCGAGTCCACGTCTCCTGTGTCTCCTGCACTGGCAGGCAGATTCTTTACCACTGAGTCACCTGGGAAGCCCCAAGTATCATTTAGTACCGTCTTCCATTTTATAAAGTCATCCATTCAACAAATTTATCGAACATGAATCGTAAGCCAAACACTGTGTGGGATACTAGAAGGACTGAGAAGCAGGTTCCTGCCCAGATGGCATCACAATTCAGCGAGGGGAGACAGACAGCCAACTAACAAGTTCAAGTATAATTATAAACTCTCACAAGCGCTACGAAATACAGGAAGCTGTAAGAATGTAAAACAGGAAAAACTGACTTGTTTTAGGGAGTTGCTGGGTGAAGGCTCCCCCGAGAAAGTGGTTTTTGAGCTGAAATCTCAAGAGTGGGAGTTAACCAAGACAAGCAGCAGAGGAAGGGTGTGGTAGATGGAGGGAACAGCAAGTGCAAAATCCCAAATGCATATGAGCTCCTGGCGCCTGGATAAACTAAAGGAAGGCCAGACTGATGGTTTCTAGGGAAGTGGGCAGGGACTCAGTCTTGCGGGTCTTGTAGATCAGCATAAGAAGTGGAGAAACGAAGCAGAGCAGGGAAAACCCCTTACTCAGAACCTGGCCCAGAGCAGACACTGTCAATGAGTCATTGCATTATTTGGTGAAGCAGCAATTTGTCCAAGATCACAATTATGGCTGTCAGCTATTTCAGGAAGGGGGCAGGAAATGCTTTCCAGGGGTTTCCTCCTCTAGGAGGTTCCAGCTCCCTGTCTGCACCTCTCTTGAGCTCTAGTGTACATCAGAATTACCTATGTTTGTTAAAACATGGACTGCTGGGCACCACCCTGAGAGTTATTGATTCTGTATATCTGGTGGGAACCCCGAGAATGTCTAACAAGATCCTAGGTCACCCTGCTGCTGCTTCTGGTCGGGTGACCATACTCTGAGGATCACTGCTCTAGACTGGAATATATGAGGGCAAGGGGGAGCAGTGAGTGAAACCCATGGCCAGGATATTTGGAGGATGTGTTGTGCTCAGTTGTGTTCGACTGTCTGCAACCCCATGGACAATAGCCCACCAGGCTCCTCTCTCCATGGGATTCTCCAGGCAAGAATACTGCAGTGGGTTGCCATTTCCTCCTCCAGGGGATCTTCCCTACCCAGGGATCGAACCTGTGTCTCCTGCATTGGCAGGCAGGTTCTTACCCCTAGTGCCACCTGGGAGGCCCCCATTTAGGGGCTGGAAAGGTAGATTCCTAAATGTGAGTAACAGTGAGACAAACTCTAGCACTCTGAGGAAGGGAAGGGGCCTTAAAGTCCCAGAATCCAGCCTAATAGCTGCTCAGCTAGGGAAACTGAGGCTTAGGGGGTTTAGACTCTTATATAAGAGAAGCTCAAAAAAAATCTGTCGAGTGAATAGCTAAGTACATGAAAGGTTTGACCAAAGTCAAAAGGAGACCCCTGCATCAAATTCCAGGGCTCCTGAGCTGCAGACCAGCCTTTCCTGCCCTGAGAGATTTGGGAAAGACAACAGCAGGCTCAGCTTACCCCCAACTTCTGCTGACTTGGTGGGGAAACATTTTTTAAATTGCAGAAATCTGCTGTTGGCCCAATCCTATTACCTAGCCACCCTCCTTCTTTTCTCATTGCCAGCTCACTCCCTTTATACTTCAAATCCTGTGTACTTTATCTTGGCAAGCTGAGCAGCAGAGGGGGAGGTCAGGTTCCAGGGAAGAAGAACTAGAAGTGAAGGGTGAATTCTTACACTTGGATAGCCTTCTTCCAAAACAGTTCCTTCCTCTTGGAAGGGTCTCCATTTCTATCCTCCTAGCTAGTCTAATCTCATTCTACCTACATTTCAGTACCAGCATCTGAAACCTGCAAAGCCAGAGGCTAAATTTGCAAACCACCTTTTCACCCAGTTTTTCTAAAACAGGGTGGCCTGGACAGAATTTTTCTATCCTCTTCCAGTTGGCAGCAAAACGCCACTTCTCTTGCAAACCCACATGCACAGACTCACTAACACACAAACAGCTATGTGTACATACATAGAAACAAATATACGAAAGCTCATGGAAAAACACATACACATAGACATCAAGAGATGCCTCATTCGCTGTTCACTGATGAAATACACCTGTGCCTTCAAACGCACAAGAAACACACAGAGAGAACACGCACACATGCACACATTTCCAAATGCCTGCGCTGCACCAACTGATGGAGAAAGGAGTAAGACACACCCAGAGACCTCTCTCCGAGTAGCTATCTCCTGAGGGGGATTCCTTGGAGTTGGGGCACTGGCCCTTTAAGAGAGTGGATCTCCCTCCTCCCCTCAGGGCACCTAAGGTGCGGCTCTACCCCAGGGAGCAGGGAGGGGCGAGGGTGGGTGTGTGGCAGACCTGGTAGGGCCCGGTTTGCCTCTGGGCGACAGTCCCAGCGCCACGACAGGAAATGGATCCCTGAACCGACTGGGTCACCAACCTAGGGACCGCTGTCGCCACCGCCACCCGCACACACACACCCCCGGGCTCCAGGCAGGACACGCCCTCCGCTCCGGCTCTGCCGGGCGCGCCGGCTCCGCTGTCACCCCGGCTCCCTCCGGCCCCCCCGGGCGTGGCCGCCCACCTGCCGGCGGGGAGTCTCGGCCCCGAGGGCACCCTCCCACCGCCGCCGCCGCCCTCTGCCCAGGCCAGGTGCCTGGTTCCCGGCGACGGCGGCGCCTCAGCAGCCTCCCCCACCCCTTTCCTCCCGGCTGTGTGCAGACAAAGCCGCGCACACGCACACCGGGGCTACGCGGGGCTACGTGGGTGCACACCCGCCCTCACACACGCACACACGGGGACTCACACTGGCGCGCGCGCACACACACGCACACCGCCACAGGTTCCAGCCACCGGCGAAGCCATCGGCACACACCCTCATCCAAATGTACACACACTCAGTTACACATTCAGACACACCCTCTCATAGACACATTCACCCCCAGACACACGCACACACACACACCACCCGGACGCGCGGAGACACAGGGCACACACCCTCTCACACACGCACGCGCACACACCGATCATCCACTTGCACGGACCCACGGGCACACGCGCGCTCACACCCCACACACATCCGGCGACGAAGACCCCGACACACACACATACGGGCGCCAGTACTGAGACTCACAAACCGAGGCCCGGGTCCCCCCAACCCCGCCGGCTCTGGGCGCCCGCCGCCCGCCTCAGTGGTGTCCACCCCGCCTCTGGAGCCTGCCAACCCGCCTGTCAGTGCTCCAGGACCGGGAATCGCGCTCGGAGCCCTCGGCGATTCCCCTCCCCACGCCCACCAGCCCAGAAGCGGCGGGGTCCCCGGGGCCCCAAGTAGGCGGCAAGGGTGGCTAACCTGGCTGCGGCAGCGCGGCTTCCGGGCGCTGTCTGTCCTCGGTCGGTGTGTCCGGCGGCCGCCCGGCGGGCTCCGAGGCGCACTGGAGCTGCGCACAAACGCCCCGCTCGCTCGCTGGCTCGCCCGCTCCCTCCCTCTCTCCCTCGGCGCAGCCCCCTCCCCGCCCGCCCCCCTCGCCCGGGCTCCCCGCTCCGCCCCGCCCCGGCCGGCTCCCCGCGACGAAGCGCCGGCGATCCCGGCCGCCACGGGCGAACGAGCGAGCGAGCAGCGGGAGGAGCGCCGCCGCGCGAGCTGCCCGAGCTGCCCGAGCCGGGGCCGCGCGTCGGGAGGAGCCGCGCCGGCCCCCGGGGAGGGGAGCAAGGGAGGGAGCTGAGCCCCGCGAGCCCGCCTGGCGCTGCTGGCCCGCCGCCCGCTTCCCCACGTGGGCCGGGCGCCTATCTGTGTCGCCGCGGAGCTCAGAGGCCGGGGCGAGTGCCGGGGAGACCCCGAGGAGACCCCACCCAGGGCCTCCGCGCCCTCCCGGTCCCAGCCTGGTGGGCTCGGGCCCCGCCCCCTGCCTCCTCCCGGTCCCCGCCAGCGCCGACCTCGGTTTTCCCTGGCTAAGACGCCTCGGCTCTCAGCCCAATGCCCCGGTCTAACCCCACAGCCCAGGCGCCCAGCTCGCCGGCCGGGTCCACCTCCAGTTCTGACCTGGCCGACGCCCACCCGCCTCCCAGCCGCCCTCCCATTGTTCCCGCGACCCGAGCTCGAGGAAGAGCGCGCCGCTCATTCGGGGAAGGGCTCAGCCCAGGTGGCAGTACCTCCGAACCCTGGCAGGGGTAGGGGTGCTTTCCAAGTGCTGGCCCCTGTCTCGGGGCGCCAACACCCACCCTCCACAATCTCAGACACACCCAAAGTAAAGAGCTTTTCTAAATTAGAGTTTAAATCACCACCGCCCTTAGAGGTGCCCCGTCAGGTCCTACTTTGAGTACAGACTGAGGCTTGGGGGGAGGAACTAACCTAAGTTCAGCAAGCTCGAGACAGCAGGGAGGAGAAGGCAGGGAACCCATTTGGGATCCACATTCCACAGAAGAAACAGGGGATTCCTGCCCAGAACTCCTGGGATAGGGGCAGGCCCTCCAGAAGTACAGGTAATAATGAGCCTGACCTCCTTGCTTAGACACGACTTAAAGCACAGAAATGTGGAAGAAGCCGCACTTTCAGAGGCTTTACTGGATGAAAAGGCCTACTAAGGGCAGGAAGTCGCATCTACTTTGTCTCACTTAGCCCTGACTGTGGTGCTGTGAGGCAGCTGTGATGATCATTTCTTCATTTTATAGATGAAAGCTTGTCCTAGGTCTCTCTAGCAGAACAGAACCAAGATGAAGCCTGACAGTTATTGGAGTTCCTCACTGCAGTAACCCCTCCAGCAGAGATAGAAAGTGCCAGGTGAGCAGCCAAGAACATAAGAAATCAAGGAGGGCAGGCCTCATTTGGGCCTGAAAAGTCATCCACAAACTAAAAGAGGACAGAAGTGAGGCCCTGAGACCCCAAAGCAGGACTGAGCATGAGAAATAATAGTTAATATTACATTAATTACTATATGCCAGGAGCTGTTCTAAGAGCTTTACTTGCACTAACTCATTTAATCTCATAACAACATGGTGGGATGGAGGTTCTTAGGAAATTGAAACACGAAGACATTATATAGTCTATAAAGTGGCAGAGAGGACGTCCCTGGTGGTCCAATGATTAAGAATCTGCCTTTGAATGCAGGGGACACTGGTTCAATCCCTGGTCCTAGAAGATTCCACATGCTGCAGGGCAACTGAGTCCACGTGCAGCCACTAGAGAGCCCCCAACAAAGACCCAGTGCAGCCAAAAAATAATAATAAAAATAAATGAATAAATATTTTCTTAAATAAATAAAGTGGCAGAATCAGGATCCAAACCCAGGAAGCTGATTCTCAAGCCTGCACTTAGCTACTATAGGCCAGAAAGAAGCAACCCTGAATGCAAGGTAAAGGCATTTGAATTCCTAGCAGGACTCTTTACTTGCCATTGTCTGTCTCGTGTGTACCAGGTGCCTGGCACACAGGGCCTGGTATATAGGCCTCATGGGTTAAACTACTGCCTGAGTGACCCTGCAGTGCAGAGGGCCACGTGCGGTGCTCTGGTGCAGCTCTGGTCCACTGGACATTTTTATCAGTGGTTTTAAATGAAGCAGAGGAAGGCATGAAACGCTCATCAAATCTACAGCTGTCATAAAGTTGGGAGGGCCCACAAACACTCCGGAAACCAAAATGAGTTTCCAAAAGATCTCAGCAGCTGAGCTGGAACTAACAAGATGAAGTAAGTGCCACCAGGGATAAATGTAAATACCTGCCCTTCAGTCCAAATCAGAGCAGTCCCATATAACTTTTCGTGATGATGGAAATGTCCTAAATAGGCATTATCTGAGTTAGTAGCCACTAGACAATTGTGGTGGTTGAGCCCTTGAAATGTGACTCCTACAAATGAGAAACTAAAATCTTAATTTCAATTAGTGTTAAGTTTTTTTCTGTTTAAGTACTTTAAATGTAAATTGTCACATGGGGCCAGTGGCTGCCATGTTGGACCAGTGCCCAAAATACAGGGTAGAAGGAATCTTATTAAGAGCAGTTTCAGTGACAATGACTTACAGGTTTGAGTTGACCTCAAGTTCAACAATAGGTGGCTGCAAAAAAAAGAAAAAGAAAAAGAAAAAAGAAAGAAGGAAGGGAGGGTAGGAGGAAAGAAAAAAGGAAGGAAGAGGAGGAGAGTGAACATGATACACTGTATCAACAGAAACAGAAGGTTAGACCTCTGTGGTTCTAATTCAGCCTCTGTTAGAGACTCTGGGCTGACTTGGGCTGATCACAAATGGGCCACAGAGCTCAGCTCCAGGCCTACGTTCCGAAGGGTACACTGTCACACTAGAGCATGTCTAGAAGAGACCAGAATGCTGAAACCCGGATGCCATGTTCTGTGGCAAATTAAATAAATACCCTGGGGAAGGGAAAGCACAGGAGGATATAGAGGCTGTCTCCAAACATCTAAAGGGCTGTCATATAGAAAGGGGATTTGATCGGTTTCTTATTTTTTAGGCCTAATAAACAAAACAAAAAACTCTGTGAAGCCCTGAGCCCTACTCTCTGATGGAAGGATCCATGTCCAATTTCTCTTTCTTGTTCCCCTCAGCACCTAATCCCCCCAGGACCTGGCTCATATCAAACACTGACTACAATTTGCTGGCAAATGGATGTGAAAGAATTCCACTCAGCTTCAGTGGGTGGACATCCAGGAGAATTTCAGCTTATTATAAAGAACTCTAACAGTCAACAGGGGTAAAGAATCTGCCTGCCAATGCAAGAGTGCATGCCTGCGTACTCGGTCTCTTCAGTCATGTCTGACTCTTTGAGACCCTATGGACTGTAGCCCACCACACTCCTCTGTCCATGGGATTTTGCAGGCAAGAAAACTGGAGTGGGTTGCCATGCCCTCCTCTAAGGGATCTTCCCGGCCCAGGGATTGAACTCCTGTCTCCTGCGTCTCCTGCCTTGCAGGCAGATTCTTTACCACTGAGCCACCAGGGAAGCTCCAATGCAGGAGACACAGGTACAATTTCTGGATCTGGAGTCAATAAATGTATTCAAACAAAGATTGGGTCTTCAGTTAGAGGTTGAACCAGGAATCAGATAACTCTTCAAGCTGAAAAATGAGTAAGCTCTATTAGGAGGGAACAGACAAGATCAAGGCTGTGCTTCCAGACAGTCACCAGGCTGAATATATAGAACAAATTGATAGGAAGGCACTAGAGGCAGGAAGGACCAGTTAGGGACCACTGTAGTGGTCCAGAAGATTAGAGAATAGGTTGGGTAGCAGTGGGAAAAGAAAGCCTAGGACTGGTGTGTGGTGACAGGAGCGCTGGCCCTGGGCTGGAAGTCAGGAGCTACAGTTTTCAGTCCTACCTCTGCCATGAACTTTTTGTGGGGTGACTTCACTTTCACTTTTCACCTTTCCTGCATTGGAGAAGGAAATGGCAATCCTCTCCAGTGTTCTTGCCTGGAGAATCCCAGGGACAGGGGAGCCTGGTGGGCTGCCGTCTATGGGGTCGCACAGAGTCGGACACGACTGAAGCGATTTAGCAGCAGCAGCAGCAGCAGCAGCAGCAGGGTAAACCCTTCCCTTCTCTGGACTTCAGTTTCCCCATCTGTGAAATGCAGAATAATCTCCAAGTCCCTGCTAACTCTGGATTCTTCATATAATCTATATATTTTTTTAATTTATTTAACTGGTCTCAGTTGCAGCATGTCACTTCTTCATGGCTTTAGGGCTTCTCGAGTTGCAGCACGTGGGCTCTCTAGTTGTGGTGCCCAGGTTTAGTTGCCCCATGGCATGTGGGATCTTAGCTCCCTGATCAGAGATCGAACTCAGGTCCCCTGCCTTGGAAGGCAGATTCTTCCCCCCCCCTCCCCCGCCCCCAGGGAAGTCCCACGATAGCTTTATTTATTAATTTTTGTTTGCTTGTTTATTTTTGGTTGCTCTGGGTCTTCGTTGCTGAGCACAGACTTTCTCTAGTTGTGGCCAGAGGGGTCTACTCTTCATTGTGGTTTACGGGCTTCTCATTGCAGTGGCTTCTCTTATTGCAGAGCACAGGCTCCAGGCACATGGGCTCCACGGCATGTAGAATCTTCCCAGACCAGGGATCAAACCCATGTCCCCATGGCAGGCAGATTCTTATCCACTGCACTACCAGGGAAGTCCCTAACTCCAGATTCTGTTTCTGGGAAAGAGATTATGAAGGATGCTTCAGAGTAACAGTACCACCAGTCTCATACAATCATTATTATTACAAAGGCTGCCCCCGTAAGATTTGATGACTTGATTGGCAGGAAGGCACCATAACGAGTCAATGGACTGTAGGTGTGTGTGGTGGGGCTGGGGTGGGCAGGGGACAAGGACATCTGATCTTTGGGGTGGGTCAGCTAACCTCCCTACTCCACCCCCTTGGGAGGAGATAGTGTGAAGACTGCGTGCTCTGTGCTGTCACCTCCTGAACAGCTTCCTCATTCCTTTGAGCCACACCTCATACTTGGCTAAAGGAAGCAGTCGGTTCCAGGGTGAGTTAGACTCCATGTCCTTCCTTTTAACGTTCCCAGGTGTGGTCCTTTCCGTAAATAATAAGTGTCATCAACTCATATGAAAACAGTATTGTTGAGCACTATGTGCCAAGCACTTTATTTACATAGTTTTCTCACCCTGGGAGGTAGCTCTAATTATTACCCCCATTTTATAGATGAGGGCACCATGGCTCCTGGAGCTTTGCATTTTTCCCACAGTTGCATCATTTATGAGGGGGATTCCAACACAAGTCTGTGTAATATCAAGGCTGCATTCCTAAGGGCTTCTAACATTCAACTATATATTTTTACAACTGCTTAGGGAAGAAGGCAAGATGGTCTCCAGATGACAGCTGGGGAAACTGAAGCTCAGAGAGGTTAAATTCAATCACTTGGACAAGTTAGGTAAAGCTTTCACGGTGCAGTTCACACTCTTTCCTCTTCTCTGCTCCTCTCCTCTGACCCAGCAGTGCTTTCACCCTTCCCTGTACCTTCCAAGGCCTCCCCAGGCCTCCTACACCTAATGGGTAGGGACTTGCCCAGACCATTTAAGAGAAGGACTTTTACTTGTCCTTTTCCTGGGGCAGGGGAAGGGGAGGGCTTCTGAAAGGCAAAAGTTAATTCCCACCTCCTCCCTCACCATCACCAACACACACACACCCCAGCCCAAGGGCTCGAGGTGCTAAAGGCTTACAGAGTGAGTCACGGGGTGCTGACCTGCCAGTCACCTAAGCACCAGGTGCTAAGCTTAGGTTAGAGGGATGAAAAAGTAGGCCAAATATTCTCATCCCCAGGAGCATGGCCCCATTGCAGCTCAGCCCCACCCCCCAAATACTGCAAACATTTAGGGGACACTGTGCAAGGCCCCGGGGCAGAGGAGACACATGAGAAATAAGAATGCATTCCCACCCTTCAGACAGGATAGCGCAGTGAGTACAAAAGAGTATATACTTATAAAGTGTGATTGGAGAGACTTACCTGGTGGTTCAGTGGTTAAGAATCCACCTTCCAATGCAGGGGACTCAGGTTTGATCCCTGGTCCAGGAACTAAGATCCCAGATGGCTCGGGGCAACTAAGCCCATTCAGTTCAGTTCAGTTCAGTCACTCAGTCGAGTCCAACTCTTTGCAACCCCATGGACTGCAGCTTTCCAGGCCTCCCTGTCCATCACCAACTCCTAGAGTTCACTCAGACTTATGTCCATCGAGTCAGTGATGCCATCCAGCCATCTCATCCTCTGCCATCCCCTTCTCCTCCTGCCCCCAATCCCTCCCAGCGTCAGAGTCTTTTCCAATGAGTCAACTCTGTATGAGGTGGCCAAAGTATTGGAATTTCAGCTTTAGCATCATTCCTTCCAAAGAAATCCCAGGGCTGATCTCCTTCAGAATGAACTGGTTGGGTCTCCTTGCAGTCCAAGGGACTCTCAAGAGTCTTCTCCAACACCACAGTTCAAAAGCATCAATTCTTCGGTGCTCAGCCTTCTTCACAGTCCAACTCTCACACCCATACATGACCACAGGAAAAACCATAGCCTTGACTAGACGGACCTTAGTCAGCAAAGTAATGTCTCTGCTTTTGAATATGCTGTCTAGGTTGGTCATAACTTTTCTTCCAAGGAGCTTGCTCAAACTCATATCCATCGAGTCAGTGATGCCATTCAACCGTCTCATCCTCTGTCGTCCCCATCTCCTCCTGCCTTCAATCTTTCCCAGCATCAGGGTCTTTTCCAGTGAGTCAGTTCTTCACATCAGGTGGCCAAAGTATTGGAGTTTTGGCTTCAGCATCAGTTCTTCCAATGAATATTCAGGACTGATTTCCTTTAGGATGGACTGGTTGGATCTCCTTGCAGTCCAAGGGACTCTTGAGTCTTCTCCAACACAGCTCAAAAGCATCAATTCTTTGGCACTCAGCTTTTTTTATAGTCCAGCTCTCACATCCATACATGACTACTGGAAAAACCATAGCTTTGACTAGGCGGACCTTTGTTGGCAAAGTAATGTCTCTGCTTTTTAATATGCTGTCTAGGTTGGTCATAGCTTTTCTTCCAAGGAGCAAGCGTCTTTTAATTTCATGGCTGCAGTCACCATCTGCCCATTAACCACGACTAGAAAACTCCCTAAAGATCACACTAGAGAAAGCTAATGTGCTAGAACAAAAACCCAGCACAGCCAAAATTTTAAACAGTGATGGGGGCAGATGGTGATTAATTCCAAGGACAGAAGTTCACAAAGGAGTTACCAGAGTGGATCTTAAAAGGTAAATTGAACATGCAGAGGAAGAGGGACACTCCAGGCTATAGGAACGCACATGCAGAAAGCCTAAAGCTTAGATGGATTTGCACACCATCTAGCAGGCATGGAGGTGTGGAGTGCACTATGGCTGTGGAGAAAGACTGTCTGAGTTTGAATCCTGGCTCTGTCCCTTCTCAGCTCTTTGACCTTGGGCAAGTTACTTAACCCCTGTGGGAGAGATCATTGTCTCAGACTATTTGCTTTCCCTCTTCCCAGTAAGATTACACATTCTAGCCAGTTGCCACGTGACTCCAAAGGAAGGAGTACACTTCCCCAGGCCGAGGTCAGACTTGATCACATGACTCCCTTTGGCCAATGGAATTTGAGTTGGAGAGACTATAGGCCAGTCCTAAGCAGAAACCTGAAGAACCATAGCATGTTTTAGCCTAAAATCAAACTCTTTTATCTCTGCCACTAGAATGGCATCACCTGTGCCTACAGCCTTCAACACAGAGAGCAGAGCCTCAGCCAACCCACAGCTGCCCCACAGCTGCTGATGTGTAATCTGAGGGAGAAAAATTTTTTGTTAAAAGACAATGAGATTTGGTGTTGTTATCACAATAATAACGTGATTTTTGTAGTACTTACCTCATAGAACTGTTGTGAGGATTAATAAGATGATCTTGTGACATGTATAACCATTTCATCAGAAGTTTGCATGAGAAGATGACTATTCTACCCACACTTATATGGACATTTGTTATATAATAGAGATGACATTTGCAAAAGAATAGCAAAGGATGGTGTCACAGGTGGAATAGTATCTCCTCCAAATTCATTTCTACCTGGAACCTTAGGGTAGAAAGGTTCTACCTTAGGCAACCGGATCTTTCCAGATGTAATTAGTCAAGGGTCTCAAGGTGAACACACCTGGATTTAGACGGTGCCCTAAATCCAGTGACTGGTGTCTACGTGAGAAAAGAAGAACCACAGAAACAAAGAGAAGAAGGAGACGTGAAGGTAGGGGCAGAGACTAGTGTGATGTGTCTACAAGCAAATCCTTAGTGGTAAGGATCGCTAGAACCACCTGAAACTAGGAGAAAGGCATGGGATGTTTTCTCCCTCAGAGCTTCCAGAAGAAACCAATTCTGCCCATACCTTGATTTTGGACTCCTGGCCTCTTGAACTGTGAGAGAATAAATTTTCTGTTGTTTTAAGCCACCCAATTTATGGTAATTTGTTATGACAGCCCTGGGAAATTAACACAGATGGATTACTTTTAAAATGATACTGAACAATTGATTATTCATTTGGAAAAAATAAAATTGGACTTCTACCTTGGAGCACACACAATAATAACCTTCCGTTGGATTAAGGACCTAAATTTGAAATGCAAAACCTTAAAATCTTTGGAAGTAACTAAAGGAGATTATATTTAGGACTTCAGGATAGAAGAGAATTTCTTAAACAAGACATAAAAAGCACAAATTGTATTACTCTGAGTTCTCCACAGAAACAACTAATAGGATATATAGACTATATTGGGCTTCCCAGGTGGAGCTAGTGGTAAAGAACCCACCTGCCAATGGAGGAGACCTAAGAGACTCGGGTTCCATCCCTGGGTCAGGAAGATCCCCTGGAGAAGGAAATGGCAACCCACTCCAGTATTCTTGTCTGGAAGATCCCATGAACAGAGGTGCTTGGCAGGCTACAGTCCAGAGGATTGCAAAGAGTCAGACACAACTGAAGCGACTTAGCATGCATATCAATAGAGAGATAGATTTATTATAAGGAATTAACCCATGTGATTATGAAACTGTGCAACTCAGTCAGGATTTTTTTTTTTTTTTCGTGTTACAGCTCAGTTTTATTTGGCAAGCAAAGGAAAATACATCCTTGAGGTGTGAGGGCGGGCTGACCCAAAAGATGCGAAGAGACGAGAAACCCCCCGCTGAAATTTGGCTCCTCTTTTTGTATGATTTTTCTCCTCCCCTTGAGCCGGCCCTGTGTAAACTGGGCTAGCCAGGAGGGCTGTTTGTTTCACCTGAGGTTCTCACTGCAGTCCTCGGACCTTCCTTTGTTCTATTTTTGTAAGTTTTTCTCTTTGTCTTTTAGCCACTGCCATTCTGGGCTCCTTTTTCCTTTTCTAACTACCTAACATTCCCCCCTCAAGAGATGGGAGGCCCGATTCTTTGGGAATAGGGCATCAAGGTCTCTCTGGCTACTTCCTGCTGAGCTGAGACAGCAAGGGGCATTGGGCGTCCCTCTCTTGCTTATCGCAATCCTCAGAGTCCTTATAGTGGTGTCCATCTAAGAGTGAGTGATATTTCCCACGGTCGTGTAGTTTTATACATCCTTGTTAAACTGGCACCGCATGTTGTAGCTTGTTGACCTTAACCGGAGGTCTTCTGGAATCTGAGACTGAGCCCTGTGAGCTTTCTGCTGTTTGTTTGTTTTTGCTGTCCCAGTTTTCAGCACGCTGGGCTTCTTGTCACTTCCTCTGCATTGGGTTTTCCTCTCATTCAGCTTCCACTTGGCTTTCACCTTGCAGGGGCTGAGCTGAGGTTGCTCCGGCCAGGTTAAATCTGAGTCATGGCACCATATATGTCTAAACACAGAGTTCAGAGTCCATTGGAAAGGTGGCCAAGCATGATCAGCATGAACAGGCCTAAGATGGAGTCCAGGCCCTATGAATTCCTTCTTCAATGTGAAGAGAAGGACGCCCCAGCGCGCAGGAAGAGTGAGACCTCAGTCAGGATTTGAACTCATGGGTAAGGACTCGAACTCTGCCAGAACCCATTGTCTCTTCATTGAGATCACATACCTGGTCTCAGGACTTAATGAAGCTCAAGTTCTTTCTGTCTCATGGCAGAAAGTATTCAGTGAGAGACAAAAGCAAGAAGTGGATTCATTTAAAGAGAAACACACCCCACAGAGTGTAGGCCATCTTAAAAGGTGAGAGGCCCCAAAATATGGGGTGGTTAGTTTTTCCTGGATGGGTAATTTCATGGACTAATGAGTGAGAGGATTATTCCAACTGTTTCAAGTAAGGGGCTGTCATGGCACTGGTGGGTGTGCCATTTGGATTCTAATATATTACAGTGAGCATATAATAAGGCTCAAGGTCTACTGGAAGTTGAATCTTCTGCCATCTTGGACCTCATTGGTTTTAACCAGTTTTTGTGATGTCCTATGACTATGTCATTCTTAGAAAGACTGTGCTCTGCCCCCTTCCCTTGTTTCAGTTATAGAGGCCAAGAAGTCCCAAGATCTGCAGTTAGCAAGCTGGAGACCCAGGACAGCCAGCAGTGTAATCTCAGTCCAAAGGCAGCAAAGGCTAGTGTCCCAAATTGAAGTCTATTAGGCAGAGAGAGTGAAATCTCCTTGTTGTTGTTCAGTTGCTAAGTCGTGTTCGACTCTTTGAGACTCCCTAGACTGCAACACGCCAGGCTCCCTGTCCTACACTGTCTCCCAGAGTTTGCTCAAATTTATGTCCATTGAGTCGGTTATGCTACCTAGCCTTTCATCTTCTGTCGTCCCCTTCTCCTCCTGCCTTCAATCTTTCCCACCATCAGGGTCTTTTCCAATGAGTGGGCTCTTTGCATCAGGTGGCCAAAATATTGACACTTCAGCTTCAGCATCAGTCCTTCCAATGAATATTCAGAGTTGATTTCCTTTAGAATTGACTGGTTTGATCTCCTTGCTGTCCAAGGGACTCTCAAGAGTCTTCTCCAATACCACAGCTCAAAAGCATCAATTCGTTGGCACTCAGCCTTCTTTATGATCCAACTCTCACATGCATACATGACTACCAAAGCTATGGAAAAACCATAGCTTTGACTATATGGACCATTGTTGGCAAAGTAATGTCTCTGCTTTGTGTGTGTGTGTGTGTATGCGTGTGTGTCTGCTTTTTAATACACTGTCTAGGTTTGTCATAGCTTTTCTTCTGAGGAGCAAGCGTCTTTTAATTTCATGGCTACAGTCACTGTCCACAGTGATTTTGGAACCCAAGAAAATAAAATCTGTCACTGTTTCCATTGTTTCCCCATCTATTTGCCATGAAGTGATGGGACCGGATACCATGATCTTAGTGTTTTGAATGCTGAATTTTAAGCCAACTTTTTCACTTTCCTCTTTCATCTTCATTAAGAGTCTCTTTAGTTCCTCTTCTCTTTCTGCCATAAGGGTGGTGTCATCTGCATATCTGAGCTTATTGATATTTCTCCTGGCAATCTTGATTCCAGCTTGTGCTTCATCCAGCCCAGCATTTTGCATGATGTACTCTGCATAGAAATTAAATAAGCAGGGTGACAATATACAGTCTTGATGTACTCCTTTTCCAGTTTTGAACCAGTCCATTGTTTCATGTCCAGTGCTAATTGCTGCTTCTTGACCTGCATACAGGTTTCTCAGGAGGCAGCTAAGGTGGTCTGGTATTCCCGTCTCTTTAAGAGTTTTCCACAGTGTGTTGTGATATACACAGTCGAAGGCGTTAGCTTAGTTAATGAAGCAGAAGTAGATATTTTTCTGGAACTCTCTTGCTTTTTCCATGATCCAACAAAGAATGTCAGCAATTTGATCTCTGGTTCCTCTGCCTTTTTTAAACCCAGCTCATAGATCTGTAAGTTCTCAGTTCACGTATGCCAAAGCCTAGCTTGAAGGATTTTGAGCATAACTTTGCTAGCACGTGAAATCAGTGAAACTGTATGGTAGTTTGAACATTCTTTGGCATTGCCCTTCTTTGGGATTGAAATGAAAACTGACAATTCCCAGTCCTGTGGCCACTGCTGAGTTCTCCAAATATGCTAACTATTGAGTGCAGCACTTTCACAGCATCATCTTTCAGGATTTGAAATAGCTCAACTGGAATTCTGTCACTTTCACTATCTTTGCTCGTAGTGATGCTTCCTAAGGCCCTCTTGTCTTCGCATCCCAGGGTGTCTGGCTCTAAGTGAGTGATGACATCACTGTAGTTATCCAGGTCATTAAGACTTTTTTTTGGTATAGTTCTGTGTATTCTGGCCACCTCTTCTTAACCTCTTCTGCTTCTGTTAGATCCTTACTGTTTCTATCCTTTATCGCGCTCATGAAATGTTCCCTTGATATCTCCAATTTTCATACAATGGAATATTATTCAGCCTTAAGAAGGAATGAAATTCTGATATATGCCACAACATGAACCTTGAAAACATTATGCTAAGTGAAAGAAGCCAGATACCAAAGGATACATAGTGTTTGTTTCACTTATATGAAGTTTCTAGCATAGGCAAATTAATAGAGAGAAACCAGACTAGAGGTTACCAGGGACTGGGAGGAAGGTAGTTATTGTTTATGGGTAAAGAATTTCTGTTTGGGATGATGAAGTTCTGGGACTGCTGGTGGTGGCCACACAACTTTGTGAATGTACCTAATGTCACTGAATTGTACCCTAAAAATAGTTAATATAGGACATTTCATGTTATATGTATTTTGCCACAATAAAAATAACAATTTGGGGACTTCCTTGGTGGTTCAGTGATTAAGAATCCACCTTCCAATGCAGGGGACTCAGCTTCGATGCCTGGTCGGGGAATTAAGATCCCACGTGCTGTGGGGCTACTGAGCCAGCAGGCTACAACCACTGGGTCCAAGCACTCTAGAGCCCATCCTCCTCAACAAAAGAAGCCTGCACACCACAGCTAGAGAAAGCAAGGAACACCCAGCACAGCCAAAAAAAAATTTTTTTTAAGCCCTCTTGGGGTTTCCCTGGTGGCTCCCTAGTAGACAATCCACCTGCCAATGCAGGAGACACAGGTTCAATCCCTGATCTGGGAAGCTCCCATATGCCAAGGAGCAACTAAGCCTGAGCACCACAACTATTGAGCCTGTGCTCTAGAACCCATGTTCCACAACCAGAGAAGCTACAGCAATGAGAAGCCTGCACACCCCAACTGGAGAGTAGCCTCCATTTGCTGCAACTGGAGGAAAGGCCTGAGCCACAAAGACCCAGCACAGCCAAAAATAATAAATAAAATAAAATTATTTTTTAAAGCCCTCAAAAAAGAAAAATAACAATTTGTATTCCTAAAAATATTAAGCAGAGTGAAAAAATTACAAGTAATTGTATTTAACTCTTAGCTTATCCAAGAATAAATACGACCAATTTCCTTCAGCTATTCCAGGACTGCTGGATTTGTTTAGGATTCCCCCGCTGTGTTGCTAATACAATCCTCCCACATAATCGTGATCACTTTGAATATGGTACATTAATTGATCACACCTTTGGCAGAGCAAAGAGCAAATGATAGGCAAGTGTTCTTGGGGAAAAATGGAGGAGTCAAGATATCCTTTTATGGGCAGATATAGAGCTCAAATTGGATTTACGTAGGAGGGACATCAGCTCTCTGCTTCTAGTGAAGACAGAATCAGCAAATACTTCAACAGGAAAGAGATTAGCTATCAGGAGTCCTCTCACCATATGGAATGAAAGGGTTGGACCAGTCCCTTCTAAGACCCCTTGAGCTCTAACAGTCTGTAGCTCTGTTACTGAAAGATGAATAAGAATTCACATTTGCCCAGTGCCTGTGGCTTGTGTGGCACTCTGCCAATAGCGTTAACTTATTCAACCGTCACAAGGACTCTCTGTGGTTGGTGTTCCTCCCTTCATTTTACCTACAAGGAAATGCAGGCTCAGATACGGACTTCAGCAGGTTTGGTGTGTGGATTTAGTTGCATGTGGGATTTTATTTCCCTGACCAGGGATTGAACCCACATCCCCTGCATTGTAAGGTGTAGTCTAAATCACTGGACCAGCACAGAAGTCCCCTTGTGGAGATATTTAGAACAGGGCCCGGGCTACTGGCTTGCTCAAAAGCAGGAGCCTGCAGTTACCTGTTAAGATCCCTCGCAGCTGCTTCTCTTATCATTATGTCAGGTTCCCAGTGACAAGGGCTGCTGATCCTGCCGCTCTCCAGAAGTTTGGCTGGAAACTGCCCAGATCTTCAGAGAGTGAGCACTTTACGAGGGTTCACCTGCCCCTGTAAATTTCTGGAGCATCCATTTCCCCGGTGAAGTGCTTGCCACACCGAGAGAAGGAAGGGACAGCCCCTTTTAGCAGAGGTGTGACTCTGTCCTTTTGAGCTTTCGGACCTAGACTGAGGAGAACAAAAAACAGACCAAGTTACAATACAAAGCACACTGAGGTGGGTGACAGGTCCTGCATATGGATTTTATCAAAGAACATGCTGGAATAATTTCCCATCAGTGCTGGGCCTTCTGGCCTCTGCTCCATTCTATACCTTAGTGGTCTGATTAAATATTCCAGAGCACAGCTCCAACAAGGACCCTCTCCAGCTCAAACGACAAGTCTCAACTCCTTAGCTTGTTACCTGAGGCCCTGCATGGGGGCCTCCCATGGGGAGCCTCAGGTGTCCTAGCCTCCCCACCAATCTCGTACGGATCCCTACCCTAATAAAATCCCTACTCCTCCCGACGTGGCTCACCTCTTTTCATTACAGCAGGCTGCGGCAGCCATGCCTGGTTCTAATTTCCGCTCTTCTGGCAATAACCTCCCCCTTTTCTTTAGAGAACTCTTTGCTCTTCATTCATACACACAACTCTGTAACCGCCAATGAGATTTATCTTCCTGGGCACAAAGATTAATTCAAGGTTGGGTATGTGACCTAAAATGACCCCATTACAATCTTCTCTGGGACTTTCATGCTGCAAGTTAACAGGGAGGGCTGTCTCACTTTCCTCTGATCTCCCATGACACTTATCTGGACCTTTCTTAGGGTACCTAGCAGTTGCTAGCTTAAACTATGGTTATTCTTTTACCTGGACTTCCCTCGTGGCTCAGATGGTAAAGAATCCACCTGCAATGCAGGAGACAGGGTTCAATCCCTAGGTTGGGAAGATGCCCTGGAGAAACGAATGGCTACCCACTCCAGAATTCTTGCCTGGAGAATCTCTTGAACAGAGGAGTCGGCAGGCTACAGTCCATGGGGTTGCTCTGAGTGAATAAGCATATACACACATTCTTACACTCTCTGTGAGATGGTCACAGCCCCTGCTAGCTCCAAGGACTCCACTTTCGGTTCAAGTGTTCAATTTTTCTAGGCATTTCCTGACTAGCTCTTCTGTGCAAATATTGTATTATGCTCTGGGGATACACCATTGGATAAGACATTGTCCCTTGTTAAATGGATGGATGAATGAAAACGCCTCTCTGGCCCTCACCCAGGGGATTTGAGCTGCAGAAAATAGTAGACATAAAGTCCAAATCTGTTAGCCTGGCATTCAAAACCTTTTACAACCTGGTTCTAATTTTGTCTTCCCTACACACACTCTTAGCTCCAAACAAACTGAACTGTTTTTGCCCTGGAAAACCCCAAGACATCCCCACATGTGCACTATATCCAAGCTTCAGTCTTTTCCCACTGGCTCTCTTCCTGTTTTTCTCTTTCATTCCTACCTTCTTCCCCCTATCTCATTTCACCCTTTTTCTTTCAGCCTTACCTCCTCTTGCTTCTACTTCCCCTCTTTCATCATCCCCACCTTCCCTTTTCCTTCCTCTTTTCTCTCCTTGAGCTCTCTTTCATCAGTTCTGTCTATCCCACCCTTACCTCTCTTTCTGTTTTTTAAGTTTAATTTGTATTTGTTTATTTGGCTGTGCCAAGTCTTAGTTGCGGCACTCGGGACCTTCACTCTTTGTTGTGGCGTGTGAACTCCTAGTTGCAGCATGTGGGATCTAGTTCCCTGACAAGGGATAGAATGGAGTGCCCTGCACTGGGAGTGTGAAGTGTTAACCACTGGACCACCAAGGAAGTCCCTCCTCTGTCTTTTATTTTCTGCCCCCCTTCCTGTCCCTCTGGGGGCAAAACATGGAATAAAACAAATGTATACCAATCAGCTTCTAGCTCTCATCACAAGAGGTCAAGAGGACCTCCCCCGAGGTCTAATGCAGGGGATATGGGTTCAGTCCCTGGTTGGGGAGCTAAGATCTCATATGCCTCTCAGCCAAAAAAAAAAAAAAAAAAAAAAAACAGAAGCAATATTGTAACAAATTCAATTAAGTCTTTTTAAATGGTCCATATGGGGAAAAAAAGAAGAAACCCTCAAAGTGAGGTGGAAACGAGAAGGGGATGGGATCATGGAAGCAGAGAAGAGGCTGCTCAGTGACTGCTGGTGAAGCCAGAGAGCACTGTGTCAGCTACCTACATCTAACCCACCCCCGCTCTTCCTTTTCCTCCCTGTGATCACAGAATTTTGAAAAATCAGAGCTGCAAAAATTCTTGACATTCATCAACTCTGCCTCCGTAAGTTTGCAGCTGGGAAAGTGAGGCCAGCTAGAGAAACAGGGGCAGAGAAAAGGAGAGCAACTGGCTACTGTCACCCAGCAAGTCAGTGGCTCAGCAGGAGTCCTGAGCCTCCTGACCCCAGGTCAGGGAAATGCCCTTTGTTTTCACCTGTGCTACACGATACTCCTCCCTGTAGTCAGTCGTCCCTCCCCTTGATTTCCACCCACCAGGTTTGGGATGACATCTAAGGATTCCCAATCTGCCCTCCCATTCCCCATTCCCCCAAACCCCACCTCTGAGTGAGTGTGCTGCTGCTGCTGCTGAGTCGCTTCAGTCGTGTCCGACTCTGTGTGACCCCATAGATGGCAGCCCACCAGGCTCCGCCGTCCTTGGGATTCTCCAGGCAAGAACACTGGAGTGGGGTGCCATTTCCTTCTCCAATGCATGAAAGTGAAAAGTGAAAGTGAAGACGCTCAGTCGTATCCGACTCTTAGAGACCCCATGGACTGCAGCCCACCAGGCTCCTCAGTCCATGGGATTTTCCAGGCAAGAGTACTGGAGTGGGTTGCCATTGCCTTCTCCGCTGAGTGAGTGTAGGGTCCAGTGAAACAGAGGCAGAAGGGAGAACCCACATTAGAAGGGCTTGCCGTAAATCCTAGGGCATATATGGCAGTGGTGGGATGAGAAGGGCCTTCTCCGATGGCTGAGCAGTAAAGAATCCGCCTGCCAATGCAGGATTCTCAGGTTTGATTCCTGGGTTGGGAAGATCCCCTGGAAGAGGACAAGGAGCCTGGTGGGCTACAGTCCATGGAGTCGCAAAGTCAGGGCACAACTGAACGATTGAGCACATACACAGACACAGACAGGATGGTGAAAAGTGTCACTCTGGCCTGTAGGGGGACCAGTCTCCAGAAGAAGCAGCAGCCTCTGTGCAGTTAAGGGACTAGACGCTCAGCAGGTCTGGTTTCAGCAGGCCCTTCTGGCAGGACCCTTCCTCGCTCCTCCAGTCTAGCTGGTTGCCTGGATGACCTACCTCACTCTGCCAGCCGCAGATTTGCACAGAGGCCACCCAGGCACAGGATGGTCCACGACTGCCGGGGATGGCGGGGGTGGGGGGGTGGGGGGAACGGAGGCAGCTCCACTTTCAGTCCTGCTTCTCTGCTCCACAAAGGGCCACTGTCTGAGTACAGAGGGACCCTGGAGGGAGGCCTCCCAAGGTGCTCGGCAACAGGGCCAGGTTTCATCATGCTGGGCCTCCCGGCCAAGTAAACATCAGTGGGAGGAACAGGCCCAACAGTTTCTGCAGACAGGCTCCTGGCTCCAGGCTGGCTCAGGGGCATCTTCCCCCAGGGCTTCCTCGAGACAGGAAGAAGGGCCAAGTTCGTGTGCCCACTTTCCTCCAGAAACAGAGAGTCGGGACGAGGAACCGGCTCTCTCCTAGTTCAGTTCCATTGTTCAAGACGCAGAGAAGCATCCTATTCCCCTCTTCAGAAGTAGACATGTTACAAGAAATGTTTAATTTAGTTCAGAGATCCATGAGCCAGAGTAATGAGGGAAGACTTCCTAGGGGAAGTGTGATTCAGATGTGATTCTGCCTCAGTGTGTAGGTAGAATCTCTACAAATAGGAAAGAGAGGTGCATTTCAGACAGAGAGCACGGACTGTGGTATCTGGAAAGCAGGAGCATCTGGGGTCAGTGAAGAGACTTATTTGGCCAGGGTAGAGAATTCACATAGGAGAAGGTGGAAAATTGGTTGGAAAGTTTGGTTAGGAACTTTACCACAACTAGTCTTAACAGCCATGTGAAGGAGTCTTTCCAGTTTCCAAGCAGACTGGTGATGGGGCTCTAAAAGCAGAATTATTGAAAGCTTAGTCTTACAATGTTGTGAAAGAGGCCCCAGGGTGAGCCTTAGTTCTCTGGGAAAGCTTGGGCTGGTTATGGCCTCTCTCTAGGGCTTTGTTTCTTCATCATTAAAATGAAAGTGTTCTGCCAGAGAATCTTAAAGCCCTCCCCATCTCTAAAATGCAAGGATTCTCTAATGGGGCAACACAGACTACAGGAAATGAAAGGAACAGATGTTGCAGCCACACCCTGGACGCCCTGGGCTGCATTTCTGCATTGGTTCATCTGCTTAGAGCTGTGGAATGGCTGTCACCACCACCGCTGCCAGGCACTATGCCAACTAGTGTCTTTTTTGTAAAACTTCATTTCTGTGAACAGAAAATGCATGTACATACTGCAAATTTTAAGTCATAAAAAGATAAAGGTATGTAAAAATAAATTTCCCTCCTTTCCCTCTTTCCAGCCACTCATTTCTTCTCTCACTGTATCCTGAGTATGCTTTCAAAGATAACCTATGCATTTTCACAGATTGTGTAGTCTTTTTTTGTACACACATGGGAGCATGCTAGACATACCATTATGTACTTTGCTTTTTATTTATTATTTTTAATTGGAGGATAATTGGTTTACAATGTTGTATTGGTTTCTGCCATATATCAACGTGAATTAGCCACAAGTATACATATGGCTCCTCCCTCTTGAACTTCCCTCCCAACCCCCTGCCCCATCCCACCCCTCTAGGTTGTCACAGAGCACCAGGTTGAACTCCCTGTATTACACAGCATCTTCCCACTAGCTATCTGTTTTACATACGGTAATATATATGTTTCAATGCTGCTCTTTCAATTCTTCCCACCCTCTCCTTCCCCAACTGTGTCCACAGGCCTGTTCTCTCTGTCTGCCCCTCTATTCCTGCCCTGCAAATAGGTTCATCATGTACTTTGTTTTTTTAACTTGAAAATTCTGGCAATCTTTTCATAGGAGTCTACAAAGAGCTGCCTCATTCTTTGCATGTTAGGACCATGATTTATTAAAACAGTCCCCTATGGATAGATATTTAGGGTGTTTCTTTTCCATTACAAACAACAAATCAGTGCATATCGTGAACATACATCATCCAGCATATGCTGGACTAGGTTCACAGGATACATTCCTAGAACTGAAATTATGTGCTTCATATGCCCTAATACTCTCAACAAGAGTTTAAAGTGATCGTAATTATACTGACTATGCAAATAAGAAAACTGAGGCTCAGAAATTCAATAACTTGCACAAAATCAGTAGAGTTGAAATTCTAATGTGGACAGTCTGACACCAGAGCTACCACAATCATTCCCCTAGTGTTTCTGAAACTTTAGTACGCATCAACAACACTGGGAGGGCTTGTTAAAACATAAACTACTGGGCTTCACTGGTGATCCAGTGGTTAATAATCTACCTCGCAATGCAAGGGACACAGGTTCGATTCTGGTCAGGGAAGATCCCACATGACTTGGGGCAACTAAGCCCATGTGCCACAACTACTGAGCCCATGGGCCCTAGAGCCTGTGGTCGCAATACAAGAAGCCACGACATTGAGATGCCTGAGTGCCGCAACTAATGATGATCCAGCACAGCCAAAATAAATAATTTTTTTTAAAAAAGCCTAGATTACTACACCCTACCGTAAGAATTTCTTGGACTCCCCTGGCGGTCCAGTGGTTAAGGCTCTGCACTTCCACTGCAGGGGTCATGGGTTTGATCCCTGGTCGGGGAACTAAGATACTGCATGTCATGTGGCATGGACAAACAGTAGAATAAAAAATAGAAGAGGAAAACAGCAGAGCTCTCTCTCATCACTATGCGAGGACACAGTGAGAGAGCAACAGTCCGCAGGCCAGGAAAAGGTTCCTCATCAGGAACCAAATCCACCTGCACCTTGATCTCGAACTTTACAACTCCCAGAATTTTGAATAACAAATGTGCATTGTTTGAAACCTCAGTCTATGGTATTTTGTTATCGCAGCCCAAGCTGACTAAGACAGAGCCCTTGGGAGCAGAGCTGTTTATTTCCTCCCATTCCTCCCTTGGCTTATAATGAAATCAGTGAGGCAGCTAGGCCTCTGTTATTAATGGAAAGGCAGCATCTCAGAATGCTGGAGCTTGATCGAGATAAGCTAGTCCGGTACTCTCATTTATTATTATTAATAGCTATAATTCATAGCACACCCATGCACTTGACATGCTTACTTTTTTTAATTCCCCCAAATCTAATTCTCTGGCATGTGGGATCTTAGTTCCCTGACCAGGAATCAAACCCATGCCCCCTGCAGTGGAAGCAGAGAGTCTTAACCACTGGACCATCAGGAAATTCCCTCCCTGTATTTGTGTTCTCCTTATTCTGGTACACAGCCTCTTTCTCCATTTTGTGCAGTTGATGTGGCCAGTACACACACACACACACTGAAAAAGATTTAAATTCAGGAATGTGGAAGGAGATCTGAGGTCTGTGGGACAGAGCAGCAAGACACTGACAGAGACATCCCACAAACGTGAAGAAACAGAGTCATGCCGCATTGTGGCTCCCACACGCCAGCCTGTCTCCTCAAGGTGCTGAATCTGTTACATCACCAGATCCCAAGCCTGGGACCTTGAGGACCCCTGCAATTTCTTCCAGCTGCTCCCTGTATGGCCTCCATTCCTTCTCTCTCCATCCCCCAAAGGCCCCATCCTACGTTCTCTTCTGTGTCTAAGCCCTTGCTATGAACCCCCAAGGCCAGACTTACAGCTGAAAACATCTGGGCCCCAGCTCCCTGGACAAGGAACACCTCAGAAGCCATTTGTTGGGGAGCTGGAGTGAAGGAGGTCATTAGGGAGAGAATTTCAGAGGCCAAGTCAGATTCAGCTGGTCAGCCGCAGTTCAGGCAGGCAGCAATCTGATTCAACTGACATTATGGAATGTAGAAGAGGCAGCCGACAGTCAAGTGTAGCCAGAGACAGACGCTGTCCATAAAGCACAGTCAGGCAGAAGTGGTCAGGGAGGGATAGTCAGGCAGACTCAGTCATTCAGAAACCCAGTCCCTGGGATTTCTCTGGTGGTCCAGTGACTCTGTGCTCCCACTACAGGGGCTACGGGTTCGATCCCTGGTAGGGGAACTAAGAACCTTATGCCGCACAGCCAAGAAAAACCTAACCAAATACAAAAAAGCACAGAAACTGGCTCACTGAGACACAGTTAGATTCAGTCAGTCAGCCAGAACCAGCCAGCCGCAAACTCAGCCCAGCAGTCTGGCAGATGCCGTCAGTCCACTCTTCAGGAGGGCTGATCCCACCTGTCAGATGGCCAGTCAGGCGGACCCCACCAGGCACAGAGGCTGTAGTGAGACCAATGCAGTCAGGATAACCAGCCAGCTTGTCAGCCAGCCAGTCAGGCAGAGGCGCAGGGGCCTCGGGCAGCCGCACAGGCCCGGGTGTAGTTAGAATCAGCTGAGCTGAGCTGGGGTCAAAACACACAGCTGAGCTGTGTGATTGACTAATCACACAGGGCCTCGGTCACTCAGATACAGCTTGTTGAGCACAGAGGGAATCTGGTCAGTCAGAAACAGCAAGATCGACTCAGTCAGACACGCGCCGTCGGTCCCAGCTGCCATTAGCCAGGTAGGGCAGTCAGTCAGTCGACTGTGGTCAGGCAGACAGATCACGCGGTCTTGGTCCATCAGGCATTCACGAAATCTGTTTTCATTAGACACAGCCAAATAGACGACAGTGATGGCGTCTGTGGTCAGTCAGACACAGTCGGCCAGTCAGAGGCACTTCTGTCAGGCACTGACGGAATCAGCGAGCCGGGGCAAAGTCTCCGCGGAATCCCGGAACTGAGGCCCTAGGCCTCCTTTCTGGGCGGAACCTTGTTGGGGCGGGGCTTCGTTCTGGGCGGGGCCTCGTTCTCTCCTCCCGACAGCCTTCAGGCGTGGCCATGGCAGTTTTGGACCCGGCGGGAGTCGCTGGTTTCCTTCCTCAACGCCGCTCCACCAACACCGTGCCTGCGGAGTGGAGGTCCCGGCCGCGTAGTGGCGGGGCGGCGGGGCGGCGAGCCTGGGCAGGCTGCTCTCCGCAGAGCGGCAGAGGCTGCGGCTGGCGCTTTTGTCGTCCCCTTGTATAGAGGGGAATGATGGGGAGACCGGGAATGATGGGGAGACCGGGAATGACACACGTCAAGCTACACAGTGACGGAGACCCAGAACTTCCACCTCTCCTGAACCCTGCGTTGCCCCTCAGGAGGAATCAGATTTCCCCAGTCAGAGGGCGCGTATGGAAACAGGAGAACAGCTCTTGGAAAGAGGTGTTTAGGGTTCTCTGGGCTTAATAATGAATAGGGTGAACACTCACCTTGTACCAAGCGCTGTAATAACAGCTTCGTGTACAATAATTCACTCGAGCCTCACAATTTTCTTTTGAGGGAAATAATGAAGGTTTCCTTATTACAAACGGGGAAACAAGTACAGAAGGACTGGTGACTTGACCAGAGTCAAGGGGCTGTGTGGGGAGCCAGGATTGGATCCTGGGCAGTCTAACTCCTGACATGGGCTCCTGGGCCCTCCGCACACCTTCTGGTCCCTTCTTTCTGACCTTGGAGGGCAGAGATGAGTCACCTTCAGAAGGCCTCCGTGGTCTCCTTAAAAACACCCAACGCTATGCATGAGGCTCTTGTTTTCATCTCTGCTTCAAGGATTCAGAACAAGGAGCTATCGAAACCAGGATCCTGGCCAAACCAGGGGACAAACTGTGGGTCTATCTCATAGAGTTCAGAGAAAGGAAAACCTGTGAGATCAGAGAAGCCCAGGGCCAAGAGGCCACAGGAAGCTGTCGCTCGGGAACCCTATGGGCAGAGCCTCAGGGCTTCGAGTTTAAAGATCTTTGAACAAATTCCAGCAATGTGAGCCAGCAGTTAGAATCACATCATGGGTCATAAACTCAAATGCCTACAAGGGCCAAAAAAGTCATTAAAAGAAGTCAAGTGACCAGAATGCAAAACTCTCCCCATCTAAAGGGGGCACTGCCTCCCGACTCCTGCCCATCCTGTTCTCAGACTCCTGCTGTCTCCAGCCTTCTAACTGGGTGATGTTGGCTAAGTCAATTAACATTAAGTCTCAGTTTTTCCATCTGTCTAGTCTGGGAAGGAAAAGTTGGCTTTATCTCACCACAAAAGGGTGAAATTTTAGGGCAATTAAACACATTTTTGTATATAGAAAATATTTTGTGAGCTGTAACATACTCTAACATACTCTAAAAAGTAGAGGGGGTATGAAGAGGAGGTTGACTGAATGTTTGCTGTACGTCTGCTACATGGTCTACGGGTTCTGACAGCATTCCTCTAGGCAAAGCTTAGCATCCCTCTTGTACAGAAGAGGAGTATACCCTTCAAAAAATATACTGACTTACCCAAGGTCACAAGTTTGTTTGTATGGAGTCCATTTAGAATTTAATTCTGACTTCTTTTTTAAAAAATATTTATTTGGCTGCATCTGGTCTTAGTTGGAGCACATGGGTTCTTGCTGTTGCGGTGCATGTGCGCTCAGGCTTAGTTGCTCCAAGGCTTGTGGGCATATGGGCTCTTAGTTCCCCAACCAGGGCTCAAACCCACATTCTCTGCATTGCAAGGCAGATTCTTAACCTCTGGACTACCAGGGAAGTCCCTCTAAGACTTCTGAGACTAGACTCTTGTACCAGTTGTTTTGCAAAGTGTTGCTTGGGTCCCACTAGTTGCACTAAGATGACTTCAAGTGAAACTCAAATGAAGATGTTAAAAATAGTTACACAGTTTTTGTTGTTTTCAGTTTTAGAGGAACTTTTTTGATACTACAGAAGTCCTAAATTTCACACAACCAGGCTGCAGTAGGCTGAATAATGACCTCCCAAAGATGCAGAGATCTAATCCCTGAAGCCTGTAGATACTAACTTATCTGGGAAGAGGGTTTTTACAGATGTGATTAATTAAATTATGGATGTTGAGTTGAGGAGATCATCCAGGTGGGCATGAAATGCCATCACAAATATCCTTACAAGAGGAAAGCAGAGGGCTGTGGGGGGGGGGGGGGAGGTGCGGGGGGCGGGGGAGGTGCGGGGGCAGGCAGACACACAGAGAACAGCAGGAGAAAATGAAACCTTGGAGGCAGAGATCAGAGTGATGCAGCCAGAAAGCCAATGAATGCAGGCAGCCACAGCCTGCAAGAGACAAGGACAAGTCTGAAGGGAACGTGGTCCTCTCAACACCTTGATTTCAGCCCAATAAATCTAATGTTGAGATTCTGGTCTTTAGAACTATGACAGAATACATTTCTGCTGTTTCAGGCTATCAGTTTTGTGGTAATTTGTTACATCAGCCACAGGCAACAAATACACAGGTCTAAATCTGCAAGTCTTCAAAATTCATGTTCCAAACCACTAATGTGTACACAACCCCCCTCACTAAAAATACAATTACTCTAAAATAATTTTATATTTACAGGAAACAAATGTAAATCTTTGATTTACAGAGTATAGAGATTTCCTATAGTACAGAGAGTTTCCATGTACCCCTCCCCCAAGTTCCCATACTGCTAACATTTAACATGACTCTGGTGCATTGGTCACAACTAAGAAACCAACTCTGGTATCTTCCTGTTAACTCAACTCTGCATTTTATTTGGATTTCACTAAGCTTTCCCCCTAACGTCCATTTTCTGTTCCAAGGTTCCATCCAAAATACTACATTACATTTAATCTGCATGTCCCCTTAGTCTCTTCCAGCCTGGGACAATTTCTCAGACTTTCCTTGTTTTTCATGACCTTGACAGTTTTGAGGAATACTTTGGTGTTCATCATTTTATAGAATGTCCCCCAATTTAGGTTTCACTGATGCTTTTCTCATGGTTTCAGTGAGGGTTATCATCAAGGTTAAGTGGCCTTTTTCCTGGCATCATGTCAGGGGTAGGCTATTAATATGACTTGATCACCTTGAGTGCCTGGCCAAGGTAAAGTTTACCAAGCTTCTCTCCTGTGGAGTTTCTTGTTTTTCCTTTCTTTCTACTCTCTGAAAGCAAGTCACCAAGGGCAGCCCACTTTCAGGTGGGGGAGGCGGGAGAGAAGATTAAGCTCCATATCCTGGAGGGGATAAATTATTTGGAAACTTTCTTTAGGAAGATTTGTCCTTTCTCCATTTATTTATTTGTTCCATTATTTATCTACATCAGTATGAACTCATGGATATTTATACTCTGGGCTATAATCTGGTACTGTGTTATTTCTTTTCTTGCTCAAATTGCTCCAATTTTCGCCACTGGAAACTCTTTCAGGATGTCTCTTGTGTCCCTTTGTCTCCAACTGTTTTGCATTTTGGTTGCACTAAGATGATTTCAAGTGAACTCAGCTGATCTTTATTTTAAAGAGCTGTATATTTGTAATATTCCAGATCTTAGGAAAACATAACGTGTATGTCAAATTGATGAGTTCACAAACAGCACTGAGGACAAGGCTAACACAGTGATGACTGTGCTGAGTGAGTCAGTTCACAGAGCGTTATTAAGTAAAAACTGGTATCGATGGTACAAAGGTATGGCGGTAGTTGTTAACGCTGATTAGGGGATGTTTGAGAAACTCTGTACTAAAACAGAACCGTCTCAGATTGAGGCAATGATGATAATGATGAGGATTACGAGCAGCCTCTCTGGGACACACCCACACACAATCCATTCCCGGGAGCCCTGATGCCAAGCAGACCTGCCTCGGTGCAGATACGCGCTGATGTTGATAACGCTGGAACTGCGCATGCCCAGGCCGGGGAGGGATGGATGCGGCACTGTGTTTCCCAAACGAGCTGCGTGGGTGGCTTGCTGTTCAGCACCATTCCCACTAATGAGCTGGGAACCGTTGGCCTAACAAACACGCTCCATGTCACAGGCCTGACATGTGATGTTTCCCGAGGAGAAGTGCCAGGAAGGCTCGTTATTCTTACTTTTTTTCCCTGTTTCACCCTTCATCTGAGACACGCAGAGAGACACGGCCGTGGCCGGAGTCCGCAGTCAGATCCTGTACACCCCGAGTCTTGCCTGGGGTCTGTAGGCCAGTTCTCCAGCCCCACTGAGGATGCTTACATTGGAGTATTTAGCTTGCCCTACTCTGCACCATCCTGAGTCTTGACCCAGGCCCTGAATCTACCTCCTGGTTGAGCAGTGATGCCCCAGAATCTCTGACCTGATCTGAAATAGAAAGTACTTCAAGAAATAAGTCTTTTTAAATTTCCCTGCTTCTAGTCTGAACTGTGGGTGGCTGCAGGCTGGTGTGTACTCAGGCTTCTAAACCTTCTCTAGTGCCAGGGAGCTCTGGAATCACATGACCTAGGTTAGAATCCTAGTTCTTCCAAAGAACTAGATAAATGACACAGCCTCTCATAAAAGGAAGAGAGTAATACCTACTTCACAAAATTGGAAGGAAGAATTGCAGTGCAAATTAAATGAGACAGTTATTAGCACAATGTCTAACCCATAGTAACTGCCCAATAAATTCATTCATTTGTCTAACAATTATTAATGTCCACTGTATGCTGGGCATAGTACTGGGTGCCAGGAAGGGTCACAAGGAGAAAACAAGAAGGAAAAAAAATAATAAACTAGCAAATTAATAAATATGGTAAAGCATATAGCCAAATCCTATGTACAGTGCCTAGCACAGAAGTACACAAATTAAATTTTTTTTGGGGGGGGGGCCCCACACCGTGTGTCATGTGGGATCTTAGTTTCCTGACCATGGATCAAACCACGATCCCTGCAGTGGCAGCATGGAGTCTTAACCACTGGGCCGCCAGGGAAGTCCTGAGACATGTTTTTCTTTATTTTTTTTTAGATCTATTTATTATTTGGCTGTTTGGGTCTTCATTACATTATATGGGCTTTCTCTAGTTACCCTGAGCAGGAGCTACTCTTTGTTGCAGTCTGTGGGCTTCTCCTTAAGGTGGTTTCTCTTGTTGCGAAGCACAGGCTCTAGGCCAGTGGGCTTTCAGTAACTGCAGTGTGTGTGGGCTTAGTAGCTGCAGTGCATGGGCTTAGTTGCCCCCCGGCATCTGGGATCTTCCTAGACCAGGGATCGAACTGGTGTCCCTTGCATTGCAAAGTACATTCTTAACCACTCTACCACCAGGAAGGCCCCTCCAGACATGTTAATTACTAGTAAAATGATGAGGTATTCTGGTGGATGAATGAAGGAAATAAGTAAGGCCACTTGATGATAACTGGAAAAAAACTTTTTGAGACAGGGAGGTCAGGAAATGTCCTGATATGTGATATCATATAACATGTTTTATTATATGAAAGACATATTACATGATATCACTCCAAATAATATTGGAACTGAGACCTATAAAGTGAGAAGAAACTTAGCCTTGCCAGGAGCCAGGTGCAAAGCCTTTCAGGTAGAGGGGACAGCATATGTAAAGCCCCTGAGGTTGAGAAGAGCTTGAAGAGTAGAGAAAAGAGCAAGGAGACCAGTGTGTCTGGGATGTAACAAGAGAGGGCAATAGGCCAGGGTAAGAAGTTTGCATTTTTTCAAGGTGCAATAAAGAGCCACTAAGGTTGAAACATGGATTTGAAGGGAAGAGTAGTAGAAACAGTCAGAACTTCAATTAAGAGGCTATTCAAGTCACCCAGACTAGAGATATTGCTGATTCAGACTAGGTTATAGATCTGCACTGCCCTATGACTTTCTAGATGGTGGAAATGTTCTATCTAGCTCTGTGCTCAGACAGTATCCACTGGCCATCTGTGGCTCTTGAGCACTTAGAATGTGGCTAGTGCAACTGAAGAATTGAATTTTTAATTTCATGTTATTTTAATTAATTCAAATTTAAATAGCCTCCTGTAGTTAATTTCCAAAACATACAAATAGCTCATACAATGCAATAACAAAAAACCAAACAACCCAATCAAAAAATGGGCAGAAGACCTAAACAGGTTTTTCTCCAAAGAAGACATACAGATGGCCAACAGGTACATGAAGAGATGTTCCAATACCACTGATTATTAGAGAAATGTAAATAAAAGCCACAATGAGGTATCACCTCACACCAGTGAAGGGCTATCACCAAAAAGTCTCCACGTAATACATGCTGGAGAGGGTGTAGAGAAAAGAGAATCCTCCTACACTGTTGGTGGGAATGAAAATTGGTGCAGCCACTACGAAAAACATTATGGAGTTTTCTTAAAAAAAACCCTGAAACTAAAGCTGCTGTAGGATCCAGTCATCCCACTCCTGGCCATATATCTGGAAAAGAAGAAAAGACTTAGTTGAAAAGACACGGGCATCCCTATGTTCATAACAGCACTATTTACCCTAGCCAAGACATGGAAACAACCCAAATGCTAATCAGCAGATGATTGGTTTAAGAGGATGTGATATATGGACTTCCCTGGTGGCTCAGCTGGTAAAAAATTCACCTGCAATGTGGGAGACCTGGGTTTAATCTTTGGGTTGGGAAGATCCATTGAAGAAGGGAAAGGCTACCCACTTCAGTATTCTGGCCTGGAGAATTCCATGGACTGTATAGTCCATGGGTCACAAAAAGCCAAGACATGGAAACAACCCAAATGCCAATCAGCAGATGATTGGTTTAAGAGGATGTGATATATACATACAATGGAATATTACTCAGCCATAAAAATAAATGAAATATTGCCATTTGCGGCAATATGGATGAACCTAGAGAATATCATACTAAGCAAAATAAGTCAGACAGAGGAAGAAATCATATATCACTTATATATGGAATCTAAAAAATTATACAAATGAATCTATATAGAAAACAAACACAGACATAGAAAACAAACTTATGGTTACCCAAAGGGGAAGAGGGGGGTGGATAAATTAGGAGAATGGGATTAACAAACTGCTATACATAAAATAGATGACCAACAAGGATTTACCATACAACACAGGGAATAATACATAATACCTTGTAACAACATAATGGAAAATAATCTGAAATATATATATAACATATAACTGAATCACTTTGCTGTACACCTGAAACTAACACAATATCATAAGTTAACTATACTTCAATTTTAAAAAAAAATAGCCTCTTGTAACTAGCAGCTACTATATTATATTGGACAGCACAGGAGATAGGCCGTACCTTAAAAATATTTAGGAAGGAGATAGTACCTGTGATGGTTGGGGGATGGAGAGTGAAAGAAGAGTAGTATCAAAGATGTGTGCCAAGTTGCTTCAGTCATGTTTGACTCCTTGCACCCCATGGACTGCAGCCCGCCAGGCTCCTCTGTCCCTGGGGATTCTCCAGGCAAGCATACTGGAGTGTGTTGCCATTTCCTCCTCCAGAGGATCTTCCCAACAGAGGGATCAAACCTGTGTCTCCTGCATTGCAGGTGGATTCACCTGCAGGTGAGCCACCAGGAGGCCTAGTTTTTTATTTGAGAACTGGGTGGATGATACTACCATTTACTGATTTGGAGAAGAGCAGGCTCTGGGGAGATACCAAGGGTTTTCTTTTGCACAAGAGGAGTTTAAGATACTGTTAGAACATCAAGTGGAGATATCAAGTAGAAACCAAAATGTGTACATGGTTGACCTCATCATCTTTAGGTTTCAGTGGTATCAGCCTGTTGGCTGCTTAGAAGGGAGGGAGATCAGAAAGGGGACCAGGAACTCCACTCTGAGACTGTTCTTTTCCTTGTCTTGGTTATTCTACCAACTATTCACCTAGCCAGGTGGATCTTGTTCGAAACCCGTGTATGATCTGTGACTCCTCCTTCCCCCTCCTCCCTCTTCTCTCCAGGTATTGAGCCTGGGGGCTCCTTCCTTTGCTAATCTAGAAAGCCTCACCCCACCTGTTTTCTGCTCCTATAGCCACTTCCAAGGCTCAGGCCTCTGTCATCTCATAGTGGACTACAGCCTCAGTGCCCAGAGCTCCTGGCCTTCTCAACATTCCTGCTTTCCACTTTCCAGCAGAAGGGTCTTCCTGACTATAGGATTTTCCTCCTAGGAATCCTCTGTGGATCTGCATCAAGAGTCTCAAACCTGAACCAACCCTGGATCTTTCTTTAGATTTCTAGAATTGCATCCAAAGGAAATCAGAAGCCTCCGCAAAGTTTGAAAACCCACAAGAATGTTGCTCATGACATTTATTATAAAAGCTAGACATATACTTCTCAACCATATCTTGCATGACCTATCAGCAGTGTTTGACACTGTTGATAACTCTCCCTTGAAACACTTCCTTCATTTCCTTCCAGGATACCACATTCTGTTTTTGTCCTCCTACCCCTTTGGTCACTCCTTGGTCTCCTTTGTCGGTTCCTTCTCATCACCTTGATCTGTACACGTCACAGTGCCCCAGGGCTCAGACCTGAGAACTCCCTCTCTCTCTGTCCATGCCCTTGGTTCTTTCATGCAGCCTCATAGCTTCAAAGATAATCTACATACATTCTGATGACTCCCAAAAGTACATATTCAGCTCAGACTTTCCCCTAAATGCCAGACTCACAAATCCAACTGTCTACTTGACATTTCCACTTGAATGTCAAACAGGCATCTCACACTTATCATGCCCAAAACTGAATTCCTCATAGTCTCCCCTAAATTGCCTCTTCCCATGGTTTCTCCCATCTCACTTAAGGGCAATACCCTCTCTTATTTGCTCAGGCCAAAAGCCTTCGAGTTATCCTTGATTCCTCTCTTTCCCACTTCACATCTGGTCTATCAGCAAATCCTGCAGGCTGGATCTTATATTTATCCTGAATTCACCTTTTTGCCATCTTTGCTGCCATCAGTCTGCTACAAGCCACTATCCAATTTCACCCTCTTGACAGCCATGGTCTATTAGGTCTCCCTGATTTTACCTCTGGTTCTACATCAGCTATTTTCCATGCTTCAGGCCAAACCCCTCCAACAGTTCCCATTTCACCAGAAAAAAACACCAACTTCCATACTCGAATGGTTTAACCTCTACACTTTTTACTTCTCACTCACTTTTGACTTCTCACTAACTTGCTCGAGTCTATTTGCTGTTTCTGGATCAGGCCATCTCCATATTCCTCAGCTTTAGAGCCTATTCACTGGCTGTTCCCTTTGCCAGGAAGGCTCTTCCACCTGACATCCTCTTGGCTGGTTCATTCCTTCACCTCCATATGTCTGCTCAAAAGTCATCTGGGCACCATGTAAAACATTCCACAGGCACACCTCATATTCTCCTTTTATTTTTTCATAGCACTTTCACCATTTCTGCCCTTTCACACATTTTAAGGATTGTCTGTTTTCCCTACTAGAGTATAAATTTCAAGGGGGCAGAAATTTTCACACCCCTTTGCAGCTGCATCCCCCAGTGCTTATGTGGCACACAGTAGGTGCTCAATAAATAAGTGATAGATGAATGAAAGTTGCTCAGTCCTTTCTGATTCTTTGCAACTCCATGGACATAATAAAGGACAGAAATGGTATGGACCTAACAGAAGTAGAAGATATTAAGAAGAGGCGGCAACAATATACAGAAGAACTATACAAAAAAAATCATGACCCAGATAACCACGATGGTGTGATCACTTATCGAGAGCCAGACATTCTGGAGTCTGAAGTCAAGCGGCCCTTAGGAAGCATCATTACAAACAAAGCTAGTGGAGTTGATGGAATTCTAGTTGAGCTATTTCAAATCCTAAAAGATGATAGCATAAAGTGCTGCACTCAATATGTCAGCAAATTTGGAAAACTCAGCAGTGGCCACAGGACTGGAAAAGGTCAGTTTTAATTCCAATCCCAAAGAAAGGCAATGCCAAAGAATGCTCAAACTATTGCACAATTGCACTCATCTCACGCTAGCAAAGTAATGCTCAAAATTCTCCAAGCTAGGCTTCAACAGTATGTGAACTGTGAACTTCCAGATATTCAAGCTGGATTTAGAAAAGGCAGAGGAACCAGAGATCAAATTACCAACATCTATTGGATCATCAAAAAAACAAGAGAGTTCAAGATAAATATCTACTTCTGCTTTATTGACTATGCCAAAGCCTTTGACTGTGTGGATCACAACAAAATGTGGAAAATCCTGAAACAGATGGGAATACCAGACCACCTGACCAGTCCTTTGAGAAATCTGTATGCAGGTCAAGAAGCAACAGTTAGAACTGGACATGGAACAACAGACCGGTTCCAAATTTGGAAAGGAGTGTGTCAAGGCTGTATATTGTCACCCTGCTTATTTAACTTATATGCAGAGTACATCATGAGAAATGCCAGGCTGGAGGAAGCACAAGCTGAAATCAAGATTGCCGAGAGAAATATGAATAACCTCAGTTATACAGATGATACCACCCTTATGGCAAAAAGTGAAGAACTAAAGAGCCTCTTGATGAAAGTGAAAGAGGAGAGTGAAAAGTTAGCTTAAAACTCAGCATTCAGAAAACAAAGATCATGGCATCCAGTCTCATCACTTCATACCAAATAGAAGGGGAAACAGTGATAGAATTTATTTTGGGGGCCTCCAAAATCACTGCAGATGGTGACAGCACCCATGAAATTAAAAGACTCTTGCTCCTTGGAAGAAAAGTTATGACCAACCTAGACAGCATATTAAAAAGCAGAGACATTACTTTGCCAACAAATGTCCGTCTACTCAAAGCTATGGGTTTTTCAGTAGCCATGTATGGATGTGAGAGTTGGAGTATAAAGAAAGCTGAGCACCAAAGAATTGATGCTTTTGAGCCGTGGTGTTGGAGAAGACTATTGAGAGTCCCTTGGATAGCAGGGAAATCCAACCAGTCCATCCTAAAGGAAATCAGTCCTGAATATTCACTGGAAGGACTGACGCTGAAGCTGAAACTCCAATACTTTGGCCACCTGATGTGAAGAACTGACTCACTGGAAAAGACCCTGGTGCTGGGATAGATTGAAGGCAGGAAGAGAAGGGGACGACAGAAGATGAAATGGTTGGAAGACATCACCGACTCGATGGACATGAGTTTGAGTAAGCTCCGGGACTTGGTGATGGGCAGGGTGGCCTGGCGTGCTGCATGCAGTCCATGGGGTCGCAAAGAGTAGGACACGACTGAGCGCCTGAACTGAAATAAGTGAACGGTTGTAAGAAGCCTCAGCGTCCAACAGTCGGGGGTGTGAGGCAAGAAAGAAATACGCATGCTCGGGGAATTCTGAAAAATTACCGTTTGGAAGGGCAAGCCAGGCGGGCGTCCCAATTTCACGTGACACCTCCCTTGTCCTCCTCCCTGCCGGAACGTTTTAGTCCCGGAACCTTGGCTCGCGGGTCCCAGCGCGAAGGCACTTCCGGTGCCCCTCCTCTCTAGCCAGCGAAGAGAACTGCCAACTCAGTTCCGGCAGAGAGCGCGGACAGAAGCGGATCGTGGCCTTCTACCCTGGGGCCCTCCAGGCCCTCCGGCCTCTGGTCGGTAGGTGAACTGGGGGGCCCCGGGACATTCTCGGGTGTGTTTTGTAGAGCGGTCGCCGAGGCCGGCAGTTGGCAGGGCCCAAGACTGGAAGCAGCCTCGAAACTCTCCCCCTGCCCCCACCCCCCACCTCCACGACCTAATGGCGGCGGCCCCTCCGAACCAGGATCCTGCCGACCGCTGGGTCTCTTCACCCAGACCTGCAGGGCTTGGGCTTAGGCGAAGCCTCCGCCTGGTCACCGAGAACGTGGCGCCTTTGGGCGTCGGGCGTGGCAGGACTAGAAGAATGGCGGCCGCTCTGACTCCGCGGAGGGCCGTTAGAGCCTCGGAGGCCCGGGAAGGATTGTGGACGCCAGCTCGTCCATCCTTAGACCTTGGGGCCACGCGGATCCGCGACCTGAGGTGGCCGCTCTGTCCCAGTTGGACGAGACCTCTCCTCGTCCGGGCAACGACGGACAAAGGCCTTAACGGGCCCGCAAGGTGAGCGGAGCCGCAGTTGACGGCGGGTGGAACGTTAGCGGGCCAGCGGGCGGTGATCGTCGTTCTACCGAGACATTGATGTCGGAAGATGGAAATGGTAGAATAACATACCCCTTGTGGCCAACAGAAAGTGCCCGCCGTCCTCTGGGAAGATTTACTGGCCGCTGATAAAGGCCTGTGTATATAATATGAAAAAGCTGCTCTCAACTTTACCCCCAACCTTTCAAAAGAAAACTTTCGCTACATCTAGGCCTCCTAGATGTGAAGAGGTTGCCGACGTATGATAAAATAGTTAGAAAAATCGCGTCTTGTAAATGCCCATTTGTTTAAAAAAAGAAAACTATAGAAAAGAAATGTCTTCTGGAAATGACTTTTCGAAATGGAGTTGTTTGATTACCTCTAGAAGCAACTTCCGGAGCCACTGAAGTCCCCGTTTGTTCAGTGGGTTGGACGACGTCGAATAGAAGACCTTGAGGAGGAAGAATAGAAAGTGCTATGTCAGACTGGTCATACTTAGAAGACATTTCTATATAACCATTTTTTAGTGTGTGCATTTTATTCCTCACTACTGTATATATAGTTGAGAATAAGTACTTTTTGGAAATACCTAGTCTTTCTAGATGTTCTGAAGTGCCTGATATATGTTAAAAGTCGAGGTAGTAAAAAGACATTTTGTAAATACCTTTTAAAATTCATATGAAATGATGTTGGGGAGCGGGGGCGGGGTGGGACGGGGGGAGGATTGGCCAGATCACTTTCTGGAGCAGTACACTTTGTGTTTTGTGCACTGGTTCAGTGTCGGGAGAGGGGAGAGAAGTGCAGATCTCTGTGCCAGTGTGTTTATAGTGAGGCGAGAGTAACCATTGTCTTTTCCGTTAGTGCGTTTTGTTTCACTTTGCTGTGTATATAGTGTATATAATGGACAAATGAGTCCTAATTTACAACATCTAGTCTTTCTAGATGTTAAAGAGGTTGCCAGTGTATGACAAAAATAGAGTTAGTAAATAATACATTTTGTACATTTTGTGTTAAAATTTCTAGGGAAGATTGTCTTCTGAAAATTTGAGCATTATAGCCCCCTGGGTATGATGGTGGAGAGAAGAGAGGAGAGAAGGGGAGGGTCTTAGGCTAGAATACTCATATTTTGAAGACAATTTCAAGATTTTAACTGTTACATGTGGCAGTTTATTCAAGACTGCTTTGTATATAGTGGACAAATGAAGTCCTTATTTGAAACATCTAGCCCACCTAGATGTTTAGAAGTGCCCGACGTATGTTAAATGTAGAGGTAGTGAAATACCGCTTTGTAAATAACTTTTTGCTCAAATTTGTAGAAGTACTGTCTTTGAGAATGTTAAATGTTAAGCCACTCTGAGCAGTATACTGTTGCTTACATTTGTTCAGTGGTTTGGAGGAGGTGGGAGGGAAAGAATTACAAAAGGTAATATGCTAGTTGTTTGCACCTGGACATTTTCAGATGAAACCATTTTTTGTATATTACGTGCATTTTGTTTTGCTGTGTATATAGTGTATATAATGGACAAATGAGTCCTAATTTTGTGACATCTAGTCTCTAGATGTTAAAGAGGTTGCCAGTGTATGACAAAGTAGTAAAATTAGCCCATTTTGTACACTTTGTGTTGAAATTCCTAGGAATGCTGGTTTTCTGTAAATGATTTTTTTATATGAATGTATTCAGACACCTCTAAGTGTTACACATACCTGTACTTGTCCACTGGATTGGTGGTGGAGAAAAGGAAGTGAGGGTGGGAATGGTTCAGGCCAAAATGGTCATATTTAGGAGATACCTCAAATTATAACCATTGTTACCTGTGTGCAATTTTACTTAACAGTACTGTGTATATAGTGGACAAGTAAGTTCTTACATGAAATATCTAGTCTTTCTAGATATTTAGAAGTGCTTGATGCATTTTACAGTAGACATAGTGTTATAATGCTTCTTGTAAATAGCTTTTTAAAACTGATGGGAAATACTGTAATTGGAAATGGAATTGTTAAACCTCCTCTCTGAACAGTATACTCTGCTTTTTCATTGGGTTGAGGGAGGTGGGAGGGAGGTTTGCAAAAGATGTTTTGCTAGTGTGTACTAGAACATTTCAGCTTACCATTGCTTTATATGTTAAGTACATTTCATTTAACTTTACTGTGTATATTATGTATATACTGGACAAATGGGTCCCAATTTTATAATATCTAGTCTCTAGATATTAAAGAGGTTGCCAATGTATGACAAAAGTAGGGTTAGTAAACTAACACATTTTGTACACTTTGTGTTACAATTCATTGGAAAGGCTGTCTTCTGAAAAGGACCTTTGAAAGTGAAATTATAATAAATCACATCTAAGTGATACATGTGCCTGTACTTCCACCCACTGTTGGATGGATGGCAAAAAGGAGGAATTGGAAGAAATGAAAGGTTCTAGACCAGAATGTTCCTTTGTAGAAGATACCTTCAGGTATAACCATTGTTACATGTGTGTAGTTTATTCAACACTACTGTGTATATAGCGGACAAACTTAAGTCCTTATTTGAAACATCTAGTCTTTCTAGATGTTTAGAAGTGCACAAAGTATGTTAAAAGTAGAGGTAGTGAAATTTGTAGATATATCCTTTTGTTAAGATTCATACGAAATACTCGTTTAGAAATGGAATGATCAGAATGATCAAACCACCTCTCAGAGCAGTACATATTAATTTACTTGCGCTGGTTCAGGGAGAAAGTACAAGGGGGGTTATACCAGTATGTTTATGTTAGGATGGTTAACCATTGTCCTGTATGTGTCTGCGTTTTGGTTTACTTAGCTGTGTACATAGTGTATATAAGGGACAAACGTCCAAATTTACAACATCTAGCCTTTCTAGATGTTAAAGAGCTTGCCAGTGTATGACAAAAATAACCAATAAATACATTGTGTACGCTTGATGTTAAAATTCATAGGCAAGATTTCTGAAAACAACTGGCAGAAGTGAAATTGTTAAAATCCCCTCTAAGCATTATAGATGCTTATTAGACTTGTCCACTGGGTTGATAGAGAAGGGGAAGGGTCCTTGGCTAGCATGTTCCTGTTGAGATGATACTTTGAGACTATAGCCATTGTACACAGTGTATTCAGTGCTACTGTGTGTATGTATAGTGGACAAACTTAAATCCTTATTTGAAACATCTAGCCTTTTAGATGTGTAAAAGTACACAACCTATTTTGAAAGTAGAGAGTTAAACACCTTTTAAGTTTTGGGGGTTTTTTTTCTGTTAATTAATAGGAATGGTTTTATTTGGGTAGTGGGGTTGTCTTGGAGAGTAAGCTGACGCTTACTGGGTGGTGGCGGGGGAGGGGGGGACAGGGAAGGAAGTGCAGAGAGAGAAGGGCTCTGTGCCCATCAGTCTTCATAGACAAGTTCAGATTGTCTACCCGTTGTTCTGTTTGTGCATTTTAGTTAATATTGCTGTGTATTAAAGAACAAGCAAGTCCTAATGCCCAAAGTGTATTAAAAGTAGAGGTAGTAAAATAACCCCTTAATGAATGCCCTTTTGTTGGTTTTTAGGAAGGGCTGTGTCTTCTGGGAGTATCTATGTTAATCCACCTCTTGGAACTAGATGTAGTCTGGTACTTAGTCGCTGAAATGCTGGAGGAGTAAGAGGAAGGGTGAGGGGAAGGGCTCTTGGCTAATATCTCCCATTATCTGGAAGACAGTTTTAGGTTTTAACTATAGGCCTGTATGTGCATTTTTGTGACGTACCTGTGTTTATTGTGGACAAGCTTCATTACTTTGCAGCATCTAGGCTTTTTAGATGTCCTGAGGTGACAAGGTATGATATAAAGTAGAACTAGTGAATTAACAATTTGTAAATATCTTTGTTATGTTAGAATTGATTTTTTTTAAAAAGGCAGCATCTTGGACCTGGAATTATACCTTCTCTGAGAAATGTACATCAGGACTTGTTCATTTAGGTTGGCAGCTGAGGGGAGGAAGGAAGTATAGAGGGAAGGCTGTATGTGGATGCGCTCGCGTTTATATTTTGATGATAACCATTGATGTGTGTGCATCTCCTGGCTGTCCTATAGGAATGCATTGCTAAATAATTCAGCAGAAACATACCTCCTTGCTAATACCTTAATAGTTTAGATCAGATGATGAATCCTCTTAGAACTATTATACTTTGTGTACTCTGTTGCTTTATGTCTCATTTTAATTGAACATTAAGGGAATGTAGTATTTTAATCATAGCTCTGCCAATATGTTTATCTAGAGGCCTGTTGCCATTTTTGTCTTTAAAATTTTTGTTGCCAAGAAAGGCAAGATTACATTTTTTTCCTTCCAGATTGAGTTGGTGTAGTGTATTCTTGGTTATCAAAATACTCATAGCTTTGGGACTTTGAAATGGTAAATATTCATGATGTGTGAAACAGCATGATACATAACTGTATGGTCTTAATTACATAAAAATGAATGCTTAGTTGTGAAAATACACAAATGAGACCTAGAAGGAGATGTCAAACGGTAAACTGCTTGTGATTATGAATGACTTCGTTTTTTGCTTCTTGTGCTTTTTGGTTTCCTATTATGTATATGTTAACTTTTAAGAAATAAATGTTATTTTAAAAACCTTAATGAAGTTTCCATTCTTGCAAAGTTAGCATACACACTCCATAGAACATAGTGTCCACATCCTTCATGCCTGGGCTCTAAGGCATCTAATGAGGCCTTTCATTGCTTATATACCTCCCCCCTCTACCACCCCATGTCTTGCTTTTCTAGGTATCTCTGCTCTTGCGGCGTTTCCAACTTTGCTCAAGCTATTCCTTCTGCCCACAGTGCCCTTTCCCCATCTTTCGTCTAGCAAAATCATTCTTCCTTGCCCTCTCAAACTTTATATACAGTCTTATCTGACACCCCAGAATTAAAGTGCCAGAACCAGATGTCCAAAGTTACACACTTTCCCTTGGCAGCCCCTTGTGGATGGAAGCCACTTCTGTTGTCATTGTTTGCTGTGGATTGAGCTCTGGCTTAAATCTTAACCACGGGGCAGCACAATCCCTGACACAGTAGGGGCTTAGGCAGTGCATTAAACACAAAAGAGACCAAATCTCTGCTTTTCAGACTGCCTTGTACGGTATAGCTGCTGCTGACACTGGTTGAATATTCAGGGCTTCCCAGGCTGGCAGTTCCTGTCAGATGACCCAACCAGAGGGTGAAGGTAGGGTGAGCACCACCCACTCTCAAATCAGGCATGAAACATTCTCTAATGGGATATCAGAGGGGTTCTTAAACCTGGCTTTGAGGGTGACACGAGACACGACTCCAAATGTCAGGAGGTGGCATTTCTAGTGCTTCCCTGGGGCTGTTTTTGTATAACTGGTGGGCCAGGAGCCAGTGAGGGCGCAAGATGAGGCCCTCCCGGTTGTCATCTCCTGTTGCTGCCCCTAAGAGACAGGTGTTAGCTGACAGAGATGGGCTTCAGGGAGGCACATATGCCTGGAACCCCTGATCTAGAAGGGGAGAACTAGGTGCATTTGGACAGCTCATCTCAGCCTAGGACCAGTCTGCAGCCCAATCCACAGAGCTGGATAAAAGCTGAAGCTCTCTGTAATTTAAGGCAGAGTTGCCCATAAAGGTCTGCAGGGTAGAGAGAAGGTAGGCTCATAAAGAGTTAAAAGACAAGGTTAGGTGTTTCCCCAGTGTCTCAGTGGTAAAGAATCCACCTGGGTTCAATCCCTGATCTGGGAAGATCCCACATACGGTGGAACAACTAACCCCTTGTGCCAAACTATTGAGCCTGTGCTTTAGAAGCCTCCGTGCTCTAGAACCCGTGTCCCGCAATTAAGCCCGTGCGCTGCAATGAAGAGCAGACCCCCCACTCCCTGCAACTAAAGAAGACCCGCAGAACAGTGAAGACCCAAAAATAAATAGAAAAGCAAATTTTAAAAAGACAAGGTTAGCCCTCAGAAGGGCAATCCTGGACCCCCAGAGCAAAGCTAACCCTCAGTGGACAGAAAAGGAAAAGGGAGTCCACAGAGGAGCAGACCCCGTCAGGATCACATCTCAGAGCTAACAGCATGCATTACCAGGGGAAGAGCACTGAAAGGGAGTCAGATGCCTCAGCTCTCGTTGAAGCTGTCTCAGCTGGGAAACGTTGGCCCCTTGATCCCATCTGGGCCTCAGTCCCCTTCTCTGGAAATGAGAGGTTTGTTCCAGCTGCTTGATGAGCTGTTGGGCCTCTCCAGTTGCTGGGCTTTTCAAAGTCACACATTTCATCAACAGCAGAGCCTGGGCCAGAAGTTGCTAAATCCCATTCTCTACTAAAAGGAAGCAAGGTCCTTGGAGAAATGGTTAATTCCAAGGGCTGCAACAGGAAAGCAAAATCAGCCTGGACTACTCCAGGGCAGCAGAAAACAAGAGAGTGCCTCAGAGAATAGCAAGAACGTGTCAAAAGGAGCCCAGAAGCAAGCTTGAAGCGGCTTCCATTGGCCTAATCTGTGACAATTTATGCATCAAAATAGAAAATGATAATAAAATTATAACACATTGAATAAAGTAGGAAGCTATGAGGCCAATGCCAATATACATGAATGAATAGGAGTCATGTATGGATGTGAGAGTTGGACTATAAAGAAAGCTGAGCACCAAAGAACTGATGCTTTTGAGCTGTGATGTTGGAGAAGACTCGAGAGTCCCTTGAACTGCAAGGAAATACAACTAGTTCACCTTAGCTCAGTCGCTCAGTTGTGTCCGACTCTTTGTGACCCCATAGACTGCAGCATTCCAGGCCTCCCTGTCCATCAACTCCCGGAGTTCACCCAAACTCATGTCCATTGAGTCAATGGTGCCATCCAGCCATCTCATCATGTCGTCCCCTTCTCCTCCCGCCTTCAATCTTTCCCAGCAACAGGGTCTTTTCCAGTGAGTCAGCTCTTCGCATCAGATGGCCAAAGTATTGGAGTTTCAGCTTCAGCATCAGTCCTTCCAATGAACACTCAGGACTGATATCCTTTAGGATGGACTAGTTGGATTTCCTTGCAGCCCAAGGGACTCTCAAGAGTCTTCTCCAATACCACAGTTCAAAAGCATCAATTCTTTGGTGCTTAGCTTTCTTTATACTCCAACTCTCACATCCATATATGACTTCTGGAAAACCCATAGCTTTGACTAGATGGATATTTGTTGACAAAGTAATGTCTCTGCTTTTTAATATGCTGTCTAGGTTGATCATAACTTTTCTTCCAAGGAGCAAGAGTCTTTTAATTTCATGGGTGCTGTCACCATCTGCAGTGATTTTGGAGCCCCCCAAAATAAATTCTGTCACTGTTTCCATTGTTTCCCCATCTATTTGGTGTGAAGTGATGGGACCAGATGCCATGATCTTCGTTTTCTGAATGTTGAGTTTTAAGCCAACTTTTCACTCTCCTCTTTCACTTTCATCAAGAGGCTCTTTAGTTCTTCTTCACTTTCTGCCATAAGGGTGGGGTCATCTGTATAACTGAGGTTATTGATATTTCTCCCAGCAATCTTGATTCCAGCTTGTGCTTCATCCAGCCCAGCATTTCTCATGATGTACTCTGCATATGTTAAATAAGCAGGGTGACAATATACAGCCTCGACTTACTTCTTTCCTGATTTGGAACCAGTCTGTTGTTCCATGTCCAGTTCTAACTGTTGCTTCTTGACCTGTATACAGATTTCTCAAGAGGCAAGTCAGGTGGTCTGGTATTCCCATCTCTTTCAGAATTTTCCACATTTTGCTGTGATCCACACAGTCAAAGGTTTTGGCATAGTCAATGAAACAGAAGTAGATGTTTTACCAGAACTCTCTTGGTTTTTGATGGTCCAGCGGATGTTGGCAATTTGATCTCTGGTTCCTCTGCCTTTTCTAAAACCAGCTTGAACATCAGGAAGTTCACGGTTCGCGTACTTGGAGAATTTTGAGCACTACTTTGCTAGCATGTGAGATGAGTGCAATTGTGTGGTAGTTTGAGCATTCTTTGTCATTGCCTTTCTTTGGGACTGGAATGAAAACTGACCTTTTCCAGTCCTGTGGCCATTGATGAGTTTTCCAAATTTGCTGGCATATAGAGTGCAGCACTTTCACAGCATCATCTTTTAGGATTTGAAATAGCTCAACTGGAATTCCATCACCTCCACTAGTTTTGTTCATAGTGATGCTTCCTAAGGTCCCCTTGACTTCACATTCCAGGATGTCTGGCTCTAGGTGAGTGATCACACCATTGTGATTATCTGGGTCGTGAAGATCTTTTTTGTACAGTTCTTCTGTGTATTGTTGCCACATCTTAATATCTTCTGCTTCTGTTAGGTCCATACCATTTCTGTCCTTTATCGAGCCCATCTTTGCATGAAATGTTCCCTTGGTATCTCTAATTTTCTTGAAAGATCTCTAGCCTTTCCCATTCTGCTGTTTTCCCCTGTTTCTTTGCACTGATCACTGAGGAGGGCTTTCCTACCTCTCCTTGCTATTCTTTGGAACTCTGCATTCAGATGCTTATTTTCTCCTTTGCCTTTCACTTCTCTTTTCTCAGCTATTTGTAAGGCCTCCTCAGACAGCTATTTTGCCTTTTGGCATTGCTTTTCCTCGGAGATGGTCTTGATCCCTGCCTGCTGTACAATGTCACGGACCTCCATCCATAGTTCATCAGGCACTCTATCTATCAGATCTAATCCCTTGAATCTATTTGTCACTTCCACTGTATAATCGTAAGGGATTTGATTTAGGTCATACCTGAATGGTCTAGTGGTCTTCCCTACTTCCTTCAATTTAAGTCTGAATGTGTCAATAGGAGTTCATGGTCTATGCCACAGTCAGCTCCCAGTCTTGTTTTTGCTGATTGTATAGAACTTCATCTTTGGCTGCAAAGAATATAATCACTCTGATTTTGGTATTGACCATCTGGTGATGGACCATCTGGTCCACGTGTAGAGTCTTCTCCTTTGTTGTTGGAAGAGGGTATTTGCTATGACCAGTGCATTTTCTTGGCAAAACTCTATTAGCCTTTGCCCTGCTTCATTCTGTACTCCAAGACCCAAATTTGCATGTTACTTCAGGTATTTCTTGACTTCCTACTTTTGCATTCCAGCCCCCTATAATGAAAAGAACATCTTTTCTTGTAGCTATCTCATTAGAATGGCTACTAACAAAAACAAAGAATAACAAAAGTTGACAAGGATGTGGAGAAATTGGAACCCTTGTTCACTGTTGGTGGTATCCTAAAATGTTGCAACTGCTATGGAGATCAGGATGACAGTTTCTCAAAAACATCAAAACTATGGGACTTCCCTAGTGGTCCAGTGGTTAAGGATATGCTGTGCAATACAGGGAACACAGGTTCAAAAAATGATCCTTCATGCCGAGGAGCAACTAAGTCCATGATACAACTATTGAGCCCACATGCTGCAACTCAGACCTGACACAGTCAAATAAATAAACTAACAAAAAACAAAAACTAGAACCACCATATGACCAAGCAGTCCAGCTTCTGCATATATGCAAGGAACTTGAAAGCAGGTCTCAAAGAGATATTTGCATATCCATGTCCACAGTAGCACTATTCACAGAAGCCAAGAGGTGGAACCCACATCCCTGTCAACAGATAAATGGAAGGGGTGGAGGCAAGATAGTTAGGAGGACCTGGAGCTCACGTCTCCTCGCAGGCAGGGGGTCAGGCCTGATCCCCTGGGATGGGAGCACTGAGTCCAAGCTGCTAGACCAACAGAGAACTTCAGGCCCCAGGGAATATTAATAGGTGTGAGCTCTCCCAGAGGTCCTCATCTCAGCACCAAGACTTGGGCTCCACCCAACTGCCTGCAAATACCGGATGCCTCAGGCCAAGGAACCAGCAAGACAGGAACACAGCCCCACCCATCAGCAAAAATGAGATGACAGAGAAATATGTTACAGGTGAAGGAGCAAGGTAAAAACTCATAAGACCAAATAAGTGAAGAAATAGGCAATCTACCCAGAAAATAATTCAGAATAATAGTAAAGATGATCCAGAATCTCAGAAATAGAACATATGAATGGATAAACAAAATTCAGTGTATATAGATATAGATACATACATATATACATGACATGGAATATTCTTCAGCCTTAAAAAGGAAGGAAATCCTGTCACAGGCTACAACTGGGATGAACCTTGAGGACACTGGGCTTAGTGAAATAAGCCAGTCTCAGAAACACAAATATTGTATGATTCTGCTTATGTGAGGTATTTAAAGTTGTCAAATTCATAGTGACAAAGTAGAAAGGTAGTTACCAGGGGATGGGGAGAGGGAGGAAGGGGAGTCATTTAATAGGTACAGAATTTCAGATTTGCAAGATGAAAAAATTCTGGTGATCCCTCTCACAATGTACATACTCCACACTCCTGAACTATACTCCTAAAAATGGTTAAGATGGTAAACTTCATGTTTTTATTTTAACTACAACATACATACATTTTAAAATAAAAATGAAATCATAAGAGTAACTGTACAATGGGACACCATTTTAACCCAACAATCAAAATTAACATTACAATAATGGGGCCCATTGAAATCTTGTATCACCTGGTAACATCCGGTGGGAAGAACACAGCATTACTTCTGGGATTTCCTGGCCAAGATGCATAACCTATATCTGATCAGGAGAAAAACATCAAACAAGCTGTGTCTTGTAGAAAGAACACGCTACAAAGTAACTGGTCTATAATCTTCAAAAGTATCAATGTCATGAATGTCAAAGAAAGCTATATCAGAAAGAAGCAAACAAAAGAGGCGTGCCCGCTAAGCGTACTGCAGGATCGTAACTAGATCCATTGTTAGGAAGGATGTTCCTGGGACAACTGGCAAGATGCGGATGGGCTCTGAGGAGTCAATGGCTGTCACGTGTCAGTGATAATTTCCTGATTTTGATGGTTGTGGTTACACAAGAGAATGTCCTTGTCTGAGGGAATAAACACTAAATTACCTAGGTGAGTGAACGCATCCGGTCCTGATTTACTCTCAGCGGCTCAGGGGAAAAACTTTTTTTGTACCATTACTACATCTTTTCTGTGAGATGACTTCAAAACTTGTAAAATTACACACAAAAGAAATGTCCATGATACTGTTAAGTAAAAAGCCCAAATGGGTAACACAATACTGTCCATTATGAGAGCCACTACCTAGAGCTATTTGAATTACTTAAAAATTCAGTCCCCAGTCACATTAGCCACATTTCAAGTGCTCAGTAGACATGTGTGACTGGTGGACTCTCAGGACACAACACTGGCATCACTGCAGAAAACTCTATTGGATAGCGCTGGTATAACATCTTTCTTTTTCCTGTTGTTAAAATAATAAATAAGGAAATGGGTATGAGTATGTGAACTTTGAAAAGCCTATGTACCAACTTTTCATAGTCGAGTTATCCTTGGGAGATGAGATTAAATGGGTGAAATAGTGGAAATGTTTCAGTTCTCATTATACACATTTAAATTTGGGGATTACGAAAGATTAAAACATCTTTAGAATTTTTCTAATATATCTATACAGATAAATATCCACCTACCAATACCTTCTACTTGCCTATTTTTTTAAAAAACATTGTTTAGGAATTACCTATTGTCAGTGAAGTTCTGAATGACCTTTCTTGTGATGAAGACTTTTGAAAAGGGAATTTAAATTTCATGATTCTACCAATAATGCTTGAAGAGGCAAATAGCTCATGGGCTGCCACCTGCTCCCCACCCCACCCCCACCCCCAACAAAAGCAAGAACTTGCTCACCTTACTTGAAATAACCCAAAAGTCCCAAACAGAGGACCAGATTCTAACTGCAATAGGACAGACTGCCATTAAGCAGGAGGAAGAACTTTCTGACAGTATCAGCATGAAACGTTAAGGACAAGGGATCATGGAAGATTGAGGATGTTAAAGAAGAAAAACAAACCCAGGTTTGGAGCCAAACAAACCTGTTTGTTTGCTTATTTGTTTTTAGGCTGTACTGGGTGTTCATTGCAGCGCCTGGGCTTCTCTAGTTGCAGTATTCTGGCTTAGTTACCTTAGGATGGGTATTTCATATTCTATAGTTAATCTTCACAACTCTTGAAGTAACAGGTGAGCTGAGGCTGCAGAGGTGAGGTGAGTGGGCTGCGGTCACAGTGGGACTGGAAAATTGGAACCCAAGCCCGCTTGCAGGAGTCTCCACTCTCTTCCTCCAGGCTTAGTTACCCCACGGCATGTGGGGTCTTAGTTATCCAACCAGGGATCAGACCTGCTTCCCATGAATTAGAAGGAGGGTTCCTGACCACTGGACCACTAGGAAAGTCCCCAGATTCCTGGTTTGAGTCCTGGCTTTTCTACAAAACCGGTAGTGTGAAAATAGGGATAATATTAACCTTGCATGAGTGCATGAAGTGCCTGGTGGTGTTCTAACTGCTTTACATGTATTGTCACTTCTTCCTTAAATCCTTTTTTTTAAAAAAAACTGCTGAAAACCACACTCGTGTTACTCACCGTAAATACGCTTCTTCTACAGTCTTCTCTATTCAGGAAACGGTTACTCCATCCTTCCACTTACTCAAACCAAAATCTTTGGTGTTATCCTTAGGAAATGGTAACCTGCTCCAGGATCCTTGCCTAGAAAATTCCATGGACAGAGAAGCCTGGCAGGCTACAGCCTATGGGGCCAAAAAGAGTAGGACATGACTGAGCGTTCATGCATGGTAGGTCCTACCATCAAAATATATCACCCCCCTCAAGACACCGCTGAGCCACAATAATCTCCTACTTGGATTATGCCACTGGCACTGGCTTCCCAACTGTCCCCCATCCCACACTACACTCAGGCTTAAACCCCTCGTCTATAGCCAGATCACTCTTCTGCTAAGAACTTTCCAAAGGCTCCCTTCACGTGATCATGAGCTGGCCCCCAGTCCCCTCTGCCCTTGCCCTCTTCCAGTTTCTCTCTCCTTTGACTCAATTCCAACCACACCAGCTTTCTTGCTCTTATTTAGTCAAGTTGAATGTGCTGTCTCTCTGCCTGGAACATTCTTCCCAAGATATCTGCATGGCTCATCTCCTTACTTCCTGTTGTTGTAGTTCAGTCGCTCAGTGGTGTCTGACTCTTTGTGACCCTAGAGACTGCAGCATGCCAGGCTTCCCTGTCCTTCACCATGGGTCTTGGTAATCTGTTTTCTTCTTGATTCTGATTTTCTGGTGAAATGAGGGGAGGCTTACTGTCTGTTGGCTCAGACAGTAAAGAATATGCCTGCAATGTAGGAGACCTGGGTTCAATCCCTGGGTTGGGAAGATTCCCTGGAGAAGGGAATGGCAATCCACTCCAGTATTGTTGCCTGGAGAATCCCAAAGACAGAAGTGCCTGATGGGCTACAGTCCTTGGAGTTCCAAAGAGTCAGACACAATTGAGTGACTAACAGTTTCACTTTCACTTTAAGAATGCCTACCGGACCCTGCAAATTTTATAAAGGACGGAAGTGAAGCTCCAGAAAGGGATGGAGCGTGGCTGAAAGTCACACAGCACTTGTCCAGATATGCCACCCTCTCAATGTCCACAGGCTCTGTCTCCAGGGAGAAAGTCCACAACCTTTAGAAGCCATGAAAAACCCTCGTTCCAGCTTTGGTGCTGCTTCTCAGCCACCTAGATACTGCTCGCCTTCATTATCAGCTCTGAGCCAGTGATTGCAAATTCTGCAACTCAGCACCCGTGTGAATAAACCCTTTAAATCCCCAAATGTCAGAAAAGCATACGGCAACATGGCCTCTGGTGGTGCCCCGGGAGTGGCAGAGTGACCGGTCTCACCCCTTAGACTTTCCATAAGTGGAAGGCAAGACTTTTCCATGAGTTACATAAAAGGGATAGAGAATTTAAAGAATGCTTTTTGCTTCCAACCCTGAGAAGGGCTCTTAAACAAACACTTTCTATAAACAAATGCTGGCAATATCTCCTGTGTTTCTCAAATGGGTTTTTTCCTTTTTCCCCAAACAGTGGGAGCTATCAGTGCTGGGGGCTATATTTCTGGCTTGAGTGGCCTGGGTGTGCCTCTCCGAGTATGACTAGGCTTGCTTACATATGGGAAACTACCCCAGAGGGTGGATGGATTTTCTCCAGCATACTTCCAGGGTTGTGTGTACAGAATTTGTTTGAAAACAGGTGGCTCATTTGGGATAGATGAGTAAGGGTGGTGTCACAGCACACACCCGATGCTGCCTGCCTGGGAGGGCCTGGGGGGAGCAGAGAAAGCACTCAGATTTCCTGGAACCACCACCTGGTAGCTGAGTGAGCTTGCTGCTGCTAAGTTGCTTCAGTCGTGTCTGATTCTGTGCAACCCCATAGATGGCAGCCCACCAGGCTCCGCCATCCCTGGGATTCTCCAGGCAAGAATACTGGAGTGGGTTGCCATTTCCTTCTCCTGAGTGAGCTTAGGCCAGGCCTTTGCGTCTCTGGGCCTCAGGCTCATCATCTGTCAAATGCCTTAGCCTTAACCCTAGTGCCACCTGGTTAGTTGCCAGAAAGTATTTTCAGGATGAGTGACAGCCTGTGCAGAGTGCCTCCCACAGTGCAGGCACATGGGGCGGGGGCCACTCCGTGCCTGAGCCTGGGCTCTTCTCCCTCGTGATGGTCAGTGTGGGCTTGCTGGCCCTTGGATCTGTGCCAGGTGGCCGAGGAGAACCTCCATAGCACTGAAAATGTATACTGATTGCTAGTGCTTGTGCCAAGGGTGTCATTCTGGTTCCTTCTGAATGAGCTTTTCTGCCACATAAATCCTAATGTATCCTCCCTGCCTGATTCTGATTCCTGGTGTGTGCGGGGGAGGGGAGGATTCTGAAGCCACAGCCCACAGGTTCTGAGGCTCCTACATACCCAGGATCACAAGCCCGCCCCACCCGGTTCCACCCATTCCTCCTTCAAACAGCGCCCTCACCCATAGTGCAGGCTTTCCTTATAGCTCAGCTGGTAAAGAATCAGCCTGCAATGAAGGAGACCCTGTTCAATTCCTGGGCTGGGAAAAAGACATAGGCTACGCACGCCTGTGTTCTTGGGTTTCCCTGGTGGCTCAGCTGGTAAAGAATCTGCCCGTAATGTGGGAGACCTGGGTTTGATCCCTGGGTTAGGAAGATCCCCTGGAGAAGGGAAAGGCTACCCACTCCAGTATTCTGGCCTAATGAATTCTGTGGACTGTATAGTCCATGGGGTGGCAAAGAGTCGGACACAACTCAGCAACTTTCACTTTCACCCTTAGTGCTGGTTAAAGCTTTGGTGATCTGCCTCTGCTAGCTCCCAAGGCTGCCCCTTAATATTGACATTAACCTTTTAACTGACTGAAGAGTGGGGGGGTTGGGCAAGATGACTGCCAGGACCCTCCTATCCCAAATCTCTTGGAGATGGTCTTTATCATTGATTATGAAGGCTTAGCCTTCCAAAGCCTCTGTTTCCCATTTCATGGAAGGAGGAAGAGAGTCTCTGGATGGCCAAACTGATCTTGATCCAAAAGGCACTAGAGGAGCCTGGCAGGCTACGATCCATGGGGTTGCAAGAGTCAAACATGACTTAGCAACTGAACCACCGCCACCAATACCATGTAACACGTATCGAGCATGTACTATGCATCAGGGACTTCATATGTATAACTGAACATAACTAGGACACATTCATATGTCCTGGTTATGAATGGGTGGAACAGGGTGGGGAGGGCTCGTGGTCATGTCTGACTCTTTGTGACCCCATGGACTGTAGTCCACTCTCTGCTTGGTTACTGAAGTCAAAGAAACAGCAGTACTACATAAAATCATAAGTAAGAGCTATTCAAATGTTGACTTGGTTTCTCAAGAACACGCTGAAGGAGAAGCATGTTCTCAGAGCATGGAAAAGCTCTTTGAAGACCTCGCTGGGCATTTCTCGTTCTCAAGTTTTTTTATCTGTCATGTACTGGCTTTCTTTGCCCCCCTCATGATTTCCCAAAGCCTAGCCCTCACAGACTCTCCCCCACACACAGGGCACTCTGGCTTCCAGATTGTTCTCCTAGTCTAATTTCTTACCCACCGCTCCCCTAGAAGACATACTCTGCCCCTACACTGGAAACTTTTTCTTTCACATCCCAGGAAGCTGGATGTGGGAGTCTTGGTGAATAAAATCCTCCACCTTGCTGTACGTGTCTCTGCTCAGTCGCTCAGTCGTGTTTGACCCTTTGTGACCCCCCTGGACTATAGCTGCCAGGCTCCTCTGTTCATGGGATTTTTCAGGCTAGAATATTGGAATGGGTTGCCATTTCCTTCTCCAGGGGAACTTCCTGAGCCAGGGATCAAACCCACATCTCCTGTGTCCCCTGCACTGCAGGCAGATTCTTTACCCACTGAGCCCTCTCTTTAACCCTAAGCAGCCACTAAGTGGCAGACCTAGGATCTTAGTCCAAGTCATTAGATGCTTAGCAAGATAACTGTCACAAAACAAATGCTCAGTAATTGGCCTCCCGCCTATTCTCTGGTCATGTCAGTTCAGCTCAAGAACCTTCAAGGGGGGACTTCCTGATGGTCCAATCGCTAAGACTCTGAGCTCCCAATGCAAGGGGCCCAGGTTCAATCCCTGGTCAGGGAACTAGATCCCACATGCTGCAACTAAAGATCCCACATGCTGCTCAAAGACTGAAGATCCTGCATGCTGCAACTGAGACCAAGCTCAGCCAAATAAATACATGTTTAAAAAACCATTCAAGGGCTCCCTGTTGCTCAGAGAGGGGTCAGCCAACAATGGCACATAGGCCAAATCTAGCCTGAGGAAAGCCGTCCCCAGAGATCAATGCAAAGAAATAGAGGAAAACAACAGAATGGGAAAGACTAGAGGTCTCTTCCAGAACATTAGAGATACCAAGGGAACATTTCATGCAAAGATAGACTCAATAAAGGACAGAAATGGTATGACCTAACAGAAGCAGAAGATATTAAGAAGAGGTGGCAAGAATACACAGAAGAACTGTACAAAAAAGATCTTCACGACCAAGATAATCATAATGGTGTGATCACTCACCTAGAGCCAGACATCCTAGAATGTGAAGTCAAGTGGGCCTTAGAAAGCATCACTATGAACAAAGCTAGTGGAGGTGATGGAATTCCAGTTGAGCTATTTCAAATCCTGAAAGATGATGCTGTCAAAGTGCTGCACTCCATATGCCAGCAAATTTGGAAAACTCAGCAATGGCCACAGGACTGGAAAAGGTCAGTTTTAATTCCAATCCCAAAGAAAGGAAATGCCAAAGAATGCTCAAACTACCACACAACTGCACTCATCTCACACGCTAGTAAAGTAATGCTCAAAGTTCTGCAAGCCAGGCTTCAGCAATACGTGAACCATGAACTTCCTGATGTTCAAGCTGGTTTTAGAAAAGGCAGAGGAACCAGAGATCAAATTGCCAACATCCGCTGGATCATCAAAAAAGCAAGAGAGTTCCAGAAAAACATCTATTTCTGCTTTATTGACTATGCCAAAGCCTTTGACTGTGTGGATCACAATAAACTGGAGAATTCTGAAAGAGATGAGAATACCAGACAGCCTGACCTGCCTCTTGAGAAACCTGTACGCAGGTCAGAAAGCAACAGTTAGAACTGGACATGGAACAACAGACCGGCTCCAAATAGGAAAAGGAGTGTGTCAAGGCTGTATAGTGTCACCCTGCTTATTTAACTTATATGCAGGGTACATCATGAGAAACGCTGGGTTGGAAGAAGCACAAGCTGGAATCAAGACTGCTGAGAGAAATATCAATAGCCTCAGATATGCAGATGACACCACCCTTATGGAAGAAAGTGAAGAGGAACTAAAAGCCTCTTGATGAAAGTGAAAGAGGAGAGTGAAAAAGTTGGCTTAAAGCTCAGCATTCAGAAAACAAAGATCATGGCATCCAGTCCCATCACTTCATGGCAAATAGATGGGGAAACAGTGGAAACAGTGGCTGACTTTATTTTGGGGGGCTCCAAAATCACTGCAGATGGTGATTGCAGCCATGAAGTTAAAAGATGCTTACTCCTTGGAAGGAAAGTTATGATCAACTTAGATAGCATATTCAAAAGCAGAGACATTACTTTGTCAACAAAGGTCCATCTAGTTAAGGCTATGGTTTTCCAGTGGTCATGTATGGATGTGAGAGTTGGACTATGAAGAAAGCTGAGCACCAAAGAATTGATGCTTTTGAACTGTGGTGTTGGAGAAGACTCTTGAGAGTCCCTTGGACTGCAAGGAGATCCAACCAGTCCATCCTAAAGGAGATCAGTCCTGAGTGTTCTTTGGAAGGAATGATGCTAAAGCTGAAACTCCAGTACTTTGGCCACCTCATGCAAAGAGTTGACTCATTGGAAAAGACTTTTATGCTGGGAGGGATTGGGGGCAGGAGAAGAAGGGGACGACAGAGGATGAGATGGCTGGATGGCATCACCAACTCAATGGATGTGAGTTTGAGTGAACTCCGGGAGTTGGTGATGGACAGAGAGGCCTGGTGTGCTGCAATTCATAGGGTAGCAAAGAGTTGGACACAACTGAGCGACTGAACTGAACTGACCTAGCCTGCCACCTGCTTTGGTAAATAAAGCTTTATTGGAACACAAAGGCTGCCTTCACTATACAGAGTTGAGTAGTTACAAGAAAGACCGTAAGGTCTGCAAAACCTAAAATGTTCAGTATTTGTCCTTTTATAGAAAGAGTTTGCCAACCTCTGGCCTACAGAATAAGAGAAAATGCAAACTGCCTCTTATCCTCCTTTGAATCTGCTACTGAGCAAGTACTTAATAAGTATATTTCAAATGAATGAACAAAATGTCTATGTCTTCATCTTGGAGCCACAGCCCTACATGCACAAAGATCTTTAAATATAGTCTGAAACCCCAACTTACCTGGTTCCCAAACCATGCCACCCTGTCCTTGTAGGTCACAGGCAGCACTTCCACACTGCCACGGATGTCCCAGACTCCTCAACCCCCTGGAATCGTCAGAAAAGTTTAGATGATGACGTGCACTACTTCTCTCCTCTTTTTTATCCACATCTTCTTCTGAGAGATAAATTCCCTACTCCTTTAATTCATTTTTAAAAATAATAACTTATTTATTTGACTCTGGTGTAGTGGGAATTCCTAATAATGTACTTTCACAGCCTTGAGAAATTTCACAGGAATACCACCTAGAAAAACAGCATATATTAAGAAACCACATTGATGATTATTTTTCATGTTTTTCTTAGAATGACAGCCTTGTTACAAATCACAAGGCCAGACCCAAAAGGGAGTATGACTGGGATCATGAAAGCATGGACCCTGGAACACGGGGTCGGCGTTAGGTATGAACACTGCCTACGCACTTGCTGATTGTTCCTGAGACTATCCCAGAAGGGAATGGCCTGGGGTAAAAACAAGGAGACGTGGACTATGTCAGTATAGTGTCTTGGGAAAGATACATCAAAGAAAGTGTTGTAGTCTGCAATTAGGAATAAAAGCTGGCCTCAGAGTGGACTCTGCACCTCAGTCCAGTAGAGGCTGCAGGTCCCCTGACCCATCGCACCAGATTTCATGGTCTGTCTTCATTTTCATCGCTCACTCCTGGACCATCAGGGCAACAATTGGCACCCAACATGAGGCTGAAGCGAAAGACCACTAGGAGCGAAAGTGAAAATACAGTGTAGCAGAACCTGGGACGGTTGAGAGGGCTCCCTCTGAAAATTCACGCTGGTAAGTCCTCAGGCATTTAATCAGGGTTAAAATGGGAAATGTTGAAAGTGCAGAACACTATTGCCCATATATTTATTAAGACAGCTCTTAAAAGCGGGAGGAACTTCTATTAGTGAAGGGTGATTATTAGAATTGTTACAAACAGCAGATAAATATTGCTGTTGGTTCCCGTCAATAGGGACCTTAGATTTAAAAGTCTGGGAAAAGGTTGGAGCCGAGTTAAAGAAAGAACATACAAAAGGAACTCCGCTCCCTGTTTCTATTTGGAGTACATGAGCATTAATTAAGTCAGTACTGGAGCCTTTGCAGACTTCCGATTCTTTTGATGAAAGTGATGATGACTCTTTTGAAAAACCTCAAAATCAATATAGCGAGGCCAGTTGTCAAATTATGTTCAATCGAGGTTATATACGAAGATTGGGCCTGGGCAAAAATCAACAAGGAAGAAATTATCCTTTGACTACTCAAGATTTCAAATCTCCCCATTTTCACTAGGGGCCACTGCTCGTATTAATCTTCCTCCACCCACACCTATACCTCTTAATTGGAAAGCTGATCACCCTGTGTGGATAGAGCTGCTGCTGCTGCTGCTAAGTCACTTCAGTCATGTCCGACTCTGTGCAACCCCGTGGACGGCAGCCTACCAGGCTCCCCCATCCCTGGGACTCTCCAGGCAAGAACACTGGAGTGGGCTGCCATTTCCTTCTCCAATGCATGAAAGTGAAAAGTGAAAGTGAGGGCGCTCAGTCATGTCCGACTCTTAGCGACCCCATGGACTGCAGCCCACTAGGCTCCTCCGTCCATGGGATTTTCCAGGCAATTGTACTGGAGTAGGGTGCCATTGCCTTCTCCGTGGATAGAGCAGTGGCCTCTAAAACAAGGAAAACTGGAGGCTTTACACTAATTAATGAACAACTTAGTAAGGGACATATTATTGAGTCTTTTAGCCCTTGGAATTCTCCAGTGTTCATTATACAAAAGAAATCTGTTAAATGGAAAATGCTTACTGATTTGAGAGCTGTTAATGCTGTTATTGTTTCAGTGGGTGCTTTATGAGGTGGTCTACCTAATCCTAGTATGATTCTAAGAAATTGGCATTTGTTATTGATCTCAAAGTTGTTGTTTTACTATTCCTTTACACCCTGATGATCAACCTAGATTTGCCTTTTCAGTTCCTTGCATTAATTTAAAGGAGTCACATAAAAGATTTCAATGGACTGCATTACCTCAATGTATGCTTAACAGTCCCACTATTTGTCAAAATTTTGTAGCCAAGGCTTTAAACCCAGTGCGACAGCAATTCCCTCTTGCATATATCATTCATTTTATGGATTTTTGACATTGAATGGCATTTTGACACTGAATGGCCATGATATTCATTCTTTAGACTCCGGAGAAAACTGGTTAAAATAAAATCTTTTTTGAAATTGCAAAACCGGTTCTTCTTGCATGTGCAGTTCGGAAAAAGTTGACTTGTTAAAATACTTTCCTGGAGCTCCAGTTCTGCCTGGGAAACAAAAACAGGCTTGGGAAAAAACCTGAAGTAAACTCTTATCATGTTCTTGGGATACACAGCCCATTCTATCTGGGACTCCAGCCATAAATAAATTGGTAGAACTCAAACCAAGAAAAAAAAAAGAAGGGGCAAAAAGATATTTTAAATTTCAAGTGGAAAACTATGAGATCTCTGTCTGTCTGTCTGTCTAAATTTATCTGTGTCTCAGTGTGTGTCTTTGTTTTTGGATAATATGAGGTTAATTTATAAATAAGCTCTATTTAAATTCAGGTTCACATTGAACTGAAAAATATTCAGTATTAAATATCTAACATTACTGTTTGTTTGCTAATCTAATTAAGACATGTCTTAAGTCATCAACATTGTGTAATACTTTTACTGTGCCTAGGTTTAAGGTAAACTAAATTTGTCAACAAAAAAAGTAACTATATACAAATATATATAAATGAGATGAAAACTTTTAGATAAACTCTATTAAAAATAATTATATTTTAGAAATACCTATCTAAAATAATCTCTGAGGATTGGGGTAAATTAAATTTCTAGGGTTGTACTAAACTAAATGATAAAAGTTTATTAAATAGCTAGGTCATTTCCAAACAAAATAAGATTTTAAGACATTAGTTAACTAAACACTAACTTCCTCTTACAGAAAAACTAAAGAGATTTTGGACTATTAATAAATATGTTTGGTGCCATCCTGAGATGTTTTCTATTTTAAAAAAAAAAAAGCAAATATTTTAAAAAAATTAAAACTGGTACTTATGTTCACCAATCTATAAAATGCTAATATACAAGAGTTCATGGTTGCTAAAGAAAAGTAAGATGTGTGTTTCTAATAAAAAGGTATACGGAATGGAATTACATTCTATTAAGGAAAAGGGAAATACATCTGAACATACAAATGGCTGTTCTCTGAATGGGCAAATAGAGTGATGAATACAGAAATGTAAAAAAGGGTTGCGGCAAGTGGAAGAGAGTTTTGTGCATGATACAGGTTTCTTAAGACACTAAACTGCCTTTGAAATCTTTTACTGTTACTTTGATTAAGTGAATAACTATTGTTTCACAATGAATATAAGCTGGTACCAATCTGGAGTTTGATTTTTCTCTTCCTGTTTAAAAAAAAACCCAAAGTCTTCTTGGAATATGGCTTTTGATAACAGCCTATATAAATTTCTTTGTCTTTAGGTGACTCATACTTGCTTTTAAACTTTTTTGCTACTTTGATAAAGTGAATGAGTGTTATTTCACAATGATATATGGAGACTGTGACACGTATAGACAAAGCTCATACTGCTTCTACAAAATTAACCCATCAGGAAATTTAAAATGGATAAATAATGGCTATAAACCAAACAGTCAGGGCTATGGGAAGTCCAAGACGGCCGCTTGGCTTTTCCTGGCTCCCTGGCAAACCTCACTTTTATTTGATAAGATAAAGCCTTTCCTGGCTATAGGGTTAATATTTCACAATGAAAAAAATTGGTTAAAATACATTTTATGCGATCTCCAGTGATTGGGACACCCACTTTGCTGGACAGGTCGTACAGACATTGACAAAAAACTTCACAAACTTCTTGGAGACTGTCATTTTTACTGACATCCTTGGTTGTCAGGCAAGGACTACAAAACAAAGGGACTGGTTACCTGAGATTGAACAGACTGCTAAATATGACAATTTTCATGACTTTTTTTCTGACATATTACTGGCTTCTAATCTTTGTTTTCAGATATAAAAAAGCTCTTCTCAAGTCACTGATGGTTTAAAACAATCTAGTGATTTACACTTGTGGATAAGATTAAAACATTTTTCTTTTCTCTCTGCCTCATCACTCCAGAAATTAGAAACATTTGGGTTCTGAACAGCCTCATCAAGGTAAAAAAAAAAAAGTCTCCAGACATATAAAAAAATCTCAAGAGTATACTGGGGAGCTTTAAAAGAAACATCCACCCAACTGATGTCAGGCCTATGACATCTAATGTTTCACTGAATCTTAAGTTCTAGCTTTGTTCATTAAGATCTATATTTACTAAGACTCACTTCTCAGATAATTCCTTAGAACTGGACATGGAACAACAGATTGGTTCCAAATAGGAAAAGGAGGACGTCAAGGCTGTATATTGTCACCCTGCTTATTTAACTTATATGCAGAGTACATCATGAGAAACGCTAGGCTGGAGGAAGCACAAGCTGGAATCAAGATTGCCGGGAGAAATATCAATAACCCCAGATATACAGATGACACCACCCTTATGGCAGAAAGTAAAGAACAACTAAAGAGCCTCTTGATGAAAGTGAAAGAGGAGAGTGAAAAAGTTGGCTTAAAGCTCAACATTCAGAAAACGAAGATCATGGCATCCAGTCCCATCACTTCATGGCAAATAGATGGGGAAACAGTGGAAACAATGGCTGACTTTATTTTTGGGGGCTCCAAAACCACTGCAGATGGTGACTGCAGCCATGAAATTAAAAGACGCTTACTCCTTGGAAGGAAAGTTATGATCAACCTAGATAGCATATTCAAAAGCAGAGATATTACTTTGTCAACAAAGGTCCATCTAGTCAAGGCTATGGTTTTTCCAGTGGTCATGTATGAATGTAAGAGTTGGACTATAAAGAAAGCTGAGCACTGAAGAATTGATGCTTTTGAACTGTGGTGTTGTATAAAACTCTTGAGAGTCCCTTGGACTGCAAGGAGATCCAACCAGTCCATCCTAAAGGACATCAGTCCTGGGTGTTCATTGGAAGGACTGATGGTGAAGCTGAAACTCCAATACTTTGGCCATCTGATGCGAAGAGCTGACTCATTGGAAAAGACCCTGATGTTGGGAAAGATTGAAGGCAGGAGGAGAAGGGGACGACAGAGGATGAGATGGTTGGATGGTATCACCGACTCAATGGACATGGATTTGGGTGGACTCCAGCAGTTGGTGGTGGACAGGGAGGCCTGGTGTGCTACAGCTCATGGGGTAGCACAGAGGTGGACATGACTGAGCGAATGAACTGAACTGATGTTACATTGCTAAGAGGTTTCGTTAAGTTAAATTAAAAAGGTCCTTCATTGACAAGACACTCTTTGTTTCTAAAACTTATCTTAGTAACCAGTCTTTAAATAAAGATCAGATGCTCCAGGATCCAGAACCAGGAAGTTAACAACAAGCTATAGTCATTTAACAGACTAAGTCAGATGACTTAAAGATGTCACTGGGCTACACCTAATAAAAGTTCTTGACTTAAGTTCTTACTTATGATTTTACTATTACTGCTAACTATATTGCTTTCTTTATTGCCTGTTTCAAGAAATGTTGTCCCTTACATTATCAAATGTGTGACTGATATAATGATGATATACAGTTCCATTTAAAATCCACAGTTATAATGGATGTAACTCATATATCTTCCTCTGGTAAACTCCTAAAGGAGATCAGTCCTGGAAGGACTGATGTTGAAGCTGAAACTCCAATACTTTGGCCACCTCATGCAAAGAGTTGACTCATTGGAAAAGACCCTAATGCTGGGAAGGACTGGGAGCAGGAAGAGAAGGGGATGACAGAGGATGAGATGGCTGGATGGCATCGCCAACTCGATGGACATGGGTTGGGGCAGACTCCGAGAGTTGGTGATGGACAGGGAGGCCTGGCATGCTGTGATTCATGGGGTTGCAAAGAGTCAGACACGACTGAGTGACTGAACTGACTTATGTACAAATGACTATTGATACATTCTGTCAATTTATATGGGCCACTGCTCACTCCAGTGAGACTACAATGAGACTACAAAACATATACACAGACATTTATATGCTTCTTTTGCTGTTATAAAACTACCAAAAACTAGAAAAACTGATAACGGCCCTGCTTATAACAGTAGAACATTCCAACAATTTTTAAAAATTTGATCTATAAAACATTCTACTGACATTCTCTGTAACCCATAACAATAGCCCATAATGGAGAGGGCTAATCAATCACTTAAACATATAATACAAAAACAAAAAGGGAAAATGCCATAGGACAATAAACAATATTGAATAAAGTTTTATTTACTCTCAATTTTTGAATATTTGTACACAAACTATGGCAACTGTAGCTGAGCAACATTTTCAGGCTACAACCACAAATACAACTAAGACTGTGATTTGGTGGCAAGGTCCACTAACAAATGCTTGGTCACCGGGAAAGTTAATTACATGGGAAAGAGGGTTTGCTTGTATCTCCCCAGGAAAAGGTCTAGAACCTGTGTGGATTCCAGCTCATAGACTAAAACTGAGCAGAAACAACCAGTGACTCCCGACAACCTCATCATGGTTATGTTTGCCCTGATAACCATCACAGTGAGTATACCCTTGGTTTTGGCAGAAGCAAAGAATTATACTTATTGGTATATATACTTATTGGGCATATATACCTAACCCCCCATTACTAAAACTCATTAACTGGGGGGATTATATGATCCCCGTTTATGTTAATGATTCTTCCTGGATATCAGGACCTGAAGATACATGCCTTCCTCTTGTTTAAAAAGAGAAAGTGACTCCCTTCAGTGTTACTTATGGGTATGAATCCTGGCCAATTTGTGTAGGACCAGATACAGGATGTCTTAAATTATCTATGCAAGCCTGGCTGTTCACTAATTCTTTAAATCATAACTATACTAAGGTTCAACTATATTTTCTCTCTGGTCTGAGTTTTGCTTATAACGACTCAGAACCCAATAATGACACCAAATCAGACAGACCTTTATGTGAACATCGCAAGCTGTTCTGAAAAACAAGATTGTATTCAAGATCTGAAAAACAAGATTGTATTCAGTGGGATAATTGCCACGGGACTGAGGGAGTAATTTTGATTAACGGTGCCTATGGAATTGTATGGGACTGGTCCTCTAAGGGGTATGCAGTCTCTAATTGCTCTCATCAGATCAGTCCTGCAGTCCTCACAAACGGCTGCGTTGGCAGGTGCATAAAGTCTTTGACCATACTAATACCACCACTCATTCAGATCATCCAATTATACGGCATGGTAGTGGCATGTCACCCCCTTCCCACAACTGGATCAAGAAAGAGGGCAAACAGAGATTTGGAGATTGACTTTAAGTCTTAAAAAATTCCAAATTTGGGGTGGACATTATTCTGATAAAACTAATTATTCATTGACATTTAATACCAGTACAAACTGGACATTTTACATTCAGGCTGTGCGAGAGATCCTTATGTGCTCTTGAACAATTTCTATCAGTGAAAGTGTACAGACACTTTCTTGCCAGGACTGCAAATTACATACTTGCTCAAATTCTTCACTTTATAATTTTCATCACTCATTTGTTACATTAAGAAGGAGATTGCGAATATGGCTTCCAGGAAATCAAACCAGACCTTGGGAAGGCTCCCCTGAAATACATGCTCTTTTAAAGGTTATAAAGGAAGTACTGCAACGTTCCAAAAGGTTTATTGGACTCCTTATAACAGCTATTGTGGGGAATTATCGCCACAGCCACAACCGCAGCAGTAGCCAGGGTGGCTCTGCATCAAACTATACAAACAGCTACCTTTGTACAACAGCAGCACCAAAATGCAAGTTCTACCTGGGGAAGTCAAACCCACATAGACCAAGAAGTTAATGACCAATTGATTGATTTAGAAAATTCAGTTCTCCTACTAGGGGACAAAGTACAAAATTTTAAATTACAGATTCATCTTAAGTGTGATTGAAATATCTCTTCCTTTTGTGTCACACCTCATAAGTATAATCAAAGTGCATATACTTGGGATCAATTATCTAAACATTTGAGAGGACACATTCGTAATAATCTTTCCTTAAATATTTCCCAATTACAGGCTACTATTTCTAATATGCAGAATGTTCATTTAAAATTACTCCCAGAAAAAATAAATAAATAAAATAAAATTACTCCCAGAAACTGATTTATTTAAAGAAATCAAGGAAAGCTTACATAAACTTAACCCCATGATGTGGATTAAAACTTTAGGAGGAGTGTTACTTGGTAGTATAATATCAGGATGTATATTTTTAATTCTTTTGTGTCTAGTCCTCAGATGCACGACAGAAACCATCTGAGAACTGATGAAGAAAAAAGTTGCTCAGATAGCATATCTACTCCTGCAAAAAGAAGAAGGGAAAGATGTAAGTGGGAGTTCCTAATAATGTGCTTTCACAGCCTTGAGAAATTTCACAGGAATACCACCTAGAAAAACAGCATATATTAAGAAACCACATTGATGATTATTTTTCATGTTTTTCTTAGAATGACAGCCTTGTTACAAACCCCAAGGCCAGACCCAAAAGGGAGTATGACTGGGATCATGAAAGCATGGACCTTGGAACACAGGGTCCGCATTAGGTATGAACACTGCCCACACACTTGCTGATTGTTCCTGAGACTATCCCAGAAGGGAATGGCCTGGGGTAAAAACAAGATGTGGGCTATGTCAATGTAGTGTCTTGGGAAAGACAGATCAAAGACAGTTTTGTAGCCTGCAATTAGGAATAAAAGCTGGCCTCAGAGTGGACTCTGCACCTCAGTCCAGTAGGGGCTGCACCACCCTGACCCATTGCACAAGATTTCATGTTCTGTCTTCATTCTTGTTGCCCAATCCCAGACCATTAGGGCGACACTGTGGCAGGTCTTGGTTGTGGCACGTGGGATCTTTAGTTGTGGCATGCAAACTGTTAGCTGTGGCATATGGGATCTAGCTCCCTGGTCAGGGATGGAACCCAGGTCCCCTGCATTGGGAGCTCGGGGTCTTAGCCACTGGACCACCAGGGAAGTCCAGCTGCTCCTCCTCCTTTGCTGTGCACCATGAACACAGTTTTGTTTTAAATTAAACACACAAAATTATAATGTCGAGTACGCTTTTCAGACTCCACTCACCTCTTGCTCACTGGTAGAAAGCGTCCATCTTGTCCAACATGCTCATTGTGCCACTGGGGCACCTGGGCTGCAGGTGACCAAGGCGCTTACCGGGATCCCGTGAGACAAGCAGAAGCAGGCTCTCCAGAGTTCAGTGTCTGGGTGTTCCTCAGAGTCTGCTCCTTGCAGGGGTGGTGTAGGTGAGTGGGTGGGGACTGGCGGAGGGGCTTCTGCCTTCTCCCAGGCTGGGCTCTTGTGCTGCCGTGGCCTCTTCCAGGCCCTTCGGGGCTCTCAAAGCTAAACCATGGGGTTTCCCAAGGGAGAGAGATGACTAGGTCCTGGGTCTGTGGTACCAAGGCTGGAGGGAGACAGGAACCCTGAGTTCTAGGCCCAGCACTACCAACAAGTAAAGCCAGCCCAGACCAGTGACTGGTAGCTTCCAGAGCCTGCCAGAGGGACCAAGAAACCCTCCGTGAGTCCCACCGAGCACCTCCTTGCCTCGGGTCTGTGTCCTCCCTCTCAGGCTGCTGACTTTTCATCCTTCACCCAGGATGCCAGCTCCTGTCACGCTGCCCATCTATCTCGGGCTCCTTGTATCTGCCCCCACGGTCACACCTCACTCCAGGCTCCGGCAACACCCTGTCAGTCAGACAGAGCCACTCGACAAGCTATTGGCAGACTGGCAGCATGTGGGCCCAACACAGCCTACGTGTGTGTTTTGTTTGCCTAACACAGTATTTCAAAAATAATTTGAATTCACTGCTCACATTTGAAAACCAGTAGAAGGGGGGCGGGCAGCAGAGGATGAGATGGTTAGATAGCATCACCGACTCAATGGACACGAGTCTGAGCAAACTCCGGGAGACAGTGGACAGAGGAGCCTGGCGTGCTGCAGTCCATGGTGTCTTATTGAACATGACTTGGCGACTGAACAATTGAACAACAACAGGAATCACCTAAAACACTGGGTTTCTGGGTTTTCCTGAAAAAAATCTGAAGCTTGGCCGTATTGCATCCACATTATTTCTTGCCATGGCATCAACTGATTGGAGCTACCGAGTGGCTGCTCCACTGGCATGGGGACATGGGGAATGTGCACGCCAGTCCCCACCATCCCCCATGACCTCCCCAGGCCGTCTGCTATGCATCTATCTATCTCTTTAATCTTAGCTGCATCTCGTAGCCTACCATCTCAACTTCCCTGTTGGCTCCAGGGGTCTTGGGGAATAAAATCCTCTACTTTGCCATACGTGTACCGCTTCTTTTAATCCTCAACAGCCATTATAAGTAGCAGACCTAGGATCTTTTGCATTCCAGTCCCCTATAATGAAAAGGACATCTTTTTTTGGTGTTAGTTCTAAAAGGTCTTGTAGGTCTTCATAGAACCATTCAACTTCAGCTTCTTCAGCATTACTGGTTGGGGCATAGGCTTGGATTACTGTGATATTGAATGGTTTGCCTTGGAAACAAACAGAGATCATTCTGTCATTTTTGAGACTGCATCCAAGTACTGCATTTCAGACTCTTTTGTTGACCATGATGGCTACTCCATTTCTTCTAAGGGATTCCTGCCCACAGTAGTAGATATAATGGTCATCTGAGTTAAATTCACCCATTCCAGTCCATTTCAGTTCACTGATTCCTAGAATGTCAACGTTCACTCTTGCCATCTCCTGATTGACCACTTCCAATTTGCCTTGATTCATGGACCTGACATTCCAGGTTCCTATGCAATATTGCTCTTTACAGCATTGGACCTTGCTTCTATCACCAGTCATATCCACAAGGCTCCATCCCTTCATTCTTTCTGGAGTTACTTCTCCACTGATCTGTAGCATATTGGGCACCTACAGACCCGGGGAGTTCCTCTTTCAGTATCCTATCATTTTGCCTTTTCATACTGTTCATAGGGTTCTCAAGGCAAGAATACTGAAGTGGTTTGCCATTCCCTTCTCCAGTGGACCACATTCTGCCAGACCTCTCCGCCATGACCCTGTCATCTTGGGTGGCCCCACACAGCATGGCTTAGTTTCATTGAGTTAGACAAGGTTGTGGTCCGTGTAATCAGATTGGCTAGTTTTCTGTGATTATGGTTTCAGTGCGTCTGTCCTCTGATGCCCTCTCATAACACCTACCGTCTCACTTGGGTTTCTCTTACCTTAGACATGGGGTATTTCTTCACAGCTGCTCCAGCAAAGCGCAGCTGCTGCTCCTTACCTTGGACGAGGTTACCCCTCCTGACTTTGAACGTGCAGTAGCTCCTCTTGGCCCTCCTGCGCCCGCGCAGCTGCCACTCCTTGGACATGGGGTTGCTAAACTCGTCTGCCACCCCTGACCTTGGACGTGGGTCTTAGCCCAAGTCACAAGACTCCAGTCAAATGCTTTAGCAAGATGGCTGTCATAGAATGAATGTTCTATGGATCTTAGTTACCTGACCTGGGATCAAACCCAGGCTCTCTGCAGTGGAAGCACCACCAGAGAAGTCCCCTACACTCCTTCAGACAACCTGTCTGGCCTTGCAAGACCTTTGAGTTCACAACCCTGTCTTTCCTCTGTGCCTCCTGTCCACGTCATAAGACCCTCTCACCCTGAGGCCACCCCAGTGATTAACCCCCGCGCCGCCAGACTCCTGACTGTCCCCTACTCAGCCCCACAAGTGCCAGGGGAGACAGTGCCCCCTAATACCTCTCCAGACCCCCAGGTCGCCCCCAGGGCCCCCCACTGTAAGCTCCACAACTCCCATGGCGGTTATTCAGGAAACATGGTGGTCGACCCAACATCTTTTATTGATTCTACATGAGGACCCCTGCATTCTTATACTGAGGCAGGAGCTCCTGGATTTTGTACCGGGGTGCTATAATGGTTTGGACAATCCTCAATGGGGGCAGGTATTTCTGGGGTGCCATAAAAATGGCATGACGACGTTTAGTCTTCTTGTCTAAGCTATACAGGTCCAGCATCACAGTTCTGGGGTTGTAGGTCCCTTTCTTCTTGGGCTGGATTGGAGTGAATGGGGGACGCCAGCGAGGCTCTACCAGTAGCCGCACCAGGTCCTTCCGGAAGATATTCCAGTTGTTCTCCTTGAGGAACCTCTGGCACAGATCTTCATCACTGAAGGTAAGGAACAGGTGTTGGGGTTCCCACACCACCGCCTCCTGACCCCCTGCCCCTCCAGTCCTGCCTCCTGCCACTCCTTCAGTCCCTAAACACCCTGAGCTCTGTCCCACCTCTGCGCCCTTCCCCAGGCCCTCTGTCAGCCTCCTTCACCTTTCCATGCTCCCATCCCCTAGACCTGCACTACTCCATGCAGTGGCCAGGACCCACATGTGGCTACTGAGTACCTGAAGTGTGATTAATCTGAATTAGAGATGTGCTCTGAGTATAAAATACATACCAGATTTCAAAGACTTAATACCAAAAAAAGAATGCAGAGTATCTCAGTCATTTTTATGTTGATTACATGCTAAAATGATAATATTTTAGATAGACTACATTCAATAAAATGTATTATTAAAATTAATTTCACCCCTCTATTTTTATTTCTTATAATGTGGCTATTAAAAATTTAAAATTACACCTGTGATCATTAGCCATCAGGGAAATATAAGCCAAAGCCATACAAGATACCACTTATGCCCACTGGGATGATGACGATTAAAGCGACAAATACTTATTAGTGTCAATGGAGAAGTGGAGATATTGCAATGAGGGTTCCAATACATTGCTGACAGGAATAGAAAATGATACAGCGACTTGGAAACACAGCCTGGTAGTTCTTCACAAGGTTAAACAGTTAACTTATGACCCAGCAATTCCACTCCTTGATATATACCCAAGAGAAATGAAAACATATGCCCACATAAAAACTTGCACAAGAATGCTCCTAGCAGCATCATTCAAAATAGCCAAAAGGTAGAAACCACCCAAATGTCCTTCGACTGATGAAGGGATAAATAAAGTATAATATGTCCATGCATTGGAATATTATTTGACAATAAAAAGGAATGAAATACTGATATTAAGTTGGCCCAAATCTTGGGTTTCTCTGTAACATTGTATGGAAAAAATCCTGAATGAATTTTTTGGCCAACCCAAAACTGGCTACAATACGAATGAACCTTGAAAACACTATGCTAAGAAGCCAGTCACACGCGCTGGGTTGGCCAAAAAGTTCATTCAGGGTGTCCTACCAAACTAATATATGGTTCTATCTATGGCAAATGTCCAGATCGGACAAATCTTTCGAGATAGGAAGTCAACTGGTAGCTGCCCTGGCTGGTCTTGGTGCCCTGCGTTTACTCTGCCCGCCTCCCCCATAGTACATGAGGGTAAGGAAAGAGGTGGGCAATGGTGGATGGGCTCAGGACTCACTGGCTTATTTCCTCCTGAGACTGCAGCAAGGGAAGGCCCGTTTGGCTTTCACTGCCTCAGCTATACTCTCACCCAAGGAGGCAAGCTTGGTAAATCACTAACACATTAGAGCATTCTTTAGGAAAACTGCGTTGACCAGGACAAAGTCAACTTTGATTCACAGAGATCAGCTTAATCCAAAATCTAGAGGTCAGAATGGGCTACAAGTTAGTCCCGAGACCTCAGGTCTCAGCAGTGTCAGCTCCTACCAGCTCACAAGAGCAGCTCCATGCTGAGTGACAACAGGCTGGTAGCTCAAAACTGGCCATGGAGGAGTATGTGTGCCATAGAAACTGGCCAACACTTCCAGTCAGGTGACCTCCCACCTCCCAAAGAGCTGCTTGTTGAACGCTGCCCAGCATACCACTGGAGAGTCTCGACCTAAAGAGCCCCATTAACTCCCACCTCTCACATGATAAATAACACGACCTAACCCTGCTTTGCACTCACCATGCACCAGGCACTTTATACTTGTTAACTCATCAGATCCTCATGACCACCCCATTTCACAAACGTGGAAACTAAGGCTCAAGGAGGTTAAGGAACTCACCAAAACTTAAGAGAGGGCAAGCATGTGACCACAAATTCTTAGAAGACCTTTTTGATGTTGTTGTTCCAGAGTAAAAGCTGAGACAGACACGATTCTGCGTCACCTCCTGATGCTGGTGGCCACGTTGATTCTAGTCTCGTCTCTCACTAAAGGGGGCAGCTCTTCTAAAGCCCTCCACTCCAAGCAGGGGTTCCAGTTCCACCCTCTGCCTCGCTGGAATTGCAACTGTCATCTGTCCCTGCAGGATGCCAGGACATGGTGCCCTCAGTTACTACCCCCATGCCACATCCGCCTGGCCATCCAGCGCCAGATCACACTCAGTGCTTTGGTTTTAGGTTGTTCTTCACTTGGGCCCATGGGAGAGTTCCCTTTTTTCCTGCGAACTCAGCTGTTCATATTCTACATGCGCTCCTTGTATCTGTAGGGGGACAGGCTTCAGATAGTCCAGCCCATGGCATCCACGGGACAGGTCTCACCCACGGACTGTGCCATCTTCAGCATGTCATGTCCCCCTTTCCTGGGCATCACAGTCCTCAATTAAAACATGGGGGATTTGAGCTAGATAATGGATATATTTTCTGCCTGCTTTAGCAGTCTAGAAAACCATGAGTTCGACAATTAATGAATAAGCCAGAATTCGGTCTGTCAGCATTGCAGACGACTGTAGCAGAGTGCTGACTGTGCAGCACAGACGCTGAGGCCCAACATCTGCCACCCTCAAGCCTGCGAAAACCTTCTCTGAATCCCAGTTCAGCCGTTAACTGACACCCATCACGCACCAGACGCTCTGTGAGAACCTAAGGCTCCTTAAACCCTTTCTTTCCTCCTTAAATCCTTTCTTTCCCCCTTAAATCCTTCTTTGAGGAGGTGGCTCTAAATAGCTATTTTCTACATTGATAGGCCACAGGTATCAGAGAACTGGAGCATTGCTGAACTGCAAGGAACCATCAGTGTTTCCCAAGTTGGTTTTTTTTTTTTTCCCCCCACAAAACCCCCCATTTTTCCTATTCCTTTAAAACTTTTTATTTTGTGTTGGGGTATAGCTGATTAACCATGGGGTGGTAGTTTCAGGTAAACAGCAAAGGAACTCAGCCATACATATACATGTAAAAACTGCCCCCAATCTGGATCATAGCTACATTATCACCTGTTCTTTTATTAATGCTTTTCTTAATTCCGCTTAATTTCTTTCACTTAAATATTTACTTTGGCTTGGTTCAAAAGCAACAAGATTGTCTAATCAAGGGTTTAGTGAACTAGTCCTGTTTTTCTAACTCATATTCAAATAAATATGTAGCTGTTTATAATCTGTGGACCACTTCAAATCATCTTGTAAGCCTTCTGAGAAGATGTTCCATAATTTGGGGAAACTGTTCTACTCTAATTGTTTTGTTTTGCAGTGGAGTCTGATGCCTAAAGGAGGGTAAGTGACTTGTCCATGGTAATACAGAGTCCATGTCAAATTCTTTCCTGTGCATATTAGATATGGTTGAAGTAACTTTACAGATATGCTTGCCTTCACCTCTTTCTCAACCACAGGAATCACCACAACTGCTTACAAAACCATGTCTGATCACATCACCACCACAAGAAAAGAAATAGGCAGGGAGGATGCAAAATTATACCTGCATGGTTTCTCTTATGAAAGTTTGTGTGAATGAATGATAAATGTATATTTGGCACATATCCCTGTAGTAAAAAAAAATACTGAAAGGAAATACATAAATTGCTAATTGGGATTGTTGGAGTAATGCAAACACTTTCGGTCTTCACCTTCTTAAATGTTCAGCCTTCTTCCAGTTTTCCACAGTGAGTGGGCCTCATTCATTCACTAACGTTTATCAAGCACCTATCTCGTGCCAAGTACTGTACAGGTGCTAGAGGTGAGAGGTGGATAAAGCCCAAACCCTGTCTTCAGGAGGAAATTAACCAAGTGGTGGGGAAAGAACTGTGCAAAAACTACACAGTTCTAAGGACTTCCCTAGCAGTCCAGTGGTCAAGAGTTCACCTTCCAGGGCAGGGGATGCAGGTTCAGTCCCTGGTCGGGGAGAAAGAGCCCACATGTCTCGCATTGTAAAAATTCAATAAGGAGTTTACAAATGGTCCACACTAAAGAAAAACAAACAAACTACAAAGCTCTAAACAGCTGTGATACAGCGTAGTGTGGCCACTGTGAGAGCTGTAGGACCATGAGTGAACAGAGAGGGGTACCTAGCCCAGCTTTCTGGAGGAGATGAATCTTAAAGAATGAGAAGTTTATCCGAATAAAAGGCTGGAAGGAGGACTGAGGGATGGCGTTGCAGGCAGAAGGGTCTACACTGGCAAAGCAATGGTCTAGGAGGCAATCTGCCTGGGTTGCCAGAGTGGGTTAGAGACAGCAGGAGTGCTACAGGGAGTTGAAGGGTCAGACTACGAAGGGCTGTTTACACGGCACTGAATCTGCACTGTGTCCTATAGGCAGTGAGGTACCACTGAAAGGTTTTAAACAGAAGCTTAACATGGCCAGATTTGAGTTTTAATAAAAGCACAGTGCAGGCTTCCTGGTAAGCTCAGCTGGCAAAGAATCTGCCCGTAATGCAGGACACCTCAGTTTGATTCCCCTGGGTCGGGAATATCCCTTGGAGAAGAGATAGGCTACCCACGCCAGTGTTCTTGGGCTTCCCTGGTGGCTCAGATGGTAAGGAATCTATGCCTGCAATGCCTGAGACCTGGGTTCGATCCCTGGGTTGGGAAGATCCCCTGGAAGAGGGCATGGCAGCACACTCCAGTGTTCTTGCCCAGAGAATCCCCATGGACAGAGGAGCCCGGAAGGCCACAGTTCATGGGGCCATAAAGAATTGGACATGCCTAAGAGACTAAGCACAGCACAGCACAAAAGCACAGTGTGCAGAAATGATCCAGCGCAAAGAAGATGGAGGCAGGAGACCAATGCTAAGATGGCTGCAAGAGGCCAGGTTTGGGGCTCCGAAGCAGGGCTGGGGATGTCACCTAGGGAGGTGAATGAGATCCACTGGGCTGTGTGACTGAAACAGTAGGACTTCATCTATATTTATCTTTGGCTTTTTTTTTTTTTAATTTAAATTTTTAGCCATATCAGGCAGCTTGCAGGATCTTAGTTTCCTGACCAGGGATCAAGCCTGTGCCCTCAGCAGTGAAAGCATGGGAGTCTAACCACTGGACCACCAGGGAATTCCCTCTTAGTCTTATTCTTTTTAAAGATCTATGTTTGCATATTTATAATGTATAGGAGGTAGACAACACACAGCATATATAGATATAACAGATAATAAATAAACATATGTTACTCATATCACATAATACATTCTAGGGAGTATGCACTCAAACACTCTTTAGTAATAGCAGTGTAAGATCAAAACAGTTCTGTGACCAGCGATCAGGCAATAAATTAGTTTTTACGTAAAAAAAAGTGGGTTTTTTTTCGCACTATAAAAGTATTCACTTTTATGGAAAATTTGGAAACTAGGGAAATAGAAATCTTTTTATTAAATCTTTTAAGATAAATATTTTTAAATTATAAAATAAATATATCATCATTACCAAACATTGAGAATAAAGGGGAAAACCCACTTGGGATGTTACTACTCTGACAATAACTTTAAAAAGTATATCATTTTTCCCCTTATTATGAAAGAAATAAATTTTAAAAAAGAAACATATACTCACCGCAAAAACAAACATTAGAGGAGTATATAACTATAACCAGAAAGTCCCTTTTAGTCCTGTCTTCCAGAAAGAATGACCATTACAAATCGGGCAATACCGCAGAATTATCATTTTTGCTCATTTTCCTGCTAGATTTTTCTCATGTTAGTGTTCTACAAAGGCCCGAGTCATAGTATATATACAACTTTGTACCCTGTCCTTTTCATGTAGCATTGCATCACTCATTTCACTTTTGCTTCTTCAAAAAAAGTTACTATTAAGAGAATGTATCACTGTTTTCTAAACTGTCCCCTTGGTGTGACACATGTGGATGGGGGGGGAGGTTTGTTTTCCTATTATGAACATGGCAGCTACAAACATCTTGGTATCTTTCCCTATAATTTAGTTATATAGAGATAAATTCACAGGTAGACCATTGCTTCAAAGGGTAGAAACAGTTTTGGGCCCTTGAAACATTAGTATCTAAAATTACTATCAAAAGGATTGAGCCAATTTAGAGGATATCAGCAATCACCAGTTTCATTCTACCCTTGTCAGCACTAGATATTATCACTTTTTTTCTTTTACTAAAATAAGAGGTAAAAAATTGTTCATTCAATCTGGCGGAATGCACACACTTTTCCAGCACTGACCTGGGGTACTTGATACTGAACTTTGACAATTTTTCTATTGTATTACTGTCAAGCAGTTCACAAAATTTTTCTTTCCTGATCCGTATCACCTCAGCTCCCAGGCTCACAAGGATCAAGGGCCGTGTGTCCTGTTGGCTCTCTGGGAGGAGGATCTGGTGAAGGCCCTAGAGAAAAGAAGTCCCAGAAAGTTCAATCTCAGAGACCATCCACTCAACAAGCAAATTTTCCTGATTAGAAAAGCAAGGCCCCACACAGGACTTGAATCCATCTGGGGTCATTCAGCAAGTGAGAGGGAGAAGTCCAGGGCTCTCTTTGCCAATGATACCAAAGTCCTCAAAGAACCATCTGAGCACTTTGTCCATAGTCCTACCTCCAGGAACAGGCTCTGCAAGAATCATGCTTGTGGGACTTCCCTGGTGTCCAGTGGTTAAGAATCTGCCTTGCAAAGAGGGGGATGCAGGTTCGATCCCTGGTCTTGGAACTAAGATCCCACATGCCAAGGGACATCCCTTGTGAAGCAATGAAACGCCACAACTAAGACCTGATGCAGCCAAATAAATAATTTTTTTTTTTTACAAAAGGGTTTGTACTCACACAGTCGCTTGCCAGGTAGCAGTATTTTACCAGCTTTCCCTGGTGTCCAGTCTCAACTCTTCTTTGTGCCAGATCAGCCCATTTTCTCTTCCTTATGATGATGACAAATAGTTCACCCTCCTAGATCTTCCCTTTTTTGCCACCACACCCTCCCTGACCCTTCCCTCCAGGAAGTTCATAGCACTTGTCCCCACGGAGCCTTAGTTCTTTCTGTCCCTCACAGGCTCTGGGGCCACTGGCGGCTGCTATGCAGCTCCCATTGCTCCTTGGGCTCTCTGGTGTGGATTCCTACTCCATCATATCTGGAAGGGAGATGGAGGTCAGCAGGCCCATCTGCTTGCTTTACAGGGACTGTATTCCCCTTCGTAAGGAGACACTTTGAGATGGAGCAAAGCTGGGACTAGAGTCATGGCTGCTTAAGTCCCAGTCCAGCGCTCACGCAGCCTCTCAGCTATTGAGACTCTGGCAAGGAGGGGAGAGAAGGTCAGTGGTCCAGAGCTTGCAATGCCCAGCTGTCTTGGGCTTAAGAGGGCATCAGCCATAAACCAAGAGGTCTGCTCTAGGCAAGCCAAGTGGGACTGGGAAAAATGCAGGCTTCAGAAGGAAGATGCACATGTTTACTTGTCATGTTCATAGGGACAGAGTAAAGGGATAAAGTAGGTGAATTAAATAGTTAATCCCACTAAAGGATCATAAGTAAAGGAAAAGGTATGAAGACCCCTGTGAGTCAATGATCGCGCTAGAAAGCAGGTTTGCTTAGCAACAAAACCACGTGACAAGAGCACATGATGCGCCCCAAAACAATAAAACAGTGGTGGCATGAGATCCACATCCTGCCTGGTGAGTTCAGTAAATCAATGATCCCAGGACGTGCTCTCTGCACACACAGAAACAATAATTTATGGAAAGGTGATCATTCAGATTCAGTGGATAGGACTCCAAGCTCTTTGATCTCTGGTTGGGGAACTAAAAGCCCACAAGCTGTGTGCCGCAACCAAAAATTTTGGGCTTCCCAGGTGGTTCAGTGGTAAAGAATCCGCCTGACAATGCAGGAGACACGAGAGATGCAGGTTCGATCCCTAGGTTGGGAAGATCTGCTGGAGAAGGAAATGGCTACCCATTCCAGTATTCTTGCCTGGGAAATCCCATGGACAGAGGAGCCTGACAGGCGATAGTCCGTAGGATCGCAAAGAGTCAGACATGACTGAGAACACACAGCATATCATAGGCATTTCAAAGTGAAAGGCTCTCATTGTACTGAGACCTAAATTAATTTTCCCATTGTGCTATGACAGTCCTGGCTAGACCATGTGGCGGTAAGAAAACTCCCCTGCCCAACCTTGGAGGAGGAACTGCTGATGGAAGCCTGATGACTATCCAGGAATGAGAAAGAAGGTGGTTTTTCCCCCTCCCCTCTTTTCCTTTGATTATAAGACTGTAGCCCACTCAAGTTCTCTGGGCATAGCACCCTCTTGCCTGCCTGCTTGTAAGCTTCACAAACATCTTATTCTAATAGATCACTTCTCACTGAATTTTTTGTGTTGAGACACAAAGGACCGGAATTCCCCAGAGCCCCCGGAAAGCCACCCAGCAGTTTCAATGTGACTTTGGGTAAAGTTACACCTCCCTGGTCCACTGTTTGCTCACCTGTGAAACAGAGGTGAGAACACCTGCCCCACATGTCTCTGAAGGATTCTCAAACTGAAGGAGACGTGAAGTAGGATTTGGAACCTTCCCCTCCCTCACCCTCGCCACACTACCACCACAATTTGGGTTCTAGACCTTAAAGAATGACCATCTGCTCTGAGCCCTGGCCTTGTCTCTCCCTGTAAGACTGGAGTGGAGAGGTGTCATTTTTCCTATGAGCTGCTGATGGTCTAAACAAGATGGTGTGTGTAAGGATGCTCTGGGAGATGTGAAGATGCTCACACTTCAGTTGTGCTTACAGCAGTGGGCATGAAGCCCCTTCTAATCAGCACCAAGCCTGGCACAGAAGCCAGAATGGCTGCTCTTTAGTCAGTTTCGAGAAGCATGGATATAAATTTAATCCTCACAACCACCCTGGGATATAGGGATTATCAGTCTTAGATGTGGAAAATGAGGTTGGGCAAAGGAAATTTGCTTGTCAAAAGTCACGTTTATCTTTTTACAGTAAGGATGATGCCTATGATACTGATGGCAGTGATGGTGGTGATGGTGATGATAGCACCAACTCATGTTTATTGAGCAGTCACTAAATCCCAGGCCCTCTTGTAGCTCTCTGGTGTGTGTTAACTCACATAACCCTCACTAGAACCCCACGAGGTGAGTTCTTTTATTATCATCATTTTACAGAGGATGAGCTGAGGTTAAGAAACATGTCCAACATCACACAGCATGGAAGCAATAAAGCTAGGATTTGAACTCAGGTGGGTCTGTCTTTAGAGTCCATGCACTTATTTATTTATCTGTTTATTTTGGTTGTACCATGGGGCATGTGGGATCTTAGTTCCCTGACCAGGGACCAAACCTGTGCCCCCTGCAGCGGAAGCACGGAGTCTTCACCACTGAACCACCAGAGAAGTCCGCAGAGTCCATGCTTTTAGCTACAAGGAAACTGAGCCACAAGGACGTTAACTAGTTTGCCAAAGGTGACAAGGCAGAAAGTGATGGAGTGGGATTCAACCCCATCAGCCTGCCCAGGACCTCACTAAGGGCAGCCCAGCAGCAGGCACTGTTATTCACCTCCAGTCCACCCTATACTTTCCAGCCAGAGTCAGGTCCTCAAACAGCTTCCCAAAGCTCCCAGGATCATATAAAGCTCTTCACTGTGGCTGCCTCACCCCTGTGAGGTTCCCACCTCATTCACTCCATTTCAGCCACACTGCCCTCCCTTCCAGTTCCCTCCACATGCCAAGATCCCTCCCGCCTCAGGCTCAACATGCTTTCTCTTTCTGGAACACTCTCCCTCCCAGGTTGTCCACAGCTCATTTGTCTTGTCATTCAGGTCTCCGCTTACACATCACTGTCTTAGAGCAACCTTCCCTGACCACTCCATTTAAGACCACCTCCCCCTTCAACCCCACTTCCTGCTCCGCTCCCAACAGCAATTCAAAACTTTCTGAATGCTTGCTGCTCTATCTGTTTACTGCCTGTTCCCAGACTAGATCATAAGCCCCACGAGGGCAAGAATGACATCAGTTTACTTGCCCACACTGGCCACTTGGGCCGAGCTCGAAGCTGGATAAACGCTCAAGAAATACTTGTGGGACTTCCCTGGTGGTACAGCAGTTAAGGCTTCGCCTTCCGATGGGTGGAGAATGAAGGCCTTGCTCTGAGCTCCCACCCAGCGCCTTCTAGGATAGTCTAGAGCAGGGGTCCCCGACTTCCAGGATCTAATGTCTGATGACATGAGGCGACGCTGATGTAACAATAACGGAAATAAAGTGCACAATAAACATAACGCACTTGAGTCATCTGGAAACCATCCCCTCCCACCTCTAGTCCATGGAAAAATAGTCTTCCACGAGCTTGGAATCAAGTCTAGAGTTCCACTTGCCACAGCTTCCCACATGCTCTCTTCCAGAATAAGCAATGCCCTTCCTGGCCTTGGTGCCTCCATTCACTCAGGGTGCTTGGCATCCCAGCCCCTCACTGGGCCGGCATGAGGCGCGTTCACGGCAGGTGCCCAGCCTCAGGCGGCCTGTGTTCAGTCCCGAGCACCTCGCCCTGAGACTCTGAAACTGCAGGGAGGCGGAAGCGAGAGGGCTGGAAAGCACATCACGTGACGCTGCAGGAATGGAGGAATGTTTTCCCTGAATAAGAAAATAATTAACGGGGCACTGGCCTGCTGCCTGGCTCCATAAATGTTGAATAGAAAAACAAAACAGCATTCTTTAAATTCTAAGAGGCCATCATGTGGCAAGGAAACTGATTTCTGTTTATTCTTGGGGGGTGGGTAGGGTGCAGTGGGTGCTGGGAAGAACTCGTTAAAAGCTGTAGGAGGCAGAGGTTTATTGAGCAAAAGGAAGAGCTGCTGAAAAGCTGCAAACTAGTCACTCAGCACTGACTGAGGGCTGGGCCAGGGCCTGGGGCTCCAGACAGTGCTGGGCTGGCCTCCCTGCCTCCCAAGGCACACAGTCCAGCAGAGCAGGAGCACCGGGAGATCAGCACATGGGGTGAAGGGGTATGAAGAGGACCCTGGGGATTCATGGTGACAATGACTGACCACACATCAGAAGTCAGGGCCCCCACCCCCAAGAAGACTGAGGCACACGGCTACTCACCAGGAGGCCTCACGCCCTCCCTGTGCCGCTCACCCTCTCCCAGCTCCAGCTTCTATCTTCTGGCATCTAGCTCCCACAACGGTCAGAGTTCAGGGTCAAACTTGTTTCACCCATACATTCTTGTCCACTGTTGGATTTTTTTTCCCCCCTGGCCGAGCAGCATGTGGCAATTAGAGCTTCCCAGGTGGCGCAGTGGTAAAGAATCTGCCTGCCAAACCAGGAGATGTGGGTTCGATCCCTCGTTCAGGAAGGTCCCCTGGAGGAGGACATGGCAACCCACTGGGTATTCTTGCCTGGGAAATTCCACGGACAGAGAAGCCTGGCGGGCTACAGCCCACGACGTGGCAAAGAGTCAGACACACCTGAGCACACACAGGACCGCACGGCATGTGGGATCCTAGTTCCCCGACCAGGGATCGAACCTGCATCCCCTGCATTGGAAGCACAGGGTTTTAACCACTGGGCCACCAGGGAAGCCCCTGGATAATCTTTAGAACCATTTTAGGCTAACAGAAAAACTGAGAAGATGGTACCTCTTAATCAGTTTCCCAGTTAAGATCTCACACTGTGTAAAAGTTTTGTTCCAATTAATGAACCACGATGGATACACATCAATAACTGAAGTCAATGAGTTATTTAGATTTCCGTTTTCTGTTCCACAGTCCTCTCCAGGACACATTACACTTAATTGTCAAGTCCCTTGAGGTTCCTCTCGGATGTGGCAGTTTCTCGGCCCTACCTTGTTTATGACGATCCGGACAGTTTTGAGGACTTCCAGTCAGGTAGGTCTTGGGTTGCCCCACTATTAGATTCTGACTGATTTTTTCCCCATCATTAGATGGGGGTTACAGGTGATCGGAAGACAACTGTAGTACACCATCGTCATCACATCACATCCCACATTTATCATCTCATAAAGAAGGGCCATGCTATCAACATGATTTATTACTGCTGATGTTGGCCTTGATTGCCTCACTCAGGGAGCATTTTACTTTCAGTACTTGCTCCTCTGTAAAATTATTCTTTTCTTCCTCCTTCCCATACTGTACTCTTCGGAAGGAAGTCACTAAGTGCCATCCATGCCTAAGGAGCAGTGAGGGCACATATCTACATAGATTATTTGGAATTCTTCTGCATGTGAGATTTGTGTCTTCTCATTTATTAATTTACTCATATGTATGCATTATATTCATTTGTACTTACAGATTTTGTTAATTTTATCTATTTTTGGCTGGGCTGGGTATTCCTAATGGAATTCCTATGTGCAGGCTTTCTCTAGCTGCGGTGATGCATCTTTTCATATTGATTTCTTTCCCTTAGAAATATTTTAAGGGAATTCCCTGGTGGTCCAGTGGTTAGGATTTGGCACTTTCACTGCCGGGGCCAAGGTCAATCCCTGGTTGGGGAACTAAGATCTTTCAAGGCACAAATTGCAGCCAAAAAAAAAAAAGAGAGAGAGAAAGAGAAATATTCATTTAACTTTGCCACGTCTTTTCATAGTTTGCTAATTTCTTTTTATTGCCAAATAACAGTTCCCTGTATGGATTTGTCAGGTTGTTCATATTTATTTACCTTTCCATATAAATTTTAGCATCAGTTTGTCAATATCCACAAAATAACTCACTGGGATTTTGATTTGGATTGCACTGAATCTATACATCAAGTGGGGACAAACTGACATGTTAATGATACTCAGTCTTCCAATCCACAAACATAGAATATTTCTCCATTTATTTAAATCTTCTTTGAATTCTTTCATTATAGTTATATAGTTTTCTGCATATAGTTTCTGAACATATTTTGTTATATTTATACCTAGGTATTTCATTTTTTGGTGCTATTGTAAATGGCACTGCATTTTTTGTTTCAAATTACAACTGTTCATTGCTTTATACCCTTGTGACCTTGCTATAATCATTTATCAGCTCAGGAGGTTTTATGTGTTCTATTTGTTTGTTTATTTGTCTTATTCTTTATTTTGTTATTTTGTTTCATTTTTTAATTCTTTTGAACTGCCATATTGACAATCATGTCACTTGCAAACAAAGAAAGCTATATTTTTTCCTTCCCGATCTGTATTTGTTTAATTTCCTTTTCCTGATGCACTGTCTAGGACTTCCAAAACAACACTGAATAAGAGTAGTGAGAAGAGACACCCTTGCCTTCTTCCTGGATTATTTTAAAGCAAGTCCCAGATGTCATATCATTTTATCTATAAATATTTGGATATATATAATGTCTTAAATATATGGACCTTTTAAAAAAACATAACCACAATACATTACCACATCTTAAAAAGTCAACAATATCCCTTAATATCATCAAATCCAGAAAAGGATGTTTTTACACCTTTACTCTCATTATCTAGCACCCTCAGCCCATCATGTTACACACTGTATTGTGAACAAGGCTCTCTGCACACTTACCAAGACCTCTCCTTGCTCCACTGTGTGGATCTTCATGTAGGCCCCCACCGCAGCCTCCTTGGGGAGATCGCCATACTTGGTTTGGATCATGGGACATTTGATCAGATGAGAACACCTAGACCTGAAATTTGACAGCTTGTTAAAGAGAACTCGCTCGAAGCTCTCGATAATCAGCCCTTGCTCTACTGCATGTTAAGATCGCCCCTCCCTTCTCCCAGGTGGTGAGAAAACAGAAAATCCAACCCTGGGAGAGACTGACTGTCAGGAATTGTAGAGGTTTAAACAGGGAGGAGACTTGGGAGAGGAGGATTTCATCAAACTTTTTGGCCAATCCATAAAACAAGTGGCCAATCCAGGTTCAAATCTCGATTGGACTGACTCTAAAGCCCTTATCTACTGACTCCCTTAGCTGAGTAGACTTTTATGAAAAAGCTCAGATTCAAAAAGGCCGAGTGATACACAGACAGAAAGTCACCAGCAAAAAATGTATGCAGCCCCTTCTTCAGATGGGCTCCCTGAGAAAGGAAGCAGCTGACTGCCTGATGAGGCCCTGTGAGTCGGAGGCAGAGAAAGTAGACCCCAATATCAAACCCAGGACCTCTCTCAGCTGCCTTCTTTTTTAAGTCTTTTTTGAATTTGAATTCGTTACAATATTGCTTCCGTTTTATATTGGTTTTCTGGCCACAAGGCATATGGGATCTTGGCTCCCCAACCAGGGATCAAACCCATACCCCTTGTATTGGAAGGCAAAGTCTTAACCACTGGACCACCAGGGAATGCCCCCTAGGCAGCCTTCTACAGACACCCCAATCTTTGGGGGCAAGTTGTGATTGCTATCTCTGCTCTCCCCCCAGCATACCTGACAGTCTGCCCTGTAAGTTATATCCCCTTTCAACCAGACTCTGAACCCTCCAATCTGTCAAGGGCAATGCTTACTTGATTTTTGAGCCAAAGGTCTTTGGAAGAGTATTTCCTGAGGTTTTAATCTTCCTACTGAAGCTGGATCCTTCTTGCTCCTGGGCTTTCTGGAGATGAAAAAGCTTCAGAAAACTAAAATCCTGTACAGGATATGACCTGATCTGGAATTCCTTAAATCTCTCCACAGGAGATAAATCTGTTAGAGAAAGCACAGGAAAACACATTAATGACTCTTTCCATACATGAGGATAAAACTGGTGGTGCCTGGAGGTGTATCATAGTCTTATGCATGGTGAGTCTGATGCACAGGGGAATTAAAAACAGAAAAGAAAAATATTGTGGTTTCTGCGTATTTTCCCTCTGGGCTGGGCCCTGAGCTACAGCTTTATAACCATTACATCCAGGTGAATGTCATTAGCCTGATTTAAGAGAGAAAAATGAGAAGCAGAATTTAACACCCAGGAAAGGGCCGAAGGGCTTCCAGGTAAAGAATCCGCCTGCAATGCCGGAGATTCCGGTTCAATTCCTGAGTCGGGAAGATCCCCTGGAGAATGGATAGGCTACCCACTCCAGTATTCTTGGGCTTCGCTGGTGGCTCAGATGGTAAAGAACCCGCCTGCAATGCGGGAGACCTGGGTTCGATCCCTGGGTCGGGAAGATCCCCTGGAGGAAGGCATGGCAACCCAGTCCAGTATTCTTGCCTGGAGAATTCCATGGACACAGGAGTCTGGCGGACTACAGTCCAAGGCATCACAAAGAGTTGGACACAACCGAGTGACTAAGCACAAAGGGCCAAAGCTTCAATTTGAACTCAGGTGTTTCTAATTCCAAGCTCATGTCTTTCCATTAACAGATCACATTGATCTGGTTTTTCAAACTGGGACTGGGGGTTCAGTTCAGTCGCTCAGTCATGTATGCCTCTTTGCGACCCCATGAACTGCAGCACGCCAGGCCTCCCTGTCCATCACCAACTCCCGGAGTTCACTCAGACTCACGTCCATTGAGTCAGTGATGCCATCCAGCCATCTCATCCTCGGTCGTCCCCTTCTCCTCCTGCCTGCAATCCCTCCCAGCATCAGAATCTTTTCCAATGAGTCAACTCTTCGCATGAGGTGGCCAAAGTACTGGAGTTTCAGCTTTAGCATCATTCCTTCCAAAGAAATCCCAGGGTTGACCTCCTTCAGAATGGACTGGTTGGATCTCCTTGCAGTCCGAGGGACTCTCAAGAGTCTTCTCCAACACCACAGTTCAAAAGCATCCATTCTTCGGCGCTCAGCCTTCTTCACAGTCCAATTCTCACATCCATACATGACTGGGGGTAGGGGTAGCAATAAAAGATAAAGAGATGACCAGCCATAAAACCCTGAGCATGTGCTATGCCTAGCACAGTGCCTGCACCATAACAGGCCCTCTGTGAGAACTATTAAAAAGATTTCCACGAAAATACCACTCAGAAATGCTATGCTGAGTGAATGGACCCAGACACTAAAAAGTATATACTCTATAATTCCATTTACATGAAACCCTAGGAAAGACAAATGGAACCTACAGTGATAGAAGACAGATAAGTAGTTGCCCAGGGCCAGGGGTGAAGGATAGAGATTGACTGGGAAGGGGCACAAGGGAAATTTTAGGGGTGCTAGAAATGTTCTATAACTTGGTTGTGGTGGTTACAACAGATGTAAATTTGGTAAAACTCATTGAACTACACACTTTAAATTTGTGTCTTTTATTTTATGAAAATTGAACCTTAATGACATTAATTTAATAAACAGATCTCCTGAGAGTTCCCTGGTGGCCTAGTAGTTAGGCTTTCACTGCCATGGTAGGGGGTCAATTCCTGCTCAGGGAACTAAGATCTCACTTAGAATCAGCAAAGTAGAAAAAAAAAAAAAAAAAAGAGCCCCAGTGTTAGAATTAATTGTTAAAATTAAAATTAATGTTAGTAGAAGTAAATCCAAACTACACAAGGAGTAGTACTGGAAAAACAGAGCACATGTTTTTTTTTTTTAAAAAAAAAAAAACCCTAAATACAACCTATTTAGAAGACGTTGTAGCAATATTTATCAACATTTAAATGCATTGCCAGTACACACTTGATCCAGTAATTCTAAGAATTTATCCAATATGCTTCTGTGCACAAGTATGCAAAGATAAACACACCAGGAAATTCACCACAGTAGGGTAATAGCGAAAAACAGAAAATAACCCAAAGTATTTGTAAAATATAATTGGTTTAATTGTAGTATGTCCATACAAGAGAATAAAACTCAGCTATTAAGAACCACAGATCTAGATTTTTGCTTCCAACCAGAGTAAAAGGGACTAGATCCACTAGATCTACTCTCTCACCAGAAAGTAATAAAATACTGGGCTGCTGCTGCTAAGTCGCTTCAGTCGTGTCTGACTCTGTGCGACCCCATAGACGGCAGCCCACCAGGCTCCCCCGTCCCTGGGATTCTCCAGGCAAGAACACTGGAGTGGGTTGCCATTTCCTTCTCCAGTGCATGAAAGTGAACCCATTTCCTTCTCCAATGCATGAAAGTGAAAAGTGAAAGTGAAGTTGCTCAGTCGTGTCCGACTCTTTGCGCACCAGGCTCCTCTGTCCATGGGATTTTCCAGGCAAGAGTACTGGAGTGGGGTGCCATTGCCTTCTCCGAAAATACTGGGCTCAATACACCGAAAAAAAAAATGGTTTTCAAGACATTGGGCATCAGGCCATGAAGAATCATTATCCCTGCAAGATAGAAAACAAATGGGATGAGCTCTTCTATTGCCCCAACCGACCACCTGGAGGCTTTCTGGACGATGGTGCGGCAAAGGGAAACCCAGGAGGACTCCAGCCCTCTCTCCAAATTAACGTGACAGAAGCGAGAGTGCGGGAGAAGACAAGGCAGCTGCAGTTCACGGAGCACAGTTCCGGAGAGGAGAGCTCAGGAGAGAGGTCTGAAGATCTTCCAAGGGTCTCCTTCAGTCTCAGCTGAGTGCTCAGCAACACACATATAATGTCAGGAAACCACCAGCGGAATGCAACCCCTAAGACGGCTCTCAATGATTCCCGCCTCCTAATGGCCACACAGGTGTGTACTGTCCTCCCATTAAGTGCGGGCTGATTCTAACAGAGAGAACACAGCAGAAGCGACAGGATGTCACTTTTGAGATGAGGTTTTAAAGATTGTGGCTTTCGCCCTTGGGTATACTCTGTTGCTCTCTCTCTCTCCAGGGGAAGCAAGCTGCCGTGTCAGAAAAATAGCCCCGTAGAGATACTCACAAGATGAGGGACTAAGTAGAGTTTGCAAACAGCCATTAAATGACCTTGGAAGTGGGTCCCTCTTAACTGAGTCTTCACATGAGAACACAGCCCCTGGAAGACAGCTGCAACCTCACGAGAGAACTTGAGCCAGAGGCACTTGGCTAAGCCATGCTCAAAATTCTGACCCCCAGGAACTGAGAAATAAGAAGTATTGCTTTAAGTCATTAGGTTTGGGATAATTTGTTCTGCAGTAATAGATATTGCATAGTAGTAACAGTAGTAATACCCAAGGCCGGGGAAAGAAACACCCAAAATGTTTAAAGATGATGTTTAAATCATCAGAGTTCTCAAAAGACCAGAAACAGTTCCTGTTCCCAATAGCTAGATTAGAAAGCCTCACAAGTAAAAACGGTTTTGTCTCATAAATGGGACAAAACTAGCTCTAGATTAACTGCTCTGATCTTACCTACCAAAGTCTAAGTGCTAGTTTTTAAAAGATTAAAATATTTCCAAATAACTGACCTGCATGCCAGAAACAAATCTAAGAAATATTTACAGGAATTTAAAAATATGCAGCACCCAAAATTCAGTTTGTGGCATTCTGTGAAAATTTAACAAACATGCAAAGAAGTAGGAAAATAGGAACCATATAAAGAGAAAAAAGCAAAGAATTGAAACTGACTCAGAAATGATACAGATGACAGAATTAGTATGTAAGGACATTAAAATAGTTACTATCATTGTATTCCAAAGAGGAAGTTTTGTGTACATTAAGCAGAAAAATAGAAATTATTTTTTTAAAGCCCCAAATCAAATTTCTAGATGTGAAAACTGCAAGGTCTGAAATGAAAAGATGTATTGGATAGGATTAATAGTAGATTAGATAATGCAGAAGAAAGACTGATAAAGTCAAACATATAGCAATAAAAATTATTTAAAATGACGGAGAGGAAAAAAGACAACAGCAAAATATTATTAGAGCATCAGTAAAACAACTTCAAGCAGCCCAATATACATATGATTTGAGTCTCCAAAGTGGAGGAGAAAAAAAGAGCATTTTAAAAATAATGGTTAAAGATTCCAAATCTGATGAAAAATATAAACCCAAAGATCCAAAAATTAAATGAACCCCAAGCACAGAAACATGATGAAAATTTTTCCAAGGCACAATGTAATCAAACTGCTTAAAACTGATAAAAGAAAAATTTTAAACTAACCAGGGCAGGGTAGTGGTGGTGATTTTACCACTTACATTGAATTGCTCCATTGTACACCAGGAACTAACATACTGTTATGGGTCAGTTTTACTTCAAAAATAAACAAACGAACTCGTAGAAAAAGAGATCAGATTTGTGGTTACCAAAGGTGGAGTGTAAGGGAGAAGGAACTGGCTGAAGGTTGTCAAAAGGTACAAACATCCAGTTATAAGATAAATACTAAGTAACAGAGGTGCAATCTACATGATTAATATAACTAACATCACTCTATGTTATATAAGAAAATTGATGAGAGTAAATCCTAAGAGTTCTTATCACAAGAAAAATGTTTTCTTTTTCTTTTGTATCTATATGAAATGATTAATGTTCACTAAATGTATTGTGGTAATCATTTCATGATGATTTGTAAGTCAAACCATCTTTCTGTTTACCTTAAACTTACATAGTGTTATATGTCAATTGTATTTTGATAAAACTGGAAGAAAAAATAACAACCTCGGCAAAAAGGCATAGTATGTATAAAGGATATAAAAAGTTTTGCAAAGAGATTATACAAAGGTAAGAATGTTGGCAGACTTCTTACTGAAAACAATGTAAGCCAGAAGACAGACTTTAAGGCAAGTCTTTAAAATATTGAGCAAAAAAAAAAAAAAAAAAACCAAAAACTGTAAATCCTGAATTCTGTACCCAGTAAGAAATTTATTTATAAAATTAATACAAAATCATTCTTAAACATAGAAAAGCTGACAGAAATGTTAAAGGAAGCACTTTGGGCAGGAAGAAATGGTACTATGGAAATCTGATCTATACAAAGGCATGAAAAAAAATCAGGAATGGTACCACATAAAGACAAAATAGTTTTGTTCTTATTATTTAAATGTTTAAAATACAATTATTTGAAGCAAAAATAATAACCATGTGTTGTAAGGTTTTTAACATATCTGAAAGTAGAATGCATGACAATAGCACATCTGAGAGGGGAGAAACACAAGTATCCCGCTGCAAGGTTCCGATTCTATACGTGAAACGGCGTAATATCACTTGAAGGCAGCCTGCGATAAGTTAAAGGTATATACAACAAACTACAAAGCAACCACTAAAACAACATGACAGAGCTAATAAGCCAACACAGAAAATGAAATGGAATCATATAAAATAATCCAAAAGAAGGCAGGGGAGAAAAAGAATGTACTTAATACTGTTGAACTGTGTGCTTAAAAATAAAGATAGTAAACTTAATGTTACGTGTATTGTACCATAGTTAAAAAGAAAAAATTGGGGGAAAAAGTGAGAGATGTAGCTTTTTCTCTGGTGGATTAGCAATGGAAAAGAGAGAAAAAGGACAGACGTGAGAAGAGAACTGAAATTTACTGAGTACCTGCTAGGCACTGTGCATACAAGATTTCCCCTCATTCAGTAGCAACCTCTGTGATAACGACAGTGAACACCATCTATGTACCAACACATCTAGGTAGTGTTCTAAGAGTGTTATATATTCATTTGCTTAATTTTATAACAAGCCTACATGGTAGATACAAGGGTCTGCCTTACAGACTCTGAGGGCATCAGTGTGCAGGCGCACAGAATCACTCGCCCAGTGTTCACAGCGAGTAAGAGAAGGACCCTAGGCTTATGCTCTTAACCACAACACACAGCGACAGGCTCCAAGACACCAGCCCCAGAGGCCTGAGTACTCACCAAAGTCGCCCTGCTAATCAGCGGAACTCACACCTAGCTCTGGCTAGCCCCAGACTATCTTTTCTCCACCCCTCTCCCTAGAAGAACCTGAGGCCGAGGGGAAAGGCTGAAAGGGGCTGCAGGGATCAGCAGAAGCCTCACCTGGAGGCCGTGTGGACCCGGTTTCCACAGCTGGTAGAAGATTGTCTATCCTGCCAGGCTTTTCTAGCTCTAGGTTTCTGCAAGATGCGGTGGACCAGGCATCAGGAAGCTGCAGGATCAAGCGCCCCCTGCTGGCCGCCGGATGTGGATGTCGGCTTACCTTTGAGGTGGATGTTTGGAGGTCCGTCGTCTATGAGCTGCAGATGCTCCCAGATCCACTTATGGTAGAAGGGCGAGCTCTCAAGGTCTATCAACCTCAGGACTTCACAGATGCCCTGGACACGTACGGGACACAAGCAGAGGGGTCAACCCCAGCTCCAAGCAGGACAGGCTTTGAAGATAAGCTCTTTTTTGTTTTACTTGCTTCATGCAAGCGGTTCAAGGTCCTTTTTAAAACTGAAAATGCTATCTACTCATAATTTAAAAATTCAAATAGCTAAACAGCACGAGAACTAAAAAAAAATCACCATTAAGGATGTTATACATATTTTAAAATTTGATATATATTGTCAACCAACCCTCTAGATACGTTAGATAAGTTTACACTCTCCCCAATAGTGCATAACACAACTCATTGTAATACATCTGTGTAATACACTGACAACTTGGTTTTCACAGCCCTTTTAATCTTTCCTAATCCGAGAGATAAGAAAGATTTGTCATTTTTCATATGCATTTCATATCTTTATTAGACCTTAATTTTTTAAAAAAAATTTGGCCACATCACACAGCTTGTGGACTTTTAGTTCCCCAACCAGGAATTGAAGCCAGGCCCTTGTCAGTGTAAGCATGGAGCCCTAACCACTAGAAAGTCAGGGAATTCCCAGTCTTAATCTTTTTTAGTAGGAACTCTAAGAGACCCATTAGGATTAATATTCAAGATAGATTACTGTTGAAGAGATCAAACATTTTAATAAGCCCTTATTATATTCCAGGCATTGTGTTAGGAGCTTTATTCAACATTCATTCAACAAACATTTATCCATCGGGAACTGCAGGTACTAGAAAAATACACATGAGCAGTTCTCTTTGGAAAGATTCTCATGGGTGTTTAATCGCATCTGAATCTGTGGAGAAAACAATTTCACCATGTGTTCCCAAATGATAAACTGTTCAAAATGAGTTGATTACGGGCATTAATTATGTTTGCAATGCTAGCAGAAATCATGTTCTCCAACTTTGCCCAGGCCCCAAGGACACCCAGCCACCCAAGGCCGATTTCTCCCTCTACTGGCAATAAGAGTAAACTATCAGAGTGGGGACAACTGTGCAAACAGCTGGCCAAGTGGGAAATAAAAATGAGGAAACAGAGTAGCCCCTTTAGACATGGCAGGTGCTCTTCAACTCCAGCCAGAAGGGCCACCCCAGAATACACCCCGGTGTTGCCTGATCTTCTGAATGTTCAGAAGAAGCCAGAGATCAGAATTTTCATGTATTATAGAGTCTTCACATTAACAATGGAATCAGGGGTCCTGCTTCTTTTGTCTGCTCAGGCTTTTCTAGTTGTGGCTCCAGGGCTCCAGAGCGTGTGTGCTCAGTAGTTGAGGTGGGATCTTTGTTCCCCAACTAGGGGTCAAACCCATGTCCCCTATACTGGAAGGCAGATTCCTAACCACTGGACCACCAGGGAAGTCCCATAAGTTGGGTTTTAACAGAAGACTGTAAGGGACTAGTCAACTCATCTGCTAGTCAAGGGGCCCTCTACCTGCTGTCACTTTGTGACATCTGTATTATTTTTCTCAGAATGAAATTCAAGCATCAGAAATCAGCTGTGACGCTTATTTAGAAGCAGATTTCCAGAGTTAATGAAGCAGAGTCTCTGGGATGAGGCAGGACTCTGCCTTTTTTAAGAAGCATGCTAGGAGTTCTTTATGCATACCAAAATTTAAAAACTCTTCCCCTAGGTCAGGGGCCCTCCAGCTTTAGTGCACATCAGAATCACTTGGAAGTACAGGTCAGTGTTGCCAGGACACAGAGTACTGAGCTCTGTCCTCCCAGAGTTTTGGGTTTACTAGCTCTTGCGTGGGCCTAAGAATCTGAATTTTTTAGTGAGTTCCCAGGTGATGCTGATGCTGCTGGTCCAGCAGCAACACTTCGAGAACCACTGGATTAGAAGATGACTGAGTAGAGTGAGCCTGTGCTAAACTAATCTCATCCTCACAGACTATGAAGTAAGTACACAGTCTCATTTTACAGATGAAGAAATGAAGGCTCAACCAGAGTAAGAACTTTCTGTTAGTCAGGATGTCATTATCATGCTGATTAAAGGAAGTCTTGAATTTATACCCCTCGCCACACATCTCCCTCATCTTTCCTGCTTACATAGTATCAAAAGAATTTAGAGTCAACTGGGGGGACACATGGCCTTCCTGGCTTTGGAGGCGATCACCCCAAAATTTTAGGAAAGAGGAAGCAGAAATCAGGGAGGGGAAGGAATGGTAAATTACTGAGGTTGGCCTTGCCAGGTGGCGCTAGTAGTGAAGAACCCGCCTGCCAATGCAGGAGATGTAGGAGATGCAAGTTCGATCCCTGGGTCAGGAAGAGCCCCTGGAGAAGGAATAGCAACCCACTCCATATTCTTGCCTGGAGAATCCCATGGACAGGGGAGCCTGGTGGGCTACAGTCCAAGGACTGCACAGAGTCGGACACGACTGAAGCGACTCAGCACACAGGTTGGCCTTCAGGGCTCTCCCCTACCAGTTCCTCCTCTAGGCCCTCTCCCACCTCTCCTCACATAGGATTCTCCAAACTTACCAAACCATTCCCCGCCCTCCACTGGCAAGGACCTCACCCTCATCCTCACCCTTCTCTGGGTCAGATTCTGTGCATTGAATTCCCCTTCAGTGTTAAGCGTGTAGAGGCCAGCAGCCAAACACTACATTTCCCATGCTCCCCTGCTGCTCAGGCTCTGGATGTGATTTTTTTTTTTTAATTCTTGTATTTATTTATTTGGGGCTGTGCTGGGGCTTTGTTGCCGTGTGCGGGCTTTCTCTAGCTGCGGTGTGCGGGCTTCTCGTTGCAATGGCTTCTCTTGTTGTGGGGCACAGGCTCTCAGGGGGGTGGGCTTCAGTGGGCGTGGCACATGGGCTTAGTTGCCCTGCGGTATGTGGGATCTTCCTGGGCCAGGGATAGAATCTATGTCCTCTGCATTGGCAGGCAGATTCCTAACCACTGGACCAGCAGGGAAGTCCCTGGATGTGATTTAGCTTCCACCAATCCAATGAAGCTGGGCAAGGCTTGGTTATGGAACTGAGGGACATCCACTTTGTCAGTGGAGACAGTGGTTGTAAAGGTGGCTTCCTAAACTTGGCAGGGGCAGCAAGTATCAGGGACAGTCCAGTTCTGGATTCTGGTCTGAAGTTATGTGAGAGTCACTTTCAGTCCAAAGCCTGTTTATTCAGGTCTCCCCTCACTAGTAAATCTGTTAGTCATTTAACATCCCATTTACAGTAAATCCCTTTCCTGCTTACACTAGCTAGACTTGACTGTTCTCTCAGACTGAACACAGGATCACAACACAAACATACTCCTGGAGATGCTCAAACAACCTGCTCCTGGGTAAAGTGTATCCATGTTTATACATTTTACTGTTATGAAGGGTGCGTTACACACAACTTATACACAGTAGTAAAATGGGCTTCCCTGGTGGCTCAGAGGTTAAAGTGTCTGCCTGGAATGCAGGAGACCCAGGTTCAATCCCTGCGTCAGGAAGATCCCCTAGAGAAGGAAACGGCAACCCACTCCAGTACTCTTGCCTGGAGAATCCCATGGAGGGAGGAGCCTGGTGGGCTACAGTCCATGGGGTCGCAGAGAGTCGGACATGACTGAGTGACTTCACTTTCATTTTCAAAATGTACCACACTCTTATTGGAAATTCTATATAGCCAACTGATTCTCACAGAACGCTTTCGTTGATGTTGGCTGAACTCATATGCCTGTGGCTAGCCTGTAGTCACAGTTCAACCATGATTTGACAAATTAAGTTACGTGCCAAACTACTCTTTTCCCCAAATAATTAATAAGTCTGACTTGTAATCCACTGGTAAACTCTTTTTCACCCTCGTATAAATTATATTCATTACACTGAAACCTCTTTCAGGTTTAACACTATGTATATTAACTTTCCTGGTGGCTCAATGGTAAAGAATCCACCTGCCAACGCAGGAGATGCAGGTTCGATCCCTGGGTTGGGAAGATGCCCTGGAGAAGGAAACGGCAGCCCGCTCCAGTATCCTTGCCTGGGAAATCCCATGGACAGAGGAGCCTGGTGGGCTACAGTCCAGAGGGTCGCAAAAGAGTTGGACGTGACTTTGAGACTAAACAACACTGTGCATATCAGAACTTCACCTCTTCATCAGTGAGGACTTTTAGGATGAATCTATGATGGGTCTTTCTTAAATACTGGAAAAACATTTCCTTAATTTTTTTCTCTTTACAACGTAACAGCTAGACACCCAGCCCACTGTGGAATTTAATCTGCATTATAAATATTTTCTGTATAGCTTTCTTAAGACAGTCAGCAAGGTCATAAATCAATGCCTGACTTAAGAGTGTCTGCCTATTTCCCTTGCATACATGCTTCCACTACGGCTGATTTTCAGCTACCAGTGGGAAGTCGCTGAACACGGAATTGAGAAGAGATGGGCACAGTGTTTAGATTTCCACCACACGGATATGACAGGCAAAAGCCACCTCGAGCGCACAGATGATAGTAAAATGCAATAACGCTCAGGAATGATATGTTTTCCAGTATTAATAGCCTTGTTTTCAATATAATAAATTTAATTGTAATTAAATAAATTGAATAAATTCCTGAGAACTTAACAATCAGCTTTCACCGGCCAGGAGGAGCCAGCTCCAGCACACAACCAATCTTAACCCCTGCTTTTGTTTGCTGCTGCTGCTGTTAAGTCACTTCAGTCTTGTCCGACTCTGTGCGACCCCATAGATGGCAGCCCACCAGGCTCCTCCGCCCCTGGGATTCTCCAGGCAAGAGTACTGGAGTAGGGTGCCATTGCCTTCTCTGCTGCTTTTGTCTAAGGGCCCTATATTTCAAGGCTCATCCCCCACCTCACCTTCTCCAGGAAGCCCTCCTGAGAGCCTTCAGCCTTTCAAGAGTTTCCTATCCTGAATTCTTATAATTCACAGAGTTTGCACTAATTGCTCGGTAACTGGCACTGACAACTTTGTTTGTCTACACACAGAATCTAGTGGAGAATATATATATAAGGAGAGAGAACCAGCCTTTTCCACCTTTGTATCCCTCCAGGGCCTGAACCAATGTGTCATGACCTTGGCAAAAACTTGCCAAATGTTTGTCTTGGTTTAACATGTAAATCATAGGTCTATGGGAGATACTAAAAGTCCGGGGGCAGAGTTCTGGCTCTGCCACTGGCTAGCTGGGTGGCCTTTCCTAAGGCATCTTAGCCTCAGCTTCCTCAACTATAAACTTGGAATAATAATACCTTCCTGGTAGAGCTCTGGTGAAGATTTATGGTGGAATGGTACTTGATACATGGCTGTTCATCAAAGCACTGTTTGAAAAAGCAAGTGTTGAGATAACCTAAATATCCATCAATTAGGGAACTGGTTAGATAAATTAAAATACAGCCATACAGTAAAATACTACACAATGTTAAGAGAGAATGAGTAAGTTCTTTAGGTACTGATATGGAACAACCTATAGAAACACTTATAAGTGAAACAGCAAAGTGCAGAAGAGTCTGTATACGGTGATGCGACTTATGAAAAAAAAAGGAAAACACACACACATGCATTTGCCTGTGTACACAGACAACGTGTGCAGAACAGACGTGAGAAACTGGTGCCAGGGGTGGTCTGTGAGGAGGGATAGAATGGGGAAGAGAGGGGAAAGGGAGCCATCACTCTTGTGAGTATTTTGAATTTTGAACCATGTGAAGTACTACCTATTCCAAAGTAATGCAAAACAAGATTAATGATGCCCAGAAGTGAAGAGCCTCTCCCCGCCGAAATGGTGGTTTTGATGATGAGGATGTTGGTGGTGATAACGAGCTACTTAGGGGTCTGAGCAGAGTCAACAGGTGACAGAAAGGTGGACTCAAGTCAATCCCAAGCCCCAGCTTCTGGGAAAAGGAGCCTTGGGGTCAGACAGACCTGGGTTCAACCCTGCCTCTGCCCCTGATCAACTGGGTGAACTTGAACAAGCCACTTAACACCGTCCCTTTCGTGTCTATAAAACAGGAATGATGACAATAGCAACATCCTTTGGTTACACAGTAAACACACAATAAATTTAAATTTTTCTTTTCATTATCAACCAACAGAGAAGTTGGCAAAGGACATAAAGCAATTTGCAAAATACAAAATTGAGATAGTAAACAAATAGGATTAATCTTGTTAGTAATCAGAAAAATTATGTAAATTAAATTCTCAAAGAGGTAGTAACCGTACCTATGAAATTATTGGAAAAGACAAAATTTATATAGTAAACAAGATTAATCGCGCTAATAATATAAAAGAGTATATATAAGTTAAATCCCCAAAGAGGTAATAACTGTCACCTATTAAATTAAAGAAACCTTTGAGAGAGCGACTGGCAGAGGTTGGTGGCACTGACAAAGCTGTATGTTGCTGGGAGCTAGAGAAAGTGGAGCCCTCCTTCTGGAAAGCAATTTGCTCTGAGAGTCAAAAAAACGGTGATTTTAAGAAATATCACTTTTGAAAATCTATTCCCAGGTGAAGAGCTCATTGTCTCCTCTTCCTGGAAATTTTTATAATACGGTCATTATCACTTTTACAATTTTAAGATAATAATTTTTAAAAAGTGATCTGGAATCCTTAAAATTCAATTGCCAAATGCATAATTTAAATATGTATCTATAAATAAACACATAGATGAGCTCAAGGAAAGAGAACCCTCCCCCAACACTTGCCTTCTTTCTGATGGAACAGCTCTGTATCTTAACGATCACAGAAACCCTCTGATGGTGGGAGGCCAAAGAGTGTCCTTTGCTTTTTTAAACTCAGTCACTCAGTTGTGACTCTTTGCAACCCCAGAGACTGAAGCCCATCAGGGTCCTTTGTCCAAGGAATTTTCCAAGCAACCAGGATGTGGGTGCTCAGAAAAGGATGTGCTGGGACTTCCCTGGTGGTCTAGTGGTTAGGAACTCACCTTCCAGTGCAGGGGGAGGGGCTCAATCCCTGCTCAGGAAACAAAGATCCCACATGCCTCATGGCCAAAAGAACAAAACATTAAAAAAGAAAAGAAACACTATTGTAACAAATTCAATAAAGACTTTTAAAAAATGGTCCAGGTTAAAAAAAAAAAAAATTAAAGAAAAGGACATATGACAAACCAGGGCTCCCCCCGGTCACCTGGCCACAGGATGCCAGACTAGCCATGGTCTCCTTAGCTTCACCACCCCCGCCCCAGACCTCTCACCTCACAGACAAACATGATGGAGGACGATTCTATAAAGTCCTTTGAGATCAGCTGCCCGTAGGAGAACTTCTCTACCTTCCCCAGGACTACGAGCTTCCAGAGCGTCTCATCGGACCAGGAGTGAAACAGGTCCATCTTCCTGAGGGGAAAAGCCTGTGAGACTTCCTCACTGTCCATCACGGCAGAGGCCTAGCACTTGGCGATTCCTGGAAAGGGAGTGTGTGCTCCTGCTCTGGCAGAGGCCTGAGGTGGATGACTTCGTACCCGTCCTGCTCGCTAGCCCTGCCTGCAGCCGGCCTCCTGTCACTTGTCCTTTGCTCCCCTGCCCTCTTCTTCTCAAGGCCCTGCCCTCCAACTGCTCCCCTCACTGCACCTCAGAGGCACCCGAGCTATTGGGGCTTTGTTCTCTTTCAATCCTCCCTCCAGAAGCTTCTTCCAGCTGAATCCCCCACCAACCTGGAGACCACTAAACTGCTCCCATTCCAAGGAATACCCAAGAGTTCCTCACTTCAGCTGTCCTCTCTCCCAGCCCAGCAGTCCAGGCCCTGCCTCTGGTTTGGGCAGCTCATTCCAACCCTTGTCTCCCTCCTCCAGTCTACTGACTGCCGGTCCTCAGCCCTGGGCCAGGGGATGGCGGAGGTCAGGACCCTCTTCTTTTGGCCTGTTGGTGCCCTATGGTGGAAGGCCCACCCTGTGATGACCACCCCTTCTTTGACCTCAAACCTAGTATACCATAAATCATGGGCTTTCATAGGTGGCCCCACTGGGCTGCTAATAAGCATCACAGATCTTTTCTCAGCTCCAAATTGTGAGCTCAGAACTCGGGTGACTCAGGCCTCAAGCTGGGGGTGGGGGCAATGAGCTCCATCGGGGCATCAAAGGGGAACAGGGTCGGCACTGTGTGCAAGGAGGAGAGGGGTCTGGAGACAAGGAGGAAAGTGGGGCGACCAGAGAAGGAGCGCCTCCTAGGCCAAGACTGGGCCACACACTTCCCATGAACATGGCATTGGATTCTTACAATGACCTTGGAGAGAGGAATCCTGATCCCCACTTTCCAAGGCAGGAGATGAAAGCCCAGGGAAGTGAAGTGACCTGTCGAGAGTCCTGTGGCAGATAAACTCAAGAGCTGTGATTAGAACATGGCCCTATTTTTCTTCCACTGTATGAAAATATGAACTGCCCCTCCCTTCAGGACTGAGTCCGCCCTTGAAGGGCTGCGGCCCCTTCATGGGGGTGGCTCTCTTAGCTCCAGCCCACAGAGGCCAGAGCCCTCTGCCCATCACACTTCTCTCTGCTTCTGCATCCCTGCAACCTGTATCCTTGGTGCCAGCATGGATGCTGCAATTGATTTTCACTCTTTTCCTCAAGGCGAGGAACAAAAGATAACTGGATGAGCACCTGTCTGTGCCTGGCACTGGGACAGCAGAGAGAAGATGATGGTGAAAAAGGCAGGCCTGTCCTTGCCGCTGAGCTGCTTGCTTACTGTCTGATGGCACAAGAATTATAGTTTGGATGGGGCTTTAAGGAAACACAGGGTGTGATAGAGCACTGAGGGGGGCACCCACTCTATTCTGGGATGCAGAGAGGTGGCCTTGGTGAGGGAGGTGAGGCAGTGAAGCCTGGGGACTTCTAAGTCAGACATTCTGGACACATCACCATCCTGAGCTTCGCTTCCTTCACTATGAACTGGGGAGAATGAGAAACAACACGGTGGGATTGAATGTTCACATTAGATAAAGTGGGTGGTACAAAAGGCTGAGCCCAACAAGTGTGCAAAGCATGTTACCAGCTCATTAAGAAAGGGATATTTGAGCTGCGACCTGAAGGTATAGTAGGAGTTTGCTAGACAGAAAAGTTGAAGTTGGGTGGGAGGTGGGTCCCAAAGAGCATTTCAGGCAGAAAGAATGGCACCCAGTGTTCCCCACCGGGCCAAGGACAAAGGTGCCTACGAAACACAGGAGGAAGGTGCTGGCTGCCAGAGTTACCTAAAAAATTCAAACCGAAGCTGAGCATCCTTTTTAACTTCTTCGTCCAGCTTATTCGCCATGAAATCCTCTCGGTCGACAACCAAGAACTCCGTTTCTTCCATACAGACCACGGTGGCCCTTCTCACTGTAGAGATGAGGGAGCCCATTTCCTGTTGAATGGACAGGAGCACAGGCAAATGAGAGGCACCCTGAGCTTTCTGTCTGCAGCCTTGACCACCTCTTCCCCGTTTCCATCTCCCCCCAGAAATCTCTCTTCCCCAGAATGCGGGTTCCCTGGCCCATTCTGTGCCCCTGCTCACTCCCTGCTGCTGTGGATCGATCCCCTGCCCCTCCACTGCCCACCGCCATATGCTGCCTGTGGAAAAGAGGCAACCAGGCTTAACCAAGGCAGGGAAAGGAAGCTGGAGAGGCCTTGCTGAGGGTTCACTGCATCTCTGGGGGTTACAGAGAGAACATACTCCTTAAAACATCACAGATGAAATGGTCGGACTTGGACATTACCAGGCCCAGCTCAATCGGCATTTGACAGGGCAGGGACTCGCACGAAGCAGAAGGCAGGACTGGGCCGGGCCTGGAGGTTCCAGCAGGAGTCCTGTCACCCCCAACCCCTCCCCAGGAGGGCAGACCCTTCCCCCGTGCTCACCCCAAAACAGCTGCCCTTTTGCAGCAATGTCGGGTGGGGATCCAAGAAGGCACTGCTGCCATCCTCGTCCTCCGTCACGGCCACCGTGCCCAGGTAGATAAAATAAAAGCTGTTGCCCCTCTGGCCCTTCTTGATGATCACACGCCTGCGACCAAACCTGGGGAAAGACCGTGGCCGGTTGGTCTGGTAGCAACACACAGTCTGGTCCCTGCCAGGAGGATATCTAGATGGCCTGCTCTTTGTTCTGGAGTGTGAAAGCACAGACGGGCTTCCCAGGTGGCACCAGTGATAAAGAACCCGCCTGCCAGTGCAGGAGACCTAAGAGACTCGGGTTCGATCCCTGGGTTGGGAAGATCCCCTGGAAGAGGACATGGCAACCCACTCCAGTATTCTTGCCTGGAGAATTCCAAGGACAGAGGAGCCTGGCAGGCTACAGTCCATAGGGTCACAAAGAGTTGGACACGACTGAAGTGACTGAGCATGCACGTGCGCCTGAAAGCACAGATGGGGCTCGAGGGACCTCAGAACTGTCCAGCCCCAGCTCCATCAAGCTTGACCTCTTCACTAACATGTGTCCAGTTCCCACCTCCATTAGACGGAAGCTTCAGGAGAATACAGCCTTTGTCAGTCTGCTTTAGGCACCTAAGTAAATGCTCAATGAATGGTCATTGAGTAAATGAATGAACAGCTGCTGGAAGCAGTGGGTGAGTAGCTAAATGATTAACAGCACTGGCTTTAGAGTCACACTAGGATCCAAATCCTGGTTCTGCCCTTAGCTGTGTGATAGTAGGTGACTCATATCCCCTCCCTGAGCCTCAGTTTCTCCTGTCTGTAAAATGGAGATGAGCATATATAGAAAGAGATGGATAAACGGTTTTATTATGATCCCTAATAGCTCAGTACCCAACTAAGAACTTCTAGAGCAGAGGTAGCCAGGTTCAAAGCAAACTAAGAGTTCTTAAGCTCAGAGGAGGATAGTTTCTATATTTCAAATACAAGTTCAAACCACACCTCTTTTAATATTTATTAATCCATTCAATAAGTTAGACAAATACCAGTGGTATCTACCAGGCTTAGTGATAAAGGACACAAATCTTGTTCTCAAAATTATGGTTAAGTACAGGAAGTAAATAAGATTTTATTTTATTATTTTTTTTAAATAAGATTTTAAAATGCTTTAAAATGAGAATTCCCTGGTGGTTCAGTGGTTAGGACTTCACACTTTCACTGCCTGGGTTCAGTCCCTGGTCAAGGAACCAAGATCCTGCAAGCTGCAAGGCACAGTCAAAAAGAAAATCACTTTAGGAGAGGCTAATTCAGAAGCACAGAGAAAGGGCACTTAACCCAGTGTAGGAAGACCAGAGAAGCCTCTAGGATAGTGAGTGGAGTCATCCAGGGCAACAGAGAGATGGAAGAGACTCCTAGGCAGAGGGGCCACCATGTCCAAAGGCAGAGAGAGCTGGAAGCCTGCACGTTCAGAGAAACAGCAGTAAGCTCCAGCAGAGGGGACAATGTACAAACCAGAGGCTTTATCAACAGAGGAAAGAGGAGAGGCCCAGATAACAGTGACTAGTTTGGAGAAGGCAGGTATATTCAGCCGGGAAAGAAGACTTTAGGGATAAAAAGAACACAGTTCAGTTCAGTTCAGTCTCTCAGTCGTGTCCGACTCTTTGCGACCCCATGAATCGCAGCACGTCAGGCCTCCTTGTCCATCACCATCTCCCGGAGTTCACTCAGACTCACATCCATCGAGTCCGTGATGCCATCCAGCCATCTCATCCTCTGTCGTCCCCTTCTCCTCCTCCCCCTAATCCCTCCTAGCATCAGAGTCTTTTCCAATGAGTCAGCTCTTCGCATGAGGTGGCCAAAGTACTGGAGCTTCAGCCTCAGCATCATTCCTTCCAAAGAAATCCCAGGGTTGATCTCCTTCAGAATGGACTGGTTGGATCTCCTTGCAGTCCAAGGGACTCTCAAGAGTCTTCTCCAACACCACAGTTCAAAAGCATCAATTCTTTGGCGCTCAGCCTTCTTCGCAGTCCAACTCTCACATCCATACATGACCACAGGAAAAACCATAGCCTTGACTAGACGGACCTTAGTCGGCAAAGGAATGTCTCTGCTTTTGAATATACTATCTAGGTTGGTCATAACTTTTCTTCCAAGGAGTAATTTTAATTTCATGGCTGCAGTCACCATCTGCAGTGATTTTGGAGCCCAAAAAAATAAAGTCTGACACTGTTTCTACTGTTTCTCCATCTATTTCCCATGAAGTTATGGGACAGGATACCATGATCTTCGTTTTCTGAATGTTGAGCTTTAAGCCAACTTTTTCACTCTCTACTTTCACTTTCATCAAGAGGCTTTTTAGCTCCTCTTCACTTTCTGCCATAAGGGTGGTGTCATCTGCATATCTGAGGTTATTGATATTTCTCCCGGCAATCTTGATTCCAGCTTGTGTTTCTTCCAGTCCAGCGTTTCTCAAGATGTACTCTGCATATAAGTTAAATAAGCAGGGTGACAATATACAGCCTTGACGTACTCCTTTTCCTATTTGGAACCAGTCTGTTGTTCCATGTCCAGTAGGCCAGCCTTTATTCCAGGGTAGACCCTCAGAGATCATCCAGCTCATCCAACATTTGGGGGGGTGAAGAAAGATCTCTCTTATAGCAGATATCTGTTTCTTTCTTTCTTTTTCTTTCTTTTTTTTTTTTTTTTTTTGCTGTCAAGCATCTGGTCACCTTTTTCCACCCACTGATTTTTGGTTTTGTTTGTTTAACTTATTTTTGGCTGTGCTAGGTCTTTGTCTCAGTGCCTGGACTTCTCCTTGCAGCGGCTTCTCTTTCTGTGGAGCATTGTGGAGCATTCTCATTGCTGTGTGCTTCTCTGGAGCACTGGCTCAGCTGTTGTGGTGTACAGGCTTAACTGTTCCATGGCATGTGGGATCTTCCTGGACCAGGGATCCCACACAGAACAGAGACTGTCCACTGCAGATTCCTAACCACTCAACCACCAGGGAAGTCCAGTCCCTGATTTTACTTTAGGGAAAACACCTTTTCTTGACTCTCAGGCAATCAGAACATCACTGACCAATTGGTGATTCGAGTGAGGTCAATCTGGTTCAGAAAATACTAATCCCAAGGCTCTGACTTAACTGGGAAGAGGTAACTCCTTTTCCCAATGGACTGAACTTGGACAGATGGAAGCTTGGAGCTGTGGCTGTGGTAGCGGGCTGGCTACCATGAAGTGGGAGTCTCAGCCAGAGACCCTCCTTTGCATCCATATTTGCATAAGCTGCAAATATATATGATATATATGAGCCATCAACACATTCCCCTAGGCCGGATTTTCTGTCACTTTCTAGTGGAAGAATCCTGTTTGATCTGTTAACCCCCAGTCTCAGAAATAACAAGCAACCAGCAGAGAGCTTTAATAATCATGACCTCCTGATGTTCACAAAAAACCTGGAGATTTCATAGTATTGTCTTCATTTCCCCCATGGAAATTGTAGGCTCAGGAAGGTTAAGTGGGTTGCCTGAGGTCACACCAAGGCAGATGGGACATTAAATTCCAGAGTTTCTAGGCCTGTGATTCTTTTTCTTACTGTGATACAATTCTGCCTGCTATTGAATCTTACAGTTAAGACAGCAGTGATACCCTCCCCTCTCCCCTGAACTGGAGCAAAGAAGATGGTTCCCCCTGCCTGAGATGTCCTGTGTACAACTCCACCTGTCAAATCTACCAGCTCAAACACCACCTCTTCTGTCAAACTCCCTTGGCCACGTCAGCTGGAAGGTTATCTCCCTTTCTTGGCTTTTATTATCTGTGAGATGGACCCTGCCTTGGTAATGAAGGGTCCATTTAGTTAGTGGTGGTTATGCCCTAGACTGTGACCTCTATGAAGGAAGATAGAACACAAACCTATAGTGAGCTTACATTTAGAGTTTCAAGACAGGTCTTACCTCAAATACTCTACTAGGCTGCCCCCCTGAGGCCACTGAAATTTCCTGGAAATAATGTGGAAATACCACAAAAGCACCTCTCAGGCTTCTCTACGCCAAGGGACTTACTCGGTCCTTTCTTTGTGCCATGGACCAACTGGCAATCTGGTGAATGCTTCACAAAACAATGTTTTAAATGTATAAAAGAAAATATAGCAGAATTACAGTTAACACAAATCTAAGTTTGTGATACAGCAATATATCTGCCTCTTTCTGCAAAACAAGAGCTAGCAACAGACCTAATAACTACCATCTTTTCAAGACCCAGAGAGATGTTATGGGGAGGGAGGTGGGAGGGGGGTTCATGTTTGGGAATGCATGTAAGAATTAAAGATTTTAAAATTTAAAAAATAAAAAACTTAAAAAAAAGATGTGATAAATGAAAATTGGCTTTTGAGAAATCTGCAACATCTTAAATATGTGATAATATCTCTAAGTTCTTTTGGTTTAAAAAATTATATAGTGGTTTGTTACCTACATTCACGACTGAAGGTAATGATAAATTTAAGAGGGTAATGAAAAAAGAGATAATATTTTTTCTCATCCAAGTTCACAGACCCTTCCCCTAGTTGTTGCTACCTGGATGAAGTACACCTCATCTGTGATCCCTTCTGGCTTTTAAGGCCTGAATTTGAGTCTCAGCTCTGCTACTTCTTTAGGGGGTGAACTCAGATGAGTCATTCCCCTCACTTTGCCAACAAAGGTCCATCTAGTCAAACCTATAGTTCCCAGTAGTCGGGTGTGAGAGTTGGACTATAAAGAAGGCTGACCGCCAATGAACTGATGCTTTCAAATTGCGGTGCTGGAGAAGACTCTTGAGAGTCCCGTAGACAATGAGGAGATCAAATAGGACAATTCTAAAGGAAATCAACCCTGAATATCCATTGGAAGGACTGATGTTGAAGCTCCAATACTTTGGCCACCTGATTCGAAGAGTCGACTCATTGGAAAAGGCCCGGATGCTGGGAAAGATTGAGGGCAGGAGGAGAAGGGGGTGACAGAGGATGAGATGGTTGGATGGCATCGCCGACTCAATGGACATAAGCTTGAGCAAACTCTGGGTGGGAGATAGTGAAGACAGAGAAGCTGGGCATGCTTTAGTCCATGGGGTCGCAGAGAGTCGGACCCAACTAAGCCCCTGAAAAACAACAACAACAAATTCCCCCCCACCCACAGCCTTAGTTTTCTCATCTGAAGACAGAGAGAATTGGACCATATCCTTTCTGAGGTTCTAACTAGCCACACTCAGTGGCTCCTTAATTCTGAGCAGATTCTCAATAAATGGCTGAGATACAGCATGCTGTCGTCATAACAGTGAGCATGAAGGTGAAATGACAGACGGTTTCTCACAGCCGACACCCCACAGAGGGGCTGGTGGACCCAATGTGGCCTTCACAGCCGGGCCCTTCTTGCATTGCCCCGCCCCAGGCCAGGGGCCAAGGGGTGAGCCCCTCACTGACCGTTCAAAGCGCATGACCTTGGCCAGGAGCAGCTGCAGGGGCTCTGAGTAGTTCCGGTAACTGTCCAGAACCTGCAAGAGGTTGCAGAGTGACTGGATCTCGTGCTCTGCCCTCCAAGCGGGCTGCTTCTGCGCGATCTGAATGGCCCTCGGAGGGAAGTGACCCTGGGGGGAGAGAGAGCCAAAGTGATGCAGAGGACCCAGTAGTTGCCCCCAGAGGCTGGTGGGCAACTCCCCACGCTCCTGCCCCACCCCTTCCCATTCCCACACAACAGTGGCTGACATGTGATGAGTGTGCCCTGTGTGCTGGGTATCAGGACAGGCATCTTACACATACCATCTCGCTGCATCTTTGCCCAAAGAAGCGTGGCGCGATTATTATCCCCATTTGACAGATGCAGACACTCTGGCAGGATTGTGACCTAGAACTGCTACATGCCAAGGCCTGTGTCCCCAGCTACTGACCAAGAACCACTGCCATTCACTGACCCCACCAGTCAGTAATGGGGCTCCCTGGGCCCATTCGATACATTGCACGCTTCGGTCAAGGCGGACGTCCCTTGTCTCAGCCTGTACCTCAGCAAGCCTCAGGAGCCTAAGGAACAAAGAGAACCTACAGAGACTCTCAGCTAACCCTCCTAAGCCAGGACTCATGGACCAAGATGCGGGCAGATCCAGGCATTCGCTCGCCACTCCCACCTTCCAGGGAAACAGTGTTGTGATATTTACTTGTATGTATTTGGCTGCACTAGATCTTAGTTGTGATGTGTGGGATCTATTAGTTGCGGCACGTGGAATCTAGTTTTCCCAACCAGGAAGCGAACCCGGGCCCCGTGCATCAGGAGCAAGGAGTCTTAGCCACAGGTCCACCAGGGAAGTCCCAGGAGAAAATCTGAACTCCTACCACAGCCTGGGGCCCCACGTGGTCTGCCTCCCTACCTGCTGACTGCCCTCCACCCGTGCCTTCTGCCGCTCTCCTTCTTTCTCTGGTCTCCCCTCGTCTTTTGCCTGTGCCAGGCTCACTCCTGTCTCTCAGGCTTTGCTTGGACTGCTCCCTCTGCCTGGAATGTTCCTCCCCTGGATTTTTACAAGAATATGACTGCCACTTCCTCCCCTATTCTGCTCTCAGCTCATATGGCGCCACATCTTCAGAGACTCCCTTCTGGATTATCTGAGCTAAAACAGTAGGGCCCCTCCCAGCACTCTGTAAGCTCAGAATCATTTTCTTCAAAGCATTTAATACTTTCTGAAATGATCTTACTCTTTTTTGTTAAAGTAAAAGAAAGTGAAAGTCGCTCAGTCATGTCCACCTCTTTGCAACCCCATGACTATACAGCCCATGGAATTCTCCAGGCCAGAATACTGGGGTGGGTAGCCTTTCCCTTCTCCAGGGGATCTTCCCAACCAGGGGATCAAACCCTGGTCTCCTGCATTGCAGGTGGATTCTTTACCAGCTGAGCCACAAGGAAAGCCCCCCACTTTTTTTTCAACCCCGTGGCCTGGAGCCTGCCAGGCTCCTCTGTCCATGGAATTCTCCAGGCAAGAGTACCGGAGTGGGTTGCCATGCCTTTCTCCAGGAGATCTTCCCGATTCAGGGATCGAACCTGGGTCTCCTGCATTGCAGGCAGATTCTTTACTGTTTGAGTCACCCAGGAAGCCCCCTTTTCTGTTAAAGTGTATATTATGTCATTTTCCCACCATAAACACACACACACACGCACACACAAATCTTGAACTCCATTGTCCAATATGGTAGCCAACAGCCACATGTGGCTATTTAAATTTAAAAATTAGTTCCGGAATTCTCTGGTGGTCCAATGGTGAAGAATTCACCTTCCAATGCAGGGGACACAAGTTCGATTCCTGGTCCAGGAAGATTCCACATGCCCTGGAGCAACTAAGCCTGTGCACCACGACTCCTGAGCCCACACCCTCGAGGCCGTGCTCAACAGCAAGAGAAGCCACGGCAGTGAGAAGCCCACGAGTCGCAACTAGAGAGTAGTCCCCACTTGACTCAACTAGAGAAAGCCCAGGCACAGCAACGAAGACCCAGTGCAGCCAATACATGAATAAATAAAATTAGAATAAAAGAACTAGTCCCTCAGTCCCACTCGTGACAAGTGCTCAGTGGCTACACGAGTCTGCTGACTACTGTACGGGATAACGCAGACTACTAAACATTTCCGTGTCACTGAGAGTTTGATTGAACAAAGGTGTTCTAGAATATAAGCCCCAATATAAACACAATAAGGACTTCATGGTGGTCCAGTGGTTAACACTTCACCTTCCAATGAACGGAGTACGGGTTCAATCCCAGGTCAGAGAGCTAAGATCCCACTTGCCTCGTGGCCAAAAAACAAAAAAGACGCAAAAATACTGTAACAAGTTCAACAAAGCCTTTAAAAATGGTCCACGTGAAGAAAACCTTTTTAAAAGATAAACACAGCAGTGGCCTCATCTCCCTTGTTTACCATTTTTAGAATGTCTCACCTGTGGTGGACACTTGACGAAATAAATGTTTACAGAAGTAAGGATGAATGCCGGCATCTTACATAACAGTAACTGTCTTGAAGAAAAAGGAAAGTGGGTCACGATGAGAATTCTGGTCATCACACCAGGAGATCGGAAGCCATGCGCATCCACTCGGAAAGATAGTGTAGCACAGTGGTTAAAAGCACACAGGCTTGGGGACCAGATGTTGGGTTTGAACTTGGTCCTGCTACTTCCCAGCCAGCTTTGTGTCCTTGCACAAGCCTCTTCTCCCAGAGACCCAGTTTCCCTGTCTGATAATAACAGAAACTTTATGGGCAAACCAGAGTTAATGTCAAGGGCTTACAATGTGCCTGATGCAGAGCAAGGGTTATGGAAGTGTCACAGTCTCTTTTATGGTCCGAATCCATTCCTTCTTACTATCAATAACCCATTAGGACTTCTATTATAGGGTCTATTTTTGGCAAAACACAGATGCCTTTGGCTTCTATGAACCAGGCTCACTTAGGGCCCTAATTCCTCCAGGAAATACTTGTTACCACCCTCAACCCTTGAGACCTCCTTCTGTGGGTTCCTACAGATTGTTACTTAACTTTCTGAGTAAGTTCCATCACCTTAACTCCTATTAGCTGCTTAAGGACAAGTGTGAATGTTATAGTCATCCCTGTTCCTCGTATCCACTCGGGTGGGGCAGGGAGGAGTGGATTGGTTCCAGAACCCCTGTCAATACTAAAATCTGCTGTTGCTCAAGTCCCTCCCTTAATATGGTGTAGTATTTGTATGTCCTTCCATATACTTTAAATCATTTCAAGATTACTTAAAATACCTAACGCAATGTAAACCCTACATAAATGTTGTAAATACAATAAATAGTTACTGCCGGCAACTATTTATTCCAATTTTGCTTTTTGGAACTGTCTGGAATTTTCCTTTTCTGAATAGTTTCTACCTACGGTGGGTTGGATCCGAGGATGTGGAACCTGCTACAAAGATACAGGGAGCTGACTGTATTCCCCACCACAGACACAGACCAAGGCCTACCTAAGGAGCTCAAAAAAATATCTGGAATGAAGAAAAGGAAATCACTCAAACACAGCCCTGACTGTTTCTCAAACACCATTTCTCAGCACTGTCAATTTCACTCACTTCAGGCCAGTTATTCCCTCACTGTGGTCCTCTAGCACAGCAGTCCCTAACCTTTTAGGCATCTGGGACTGGTTTTGTGAAAGACATTTTTTTCACAGCCCAGGTCAGGGGGATGGTTCAGGTGATAACGCAAGTGATGAGGACTGATGGGGAGTGGCAGCTGAAGCATCACTTGCTCGCCCACCACTCACCTCCTGTTGTGTGGCCCAGTTCCTAACAGGCCATGGTTGGTAGCAGTCCACAACTCTGGGGTTGGGGACTCCTGCTCTAAAATACAGGGAGGATAAAGGAAAATAAGAGGGGCCGTTCATAATCTCAGCGCACAGAATTAGCCATTAACATGTGGCATTTGCACACGTGTGTGTACATGTGTGCTCAGTCGTATCCGACTCTTTACAACTCCATGGACTCTAGCCCACCAGGCTCCTCTGTCCACGGAATTTTCCAGGCAAGAATACTGGAGTGATTGCCATTTCCTTCTCCAGGGGATCTTCCCGAGCCGGGGACCAAACTTGCATCTCTTGCATCTCCTGAATTGGCAGGTGGATTCTTTACCACGGTACCACCTGGCATTCTTGCTTCCTGCCTTTTTCCTATGTAGACATAAAATTTTTGAAACTAACACAATATAATGACTATTTTTCCATTAAAAACCAGAACAATAGATAGTTAAAATCCCCTCGTACCAGGTCACACCTAATCCAGACCTGCTCTCCACCACTGGAATTAATTATTTGTATATGCTATTTTTTATTATATTTGTTTTTCACTCTGCTGGGTCTTCACTGCTGCGAGTGGGTTTTCTCTCGTTGCAGTGAGCAGGGGTTACTCTCTAGGTGCAGTGCGAGGGCTTCTCATTGAGGCGGCTTTTATCGTTAGGGAGCATGGGCTCCATAGTTGTGGCACACGGGCTTAGTTGTTCTGAGGCATGTGGGATCTTCCCAGATCAGGGATCGAACCCATGTCTCCTGTATTGGCAGGCAGATTCTTTACCACTGAGCCACCTGGGAAGCCCTATGTATATTATTACAAACTTATACATGTGCCTACAGAGTACATATAGAATGATTTTGCTTTTATTTACATAAATATCAAGACTGCTGACATTGTTTATGCAACTTGCCTTTTTTTCACTCAAAACTACATTTTAGAAATGTGCCTGTTGTTTCCAGCATCTCACAAATGGTATAATAATTGAGTTTGTGATTCTAAGCCGTGATAATTCTTAAGATTTTTTTGAGAAGTTTAGTGTTAGTAGAGTCCTAATATGGACTATACTGAAGTTAAGTTTTCAAGTGTTAACCTGAGAGACAGCTTATATATGTATAAATATGTGTATCAGCTTGACTGATGTATAATTTATATATAATTCACCACTGAAAGTGTCCAGATCAATTTTTAGTGTATTCAGAGTGGTACAGATATCACTACAATGGATTTTAGAGCCTTTGAATCACCCTAACAAGAAATCTGGTACCCAATACCAGTCACTCAAAGGGCAGGTTAGACAGCATCACCGACTCAAAGGGCACGAGTCGGAGCTAGCTCTGGGAGATGGTGACGGACAGGGAAGCCTGGCGTGCTGCAATCCACGGGGTCACAGAGTCGGACATGACTGAGCAACGTATCAACAACAAAAAGGCAGGGTTTTTTTTTTTTTTTTTTTAAAGCGAAGTCGCTCAGTCGTGTCCGACTCTTTGCAACCCCGTGGACTGTAGCCTACCAGGCTTCTCCGTCCATGGGAGTCTCCAGGCAAGAGTACTGGACTGGGTTATTCTCCATCTCCGTGTTGGAGACAGAGCCAGAGAGGCCTTGCCTATAAGGTGGACTTCCCCTCTGCGTCCTCCTCTCTCCCTCTGCTGCTATGCACGAGACTGCCCGCATCTCTAGAGCTCTGTGGCCCTCTGAAAGACCCCTAGTTTCTCCCATCGGAAGGGCAAAACTTGGGTAGTATTTCATGGCCAGCATCAGACACTGGCTGGTCTTGAAATCTGAAGAAACTCAGAATTTGGATGATTTATTGTGCTTCATACATAATGGGACATGAGAAATTGGATTATGCCCAGTGGAGGCAGGCAATAGAAGCCACACCTTGGTTCCGAGGGAGGAGAGGGGAGCAGAGCGATCCAAGTGGTCCTGTACCTGTTAGAAAGCTCTGTGCTCCCTGCTCCTCCCGAGAGGAAAACCAGCATGGCTGCTCCAGGCCAGGGTTGAGTCAGGTCTATGGGGGTGAGAACTTCAGATCTTTCCTATAAATAGAGAAGCCCCTTTAAAGTTGACATTAAATTTCAAATTTTAATTTAACGTCCAGGATTTGTTGGAACATAATAATGCTTGAAATTCGGAGAGCAAATCGCACAGGCCAAGCCACACGATGCTGGCAAAGATGGAAGGCGGGAGGAGAAGGGGACAACAGAGGAGGGGATGGTCGGATGGCATCACCGACTCGATGGCCAGGAGTTTGAGCAAGCTCCAGGAGATAGTGACAGACAGGGAAGCGTGCTACAGGCCACGAGGTCACAAAGTCGGACACAACTGAGCGACGGAACCACTGAACAACAAGCACAAAGTCACATGGAGGCATCCCCTCCTCAGGTGGCCACCCAAGCCCAGGCCAAGGACAGGGGTGCCCAGCACCTCTCGGGAAGTCTGGGGAGTTCATGCAGGCCAGGGCTTCTCCCGCCTCACTGGTTATTTCTCCTCTGTTTGCAACTCTCACATCCTCTGCTTCGCCTTCCACTCTTTCCCACTGGTCCAAGCGCAGGAGACCTCCCCTGCTGGTTCGGCTCAGCTATAAAGCAACACTGAGGACTTTCCTGGTGGTCCAGTGGTTAAGAATCCGCCTGCCAATGAAGACAACATGGGTTCGACCCCTGGTCGAAGAGAAGATCCCAGATGCCAGGGAGCAACTAAGCCTGCGCACCGCAACTGCAAGTGCCCAGAACCTGTGCTCTGCAAGAGAAGCCACCGCAATGAGAAGCCCATGCATTGCTGCCAGAGAACACTCCACGTACAGCCAAAAAACAAATTAAAAAATAATAACAATAATAAAGCAAAACTTTAAAAATAGTGAATATTAAATAAAGCAACAATGGGTTCAGGGTGGGGGGTGGGCTCACAGTCTTGGGATGCCAGAACTGAAAGAAACCACTGAGAGCAACTATTTCATAGGTGAGGAAGCTAAGTGGCTAGCTCTGGATGGCACACTGGATTGGTAGCAGAACCTGATCTGAACCCAGCGATCCTGATACCCAGCCCACAGCTTCTCTGAGACTATGAGGTAGGAAAAAAAAAATTCCCAGCAGAAGGTCAGAGCTTTCTATACATACCGACTCTGCAACGAAGTCCATAGTATCAAATGTGATTCGGCCTTGTTTCCTCTTCTGGAAAAAACAAAAACAAAAAAAGGAGAGGAAGGAGAATCAGCCAGACTGCTTCTAGAATTTTGCACTGAGACCCTTCTGCATAACTAGACCACCATGCAAGGCAGGCAGCCTTGAGAAACGTCCACCTCTGCTCAAAAGCCCAACTCTGCACAAGACTTGGGCCCAGAACTGACAATATGTTATTATGGAGGCAGAGAGAGAGAGCAGGGGTGGGGAGAGGGAAAGGGGGACAGAGAGGGAGGAAGGGAACCCAAAAGAGGAAACAGAAGCAAAAGAGAAAGGGAGGGAAGTACAGTAAGTCCGCTACATTCCGAGAGCACCTTTGTAAGTCCCGTTTGTTCTAAGTCCAACAAACAGCCTGGAAACCCAACTAACGCCATCGGCTGTATAGTACTGTACTGTAATAGGTATGTAATACTTTCCACACAAATAATGCCTAAAAAACAAACAAAAAAATACAGAAAACATTTTTAATCTGACAGCACAGTGTCTTGGCTGGCATACAGGGGCTGGCATCAAGTGAACAGGCAAGAAGAGTTACCTACTGGAGGAGGAAGAGGAGGTGGGAGATGGTAGAGCTGAAGGGTGTCAGCAGAAGGAGACAGGGCCAGCTGCAATTTCACTCACATCTGACATTGATGGGATGCACGTATGCATCTTTGAAAGTTCGCAAATTGAAGGTTTGTTTGTAGGGAACTTACTGTATGGAAGGGGAGAGAAAGAATAGAAAGAGGGATAAAAAAAAGGAAGGAACAAATGAAGCCTGTCTTCGCTAAGTGCCTATAGCAAGCCAGGCACGGCTTATCTTATTCCATTTCATCATCAGGACATAGCAGGTAGTATTGAGCAGCCCCGCTGGGGACTTGAAGTGGGTGAAGGAAGTTGCCCAAGAATCACGCAGTAAAACGGTCCTGGCCTAAAGGATGGCCAGGAAGAAGAGGTGTAGGAGGTCTTAGGGAAGAACTAATCCAACCCTATTTCCTAACAGATGCAGGGAGGATGTGGAAAGAGTAGAGAAAGGGGCAGAGAAAGAGGGAAAATGCTATGATGGGGGAGAAGAAGGGAAAACAGGGACAAATAAGGCCCTGACCACCATCCTATGTTACACTAGGGAACGTGAAAGTTGCTCAGTCAAGTCCGACTCTTTGTGACCCCATGGATTATAGTCCATGGAATTCTCCAGGCCAGAATACTCGAGTGGGTAGCCTTTCCCTTCTCCAGGGGATCTACCCAACCCAGAGATAGAACCCAGGTCTCCCGCATTGCAAGCAGATTCTTTACCGGCTGAGCCACACTAGGACCCTCATTCATTTCTCTGAGCACACCTCACTCCTCCCCCAGAGCCCACTTGGATCCCTGTCTTCTCCCTCCATTTATAGTTTGTGCATCCATCTGGTGCTTCTCAGGGAGGCTGATGAAAGAAAGATGTAGTATTCAGAGAGGTCTGGACTCATATATTTCACTGAAAATTAGTCTATGGCTCTCTGCCTGACGCTCCTTCCCAGCCCGCCAGGTTCCCTGCCCGGAAGCCGTATGACCGCCATAGGCTGGCCCATCCGGACAGGGCAACATTGTTAAGTCTCGCACTCCCTTGATGACAAGCCTGTCATCTGGTCTTCAGCTTCCAGCTTCCCAGGCATCACCCCAAGTCTTCTGGTAACCCAGAGACTCCTGGTCTCCAGGGCCCTTCCCTTCACCACCGTGTGACAGCCTGTACCAGAATGTACCAGAATGTCCTTCCTGAGGTTACGATTCTCCTACTCTATCCCTTCTCATCTCAGGGCGGAATCTGGCTGCAGACTTGTTGGCAGCACAGCATCGCATCTTCAAAACGTGAATTTGAATGAATTTTGATGGGGCAAATCCTTCTCCTGCAGCTGCCCCCAGGTGCTTACTTCCTGCTACATCTTCAACTCAGCCACAGACACAGTTACATTACCTGCTGTCCCCTTAGAACCCAATCTAAGACACTTCCCTGTCCCCCATCACCACCCCCCCCCCCCCCCGTGACCCTCTCCTTGGCTGCTAGCCTTCAGAAACTGTGCTGGGAAATACTTCGGAGGGAATCACCAGATGAAGGGGGGGAGATGGGGCTGGGTCTAGTCACTTTTGGCAAACAGGACTCTGGGTAGGGTTTGTCCAGGAACTGGATGAAGAAACTTTGGAGCCCTGGATAGTAATGAACACACCTTTGGGGACCCAGAACAACTTAACAGAAAGGTGATCTTTTTGAGCCAAAAAGGGCCTCAGGATCCACTGCTGGGATAAAATATCTGAAATTGAGACCTTCTAGAAAACCTAGAAAGCACGGTCACCAGGATGGCCCTGCAAATGTCTCCTTGTCCAGGCAGAGGGACAGGACAGAAGGAAAGAAGGCAGACGAGATGAAGTTGGAAGGGATGTGGGAAACCCTGGCTTTGTTGTGGCTCCCAGGTTTCCTCTGGTCGTTTGATCTCCTTTGGAAGGGAGACGGCTCCTTCCCCACTCCTGATGCTTCTCTCCATGTGGAGGGAGTTGTGCTAGGAGAACATGACTAGCCCTGCTCCTTTCACATTGAGAGGGAGTAACCTAAAACTCTCCGGTGAATCTGGAAGAAGAAATAGACCATGATCACCCGCACCTCCCTCCCTTCAAGCCCACATTCCGCTGTGCCCATCTCTGCTATGAAAGGAGGGCAGGAAAGCCTGCTACTGCAGTGGAGGCCTGCCTTGGTCCAATACTGCCCCTGACTGGGGTCGTTGGTAACACTGTCTCATTCTGGGGTTTAGCATTAGGTAACCACCGGGCTTGATGACACCCAATGTATTCTCCCAGCTGATTCATCCTTTGTCTTCTCTCTCAGTTGATTCAGAACTAGGGCTGGGAAGTGAGGTGCTATTTGTTGGACCCCTTTAAACCCTCTTATAAACCTGCTAAGCTCAGCAGCTTACATCCCAGAAAGAGAAGATAGGGTGCTTTCTGTGAGCAGTCTCAATGATCTGATATTCCCGAAATCCCCTGAGGCCTTGACGGAACATTTTACACACACGGTTCATCATGATGATGTCCATGGAGAGCTGGTACAGACGCTGTGGAAACAAAACAAACACAATCCCTGGAAACCAGCTGATTTCAACAGCCAACAGCAAGCTGGATAGTGCTGAGCAAGGTGAAATGCAACAGGATTAAATGCAGTGCTGCTGCTATACCCATAGCTACATCTTCAGGAAGTTTTCAAGTCTGCTGAAATCCTGTTGGTAGCTTGAAATTGGCCAGTATGGGAGTATTTATGCCCTAGAAACTGGCAACTGTTATCAGTGGGGCATCTCCCTCTCCAGGAGCCAGGTGTTGAAATATTTACCAGCCCGGCTTTAATTGGACTTCTGAGAGGGTAACAGGCAGGAAGGCCAGGGGTCTCCAAATGGAGGAAATAGCCTGCAAGTGTCAGACATTTTTATCTCTCTTAAGCGGAAGGAGGAAACAAACTAGCGATATTTTTTCCTTCTCTATACAAATTTAAAAGGAGGTTTCTCTTAAAATTCTGTGTTGCCATAAAGACACCTGGTTTCACTTGAAGCTAACCATTGCCTTTTTCTTATGGAAATATTTAGCTTAAGCTATGCTAATGTACTATGCATTTACCCCAAACTCTGTCTCTGACTTGATAAACCAGTATGTTATACTCCGATATTGTTCCTCTAATCTATGTAAATGAAACTATTTGTATGGTGCTCTGCCCTTCTTCAAGATTCAAGTTAATCCTTTTATGGCTCAAGATAAACCATTTGGTGCCAAGATTATCCCAAAGAACATCTTATGGGTGAGGGGCCTGGTGCCATTCTAAGTTTTGAGACATTCCTTTCTTTCATTAACAGACTGCTGGTGACTATATATCATCCAGCTGAAGACTAGCAGGGGGGTACTCTTTCTGCCCCCTTCTGATGCCTATGTTAGAAGCTTTCTCTATCTCCTTTATACTTTAATAAATCTTTATTACACAAAAGCTCTGAGCGATCAAGCCTCATCTCTGGCCCCGGATTGAATTCTTCTCCTCCGGGGGCCAAGAATCCTGGCGGCGTGATTCAACAACCTTTCACTTCCCTGGTGGCTCAGATGGTAAACTGTCTGTCTACAATGCAAGAGACCTGGGTTCGATCCCTGGGTTGGGAAGATTCCCTGGAGAAGGAAATGGCTTCCAGTACTCTTGCCTTGAAAATCCCATGGACGGAGGAGCTTGGCGCAGGCTACTGTCCATGGGGTCGCAAAAAGTCAGGCACGACTGAGTGACTTCACTTTCTTTCACTTTCACTGTGGTCCAATAATGTGCACAAGTAACCACAGGCAGTGAGGGGTGATGGGGAAAGCCTGCATGCTGAACTCAGATGGATCTGAAGGAGATGCAACGTTGTGGGCTCTGAAGAGAGAGGGGCCCTGAGGCAAGGAATGTGGGTGGTCTCTAAAAGACAAGAAGTCAAAGAAATGAATTCCTTCTTCCATCCTCGAGAACCGACACAGACCTGCTAACATCTGGATTTTAATACGTGCCAGACTTCTAGCCTCCCTCAGATAATAAGTGTGTGCTGTGGGTACTTCCCTGGTGATTCAGTGGTTAAGACTCCATGCTTCCACTGCAGGGGCCATGGGTTCGATCCCTGGTCGGGGAACTAAGATCCCACATGCTGCACAGTGCGGCCAAAAAGTGTTGGTCGCTTAGTTGTGTCTGACTCTTTGTGACCCCACGGACTGTATCCTGCCGGGCTCCTCTGTCCACGGGATTCTCCAGCTGAGAATACTGGAGTGGGTTGCCATTCCCTTCAGCCAAAAAATTAAAAATAAATGTGTGTTGTTCTCAGTCACTAAACTGTGGTACAGCCCCCAAAAAGAAAACTCATATAGCACCTAATCCAAGAGAGGCCATCCTGTCTTTTCTCTGGAAGTTGGAATTGGAGCTGAGAACAAATCTCTCCATCTCAGTGTGAACTGAGGATTAAGGGAGTCTTCTTCTCCCTGCCAAGTAAGCATGGCTAACAGGGAAGCAAGTTCAACACCAAAGAGACAAACCTAGATTATAACACAATCTCTACATCAACTCACCCAGTTTCCTCAAAAAGTCAATCTCGGGAGGAAAAAAATAAAGTATGAGGGATATCCTAGATTAGTAACACTCCAAACAAGGACAAAACATGAACCTTGACTGGTCCCTGGTTCATAACAAGCAGCTGTGACAGCTACGTTAGGGACAGATAAGAAAACTACATTCGATAAGTCACAGGACTGGACATGGCATTAGCGTGTGTCTATGTCACTGCGGGGAAAACACATAATTCTGAGTGGAAAAAAGGTGAAATGAGCTGCCATGTATGAAACCACTTTGAAAAATGAGCTGCACACGGCAGCTGCTTATGGATGCACACGTTTGTAATAAAATTGTAACATACAGACAGGAAAGAGACACATCGGCTTCTGGAAAGTGATTGCCAGTGAGAAAGGGAGTGCGACAGTGAGGCACTTTGTCTGTAACAATAATACTTTTTAAAAATGTTTATTTTTCTGTTCTGGGTCTTAGTTGCAGCATGCAAACTTAATTGCTCCATGTGGGATCCAGTTCCCTGACCAGGGATTGAATCTAGACCCCTTCATTGGGAGAGTGGATTCTTAACCACTGACCACAAGGGAAGTCCCGGGAACTAAACAATTTTTTAAAAAATCACATATCTAAAGGAAATATGGGGGAATGCTTTATCAATACAATTTAATATTTATTGGGAATTCCCTGGTGATCCAGAGGTCAGGACTCTGCACTTTCACTGTGGGCACATGTTTGATCCCTGGTCTGGGAACTAAGATCCCACAAGCTGCATAGTGTGGCCAAAAAAATAATAATGAAAATTTTAAATAAAATTAATATTGATTGAATACAACTGGCCATTGTCAGGCACTATTCTAAGCCTGTTACATGTATTGACTTACTGAACCCTCAACAATAAATCAGCGCAGTAGGTTACTAATGTTATCAGTACCCTTTACAGAAGAGAAAAGAGGCACAGCAAGTCAAGCAACCTGCCGAATACTATTATTAGTCACACGACTAATAGGTGATAAGGATTGGGGGGATTGCTTTGTTTTTAAACAGTTTTTTTAAAGTTGCATCTATTTATTTATTCATTCGGCCGCCCAGCATGGCATGTGGAAACCTAGTTCCCCAACCAAGGATAAGATTCCACCACGCCCCTTGCATTGGAAGCTCAGAAGTCCCAGTGATAGAGATTTGAACCCAGGGAGTCTGGCTCGAGTCTATAAGTTTAATCTATTACCCTACCCTGACACTGGGCGTTATTCTCTCTGAATCTCCTATTAGTACGAAGGGCGAGTTCAGAGCAGTTCTCAGGGGCTCCAAGTGCAGCCAATGCCAAGGGCAGAGCAGGCTGCAGGGCAGGGGTGAGAATTCAGTCTTTCTGAAGCCTAATCTGAAACTCTCTCCTTTGCGACTCCAACAGGTACAGGGTGGCCTTGTTTATCCAAGGCCACCTCCTATACCTGCATCTCTCTTTTTCAAAATACCTATCTGTTCAATCTTCCACTCTTCCTCCCAGGGCCCTTGCCACTCCTCACCAATTTCTTCCTCAGGATCTGCCAGGAATGGGACACCATATATCTATTCATGGTTCCTGAACTGGCAAACAGCACAGCAATCCCTTTGCCTTTCAAGGGTAGGACCACAAATCTCTCCCAAGAATCCAGTTATACTAGAAATCAAAGTTTCCCTCAGTGGCAAGGTAAGAGCTCCTCTCCATTCCTCATACCCGACCACAGTGGCTGGAAGCCTTGTTCTAACGAATCTATTCTCAGAACCTCCTTATGTCACATTCGAAGATTCTGGAAGGAAGACAGGGTAACGGGAAGTAATCGGAATCTGGGAATCTAACATTTAGTGAGCACTCAGACCCATTATTTCAATTAATCCCCACAACTATTCCAAGGTGACGGGTTTTGTACCCACTCCCTATGTGAGGCTGAGGCCCCAAGTAGCTAAATGACTGCAGAGTCACGGCCAGCTCAGAGAAAGTAGGAGGCTTCCGGGATGGGGGTAGAGGCATCCAAAATCTCAGCCTGGGGACCACTTTGAGGATTAGAAATTGGAGACAACCCTGGAGGGTAAGTATGTGGCACTATCTCATAGCAATAATTTATTAAATTTAATAATTTAATCTTATTAAACTGGCAAATCAGGAACACTCAGCAAATTGGAAGTCCTCAACTAAATGGAGTGTGCCAAGTGTTAAAAGGAACTGGAGGGGGACTTCCTTGGTGGTCCAGAGGTTAAGACTCAGCACTCCTAATGCAAGGGGCCTGAGTTCAATGCCTGGCCGGGGAACCTAGATCCCACCTGCCCCAACTAAAGATTCTGCACGCTGCAACTAAGACCCAGCACAGCCAAATAAATAACTTTTTTTTTTTTTTTTTAACAAAAGGAACTTGGTGACTGGAACTCAGTGACTCTGAGGTCCTTCCAAAAGTACAGTATTTAAGTTCTAAAATACTTTTTTCTACTAGATCAAGCATGACATTGTTACTGGTTAGTTGTTAAGTCATCTCCCACTCTTTGGGACCCCATGGACTGCAGCACGCCAGGCTTCCCTACCCTTCACTATCTCCTGGAGTTTCCTCAAACTATGTCCACTGAATACGTGATGCTACCCAGCCATTTCATCCTCTGCTGCCTTCTTCTCTTTTGCCCTCAATCTTTTCAAGCATCAGGATCTCTTCCAATGTGTCAGCCCTTAGTATCAGATGGCCAAAGTATTAGAGTTTCAGCCTCAGAGTCAATCCTTCCAATGAATATTCAGGACTGATTTCCTTTAGGACTGACTGGTTTGATCTCCTTGTAGTCCAAGGGACTCTCAAGAGTCCCCTCCCTTTTCACCCTCCCTCCCCCACCTCCCAGCCCATCCCACCCCTCCAGGTTGTCACAGAGCACCAGGTTTGAGCTCCCTGCATCATACAGCAAATTCCCACTGGCTCTGTATTTTACACATGCTAACGTATATGTTTCAATGTTACTTTCTCAATTTGTCCCATCCTCTTCTTCCCTGTGTCCACCAGATGTTTCTTAAACTGTTCCAGAGCATAAAAAGAAGGAAGACTATCAAATTCTATTTATTAATAATAGGTAAGGAGAAACTGACACTGAGGCCTGATAAAGGTAGCATAAAAAGAGAAAGCTAGAGATTTATCTCATTTATGAATATTGTTTTAAAAATCTTAAATAAATTGAGCAAATAGAATTGAACAGCACATTCTAAAATAACATATTATTTCAGGAATGCAAGGAGGGTCAATAGAGAGTCCATAAATATAATTTATGTTAGCATGACTAAGGAGAAAAATCATCTGATCTTCTTCATATTTTTAAAAACCATTTCTGACAGAGGCTGAGTGCCAAAGAATTGACTGTGGCAATTCTTCTGACTGTGGTGCTGGAGAAGACTCTTGAGAGTCCCTTGGACAGCAAAGAGATCAAACGGGTCCATCCTAAAGGAAACGAACCTTTCATTGGAAGAACTGATGCTGAAGCTGAAGCCCCAGTACTTTGGCCACCTGATGCAAAGAGCCAACTCATTGGAAAAGACCCTGATGCTGGGAAAGATTGAAGGCAGGAGGAGAAGAGGATGACAGAGGATTGAGATGGTTAGATGGCATCACCTATTTAATGGACGTTGAGTTTGAGCAAACTCCAGGAGATGGTGAAGGACAAAGAAGCCTGGCATGCTGCAGTCCACGGGGTCACAAAGAATCAGACACAACTGAGCAACTAGACAATATTAATGAACACGTCACTCAGTATCTAGCGCTCCAACGTGCTGGGGACCTAAGCAAGACTGCACAGAACATGCCTCTCAAGGAGGAAGAAATTTCCTTCTGCCTTTCTAGGTTCTTCTGGCTGGTCTAAAAATTAAACTGATATGAGACAGACTAACAAGAGAAAATTACACAAAAGTTTAATAACATGTTTACTTAGAAGAAACCCAGGGAAACTGAGTAATTTGCCAAAATGGCCAAAATCCTCACTTTAAATTTCAGCTTCTTTAGTTTAAAACAAAAGAGGATGTTAGGGGGGCTTCCCTGCTGGTCTAAGGGCTAAGACGCCACGCTCCCAATGCAGGGGACCAGAGTTTGATCCCTAGTCAGGAAACTAGATCCCACATGCCACAGGTAAGTGTCTGCATGCCACAACTAAGACCCACTGCAGACAAATAAATTAATAACAATTAATTTTTAAAAAGAAGATGCTGGGGGCTGTGATTTGGGACTTGAAGGAAAAGAAAGACAATTTCATATGGAGATAGAAAAAAACAAATATTTGATAAACACATGTTTGCCAGCCTTGCACACATAATGGTGTAACCAGGGAGGGTTAATTTTTACTTTAACTCTTGTTTTTGCCCATTTTGTTATAATCACACATAATGGCCTGCCTCAGAGAACCCTGCCCCCTCTGCATGACCCTTACACTAAAGAGCCTTTGTTCAGGTTCACAGGGAGATCTGACCCTGCCTACCTGTGAATGACTGTAAGGAAAAGAAGCCTGCCTGAGGCTTGCCAGGCTAGGAGATAAATATTCGCAAGAATTAAATGGTCTTTTACTTTGTTTCCTCACCTAGGCCCATCTCTGATCCATAAAAGAACCTGACATCCAGGCCCCCCAAAAGCTGGTTATTTTGAGGCGTGAATCTGTCATCTTCTCCGTCAGCCAGCTTTCCGAATAAAGTCATATTCCTTGCCTCAACACCTTGTCCCTGGGATTCACTGGCCTCTTGTGCGGTGAGCAAAGTGAGTTTGCACTGGGTAACAACGGAACATGCAAAAGACTCTGATTGCTAAAGTCCTTTGACTTTCCTCCACCACACTCACTTCATATTCTTTGCAGGTATCTCTGGTATTAGCTCTATTCCAGGTTCTTTATCTAAATTCTCTAGGCAGCTAAGGGGGTGGGGGTGGGAGTGGAGGTAAAAAGAAAAGTTCCTGAGGTTTCTGTTTCTTAAAAATAGTCAGATTAATCTTAATGCCAAAGAGACACATTTTGGGGTGGCAAACTTTGCTTCCCTACACCTCAGAGCTGTCATTTTGGTTGAGGGCTGCTCCTAAAGGCATTCAGTTCAGTTCAGCCACTCAGTCGTGTCCGACTCTTTGTGATTCCATGGACTGCAGCATGCCAGGCTTCCCTGTCTATCACCAACTCCCGGAGTTTACTTAAACTCATGTCCATCGAGTCGGTGATGCCATCCAACCATCTCATCCTATGTTGTCTCCTTCTCCTCCCACCTTCAATCTTTCCCAGCATCACGGTCTTTGAATGAGTCAGTCCTTTGCATCAGGTGGCCAAAGTATTGGAGTTTCAACTTCAGCATCAGCCCTTCCAATGAATATTCAGGACTGACTTCCTTTAGGATCAACTGGTTGGATCTCCGTACAGTCCAAGGGACTCTCAAGAGTCTTATACAACACCACAGTTCAAAAGCATCAATTCTTTGGTGCTCAGCTTTCTTCACAGTCCAACTCTCACATCCATACATGACCACTGGAAAAACCATAACGTTGACTAGACGGACCTTTGTTGGCAAAGTACTGTCTCTGCTTTTTAGTATGCTGTCTAGGTTGGTCATAGCTTTTCTTCCAAGGAGCAAGCATCTTTCAATTTCATGGCTGCAGTCACCATTTGCAGTGATTTTGGAGCCCAAGAACATAAAGTTTCTCACTGTTTCCATTGTTTCCCCGTCTATTTCCCATGAAGTGATGGGACCAGATGCCATGATCTTAGTTTTCTGAATGTTGAGTTCTGAATTCATTCACCAGCATTCTGGGTCGAGCAATCTAGTGGCAGAAAAAGCCCTCTGGCAAAGGTGTTCAGAGTGGGAACTCATCTCGTTAATGAAGAAAAGGCAAGGACCAAGAAGACACAGAGAATTCAAGTCAATAGAGGAGGCCTGGGACTGAGGTCTCAGGGAGAGAGAGCTGGCAGAGTTTAGAGTGCTCTAGAGGTCCTGCATCTTGAAGGCAGAACCAACACCACCTTCTCTTGAACACTGGGGCCGTGATGAAAGGGCTGGCTCTGAGAGCTTTCCTGATACCACTGGCACCAAGGAAAAGCAAGGCATGTGAGCTGACCAGGGAAACACACAGACACAGACATGCCAGTTTTGCAACCCTGCAGCTGTCAAGCTCCATCTGCTAGCATGAGGAAAAAACTAAACCATTAACGACTTTAAAAGACTTCCTGCCAGCCTGTAATTCTACTCTAGTCCCTTCTCCATGCACAACTCCAACAAAGATCTTGACCAGGAAGAACTCACTTCTTTTAAAGGGGAATTACAGTAAAGACATAAAATAAATAAACAAACAGCATCAGACCTATATAAATATATTACAGAAAAACTGGAAATGGAGGCAGGGAACAAAAAAACAAAATGTTAAATGAAAGGCACTCACCAGAAAAAAATCAACATGAAACAGATGATAATCATGAACAACAAAGGACTCAAAGGGCTTAATGAATTTTAAAGCAAGAGATCAAAGCAAAGACACAATAGTTCAAAGAAGAGACGATGAGCAACTGGAGGAGATGGCATTGGCAGAGCTTAGGAAATGAAGTACTTTTTTTGAAAAAACACCTTACAAGTGAAGGTCATTTCAGAAACATCAAAAAGGAAACGAGCCTTGCTGAATACAGAGGATAAGACTGCAAAAAGCAAGGGAAGGAGCTGGAAATGAGTAATTAAAAGGGAACCAAGGAATAATATACCGAAAAAGTACAGACATACAGAGGGTGAGAAAGTAGGAGGGCTGAGTACATGGGTTTCTTCAACTATTATAGCTGTAAATCTTGTTACCCTTTACACCCGATAAACCAAGAAACAGATGTCTAAGCATATTTAAAGACATTAATATGGGGCTTCCCCGTTGGTTCAGTGGTAAGGAATCCGCCTGCCAATGCAGGAGACACAGGTTCAATCCCCTGTCTGGGAAGATCCCACATGCTGCAGAGCAACTAAGCAAATGCGCCACAACTACCGAGCCAGCACTCTAGTCTGGGAACCACAACTACCGAAGCCCCCGTGCCCTTAGAGCCCGCGCTCGGCAAAAGAGAAGCCACCGCAGAGAGAAGGCCGCACACCAAACTACAGTCGCCCCTGCTCACCGCAACGGGAGAAGAGCCTGAGCAACAGTGAAGACCCAGCACAGCCAAAGTAAGTTCAGAAGAGAAATAAGTAAAATCACAGATGTGTATAAGACATTAATGTAAGTAATCTATTCAAATGAATGAATCAGTATTTTAAGTACTAAAATCAGTGAAGTTTAATAAGGAATACAGAGCTACTGGCAGAGCACCACAGTGAAAACAGTTTCATTAAAATTGGGAACTAGGAGGGTTGCAATTGAATACAGATCGGTGACAGGAGAAAGGAGCAAAAAGATGATGACGTATGTAGGCTTCTGAATTTACACTGGTTCATCAAGAATGAGAATCCCTAAAAACAAGAGTTAATTACAAACATAATTACATAGCTAGGGTCTAAATCAGTTATCTTCTCCAGTTCAGCAAAATATCAAAAGATAAAATAGATTTGCATCCCAAGATCAAACATAGATGATAAAAAAAAGGTTAGCAAAAAGAAGTTAACAGTCGGTAGGAGACCAGAGCAAGCCTCTTGGAATTCATAATAAAAAACTAAATATACACAGACACACAGAACAACCTAGGAGCTTTTTATTCAAACCACATTAGCTGAACCTGTTTTCTCTTCACCACGAGCACAGCTGGGCTCCTGGAAAAATGTATGTAGTATGTGGTGTAATGTAAGTGAAATAGAATTACTAAATCTAAACTTTGTTGAAAATCTGAATTTCTTGTCCACTGATAACTTATCTTTTATATATATATATATATAAATGTATTTGTTTTATTTTTGACAGGTACACACTACTTTTATTTACTATTTATTTTTTTGGCTGTGCTAGTCTTCACTGCTGACACAGGCTTTCTCTATTTGCAGAGAGTGGGGGCTACTCTCTCATTGTGGGGGTTTTTCCTGTTGCAGAGCAGAGGCTCTAGGTGCATGGGCTTCAGTAGTTGTGGCTCACAGACTCAGCTGCTCTGAGGCATCAATCTCCACGGAATTATTCTGAGTCAAAAAAATAAAAGCACCCAGTCCCCCAAAGTTACATACTACATGATTCCATTTATATAACATTTTGAAATGAAAAAAATTAAAAGAGATGAAGAACAGATTAGTGTTACCTATGGTTGGGAATACAGGCTATGGGAGAGGAATGCGCATGATTATAAAGCAGCAGCAGGAGGGATCTTTGTGGTGATCAAACATTTCTAGATATTGACGGCAGAACAGTTACATGAATTTACACACAGGACAATACTGCACAGGCCTACACACAGATACAAATGAGTGCATATAAAACTGGCAAACACTGAATAATGATTATATCAATGCCAACTCTCTGGTTTTGTACAACTATATTGTACTATGGTTATACAAGATGTTACCATCGGGGAAAACTGGGTGAAGTCTGCATTCTTTTTGCAATTTTCTATGACTCTATGATTATTTCCAAATACAATGCTTTTTAAAAAAAAAAAAAGGTATCCAGGCTTCTGTTCCAAAAGCCCCAACCATGTGCCGTCAAAAGACACCAGTCTCTGAAAGAGACAGGAAATCATATTGGAGCTCTCTCTTCACAGAGATGGTCTGCAATCCACTGCTTGTCCTCTAATCAACATTTACTGAGTGTCAGCTGGGAGTCAGGCCTTGTGTTGGAAGCTAAGTGATACAAAATGAATGATTTATGACACTATGCACTCCCAACCTAATGCTAATTGTTCAGCCACTAAATCATGTCCAACTCTGCGACCCCCTGGACTGCAGCACACTAGACCTCTCTGTCACTATCTCCTGGGGTTTGCCCAAGTTCATGTCCATTGAGTCGGTGATGCTTTTCAACCATTCAATGCTAATAAAAATGGCTAATATGATAAGAGCATTGGACTAGGAAGTCAAAAGGATTCTGTCCTCCGATAAACACTTACTAGGTTTTTGATTTTGAACCAATCCTTTGCTTCTTGGTATCTTGACTTACTGACCTGCAAAATTTAAGAGAAGAGAATACATGTAAATATACATTTTAAACATAACCTCAGTCCTTTGGATGGGTTCAGGAAAACCTGAAATTACCTGAAATTGTATGCAGAAGTATATAAGTACCTCCCTCTTCTAGGAAGAGATAGTATAACTTTTTTAAAAAATAGATTTTGGGGGCTCATTGACCCATTAAAAGTTTAGAATAACTGAATCTGATTTTTGGATTTAATCTCTAAGGTCCCTTCCATTCTAAGGGTCCACAATTCTAGTAGATCTCTGAGATCTCTCCTTCCGTCTCTAATATTCTGTGGTTCCAAGAGGGATGAAAGAAATGGTCTAGAACTCTAACATTTGGAATTCCCAGCACCACAAGAGTTCATTCCCCTCTGCAAGAGGACAAGGATTCAATTTTTCAACATGGAATTCCAGGCTGTTTAGGATTCAATCTCTAATTGATCTTCCAACCTCAGTTATCACTTCCCAAGACCCCACCTCAGCCTAGTTTCCACAAAGCTTCGCTCCCATTCACTCTATGCCTTAGTCCACACAGGGCCATCTGCCTGGAACACCCCTAATTCCACCCTTTTTCTTCTTGAGTCTAGGTTTAAAGGTCCGCTTCCCAGTGAAGGCTTTTCAGGACCTCTCATCCTCACAACAGGCTTCTTAGCCCTGGATACCCACTGCCTGTTACCACTTAGGAAACAGGACTATTGGTTCACTCAGGGCAGCAAACCCAGCCGCCAGGAGTCATGGCAGAGGAAGTTAGAGGTTTGAAGCTGGTAGGTATAACAAACCCTAGGCCCCTGTTTTTCCCACTGCTGAAAAGACAGAAAAATATCAGCTTTTAGGAAAGTGACAACCTGAGAGCAATAGTAAATCAACTATTCTGAACGTTAACGTAACATGAAACAACATTCTACTTCAAAGAACGAGAGGGAGTGGTGGGGACCAAGTTCAGTTCAGTTCAGTTCAGTCGCTCAGTCGTGTCCGACTCTTTGCGACCCCATGAATCACAGCACGACAGGCCTCCCTGTGCATCACCATCTCCCGGAGTTCACTCAGACTCATGTCCATCGACTCTGTGATGTCATCCAGCCATCTCATCCTCGGCCATCCCTTTCTCCTACTGCCCCCAGTCCCTCCCAGCATCAGAGTCTTTTCCAATGAGTCAACTCTTCTCATGAGGTGGCCAAAAGTACTGGAGTTTCAGCTTTAGCATCATTCCCTCCAAAGAAATCCCAGGACTGATCTCCTTCAGAATGGACTGGTTGGATCTCCTTGCAGTCCAAGGGACTCTCAAGAGTCTTCTCCAACACCACAGTTCAAAAGCATCAGTTCTTTGGTGCTCAGCCTTCTTCACAGTCCAACTCTCACATCATACATGACCACAGGAAAAACCATAGCCTTGACTAGACGGACCTTAGTCAGCAAAGTAATGTCCCTGCTTTTGAATATGCTGTCTAGGTTGGTCATAACTTTTCTTCCAAGGAGTAAGCATCTTTTAATTTCATGGCTGCAGTCACCATCTGTGGTGATTTTGGAGCCCCCCAAAATAAAGTCTGACACTGTTTCCACACCTATTTCCCATGAAGTGATGGGACCGGATGCCATGATCTTCGTTTTCTGAATGTTGAGCTTTAAGCCAACTTTTTCACTCTCTACTTTCACTTTCATCAAGAGGCTTTTTAGCTCCTCTTCACTTTCTGCCATAAGGGTGGTGTCATCTGTATATCTGAGGTTATTGATATTTCTCTCAGCAATCTTGATTCCAGCTTGTTTCTTCCAGTCCAGCGTTTCTCATGATGTACTCTGCATAGAAGTTAAATAAGCAGGGCGACAATATACAGCCTTGACATACTCCTTTTCATATTTGGAACCAGCCTGTTGTTCCATGTCCAGTTCTAACTGTTGCTTCCTGACCTGCATACAGATTTCTCAAGAGGCAGGTTAGGTGGTCTGGTATTCCCATCTCTTTCAGAATTTTCCACAGTTGATTGTGATCCACACAGTCAAAGGCTTTGGCATACTCAATAAAGCAGAAATAGATGTTTTTCTGGAACTCTCTTGCTTAGGCTGACTGGAAAAGAGTACCTTGTCTAAAGGAAGGGGACTGGCTCCCGTTAAAACATTAAAGATTCATTGGGAAGACGAATTTCAAGGTTTTCAGGCTGTGAACACTGTTCTGTGGGGATCTCCTTTAACTCAACTACAAGAGCACATCCTATGGGATAGGCAAGTTTTACACCAGGGCCACTGACAATCATCAAAGAGGCCAACTCCTTCTGTGCAGAAATCAAAGGAACTACAAGGGTTATATAAAACCTCTCATAAAGGACCCCTGTCTTTGTTTTCTTGTCTGTAAAATGGGCATGATTGTGTGCGTGCAGTCATGTCTGACTCCTGTGACCCCATGAACTGTAGCCCACCAGGTTCTTCTGTCCCTGGAATTTTCCAGGCAAGACTATTGGAGTGGGTTGCCATTTCCTTCTCCAGGCAATCTTCCCTCTTCAGGGATCTAATGCTGATCTCCTGTGTCTCATGCACTGGAAGGTGGATTCTTTACCACTGAGCCATCTGCGAAGCCTTTAAATGGGCATGTGAGTTTGCTTGTGTGTGCCTAGTCAAGAGTCATGTCCAGCTCTTTGCAACCTCATGGACTGTAGTCCGCCAGGCTCCTCTGTCCATGGGGATTCTCCAGACAAGAATACTGGAGTGGGTTGCCATGCCCTCCTCCAGGGGATCTTCCCAATTCAGGGGTTGAACCCTAACCTAACCATCGGATCTCCCGCATTGCAGGCAAATTATTTGACCTCTGAGCCACCAGGGAAGCCCTATAATGGGCATACAAAACATATTTGAGAGCCAGCTGTCAAACAGAATATACTATCACTTACCTAAGCGCTGTTGGAGCTACATGCTTTTACCTACATCATCTCATTGAATTCTCCTTCCTAATGAAGTAAGTTCTAGTACATCCACATTTTACAGATAGTGAAGCTAGAGCTCAGAGACAGCAATTTACTTAATGAAGAGAAACATTTAAAAAGACTTTTCTTTCCCTGTGGCTCAGACAGTAAAGAGTCTGCCTGCAATGCAGGAGACCCAGGTCGGCCCCTGGGTCTGGAAGATCCCCCAGGGAAGGGAATGGCACCCCACTCCAGTATTCTTGCCTGAAAAACTCCATGGACAGAGGAGCCTGGCAGGCTACAGTCCATGGGGTCGCAAAGAGCTGGACACCACTGAGTGACTAACTTTCATTTGTTCCAAAGTCTTTACTATTTAATCCTCTCAACAACTCTGGCAAATAAACCCTGCAGGGATTTCACCAAGGCAGCCTGACTCCCACATGGTAGCATGCTTTTACTGTACAACGAATATATATATGAAAACCACATATGGAATGCAAATTTTTCTGGCACCCACAATTTAAAAGTAAAACGACAGACATGAATTTTAACAATATATTTTATTTGACCCAATATGTGCAAAGTATTATAAATCCAACATGTAACCAATATAAAAAATTATTGAGATATTTTACATTACTTTCTTTTCATACTAAGGCCTGTGTGTATTTCACATGTCAGCACATCCCAATTCCGACTTGCCACATGTTAAGGGCTCGAAAACACGTGGCTAGAGTCCACTATATGAGGCTACGCATTAGTAATCCTAAAGTTAAGAGCAGAACCCACAGAGCCACCTGTTTCTTGGTTTCAGAAGACAGGCATAATAATAATAATAATAATAACAACAGAGTTCTTGGGCATTTACTCTGCGCCATAAGACGGCCAAGTTTTATTACTATGTGTAGAGGACTTTGCACACGTCATCCACCCGCAACCAGGTGAGTGTACTGTCCTTCTCTTTCGATTGAGCCAGAGAACTTTCCCGAGCTGGGCCCTCCCCCAGTGCCTGACCACAGTCCCGTTGTCCCGCCACCAGCCGGGCGCCAGCCCGCGCAAGTCCTCGGCTCGCCACCATCCTAACCAGGGCCAAACAGAGGCGGGCTTGCAGGGGCGGACACAGGTCACCTGCAAGCTGAGGCGATCAAGGCGGGCCGAGACGCTTTTGCGAGCCGCCTGCGGCTTGGGCGGCGGCTTCGGCACCTGCTCCTCCTCCGACCCCTCCTCCGGCTCCGACTCCGGCTCCGACTCCGACTCCGGCTCCGACTCCGACTCCTCCTCCGACTCCTCCTCCGACTCTTCCTCCTCCTCCTTCTCTTCGAACAGGTGCTCGGAGGCGCCACCATCCGGAGCCAGCAGTGGCGAGCTAAGATTGGTCTGCAGCCCCGCAGGCGCCGCCACCTCCAGACCCCACGTGGGAACGCGAGGGGGCGCCGCTTCTGGGAGCCCAGACCCGGCTTCCGGACTCTCGTGCGCAGAGCTCATCATAGAGAAGCCAGCGGGCACGCCCACTTCCCATAGAGAAGCCAGCGGGCACGCCCACTTCCGGCCGCCCCAGGCGCTTCGCCGGCGCTGGTAAGCTCGGCGCGCCCTCCGCCCGCCTCCCTCAGGGTCGCGCGCTCCGCCCTGTAGGGGAAAAGTCTCCTTTGCCCCGCCCCCTTGCAGACGCAGAGCTGAGCCAACAACGGCTGGACAAAGAGCGACGCGGGGAGCCGGAGTCATGGCGGCCCCCGAGCAAAGCTTGGCTCCAGCCGGAAGCCCCGCGCCATCCTCGGGGAAAGAAGGAGCCGGCCCGAGCTCAGGCACGGAGGGTGACCCTGCGGGCTCCTCCTCGACTCCTGAAGCCCCACCATCTATCCCCAACTCCTCCAATCCCAGCGCCGCGGTCCCCGAAGCGAATGTTACGCCTCCTGCGGCGGCCTCCGCCGCCCTAGACCTGCCTGTCGGACCCGCACCCCAGGGCCCTGCGCCGCTTGCCGAAGCCTCTCCGCGCTCCCCTCCAGGTCCTGGCGGCTCCCGGCCCGGCCCAGAGACTTTCCGCCAGCGATTCCGGCAGTTCCGCTACCAAGACGCTGCAGGCCCACGGGAGGCGTTCCGACAGCTTCGGGAGCTCTCGCGCCAGTGGCTGCGGCCCGACATCCGCACAAAGGAGCAGATCGTGGAGATGCTAGTGCAGGAGCAGCTTCTCGCCATCCTGCCCGAGGCGGCGCGGGCCCGGCGGCTTCGCCGCCGCACCGACGTGCGCATCACCGGCTGAGCGGCGGAGCTGCGGGCGACCCGAGTCAGGCACTCTCTGGACTGGAGCCATGATCGAGTCCGGGACCGTGAGCTTGGCTCCCCAATACGCGATAATGAAAAATGAGTTTTGGCAGTTCTTGCAATCTCATGCGTCCTTTCCCGTGTTTATTTTCCCGAACCTATTTCCACCCGTTCTGGCTAGTTGTGAAACCAAGTTGGGGGCCCATGAGAATAAAGCCTTTGTTTCTTATTCACTTGGCCTTCGTTGGCTTTTGTGGGATCATTATGTGTTGGCTATGGGTTTCCACATCTGGAAATTTTTTTCCTGCGCGTTCCCCAGCGCCCCACGTGGGTTTCCTTTGTTTGGTTGGAGCCTATGCAATGAGGACTCCAGCAGCCTGGTTTCAAATTCGCTCGTACCTTTCATTGGCTAGAATTTGAGCTTGTTTTCCTGTCTCAGCGGATAGAGAACAGTGGTACAATCTTGTATGTGGTTGTGGGTCGTGCAGGCAAATAGGTGACTGTAACTAAGTGCTGATTTAACTGGCTGCTGCTATAACAATACTGTCCTCAACTTGCTCCATCAGCCTACCTCGTGGGTGCAGGCTTCCCCAAAGGCCCAAGTTACAGGGCTGTTTTGGTAAGTGTTCACTGCAGGTCCTTACCTAGAGAGGCTAGTTCTTGTGAACTCTGGTTTAAGCCTCCAGACCCCTCTCTTAACAAATTTTAGGCCTCTTGAAAGATTTCCGGAACAGATTTGGTGTGAACTGATGGATTATTTACATTGTTGGAGCTACTCATAACTTTCTAAAGTAAGCATAATTGTTTAGGAAGGGAAGAGATTTGGCAAATAATAGGGAAGCTCTGCAGTATAACTCCATTTCTTGAGTCTTCTGCACAACCAGGAAGGAGCTGATTGGGGTCCAGAGTCGTTTGTCTTGGTCTTCAGAAGGGTCCTAATTGTCATGGGTGCCATCTTTTAATATAAGAAAGGCCAGACCTGTCTTCCCTGCACTGCTTTCAACAAGCAAAAAGGTAACAGTCCTGCAGCTCACACCACAAAGCATGAGTCAGTCCGCGCTAGAGGGTGGTATGGGGCATTTTACTTTTGAATATTAGACACTTAATGAATTCAAAAGTATTTTGTATACTTCCTTGGAATTTTGTATTTAAGCCTGCATCTCCTCCCTACAGGGCTTCCCAGGTGGCTCAGTAGTAAAGAATCCACCTGCCAATCCAGGTTCGATCCTTGGGTTGGGAAGATCTCTTGCAGAAGGAAATGGCAGCCCACTCAAGTATTTTTGGGCATGGAGAATCCCATAAACAGTGGAGCCTGGTGGACTACAGTCCACAGGGTCACAAAGAGTTGGACATGACTGAGCATGCATGTATAGCTACCGCCCTGCCAAAGAAAAATCTACTTAGAATGTAGAAGCAGACTTGCTGTAAAGGGTAGTGTTTATGGAAAATTAATGCACATTAAAGACTGAGTAGATAACAAATGACTGAAACGTAGCAACAAAACCTGTTTTATTTTTCCAAATACAGATACAGAAGTTTGCATGTTCTGCAAATATTGCTTCAAAGCAACATTTCTATATACAGCGCCTTCTGTTCTAACAGCGCGTAAACATAGATATGTATCCACAGTGCAATGTTGGCTCATCAAGGGTCCACCTTGCATACACTCATTACTTAAAGAAACAAAATGATTAGTCAAACCAGAACTGTTTTTGTCAAGGCAATTTTTGTTTTTTATAGGTGGATAGTTTTTCTCAAAAGAAAACTTAGGTAGTGTACATATTTCTAAATGGTAACAGTAATATTTGCAAAGAACAGTTTCCAGTGCTCCAGCTTGGGGTTAATTCAACTTGACCAAGAAATTGAGGATGGAGCCCCTCCAACATGGCTTTAAATTAGGGAAGCACACTGAAGTCATCAGAACTTCAGAGTCATCCCCGCTTTCCAAAGGACAAAAGTCACAATGAGTGAAAAGGGGTTATTTCCTTTACAAAAAGCATAAGATAAACCCAATAATGACCACTTGGTAAAGTTAGGGTAACTCAGTTTCTTCTTCCATCTTGAAAAAGATGAGAGATTTGACCACCGTTACAGCTTCCCCAGAAGTGATGGTCAAATGTGTTTTCAGGAAAGAAAAATCAGTAATTTAATAATATTAACACAAGTCACTGTACCTCACAGTTGTGGCTACAGAAAACCATCCTGTTTCTTCCCTTTTCGGACAAGCATCACACAGTTCTTAAAATGTGGCCATCTGATAAATTATACAAAATACAGATGCCATGCACACTCCTCGAGCGTTTCTTCCCACACCGAAAGTACTAACGTTAGCAATGGGAAGCAACCTCATAGAGGAATTGTCTCAGCTTTATCACAGATGTCGTAGCCACATGTATTCCCTCTGATAGATAAGCTCCAGCAGGTCAACTTGCCCTGTATTCATTTTATATCAAATGGCGAATTAAATCACTAGACAAAGCATTCCCTGAAACAGATCTTGGTACAGAGGCCCTTGTGACCACGATTACCTGTGCCGTAAAGCCTAACCATCCCGGAGGTCACCGGAGATCCTGTCATTGCTATTGAGATATTGGCTACTTCATGTTTACATAGTAAAGATTTGCAGCATATAACATTACAGATCCATAAACCCAGAATTAACTCGTGAGTGTTAATGGACAAATGTGCTTTGATTTTTGCCTTTAGTGATAGGAAAACTAAATGGTAAAATGGGTCATTCCTCAAAGCATGGAACAGTTTCTTTAACTTTACCTAGTAAGGAAAAAACAAAACAATTACACGTGGAACCGTAACCTGCGAGAGTAACAAATATTGTCTCCAAAGGTACAAACTGTACCTGGACCTTAAGCAGCATAATCACCTTGATCTCACAAAATAATACAAACAGGAAAATTTAAAGTGTTAAAGTATATTAAAACAATTCTGAAAATGCTGACTACTGAACATATACCCTTCAGGGAAGGAGAAAAGCGGCAGATGTAGAATCTGGTTTCTTTACAACAATATAAAATAAGGTCATCCCCCAAACCACATCTTTGTAGCAAATCTTTACAGTGAAAGAGTTCAAATTTGGGAGAACCATTCTGGGGACATTAAATAGAAATGGTAAGCTGTCAATATTAAGAAGTGGGTAGAAAATGCTGTCCTTCGGGTTCCAGACCCTGTCTGCTTCCATTTGGGATTCCTCCTAGATTCTTATGACAGTGAGATTCTACTTCTTCCATAGGCTGTATGGGTTTTGCAACAAAAGACACAACCCAGCCAATTCTGGGGTGAAAGCATACAAAACTCATCCCTGGTACCATGAAGTCATGCAAGAGAGGTGGTGAGAAAGTGAAGAGTTCTAGGGAGAAGGCAGGCCGGCCCAGGCCTCTACTCCTTCCCAACCTCCACACAAGGGTGAAGTCACGACATTCCCACGAAGCTGGAAAAATGAAAATGATGCCTGCTGCCTAATTCATGCCAGGCAGAAACCCAGAAGGCTTGGCATATGCCCCAACCTGACAGAGAAGTCAATTAAATAAACTGCAAGTTGAATTTACAACTGTTTTCAACTACACTTTTTTGGCTCTCATTCCATTTATCATCAGTGGCACGATTTCAAGTGAAGTTTGTGCAAAAAGACTCACTCTCCATTCAACAATGTGCACAGAAGAAGGGAATCCCAAGAGTCTATCTGCTACCTTCCTGGTAGGCTTTGAGATCAGAGTGCCCTCCCTTCCAGCAGCCAAAATGACCTCTTTGTCCAAGTCCATCACACCCCTGCCCAGATCCCTGAAGTCAGTCGGTGTCACGTGCATTCGGCATGCTAGGTTTATTTATTTAAATACGTGAAGCTCCTCTTGCAGGTACCCCAGGATTGTGCCCCCATTAGTCTGGGGTGCCCAGTTTCATGTTGAGCAGCAGAGTGCAATCTGCTGCACCTTGCCCAGGTCCGTCAGCAGCTGCTTGATGCAATGCTTGAGCTGCGGAAGCCTGGCCAGAGGCTCTGGGGGCTCCAGTTCCCCAGTGTAGTCCAGCCAGCTCTCCAACACTGTGGGCAGAAGAGAGACAGGACCCGGTGAGTTCCCAACACTTGATTTGCAAGAATGTCAGCATTTTATCTCATCTGACCACTAACCGGGGGTGGGGGAGCAGCCGGGAGGGGAGACCATTTCAGGCAACACTGACTCATCACCCTCTCTGGGAAGTACTACTCCTCAGACAAAGTTAAATGCTGCAGAGCAGTGCCATCTAATAGAAGTTTCTGTGATGATGGAAATGGGCTATGTCTGTGTTGTCTAATACCCCCACTACCCATATGTAGCTACTGAGCACTTAAAACATGGCAAACGCAACTGAGAAACTGAATTTAAATTTTATTCAATTAGCCACACATAGCTAATGACTACTGCATTAGTCTATAGAGTAGTAGGCTTTGAAATACCCACCTTTCTCAGTGTTACTGCCCCACCTTCATAGTGAAAGTGAAGTCGCTCAGTCGTGTCCGACTCTCTGTGACCCCATAGACTGTAGCCCACCACAGACTAGCCTACAGGCTTCTCCATCCATGGGATTTTCCAGGCAAGAGTACCTTCATAAGGCTTTCCCATATTGAAAATCAGAGAGCCTGGTGTGTTAGCCTTCTGTTAAGAAAAGTGACTCTAACAGGACTTGGAAAGGTCTATTTTTATCTCCATAAATTGATTTGTTTCATGCTGATTCCTAGCATGAGTAGCACTGAATACTCTGATTTCATTTGCTAAATGTTTAATGTAAGATGACCAGGTAATAAGTTTCCCAGGTGGTCCAATGGTAAAGAATCCACCTGCCAGTGCAGGAGGCAAAGGAGATGCAGGTTTGCTCTTTGGGTCGGGCAGATCACCTAGAGGAGGAAATAGCAACCCACTCCACTATGCTTGCCTGGGAAATCCCATGGACAGGAGTTTGGCGGGCTATAGTCTATGGGGTCACAAAGAGCTGGACACTACTGAGCACAACCAGGTAATAACCAGTTGATTATCATTAGCTCAATATCTAAAAAGCTGTCTTGCTTCTGAGAGTATGATTTTTCTATAGAAAGACATTTATTCTTTCCCAAGCCACTCCCTTAAGCTCTGGCGTTTGGGGAGAGGTCATCCAGGAACCCTGATTCTTTAACAAGAGCCACCTCCACCCCGCCCCCCACAGGCAGGCCTGAGGTTTGCCCCAGCTTGCCTGTAGTCTTTCTAGTCTGTGCACCAACCTGTACTGAGAACTTTCTGGACCCTCAAGCCAGAGGTGCAGAAAGAAGAAGACCATGCAGGGCCTGTTCCTCAAGCAGTCTGCAGCCTTGCACATACTCCTCTGCCCTCTTCAGACCAGTCCTTCATCTTCCTTCCCACATTTCTAAACCCTTTGTCCCCTGCAAGCTATTTCTCAGGGAACCCCACCCCCTCTATAACCTGAGTCCGGTCCTTGAGTCACAGGTGCTATGCTATCACTTGCTCTCCTTTGGAGCACTTATCCTGGTTTGTAATTTAAAATAATAGGATGGGGCTGCCCTGGTGGTGCAGTGATTGAGAATTTACCGTGCAGTGCAGGGGATCCCAGTTCCATCCCTGGTTCAGGAAAATCCTACATGCCACAGGGCAGCTAAGGCTGCGTGCCACAACTACTGGCTGTGCTCTAGAGCTTGGAGCCACAACAGCGCCCACACGCTGCAGCTACTAAAACCCCAGCACCCTAGAGCCCCTGCTCCGCAACAAGAGAAGCCATCGCAAGTGCTGAGCCTGTGTGTGTGCACTCAGCTGCTGTTGTGTCTGACTCTATGTGACCCCATGGACTGCAGTCCACCAGGCTCCTCTGTCCAGGGAATTTTCCAGGCAAGAATACTGGAGTGGGTTGCTGTACCCTCCTCCAGGGGAATCTTTCCAACCCAGGGATAAAATCCATGTCTTTTATGTCTTCCTACACTGGCAAGCAGGTTCTTTACCACTAAGACACCTGGGAAGCTCACAATTGCTGAGAGGCCCCTGCTAAAGCCACTAGAACTACCTCAGATCTGGTTCAGGCTCACCCAAGGTGTCCCCCGACACCTTGGTGACCCAGTAGGCACACACAGGGAGAAAGAAACAATCAGTGTGCAGACTAGAAGAGTCTAGCCCAGAGGTCCCCAAACTTTTGGCACCAGGGACCAGCTTGGTGGAATACAATTTTTCCATGGACAGGGGTGGTGAGGGGGGCAGATTTCAGGATGATTTAAGCGCATTACACTTATTGTACACTATTTCAAATCTAATGCTGCCCTGATCTGACAGGAGGTACCACCAGTCTGAGGCCCAGAGGTTGGGGACCCATGGTCTAGGCCACTCATAGTCTATGAACTTGGTTAGGAGGAGTGTTTGGAGCTGCTAAGGGGGAAGTCTTCTCTCTAGATATGCAGAAATGAAGACCAGACACATAACTGTGGGAGCCAACAGCACCTCCTCTGGACCCCAGCATCTAGCCTGCTGGCCTTCTCTCCACACCAGGTGCTGGTCCATAACCCCAAGTTTTTCTTTTAAGGAAGCTCAATGGTATATGACTGCAACCAAGGCAGAAGGTTATAAGAATAAAGTTTCATTTCAAACATATTCCCCCATACCATCTAGATAGAGACTGTCTAGATAAGATAACATTAAAAAAAAAAAATCTAATGCTAAAATATTGTTTTCATGCTCATTAAATATCTTTATCTTTTAGTTTTATAAGACTGTTCACACACTACATAAGTTATTAAATAATGGTTAAATACTCAAACAATGACATTTGTTAAAGTGTAATCAGTCAATATAACGGCTTATTAGATTTTTAAAAAGAAATATTATATACAAATTCCTATAAAAGCTCAGTTCATCTTGAGGTATTTAGATGAAATGAAGATAGTAGAAATAAAATGGGATTTTGAAGAATCTTAAATACAACGCAAAATCGGTTTACGTGAGTAAAATCTTTAAACTTAAAATTGATTTTCTTGCTTCCGGTACCTCTCAGGGCCTGGAATTGAAGAATACAAGACGGAGTATGTGGCCCCAAATGAGTAAGACACATAAAGAGCCCTCTGAAAGCCCAGAGAAGGGAGCTCAGGCTTCTCATCCTGGCCTGGCCACACTGTCCTCTCAGTGAGCTCAGGGCTGGAGCAGCCCAAGCCGGGAGGGAGGGGGTACATCAGTGATTAAGTAGGTAGGCTCTGGCCTCTCCCCTGGGGCCGCTTCCTTTGGCAACAACAGAACCTTTGTCCTGTTTCTACGGTGCCTGAGCTTCTTCTTGGGGACCCAGAGTCAATTCCACAATTTTCAGTCCATCATTGGACACTCTTTCAGCTTTCTACCAGCAAGGTTTTCCATAGACCTGGTATCTGTTATAGTTCTAAGGAGCTCAAGGAAACCTTTTAGGAGTAAAGAGAGAGAGAAACACTCTAGCTTTCAGCAACACCCTCACAATGGACCCTGGACTGGCCTGCCGTCCCCAGTTCAGCAGGTTTGCCTCTGGGGCAGGCCAGGAAGCGTGTGGGCACATTAGTCTTTGTCCTCCAACAGGGCCATCCCTTTCCCAGTCAGCCACCTCTTAGCATCCTGCCTCAGTCACCCCTCCTGTAGCAAGAAACACAGCTCTCTCCAAGGCTCCACTTCAGTCCCTGGAGCTCCAGGAAGCCTTCCTGTTCTCGCTTCCCCTCTTGATAGCTGTCCTTCTCTAGCCTGACCTCACCCACACCCTCTGACCTTTGCTTACATAACACATGGCATTTTTCTTATGAGTTATTTCATCCCCAATTATAGTAATAATAGCCTAGCTATCCTCAGAATCCGCAAACGAAACATTTATTTCTTAATCAGCCTTCTTTCTAAGATGAAATAATAATAATAATTAGGAAATAAGAGAACAAGAAAGAGGAAGTCTGCCTTCAAAAACCAAACTGACAACACCCTGGGGATCAACATTTCAGTCCTCCAAGCCCATCTGATAACTTAACATCAGGGAGATATATCTGGGGGGAACATAAGTGACTCAAGTTCTAAAATATCTGCTGATAAAGAGGAGAAGGCTTCGTTTTAGATTTTAGGAAAGGCTGAAAAGAAGGGGTTTTCAGATTAATCCTCAGACATCCTAAAAGCTCAAAGCATCCAAGTATCAGCTCCCCACAGAACTCGGTCAGTAAAGACCTGCTCAGGACACACACCGCCCACAGGCAGAGCCCAGCTGTTCCACTGTGCTCTCTCCTGGGCAGAAGGGACTGGGAGAGTGAGGCTGGACCCCTGACAGCACACAGCCCTTAGAAGTGCCCAGTCGATACTGAAAGTCAGGCTTGGCCATCTTGAGGGGAGAATGGAGATGAGGGGACTAATAGAAGAGGCAATAACATAGCTATCCCTGGAAACCCAAATCAAAGGGTTCAGAAAGCAGCTCTTCCTATTGGCCCACAGAGCCTGCCAAGGACAGGGAGACCAGGAGGGAGCCCTACCATCCAGCTCCTTCTCAATGGAGTCCATCCTGTGCGTGACTTCATCCTGAAGGGATTCCACGTGTGTCAGCAGGTTAAACTGCCACTGGTGCTGGGAACTCAGCAACCCCTCTCCACCTCTGTCCAGCAGCTTCCGGGCAGGGGCTTCCTCAGGTAAGACCTTTTTGGAGACACAGTCCCTCACCTGGGGATGCAAGAGCATCAAAGTTACCGAATGGAGACAGTTCCCAGCCTCTTTTTCCAACCAGCGAGTGTTTGCACCCATTTGAGAACCCAGCTGCAGTTCGAGTAGTCCAAATCGCTACCTCCCCGCCCCCCTCCTCCTCTCTCAGGCACCAGGCAGAAGCGGGCCTGCCGTACCAAGAACAACTGCCTCAGGGCTGTGCAGACCTCTGGCTTGGAGGCTCCCCAACTGCTTCCCAATGAATGCCAATGCCTAAGGGCTGAAGCAGGCCTCAAAGAACCGCTTCCTGAAACCTGGGATCAGAGTAGAGCAGGGTAAGTGTGGATGAGTGTTAGTATGTGGGTGCTCATATGTAGACAAACAAATTTTAAGTCCTAGTTCCATGTCTTGCTGAACGCATGCACCTGGATGAGTTACTTCACTTCTCTGGGCCTCTATTCCCTCATGGGAAAGAAGAAGTAGTAAAACCTACTTTAAAAGTTCATGAGGATCAAATAGGATAATGTGAATAAAACACAGTGCTGGCTTGTGGTCAACCTGCCAGTCATGAAAGAGATTTTTAACTCTACCTGCCTGGTTTAGGCCCAGGACTTCTTGATTTTTTTCATCATGTTCCAGGTGCCTCTAGGCAATTTGCATAATTTGCAAGACCACAAACTTTTTCTGGGGTTTGTGACTGCAACCCTTCATTCATTGATTGGAAATGAAATAGGTTCCAGTTAACATCTATGGAGGAGTGACTGTGTGCAGAGCCACGTGCTGAGAGCTTTTCACAGGTGTGCTGCACAGTAAACTGAGAGGTCACCATCACCAGCTTCACTTGGCAGGGGGCTAAGGAGACACCTCTGAGGAGGTGAAGGGACCTGCTCAGAGTCACACAGCAAGTGGCAGCGCCCAGACCTGAAACTGGGTCTGCCTCCAAAGACAGTCCTCACCAGCCTTACCCAGCCCTGCTTAGACCCTGGCAAGGACACAGGCTGAATGCTGAGGGGCTTCTAATCTAGGCTACTCCCCCTCGGCGAGAGGCAGCGATGGACTTAGGGTGGTGATATCAGCCCACACAGCGGAGTCTGTGACAGTTAAGTATGACGAGGGTGGGGAAGCTTTCATCACCCAAACCCTCACTGACAACTGAGGATGGGAAGAATGAGACTAGGGAACACTGGCAAGAGAACACACAGGGCTCCAGAAGAGAACGACGTGAGTAACAAGAACCTGGGAGTATCTCTTGGGAAAACTGATGAAACCAGCAAACATTTGGACAAAATGGATTGTTCTTACGCCAGGGCTGCACAGTTAAAAGTAAAGTTGTCATAGAATTGTACTGAAAAACTTACGCCTAACAAAACACTTGACTCGTTCTCTGCTCTTGCTAAGGATTAGCACCCAGATGTAATGATAAACTGCACTGAAGAAAAAAAACCCTCATTTTCCTAACTTGTTTTCATTTGTCAAGTTCAGGTCAATTACCCTTTTCTTCTGGCTGCCTCCGACCTCTCCACCCCCACCACCACTGACTCTGCCATTTTGCCGTCAGTTCCTAGAACCAATGATATTTGGGGTTTAAGTGGGCTCTTTTGACTTTGTACTCATTTTAAAAGACAAAAAAAGAATATGATAAACAGATTTATATGCAGTTTTAAAATAAACACAACTCTATCATAAACATCTTCTACTGAACATTTAGCCCTGGGAGGAGACGATACAAGATATCAAACAAGAACAAGCACAAGCGAGCCAGTACCTTTGGGGAACTGGGTTTGAGGTCACTGTCCCCTCTGCTCCTGTCTTGGTCTAGAGGCCAGCCCAAGCGCGGAGACAGGGAATCATCACCGTTCTCGTGGCGGGGGTTGACAGCATCGTCGAGGGCAGAGCGCCGGGTCTCCACCACTAGCTTCTGTTCCACAGCTGGATAGTAGGTGCGGGGCTTCTGGTAGCAGTGCTCGCTGGTGATATAGGACTCCTCCACGGAGGGGGGCAGGGGCAGGGGCTTCTCCATCGCCCCGTTCAAAGTTCTATAGCTTGGGGCTTCCTCCCTGCTCTTGGCTTCAGTGACACGGATGTGTTTGGAATGAGACCGCCCCTCCGCCAGATGCTGCTTCCAAGGCTGGCACCACAGCTGCAGGTCAGGATGTCCCCGGCTTCTGTTGGGAGGGAAAATACCGAAAGGGCTCTAACCCTTCTAACCCTAACCCCTGGGACCACCGCAGGGGCTTCCTACACTAGGGGGAAGACCTCCCACCTGGGCCAAGTGGAGCAAGCCACCAAGAGGGACTGTAGATTCACAGCCTCCGAGGAGACCACTTCCAGGCAAGCTCTTGCTGGATCACTCGCAGTGAGCAGGAGTGGACTGGGAGTCAGAGGACCTGGCTGCGTTTCAGCTCAGCCGCTGATTACAGTACAGCTGAGCCGAGTCATTCTGCCAGCCTCATTCCCATTTCCTCCTCTGCAAAACTGGCTAACCCTCTGCCAGCAACCACTGAGTTTAAGTGAATTAATCTGAACCGAAGTCCAGTATTTCATTGGCAGTAAAGAGCTCTTCAAATGTGACTTACTAAAACTAAACTTAACTTAGGACTAAACAGTCATGATAACGCTGCCATGCCATGGCACTCAATTACACAAACCCAATGAATGCTTTCCTGGTGGCTCAGACAGTGAAAAATCTGCCTGCAATGAGGGAGATCTGGTTTTGAGTTCTAGGTCAGGAAGATCCCCTGGAAAAGGAAATGGCAACCCACTCCAGAATTCTTGCCTAGAGGATTCCATGGACAGAAGAGCCTGGTGGGCTGTAGTCCATGCAGTCACAAAGAACTGGACACAACTGAGCAACTAACACTTTCAGTGATGACCCAGGAGGAAGCTGGTAACCAAAAGTCACCAAGGCATAAGCCATTAATAACACGGTGTTTTGTTTTTAATATTGGCTGAGATTTATCTGTTGATCTGGCTGTGTCAGGTCTCAGTTGTGGCACTCGGTATCTCTGGTAGCAGCACACCAACTCTTTAGTTGTGGTGTGCAGGCTCCGTAGCTGCGGAGCATGGGCTCAGCTGCCCTGTGGCATGTGGGATCAGGGATCCAACCCAAATCCCCTGCATTGCAAAGTGGGTTCTTAACCACTGGACCCCCAGAGAAGCCCCTTAAAAAGAAAACAATTACTTGGCTATGCCAGGTTTTAGTGGCACCATGCAGGACATTTAGCTGTGGCATGTGGGACCCAGTTCCCTGACCAGGAATCAAACCCAGGCTCCCTGCACAGGGAACACATGGTCCTAGCCACTGGACCACCAGGGGAAGTCCCGATAGCAAGGTTTCTAAACATTCTTCAAAAATCGTCTGTTCTCCCCATTCCAAAGAGGATAATTTGTTATTAAAGAAGGACTCTCCTGGAGAAGGAAATGGCAACCCACTCCAGTACTGTTGCCTGGAAAATCCTGTGGATGGAGGAGTCTGGTAGGCCACAGTCCATGGGGTCGCAAAGAGTCGGACATGACTGAACGACTTCACTTTCACTAGATTAGGGCAAGCAATTATTTAAAAAATAAAATAAAATAAAATAAAATAAAATAAAATAAAATAAAGAAGGACTCTGCTCCCTTTCTGGCCAGCAGACACCTCTGAGAATTTCTGCCTACGTGTATATGTGTACATAAAACTGTGTATGACTATAATTATTCACTGAGATTTGACGCAAGAGATCTTTTAATTTACTGACTCATAACCACTTGTATAGAAGGAAAAATAGAACAAAAAATACCAGACTGCACCATTCTAAGAGGAGGTGTTTTGTGAAATTATAGTATGTTTTGTACATGTGATAAAAAATGTACTTCTTACTGTGGGATGTACATTTTTTGAAGTTTAAAAGCCACTACTCTAGATAAACTTCACCATTTAACATTTTGTTCACCACTCAGAACTTCCATTATAACCTTTGATCATTAAATGAAATGAAGGAGGAAAGGAAAAAAGGATAGAGGAAGAAAAACCAGGCTCCCCAAGTAAGGCAACAAGTGAGAAGACAGACAGGAGCTACTCGTGTTTGGTTCACAGATGTGCAGAAACGTGGGGACCCTGCCGACTGTCACGACTGCTAATTGTCACAGATGGACTGCTGGCACTCAGTTCATTGAATTCATGGATCCTAAATATCTTGTAACGCTTGGTACAATTCCACACATATAAAGAATTATGCCGTAATATAACTATATACATTATCCTCACCAGTCTGAGCTGAGAATCACTGAAGCCACATCAGCAGGAACTCACCAGCAACTCCCACATACAGGTCCCTCCACAACCACCAACACACACACACACACATCTTCCTGAAGCCTTCCAAAAGAAATGGAATACATCATAACTACGACAGCATGGAATGGGCTTACAGAACCTAAAATTCTGCCCATGAGGGGCTATAACTACGCTTACTCAGCCCTCCCACTCCAGCAATCCCCAGTACCACTCCCATCCACTGAAGCAGGAGAGGAGACCACCAGCATCGAGGCAGCCTGGGTCCCTGGCCACCTCCAATAGGGTACTGCAGTCTGTACCAGGACCCCAGGACCCCAGACATGCCTCTGAAATCATAATTGCAACAGAGGAAATGGAAGTCACTGTAGTCTGAAATCTGTTCACCTGGAGGGCATAAGCCATAGTATGAACCTGTTCTTGCATGAAAATCACAAAAGTCTTTGCCTCCTCCCTCCTACTATTTTCACCCTCCCGGCTAAGATCTGAAGCCTCAGCTACTGATAACCCTGGCCTTTCTCAGTAAGCCCTGTCGATCATGAAGAAGGTATGTACATTCATGCCTATTACTTTTTAAATGACAACAGATACTCTGAAGTTACACCCAGTTTACTGTTTGCCTCTGAAAATGAATCCACTGGGTTGCTTAGGAACAAAATTTTTGAGAATGAAGACTGTGCGCCTGTGATAGCAGAGACCATCCAGGTTTGCAGAGATAGGAACCACCTGCCCATCTCCCATGATCTCTTCTACCTATAATGACTAACAAGCTCTCCTGATGCTCTCTCCTGAACTGCTTGGAGAAGTCAGGTTTTAATTTCAGTACAAAGTCACTGCTACTAAGATGAAGGATCTCAACAGGAATTCGGAAGGAACAAGGTTCTGGAATATGGGACCCAGTTGGAGCACTTATATTTCCCTGAGCAGAAAGAAAAACATCTAATTGAACCCTCAAATGAAAAGAAATGCCGTGACATGTACAATCAGGATCTGAGGTTTCTGTGCACCTTCTATCTGTCTCAGTCAATTTCTGGCTTCTTATTAAGAAGAAATTCCTCTGGCTTACATGAAGTCTTCTGATTTTATAAAATGTAAGGGAACACCCAGTCCATAACATCCTAAACAGGGGCTGTCACAGTAATGGCTAACTTCCCCCAGTAACTATCCTTTCCTTCTGTTACCCACCTCCACACTCAGTCCTGGGTCTGCGCAGGGAACACAGCCACTTGGCTGGCCTCTTGCATTTAGGTGTGTCCACGAAACCATCTGTTCCCTCTCCAGGGGGTTAGAGCAGAAATGAGGTACAGGTGAGACTTCTTGGGTGAGACAGGTGAGATTAAACCCAATGGGATGTCAGAGCAATAAGACAGAAGGAACCCAAGTCCATAGCTAGAATCATGGCAAAAGGCCACTTACCTGGCCTGGGCTCCTGCCTACCTCTGCTTTATGTGAGAAAGAAAATTCCACTTTGCTTTAGCCTTTATTTTTTTGGTCTTTCTTATAGCAGCTTGGCTTTTACCCAAATCAACACAGTCTCTTGCCAAATGTGCTCTGCTCAACCACTTCTTGCCACGCCAGTGCTGGAAGCCGAGTCTCCGTGCACCAGAATGCAGGAGGAAGCAGACCCTCATTCTGTCATCTCCAGGCTCTGGCATTCCACTTCACCTAGCACAGGAGGGCTCCAGGACTAATGAGCACCAGGGAAACCTTGTCGGGGACTGGCTCATGGGCTCTAACGCATGTGTGGGACTAGAGTTTGCACTGTTGATGACTTCATTAAAATGGTGCTCTATAGGCAGGCTCATGGGAGAGCTTAAGGATTCCATCCCTGCCATACCCTGTGCTACCACCAGAGGAAAATTCACAGACCCACTGAGAAGAGGCAGTTAGAGATACGGACAAGGACCTGATGGGAGCTGGGACCTGAATTGTAGCCCTGGAAACCAAGGAGATGGGCTGTCCCACTCAAGGCCCAACTGCCCTATTTGGTAAAGTGGGAACAGATTACAAAAGCCCCATATGAGTTACATTTCTTTCTCAGAGCTTACGTGAACTTGGGTCATCTGACACGTAGAATCTAACCACAGAAGGAAATTCACACTCAATTTCACTCCAAATTCTAGTCATTAAAAACCAGAAGTCCAGCTCCAAAGGGCATAAAACTTCTTTGTCTGAGCAAACTATCAACAGACGTATTTACTGAGTGATCATTATGCTAGAGAGCAGGCCTACCAACAATGTCTGTTCCAGCAGCTTTCAATTTTACTTTGTTTACCAACCAAGAATGTTTCGGATGGGAGTTCCCCAGTAGCCTAATGGTTAGAATTCTGGGCTTTCACTGTTGGGGCCCAGGTTCAATCCCTGGTCAGGGAATAGAGATCCCACAGCTGCACAGCAAGACGAGAAAAGAATGTTTAGGATGAATGGATAAACAAAATATGGTATTACAAATACTGGAATATTATTTAGCCTTAAAAAGGAAGGAAATTCTGATGTAGGCTATAATACAGACAAGCCTTAGGGCTGTTATGCTAAGTGAAATAAGCCAGTCACAAAAGGACAAATACTGTTAAATCCCATTTATACGAGGTTCCCAGAGAGAGTCAAATTCATAAAGACATAAAGTAGAGGGGTGATTGTCAGGGGCTGGGGGAGGGCAAGTGGAGAGCAGTTGCTTACTGGGTACAGAGTCTGCTTTGCATGACACAAAGAATTCTGGAGACTGGCTGCAACAGAGTGAATGTACTTAACACTGCTGAACTGTACACTTAAAAATGGTTAAGATGGCAAACTGCATATTATGTATATGTGTGTGCTCAGTTGTGCCCAATTCTTTGCAACCCCACTGACTATAGCCCATCAGGCTTCTTTGTCCATGGAATTTTCCAGGAAAGAATACTGAGGTGGGTTTCCATTTCCTTCTCCAGGGGATGATCCCCACCCAGAGACTGAACGTACTTCTCTTGGATCTCCTGCACTGGCAGGCAGATTATTTACCACTTCACCACTGGAAAGCCCCTATATTATGTATATCTTACCACAATTTTTTAAAAAACAAAAAACTCAGAATGATACAACAAAACAAAAAACCAACTAAACTATAAATACACACTGCATATCTTGATTTAGTAGTGTTTGCAAGGGTATATACATGTGTCAAAACTCAACGAACAAATGTTCTGTGATGACCTAGAGAGATGGGGTGGGAGGGAAGTTGAAGAGGAAGGGGACATATGTATACTTATGCTGATTAACGCTGTTATGTACCAGAAACCAACCAAGCATTGCAAAGCAATTATCCTCTGATTAAAAACAAATTTTTAAAAGATGAATATTTAAAACAGGTGAGCTTAATTATATGTAAATTATACCTCAATAGAGTTACATTAAAAAAATGTTTATCATGTCACTGAGAATTTTTAATACAGGTCTCAAACTCACTCTTCTCGTCACTGGTTTGGTGGCTTTCCGGTTTCTCACATTCACCCTGCCCTCCGCCCACGCCAAATCAGACTCAGCCCCAGGGCGGCAGGTGCCACACTTACTGCAAGATGCTCATCTTGAGCTGCAGGCCGTGCAGAACCTCGATCACTCTCTGCACGTCGCCGAGAAGCTGGTGGGTGGCCACGATCTTCTTGGCGTTCTGGTGGGAATAGTTCTCTTCTAAAAATGCCAGGCCGTGCATGTGTCCCCTGCTCAACCACTCCTTGTCATACCAGTATTTGAAGCCAGGCCTCTGACCTACAGCAGTGACAATGAGAGAGTTAATCCTTGGTCTGAAGGAAACCCAGACCGTTTCATCATCACGCAGTTATCACACTACTGCTTTTGCATATGTTCATTCATTCATCCAGTATACATTTACCTGGTACCTACTATATGCTGGGCTCTCTACAAGGTGCTAGGGATAAGGTAGTGAGAAAGGTTTATTAATGTCCTGATCTCTGCAACTGGCCAGAAGCAGAGTGGGAATTTCTCATTCCCTCTCCCACTTGAAAACCTTCAGTGACTTCCTACTGTGAACAAAAGAAAACCTAAGGCCCTAACTCTGGTCTAATGAGGCCTGCAGGACCTGGCTCCTCCCTCCCCTCCTTGCCTTACCCTTTCTGGAACACATCAAGCTCCTTCTGGTTTTAGGATCTCTGCTCCAGCACCGCACCCCCACATGTCTGGACCGCTATTCCCCAAGACCTTTGTAGAACTGGCTCTCCACTGCCTCCTCAGACAGGCCCTTAGTTACCTCCCAATAAGACAGCCTCTTTGGTGCCTCCCAGTCATTTCCTGTCCGAGGGCTTTTGTCCCATCAAAGCATTCATCCCTAGCTAATATGTTTTTGTTTATATGTCTTATTTTGACATCTGTTTCTGGCCCCAATCCCACTAAGAGCCAGAATAGGAACTGTTTTGTTCATGCCAGTGTCTAGCAAAAGCCATCTTGAATGAATTTATCACCTGGAAAGACGCCCCAAGTCCCCTCCAACTGTCACCTACCACCTGACTGAATGAACACCCTGCTCCCTTCTCTGGATGTCCGTTTCCCACTTGTTAACAACGACAAATGAACTGAACAGCCTCAGTGGTCCTGTTCACTACAGGGATCCTTGGACTGAAAACACAACCACATGTGACTTGGCAACGTTTCCTATTGCAAAAGCCTAGGGAACAGCTTCCAATCAGACTGCTGTTCACCTCTCAATAGCTATTAAAAACCCTAAAATAATCAAGCCTTATCAAGGTCCTTGGACTCTTTCTGGCTTTACTAAGACACATGGTGGGGAATCCACCTCCACTCTGTTAAGTAACCTTTAAAGAATAGCTCTGTTAGGTTAAACTTCTGGCCCAAGACACTGCAGAATCAAACACAGACAGTAAATGTGACAGTCACTGAGTGCTCAATTCGAGGAATCTACTCCCAGTCTTGGCAATTTAGTTATAAAAGCCCAGAAAGCGCCTAGGGATTGATGAAGATGGTGTATATGATTTCTTAAAAGGAAAAAGTGGAGGAAAGAGTGAGAGACAAAGTAGACAGAAGAGATTTTTTAAACAATGCCCCAGAGGAGCCCTGGGGGCTACGTGTGGAGCCTCAGAGCGGCTGTCAGAGGTGGCCTGAGCAGCAGGATTCAGAGCAGCATTACCGGTTTGACAAGACAAAGGTCAGAGACACCAGTTCTCATCTTCTCTCTGTCACTAACTGAGTGGTCTCATGCCAGTCATGCCCTTTCTGGACCTGATGCTTGCCTGTTAAATGTCAAGGCTAAACTAAGTGGTCTCTGAGATCCTACACATCAGTTATATTCTATGACTCATGGACTACTCTTCCGGCCACGTTCTTTCCTTGGGGTAAAGGGAAAAGTAGAGGCAGATTGCTCTCTGCCTATAGACTAATCTAGCACAAGAAGACACAGTGTCACAGTGGACCTTATCAGGCCCCAGGGGCCCCTACTTGCTGGAAAATGACTGTGGTAGCCCTTCCTATATAACCAGCAAAATAAAGAGAGTTAGTCCCCAAAGTCAGTTCTAATTCCAATTTGCTTCATGGGATTAGGAAAGTCATTTGTATCCCCGGGCATCACTTTCTTCCTCATAAGCAAAAATATAGGACTAGGAGCTCCTACCAGTGCCATCTCATTGTTACTAAAAGGAGTAACAGAAGCAGAGGCTCTCAAGCATTGTCTAGCTGTAAGGGGATCATGGGACTGCACCCAAGGGGAGAGACCTCACATCGACAATGTCCCCATCCCACTGACAGCAAGACAAGAACCACAGAGATTTATAATCCATTACTAAGATTTTTGGAAAGGGGCACTTGAGAGCCACAGGCCAGCCCTGCGGTCATCAACAATGAAACAAACCGATTCTAAGGAAAGAACTCACTCCTCTGGGTGACAGACAGGCTCTTGGCAAACACCTTTCCCGTCCACCTCAAGGGCACATCTCCCTTCTAGGCGGCAAGGATGCAGTGGAAGGCAGATGCCACCAGAGGGAGCAGAGGCCGGTTGCCAACCCTCCAATAGCCCTGAGCAGTCAAGGTCAGGGCCCACATCCTCATGAACTCTCAAGAAAAGGAAAAGGTGTTCGTTCTGGCACCACATATGTTAAAACTGGAACGACGGAGAAAAGATCAGCGTGGCCCAGCACACGAAGGGACGACATGCAAGCCTGTACAGCATCCCACAGTTCACACGGAGTGTCAGTTGCACCAGATGAGAAAGTTATGGAGATCTGTGCGTGCACTTTATAAACAATCACTGCACCAGACACTTACAAATTTGTTAACAGGGTTGAGTTCATGTTATATGATTTTTTAACCACACACACACACACACACGCACAGATTCTAGTTCAAGGCCAGGTCTTCCGCTAAGTGAACCTCTCCACGCACTCTTTCTTACTGCCAAGTTCAGGACAGCTGGCCACCAGGTGGCTAGCAACAAGAGCGAGGAGGCCGAGTCTAGCCAACACTGAAGAAATGAGTCTCAAGACCCCAGACCTTCAGGCTGCTGTACCACCCGCTGTGCTAAGGAAAAGGCTACATACTGTTAAGATCCCTGACTCCAGAAATCGCTACCTGGAGGGTCTCGGCAAACATAACAGGTGTATTTCTCAGGCACATTTTCTTCCAGTAATCCCATGCAGACCCCATGCTGCCAGCACTGGCACTCTTCACACTGTTAGAATTAAAGAAGCAATAAAAAAATTAAACTCAGAAGGAATCCTCCATCCAAAAATAAGACCCACCTGTGGGGGTAGGGGCACTGGGAGGTGGGAGGGAGGGAGGGCACTCCCCACGGACTCACAAGGGAGCTGAGCTGCAGCCACTTGCAGAGCTGCGCTGGCCAACACAGTAGCCACCCTGTGCTTTTAACGTTTAGATTAACAAACGAAGTTAAAAATTCAGTTCCTTTTCCCACCAGCCACATATTACGTGCTCAATAGTTGTATGAGGTTAGAGGCTACTGTACTGGACGGCACAGATAAAGAGAATTTAGATTACACAGTACTTGATCTCAGAAAAATGACTACTTTCCCTCCCATATCTAGAGGGATACTTTTCTGATCACTTTACAAAGACAGAGGAAAAATTGTTTAAGCCCTCAGAGGAAGGTTCGAAAGACAAAAACCTGAGTTTGAATTCTGGCTCAGACATTCATTAGCTGTGTGAGTTTGCAGATCAGGTCACTTCTCCACCCTGGGCTTCAGTTTCCCCATTTGTAAAACAGGATACTATTCCTACTGACCATGTGGGGCTGTCAGTGAGGAATCAATGGGTCATGTGTCATACCGTGGAGCCCAACACACAGCTTTAATGTATAAAGAGCCTATTCCTACTACAAAAAGGCAGGCCTCCTGTGATGCCTCCTGAAGTAACCATGTGCTATGAATGTGCTAAGTCGCTTCAGTCATCTCTGACTGTGCCCGCCAGGCTCCTCTGTCTATGGAATTCTCCAGGCAAGAATTCTGGAGTGGGTTGTCATGCCCTCCTCCAGGGGATCTTCCCAACACAGGATCAAACCTGCGTCTCCTGTATTATAGGCACATTCTTTACCACTGAGCCAGCAGTGAAGCCCAACCACGTGCTGGCACTCTGCATTTCTTCTCTCTAAACCTTACCAAAGGTCACACAGCTGAGAAGAGGCAACAGTGGATCAACACGGTTGGATCCACTGTTGATCAAACAAGCCCAACTAACTGCATGACTAGTTCTTTTAACCCAGGGGTCCCCAACCTCTGGAATCAAATGCCTGATTATCTGAGGTGGGGCAGATGTAATACTAATAGAAATAAAGTGCACAGTAAATGTAATGCACTTGAATCATCATTAAACCATTCCCCACCCCAGGTCCAGGGAAAAACTGTCTTCCACAAAACCTGTCCTTGGTGCCAAAAAGGCTGGGGACCACTCTTTTAACCCCTAGGCTCCACTGCCTTTCCTGGGGAAGGAGGAAAGGGAGAAGGGGCAGGAGGCAGAGAGCAAAAAGAAAGGAGCAGAGGGTGAGGGCAGCACTGGGAGAGCGGTGGCTGGCCTGAGGAGAGGATGCCCGAGAGCTCAGGTCCAGGGGAGGAATGGAGTGGAAAAGGACGCCAAGGGAGACGCCAGGATACTTCCAGCAGTTCCAGACCAGGCCCTGAACCGGTGGACAGCTCTGGAAAGGGGATAGTGAGCTTCTGACATGGTTTGAGGGTAGACCACTGGCCTGGGCCACAAGGGAAAAAAGCTGAAGCTCACAGTCTACAGCCACCTGGAATCAGATAGGCCTCAGCATCAAAGGGCTTTTATGGGCTGATCATATCAGAATCAAAAGGGGCAGAGCTGAAAGAGAGACTTCAGATGTCATCTAGATTCTTCCATTTCCAACAAGGAAACTAAGGCTCAGAGAGAAAGAAAAGGGTATGAGACAACAAAGGCAGCTGGTAGCAGAAAACAGACGAATAATTAAGAATGAAAGTCTCTCTCACCAATGACTTCGTGTTTTAAGAACTAGGAGATACCAAAATTGAATCAAATACAGCTAAGCTGAAATTTTAAAAATAATTTTCTCATGTGGGTCGGGCTAATATACATTGTTCATTTTTAAAAAGTTTAAATTGGGGACTTAATCTGGCAGTCCAGTGGTCAAGACTCTGCACATCCAATGCAGGGGGCACAAGGCTTGATCCCTGGTCAGGGAACTAAGACCCCACATGCCATGCAGTGCGACCACAAAATTAAAATAATTAAAAAGCTTTTTAAAATTTGTGGAGTGGGGGTTAGGGGAGAGCACCTACATTGTGAGGCTTGCAAGATCGTGGTCCCAGACCAGGGACCGAACCCAGGGCCCCACCCTCAGTCACTCAGAGCACCGAGTCCTAACCGCTGGCCCACCAGGGCATTCCCAAAAAGTTTAAGTTTAGAAACAGTAACAGAAAAGATAAACTATCTAAGAATAAATCTAAGACTAAGAATAAAAGCATGCAAGATCTAAATAAAGAAAATTTTTGATTATTTGAAAGACACAGAGACTTCAGTCAATGAATAAGCTGCACTTTATTCCTTAATAGCAAGAGTTATTATCAAAAGGATGGCAGCTTTCCTTGGATTAATATATAAAAATAATGTAGTGCCAATAAAACAATAAACTAATAGCTTTGGAACTATACAGAAGCTGATTCTAATAGCCAGGAAATTCATTAAAAAAACAAAAGGGGGTACTAGCCCTACCAGATATGTTAAACATATTTAAAAAGGCATAATAACTAAAATAGAATTGTACAAGCAAATATAGAGAGCAATCAATGGAAAAGAAGACAGAATCCAGAATAAGAAACAAACTACATACAGAAATACAGTAAACAAAGGTAGCTCTGTCATATGGGGCATGGTGTTGGAACAACTGGGTAGCGAGAGCCTTCATCCTGTATCAGGATAAATTCCAGGCAGATCAAAGATTTACATGGTTTTTAAAAAATAAATGAAACTTCAAAACTACCAGAAGAAATTCATTTATTGAGTTTTCTGTAGACTTTTATGAACTTCCAATGAGGAATCAACTCCTATTCAAATCTCAAAAGCCATTAAAGAAAAGTTTGATATATTTGACCTCATAAAAACAAAGCATCTATAAGATAAGTCAAAAGACAGATGACCAAACAGATACAAATATTTGTCACCGTTTTCACAGCTGATACAAAAACATATCAACAAAAAGCCTATACAAACCAGCAGGAAAATGACCAACCATCCAACAAGTAAATGGATAAAGAACATGAATAGACAGCTCAAAGGAAAAAAATAAGTAAAAAGATGTTCAAATTAACCATTATAAAAAAACAAATAAGCAAAAAGATGTTCAAATTAACCATTAAAAAGATGTTCAAATTAACAATTTTCTCAGAAAATTGTATTAATATAAATTAATGTGAAGTCAAATCAGCCTAATAATAAGTATACACATTAGTATTTCTAGATTTTGAGATTATATGTAAGTATCAACTAATTCTTCATACCTTTACGTATTCCCTGAAATTTTTAAACATTTACTGCTTTCATCATAGAAGTGTTAGTCTCATGAAAAGCTATTTATAGATTATAATTTTCATTTATATATGCATTTGTATGTGTGCATTTAAAAATAACAGTGGTTATTTCTGGGTGAAAATAATCTGGGTCATCCTTGTTTTCTTCTTTGTAGCTCATGGAAAACACAGAAAAATCACAATCATAATTTTTTTTAATTTTTTAAAATAAATTACAAAATAGCTATACTAGAAGATTGTTTTTATCTGAAGAGCAAGGATAAAAAAAGTTTGATAATACTCTGTAGTGACAAGGGCACTGGTAAGGCTGTTCTTGGTACACCAGTGAGTGAAAAGTCACTCAGTCGTGTCCAACTCCTTGCAATCCTGTGGACTACACAGTCCATGGACTGCTCCACGCCAGAATACTGGATTTGGCAACTGTTCTCTTTTCCAGGGCATCTTTCCAACCCAGGGATAGAACCCAGGTCTCCCACATTGCAGGCAGATTCTTTACCAGATGAGCTACCAGGGAAACCCAGGAATGCTGAAGTGGGTAGACCATCCATTCTCCAGAGGATCTTCTTGACCCAGGAATCAAACTGGGGTCTCCTGCATTGCAGGGGGATTCTTTACCAGCTGAGCTACCAGGGAAGCCCCTGGTACACCAGGGAGGGTTTCTATAGTGTTGTTATGACAAATAATATATAACAGTATTTCTCAAAATAACAAAGGCACACAAACTTTTGCCCAGAAACTCTACTTTAAAACTCAGTTTCACTCTTATTCTGGTGTTCCTGTTTCTGCTCAAACTGAGTCTTTTGTCTTGTACTGAAGATTGGGTTAGGTGGGCTCAAGGGGAAATAAAGGTGAGTTTCTGACAATTTTTTGAGGTCTTGTGAGATAAACAAGTCCAGAAAAACAACACCTCAGTCTCACAGGAATACTTACATAAAATCATTCAGTATACTGCTATTAAGACTAGGAACAATCTAAATGTCAATCAATAAGGGAAAGGTTAAATAAATGATGATTTGTTCATTGTGCAGCTATAAAAAAGACTGGGGAAGCTTTCTGAGATTTGAAAATGGAAAGGTCTTCAACTTATATATTATTAAATGAAAAAAAGATATTGAAAATACTATGTATTAAAATAACATGTGTTTAAATTTTTAAAAAGATGGTTGCACAGCAAAGTAAATGATGTACTCAATGCCAGTTCACTTAATGCCACATAAGTTTAAAAATGGTTAGTCTGATAAATTAGCAATGTGGATAACCCAAGAGTCTGTCATACAGAGTTAGAAAGAGAAAAACAAATATCATATATGTGGTATTGGAGACGACTTTTGATAGTCCCTTGGACTGCAAGGAGATCCAACCAGTCCATCCTAAAGGAGATCAGTCCTGAGTGTTCATTGGAAGGACTGATGTTGAAGCTGAAACTCCAATACTTTGGCCACCTGATGCGAAGAGCTGACTCATTTGAAAAGACCCTGATGCTGGCAAAGATTGAAGGTGGGAGGAGAAGAGGACAATGGAGGATGAGACAGTTGGATGTCATCACCAACTCAACGCACATGAGTTTGGATAACTCCAGGAGTTGGTGATGGACAGGGAGGCCTGGCGTGCTGTAATCCATGGGGTCACAAAAAGTTGGACACTACTAAGCGACTAAACTGAACTGAATGTATACATATGGAATCAAGAAAAATGGTACTGATGAGCCTATTTGCAAGGCAGGAACACAGACGCAGATGTAGAGAACAAACCTGTGGACACAGGGAGGAGAGGGTGGGACAAACTGAGAGATATATTGCCATATGTACAACACCATGTGTAAAACAGATAGCTAGTGGGAAGTAGCTATGAAGCACAGGAGCTCAGCTCAGTGCTGTGATGTCCTAGAAGGGTGGGAAGAGGGTAGATGGGATGGAGGCTCAAGAGGGAGGGGATATATGTAAACATACAGCTGACTGACGTCATTTGTACAACAGAAACTAATACAACATTGTAAAGCAATTATATTCCAATTTAAAAAATTTAAAAAGACAGTAAACTTTATGGTATGTATGCATCCATGCTAAATTGCTTCAGTCATGTCCAACTCTTTTTGACCCTAATGACCATAGCTCGCCAGGTTCCTCTGTCCATGGGATTCCCCAGGCAAGAATACTGGAGTGGGTTGCCATGTCCTCCTCCAGGGGATCTTCCCAACCCAGGGATTGAACCCACGTTTCTCAGGTATCCTGCCTTGGTATGCAGGTTCTTTATCACTGGCACCACCTTACAAAAAGAAAGGGAAAATATGGAGAGAATATATGTATTACTGCTTATTTTGCCACTGAATGTTTCTGGAGTTATGCACAAGAACATGGTGAAGACTGTCTCCAGGGAAAGCAAACAAGTTTTTTATATGGGCTTCTTATTAAAGATGCTATACAATTTTCACTGGGGTTTGGCACCTAATGTTATATATTTGTTGCTCTAGGGCAAAGGTCAACCGACTATAGCCCACAGGCCAAATTCAGCTTAACTCCTGTTTTGGTAAATTAAGTATTACACGAACATAACCATACTCCTTCATTTTTTGGTACTACTTCTGGCTGCTTGGGGCAGAGCTGCGCAGTTGTGACAGAAACCAAATGACCAAAGCCTAAAATACTTATTATCTGGTCCTTTAAGAAAAAGTTCGCCAAACCTGCCCTAGAGCAATTAAAATAATTCAAATATTAATGAGTTTCTTGATGTTCATTTTTTATGTGGTACCCAGATTTCTCAAACATTCATGATTATTAAATAGGATTTTAACCTTCCAGTGATTTAAATTTGCACTGGTAAATAAAATCAAATAATAATATACATGAGCAATACTGATACCAAATAATGAAATGAACAAAGAAAACTATTTCGCTAAAATAATCTTCTACAAAACAAATTCTAAATGTATTTCATGACTGTGCAAATTATCAATGTAAGTTAGAATTTTAAGGGAACAAATGACTTGAATTTTCCTAGACAATGAACATATTTAAAACTAGATGAATATGTTTTAAAGGCTTAAACTGTACTTGTTCCCGCTGCTGCTGCTGCTGTTTGGCCACTAAGTTGTGTCTGACTCTTTGCGACCCCATGGACTGCAGTTCACCAGGCTCCCCGTCCATGGGATTTTTCAGACAAGAATATTGGAGTGGGTTGCCATTTCCTTCTCCAGGGCATCTTTCCAACCCATATCCCCAGTGAATGAACCCATATCCCCTGCTTGGCAGGCAGATTCTTTACCATTGAGCCAGCTGGGAAGTCCCATTTGTTCATATTAGCTTCCTTTAAATTTACGCCTTTTGCTGAAATTACTGAGTAGAAAAGGTACCCTGCTCATGATGACAGATAAAGTCAGGAACTGTCCCTTTACAACACAAAGCCAGCTGGCAGCAAGTGAACACCAAGTATTCTACAGCAAAACCCACGGTGTTCTGAAGTGAGCTCGTCACCACCACAATGCCAGAAAGCAAGCCACAGTGCTGAGCTGAGCTGAGGGGAGGCTGAGCTGGAAGTGGAGCCCAGGAAGCACAAAATGGACTCAGCCATGTGAAAGCTGATGTGGCCTCAATTTTCCAAACTTAGTTTCATAGCACAAAAGTGGTACTTCAAGCTCTATCCCCCAAACACCCCATGATCCTTGCCACTTACAGAAAACTCAATGGAGAAAGTACCATGGTGGATCAGAAGAGCCTTGCCAGCAGAGGCCTTCATTACTCAACCACTAATGATTTCTGTGGACATATGAGGACCAAATCAGGCTTCCAACGCCCAGAACTGAGCACATGCCCCGAGAGACAGGATAAAAACTAACCATCTTCAACATACTTTTAAAACCAAATTTAAAAAAAAAATCTGCTTAAAACAGTGGGGGGATGTTTCATGTTATGTAAGTTTTTGAATTATATTCCACTGAGCTTCCCAGATTCTACACACAGGTGTGTTTTATTAAATGGGACTATTTCAAAAGAAAAAATAAAGCAAAAAATGTACACTCCAAGCTTAATGTTAAGACAACATATGTTAAGAGCCCATAACAGTACACATAATTCTGTACTGTTAGACTAACTAAGTATTATGCTGTCCTTAAAACAAAGCTTTTCTGCCTGTCTCTGATTAATTAAAGTGACTACATAGCATGCTATTTAGGAAAAGTCGCCCACGCAATGGCCATGTTCATTAGGCTTATCTCACAAAAAGAAGAAAACAACAGAGACACCGAAATGCTCTAAGTCAGCAACCAGCACACCACCCTGAATGCATATTAGACCTTACTGAAAGAGGCCATTTCTGAACTTCAAAGTAAAAATTATTCATTCTGAGCTTTCAAAACTACTGCTTTTACCTGTTATACATTTTGGGGTTCTGTGAAAGAGTCTACATGGGCAAGGGGTTCTGATGCTGAAAAAGTCTGAGAACAACTGACCTAACGCATGGTGGTGGTTTAGTCGCCAAGTTATGTCTAACTTCTTGTGACCCATGGACTGTAGCCCACCAGGCTCCTTTGTCCATGGGATATTCCAGGCAAGAATACTGGAGTGGGTTGGCATTTCCTTCTCCAGGAGATCTTCCTGACCCAGGGACCAAACCTGGGTCTCTTGTATTACAGCAGATTCTTTACTGACTGAGCCACCAGGGAAGCCTGACCTAATGCACACTAAAGATCATAAATAGCAGGAGCTACTAGAGACCATTCACGTACCTTCAGTTCCCAGGGGCTGCCATGAAGGCTATTCAAGAGGAAAAAATTCCTAAAATAGTTCTAACCAATGTACACATGACTTCGGTAAAAAACTCAGGTTCCCTGAATACCCAGGGTATTTATGACAGTCCAGGGAGTCAACCAGGCAACAGTCACCTCCAGCACGACTGTGATTAAGAGCAAGAGAAGGACAGAGGCAAGCAGTTGCTAGCCAGTGACGGTCTCCCAGAGCAGGCAAGGGACTCCCCCCCCATTCACCCCCGCCAGGAGACACATCCCAGAAATGGAGATGACAACTACAGATGCCAGGGAAATAAAGAGTAAGAAACAGACAAGCTCTAAAACTGGCCACCATTTCATTAGGGTTAAAGAAAATCTACCTTAGAGAGAAGATATGGGTCCACAGGAAGATCAAACTGCCTCTCCAGAGTGTTGGGTCCCTACTGTTTAACTCCTCACTGTGTGACCACAGGCAAGGCCCTTCCCATTAGTGAGCCCAGCTGGCCTAAGCAGAGCATGAGAGATTTACACTCAACGATCCCTCAAGTTCTCCCTTATTCTATTAATAGGATTTTACTGGCCTGAGATGCAGAGAAACCTGAACGAGTAAGCAACACTCAACCTAGTGCTGAAAGTACCGCCTACCTGGGGCTTCTGACCTGACTTGTGATTCTTGCTGGCCTTGAACAGTAGTCCTTCAAAATCCCCACCAAGGACCAGTTTGTGTTTCTCTGGACCTGTGGCTCCTGGAAGCTCCACCTACCTGAATCATGAAGTCATTTTCCTCCTGAATCTCACAGATGCAGCGGACCACTTCAAAGTCATAACGGTCATCCCCATCAAGTTCCTCGTCTGGATTAGTGGTCACATCGATGTCTTGGCCATACTCCTCATCGCTCCAAAGAAAGCTCTCGGAAGAGGACTCACTCAGATTATCCTCTTCTACGAGGAAAGGGAAAACCACAGTCACAAAATAAAAATAGTCAACCCTAGATCACCAAGACCTGTAACAAATGACCTTACAGACCCTCTCCTCCGTGAGCTTTCACAGAGCTGGGAAATATGAACTCCAATTAGTTCCTTGGGCCTGTCATCTACTAACAGCCCAAACAATATCTGCTGCATGGCAGTAAACTGAGCTCCCTTTCCTCATTTTCCTGACACCGAAGCCCAAGGGTAAGTAGCTGCTCAAGGTCACAGAGCTCAATGGCAGAGAAATTGCAACTCCCCGTGAACCCTACAGATCATCATCCCTAATGACGCCAACATATTCCTCAACCTCACCCCAGCTACCCAGGGCCTGGTTTACAGCAAAGTCTGTATCCACAGTCACCTTCAAAACTCTGTAAACCTTGGAGAATGAGGAAGGGGAAGATTCCAAGGATAGTCAGAACTAGAATATCTAGTCTGGGGTGCCTGATTAGTGATAATTACAGCTAACATTTACCGATCACTTATTCTGTACCAGACACTGTTGTAAGTACTTTAAATATATTTATTAACTATTTTTAAACTCATGATCATCCTATGAGTTGCTGAAGATGGGGAAGCTTCAAGGTTGACTCGGATTTCCCCAAGCAACCAGGTTATATGCAGAGGCCACCAACAAGAAATGAAGGAACAGGGAGGTAGGTGTGCAAGGGAAAGAGGGATAATGAAATTGGTTATAGACACATTGGCTGAGGGGTACCTATGAGACATTCTACTAAGACCAAAATTGGAGAGAAGGGAAATTCAGGAAAGGTATAGCTAATGGCCTATTTTATTTGATGTCTGGTTTTTTTTCAGCTGCTAACTCTTTTGTAACACCATGGACTGTAGCCTACCAGGTTCCTCTGTCCATGGGATTTTCCAGGCAAGAATACTGAAGTGAGTTGCCATTTTCTTCTCCATTTATTTGATATACTTTTTATTTAAAAGATCTAACAATTACTTGCAGAAGGCCTAAGAGTAGACTACAATATCAACATAAATCCAGCATTCTCAGACTATGCTGCTGCTGCTGCTAAGTTGCTTCAGTCGTGTCTGACTCTGTGTGACCCCACAGACGGGGCCCACCAGGCTCCCCCATCCCTGGAATTCTCCAGGCAAGAACACTGGAGTAGGTTGCCATTTCCTTCTCCAATGCATGAACATGAAAAGTGAAAGTGAAGTTGCTCAGCTATGTCCGACTCTTCATGACCCCACGGACTACAGCCTACCAGGCTCCTCCATCCATGAGATTTTCCAGGCAAGAGTACTGGAGTGGGGTGCCATTGCCTTCCCTGTCTCAGACTATAGTGTTGTACAAATGGTCAAGCCAGCAGAGAGCCTCCTTACCAGACACTTTCACTTTCCCTTTGTGGTTTCCAGACTCTGCGCCTTGGATCTGTGGGCTCATATGGGCACCAGGCTTGTGTGAGGAACCACACTTGGTAACAGCAAATGTCTTAGGTGGAGAAGGTTCCTGGGAAGTGTCACTGACCTCCTCACTGCAAGGGCATTCTGGAAGAATAAGATCAAGAAGAAATTAGCACCCCTAGACATCATCAGGGCATTCCAGAATCAATACCATCCAACCAACAGCTCTGCTGGTCAAACAGCTCAAATGCTCAGGAGGAATTCAGCTACAAAAGAGTACAAGGTTAATACTTATAGTTACCTCTAAGAACCTCAAATCCAAAGCCTTCCTCCTCACCACCACCCTTCTCCCTCCTTTTCTAAGAAGATTGTTTCTCTAAGCCAGAAGATGGTTTGAGAATAAAATGTGGCATTCCTTTAGCTCCCAAGACTGGAGCACTGATTTTCTTAAAAAATTGGCATTTTTGTTGGAGCTAGGCACATACTTTTAAAGAGATACATCCTTTCTTAAAAGGGTTCAGAAATGTACATTTAAGAGTTGTGTGTGCACACAATTAGAGAACGAACTTACAGTTGCCAGGGGGAAGGAATGGGGGAAATGTTAGAGAGTTTGGGATGGACATGTACACACTGCTATATTTAAAATGGGTAACCAAGGTCCTAGTGTGTAGCAGAGGGAACTCTGTTCATGTTATGTGGCAGCCTGGATGAGAAGGGAGTACAGGGGAGAACAGATACACGTATACGGCTGAGTCCCTTCACTGTTCACCTGAAACTATCACAATGTTGTTAACTGGCTATACACCAATACAAAATTAAAAGTTCACAAATAAATACAATAAAAACTGAAAAAGAGTTGTGTATGCAAACAAATACAGTTATTCACCTGCATATCCTCTCCTACAATGATGCTTTCACTGTGATAGGGCAATGCTGGCCAACACAGCCCGAGGGAGGGCTTTCTATACGCCAGCGCGGCCTTGAGGCACCCAGGGTAAGTGGGCTCTTCCCCTGCCACTGCCCATGTCAGGCCGATCCCACAAGCTCCATTACAGGCTTGCTGACCCTGCCTCTCCTCAGAGGCAGGACTATGAAGAAGCAACTCCTCTTACCTGTAAGGAAACCCAAGTGAAATGCCCCGGGGAAAATTTACCAGGTTTGGTTTTCTTTTTCTTTTTCTTTTTCTTCTTTGGTTTCACCCTCACAAACTCTTTGAATTTCTTCTCTTTATTCTTCTCCTTGTCTTTTGCAGCTAGAATTAAATAGAAGCGTGTAAGTGTTGGAATTCTAACATTCTGTTTTCAATGCCAGGATATTTATGCTTAAGTAACTAAGAACTAAAATGGGCAGAAGAACACAGTTCCCGATTGGGTACTGCCTGGGAGGTCATCTTCCATCTCCCTCAGCACTCTGCTGCAGCCCCTTCTCTAAAGCCCCTTCTGAGTCTTTAGACTAGAGGCTGGCAAACTCTAGCCCACTGCTTGTTATTGGAAATAAGTTTTATTGAAATACACTATGCTCATCTGTTAAATGTTGACCGCGGCTGCTGCTGTGCTTCAATGACAGATGTGAGGAGTAAAAATAGAGATCTTCTGGCCCTCAAAGCTGAAAATACTTATTGTCTGGTCTTTTACAGAAAAAGTTTGCCAACCTTACTTAGATCACTATTCCTGAACACTGGCTACATTTTGCAATCACCAAGGAAGATTCCAGAAAGTGAATGCCCGGGTCCTACACACACAGATTCTGATTTGACTGGTTTGAATCCTGAACGTCAGGATTTTGTTTGCTTGATGATGCTGCTGATTTTTTTTTAATAATTGAAGTACAATTCACACCATATAAAAATATCCATTTAAAAAGGAACGATTCACACCTTCCAAAAGCCACAACTCTTTTCACAGCAAAGCTTCTGAAGTTATCATTCCTGCCAAACTTCTCAATTCAGTTTTCCTAATTCCCACCTAAAAAGCTTCCCACCTACCACTCAACTGAAGCTGCAGTTTTCAAGTTATCAATAGCTTCACCATTGCAAAAATCCAGTTGTTTCTTCTTTCTTATCAAACATATCTGTAGCATTTCAAATAACTGCTCATGTTTTACTTTTTCAGTGTTAAGACATGTTTAAACACACACATATCCTCTGACCCAGCCACCCCACTCCTAAGAGAAAGGATAACTTATGTCCACATTGAGACTTGTACATGAATGCCCACAGCTTTAGTTGTAATCTCCCAAGCTGAAAACTGCCCAAATGTCCATAACCAGGTGAGTGGACAAATAATTTGTGGTGTATTTATACAATGAAATACTTTCAACAATAAAAGTATAAATATGTTGCATATAAATAATATGCAACAACAAAAGTATTTATAAGTGAAATAAGCATACTGAGTAAAAGGAGTCACATAAAATCTAGTGCATACTGCATGATTCCATGTATATAAAATTCTAGAAACTGAAACACTAATCTATAAAATAGAAAGCAGAATAGTGACTACCTGGGGATGAGAGAGTGGGGAGGAATGGAAAAGAGGAATTAAAAGAGGGCACAAGGAAATTTTAAGAGATAATCGACAGGTTTACCATCTTACTGTGGTAATGCCCAGGTCCATATTTAAATTATACAATACAAATATATGCAGTCCACTGAACAACAACAAGTAAGCTTTAATAAAGCTGTAGGGAGGGTGGGGGAAGGTTGAGGGGTGGTGGCTGAGAAGGAACAATCCAGCAGCAGGTAGTACACAATATTGGCAACCACTTCTACCCTAGTTCCAAAACATTCCCACCACTCCGGAGTAAAACCACTTCCCCTTAAGCAGATTTTCCCCAAACCCTCAACCCTTGGCAACCACCAATCTCCATCTGGCTTTGTGGATTCATCCATTCAGGGCATTTCATATACACACAATATGTGACCTTTTGTGTCTGGCTTCTTTAACTTAGCGAAATGTTTTCAAGGCATCAGGGTTTTTTAAAAATACTCTTCAAGTGACTCTGATGTGGAATCAAGATGGATCAAAGCAAGTGTGGAATAGAGTGAACATCCAGATGCAACTGATTTTAACTGAGCACTTGTGTGCAACGATCGCAAATATCTCATTCAGTCCTGACAACCAACTGTGTGTATCATTCCAGCTTTACAGATGAGGAAACTGAAGTTTGGTGAGGCAGACACCAGCTTGATATCATAAAGACATTTAAAAACAGTGCAACTGACTCTCTAGCATCAAGTCAGCACTATCGCCCAAGTCCCTCTCCCAATCAGACATCCAGGAACTATCAGAGAAGATAGTGGGCTGCATCTCCCAGCTGGCAAGCCTAGCCTTACAGGCAGAAGTTAATCTACTGGCTAAAGAACACATGACGGTAGCGTCTCTAAGCTCCCTTCCTATTAAAATACTCTGCAACTGGGGAACAAAGCTCAAAAACAAGAACTCAAGGAAAGACCTCAGTCTAATTTACAAAAATACTGTTTTTAAGATTAAGAAAATAGGGCCCAGGGACTTCCCTGATGGTCTAGTGGTTCAGACTCTGCACTTTCACTGCAGGGGAATGGGTTTGATCCCTGGTCTGGGAACTAGATTCTACACGCCTTGTGGTGTGGCCAAAAACAAACAAAAATCAGGGCCCAAAGAAACAAGTTGACTTAGCCAAAATCATTCAATTAATTAGCAAGATATGGTTAAAAGTCTTCTAAATGTCATAAAAGCTATCAAAAATATTTATTTTCCCTCTAATCCTAGGAACAGTCTTCCTCAGGAATAGAAACAAAACAACTCATTTCTGCAATACCCACTAGAACTCATTCTATGTAGCCAGCATTACTTTAATACTAAAATCATATAAAGACATTACAAGAAAGAAAATCTAAAGACCATTTTCTCTCATGAACACAAATGCAAAAAAAATAGCAAATTGAACCCAACACTGTATAAAAAGAATTAAATACCACGACTAACTGGGATTTATGCCAGGTATAAAGGAAGGCTAGCTCAACAACTAATGTAGTCTATTGTTTTCCTCTATTTCTTTGTATTGTTCATTTAAGAAGGCCTTCTTAATCTTTCCCTGCTATTCTCTGGAACTCTGCATTCAGCTGGGTATATATTATCCCTACTTTCTTCAATATAAGCCTGAATTATGCAATAAGGAGCTGATGATCTGAGCCACAGTCAGTTCCAGGTCTTGTTTTTGCTAACTGTATCGAGCTTTTCTATCTCCAGCTACAAAGAATATAATCAGTGTGATTTCAATATTGACCATTTGGTGAGGTCCATGTGCAGAACTGTCTTCTGTGTTGTTGGAAAAGGGTGTTTGCTATGACCAGTGTGTTCTCTTGACAAGACTGTTAGCCTTTGCCCTGCTTCACTTTGTACTTTGAAGCCAAACTTGCGTGTTACTTCAGACATCTCTTGACTTCCTACTTTTTCATTCCAATCACCTAGGATGGAAAGAACATCTTTTTTTTTTTTTTTTAATGTTAGTTTTAGTCTAGAAGGTCTTGTACATTTTCACAGAACCAGTCAACTTCAGCTTCTTCAGCATCAGTAGCTGGGGCACAGACTTGGATTACTGTGATGTTGAATGGTTTGTCTTGGAAATGAACATAGTTCGTTCTGTTGTTTTTGAGATTGCACGCAAGTACTGCATTTTGGACTCTTTTGTTGACTATGATGGCTACTCCATTTCTTCTAAGGGATTCTTGTTCACAGAAGTAGATATAAAAGTCATCTGAATTAAATTTGCCCATTCCTGTCCATTTTAGTTCACTGATTATTAAGATGTCAATGCTCACTCTGGTCATCTTCTGCTTAACCATGTCCAATTTACCCTGATTCATGGACCTAACATTCCAGGTTCCTATGCAATACTGTTCTTTATAGCACTGGACTTTACTTTCACCACCAGATATTTCCACAACTGAGTGTCATTTCCACTTTGGCCCAGCCACCTCATTCTTTCTGCAGCTATTAGTAACTGTCCTCCACTCTTCTCCAGGAGCATTATGGACACCTTCCAACCTGGGGGGCTCATCTTCCAGTGTCATACCTTTTTGCCTTTTCATACTGTACCTGGGGTTCTTGCGGCAACAATGTTGGAGTGGTTCACCATTTCCTCCTCCAGTGGACCACGTTTTGTCAGAACTCTTCACTATAATCCATCTGCCTTTTGTGGCCCTGCACAGCATGGCTCATAGCTTCATTGAATTACACAAGCTCCTTCGCCACAAGAAAGCTGTGATCCATGAAGGGGATCAGTTTTCATTCCAGTCCGAAAGAAGGGCAATGCCAAAGAATGTTTGCACTACTGTACGACTGCACAACTGCACTCTTTCCACACGCTATCAAGTTTATGCTCAAAATCTTCCAAGCTAAACTTGACCAGAATGTGAATCAAGAACTTCCAGATGTGTAAGCTGGGTTTTGAAAAAGCAGAGGAACCAGAGATCAAATTGCCAACATTCATTGGATCGTGGAGAAAGCAAGGGAATTCTAGAAAAATATCTACTTCTGCTAAAGCCTCTGACTGTGTGGATCACAACAAACTGGAAAATTCTTAAAGAGATGGGAGTATAAGACCATCATACATGTCTTCTGAGAAATCTGTTTAAGGGTCAAGAAGCAACTGTTAGAATTGGATGTGGACAATGGACTGGTTCAAAATTGGAAAAGGATGGTGTCAAGCTGTATATTATCACCCTGCTTATTTAACTTTTGTGCAGAGTACATTATTCAAAATGCTGGGCTAGATGAATCACAAACTGGAATCAAGACTGCTGGGAAAAATATCAACAACCTCAGATATGTGGATGATATCATTCTAATGGCAGAAAGTGAAGAGGAACTAAAGAGCCTCTTGATGCAGGTGAAAGAGGAAAGTGACAAAGCTGGGTTGAAACTCAACATTCAGAAAATGAAGATCATGGCATCCGGTCCTATCACTTCATGGCAAATAGATGGGGAAACAATGGAAATAGTGGCAGATTTCCTTTCCTTGGGCTTCAAAATCACTGTGGACAGTGACTGCAGCCATGAAATTAAAAGACACCTGCTCCTTGGAAGGAAAGCTATGATAAACCTAGACAGTGTATTAAAAGCAGAGATATCACTTTGCCAACAAAGGTACACATAGTCAAAGCTATGGTTTTTCCAGGAGTCATTTAAGGATATGAGAGTTGGACCATAAGGCTTAGCACCAAAAAACTGACACTTTCAAACTGTGACACTGGAGAAGACTGTTGAGAGTCCCTTGGACAGCAAAGAGATCAAACCAGTCAATCCTAAAGGAAATGAACCCTGACTATTCACTGGAAGGATTGATGCTGAAGCTGAATCTCCAATACTCTGGCCACCTGATGGGAAGAGCCAACTCACTGGAAAAGACCCTGATGCTGAGGAAGACTGAAGGCAAGAGAAGAAGGAGCCAACAGAGGATGAGATGGTTAGATAGCATTGCCAACTCAAAGGACATGAATTTGAGTAAACTCCAGGAGATAGTGGAGGACAGAAGAATCTGGCATGGCATGGGTCCCAAAGAGTTGGACATGACCCAACAACTAAACAACAGCAACCATATCAACAGACTAAAAAAGAAAAATAATATATCAATTGATGCAGGAAAAGCATTTGACAAAATCCAGCACTCATTCAAGATAAAAATTCTCAGAGAACTAGGAATAAAGGACATCTACCGATACAAAAAACGTACAGCTAACTTCATATTTATGTTGAGAACTGGATATTTTCTCTTAAGATAAGGAACAAGGCAAGGATGTACCATCTCAAAACTCCTACTCACATGGTACTAGACATCCTAGCTAGCACAATAAGACAAGAAAACAAAATAATATGTAACACTGAAATGAGAGAAATAAAACAGTTTATGCTTTACCAGGACATTGGTCTTTACTATGAATTTGAGCAAATGATTGATGCGATTTGATGTACCTCCACCCATACACATATAAAAACTACTGCTCAATCCAGTTCTTGATTTGTAAACTCAGGTTTTAATGACCTAAAGTAGCTGTATCCATTAGCTTAATGTAATGCTAACAGCATTAACCCAAACACTAGCAGATCTGGCTGAAGAGATACAACCTAGGTTCTGAATCCTTGAGAAGGAAAGGTGCAAGTGTAGGGTATAAACTGCCAAATCCAGGGCATGCCCAGTTATGGGAATTCCTTTGGGTTTCTCTAGCAACAATTTTTGCATTTCACATTTTATAAAACAGCATTGCATCCTTTAGGGAACACACAGGCTGTAAGAAAAAAGATGGGGAAGTTCATTATATACAAGAGATTTCTGAAGACCCCACATTATTCAAATTCACATAATTCATGACTAATATTCCCAGAAAATAAAGGCATAATGAACACACTTTCATTGGCCTACCAGCTTTGAAATCATATGGTTGATGGATTTTTCTCAATTTGCTAGGATTTGCATTAATTCAAATTTTATATATAAGGCTTTTTATATTGCACAACTTCAAACTGATCAACTTCAATTTTGAACAAAACACATCTGTATCTTAACATGATTACCACTTTACAGAGGAGAAGGTGAAATTCAGGGAAGATGCAAGATCATACAAATTAGTATACAGAAAAGATGAACTCAGATACATGGGTCTGAGTACTTGGGCCATGTGTGGGCCCTGTGCACTGTCCCTGAAATAGGAAATGAACACAGAGCATGCCAACTGCTCTGCAATTCAATGCCGCCGCCACCCTCTCCTTGGCTGTGTAGGGTCTGCTGGGTGGACTTGCTGGGTGCAACAGACATTACAGGTATAGCCCAGAATCTCTTCTACCCTTCCTTCACTGTGCAGCATTTAAGAGTCTGGACAGGATTAACCACACACTCACTTAAATACGTAAGAGTAATCCTATGCCTCTTGTCACAGTGATAGGCTTGGACAATCTGAGCCTCAGCCAACTGGTTCATAAGGCAGGTACAGGAATAAATTAATCCAACCCGAACTTGGGACTCTGGTCCAAAGTTTATAAAAAGGGTATGTTCTTACTTTACTGTTGGATTTGAAGGAAGTGGCATGAAGCCTTAAATGCTTCTGGCTTCCATCCTCTGACCACAAGGGTTTAATGTAAAAACAGCAGTGAGAGGTGACATGATAAGACAACCAACAGTCCTGGAGCAGTATGCCTTCCCCAGACTTCCCTATTAGCGTGGACTCACACATCCTCTTTATTGCAGAATCGAATTGAATTTGGTTTCCTGTTACTTGTAACTAAAAGCATCCTAAGTGTTGCAGCTGTTCAGAAATATGGTCATATTAAGCCTTAAAGAGTCCCCTCCTGAGGCTTCAATTAGAGAAGTAAGCAATGAGGATAAAAAGAAGAGATATTTTACAAAGTTGTTCTATAGGAATCTGTGTTTCTTGAACACAGAGGGAAGAGAGCAAGCCTTCATAGGCTCACCCTAGCTCCTGGTTGAAGACTGTCAAGTCACACGTGGCCTGAGGTGGCAGAACCCATAGGGAGAACTGTCCAGCAGGGACTAGGCTAACTCAGGTGAGTCCCTGAGGAACAGGGACAGACAAGGTGAAAACAAGAAGAACTCACTCGTTCGGTCTAGCCATGTGCACAGGAAGTCTCCTGCAAGGAGGCACTTCTGTTCCCCACTGCAGGGCCCAGCAGCAGGGCACCCTTCCCTGGTGCACGGCCCAGAGGGGAGAATACGTGCACTGCAACTAAGTTCAAATCCTGGCTATGCCAAGTGCTAGATGTGTTGATGCTGTTCAAGTTAATCCGTCTCATCAGCACCAGTTTCTGACCCATCAAGTGGGCACAACAGTACCTGTCTCATAGGGTTTGCTTTGAGGATTAAGTAAGACAGTACAACTAAAGAACTCAGAACAGCGGCTGGCACATGACAAGGACTCAAACAGGTGCTGGTGTTACCTCGCCTGTGAAACTCTCCCCCTGGAAAGTGGGGCTGATTTGTGGTCAGGTCTCTCTCTGAACAGCTTGACCAACTGTTCCATGACCCACAGAACAGACGCTTGGCTGCAGGGCTTCTTCCCGAAAGCTCAGACTTGGACGAAGAGTGACTTCCTGCCAGAGCCCTGGAGCAGGCAGCAGCTTGTTGCCTGAGGAGGGCCAGGCTTTTCTGGGATGGGGCCACTTGTCCTCCCCGCAGGCTGCAGGTGGCCATCAGGAGAAACACCAGAGCCTTTCCCACTCCCTCTGTACAGCCTGCTCCCTACGTCTTCCTCAGACCCTCACTGTGCTGTGAGAGCAAAAGGACACCAGCCTGCTGCTTCCAGGAGGGAAGCAGGGAAAATGACATCACCCTCCAACCACAGGGAGAGCTGCCTGTACACCACAGAGCGCCGCACACGCTGGGGACAGGTGACCAGAGCCTGCTGTCACCTGCATGAGGGGACGGCGTCTTGAGGGCAGAGCAGGAGTGTGTATGCCCTCAGAGGGATCCTCACTACCCATTAGAGGAAGCCGTCTCATGGCTTCCTAACACCGTCACTTCATCTGTCTATCTTTCCAGCCTCATCTCCCATCAGTCCCCCACCATGGATCCCACCCAGATTCTGGCCCAAAGGAGCCCTCCACTAAACCCCTTCCTCAAGACCTAGCTTTTTCCACCTTACCTCATATGGCAGAGACTACTATGCATTCCCCAATACCCACTTCTCCACCTCTTCCACAGGAAAAGGGTATACTTGCCAGCTTCCCCTAAGCAAGGTGTGGATAGCCAGATGTCCTGGTTTATGGGATATGAACAGAGGTAATGTGTGGCGCTTCTGAGATGTGCCCTTAAAAGAAGAAGGCATGCCTCACCCTTCCCTTCCAAGCAGCTGAAAGACAGGCAAGGTAATGAGTGATGCTGGTCCATGCAGAGAGAACAACACCCTGGGCTGGTGGGATGCTGAGGAGGAAGCTGGCCCTGGACAACTGCTCAGACCATAGCAGAGTCACCGTAGGAAGCCTACAGTTTGGCCAGAGACATAAATTAATCTCCATCTTAAGCCAGCCTCTTTGGTTGTCTCTTTAAGGCACCCATAATCTACATCCCAATTTGCTCCCTTCTCTCTAAGGGGAGAGGGAACGATTCTATGAGAAGGTCAGTCTAGCACCACAAGAAAAGGTACAGACAAAGAAGTGCCCACTCTGGTGCTCCAAGGCACCTTTTAGCCTAGCCCAAGTTTACCCAGAGTGAGAATATGAACGAAATGGACATAACAATAGGTAATAAGCACAGGTGAGGTTCCCTTTGATCCTCAAATAGTCTTTCTGGGCCAAATCTCTACTCAGGACTGAACTCACCTATGAAGAATTAAAAGCCAACACCAAGGAAGTCTGAATTCACCCCTGGAAGAAAAGTTACTAAATGGATTCTGGTATTCTAAGAAGCCTCATTTGGAAAAGCAAATTTAAACTGACCTTCCAGATTAATGTATGTCACTAAAGGCCTGGCTGAGGAAGAGGAAACACACGAGGGCCAGAGTCAGAAGGGTACCCGAGGGACAGACGACGGCAGTTTGTTCCTTTCAGTGACTCTGAGCTCTGATCTGCTTGTTCCTGGCATAGGGATTCCTTTCCTAGTCCCCTGCCTCCTGGTCCCCCTACCTAACCTCACCCTTTCAGGCCTAACTCAGATGTCACCTCCTCCTCTGGAACTTCCAGCCCCTGCTCTACAGGCCAATATTTCAATCTGTGTTTCCATGGCACTTCATGCATTCTTTACATAGAGCTTAGAAGTTCTCACTGTATCTGTTTCTGTGCTTTTCTCCCCACAGGAAGGAGCCCTTTCTTATGCATACCTAGTTCTACATCATCATTTTGGAAAGGAGATTAGATCTGTGAAGAGCTCAGATTACACATGAACAGGAGCAGGACTGCTACTGAGACTGAGTCTGTGGGCTTCAGGCCAGAATGGCTCCTCCTCCCTAACTCTACCAAGCAGAAAATGGGGCTGGGGGGACTGGAGGACCCAAAAAGGTCTCTGCAGAAGTTTCTGATGGTCCTGGACCAGAAGCTCCAGACATCTCCATATGAGAAATCTATTAGAATCCAAGTTCTCAACAGCCATAATCAAAATACTCAGCATAAAAGGGGGCACTATTTTACAGTAACTGTCCCCAAGCAGCACACGCTATGTAACATTCTGCTTTTCACTTAACCATTATGTCGAGTTCACACTGCCTGTGATCGAGGACACAGGCAGCCTGGTGTCAGAATCTCACCTTGAAACATCTCCCCACCCAAACTCCCCCAGTTTCTGAAATTCCATACCTACAGATAAGAGCTTTCTTAGAAGTGGAGGTGAAACCTAGATATCCTGAGAGAACAGGGGATCTACAGAGCCAGTTTTATTCTTTCAAATCATAAGAAATTTAGTTATCAGATTAGTCTAGTACCCAGCAAAACCATGAGGAAATGGAAGGAGGCTCTGATGTGAGAAAGGTGAGGGGCAATGTGTGGAACAGCAGGTGCTTTCTGAAAGGCTGGGGCCTATGACATACTCTGAACATGACTCTGCGTTGGCTCTGAAGGATATCCAGGGGTCTGATGAAGGCTCAACATGTCTAGTAACCCCAGTTCAGAGATGGTGACAACTGAGACTCCTGCTGGTTAGTGGCAGAGGCAGGACGAGTGCCCAGAGTTTTAATGTACCAGCTAGAGCACAGCAAGATGAACAGTCTGGCAATCTCAGCAGTCAGGGCTGGCAGAGCTGTGAAATCATCTATGTGACCTGCGTGCACATGATGGGGATGGGGGCACCAGGAGGCAAGGCCCTTCCTGGCTGCACAAATCTAATCTCCATCTGACAGGGTACACGAATGACCAGGCTAGACCCCAACAGTGGCTGAGGGGCCTGCGTGACATGCTCTGCCACCAAATAGACCAATTTTCAAAGGACCAGCAGAGGGGGTCACAAGTTAAAATATACAAATTTAAAGACCCTTTCGTTCCCCCTAAAGCATTTTGTAATTGTCCATCCCTGCCAGTCTGGCGAGTATAACCATAGCAGATCTTGCTATTTCAAAAACCTGGCAGGCAAAAAATCTCCAATTCACCAATAGACTTCCAAACCCTAGTGAAAGGGATTCTTCTGTATTAAGAGAGAGGACTTAAAAACCCCAAGTCAGTATGTTGGTATGAGACCCAAATGCAGTACATAAGAGTAGAAAAGTCACTCACTCAGGTTTCTTAAAATGACAATACCTTGTCTATTGGTTTTGCAGTTGTTTTGCAGTTCATCAGAGGTCAGCTGAGTTTAAAACTAAGCTCTGTGACTGCCTGGGCTCTTGTCTCCAAGATAAAGACCTAGTATTTATTAAGAGTTTACTGTAGGCCAGATATTGTGCTAAGCATTTCACATTAGGGCATTTCATATAATAAAGTTCTGAGGCAGGTAGTTACTGCCATCTCACAGATGGAGAAATTGAAGTTCATGATTATTTGCCCAAGGTCACAGAGGAAGCCGGGTTCAAATTGAGGTGCGTTGACTTCAAGCCTGCACATATTCACTCCACACAAATCAGGACACTCAAATACAGTTAATAAGGAATTCCAAAACCAAACAAGAGATCTGCACACCTTCTTGGGCGGGAAACACCCACCCTGTACTCAGGTGCTCTACACTGGGAAAGGTCCCTCCTTGGACAATCACCATGATCATCAGTTACAATCACTATGCAGGTTACATGGTGGTTACAGTTCTGTGGATACACAACTCCAGCACCTCAGGAGTCTCCCTCCCGCCCCACTTTCAGTCATTCATCCACCTACCCCCAAGGATAACCACTGTACAGCTCTCACACATAACAGATTCATTTTAATCTATTTTTGAACTTTATTTACATATCCATCATATCACATGTGTGAGTTTATGTTTGCTTCTCTGGCTCAACACTGTATTTGTGAAATATCCCCATGCTGGCAGGTGTAGCTGGACTAGTTCATTCACTTACTGCTGTACACCACTGTATCAAGATGCCACAATTCATCTACTTGATTTACTCTTTCAGTTCAGTTCAGTTCAGTCGCTCAGTCGTGTCCGACTCTTTGTAACCACATGAATCGCAGCACGCCAGGCCTCCCTGTCCATCACCAACTCCCGGAGTTCACTCAGACTCGCGTCCATCGAGTCAATGATGCCATCCAGCCATCTCATCCTCGGTCATCCCCTTCTCCTCCTGCCCCCAATCCTTCCCAGCATCAGAGTCTTTTCCAATGAGTCAACTCTTCTCATGAGGTGGCCAAAGTACTGGAGTTTCAGCTTTAGCATCATTCCTTCCAAAGAAATCCCAGGGCTGATCTCCTTCAGAATGGACTGGTTGGATCTCCTTGCAGTCCAAGGGACTCTCAAGAGTCCATAGTTGGGACTCTCCAACACCACAGTTCAAAAGCATCAATTCTTCAGTGCTCAGCCTTCTTCACAGTCCAACTCTCACATCCATACATGACCACTGGGAAAACCACAGCCTTGACTAGATGGACCTTTGTTGGCAAAGTAATGTCTCTGCTTTTGAATATGCTGTCTAGTTTGGTCATAACTTTTCTTTCAAGGAGTAAGCATCTTTTAATTTCATGGCTGTGGTCGCCATCTGCAGTAATTTTGGAGCCCAAAAAAATAAAGTCTGACACTGTTTCCACTGTTTCCCCACCTATTTCCCATGAAGTGATGGGACCAGATGCCATGATCTTTGTTTTCTGAATGTTGAGCTTCAAGCCAACTTTTTCACTCTCTACTTTCACTTTCATCAAGAGGCTTTTGAGTTCCTCTTCAATTTCTGCCATAAGGGTGGGGTCATCTGCATATCTGAGGTTATTGATATTTCTCCCAGCAAGCTTGATTCCAGCTTGTGCTTCTTCCAGTCCAGTGTTTCTCATGATGTACTCTGCATATAAGTTAAATAAGCAGGGTGACAATATACAGCCTTGACGTACTCCTTTTCCTATTTGGAACCAGTCTGTTGTTCCATGTCCAGTTCTAACTGTTGCTTCCTGACCTGCATACAGATTTCTACTCTTTACACATTTATTTACTCTACTATGAATAAACATTTGAGCTGTTTCTAATCTAGGGCTCTTATAAACAGTGTGGCTTTTAACATGGGTACAACATTTCAAAACGATTTTAACTGCCAAACATAAAGACCTTCCCAGCATTTTTGCGGGGGCCAGAAGCCTAACCTCCATGTTACATATCAGAAGCTGAGGCATTTAATCAATACCAGAAAAATCAGAGTGGCAGAGCCGTCTCGAACTCAGGCCTTCAGGCTCCCCTACTACTGCTCCTTCCTTCCTTCCACCACAGCACTGAAAAGGGAGAGAGGGGAGGGTGCTGACGGGAGTCAGAGGTCAGTTGACCACAGCAAACCAACAGGCTAGACCAATGCACGGAGAGAGAGGCTCAGACAGAACAGCCCTCAGAGCAGACCAAATCCCTCAAGCCACAGCTACCTCTTTCAGGCTGTGTCTCAGAACGGGGTGGGGTGGGAGCCCAGCAGAAATAGGGGAGACTTGTAACAATTCCAACTCTAATCTAAAAAGTACAAATGTTTTTCTCAATGAGAAAAACAACGAGATAACCACTTCAAATTCCTCAGATTGGGCACATTTCTGTCAGATAATACCGAAAGCTGATAAGGATCAGACAAATCACAGAGTGGACAGGAGTGTTCAAGTCAGAGCCACCATTTTCAAATACATCCTGGTACATTAACTAAAGCCATTCCATCTAGCAATTCCTCTTCTAGGTAAAATACACAAAAGAAAAGCTTGTGCCCAGGGGAGGTCCACAGGCAGTCCCTGAAACATCACCTGTAAAAGTAAAACACTAGAAACCTAATGACCCTGAGTAGAAGGGGGCTAAAGAAACTATGGCTTGCTTTTTTTTTTTTTTAAACTCTGGAGGTCCAGTGGTTAAGAATCTACCTTTCAATATAGGGGGTGCAGGTCCAATCCCTGGTCAGAAGAACTAAAGATCCCACATGCCATGAGGCAACAATGAGGAGCCCATTGCCTAAGTGCTGCAAGGAAGACCCAGCACAGCCAAAAGGAAAAAAAAAAGAAAAAATTTACACCTGAAACTGGGGGATAGGCAGACAAGCTGAAGAATCAGTGAGACCCACCTACAGGTTACAACTTGGATGAAACTGAACATGATGGTGAACAAAAGCAGAAAGTTCCAAAAGAGTAAGTATGATATGATACTATTTATACATGTTTTTAAAACACACAAAATGACCTATCATTTACCAACATAAATGTTAATAACACTCAAAAAGACTATACATTATTTCTCAACATATATGTACATATTTGAGAAAGAACAAGGGGAAAGAAAGGAAAAGCAATTTAGGGGGTTTGCACCTCATCCGAGTTTTTGTTTCCCTTAAAAAAATAACCTAAAGGAAATATGGCAAAATGTTCATATTTTTTAAGTCTGGGTGGTAAATGGATACCTGCATGTTTGCTGTATAATCCCATGTACTTTTCTATATATTTAAAATATTCCACAATGTTTAAAATAAAAGATTAAAATCACTGATATATTTTTACCTATCAGATTAGCAATAATTCAAAACTTGATAATACTGCTAAGATTGTAAAGAAACCAATGTGCATAACCAAGTGGTGGAAGATTACAAACTAAAACAAGCTTTTTGAAGGGTGATTTGGCAACATCCATCAGAAATTTAAATATGCATACCCTCTGCCCAAGCAAATCCCACCTCTAGGACTTCATCGCATGAATTTGTATACAAGAGCAGTTTTACCACTCGATAAGAGTGAAAAAAATCAGTCAACCATGACTTTTTTGTAGGAAAATGTTTGAAGTCCAGTACACCTGTACAATTAAATAATGGCCACTTTCAAAATGAGGTACAGCCATGTATCTATACTGACATGAAATGAGAGCCAAGACATCTTTAATGAAAAAGCAAGCTGCGTATAATATCAACTGTATAAAACTTTCCATTTAGGTATTTTCTACTGAGACATAATAGATATGTACAGAAAATATCTGAAAAGTTATGAAAAAGTTTGTTAAAAATAGTTACATCTGCAAGGGAGGTGGGGCTGCCAAGGAAGGGAGACCCTTTTCCCTTAGTATTTGTTTATATTGATTTTACAGCAATCAAATGTCACTTTTATACTTGGGGGTATGTACACAAAAACTACACATTCTAAGAGGCTTAGAGCCACTGAACTGGAATGTCAGTAAAGCAGGGTCCAATAAATCTGTATTTTTAACAAGACACCCAGTGACTCCCATGCAGCTAAGCTAGCCACTGCTCCAGGTGATACCTGGGCCAGGTGACACGTGGAGGGAAGGAAAGGTTCTCAGTGACAGGTCTCTCAAGTTCTCAGAAATAAGCCTGTCCCCAGAAGTAACCATGTATTCAATGGCAGAGAAAGATAAACTTACCTAAAAGACACAAAATGGACACCAAAACCAGTGGGACTGGCCAGTAAGACATCATTGACATCCCTAAGGAATCAGAGTTTAACCCTAATAAAACAAGCATTGTCCAGGCAAGATGATGCAGCCATCTGACAACTGAGCCAGTCCTTTCTTCTTCATGCCAGGATGCCCACAACCAACAGCATCAGGCAGAACAGAACTTAGGTTTCCTTTGACTTCCCAGAACAGAGGCATTTGATAAATAGCTGTTGAATGAACAAGTCAATCTATCTTAGCCTGAGGACTTCTAATTCCAGTGCTGCGATTCAATACTCAGTAAACAACTCCCTCTTCCTATATAGGTCTAAGAGGAAAGGGATTTCGATAGCTGATGGCTTTGTTTTAAATAAATAACTGGCATTGAGCTTCAGTCTACTGCTATCTGGTTTCCCCGATTGCACAGTGGTAAAAAATTCACCAGCTAATTCAGAAGACTCAAGTTCAATCCATGGGTCAGGAAAATTGCCTGGCGTAGGAAATGGCAACCCACTCCAGTATTCTTACCTGGAAAATTTCATGGACAGAAAGGAGCCTGGCAGGCTATGGTCCATGGGATCACAAAGTGTCAGACACACACACGCACGCACGCTAATGCTATCTGATTCATGCTAGCCTACTCGGAGAGATACCCATCCACTGGTGGGTACCTGAGCAGGACTCTGGTGAAGCCACTAAGGTGGTAAGTGCTGGAGTGTCCTATGGCCCATGTGGGGAGTGCCCTCCCTGGTGACTACTGGTCAGCTGACCTTCTTCGTGTAGCTCCTTTTAGCTCAATACTAGGGCTTGCCAAGTGCACAGCTAGACGGCCTACAGCTGAGGGTAACTGAGCTGCATGGACCAATTCTGTGGCCAACAGTCATATGCAGCTATTAGCTCCTAAAATACGGTTAGTCTGAACTGAAATGTTCACGGAAGGGTAAAACACATACTGGATTTTTAAAGCTGAATAAAAGAAAAAGAAAATATAACAGCTTATTAAATAGTAATTTTTATACTGATTATATGCTGAAATGATAATATTTTGGATATTCTGAGTTAAAATTTATTGAAAGAGATTTCATCTGTTTCCTTCTACGTCTTAAAATATGGCTACTAGAAAAAATTACATGCTAACTCACATTATATTTCTAATGGATAATGCAGCACATATGACCAAGAAATGGCCACCTGACCCATTATGCTTCACAGCCTGACTAAGGAATGACCTCTCACAAGTCAGAGATTACCTGAGTTTGCACAGCCCTGCCCCACTGTCCTGAAACCTAACTCCATACTTCCTCAGGAACAATGTCAGATATACCAGAAGTTCCATAAACCACCCAACACCTATGTATTTTAAAGGAAAGGCTTCAAACCAAAAAATACATGATGATGTCACAATCTCAGGAAAACTGAATCTGGGAAGCTTGTTGAATTTACTGGAAACTCATTAATTATTCTGCAATCCCCAAGAAACATGTAATTTTTCGTTTTCTCTAAGTTTCAGAAAAAATCTCCAGAAAGGTTCTCTTGTAATAAACAAGACAGGCACATGAGTTTTTATGGTAACCCTTACTACCTTCATTGTAGCTTCTGTGCAAAATAAACACTGTTGTTAGAAAACATCTCCAGATGCAATTATTATGAAATTGGACCCCACAGGAGAATCACATCAGCTCTTAGTTCCTTCAGTCTTTTGTTCTGTTAGCAGGGAGGGAGCACAGGTTGGGGCGGGGGCGGCAGGGAGCGGGGATGACTACACCCATGCTACTCTCAGCACTAGCTCCCCTGCTGGCTGCTAGTGGAGCTCCCCTTCCTTGACCGTCCCCACTCCATACCTTCAGAGGCTAAGACTTTCTCAGATGGGACTTTCTCAAGGTAACTCAAGCAGCAAGAGATAGAGGTAAGAATAAGAGTCAGATATTTCTGTTTCTTCCAGGAGGGCTATAATTTCCATGAAGCAATTCCTGAAAACTTGTCATTTTCAATCTGGGGGGGATTCAACTGGACCAGACCAACCTAACACCCGCTTTTTGGGTCAGCCCTTCATGATACAGATACATTGCAAAACCAAAATGCTTACTTGGGGAACTGGCTGAGACCCGCTTCCTGGTCAGGCTCTCCTGGCTGGCCTTGTCTGAAGCTGAAGAGCCCCTGGTCTGGACGTGCCTCTTTCCTGGGTTCTCCTCTGGCTCTGGCGACTTTTCTATTCCGTGGAAATACTTCATGTGATAATGCAACAGTTTGGCTTTGCGGAAAAATTTTAAACAATCCACAACCGTGCACCTAAACTTGTGATTTAGGTCGCTGGCTGGTGCTTTAGATGTCACAAAATCATTTGTTCTCTTAAAAGTATTTGTTACTGGAAAAAAAAAAAAAAAGATCCCTCATGCTTATTGGAGCTATTACAATACATGCATCAACACAACACATGGCAACAGAGTGAGAGAGCAGCATGCATATGCAGAGGGAGACACCGATGACCACTGCTGTTTGAAGAATGGATATAACTTCAGGGTAAACAACAAAGACTCAACTGTGATTCATCTCTTGAAAGAAGAGATCAACTTTTTTTTTCTTTTTTAAAGCAGCCACACAAGTTCTCACGGTTTCAGAAGAACAAGGGAAAATCCTAAAAAAGAAAAAAACCAGGAATCCAGCCCAGCACTCGTTACTCATGAGTTGGACCAGACTCAGATCTTCCATCATTCAGATATGTTTGTGTAGGCAGGACTAGAGAATATTCTGGTAGGATCTCTTTATGAAACCAAAAGGATCTTACACAAGGAAATCACTATTACAAAGGTTTTAGCATAGAGCTTTTGAGCTCTCAGTATGATGTACTCTGTTTGACAAAGAGGACTCAGAGAAGAAGGAAAAAAGACAACCAACTGAATGAAGCTGGAAGGCATGTAGAGAACTCAGTGATCAAATCCAAAGGGACAAAAAACGTTTGACACCCCCCCCCCCTAAACCAAGAGTCTTCCCAGGTGGCTTTAGCGGTAAGAATTTGCCTGCCAGTGCAGGTGACATGGGAGATACAGGATCTGTCAGGAAGGTCCCCAGAGTAGGAAACGGCAATCTACTCCAGTATTCTTCCCTGGAAAATTCCATGGACAGAGGAGCCTGGTAGGCTACAGTTCATGGGGTCACAAAGAGTCAGACATGACTGAGCACGCACGCAGGCGCCAAACCAAAGCAGAAGGTAATTGTCTGTCATGCATCAATAATAGAAAGCAATGCTGTCACAAGGAAATCATAAATATTAGAAACTCAATTTATTGAAGACTCCGCTCACAATACCCTCATCCCAATGAAAGCAATCACCTTAAACTCAAGTCACCCTTACTCTACAGATTACATCACCCAAGAATATCCTGAATGTATGGACCTTTCTTGAGTGAATCAACTTTTTTCTAAATGCAATGATACAATTTTCATTACAAGCAAAGAGCATGCTGAACTTTTGGTAAATATTATGATTACCTTTTCAAGTACCATTCCATAATCAGAAGGAATAACTCAATCTAAATCATACCCTACATTTCAAAATCAGCAGGAAGGTATGATTATAAAACTGGTAGGCTTGATGATCTGATGTATACACATACACCACCCCCAAAGCAGAATGCCTTAACTCATTTTCTATCCATGACAAGAGATAAAAGAAAGAGGGTCAAATCAGTCAGATACAGTTAATAAAAAGTAACATGAAATGAAATAGAATACATACTTCTCCCTACACACAGTTGCACCAGAAAAACAAAAAAATAGTCAGTAAAGAAATTCAAAATTCAAACCTCTAATATATCCTAAAATGCTCTCTTAAAACAAAATACAATTTCTCTGGAATTTCCTCCCCTTTGGCCTATTAAGCTGAACCATATCAATTTGCCATTTTATAGGTTAAGAAAGGTGAGATATTGGCCATTTCAAATGGTCCAACCTAATAGTTCGTTTTCCCCCTAACAATCTTTCAAAAATCACTGCAGAAAATTCCACTTAGCACTGTGTAAACAAACCTAAGGTCTGAGGAGGTCAGAGAGCACCAAGCCTGCCTACTACCACCCAAGACCCACAGCAGTCAAATTCAGCTACAGTAAACTCAGCTATCCTTCGGCTTGTGTCCGAAGCCCTGTTTGTGATCAACTATTTATTTAAAAAAAAAAAAGCCAAAATACAAACACCTTAGAACTTTTTTTAAAAGTTAACAATAATGAGAACTTTGAATCAATTCCATGAAGAATTACCACTCTTCCTATTCAGAACCTTTGCACCCTTGTGTGCACACACTAGCCATTTGCATCAGGCAAAGACAGGACCAGTGGCTAAAGTGGGGGCTCTGCAGCTGGGCAGCCTGGTTCAAATCCTCGGTCCTCTAATTACTCCTCCTGCCTCCTAGCACCTTCATATGCAGAGTGGAGATAGCAATAATGCTAACTACTTCAATGACTTGAAAGAATTAAATGAACTGCATGCAAAGGTTCTAAAACAACATCTGTTCAATAAATAGTGAATATACAGTACAATTTTGTTCAATATTCTGGAATAAGCTATAATGGAAAAGAAATTTTTTAAAAAAGTATAGGGCTTACCTGGTGGCTCAGTGGTAAAGAATTTGCTTGCCAATGCAGGAGACATAGGTTTGATCCTTGGTCTAGGAAGATCCCACATGCTGCAGGGCAACTAAGCCCATGTATCGCAACTACTGAGCCTGTGCTCTAGAGCCCAGAAACTGCAACTATTGAAGCCTGCTCTCCCTAGAGCCTATGCTCTGCAACAAGAGAAGCCCATGCACCATAACTAAAGAACAGCCTGTACAGTAACAAAGACCCAGCACAGCCAAAAATAAATAAATACACAAATAAATAGTTTTTAAGTATATGTATACAGTATCATTTTGGATTAAAGAACAAATATGACTTATGAACAGTCTTTCAACAATTAACCTCTCACAGCAGAAGGGCAGAAGCTCCCTTCACCCCCAGTCTCACTGCATGCCACTGCAGATTGAGGGCAGTATAATGGAAACCATTCAACCTCACATCCCAGCTCTACCCTTTATTAGCAGCATAAATAAGCTGTGTATGGTTTTTTGAAACTCTGATTATCCAGATTCCCACCTATTTCAAAAGAGTTAGAGAGAGGGCTATAAGATAACATATACACTTGGTGCAAAGCAGGCCATTTCAAATATAAAATAGTCCTGGTAAACGGGCTTCTGTCATTTACAGAATGTGGCAGGACACATAATTATCAACCGGAGGGAAATACTCCTTCAACCAGCCCTCATAAGCTCTGGCTAGAAGACACATCACTCGGGAAGCATTCAGTTTTCTCTACATCCTACTAGAAATGTGAAGTCCGAAACCAACCTTAAGATGCCCAGCATGGCCATTCAGTGGGATTATTACCCCTACCTTTCAGGACATCTTCCTTTCACTAATGCAGCCCCTCTCCAAAAATTTTCAATTATTTAATTACATTATACTAGGTGCTGGACAGTCCAAGCTTAATCCACCAAAATCCTGAACTTCATGTGGTTTGTCTTTTTAAAACACAAATTAAAGTGCATTTTCTCCAAGTTTTACCAAACTCTATGTTGGAAGTTACATTTATCCCTAATAAACTCCACCTGATTATTTTAGTCCAAGAACTTTGTAACTTTTGTCTCTGTAACCCTATATATTCTTAGGTCTTTATCCAGGCTGTTAATAAAGATCCAGTAGTACAGAGCTGAGGACAGCCTTCAGAATAACCTTCAGGCTGACATCAACTAATCTACACTCTTTGGTTAGAGTTGCCTAAGCCAACTGAACTTGATCTATGCAAATTACTAATGCACTTACATATCTGTTTCCTCTTTGTTCATAGCTAGATTTTAAAAGGGCTGTGGTCAAACTGTCTGCTAAAATAAAGAGATACCTGGTCTGAGTGCTATAGTAGACTCCTCACATTCCTATGTTGAAACTTAATTCCCAAAGTGATGGTATTTGGAAGTGGAGCATTTGGGAAGTGATTATGTCACAAAGGCAGAGCCCTCATGAACAGGACTAGTGGCTTTATAAAAGAGACTCCAGAGAGCTCCCTTGCCCATACCTCCATGTGAGGTTACTGTAAAAAGATAGCTGTTTATGAACTAGGAAGCTGGCCCTCAACAGACACTTAATCTGCTGGCACCTTGATCTTGAACTTCCCAGACTCCAGAACTGAGAAATAAATCTCTGTTGTTTATAAGACACTTAGCCTATGGTATTTTGTTACAGCAACCTAAATGGATTAAGACAGACAGTCTACCAGTCCAGTATAAGCCTCTCAAAAGGAAATACATTCAGTCTGGCAGGATAAAAACTCTTCCCCACAAAAGCAGAACCCTTGATTCCTCACAAGTAAGCAGGAGGTGGAAACAGCTAGACCTCAAAAGGTAAACAAGCTTGGCAATCAGGTGGGCCACCTGCCTCAGAGGTGGTACTAGGATCACAGGGGCTCAGGTAAACAGATAAACTCCACAGGAAAATAGACTCTACCTGGTATCCCTGTCACAAAGCTCCTGGCCAAAGCTAGAGCCCTTTTCAAGACAGCAGCATTAATAAGACAAAATGAGTTGCTGGTTTTGTCTGAAGGAGTAATAAATATTTGAGAATTATGAACCTTCAACCATGGAAGTTCAAGATGATTTCCCCACAAACTCAACTCAGTTAAGTAATATAAACTCATTGATATGCAAGCCCTTCTGATTCTAAGCCTGTAAGTATAACTTACTTTGCCATCTGGAGAAAACACAATCAACACAAGCATCAGCGTGAGACAAGCAGCAAAGAGAGGATAAATTAATTATGAGTAATAGCCTGTGACAAACTCTGATAGATTACACAATTAGCTATAGCTTCAGGCTCACAAATGAAGAAGTAGATCAAACACCCCAAGACTTAAGTAATTTTCCCTTTTCATGAAAGTCTTGCAAACTGTACTATTTCAATTCTGAACACAACAAATTTTTAAAGATAGGAAAATTGTATGTTCCAGACTTCACGATTTTATCCCAATTTTCCCACATGGCAGCCCTCTGTATGCAAAGAAAACTGCATTTCAGGGACTCCCCTGGTGGTCCAGTGGCTAAGACTCCGCGCTCCCAATGCAGGGGGCCTGGATTCGATCCTTGGTCAAGGAACTAGATCCCATATGCCAAAACTAGAAGTTCATATGCCACAACTAAAGATCCCACATGCTGCAACTAAGACCCAGCACAGCCAAATAAATACAAAAATAAATAATTTTTTAATTAAGTTATTAAAACAAAAAAGCTGCCATAGTTCAGGCAGTACAGGCCTCTGACACACCTCTCCCACATGCAAACCAAGCCCTGCTCAGCATTTTCCTTGGTCTCTAAGAAAAAAGGATTCTGTCCTGCCTTCTCTCAATTCCCCTAAGTACTTCATGGAAAATAAAACTTGCAGTTATTTGTTCCTTTCTATTTATATACAGTTGGTTCTGCTCACTCCTCCTAAAATGCTGAGATGAGGACCATGCTCCACTCTCTACTTCTCCTGCAGTCCTCACCTCGGCAGACGACTTCGTCAAACGAGAGAGAGAGAGAGAGCCCTAGCCTCTCCAAGACAGTTTGCTTCTCATTAAATTGGGAATAAATTTGCTTATTTTACATATTCACAAGGTTTCCACGTGTTTCCATGAGGTATTAGAAGAGAAATAAAATCCTCTTACAAACTGCAGCAGGTTACTTGAACATTAGCTGTCACCTGGCTTGCCACCGACCTCACAGTTGTTTGCTTTAAAAAAAGTTATGCATAATCCCAGCCAGGGGTCCATGTACCAGCGCACAATCTGAAAAAAATGTAACATCTACTTGTCCCATTTTATTAATCAAACACTGAGGTGTTAGTGGTAATTAGTAAAAGCACAACAGGAACAGCAAAATGATGGAACCAGTAAAAATGCTTTACATTTTAAAAGAATTTTAAAGTAAAACATGCACAGCATAATTAAGCTTAAGAAAACCCACAAAAGAAACAGTTTCAGCAAAACGAGTAACATAAAATATAAGTGTATTTTTTTTTAGAATCGTAAGAATGTAAACAATGATAACGATTTGCTTATGAGACTTCAAGTAAAAAAAACCAAAAACACTGATTTTTTTCCCCCGATACTCTTCCATGTTATAATACCCATATTATTTCACAGTAGAAAGAATACAATTCTTTTATATTTTATATTATATTCCTCCCCAGAACAGTGGTCCTGTGACAAAAGAAACATGGTGATGTGAGCACAGTCAAGCAACCCGGAGAGCCACTGGTTGTCAAAAGGGCATCCTGGGCCACAGTCTACAGCAATCCCAAGTCTCACACACAGTGTCTGTTTCCCAGTGGGAGGACAGTTCATCTGGAACATACATCACTGATAGCACCAGCTAAGTGACATCATTCTCTCCTGGGATACTACAGTCCTTTGTCAACATGAGAGCAGTTACTAGGTGACAAAGGGCAGAAAATATGTAAATTAAATCCTCCAGGGCATCTGGTTCAAAATCTAGGGGTAATGGAATTATCCTTAGGTTATAGGCTAAACTACAGGAACCAATTTATTCCTGTTTTAGAAGGTAGCATGTAAATCAATATTTGCAAGTAGTTACAGGTATTATTGTTCAAATGCTGTGTTCTTCATCATGTTTAACAGATCTTTGTATGGAAGTACGCAGCCAAAGCATGGAGCTCTATCCTAGGCTCCCAGGCTTAAAATCCCAGGTCACCCTCTGCTCTGGCCCCTCCCAAATTATACGAGGAGAAAAATGGTCCATGGAATTTGAATTTGCTTTAAATAACTCTATTAATTATACTAAAAGAGTACTTTTGTTTTCTTTTGCAGGGGAAAGAGAGGTAGAAAGAGACTATAAAATGTCTCCTAATAATCCCTGCCTCTGGGCATCCACTCCCGTGTGCAATTTCCCTCCCTTTGAGTGTGCTGCTAAGCTGCTAAGTCACTTCAGTCGTGTCCGACTCTGCGACCCCATAGATGGCAGCCCACCAGGCTCCCCCGTCCCTGGGATTCTCCAGGCAAGAACACTGGAGTGGGTTGCCATTTCCTTCTCCAATGCACGAAAGTGAAAAGTCAAAGTGACGTCGCTCAGTCGTGTCTGACTCTTAGCGACCCCATGGACTGCAGCCTACCAGGCTACTCCATCCATGGGATTTTCCAGGCAAGAGTACTGGAGTGGGGTGCCATTGCCTTCCCTTCTTTGAGTGTGGGTAGGACCTATATAACTTGCCTCTAATAGAACAGGCAAACGTGACAGCAGATCACTTTCATGATTGTGTTTTGTAAGACCATAACATCCATCTTACCGGCAGGCACTCTCCCACGCTGGCTAAACGCAACAAGCTGCTATGCTGTGAGCTACTCAAGGGAGAATGCCATGTGGCAAGGAACCGAGAGTGCCCACAAAAGACTACAGCCCTCGGCCTGACAGTCTGCAATAATGTGTGAGCCTGGAAGCAGACCCTTCCTCAGTAGATTTTTCAGATGAGAACCAGCCCTGGTCAACTCCTTGACTGCAGCCTTGCAGAGAACCCTATTAAGTTGTGCCTAGACGTCTCACCCACAGACACTGTGAGAAAATAAATGTGTTAAGATACTATGTTCGTGGTAATACTGCCACACAGCAACAGATAATACAGAGTAGGATCAGAAGCTCTCGGTTTCTATTTGCTTGGGCAATGCTTTATATTACACTTTCCCTTTTATGATAAGCATAATCTTTATAATAAAAAAGGTTTTTAAACTATGTTTTCTGAGACCTGGCTTAGAAATCATGTCCTATGTAATTACTGTTTTTTTGTATGGGCTTCCCTGGTGGCTCAGATGGTAAAGCATCTGCCTATAATTCAGGAGACCCAGATTTGATCCCTGGGTCGGGAAGATCCCCTGGAGAAGGAATATACCCATTGCCAAGTACCTCAAAACCTCACAGCTAGATTGCTTATGATGATGGTATTCACTCTGGCTGGCAATACTCAGTCTGGCCTTCTAAGCCCATGTGAAATCTAAGCACCATCATGCTTTCCAAACTCATCTCCCATTAGTTAGTCCACAATGAGGCCTTAGCAGCTGCCCCAGCCAACTGGGGGCCCCCGTGACCGCTTCATGCTCTTATAGCTCACACCTCTGCTCATGCTGTGCCCTCTCCCTGTCTAGCCAAGTCTACTTCCATGCAGACCCAGCTCACTCCAAATGCAGGAAGGCAGCCAGATGGCCTGGTTCTCAGGGACCACATGCTATCAACTCCTGGCACAAACAACTGTCTACTGCAGCCTCTCTTTAGCACTGTGGATCTGCTCCCAGATCCTGCTGTTTGTCACTGCTCCAGCCAGAGGATAAGGTTCATTGTCGTGTATGCCCTCAGCACTGACCCCTAATATAACTGGTATTCTTGTCAGCAACGACTCCACATAACCCCAGTAGTTTAACATTTTTTTGACATGTACTTGAAATACTATAATGAATAAAACATTTTTCAGGTCTGTGAAAGAATAGCTTTCTCAGCTGTGAAGCAACAAAAAGCAACCAAAGAGAAACATGAGCCGATTTAAATACAGCAACTCCAGTCAAATGTTTGGAATAAAAAAAATAACAAAATGTTCATAAACAGAGAAGCAGTTCATTATGCAAAGTCTGCACTAAGTAATTCTTCCATCCAAGTACTAATCAGGCCCGACCCTGCTTGACTTCTGAGATCAGACAAGATCAGGCGTGTTCAGGGTGGTATGGCTGTAGACAGCACTATATAATTCTAATTAGTCATTTAAAAGAATGAAGTAGCTCTATACTTACTGATATGGATTACTCTCAAGATACACTGCTAAGTGAAAACAGAAAGTTGTTCAGTGTACACTGTACGACATGTATGGTTGCAGATGGGGGGAAAGGTATTATAAAATGCACAGAAAGGAAACCAGAAGGATAGGTATCAAACTGTTGACAGCTCTAGAGAGAAGCTTAAGCTAGGAAAACAGGTGGTAAAGAGGAACTCTCAGGTGTTCTCTGTGAACGCCAGGAGCAGTGAGTGTACCAGCACTCAGCTCTTGGTTTCTAAACACAATTCACCACTTAAAAGAAATCAGGGCTTCCTGGAGAAATGGCTGAATCCAAGGCTGGGTGAGTACAGGATGAGTGTGCTACATTTTCTTATGCCAGAAAGTGAAGGAACTAGCTTGAAGGGCTCCACAAGGTGGTTATTAGAATAAATAAAGACAGAAACCATTATAACCCGCAGAACAAAAGAAATGCCACGAGACCATGTGGATAAAAAGAGGGAAGGAAGGAAAGAAGGGAGGGAGGGGGGAATCAGGGAGAGGGGGAAAGGCAAGCAGGCAGGCACTTCCTTAACACAATACAAACTAATAAACGTAGAAGGAATGATGAGAGTTACAAATCACCATTTGGTAGACCTCAGAGTAAAAATATTTATCAGGCAAGAAGCAGAAGTGGATATTAGGGTGAACTCCTGATAAAGAAACACATAGATATTTGAGTATATGTAAATAAAGATATTTACATATATTCAAGGTATCCTCTCACCAGAAACTTAGTAACTATAAAGGGAAAAATAACAGCCTTACAGTAGAGAAACCTGGTGGGCAGTACCCTTAGCCAAGTGACCAAAGTTAACTTCACCAATAAATGGGACAGATATCATGCAGCTCCTGTTAGAATACACTTGAAAAGGATACATCACTTGCATGGTGTTGCTGCTAAAAGGGAATAACCTAAATCTAATTATCTGGATACATTAAAAAAAAACCCAAATTTAACGACATCATATTCTTCAGAAATGTCAAGGTCATGAAAAACAAAACACTGACAAAAAATGTTTCAGATGAAAGGAAACTAATGAAACATGACAATTAAATCCAGTGTGACATCCTGAGTTGGATCCTGATCCCCTCCAAAAAAAGTTTCCTCCATGTTTGCTATGAAGAACATTATCAGAACTGATGAAGTCTGAATAAGGTCCTGCCTTTGATAATTAAATTATGGTCATGTAATTAAATGTTCTAGTTATCAGGAAATAGACACTGAGAAATTTAGGGGTAACGGTCTGCAACTTACTTGCGAATAATTCAGAAAAAAATAGTTTTTAAAGAATAGAATAATGAAGCAAACATAGAAAACTGCTAACAAACAGGGAATCTGGTTGAAGGTATACAAGAAATTCTTTCTACTATTTTTGCAACTTTTTACGTCTTCCAATGTGTCAAAATAAAAACATCTTTTAAATATAAAGATGAAAAAATTTACGCAGGAAAAATACTTGGAGGTCACAGAATAGCTAAGTGGGAGGAAAGCAACCCTGGCAAGACTATCCACACTTGGCCCTCACAAGAGAAACTGAGCAGTTATTCCACAAGATGGCAGAGCTGCCCCAAAGGCCAGAGCTGCGTATGGAGCAGCTAATGCAGGGCTTCTGCTCTAGACTAGATGGTGTTGCCTTCCCAGCCTCCTTCACACTGATCTTGACTCCATCCAGTTAGAAATTACAAGACTGGCACCACCTCAGGACAGCAACCTCTAAACGGTGACTAACACAGCAGCACCCTGGCCTCTGGGGGCCTTGCGGGATGCTTCTGAGAATGATCCCGCCCTCCTTCCTGCTGACTTACATAATACATTCCTGGTGAATGAGTTCTCAACAACCAGCAATCTTTTCATCCTGTGCTCACCACTAAGCCCATGTTCCAAAAGAAAAACCAGGAACATCATTCAGTTTCCAGATCAACACTTCCAGCCTCTCAAATTAAAGAATTTCCAAGGCGCCACCCTGTCTGGAGCACTGACATCACGTGTGCCACACACAGTGCTCTTCAAAGCTGGCCTACTAAGCTGCTTACTTGAGTCTACACCCTGCTTTAACACTTGCCCTCGAGGGCAGTGCGAGCTCCATGTTACAACCTCTCTAAAGGCAGGATGTGTGTTCACTTCACCTGGTTTATACAGCACCCAGCATCTCATCAGATGGCATTCAGTACTCAGTTAGAAGACAGGAGGTGGAGTGACCCAGTCATTGGAAAACGTGTTATTCTAACTCTGGCTGAGTTACCCCTTCTTGCCACATACTAGGTTCTTTTATAAAACAGGGAGAATTAACAGTGAAAAATTAACAAGAACTTAGATGTCTTTCACAGTGGGAAGTTAAATAAATTATGGAAAATCATCCAAAGAAATAAATTATATATAATCATGAAACAGCTATGAACTGACACGGAAAAATGCTGTATAAAAATGATAAGCCATTAACTAATGCAAGAATATGATTCTACCACTCTGTTTTTAAAAAGTGACATGGGTACATGTGTGTTTGTATATGCAGAGAACCACGTGTTGAAGAATGGAAAAGCATATACCAAACTGTTCCATGGTTCTTTCAAGAGGGGGAAGAGTAATGGAGGACTTTTCACTTAGTTTTACTTTTACTTAGTTTTAATTTTTCCTAGTATATTTGGCTTTGAAATTTATAGGAGGGAAACAAACAGCAAAATGACTCTTTATATATTAATAATAATCTTTAAATAGGGGTCCTTAACTGTCTTTATGCCAGAGTAGTTGTGAAAACTCATCAAGAAATTGTACTTACAAAATTAGTATACCTTAGTGTTCTCACTGTGAAAAATTAAATGTAAATTTTAATATCAACACTAAATAAAACCTTTAATTGCTGTCTCCTTATGACTCAAAAATGATGACCATACTTGCTTGGAGGACAAGGACTATGGCTGGACAGAGGCAGCAGGAAGGAGAGGAACTGAGGAAAGATGAAACTGGAGCGACAGCAGGCAGCAGCCGGGCAGGGTAAAGACCTAAGGCCCTCACTCAGGACCAAAACCAGCAGTTCAGGTGGTGGGAAACATGCATGTTAGGCAATGGTACCCCACTCCAGTACTCTTGCCTGGAAAATCCCATGGATGGAGGAGCCTGGTGGGCTGCAGTCCATGGGGTCGCTAAGAGTCAGACACGACTGAGCGACTTCACTTTCACTTTTCACTTTCATGCACTGGAGAAGGAAATGGCAACCCTCTCCAGTCTTCTTGCCTGGAGAATCCCAGGGATGGGGGAGCCTGGTGGGCTGCCGTCTATGGGGTCGCAGAGTCGGACACGACTGAAGTGACTTAGCAGCAGTACTTTTCTAGATTTCTTTTCAACTTTATGAACATAAAAAAGCAAGTTACCAAAAAAGAATATGCTGTATAAAGACAAGATTACCTCCATTAATGAGGTAAAAAGTACCAATGAAATCCCTAGTGGAGTTTGAATAAGGTCCAGATTTTGATAATTGTGGTAACATAAGAGAATGCTGTCTTTTTTTGTTTTTAAGGAAATATACATCAAAATATTCAAGGGTAAATATTGTCAAACAATTAATAGGAAAAAAAAAAAAACTTTAAAATACCTTAAGGCCACAGAACAGCTAAGTAGGAGGAATGCAACCTTACCAACAGAGAGATTCAAGTGAACTGACAGCTCTCTCTATCCTGCAAACGAAGCATTTCAATAGATTCACAAACAAGAAAGCAACTCAAAGCAGCTATCTGTTTGGTACCGACTTACCTGCTCAGCCTTAGTCCACTTCAGGAAGCCTTCAATTAAGTCAGAAAGCACACCTAATAGTCTCAGAAAAGACCCTGTGATTATACTATTGATGCTGTTCTGTCTTCATCTCCAAATGCCTAACTGCTACTCATCCTTCAAAGCCCTGTCAAGTTCCATATTCTTCCACCCCTACCCTCAAACTATTAACCTAAACATCACCTGTATCCAGATGTCAGGTCCAAAGAGCACTTAATGTACCCTAAAACCAAGAGCGTCCCATTGATAGCTAGCAGAGCTCCTAGGCATACAGTAAGAGGTATAGTATTCACTCCCAAGCATACAGTATTTGTTCTCAGGCAATAGGACTCAAACAAGAGAATCCTGAGTTCAACTTCCATGTGACAGGCACACATTATCACTGGCAGTCTTCTCTTCTTAAAGTTTTAAGTATTTCTCATGACACCACCTTACTTTCTCTCTTATAATACAATCTCATTCATGCCTCATGACAGAAAGACCTACAAGGGCAATGAGCAGATGTCTCATTCATTTCTCTAACCCCAAAAGAACAATCAATTCTCAGCCAGTGTTCCACCAGGACATGTCTGATGACAGATCACAGACACTCCCAACTTCCCAAACTACAATGCCTCTAAGTCTATGACTCTCTTACTCAAGAAAACAGAGAACACAGGTGCCTGAAATCTAACAATTATAAGCACTACACTAAACCAGAACAAGTTAATTTAAAAATAAATCATTTACAAAAACTACTATAGGCATTACTCTGAAACTAACCTGGTTAATTTGCAAGTAAATCATCTGTAAACTTTTAATAGTTCAGTGACAAGTAACTTCCCATTCATTTTATAACTGATAACATATCAGTGGAACACTAGACCATGTGGCAATGTCCGATTTCTAACAGGTACTCGGTTTAAAAAAAAAAGAAAAAATTAGGTGAATAAGCCTGCACTTTTATTTAGTTTTCTCTCTTGTTTATGGTTCATTTAGAATATTCACAAATGACACAGCTTAGAATAGAGTCTGGCGCTTAGTAGGCACTTGTTAAGTATTCATTGACTAAAATGAATGAATGGGTTTCCCTGGAGGTTCAGTGGTAAAGAATCCGTCTGTCAAAGCAGGAGACGCAGGTTCAATCCCTGGGTCAGGAATAGCCTCTGGAGAAGGAAATGGCAACCCACTCCAGTATACTTGCTGGGGAAATCCCACGGACAGAGGAGCCTGGCAGGCTACCATACATAGGGTCACAAAGAGGTGGACATGACTTTGCAATTGAGCATGCATGCAAAATTAATGAATGGACTACAGTCCATTTTCAAACAGCCCTGGTTATCTGTGAATGACCAAATAGGCTGGGCTGAGGTTTAGAGAATAACCTAACTTCTCAGGGCATATATTCTAATTTCTGAATAAATTCCTATTCAAGTAGAACAATTTCAACTGCATTCCCCTCTTGACATTTAAGCCATAAAACAAATAGCTTAGAGCTTCTTCCAAAAGAAAAAAGTAACGGTATCCATGCTGCATTTACTCCTCCTAGCTCAAGCTCCAGGTAATCACACCACTAACTCTACTACACACTCTCTTGCAAACAGGCAAGTACTTCAGTTAGTTGCCATGGTTTCAAAATTATTCCCTAGAAAATCCTCCATGCAACCTCAAGAAACAAAACAACATGAAATCTTCCCACCATCTTTTCCAAGACTTCCCTGTCCCACCTTCATTTTACCTTATTTCTATCTTCGCCACAAACCTGAGATGTGGCTAAATTAACTGACATGAGACAGAAACTGCATGTGTGTGCAAACTTTAAAACAAGCACTGGGATTTAGCCTCTAACCTCATCTCCTCACTCATCTCCTCTGCACAGCGTATTTCCTAGTGGTGAAGAACAATTCATTGCCAAGTGACGTCTAACATTAACATCACCCTTAAGACAACATAATGAAGAGCTCAGTCTGCTGAGCTAAGGGACGTGGCTGTGATAGAGAGTTCTCCACGCCAAAAGAGACTTCTAAATTCTGAGATTAAATTTCCACCAAATTTGCACATCAAGTCTAATAATCCCTCCCAAAGGAGAAAAAGTCGGCTGAGGAGAGAAGCCCTGCCATTGAGAAGAGGCTCAGCAAGAAAGGAGAGGATCCTTGGTACCCACAAGCCCACAAGCCCGAGGCACAACACTGTGCACCAGTGGAACAGAAGACCAAAGGCATGAGCCAGAAGTGACCCTTGAATACTTTCAGTTTACAATTTTCAAAGAACTGCTCTGCCACTGCATTCATGCCAGCTACATAGAATCTGATCAACAACAAAAACCTGCCCCTCCAACCTAAATTGAAATTATCCACATAAAAGTATAAATTCTGTACACATACAGTCATCATGGTATAAAAGTCTTATAAAAACAAAACTATTTAAATGTCATTAATTTTAACATTGTAAAATTTTCTATTTATAATTTAAATTACTCTTTTTTTGTTTTTTGCTGCACTGAGCACCTTGCAGGATCTTAGTTCCTGGAACAGGGACTGAACCAGGGCCAGGTCGATTGAACACATTCCAGGTCGTAACCACTGGACCACCAAGGAATTCTCCCAAATTTAAATTACTCTTAGTGTTTGAAAAATTTGAAAGTAATGCCTTTCTTCCAGAAAGGCAAAGAATTTCAAATCTTACATTTATTATTAAATATATAAATTAGATTTACATTTAGTATAACACAAATGAGTATGTAAATGTATAGATTTCATGACAGCTTATATTAAATAAAGTCACAAGTACACAGTGTCAAAATACAAAATCGCTAAATATCCAACTGACTACCTTCTCTCCATTTGAACGAGCCTAGTAAGAGATGTGCTACACCTCTATTCATACAGTCCCCTCTGCTGGAATACCTAGTTCCCTGTGTTACTCATGGGGTAGTGCTATACATCTGTCAAGATTCAGCTTAAACATCATACCTCCCAGATTAAGGTGGTCTTCAGGCAGGCACTGATCTTCCATCACTGACACTTATTAGCACAGCATCTGCTATCCAGGGCAACAGGACACTCTAATCAATCTGAGCAAAAAAGATATATGACCAGAGCTTCCACATCCACATGTGCAGTGTCTTCTCACCATGCATGCCCTAACTGCAGGAAGACAGTTTCATTTAATCTCTGCTATTTCCCTGAGTCTCTCACTAAAAGTGTGTCTGCACATCCTTCTTCAGGGAACCATGCTCGACCCAAAAATCTCCACAAGTGTCTTCATTCTTCCTCTGGGCCCATACACACCCAAGAAGTTCTGCTTTGGGAACTCCACAGCCTATCTTCTCCACACACATGAAGTAAGAAGGTTACAGACCACCCAGGTTTACCAAAGGAACACTTCCCGGGTCCCAAACCATATCATCAATAGACCCTCAAGACATTTGATTCCATAACTTGTTTCTGGCTAAATTCTCTAACAAGGCCATGTCTTCCTCTCTTAGGCTGCCATAGTTCACAATATAGCATAGTCCAGAAGAGGGATATCCTACAAGCCCCCTTTGGCCTTCACGGATATTTAGAAAACACCAGAATTTACTCACACTAATTCCCTCATCCACTGCTTTACCTCTTTCAATTAATGTTAAGTCAAATTTTATAAAATAAACAACTTTTTAAAGAGGAACACTGGGGACTTCACTGGTGGTCCAGTGGTAAAGAATCTGGCAGCCAATGCAGGACACATGGGTCCAATCCCTGGTCCAGGAAGATCCCACATGCCGCAGGACAGCTGAGACTGTGAGCTGTAACTACTGATGCCCAAGCGCCTTATGGCCTGTGCTCTGCAACAAGAGGAGCCACCATAGTGAGAAGCCCGAGCACAGCAACTCTGCTCACCCACAATAGAAAATGTCCATGTGAAGCAATGAAAACCCAGCAGAGTCAAAAATGAATAAATAAAAATTTTTTTAAAAGATGAACGTTGATCAAGAATCTTAGAATGGGGTTGGGGTGAGGGGGAGATTTAAGAGGGAGGAGACATATGTATACCTATAGCTGATTCATGTTGATATATGGCAGAAACCAACACAACACTGTAAAGCAATTATTCTCTAATGAATATGATCATAACTATATTTTTTAAGTACCAAGGAAAAAAGGATGTAGATTTTTAAAAATTTCATTATTATGAAATACAATGATTAAAAGTAAAAGACAAGCAACAGACCAAGAGAAAATACAGTACAATATATACAAAAGACAAAGGATCTGTATCAATAACATACAAAGGAAACTTGGCAAATCAATAATAAAAAACAAATAATCCTACAGGAAATGGACAAAGACTATTTAAAGACAATTCACAAAAAATAGACTAAAATATTCAATAAAACATGAAAAACTGTTCAATCTCATTTTAAAAAATACAACTTAAAAAGTAAACCTTGTTTCCAATGTTAACCTACATTAAAGAAAATTCAAAAGATGAGTAGTATCCACAGATAGCAAGACTGTAGGGAAAACACGTACCACACTCTGTACTGTACCACACTCTTGATCATAATATAAAGCAGAATGGTCTTTTTATGAACGATGATTTGTCATCGGAATTTAAAACACGCATTCTGTTGAATCTAGCAATCATACTTATAAAAACATATCCTACAGGACTCTTCATAAGTGTTCAAGGACTACTATATTAATGCTTGAAATACTTTGCTATTGCTTAGTAATAACCTAAATATCCATCAAAAGGAACCATTTATCAGAAACATAACATTAAATTATGATTTTTTTTTGCACTACCAATAACATCCAAATAGCTATTAATGCAACACACAACCATGGTACTTATCTTTCTGTGATAGTCATGGATATGTGCAACTACCTAAACTGTGTCTCTTAACATGAGGTAGAGTTTTCTCTGTCAGTAATGGTAGAAGACCTCCCATGGAAACAACCCTTTTGATTACAACCATTATAAACTCTGGGGAAAAAATATAAAAGAAAAAAATATCTAAAGGCACTGAAGAGCAACAAAGAGAGACAGAAACACGAGTCAGACATTTGAAATAAACTTTCCATGTAAAGGTGGGCTCCAGTAAGAAGCACTGCATAGCTAAAACCCTTGAGTCTTATTGGCTGAAGAAACAGAAGACAAAGTTCAGTGCAATGACAACAGCTAGAAAGTGAGGAGTAAAATCTTAGGAAGAAGACAGCCACAAAAGGGTGGCCTCATTTGATACATTTAAATTCTGTCTGATCTCTGACTTATCTCCAAACCTATAGAATTCCAAGAAGACCAACTAAAGCTCAAAGACTGAACAGAAGTTTCAGATTCTGCCCACTGCAGGAGAAAAGAAAACATAAAACAGAAGCATACTGCAACAATTCAATAAAGATTTTTATTAATAAAAAAAGGTCTATATCAAGAAACTGGAGTTTTGAGTTCAAATAAATTTCCCTTTAAAACAGAGAAATCATTATTCTTCAGAGGAACATAACATAATCCAAACTACAACCTATCACTCACAATGCAAAGGCTATAATCCAATACATTAGAGATACAAAGAAATGGGAAAGTGTCACCTAGAGTGAAGTCAGTCAATGGCAATTAACTTCAGGATAATCTAGATGTTGTTAGATAGGTATTTTTAAAAAGCTATTGAAACTATGCTTATGATGAGTAAACAGACTGAAAATCTCAGCAGAGAATATAGGTGAATAAAAGGAATATTACAGAACTAAAAAGTACTAGAAATAAAAAAATTCACTGGATGGGCTTAAAAGCAGAGTGGAGTTGAGAAAAGCATTTGAAAATATATTGAAAAATTTTCAGTCTGGAAATGAAGGGGGAAAACTGAACAAAAACATAAAAATCCACAGAGTTCCAGTGACCTGTGGGGTAGTTTCTAAAAGTCTCACATAAATTTGATGAAATAAGTCAGTTTTCATATTCAACTCAGTAAATTTCAAGCAAGTTATATATAGCACTAAAACAAATTTTAACACGTCATAGTCAACTGCTAAAAATCAAAGATAAAGAAAATCTTGAAAGCAGCCAGAAAGAAAACAACACATTACAGTCTGGGAAAACAACAGTATGAATGATCACTAACTTCCATTCAGAAACAATAGAAGACAACGAATAACATTTTTAATGTTATTATAAAGAAGTGATACTTTAAAGTATTTAAAGAAAGAAAAACTGTAAACCCACAATTCTATATCCAGTGAAAATATCCTTTAAGAATGAAAGTTAAATAAAGTCATGTTCAAATAAACAGAAACCTAGACAATGTGTCACCAGGAAACCTGCCCTACAGGAAAAAAAAAAAAAAAAACACACACAAAAGGAAAATTTAACATGAAAAGAAATCTTCAAGAAGAAATAAAGAAGAGAGGTTCAAGAGGGAGGGGACATGCATATACCTATGGCTGATTCATGCTGATATACAGCAGAAACAAATACAATATTTTAAAGCAATTATCCTCCAGTTAAAAATAAATAAAAAACAAAAGATATGAAGAATACTGTGGATATGGTAAATACATGTGTAAATCACTATCTCTTTTATCTTCTTTAAAATACATGAGCAAAAATTATAATACTATACTGTCAACTTTATAGCATAAGTAGATTCAATTCATGTTATAACTAGAGCATAAAAAGGGGGTGTTAATGGATTACACAACATTTTATATAAGATGGTTCAATATTAACTATAAGTAAACTGTGAAAAGTACATATATACATTGTAATACCTAGAGTAACCTCTAAAACAAATGCTAAGAAGTATAGCTTAAAGCTAATAGATGAATTAAAATTGGATTTTAAAAATTCAATTAACCTGAAAAAATAGGAAAGAAGGAAAAGAACAAAACAGAGGATCAACACACAACAAAAAGCAAAATGGCAGACCTCAATGCAATCGTATCGCTAATTTCATTTAATGTAACTAAACAATGCAGTTAAAATCCAAACCCAACTATCTATAAAAGGCAGTTTGAACTTAAAGGCATAGTTATATTGAAAGAAAAGAGACAGAAATAGACAGACCATGTATATAGAAAGCAAAAGAAAGGTGGAGTACCTGTTCTAACATCAGAAAAAGGAAACAAGAATAAGTCAATTTTCATATTCAAGCTCAGTGACTCTCAAGCAGGTTAAACACGAAACTAAAACAAATTTAAGCACATCATAGTGTGACAGTCCGGAGAAGGCAATGGCATCCCACTCCAGTACTCCTGCCTGGAAAGTCCCATGGATGGGGGAGCCTGGAAGGCTGCAGTCCGTGGGGTCGCTGAGAGTCGGACACGACTGAGCGACTTCACTTTCACTTTTCACTTTCATGCATTGGAGAAAGGAATGGCAACCCACTGCAGTCTTCTTGCCTGGAGAATCCCAGGGACAGTGGAGCCTGGTGGGCTGCCGTCTATCGGGTCGCACAGAGTCGGACATGACTGAAGTGACTTAGCAGCAGCAGTGTGACAGTCAAGAAAAAGACTACCACCAAAGATACAGTGATATTTCACATTACAAAGAGGGCAATTCATGGTCACGAATTCATGGGGCTTTCACTGCCAGGGCCCGGGTTCAATTCCTGGTCAGGGAACATTCCACAAGGCTTACAGCCAAAACAAAACACAAAGTGGGTCAATTCATTAGGAGGACATAGCAATTAAAAATATGCATGCAAATAAAAACAAAACTTCCAAATTCATGGATCAAGACTGATAGAATTAAAGGGAGAAAAAGATAAATCCACAATCACCCATCTCTTAGTAACTGGTAGAAACAGATACACACAAAGAAAAAACAAAACTAAACCAGTGGCAACGTATCGAAAAAACACCATCAACCACCCTGATCTAACTGACAGATTTACAACCATGGCAGAACACACAATTTTTTCAAACGCATACAGAATATTCATCAAGACAGATCATATGCTGGACCAGAAAAAGCAGCACAGCAAATGTATAAAGATTGGGGTAATTCCCTGGCAGTCCAGTGGTTAAGATTCCATGCTTTCACTACAGAGGGTGTGGGTTTGATCCTCGGTAGGGGAACTAAAAGCTCCCATGCCCCCATGGCATGGCCAAAAATAAAAACAAATAAAGATTGAAATCCTATAGAGTATGTTCTTTGACCATCATGGAATTATATCAGAAATCAGCTAACAACAAGGTATCTATTAAAAAAACCTAACACTTGGAAATGAAACATATTTCTAAGTAACACACAGTCAACAAATAAATCATAGATAGTCTGAACTGAATGAAAATGAATATACAACATATCAAAATTTGTAGGATACAGCTAAAGCAGTGCTTAGTAGGATATTTTATAACTTTAAATGCTCATATTAGAAAAAAGGATCTAATCAATGACCTATATTTCTAGAAACATTTAAAGAAAGAAAACAAGATCAAAATAGAAATCAATGACATTTTTCTTAAATAGAGAAAACTAAAGCAAAAGGTTAGTTCTTTGAAATTATTTACAAAACTGATAAATCCTCAGTAAATCAAGAAAAGAGAGGAAGTACAAATTAGCAATATCAGACAAGCATATAGCATTTTTTAAGTATATAGCTTCAAAATAAGAAATTGTTATTAATAAAGGGTGAAAAAAACATTAGGAAAGTTCATTTTTTTAGTTCACAATCAAAGCAGAAGCAAAAGCATATTTTATAAGTGGATTATGTTAACTCTAAATATGAACCTGCCACAGTAGAAATCTCTTGTAATTCAGCAAGGGGAGAAGCCGGTTCTGTTTTCATAGTGTTTTCTCCCATTGACTTGCAGTTCAACTCCAAGCCTGCAGGCCCCAATCCATCCCCAGTGGAGTGGCAAGTTATTGTGGATGAGACCTGGCCAGCTTCCAAAGGAGATTTCAACTGACCTAGAAGAAAAAGAGAAAGATTGGGGAACATATACATGTAGTTAGTCTGAGAACCAAAAGTCCCACAAAAGACTAATAAAGTCAGGGTCTTTTTAGAGGAAGCTGTTCACTTCACAGCATACAAGAATACATTCACAGGCTCTAGCACACATAGTCAGGGTTGTAAGCATATCAAAGAAAAAGGCTAACAAGAAGCTAAAGTGAAGGGAGGATCTACTGGAAATATTAACAAAAAGGCAGAGGCACTAGAGTAAGATGGCATCAGAAAGACGGAAGAACAAGGCTCTTTAGCACTGTACCTCCAACCCAACATTCACATACACAAGCAAAATCAATCACAAATGCACACAAAAGTTTGTCTGTGAATCCTCAGTGAAAAATAATATGAGAAACACTGCAGCCAAATCAATATCTTGATTTCAAGACAATCTAAAACTTGTGTAAGGCAGTACACAATGACTGATTTAGACAGGTTCTCACCAGACAGGCAGCAGATTGGCAAGACCATTCTAGAACAGACTCTGACTCACCTTCTTCTGATTCCTTGGTATTGGATGAAGTGTTTTGCAAAGGATCAGTATTAACCGTATCAACCAAATCTGATACAACCAAGTCAGGATCTAGAATTTCGTGGGTCCCATTAGTGGACAGCCTGGAAGACCGTCTCCTTGATAAGTCTTTGTCAGTGTTTTCCGAGTAGTTTTTTGACTTTTCCTGGGCTATAAACCATTAAGAGAGTTGCAGTCAAGAGACCAGAAGAAATAACTCTGCTACTACAGATTTCTGGGGCTTCCCACGAGATGCTAGTGGTAAAGAACCCACCTACCAATGCAGGAGACATAAGAGATGCAGGTTCAATACCTGTGTTGGGAAGATCCCCTGGAGGAGGAAATGGCAACCCACTCTAGTATTCTTGCCTGGAGAATCTCATGGACAGAGGAGCCTGGCGGGCTATAGTCCACAGAGTCACAAAGAGTCAGACACTACTGAAGTGAATTAGCACACACAGATTTCTGGACTGGCTGCCTTGATAAGGGCTTCAAACAGACTTCTGGCATCAATGATGAAAGGAAATACCTTATCCTGGCTTATAGTTTTAAATAAAGGCACAGTCTTTCTGCCAGGACATAATTTTCCTAATTTAAAGATTTATGATATGAAAATATGTGGGCAAGGTCACATCCCACTTGACAAGTGCTATTTTGGGGCTTTCCAACATAAAAATGTACGTATTAACAACACCCCAAGGCAATAAGGTTTACAGAGCCTTAGAGTCATCACAAGTCCTTTCTGGAACCAATAGGGTATTTTTTAAAAATCAATCAATAGCATTTTTTTTAATGGAAGTATAGTTGATTTACAATGTTGTGATAGTTTCAGGTGTGCATGAATATACAGGTTCATGCACATATATATGCTCTTTTTCAGACTCTTCCACTACACTAGGTTATTTTAAAATATATAGCTCCCTGTGCTAGAGTAAGATCAATAAATATATATTTAAAGTTTCACTCAGCATATGAAATCCATCACTTCCTAAGCCATTAAATTTCCAGTGGAATCCAAATCAGATGGGTATGGAAACGGCATTACTGAACTCAACATTAACATAGCTTGTGCTTTGGGATTTATTTTCCCTCTAGCAAAACTCCTCTGATCCAAACACATCCCATTCACACTAGCCCCTGTGATCAACAAGCCATTAGAGTCTATCAGGCCCAGGGGACAACAAGGACACAGGGGAGCTAACCCAATGGTTGTCAAGTTCCAGCCACACATACACAAACTGAAGACTCACATGAATTTTTGTCAAGCCGAGGACGTTTTAACGGGACTTCATTTCCTTTTGATATTTTCCGTCTTCTCAATTCCAATGTTATTGGTTGCAAAGTTTGAGAGTTTGAATCCACAGCTACAATGTATATAAAACCACACACACACAAAAAGATATGTAGTTTTTTTTGACCAATTTTCATGCTGTATACAAATAAAACATATATATATGTGTGTGTGTATATATATAATATATAGGTATATATGTATATACACACACATCCACACAAATCGTTGCATGATAAATAAACCCTCAAAGGGCATTCTTACTTAAGCCAAAAGGAGTAAAAAGTGAAATGGGTGAGAGATTACTACCTTATAGGAAATGCTGACACCCTGCAGACTGACCTCTGAATCTTTGTGATCTTTCCTATGACCCAGCTCTAGTCATATACTGATCTCCTAAAACCCAGTCCTTAAATATCCTAATATGACTCCTTTAAAATATGAGGGTACAAAGGCAATAGTAAAGTCATTTTTATAACCATCAAATCTTCTCATCAAAATTTGGCTTATCCAGTACTCAGGAAATCCACCATGTAGGCTAATTCTTAAAATGTTGTACCCTGGGACTAAAGTTTGATTATTATTTTCAGCCTCTACTTGCTGAACTGGTCAGTTTGGCATTGGTCCTAGTTTTGAGGGACCAAAGAGAATGTCAACATTTACAACCTCTTAAAAATAATTCCAGAAAAATCTCAGGAGACCACGCTATTTGATAGCCAATGTTCCAGACAAGGCTGCTTAACACTGGCAAATCCAGCACTGACATAATTTTAGCAGTGCAGAAGCTAAACCCTTAGACAGTACTCACTTTTTATTTTTTAAACCTAACGCTTAAGAAGTTCTCTCCCATCAGGAAAGATAAGAATCAAAGAGGCAGGCAGAAGATAAAAAACAAAAGAAAAGAAATTGGGAAGCTTGAAGGAAAGGTAGGGCTACGGGGTCTGATGAAGGTTGAAACGAGAGAAAGCAGCAGCCAGGGGAAGGAAGAGAGGGAAGAGGGAAGGAAATGGGAGGGGAAGAAGGAGGGGGAGAGAGAAGACTCATCTAAGACCAGAAGCTTCAGATCTGCCATGTCAAATGTACAAAGGACAGAGGGTTGAGCTTTGAAGAGGCAAACCTGATGAGAATGCTGATCTCTTTGGTTCTTTGTGTGTTCAAGCTTCTCAATGTGCCAACAGTACTTCGTTCCAAGGGTGGGAACTTAGAGATCACACACATTCCACATTAAATACAAACAACCCTCCCTAAATAGCTCAGATCTGGGTCCAGTAAGGTCTGCATAATCTAGCGAGCTCAAGCCTCCACCATGTCAATTGACTTATTTCAAGCAATTTTTAAAGCGGATTTGAAGTATATGAAATACTGGCAAGCCTTCACATTGATACCATATACAAAACGGGGCTAACCACGCAGAAATTCAATGTTTCCCAACAATGAATTCTTTTTACAGTAAGAATCATCTGGGAAGGTTGTTAATAATTAGTATTCCCAGATCCTGCTCCAGAGATTCTAACGAGAGGAACAGCTCAGACAAGTGTTAACAGTAAGCTTGGAAAACCCCAGTTCTCTATTAAATTTGATCCTATCTTGTGTAACATCGTACACTTAATACAAGCAATAAACTGAATGCCCCATTTTTAATCTGAGTGAAGTAAGGTGGCTTCAGAGAAGCAGTCTGCAGACTGGAATGCAAGTATCCCAGTCTACACTTTCCAGAGAGTACAACCCACTGTAAGAGTAACCAAAGGGGATTCTGTTTCAGAATGCTCAAGTCCCACATACTCACTCTCTTCCCTAAACTATAGTGAGGACACAGCAGGTTTCTGCCTGTTCACACTGTCTACCTTTTCTTGAATAAGTGCCCTTCTCCCACTTACACAAAAAGGCCTGCTTATTTACATCCCACATCATAAAACGGTACACTGCACAGAGGTTTAAAACGTCTAGACCTTCTCAACAGGGGTTCCTCATTTGAAAACAGAACAAAGGTTATTTTCTTAATTCTCCCAAGAGTGGTTTATAACTAGTACCACCACCAACTGGCAGAAGTCAGTTCACTACAGGTTACAGATGCCTTGGGCATTAGAGCTTAATTCTCTGTTGGAATCCTACTGAGAAAGCCAGTGAATTTAGACCACTGCTGTCCAACAGAAATATGAGAGCCACAAATGGAAGCCACAGAGATAATTTTAAATTTTCAGTTGTCACTTGAAAAAGTTAAAAAAGTGAAAATAATTTAAACTTATATTTTATATTTATGTTAAATATATAATTAAAATAGCTACATATTTATATTAAATAGATGAATTATACTGAATAGATTTAAATTTTATATTTATATAAAATATTCTGTAAATATAAAAAGTAACATTTATATACTTAAATATGAATATTTAATTCATATTTAACCCAATGTATCCAAAAATATCATTTCAATATGTAATCAATATTTTTAAACTATTGAGATATTCTACATTCGTGGGTGGGTTTTTTTTTGTTGCTGTTGTTTAGTACTATTTGCAATCCAGAGTGTGTTTTATGGGTTTTGTTTTGTGTTTTGTTTATTTGGCAATGCCATGTGGCTTGTGGGATCTTAGTTTCCAGACAAGGGATTGAACCCAGACTCTGGGCAGTGAAAGCACGGAGTCCTAACCACTGGGCAGCCAGGGAATTCCCTCCAGTGTGTGTTTCCCCATCTCAATTCAGAATAGCCGCATTTCAAGTGCTCAATAACCACAAGTGGCTAGCAGCTACCATACTGGACAGCCTAAGTCTAGGCCCCAGTTAAGCAGAGGTACAATGCTGAGCTATTTGAGAGTGAAAACAACCACTGAAAGGGGAAGTGCCTTATTTCAACTGGGAAGAAATCAAACCATTGTCCAATTTCATACCTTAAAATTAGGACTAAGATGTAAGAAGGCTGCCTACTGGGAATGAGCACTAATACATTTATTTGAAGTAAATAAGAGTTTTTCCACAAAAATTACATATGATGTTGCTGTCTGGATTGACAGATAAGACTGGCTTTGCATTCTGCATCATTAAGGGGACAACATATGGGTTGATGCTGTGGTTCCACAGTTTTTTATAATTTGTTTTGGGTTTTTTTTTTTACCCTTTTATTTTGTATTGTGGTACAGTCAATTAGGGCTTTCCCAGGTGGCTCAGTGGTAAAGAAATCACCTGCGATGTAGAAGACATGGGTTCAGTTCCTGAGTCAGGAAGACTCCCTAGAGAAGGAAACAGCAGCCCACTCCAGTATTCATGCCTAGGAAATCCCACAGACAGAGGAGCCTGGTGGGCTACAGTCCATGGGGTCACCCAAGAGTCAGACACAACGTAGTGACTAAACAACAACAACAAACACAGCTGACTAACAATGCTGTGATAGTCTGAGGTGGACAGAGAAGGGATTCAGCCATACATACTGTAGTTCCACAGTTTTGATGAAAATATATTTTATGTCATAGTTTATATTTTTCATTTATCTTTGGCAGCTATTTAGACTTATAAGAAAAAAAACAGGTATCACTTTAAAATGGCAGGGATTCATGGTTTTTATGTAAAGTACACATAACCAAGAATATTTGCAGGCCTCTGCCACATAATCATAGACAGTGTTCAGTACAGAGATCCTGGGAGGTTTTCACGCCACTCAATCCAGCGAAGGAATGTTTGGCTTAGGAAGAAATTCAGGGTTTGTTTCTTTCTTGGCTAGTCTAGAAGAATTCCAGATTTCAACTTCTTAAAATAATTGTGTACTCGTCCCTAAATCCTCTAACCTTGACTCTACCAATTAGCCATCTCAGCTTTTCATTTAGATTGAAAATTACCAATCCATAGTCACTCTTCAGAGAGCTCAATTTCAAATGTAACCCGCCCTTCCCAGGTCCAGTGTTTTTGTTCCTACCTCCTCCAGAGATACCCACACCTACTCACCTCTCTTTTTTCCCCTTTCATGTTGCTCATGAAAACACTATTTCCAGATTCCAGTTTCTAGGTAAGCTAACTTGAAGTGAATCATTTGAACTGGCACAAGCAAAAGGCCTTAGCTTACTAGGTTTTATCATATCAGCTGAAGCATCTAGTGAAGAGCTATCTTTCACCTCAGAAGCCCAGCCAAGAATATGTTTCCCAAATTTATGTTCCTCTGGATATATGCCTCCCATAAAATTCAGCTCCACGGACATGACTTGTTTTCGGGTGACAGGATGACTCAAGGTCAGTCACGGAAACAAAGGGTTAAATAACAAAGTTATAAAGAACCACAAAAAGAACACTCTTGCAGTGCACACCTGGGAAACTCACCAGTAGGAGCAATGGAAGGGGGTCGGCCTCGCTTTCTTTTTGGCTCCCTCAAGTTTTCCTGTGGACTCTTCACAATGTCATTTTCAGGCTTCTTATCCACTTGAGCATCTCCAGAATACTCTCTGTCATTTTCTGAAATGTTCTCCTTATCTTCCTTCTCGTTCTTGGGAAGGCTCTTCTCTGACGCTTTCCCCTTTTCAGCACAGATTAACTTTCCTTCTTTATCAGACTGCTTGGCTCGCTTTTCTGTCTTTAAGGCTTTGTCCTCTTTGTCTTTCTTCACAATGGCTGTGGGTTTTCTCTGTTCTTTAAACTTTTCTCGTTTATCAGATGATAGAAGACTTTTGTGTTCTGTTTCTTTAGGCCTAGCATTACCCACAATATTCTAAAATGAGCAAAATAGCGATGAAACACACTTTGTGATTACTTGCAAATATAAAACCAGGTGGTTTTTTGTAAACTTATGAAGATAAAAGAAATTAAAAGAGGATATATTTCAGGTCACATAATGGAAAGCACCACTGAAAATATCCATCCATATGCTGAGGTTTGAGAACCAGTCCTAAGTTTAAAGAAAATAACAGAGTCATGTTGAATTCCTTCTGAGACAATGCTATCTCCCGTATGATTAACAAGTCACTGGAAAGTAGTTAAAGGGACAGACAACTACCCCAGGGACCTCTTCTGGGAAGCAATCTTTTTGATAGCGATGTTCTAAGAAAATGCCTTCGTGCCCTGTCTGTTGTCATCCCAAGCGTGACTATACTGACCCAGGGTCTTTCAGAAGTTGACGTCCTGTGTAGAGAAGAACCCAATAAGCTGATAACTGGTGGCTGAACAGGAAAGCTGTAAAGATTGACCAACTCAGAAACAGACTGTCTTTGCTTCCTCTACTGGGTAAAGGCTGTGCTCAGTCCTACTACGTTCCTGAGCTACTGAGTTTTTGTGCATCAGGAAGAAGTACTACTTCTTGGTTACTTTCCTAAATTACTTTCTTTTAAAATCTCGTTTCCTAGTACACTGTCTACTGTCTCATAATAAAGCCAGCTCTGAAAGCTCCAGAGTTTCTAAAACTACAATTAAGTTTCTTTGTGTATGTATCTTCCTTCCAAGACCTCAAGAGAAGAGCAGAGGCCACCACATCAAGTTTATATGGGACCCCTAGCACCAAGCACAAACTAGGCACACAGAACTTTGCCAGGAGCAAGAAGCAGTGAGTAAAAGTTTACTCACTAAATATGCAGTGAGTAAAAGTTTAATTTGTCCCAAGGGGAAAAATAATAAATAAAGAGAATCCTTGTGGTTAGAGCCTAGGAGGAAATTTCATTTTTCAAGTCCTCTAAATCGTTTAAAAGCAGCTAGGTTTGAGAACAAGCCCTCCTTAGTAACTGCTGGCAGAAATATAAATTGCAACCACCACGAAGAGGGGTTGGCAATTTGGGTCAAAAGACTTCGCTTCTACTTTTGAACTAGAATGAATTCCTAGAAATGAAATTTGCTAATAAAATAATTGGACTTATGTACCCAGACTTACAAATATCTTTAAATGACCACTAAGAAACTGGTTACACAAAGTTGGGATATATACTTATTATAAATACTATATAGCCATTACGGAGAAGGCAATGGCACCCCACTCCAGTACTCTTGCCTGGAAAATCCCATGGATCGAGGAGCCTGGAAGGCTGCAGTCCGTGGGGTTGCTGAGGGTCGGACACGACTGAGCGACTTCACTTTCACGCATTGGAGAAGGAAATGGAAACCCACTCCAGTGTTCTTGCCTGGAGAATCCCAGGGACGGGGGAGCCTGGTGGGCTGCCGTCTATGGGGTCGCACAGAGTCGGACACGACTGAAGTGACTTAGCAGCATATAGCCATTAAGAGCTATATTCCCAAACAGGACTTAGGAACTTGGTAAAAGATTATTGTGTTAAAAGAGCAAGTTACAGAACAGTAACATATGACTCAAATTGGGAAAAGAAATACATATATACATAAGTATCTTTTTAAAAAATACAGAAGGCTATACATCAAAATGTTACGAGCAACTGTATCTAGATGACAGAATTAAACAATTTTTACTTTCAATGTGCTTTTCTGTGCTTTCTAAATTTTCTACAGCAAACAAATATATTTTTATAAGTACAAAAAAAGATAAATGTTCCTTAAATATAGATGATCAAACCATTTAGGGCAGTAAATGCCTATTTAAAAAAAAAAGAAGCAATTACTATATGAAAAAAAGCTTTAAAAATTGACAATTATTTTTTAAGAAGTTTTGCTTTGTAAGTGGCCTTGCTGAGAAGTCATTTATCAAAAACACTATGTCCTCTTGGGAAAGGAAAACAAACAGGAGCCATGGGCCTGTGCTTGACCACCTGCCAGGTCTGAGATGACAAGAGATACTCAGAGGCAACTGGGAATTGAGGACTGAAGACCCACAATCCACACAGGGTGAGGTGCCCATCTCCAAATCAAGGCCCCGTGAGTACTATCAACCAGAGACAGCAGCTGAATGTTATTTGGAGCCCTGTCCTTCCACTTGGGGAGATTCTAGACACAATCTTGCAGCTTTTCAGTCCTCTGTCTAAATTAACTCATTCCACAAACTTAACACAAAAACTGCCAAATTTAAGGCCAAAATAATGTATACAGTGCTGTGTAGTTCCTGAGATGCCCGAAAAGCAAATGATCAAAGAGAAAACATTTTCAGGGCTAAAGCTTTATAATTCTATCTATTTTCTGAAGAGGAAAACCAGAAAAGGGCAAAAAACACTTTTGAGGCTACCTTTAACAATATCATGTATCATGATGCTTTGAAAATGATAAATATGTATAGAAGAATTTATTAAAGTAAAAGCATTTGATCGTAAGACAACAGGTTCCAGCATTACTGCCACATCAACCACCCACAGAGATAAGTAATAGTAACGATCAGAATCTTTCCCCTCGCCTGTTTCGTTAAGACATAAATGCAAAATAAACTACAAGGGGAAAAAATCATGAAGAAAGTAGGCAACACTTTATAGTGTCAAAACTCAGGACCTGTGCTGAGACGTGGATGGTGAAAGGGACAAGAGAAAACAAACTTTTCAACCCAGGCACATCCAGCACAAGCGACTGACTAATCCATGCCCCACCAGGCCGCGGCCCTGAGCTAGAGGCAAAGGCAGAGGAGGAGGAGGGAACATCGCAGGGTGTCCTCAAGCGCCCAGCAAACTCCCCAAGAGAGGAAACAGCTCCCACCAGGCCGTGGCCCTGAGCTAGAGGCAAAGGCAGAGGAGGCGGAGGGAACATCTCAGGGTGTCCTCAAGCACTCAGCAAGTTCCCCAAGAGAGGAAACAGCTCTGGGGGCAGGGCACAAGGAGAGAGAAAAGAAGAATCCCCAGGTATTTTGGAAAAAAGACCTAACAGGTAATGGTACTTAAGTATTAGCACTTCAGAAGAGAAGACTGTATGAAAAGGAAAAGGCAGAGAGAGAAAAACATTAACAGTATCTAAAAACTTGTATATTGCTTTCTGGAGAAATCATGTCAGATGAAGGGAAGAATCTGCCATCATGAACAAATATAGCATCTTTGAGAAACAAAACTACAATATTAGCATTATGCATACAACAAAAGCATAAAACCACAATTCTCACCTGATCTTTGGAAAAAGCTTTGACATGAATATGTTTGACAGTCTGAACTACTCCATCATAAAATTTCACAGTGTAAGTACCTAAAATTCAAAAAGATACGATTTTAACTTGTAGTTTTATGAAAGTGACGAAACTTTTCAAAGCATAAACACAAAGGAGCTCCAACAACAATAATAAACCTACAGGAATTAAAAAACTGTTTAAGAATCACAATTAGTCTTTCTTATGTCCAAGATAGTAATATGTTTGCCCTTTTTCTCTTTATCATTATAGATTTATTTACCTACACAGATCAAAACCCATCAAAAAAATTCATTTTTATGGTGCTACACTAAAATTTTTAAAACTTGCACTGAATTTAGAACAAGAGCAAATAGCAGTAAAACAATTAAGAATGTAAAGAAACACCAACAACGAACTACCAGAAAGAGAAATTAAGGGGAAAATCCCATTTATCATTGCTTCAAAAAAAAAAAGAGTCCTAGGAATAAACCTAATTAAGGAGCTAAGGACCTGTACTTGGAAAACTATAAGACACTGATGTAAGAAACTGAAGATGACACAGATGGAAAGACATACTGTGTTATATTCTTAGTGGGAATGTAAATTGGTGCAGCCACTGTGGAGAACAGTATGGAGGTTTCTCAAAAAACTAAAAATAGAACTACCATATAACCCAGCAATTCCACTCTTTGAAATACATCCTAAACAAAAACAAACACATTAATTCAAAAAGATACATGCACCCCAATGTTCACAGCAGCATTATTTACAATTGGCAAGATATGGAAGCAACCTAAGTGTCATCAACAGATGAATGGATAGAGATGATGGATGGATACATGTATACATGGATATACACACACACACTGGAACACTACTCAGCTATTTAAAAAAAAATGAAATTTTGCCATTTATAGCAACATGGATGGACCTGAAGGAGAGTATTGTGCTAAGTGAAATAAATCAGACAGATAAAGACAAATATTATATGATCTCACTTATAAGCAGAATCTAAAAAATACAAGTTAGTGAATATAACAAAAAAAGAAACAGATTCATAGATACAGAGAACAAACTAGTGGTTACCAGTGAGGAGAGGGAAACAGGGAGGGGCAAGATAGGGGTAGAGGATCAAGAAGTACAATTATTATGGATAATCTACAAGGATATACTATACAACAAAGGGAATATAGCCAATACTTCATAACAATTATAAGTGGAGTATAACCTTTAAGAATTGTGAATCACTGTATTGTATACTTGTAACAATATAATACTTTATATCAACAATGCTTTCATTAAAAAAAAAGATGTAAGGAAAATGCAGGTTTATTGCTTGGTGAATTATTGCTTATTATTTAATCTTTATTTTCTGAGCTGAGAAATAGTAATATCCTTTAAACTTCAAAAGAAATATGACCATCTGCTAAAGATATGCTTTTAGAGGTCCTAATAATCTCAAAATCCATATGAATTACCTGCATGTTACTATGTTTAAAAACAGAGACTAGGCCAAAGCACTAAATAGTGCCTGCTACAGTTAGTTTTATTCTTTTTTTTTTTTTAAGTCTAACAAAAATCACTCTCTGCTAAAAAATTGAAACTGGTAATCCAAATAATCCTGTCCAAATAGGCATTCACCTACAAAAGTTCTCATTAGTTCCACCCAAACCAACATTCTCAAACTTTTGCATTTTAAAACCCACCCATGTCTCTCTTTTGCTGGTTCCAGGAAGTTATTTAAAAAAAAAAAAAAAAAATTACAGTTAATCTTGTCAAGATTACCAATGAACCACTGGTAATCATGTAATGGTTTACCACTGGTAAACATGGTTAGTTTTCAGAACTAATTAACGACTCAACATGGAAGGAAAAAAATAAATCTCAAGGGTTGGGAGCAGAATAATGCCAATAGTGAAGTTAAGGTCACCTGGCTGGTTGCCTCCATCTTATATACTCTCTCCCCACCTCGCCCACCTTTCTCCTCCAGTCCTAAACAGGGCCCTGCAAATGGCTACCACCTCTACTGAAACCCTTCCTCTTCAGTGTCTCAAAGTCCAATGCAATATGAGCCCAATTATTTTCCAAATCTTATTTCAAATTACTAGCATACAATACCCATCAACTCAAAGTGACTAGCTACTTGCCACCCACTGAAACTGTCTTGGGACATTTCCACCTCCACATCTTTATCAAAGTGTTTTCCTGCCTGGAATGTGCCACTCATCCTTGAGTGCTCAGCTCAAAAGACCACAACATTCCTGTAAAACCTTCCTGACTTCCCTGGTCCTGGAGATTTCTCCCTCCTCTGAACTTCTCACTCATTTGGTTCCTGGTCCGCAGAGCCTCACACTTAGGTGCCTTCACATAGAAGGCGGATGCCAAATCAAAGGCAGGCTCTCCAAGGACAGAGACCACATCTAACACCAGTTTCTCACACAGCGCCTGGCTCACTGGACTCCAGTGTTTCTCAAAGTGTGGTTCCCCGGACCTGTAGCATCAACAACCCCATGAACCTATCAGAAATGCAAGTTAGCAGCCCTTCTCATGATATACTGAATAATAACTTTGGGAGCGTGAAACAGAAATGTGTGTTTTAATAAGGACTTCAGGTGATTCTGGTGCACACTGAAGTCTGAGAACTACTGTCGTAAACAATTAGTAATTACCTACTGATTTTACTCCTGGTAATTACAAAAGTGACTATTTGTCACAAGTATTGTCAACACATAAAAGCGGCTAGCAAACAAGACGGATATATAGTTGGTTGGTTAAAGCAAGCAATGAGATGACAGGCTATGATAAGGACTTTGTTAAGGCAGGTCAGCAATTACTAATGAGTACTTAACAACGAAGGCCTGGGTTCTTGTCTTCCTGCCTCTATTGTGAGGGTGTTGGCAAACAAAGCAGCAGTGCTGTGGGGCTCTAAACAGGCCCTTTTCAAAGCAAAGCTCTGCTAAGTCTAAGGACTGCGGTTTGGGGGCATCCAAGACTACACTTTCAATGATCTTAATCAACAAAGCTCAGCATCAGTTACATCCAAATGGAAACTCTCCATTTCTACAGACATTTCAAATTGCCAGGACAACTTAAACCGTGCTATGCAAAAGTCCAAGATTTTCAGCTACTTGAGGTCAATTTTGAAGCTTACTCTTGACGGCAGGCTCAGATGGAGGCCTCAGAGGAACAACAGAGCTAGAGGCAGAACCCAAGCCTGTCTGCTGACTTCTCTCCCGACCCAACATGCCTATTCCCCAAGTCCCTCAGCCTCAACTCCAAACCACAGACCCAGAGCAGTACTGGCCCCTCTGAAATGACCCAAACTATGGCCAAAGGGCCTAGGGGACCACTGCTGTTAGATAACAATATCCCAGCCCTGACCCTTTTTACTTTCAAAAACTACAAGGGGTCATCTTGAAACTTTCTCCCTTGATCATGCACACAGCCTAACTTGGGCTTCAATAACTCGGAGGAAACACATCCCACAGACAACAGTGGCCGCGACCTGGAGAGAGGCTCCAAGTCGACTTTAAGGGTTTCGTGCATAACTAAAAGAACGTCTTCCCACGGAATCCTCCAAAGGGTGGCTGGCAACGATCTCTCCCACGGCCACAAACAGTATTAACAAAACACTTGTAAATGATAGATTCAAAATGAGAGCATTAGTGACACAAACGCGACCTGCCTCAGGCTCCCTTAAGAAGTTCCAGTCTCTACCACATGAAACCAAGCTTCCTGGCCTTGCTCTCTATGGGTTAAGAACCCAGCATATCAGACAACCCTATAGAAGTTAGTAATAGCAGAAGGCATGTAAGAACAAAACTTGAGACGGGTAGCAAGCTCATCTTCTCCAGGACCAAGGAAAGAGGGATACACAGGTGACTCTGGAAAGGACTGATTTACATTGCTCCTGAAATCTACCGTAACTGTGACTTCAGGGCCCTTTTTCTATCCCGCTCTTTCTTCAGGAGTCACAGAATTCCATAATATCATGGACAGGAGTTTTCAAACATGGTTTCTCAAAGTCCTGAGGTTCCCACAGATGTGCCTCAAAGGTGGGCAAGGGGATGGGACAGGTTCGTGTCTGCAGGCAAACCTTCCTCTAAGCCTTCTCCTCTTAGTAATTTTACATAATGGGCTTAGGTTCTGCACCCAACAATTTCCCAGATTGCTTGTCTATTCTAATTCCTTCTTCCATTTACAACTGCTCAGATGAATTCAGAGCAATGAGAGTGAACTGCCTATGATCATCACGCAGGGACTGGGACAGAGCCTGTTTCCACTAATCAGGGCTCTCAAGACACCACTGGAATCCAGGAAGCACAGACCATCTACTCCCACCCTACTGTTTCAGGTGCACATACACGTGTACACACACACACACACTCCCCCATCAGGCACCTGGCCCTAACTGAAACTCCGGCTGTTTAAGGAAAACCCTGCTCCACAGAAGCAGGCTGATACTGTGGCCACTGCAGTTTCAGGAACCTTGGAGCCCCGAGGACCTCCATGCAGACTTCCGGGCTACTATTTACATATGTGCTCTGCAACCTCAAGCAGTTTCTCCTGTGAGCTGACTTCCTCATCTGAAAAATGAGAATGGGGTTGATGGCAACAATCTTTCCCCATTTGTATGAAGAAGAAATGAGCTCAGATACGGAGAGTGCTTAAAAAGGGACTGTCACAGAGCAAGGGAACAGTTGCTGTTGTTTAGCCGCTAAGTTGTATCCAACTCTTTGCGATGCCATGAACTGTAGCCTGCCAGGCTCCTCTGTCCATTGGATTTCCCAGGCAAGAATACTGGAATGGGTTGCCACTTCCTTCTCCAGGGGCTCTTCCTGACCCAGGGAATGAACCCACGTCTCCTGCAAAGGCAGGCGGATTCTTTAACGCTGAGCCACCAGGGAAGCCAAGAGATCAATATGTGGTTCTAATTACCATCATCTATCAAGTCACTTTAAAAAGGAACCCCCTCATCCCCCCACCAGATAGTAAGAACCAAGATAGCACCTGCATGTATGGGCCTAAATTGTTTTTCTATCTCTAGTCAAAGCTGTTCATAGTCCCAGAGTTCCTACATTTCAAACACAGGGTCAGTTACAGCAAGAAGAAAACAAAAAATAGTAATTGCTTTAGCCAGAGACTCGAGAATTAAGATCATTTCCATAGAACCTCCTGGTAAAATGCAGACTTAGGCACTGAACAAAGAGACTGAACTAGGGGGCACAGGACCTAAGAATATGCGTAACTTTAAGGAAGAGGGACCTGATACGCCTGCCTGCGCACTCAAGTTAAAGAACCACAGATCAACAGGAAGGAATGATTCCTCATTTTGTCGTAATGTGAATCTACTTTCAGTTTCCTGTGGAGAGACTGTCTCGCAGAGCAGAAAGGTACAAACCCCTGACAGGCAAGTGGCTCTGACACCTCCTTAAAAAAGGGGAGCTGGGCGGAGCTGAGGTCAACTCACCAGAGAAGAGAAGGCTTCCAAACAAAGACTTCCTGGAAGCAGAATCCCTTCTTTCACTCCAACACAGACCAAGGATCTAACAAGGCTACCAGGTGTGGCTGCCTTCACGGATGCTTAACTGCCACTGCCAAAGACTCATGCCAGGTGAAAAGGGCTAAATAACATCGCATTGTTCTCCCAAGTTTCCAACTGCTAAGTGACTCCCTTAAGAAACTCTAAAAGTTGCTCACTAGTGTGAGTCAATCATGTGCGACACCCAATACCAGCAGCCAAGGCTCTCCACTCTGGCTACAGCCCCTGCCCACCAGACTGCCAGTCGATGCTTGGCCTCGGCAAAACCACCAAGGAGCTTATGAGTGGCAGAAAGATCAGACCAAGCCTTCCCAAGATGAGTCTACAGGGAGTGACTTCCCTGTATTCCCAGCCTCCTTCCCGCAGCACCAGAAAGACAGAATAACTTTACAGGAAATAAAGGGAGCACCTCATCTGCAGAGGTTCAGCTACCACTAAGCTGCGGTGGCCCCTGCTACAGACAGAACTGCGGCAGGACAGAAAACACCAGGGAAAGAGTGAAATTAGAGTCCAGTGTCGTCCTTCTCAATCACGCAACTGAATAGTAGAATAAATCATGACGCAGAAACTCTGCCAGTTCCCCTGGATTAAATCTAACCCAAAGGCAGCACCTAAGAGTCATTATTTCATCTCAAAATCAGGCACAGACCTGAGCTCCCACAAAGGAAATCCCACAGGATTTCCTTCTTAGTCCTGTGTGCAGCAATAATACCACAGCTGGGTGCATTCCCTTTCAGGATTTCCTCTTCCCCATCCTTCCCCATTCTCCTCCCTCTTCCAATTAATCTCAAGAACCAGAGAGGATGGTGGCATAATGCAGGACTTCAGACCCAAAATTTCTGGGAAAAACAGGTTCTCCCCAAAATATCCACTCATTTTCAATGTCCTCCGATTAATTAAAATTCACTGAGCAGAATCTGAAGCTTATTGAACAAATATATTAGGGTGGCAACTGACCATTGAGGGGGCAACCACTACCTCAAGACTCTCCCTCCTATCGTTTTAGCTTACGCAGGAAAATAAACTTGAAAGATTTTTAAAAACACCTTGCAAAGCAAATTAAAAGGACTTTTCTGGGAGTCTAATGGTTAGGACTAGGGAAAGTAAGATCCCATCCTGCATGCCACGTGAAACAGCCAAAATGTTTTAAAGAAAGAAGATTTCAGACCCAACTGACACAAAAAAACCCAACAACTGCAGATAGGGGTCCCTCCTCACACCTCCTCTTATGATTTATCTGCACCTGTCATACCTCCCCCAGTTGCTCTAGCTCAACACCTACTTCATTCTGCCTTGAACAAGTTCTTTATTCTTTTTTAATCCATGATGCTAAGGCCTGGGCTCTACAGATATTAGATGCAAACAGTAGGTTCCTAAGCCTTTAATGGTTCCACCTAGACCCTCACACCCTACCTCTCTATAAGACAGTTCCCAGGACTCCCCAAATCCCTCCTTCCTCAATGTGCCCTTCCTTTCCCATTCTTTTAATCTAAACCCTCTTCTCACTTCTGTCCTCCACGTGACTCTGGGGTATCACTGGAACAAAAGAGAAATGTTGCTTCCTTTCTGCTACCCACTTTATCAACAGTTACCCGTGTTTCTATCCACAAGCTTCATTTGATCTAAGGAGCAGCCGTTTCCTCAAAAGGGCACACCTCCCCTAGGGGGAACATCCAACTTGATCAGAATAAATCAACCTAACAGACTTTCAGAAAGACATCTATGTATACTAACAAACACCTGTGTTTCATATCATGTGATTTAAACCCAGTAAGAGTAGAAAAAAATTACTATCTAAAAAACAAGATTCTAAAAAATAAACTTTTTCTTTTACTCTGACCTTTTTTTATTGAGGTACAGTTGCTTAACAATATTGTATTGGTTTCAGGTGTACAATTTTAGTGATTGACAATTTCCATAGGTTATACTCCATTTTAAGTTATTATAAAATATTGGCTATATTACCTATGCTGTACAATATATCCTTGTAGCTTTTTTTACTTTATTTTTCCCATATAAATGAGATCATTCACCATTTTAATACAAATGGATCTATAAACATGGATTTATAATCTATTTAATGAGTGTTTGATATAATAAACTATGTCTTTTACAAAAAGGATCTGAAGCAGTTTAATAACATGTCACCTGAATAATATCCATTTATTAAAATTAAAGTAACACATATGAAAAGTAATATGAGACATTATTTTAAACATGGCTTAAAAAATGTAACTTGGGGAAAACAAGGGACTATCCAAAAAAACTACCATAAATGAGAGGATGAGTAACTGCTTAAAGAACTTAGAAGATACAGCCTTGCGCTGGAGGCCTGTGGTAAGAGGACTTTGTTTTCAGGGATACATCTGCCACTTCCTCCACCCAGCCTAACAACTGCCAGGACTAGTGAATACAGCAATAGAGGAACTAAAAGTCCTGCTATATGCAAATGTACAGTTCATTTTTGACCATTTCAACCCATTCTGAGATGAAGTTTCTTGTTTACCCCAAGGTCCAGCATTTAGCAGAGTGCTAAATAAATACTTGAATAACTTCATTGAATGAAGTCAATCTAGCCTATCACCCCTAACAGTGGTACTAAGAGGTCCGTTTGCCCTAAAAATTCGCTGCAGAGATCATGGACATACCACAAACATCTCAGTAGAAAATGCTTAAAAAAGGTATCACTTGAGCCCTGCCAAGTCTGTTCTATGTGTCAGGATGTTAACCACACATACCATGTTCATAACCCTCCTCTTCCCTTGCCTCTGTATTCATAAAATGAGCTTGTGTTCCTCATCTTGATTTCTCACATGTTCTGAACTCTGGCAAAGGTATCCTAACTCAGCTCTAAACCCCAGTACCCCAACTTCAACTAGCAACTCTGGTATCACACATCACTCTCAATCACCTGGCATCCACAAAATACGTTTTGGAAGAGATGTTTGTTGCCTGCTTCACTTCTAGACTATTAACAAATAACTAAAAGCAATATAGGGACTTATTTCTTCAATTATATTAGGAACTCCTAGACAGCAAAAACCTGCAAACTTCCCAGCAGAGGGACAGATGAACCATGACTGTTTCAGAAAACAATGACTAAAATTTAGAAGGCAGAGAACCAATCACCCCCTCCTTAAGCTAGCTTTCTCTCCATTTATAATTTCTCCCTAACTCCTGACATAGTAATTAACCTAGAGAAGATTCCAAGGCAATAAATACATACTAAAAATACACCATCAAATTCAAATATTATAAACTCACCCCTAAGTCAAGAGTAAAAACAATTACAACTCAAATGCCTTACCATCCTTGTTAACAGCAGTGACTTTGGCTGGGTAAAAACGACAATCAGACCAGCAAGCAAGGACCTGCTCGTTTATTTGAAATTCCTAAAAAATATTAAAAAACAAAAAAAGATCCTGTTACCAATCCAATTTCATAGGACATACATGGTAACCAAATTCATAAGGCAGGCTGAAATTGACAAGGACATGAAGGGGAGATGGTTACTGGGATGAAGATGTTTCTGCTGTTCAATACTGTGAGTCAAAACAGAAGGGTTGGACACAGCCTTTTCCCATTTAAGGAGTTTTGGACAGGCAAGGCACAGCACTGATGATAATTCTATCTTGTCCCTGAAAGTGCATTTAACAGCCCAGGACCACCAGGGTACACAAAAAGTACATAGCTGGAAGGAGAGAGGCTGTTTCATCTTGAGGCAAACAGCATTCATGCCACCTAATGCCATCTACACTTTTAGAGGGTCTTTGGACAAAGGAGACACTCCTTCACCATTAATATTTCATACTGCTTTCCCAGCACACAGTTTGCATTGATACATTTTGTAGAATAAATACCCAGCAGCCAAACTGGGCAACAGTGAACAATCTTAAACTGGGAGTGGGGAGGAGGGGGAAAGGCTAGCAAGAGTTCAAGTTCCCTGGTCACGGTTAAAGTGGAAAACAGAATCCAGGGCTGAGTCAGCTCCAAAGGCAGCAGGATTTCTACAGATGTCTCAATTCCTGTTTAAAAAACTGAAAACAAATACTTTGTCCTTCATTTTGAAGTCATAAAAGTGCCAGACATAGTGATGAAATTTTAAAAACAGGAATCCAGTCCAGTCAGTTCCAAGATTTTCAAGGGCTTATTTAAAAAAAAAAAAGCTAGCATAATGCTCCACATGGAATGACTGCTTAATGATCAGACAGCAGATGAGCTTCATAAGCAATCTAAAGGGATACAGCGGTACAAAAGAGAGAGATCAAGTCTCCATTTATCATCAGTGCAGTCTCAACCAAATGAGTTTATGAGCTGTCACGACAATCACGTCACACACACAGATGACAACTGAGATTCTTCAACAACCCCAAGAGGCCGTGGAGATCTCAAGGTTGTACTCCAAGCCTAAATAAGGATGGTCCTCAGCTCCTACAGACTTTCACACTAAACATCAAAGACTCAACCCAAGGGTTGAGCCTGCTCATTACTGAACTGCCCGGATTTGTTACTCACAGATGATCCTTCCTCTTCATGCAAGCCCTCTTTCCTCAGCTGTATTTTCTCTAAAGGACGTAAATAAGGACTGTCCCAGCAGAACCACTCATCATAACGATGGTTCCAACGCTTGAAATGGATGAGTACTTTTCCTTCTTCGTAATCAATATCTTCTATGTGAGCTGGATACCTGAGTCAGGAAAGAAAAAAAAAAATTGAAATGCCCTTAATCCACCTAAAATAATAAAAATGATATTTTCCCAAACTTCTTACCAAAGTAGTAGATCTCAAAGTACTAAATAAAGCCTATCATTTAGCAGTTCTCTGTCACTGTGCCAAATCAAAAATCATGGAGGCTAACAGACTTGGGTTCAAATCCCATCCTGGATATTCCTTAAACTGTGATTAAGTTAGCCTTTCAGAGCCTGAGCTCTTTCACGTAAAGCAGAGGAAGGATACACTGTGTTGCAGTATGAGTCAAACAAGACAACATATACACACATCTGAGCACAAGAGAGGCAGGAAGCAAACAATTAACAACTAGATTGTATTTTACAGGTGTCAAAAAATTAAAATGACCGGGCAGCCCAGACTGTGTTAGTCTCAATTTTAAGAATTTTGCAGTCTATGTATTGGAATATCATGCAGTTGTTAAAACAAGAAGATGGCTCTACGTAATGATATGGAAAGCTCTCCCAAGATGAACCATTAAATGAAAAGAGTGAGGTACACAACACTGCGTATGGTAAGTAAACTACTGCTTATTTTTTTTAACAAGACAAAAAAGAATATACGTATTCAAACATGCTTACATATGCCTAAAACACCTGGAAGAACACACAAGAAACTAACGCTGGTTACTTGTGAAACTGTGGTCAGTTCAGTAGATGGGCTCTTTCAATCTCCAATCACTCTTCCTCTAGACTGAGAGGTAAACCAACAACTACATTTGCTTGACTCACTTGAGACTGGCAATCAAGGTCATGGAGATCTGTGGGTTTGGAAGCAACTGTCATGACAAGAGGCAGTACTTCAGTGCAGGACTGCTCAAACCTTTATGCAATGCAAATCATCAGGAAATCTTGTTAAATGCAGAGTCTGATTCAGTAGGTGAAGCTAAGTAAGGCCTTAAAAGCTTTAAACAAGCTGCCAGGTGATACAGACATGCTGGTCTATAGCGGCAAGGAGTTACTGTCTAGTCACTGACTTCTTGAGTGTCAAGCAGCAATGGTGGGGTGGGGGTGGCAGGAGCAGTAGTGACTTCCCAACCTCCAGTTCACACTCCAGGGGTGAGTCCTTCAAATTTAAACTCTAAGGCCAGTCCCCTTGAGTTTCACTCCTCCAAGTTTTCCAACAATTTTCTACGGACCCAATTACTTGTGTTAAATCCTTCTGTGGTTCAAGTACCCAGGATGGTTTCTGTTTCCAGCATATAAACCTGACTGATCCAAGACGGGTACTGGGTATGGGGCAGGGAGGGGCAAAAGTGGGAGGGAGACCCTTTGGCAATACACCTTTTAATACTTTTTCATTTTCCAACTATATAACTGTATTGCTCATTCCAAAAATAAGTATATGAATAAAAATAAAGAAAAACAAATATGCAATTGTTCTCTTAAACACTTCTCAATTGACCAGAATGCTCTTCTACATTGAGAAAGTTAAGATTCTACCAATTTGCATTTTCTCCCTACAACTTGGACTTGCCCCGTTATCTTCCTTTCTTACATCTAACACTCAATACCCCACTGTCCTAATAAGTATGTGCCACCTAAACTAACAGGCCTGCTTCCATTGTGCCCTCTTCAACCCTACACTAGTATCCGCCAAGGCAATTTACTTGGAGTAAACCAAAACACAGGAGGATGCAGATACTGGGCATTCAGTGAACATCCAGGAAATGAATTCCATTCTCCCTATTCTTCCCAAAGGTTGGGTGTCCCATCAATTCTTCAATCCCAAGGCTCGCTGACTCTGGCTACCCACCCCAAGTTCAGTCACTCTCCAGCTTCAGGCCCCAATCACTTTATGGGGTATTTCTCATACAGGACTGACAAGGTATGCTTTTCAAAATTCTTAATTATATTATGAATACATTAACTGCTCCTGAACTATTAATAAAAGGAATAAACAGCCCTGAAACTAGTCTTCCTATTCCAATCCAGCTGACATGCAGCTGCCATAAATACAAGCTATCTTGACAACAGACTAGCTAATCGTAGGAGCTGGGGAACTGAGTAGTACACTGGAAGGAGAGAAAAAAGCTTCCCGAAGTCTATCCCTCCCTGTAAAATGAGGAGAAGGATATGGGTATGTCAGCCTACCACAGATTAGTAAGCCTCCATAACTCAGTCCTATTCAAAGGCCTTTCTTTACTGGTTTACTATCTTGAGCAATCATTAGCAAACAGGTCTTTGGACCAACACACAGAATTAATTTTTCATAGAACCAAATTTATTTAATTTATAGAATTTTCCTTTATACTAAGATCACATTCTTTCTAACTTTTTGGTGCTTAAACATACTTTTCAAATTTAAAAGATGATAACTGTTTTTAATCCTTACTAATATTACACAGTAATACAAAGAAAGTTCTCTGATTTTTAAAGATCTCTAAGAAAAGTGGGGGGCGGGGGGGCAACTCAAGATGCAAAACAGTACTGAATGCACTACCATTCATTTGTGGGAGAGGAGACAGCCAATACATCCATACCTATATTTCACAGGGCTATCTCTGGAAGGATGATCAAGCAACCCGATTTGCCTCTTGGGAGGGGAACTAGATAGTTAAGGAACTGGAGAGGAAGTATGAAACTTATTTATTCAGTGTATATCCTTTTGTTTTGAATGTTGCACCATCAGCATGTATTAAATATAAAAAATATAATTAGATATTTGTTTTAAATGTTCTTATTTGGCAAAATAAGAAGCTGGCACTGCAGGACAACTTCAAATTCTTTTGAATTTGCACTTGGTCAGTGCCTTCTGAAAGTCTGGTAAGTTTGGATCCATAGAATTAACTGCAAAATCCTAGGATAGCAACTCCACTATACACAGATTATGAAAGACCTCAGGGCCCTTGGCCAGCCAAAAGCTACTCCCTTGATCAAAAAACTTCACAGGGCATAGGCAGCTCACTGTCTACAGACTACACAAGTCACTCCAGGTGGATCAAGAATAACCCAGGGGTCAGTAAGTCTTCCTAAGGAGAAGGTGGTTCTCTCTACTTCTCTAAAGTGTGACAAGGATGTAAGTCACTCATACTGAATGGGGAAACCCAACTGCAATCCAGAGAAGAGAGAGGCAGTTATCTTAGGGATCAATCCAGTTAAGACCTGGTGGATCACAATTACACAGCTGCCTTGGACCCAGCTCAGATTCATCTGTCAACAAATCTTATTAAGTGACTCTGATCTGGCCAATTTCAGGTCTCAGAAGATTATAAAATGGATGTGGTTCTGGTTTCTGCCTTATGAAGAACCAGACACAACTAAGTTTTAAAACTACCACATGGATAGACATTTTCCCAAAATGGAAATGTAGATAGTCAAGAGGCACATGAAAAGATGTTCAACATTGCTAATCATCAGGGAAATGCAAACCAACCCACAACAAGCTATTACCTCACACCAGAATGACCATCATCCAGAAGAACACAAATAACAAATGCTGGCAAGGATGTGGAGAAAAGGAGGCCCTTGTACACTGTTGGTGAGAATGTAAATTGTTGCAGCCACTCTAGAAGACAGTACAGAGGTTTCTCAAAATACTAAAAATGGAACTACCACATGACCCGGTAATTCCACTCCTAGGGATATATCTGGAAAAAAAAAAAAAAAACACCCGAAACACTAATTCAAAAAGATACGTGCACCTCAATGTTCATAGCGGTATTATTTAAAATTGCAAGATATGGACGCAACATAAGTGTCTATCAAGAGATGCATGGAGAGAGTTCCCTGGGGGTCCAGTGGTTACAATTCAGACCTTTCACTCCTACGGCCCTGGGTTCAATCCCTCCTCAGGGAACTAAGATCCTATAAGTTAAGACGTGCAGTCAAAAAAAGAAACAAGAAAGAAATATTTATTTTTAAAAAACAGATGAATGGGTAAAGACTATGTGTGCTTGTCAGTATATATGTATAATGAAAAACTGCTGCTGCTAAGTCGCTTCAGTCGTGTTCGACTCTGTGCAACCCCATAGATGGCAGCCCACCAGGCTCCCCCATCCCTGGGATTCTCCAGGCAAGAACACTGGAGTGGGTTGCCATGTCCTTCTCCAATGCATGAAAGTGAAAAGTGAAAGTGAAGTCACTCAGTCGTGTCCGACTCTTAGCAACCCCATGGACTGCAGCCTACCAGGCTCCTCTATCCATGGGATTTTCCAGGCAAGAGTACTGGAGTGGGGTGCCATGTAATGAAAAACTACTCAGCCATAAAAAAAAAAAAAAAGAATAAAATGTTGCCATTTGCAGCCACATAGATACACTTAGAGAGCATTAATGCTAAGTGAAACAGGTCAGACAGACAAACAATGTATGATATTACATGTGGAATCTAAAAAAAGCAACAAAGTAATGAATATAACAAAAAAAAAAGGCAGACTCACAGGTACAGGGAACAAACTAGTGATTATGGGAAGGGCAATGCAGGGATGGGCAGGTAGGAGGCACAGACTACTGGTTGTAAGACAGGCACAAGGATATAGTGTACAACATGGGAAATATAGTCGATATTTTATATACTTTTAAATTTTATTTATTTTATTTTTTAAATATAAATTTATTTATTTTAATTGGAGGTTAATTACTTTACAATATTGTATTGGTTTTGCCATACATCAACATGAATCCACCACAGGTATATACACATGTTCCGCAACCTGAACGCCCGATATTTTATATTATAACAACTGCAAATGGAAAGTAGTAACCTTTAAAAAGTATGTAAATTTTTTTAAAAAATTAAAAAAAAACTACTAGAACCAACAAGGCCCTACTGTATACCACAGAGAACTCTATGCAATATTCTGTGATATTCTATATAAAAAAGGACTCTTAAAAAAAGAGTGAATTATGTATACATATAACTGAGTCACTTTGCTATATACTAATACAGCATTGTAAATCAACTATACTTCAACAAATTTTTTTTAAAAAACTACTAGGTATAATCACATGAAACAGCTGATAAGCAACTGTTCCTTACTGACAAAAATCATAATTTTATTTCATTCAATCTAAAAATTGGAACAACCATAAAGGAAGCTGGAAAGCTGAGGCAAGGCTAACAAAAGAGGCAACGTGAATGGAATCTGTATAGACAGAAAAGGGAAGAGAAAATTTCCAACATGTAACAGCCATGATGAAACTCTAGTTTCCAAACTAACACTGCAGCTGGGAGTCATATTCCTAATGGAAATAATAGCCAGAAAGGAGGAGACATTGAACACCAAACTGAAAAAAAATTAGCTCTAGGGAAGAGAGAGGGATTAGGAATAGTCAAGAGACTTTAGAGGCCAGGAGGAGCTGCCCCATGCCCGAGGCCAGGGGCAACGGCCAGGAGGAGCAACCCCGTGTCCAAGGAGCGGTGGCTGCGCGGGCGCCAGAGGGCCTAGAGGAGCTATTCCACGTTCAAGGTCAGGAGGGGCGGCAGTGAGGAGATACCCCTCGTCCAAGGTAAGCAACAGCAGCTGTGCTTTGCTGGAGCAGCCGTGAAGAGATACCCCACCCCCAAGGTGAGAAACCCAAGTAAGACAGTAGGTGTTGCAGGAGGGCAGACACACTGAAACCATAATCACAGAAAACTAGTTAATCTAATCACACTAGGACCACAGCCTTGTCTACCTCAGTGAAACTAAGCCATGCCCGTGGGGCCACCCAAGACAGGTGGGCATGGTGGAGAGGTCTGACACAGTGTGGTCCACTGCAGAAGGGAATGGCAAACCACTTCAGTATTCTTGCCTTGAGAACCCCATGAACAGTATGAAAAGGCAAAATGATAGAATACCAAAAGAGGAACTTTCCCCAGGTCAGTAGGTGCCCATATGCTACTGGAGATCAGTGGAGAAATAACTCCAGAAAGAATGAAGGGATGGAGCTAAAGCAAAAACAATACCCAGCTGTGGATGTGACTGGTGATAGAAGCAAGGTCCAATGCTGTAAAGAGCAATATTGCATAGGAACCTGGAACGTCAGGTCCATGAATCAAGGCAAATTGGAAGTGGTCAAACAGGAGATGGCAAGGGTGAATGTCAACATTCTAGGTATCAGCGAACTAAAATGGACTGGAATGGGTGAATTTAACTCAGATGACCATTATATCTACTACTGTCGGCAGGAATCCCTTAGAAGAAATGGAGTAGCCATCATGGTCAACAAAAGAGTCTGAAATGCAGTACTTGGATGCACTCTCAAAAATGACAGAATGATCTCTCTTCGTTTCCAAGGCAAACTATTCAATATCACGGTAATCCAAGTCTATGCTCCAACCAGCAACACTGAAAAAGCTGAAGATGAATGGTTCTATGAAGACCTACAAGACCTTTTAGAACTAATTCCCCCAAAAGATGTCCTTTTCATTATAGGGGACTGGAATGCAAATGTAGGAAGTCAAGAAACACCTGGAGTAACAGGCAAATTTGGCCTTGGAATATGGAATGAAGCAGGGCAAAGGTAATAAGAGTTTTGCCAAGAAAATACACTGGTCATAGCAAACACTCTCTTCCAACAACACAAGAGAAGACTCTACACATGGACATTACCAGATGGTCAACACCGAAATCAGATTGATTTATATTCTTTGCAGCCAAAGATGGAGAAGCTCTATACAGTCAACAAAAACAAGACCGGGAGCTGACTGTGGCTCAGATCATGAACTCCTTATTGCCAAATTCAGACTTAAATTGAAGAAAGTAGGGAAAACCACTAGACCATTCAGGTATGACCTAAATCAAATCCCTTATGATTATACAGTGGAAGTGGGAAATAGATTTAAAGGACTAGATCTGATAGGTAAGAGTGCCTGAAGAACTATGGAATGAGGTTCGTGACATTGTACAGGAGACAGGAATCAAGACCATCCCCGTGGAAAAGAAATGCAAAAAAGCAAAATGGCTGTCTGGGGAGGCCTTACAAATAGCTATCAAAAGAAGAGAAGCGAAAAGCAAAGGAGAAAAGGAAAGATGTATGCATCTGAATGCAGAGTTCCAAAGAATAGTAAGAAGAGATAAGAAAGCCTTCTTCAGCGATCAATGCAAAGAAATAGAGGAAAACAACAGAATGGGAAAGACTAGAGATCTCTTCAAGAACATTAGAGACACCAAGGGAACATTTCATGCAAAGATGGGCACAATAAAGGACAGAAATGGTATGGACCTAACAGAAGCAGAAGATATTAAGAAGAGGTGGCAAGAATACACAGAAGAACTATACAAAAAAGATCTTCACGACCAAGATAATCACGAGGGTGTGATCACTCACCTAGAGCCAGACATCCTGGAATGTGAAGTCAAGTAGGCCTTCATCACTATGAACAAAGCTAGTGAAGGTGATAGAATTCCAGTTGAGCTATTTCAAATCCTGAAAGATGATGCTGTGGAAGTGCTGCACTCCATATGCCAGCAAATTTGGAAAACTCAGCAGTGGCCACAGGACTGGAAAAGGTCAGTTGTCATTCCAGTCCCAAAGAAAGGCAATGCCAAAGAATGCTCATACTACCGCACAATTGCACTCATCTCACACGCTAGTAAAGTAATGCTCAAAATTCTCCAAGCCAGGCTTCAGCAATACGTGAACCGTGAACTCCCAGATGTTCAAGCTGGTTTTAGAAAAGGCAGAGGAACCAGAGATCAAATTGCCAGCATCTGCTGGATCACTGAAAAAGCAAGAGAGTTCCAGAAAAACATCTATTTCTGCTTTATTGACTATGCCAAAGCCTTTGACTGTGTGGATCACAAGCAACTGTGGAAAATTCTGAGAGAGATGGGAATACCAGACCACCTGACCTGCCTCTTGAGAAACCTGTATGCAGGTCAGGAAGCAACAGTTAGAACTGGACATGGAACAACAGACTGGTTCCAAATAGGAAAAGGAGTATGTCAAGGCTGTATATTGTCACCCTGCTTATTGAACTTCTATGCAGAGTACATCATGAGAAACACTGGGCTGGAAGAAGCACAAGCTGGAATCAAGATTGCCAGGAGAAATATCAATAACCTCAGATATGCAGATGACACCACCCTTATGGAAGAAAGTGAAGAGGAACTCAAAAGCCTCTTGATGAAAGTGAAAGTAGAGAGTGAAAAAGTTGGCTTAAAGCTCAACATTCAGAAAACGAAGATCATGGCCTCTGGTCCCATCACTTCATGGGAAATAGATGGGGAAACAGTGGAAACAGTGTCAGACTTTATTTCTGGGGTCTCCAAAATCACTACAGATGGTGATTGCAGCCATGAAATTAAAAGACACTTACTCCTTGGAAGGAAAGTTATGACCAACCTAGACAGCATATTCAAAAGGAGAGACGTTACTTTGCCAACTAAGGTCCGTCTAGTCAAGGCTATGGTTTTTCCAGTGGTCACGTATGGGTGTGAGAGTTGGACTGTGAAGAAAGCTGAGTGCCGAAGAATTGATGCTTTTGAACTGTGGTGTTGGAGCAGACTCTTGAGAGTCCCCTGGACTGCAAGGAGATCCAACCAGTCCATTCCGAAGGAGATCAGTCCTGGGATTTCTTTGGCGGGAATGATGTTAAAGCTGAAGCTCCAGTACTTTGGCCACTTCATGCGAAGAGTTGACTCCTTGGAAAAGACTCTGATGCTGGGAGGGATTGGGGGCAGGAGGAGAAGGGGACAATAGAGGATGAGATGGCTGGATGGCGTCACTGACTCGATGGAAGCGAGTCTGAGTAAACTCCGGGAGTTGGTGGCAGGGAGGGAGGCCTGGCATGCTGCAATTCATGGGGCCGCAAAGAGTCGGACACGACTGAGCAAATGAACTGAACTGAACTGAACTGAAGAGACTTTTGCTTGTAGTTTTAATTTTTACAAGAATTTAATCACACAATACCTGTGTAAGCAAAAATAAATACTTTTAAAGTAAAAGTTTTAAAAAATATTTAATGGGCAGGTATCAAACAATAGCTTCATGGTTATTGAATTTATATGCTGCTGGAGAAGGTAATTGGCAACCCACTCCAATATTCTTGCCTGGAGAATTCCAGGGACAGAGGAGCCTGGCTGGCTACAGTCCATGGGGTCACAAAGAGTCAGACACGACTAACTGATTAATACTTTCACTTTGGGACATCCACAAAACAGAATATTATGCAGCTATTAAAAAAAATGAAAACAAACTATGAACTAACAAAGAACGATTTCCAAGTTTTAGAAGGCAAACTATAAAATCACCTTTTGTTGTTTCAAAGAGGAAAATAAGAATATATACTTGCTTGGCTTGTATTAAATAAATAAATACTGGTAGGATGGACAGAAATTAATAAAACTGGTTGCCATTGGGAGTCAAGTGAGTATAGGGTAGAAAAAGAAGTGGATGCAATAATTCTCACTGTATGCTGTCACTGTTCTGACTTTTTGATTCTATTCAATCTCTATCCAATGGATTATCAATTAAAATCCTTTGCATTTCCCAGGCAGACTACCATTATCACATTCAAATTATGATTATACTGTCTCACTTTCAATTCTGATATCTGCCATTTATTTTTCTCATTTATGACACTGGTGTTTCTAAGATGATGTTGAAAATTAGCAGAGATAGTTGACATCCTTCTCTTTAATGAAAATGTCTCCAGTGTTTCATCATTAAAGATTTCTTATTAATGCCTTTAATCAAGTTCATGAAGTTTTTCTCTATGTCTAACTTACTGAGGGTTCATCAAGAATACATTTTGAGAATTTTCAGCCTTTGTCTAGGAGTTTATATAGGTCTCTGCTTTTATTCTACGGAGATAATGAAATAATACATTTCCTAATTTTAAGTTATCATTACCCTGCTTAAAAAAAAAAGTCATATTTGATTGTGTGAATCGTTCATTTAATAAGTATCTCTTTGGTCTTTTTAGCATTTTATTGACTAGTTTTGTGTTTCTTTTATAAGCAGAATTTGCCCAAGTTTCCTCGTATTATGCCATTCCTGCCCAGTTTCATTCAGGCTACACTAACCCCATGGAATGGACTAGAAAGCTTTATTTCATTTTCTGTGAAACTGCCTACTCTGGTGTGTTTTCACAAGATAGTTATTTATCTACCTTTTCCATTATTTTTATGTTACTAGGCTGGTCAAGTTTTCTTGAGTTTATTTTGCCTGTTTAGGCAAAAAAGAGTTTGAATGATCATCGGATACAATTTAGATGTTCAAAATCAGCAGTTTTCCTTTGAAGAAAAGAGCTCAAGATTCAATAAAAACATTTCAACCTAAAGCCACAAACAGTATTTTTAAATGACGAATACAAGCACTAGATTGCTAAGCAGTTTATAGGACAGAAACTATGCCCTATAGGGTCCATTATTCAAACATGCTTTAGTTTGGATTCTAGACAATCTAATAGGTCCTGAAGACACAAAACAAATAACCAAACACCAGGGCTTCCAGGATGGCAAAGGCCCAAAGAGAAGTTTGGTGGGCTCCTTGGAATCCCCAAGTTCTCTGCCCAACTAGAGACCAAAAGCACTCTTGATTTGTGGAGAGAAATAAGCAAAGGAGTATAACTCTAGAATTACCTGGCCTGCCTATACCCCAATAACCAGGGCTAGATGGAAGAGAGGCACTGTCTCTCTGGGGAAAGCCTGGGCTAGACAGTCTGAGTTTCTGCCCACTCTCCCGTATCTCCCTCTAAGACACCTAAACAGATCCTTCTCTTTCCAAAGTACATTTCCTACCACTCACCTTCTAATCTCTTCATTTAGCTTAATCTGCTTCCTCTGTTCACCTTCCCCAGAAGCAGCAATAGAGTCCACTGTAAACTTTTTCATCAGGTATTGGAGGGGGTGGGAAAGAGACTTTAGAGAAGAAGACTTAGCACTTGGGGTGAACCTTAAAAGATGAAGAGAGCTGTTTGCTAAGTGTATAAATTTCTTCCAGAATGTTATATATTAGGCATTCAATAAATGTTCATCAAATGTACTTATAAAATAAGGTTTGATTATGAATACCTAGAGTCACAAAACAGCAACAGGAATATATACACAGACCACAATGAATTACCAAAACAAACCAAGAATATCCATGCTGTAGATGTCAAAGAGACAAACATATCCCAGTACAAAAACTGTCAAATTGGAGGAGATATACGCATAGGTGCTGTGGTCATTATGACTTAAATTAGTTACTAAAAAGCTTTTTTCTGAAGGCCAAAAACTATTAAAAACTCATCTGTCTAAAACTCAATTTGGGGAACACCCTAGTGGTCTAGTGGTTAGGATTAGGTGCTTTCACTGCTAGGGCCTGGGTTCAGTCCCTGGTCAGGAAACTAAGATCCACAAAGCTGCGTGGCACAGTCAAAATAAACACAATAAAATTCAACTTGGAAAAGTCATATAACCTAAACTTCACAGTAACTTAGGTTACTATGGTGTCCTTAAGCAAATGGTAAAACTGGTCACTAAAACAAGAAGCCACAGAAGGCCAGTGCAGCCAATCAAATGTAGAGACAAGGAGAGGGACAAAAATTAGAGAAAGAGAAGTTCACCAATTCCCCTGACATTTCCTGAGTACCCACTCTGGGCCAGGAAGTGTGCCAGGGTTTGGAAATACAGAGCCAAATCTATAAAAACCTGTGATCACAACAGCTTACAGAGGAAGAAAGACAGTGTTACAAGGCATACTGCGCCTTTGATTTCCTCAGACATACACATACCTTCCCACACCGGGTCTATTCACTTCACCTGAATCACTTCCCCTCTGTCCACTCTTCCCAGGCAACAGCCTTACGCCCTGCAGCCTCAGAATCTCTGAATCTATATATCTCTAGTAGCCCCCATCTCTTTCCAATCTATGTCAGTTTCCTGTTTCTTCCTTCATAAATAACATTCACCATCTGTAATTACTTCATTTGTTTCTCTGCTGATTTGCTTACGTTCACGGCCTGCTTTCCTAGGAGATTACAGACACCCGTAAAGACATTTATCTCTCATTCACTACAGTATCCTCAGGAGGAATAAATGTGTATTTCTATATATACAAATAATTGCAATTAAGTATCACAAGTGCAACTATGGAAGACTGTTTAAAGTAGAATAAGGTACTGAAGAACAAAAGGCTAGGTCTAGGGGGAGAGGAAGGAGGGTGAGGAAGAAGGGGTCAAAACAACTAGTGAAAATGAGATACATGACTCAATTCTGAAAGATGAATCAGCATTTTCCAGGTGATCAAGGAGGCAGTGAGGCTGAAAGTTTTCCTGGGAGAAGGTGTAAAATAAGTAAATTAGCACAGCTACAGAAGAAGAGAAGCACAAAAGAAGGTAAGGATGTAAAACACAGGATGCCTTCTCCGACTTAATGTACTAGACACTTTAAAATGGTTAAAACGATAAATTTTATGTGTATTATTTTAACACATACACAGCATTAGGTTCCCCATTCTGGGAGAAGCCAGGTGCCACATCATGAGAACATTTTAGATGCCCCATCTAAATGGAGAGGTTCACACATAGCCACAAGTCTCCCACAAGCAATCAGCACCAACTTAGGGCAAACATAAGACCTCACCCAGAGGCTGCTCCTGAATTCTTGATCCACACACTGAAAGAATAATGGTAGTGTTGTTTTAGGTCACTAAATTTTGAGAAAATTTGTCACTAAGCAACTAACATAGAAGTATTTTGCCCCAATGCTACTAAAAGTGAGATCAATGGATAGTATATAGGTTGGAGGCACTAGTCTCCATGTTTTTTTGCATTTGAGCCACACTGCTTTAAACTACCAGAAAACGCAACCTACCCTGGGGTTCCACCAAGGAAAGGAGAGGAGAGGACCGTTGCAAAGCGAAACCCATACCAAATGAGAGGGACTAATTCTACCTGCACAACCAGAAAGGCAGAGAACAGCCCAGGTCTAACACAGAAATACAACCCTGGCTTTTGAACACAGTATTATGACCTCAAGTCCCAGGAAGGCTTAATGCTCAGAGTCTTGGCTGCTTCTGAGTAAAACTAAGCTGCACACTGTGCAGATGCTTAAATTAGAGCTAGACAGTGCCTGGCAGAAATCTGTCTGGTCCCCCCACATACACACCAAAAATACAAACTGAAGAACGGCTACAGAGGGAAAAAGAGGAACCAAAAAGGATAACAATTTCCCTCTGATTTCCTACTCCCACTACTAGTCAGCATTTCCTCACGTGGCTATTCATAATCAATGTGAGCAGTTTCTAGGGGCTATATATGGCCTCTACATATATCTCACAGGATTTTTACCACCATCCCATGCTGCTGCTGCTGCTAAGTCGCTTCAGTCGTGTCCGACTCTGTGCGACCCCATAGACAGCATGAGGACTTATGGAATTGTTAGGATCACTGCACCTTTCTTACATGTGTGGGAATGGAAGCTCAAAGAGAGTGACTAGGTGGAGGTGTAACAGAGATCACTGTCCAGATCACCTCACTAAACCTAGTGAAGAGACTTCTGCTCTTAATTTGACTTCACATACAAATATCCTTGTATTAACATAGGTCCACAGAGGTGCCTTTTGTGTTACCTACCTAATGGCCTACCTGGTGGTAGCTGATAATTTGCCTGAACTTTGCCCCAGCGGTTGTCAGGCTGCTTCCAGATTCTTCCCTGTATATACAGCCTTTCTGCAAACATACAACAATCATTTACTTCAAGAATCAGAGTATGCTACTCTATTCCTGGCTCAGGGCACATACCAGAAGCAAATGACTCTTATGCACAAAAGTAACATTCTAAGCCATCTCCAGCCTTTGTGGAGAGGAGACGGGGATGGAAATCATATTCAGGGTAAAACAAAGAGCTGACTATTAAACTACAGAAAAATTGTACTATTTTGGATGTCTTCTCTCTTTCCCTATCCCTTCCCCACTTTCATTCTTCAACATCTGAAAATCTAACATTCTTCAACATCTAACTCTGAAAATGTCTTGAATTCATCTCTCCTCTCTGTGCCGATCCTTTCCCACAATTGAACAGTCAGCTCTTGTTGCTGTTTTTCAGTCGCTAAGTTGTGTCTGACTCTTTGCAACCCCTAGACCACAGCATACCAGGCTTCCCTGTGCTTCACCATCTCCCGGAGTTTGCTCAAATTCATATCCATTTGTTGATGATGCCATCCAACCATCTCATCCTCTGTCGCCTCCTTCTCCTGCCCTCAATTTGACCCAGCATCAGAGTCTTACCCAATGAGTCAGCTCTTTCCATCAGGTGGCCAAAGTATTGGAGCTTCACCTTCAGCATCAGTCCTTTCAATGAATGAATATTCAGGGTGGGTTTCCTTTAGGATTGACTGGTTTGATCTCCTTGCTGTTCAAGGGACTCTCAAGAGACATCTCAGCACCACAGTTCAAAAGCATCAATCTTTGGCACTCAGCCTTCTTCATGGTCCAACTCTCACATCCATACATGACTAATAGAGAAACTATAATTTTGACTAGATGGATCTTTGTCAGCTAAGTCATGTCTCTGCTTTTTAATATGCTGTCTAGGTATGTCATAGCTTTCCTTCCAAGGAGCACACGTCTTTTAATTTCACGGCTGCAGTCACCGTCTGCTTGTTTTTTGAAGCCCAAGAAAATAAAGTCTGTCACTGTTTCCATTTTTCCCCACCTATGAAATGACGGGACTGGATGTCATGATCTTAGTTTTCTCAATGTTGAGTTTTAAGCCAGCTTCTCCAGTATATGCCTACACTACACCAGTATGCCTAAGTAACTGCTACACTCTTCTGTCAGTCCTGGCAAAGGGCCAGATATAGAGACACTCAATAAATGTTTGGTGACTGAATAAACACCACCACTTTTCTGTTCCTCCAAGGGACTGGACATGTCTCTCTCCTGCTTAAAATCTTGCCCAAACTCCCACCACTCCTGATCTGTTCCTCTCCAGACTCTGAGAACATACCATGTTCTGTGAACCCTAAATACTTCTGTTCACATTGTCCTTTCTGCCTGCTCTCACACTTCACTGTCATTCTGGAAATCTTATCCTTTAATCTCACTTCCTTGTAGATACCCTTAACTCCCTGGCCCCTCTTGTCCTCCGTCACACCTGCCTGGATAAACCCCAACTGTGGGACAACCCACTCCGGTATTCTTGCCTGGAGAATCCCATGGATAGAGAAGCCTGGTGGGCTACAGTCCCTGTGGCCGCAAAGAGTTGGACACGAACAGAGAGTTAGCACACACACATGCAGGTCCTTCGGATTCTCCACATTTTCCACCCTGCACCCAGGCAGCTGATTATGCTAGAGAATACACACATGCTGATGGGTCTCGCTTTAAATGCACACCCACAGAAAGTAGTTCCTCTAGGAGTGAGGGGACTCTGTGACTGGATATGGGAAAAACAGTCTTCTAAAGAGCCCAGAATGTCTCTGTCTTAATCTGGGTAGTTACACATGTATATACATTAATAAATGTTCATCAGAATACACAGTTAAGGGGCATCCCTGATAGTCTAGTGGTTAAGAATCCATCTGCCGATGGAGGGGACACAGGTTGGAACTCTGGTCTGGGAAGATTCCACATGTTGAGGAGCAACTGAGTCCATGCACCACAACTACTGAGACTGTGCTCTAGAAGCCGGAAGCCACAGCTACTGAGCCCATGTGCTGCAATTACCAAAGCCTGCGCCCTAGAGCCTACGCGCCACAAGAAAAGCCACCCCAGGGAGAAGCCTGAGCACTGCAACTAGAAAAAGCCAGCTCAGCAACAAAGACCCCATTTTAGCCTAAATAAATAAATAAAATTTAGGAAGAAAAGAAACTAAGCAAATCCATGTAATGAAAAAAAAGATTTTTCAACTTTAACAAATATAGCACCCTGGTGCAGATGTTGACAGTGGGGAAGACTGTAGGTGTGAGGGCAAGAGACAGGGACTCTCTATACTTTCTGCTCAGTTTTGCTATGAACCTAAAACTGTTCTGAAATATAAAAAAAAATTTAATCCCCTATACTCACTGCCAACTCTCAGATTTCTACCTCTAACCCAGGGCTCACATCTAGATGCTTGACTTTTATTCAACCATCTGCTCAACGTCTCCACTTGGTGATGAAAAAGGAATCCCGTATTTTAAATGTCTAAAATCAAACAGCCGGTTTTCCCCATTTCAGCAAATATTCTATCAGTACTTTGACCAAAAGTTCTTGGAGTCCTCCTTGATTCTCCTCTGTCTCTCAAAACATCATCAGCAAATCTATTGGCTATACCTTTGAAAAATGCCCAGACTCTGATCCCTTCTCATCATCTCCACCTTTTTAGTTCAAGCAACTATCACCTTAAATTCGACTGCTACAAAAGACTCCTAGGGTTCTCCCTATTTCTCCCCATGCCTGCCTACTATTACAGGCATATTACACACAATAACCACAGCCACTTTTAATAACCAAAATCAAATAATGTCACTTTACTGTTTAAAATCTTTCAATGACTTCCTATTACATTTACAATCAAGTCCAAAACCCCACCTCTGGCCCATCCAGCCCCTGCTGAGAGGTGGGGGTTCATCTTCTACCTCTGGCCCCCTTCTCTCGATTCTCCATCGACTGTCTGAACGTGCCCAGTATGCTGTGGCTTGGCTGCCTCCACCTGGAACCCTCTTCCCCTGGATATCCCTCGCTCTCTTCAGATTTCTGCTCAAATGCTTCCTCGTCAGACAGACGTTCCCTGAGCATTCTCTACACTGAAAAGCTCCCATCATAGACATACCACGTCACTCTCTGTCCACTTACCAATACTTATTCCTCTTCATCTATCACCACCTAGTCTTCATGGAATCGATCTCTTTATTTATGATCTATCTACCTCCACTGGAAGGTCACTTCCTGAAGATCAGGGTCTATGTCTGGCCTAATCACCACTCTTCTCCAGCATCTAGCACTGTATAAATGATTTGGCATCAGTCGTCTTTTGGAACTCTTCTAAAATTCCTACACACAAAATTAATTGTTGTCTCCCAGGGATTTGTACATGAACTCTGTACAGAGTAAATGTCACCCCATAATATAATTAATTTCAGGAACTTGACTCTGTATCCTAGGTACAGGACACCGAATGGGGAATAAAAGCCACACCTTGCCAAGCTCAGAAGCCAGACTATCTGGATTCATATCCCAAATCCATTACTTATCAGTTGTGCAACTTTGGGCAACTTTCTCAATTGCCGTGCCTCTGTTTCCTCACATATAAAATGGTAATAATAAAATTATACACTTCATTGTATTGTGAGGATTAAATGGGGTATAGAACTAGGGTTAGGGTTTAGACTTGTGCCTAACAGAGTAAATCACTCATTAAATATGAAATATTAGCAAAGATATCAGGATGACAGGACACAATTAACAATCCTTGGCCAGCAATGCTATAGCCAAAGCCAAATACTTCACTGGCCTTAAACTTCTTGAGGGCCCTACTAGCTGAAGGGAATGATTTCTCTTTATTCCATAGTGCCTAGTATAATGCCTCAATACACGTATGTGGAAAGCTCAGAACTGAGGTAACTTTTTTTTAAAAAAGATGGCACAAGAAGTGAAGAGGCATGAACCAGGAACCCAGACTTGATCAGTGCAAATAATCCTAATGAAAAAGAAATAGAAAAGAAAGAGAGTTAAGGACATTATGTAACTCAGATTCTGAAATCCTTTGTACAAGAAATGGAAGGAGGCCATGATCAACTTAAATGGAAACAAGGTGGTGGAAACATGCCAAAGAGTCAGGAAAGCAACAGACAGAGGAGCTTTTTTCACTGTGTTCAGAGCAAGAACAGGGAAGGCCAAGCCTACTGTTCAGGACAGATGGTGCGCTCCCACCAGATGACAGGAAGAAGGCAGAAGGCATCAGAAAAAGCAGTTTCCATTCCATCCACCAAGTATCACTACTAGGAAACTGCAGCCTCTCATCCATTAGACAGTCAGCGCATCGATGCAATGGCGGAAGTGAGAGGGCAGGCAGAATTACTCCATCTACAGAGCAGAAGATGGATATGTGGGAAGTTCACCCCACAGTGGTAGGTCTAAAATTAGAAGGCAGATTCTTATCAATAGTCTATAGTCTGTTTGGTGAGATAAACTGCTTTGAGAACTAATGATCTCCCTGGAAAATCTAAATCTATATTTTACAAATGCCTGTCTCTGAGAAAACAGGCTTCCTTGATAGCTCAGTTGGTAAAGAATCTGCCTGCAATGCAGGAGACCCCAGTTGGATTCCTGGGTCAGGAAGATCTGCTGGAGAAGGGATAAGCTACCCACTCCAGTATTCTTGGGCTTCCCTTGTGGCTCAGTTGGTAAAGAATTTACCTGCAATGCGGGAGACCTGGGTTCGATCCCTAGATTGGGAAGATCTCCTGGAGAAGGGAAAGGCCATCCACTCCAGTATTCTGGCCTGGAGAATTCCATGGACTGGATAGTCCATGGGGTCACAAAGAGTCAGACACAACTGAGCAACTTTCACTTTCACTGAGAAAACAGAAATCCTATTTCTGAGGGAATTACCTGGCAGTTCAGTGGTTAGGACTCTGCACTTTCAATGACAAAGGGCCCAAGTTCAATCCCTGATCAGGGAACTAAGATTCCACTAACTGTACAGCATAGCCCACCCCACCCCCCCACAAAAAAAGGGGAAAAAAAATCCTAATTCCATGATTTTGGAGGGATCTTGTAATTTAAGAAAAGCTGGGTTGAGTGTTTTAATAATAAATTCTGGAAAGGTACACAAAACACTGTCATCAAACAAAACTGGATCAAGAGGTCTCAGTTTCAGCAGTGATTACTTCTAACCCTGGGTAAGTCATTCTTTCTCTGAGCTTCAGTTCCCAATGGACTTGCTATGGGGTAGTAAATGAGATGGCCCATGTAAAGTAAATGGCATCATACCCGATACACAGAAAATCTCTGATAAACATTCGCTGTCATTGTTACTGTTACTAGTTTAACAGAAATAGAAAATGTGCAGTTAACAAAGGCAAGAAAAGGGTTTACAAAGGTGAACCCTTAAACAGGGTTCTGTTTAAGCAATACAGACAAAATTAATCAATACAGACCTTTTATAGAAGCATTAATCCAGAAAGACCACTCAAAGTCACATTTCTGCCTCCATTACACTTCTGTCACGTGTTTTGAAAGTAACTCTTCTCATCCCCCCCGCTATTTCTTTTTTTCTTTTTTTGCAACTAGTAGCCAATCTAGGAAATAGGGAAGAACACACACAGAAAAAATATCACCAGAGAAAGGAATCACCTGGGAGATATGGCCAAGCTTTGGAGTCAGATCAACAGGGTTTCAAATCCCAGGTCTACCACTCACCAGCTCTGAAATTTGGGACAGGGACTTTTGCCTCTGTGAGCCTCAGTTTCTTCCCTCATTTATAAAATTGAAACAATAAAGAACCTCATAGCTTGTTGAGAAATCTTAATGGAGACACTGCATATAGAGAGCCTGGCAGTCAGTCCTTTTCCTAGTTGCTATCTAATTCTATAACACTAAAAAACATTTTCTCAAGGGAATCCTCATACACGGTGGAAATGCAAATTAGTATAGCCACTATGGAAAACAGTATAGAGGCTTCTCAAAACTCTAAAAAGAGAGCTACCATATGATCCAATAATCCCATTCCAGGGTGGGATTGGAAAAATATTCAGAAAAAACAAAAACTTTAATTCAAAAAGATACATACACCTCAATGTTCACACCAGTACTATTTATTAAGACAATAGCCAAGACATGGAAACAACAAAAATGCCCATCAACAATTGGCTTAAGAAGGTATGGTATAAACATATATAATGGAATATTACTTAGCCATTAAAAAGAATGAAATATGACATTTGCAGTGATACAGATGGACCTAGAGAAGATCATGTTTAGTAAAGTAAAACAGAGAAAGACAAATACTACACACTATATGTGGAATATAAAAAACAATATAAATGAATCTATAAACGAAATAGAAACAGACTCACAAACATAGAAAACTTACGGTTACCAAAGAGAAGGGAGGGGACAAACTAGGTGTGTGGGATTAAAAGAAACAAACTACTGTACATAAGATAGATAAGCCACAGGATTTACTGTTTAGTACAAAGAATTTTTATATCTTGTCACAACCTATAACAGAATATAATTCAGAAAAAACTGAATCACTATTGTGAACAAACTATGCTACAATTAAAACATTTTTTCTCTCAAATTTAAGATGTAAGCAATCTAAACAACCTAGGAAAATATTCTCCTAAAATCATCTGGAGCTCAGTTCACAAATTTTATTGAGCATCTATTATATGCCAGGTTCAATTTTGAGGCAATGGAAACATATGAGAACAGAACAGATAGCCCACCTGTGGCTGCCTTGAAAATACACGCTTCACATCCTCAGCAAGTGCTAATAACTGACCCCAGCTATAGCAGCTTGACCCTCGTCACCACCTCTGCTCCATCGCCACACTTCTCTGGGGCTGTCCCCAGCCAATGGCTGAGTGAGCAGGGATATATGGAGACAAGACTCTTTTGACAGCACCTTTGACTTGAGGACTCACCGTCTCCGTTGTCAAAACCTTCTGAGTACTACTGCACGGCATTCTAGGACTTCCTATCATCTTCCTTTCTCCTTTCCAGGGATCAGACTCACAAGATAGTCCATAGCTCTCTCAGTCTCTTCACCTCACTCCCCATTTCTCCCACTTACAGTTTCCAAATAAATCAACTGCACTGTTTCTCGGAAACCAGTCCTAACACCCTATTCCTTACTGAGTTGGCATTCTAGTGAGGAAGACAGTAAACAAAATAATCAAATCAAATAAGTACAGACTGGCAAAGGTGTAGCAGAGAGAAGTCTTTGAAGTACTCTGTTTCCTATTAGTTCTGATGCTTACAAGAATCCATACATGAGTTAAAACTCATTGGCATATACACCAAAAAAAGGGAAATTTTACTGTATGCACACAAAAAATTTCAATGTAAAAATAAAATTATACTGTAAGAGTATTGAGAAGGAACTCACATTATTTAATTTAGAGTCCTATTTAATTTGTAACAAATTAAATATAATTTATCCTGGGGGGAAGGGTACATAATTTTTTAATATACTTATTTATTTGGCCATGCCAGGTCTTAGTTGTAACATGAGAGCTCTTGGTTGTGGCATATGGGATCTAATTCCCTGACCAGGGAAAGAACCTGGGCCCTCTGCATTGGGAGCTCAGAATCTTAACCAATGGACCACCAGGGAAGTCCCCATAATTTTTTTAAATGTCAGGAAAATCTTAAATTTCACTCAGATTTTAATACAAGTATTGTAACTTTAAACTATTTTGTGTGTAACACAGAATAAAGCAAATGGGTTAATATATTAGTGTGATTAGAAACAAAGACTTTTAATAAAAAAGAAAGGCAAAATTGTAAAAATTACAAAATGTTCCATTTAAATTAGAAATATAAAGATGAACTCACAGGGACTTCCCTGGTGGTCCAGTGGTTAAGACTCTATGCTCCCAATGCAGGGGGCATGGGTTTGACTGGTCTGGGAACCAAGATTCTGCATGCCACGTGATGTGGCCAAAAAATAAAAATGAACTCATAATGTTTCAAAACAACTATTTCTTAGCTCCAACCACTAAAAAAAGTCTTAAAAGCAATGACATTTTAGCAGCAATAAACAAACCCAGTGCCCAACTTAGAACTTAAGTTCTAAGTACCACTTCTAACTAAAAGAAACCAGGTCTCCTTGGAGAAATGGACAGGTCTTGGGAGCAGGACAGGTGAAATAAATCTGGGGCTTCCAGTAATGCCAGAAAAGGAATACTCAAAGACTAACAGGAGTGTATCAAAAGATCAAAGAAGCTCATTTAAACAGTCTGTCACTGACCAAGTTTGGGAACATTTTAGCACAAAAGAAAATAATGAATGTAACCGACTACAACAGCACGCTGAATAATCTCAGTCCTTAGTGATCTTTAAAAAGGGATAAAGAAAAAAAAATGCTCTTCTTACAAAAAAACATCAGCTATAACAATAAAACACTGCATGAGAGAGGTGAAAAAAATCACTATTCTTCCACTTCTGGTATAATAATTGATTGAAGTAAGGATTATCAATGAATGCTAAAAGGTATAGGGAAACACTTAAGACATATTCCAAGGTACCCCCACAAATTACTTAGTTCTCTGACAGGGAAAAATACACTTTTAAGATGGTGGGAAACGGCAGACATTACTTTATCCAAGTGATAGACTGGAACAGAGAGTGGGATGACACAGCTTTATGCGTCCCCTGATGGGAGGCGACAGGAAGCACACAGCACTACCAGTCGACCATTCTGCAACACAATGTTTAACCTGAAGCCTAAACCTAACGTCTAGTTTATAGGAAATAGAGAATACAAGAAACAAGTTAAACTCGCTGTGAGAAAACAATGTGACCAACTCAGAAAGTGGAATATTCTACAAAATAAATGTTGCTTAAAAATAATGCCATGAGGGTGTCTTCCGACGGGAGCGAGGGGCAGCAGCGTATGGTGAAGGACACAGGCCGTGGAGTTTGAACCCCTTGAAAGATTGAAATCATGGCAGGTCCAGAAGCTGATGCCCAGTTCCATTTCACTGGTATCAAAAAATATTTCAACTCTTACACTCTCACAGGGAGAATGAATTGTGTGCTGGCCACATACGGAAGTATTGCTTTGATAGTCTTATACTTCAAGTTAAGGTCTAAAAAAACTCCAGCTGTGAAAGCAACATAAACAGATTCTGAACTGTACATTATCTGTTAAGTTCCCATGCCTGAAGAAGCTAATGTCAACTCATCATGTGATACTCAATTTGTACAATAAATTATGAACCTGGAAAAAAATAATAATAATAATGCCATGAAAGGCAAAGAGTAGGGGAGGGGAGAAGGATTATCATGGAATAAAAGTAACTAAAGAGACATAAATCTGAATAGGTTCTGGATGTTAGATATTATGAAATTATTGCTAATTGTACAATTAGTTACATTACAATAAGTATATAAAGTACGCTGGGTACATATATTAACAATTGGTGAATACAGGTGGAAGGCATAGTGTTCATTGCACTATTTTCTGAACTTTTGATTATGTTTAAAATCCCTTCATAATAAAAAGCTGAAACTCGGGGCTTCCCTGGTGATCCCATGGTTAAAACTCTGTGCAATTTCCAGTAAAACTGAAAATGTGTTTATCATATTACTTAACAAATTCACTGGAGTAGGGCTTCTCAGACTGACTGCAGTACATTGTAAAATCAGTAGATTGTACAATAAATTAATGGTTCACAACCAGCAGTTTTGTGTGTGTATTAGGAAACAGAGTATATTGCATGTATTTAGGTTAAGGACTGTCTCACAAAAGTTTTGCTTCTTTTAAATTTATATTGTGTATACGGCAAGTACTACACTGTCTTTCTTTAAAATATTTCTTATACTAGATTATGGTCAAAAAGTTTGAAAGCCATTACCCAAGAAATATCCATGCACATGTGCACAAAGAGATATTATAGAAATGTTCAGGGTGGCACTGTGTATAAAGGGAAGAACTAGAATCTAAATGTCCATCAGTACAAGACTAAATTAACAAAATTCATGCAGTGGAACTCTATACAGAAATGAGGACAAATATCTATGCCAATACAGGTAAATCACAAAAACACGAAATACAGAAAAGAAACAAACAATATGAGAACACTTACATGAATTTTTTAAAAACACCCAAAGTGATGCTAACTAGCATTATTTATGGATACATACACTAAAAATGTAAATCATGGGAAGGACAGCACTAACTACAGGATGCTGGCTGCCTCTAAGGAAGGCAAGAGTGGAATTGAATTGGAAAGGGCATAAAAGATACTACCATTACACCAGGAACATTTCATGTCCTTTATTTTTTAAAATATAAATAAAACAAAAGTGTTAAAATTCAGTAATTCTGAGTGACAAGTACACAGATTATCTTATGGTTAGCTGTACTTTTGAACATTTTCAATATTTTAATTTTTTCTCCAAATCTAAAAAGAATTCTTTCTCTTGATTAAGCTGCCTTAAAAATTACTGAGGGAAACCAAAAAAGGGAAATAACTACAGAAACAAGCAGGTGTTCAAAGGGTCTAATTCTTATATCGAATCTCCCAGCCCCAAAAGGCAGCAGAGACATATTTTATCCCATTTCCCCTGCTTCTCTTCCCACCTTCTCCTTCTAAATACCAGGGGCTGGTCAGCCTGTCTGTTTTGACACTCAAAAGCACTACAGTCTTCCTTATGAAAACTCACAGAAAGGTCTGAATTTTGAAATCCTCACTTTCACTTTAAGCATAAACAAAAGACTAAACTCTAGGATATCCTCAACAACAACCACCACTTTACAGTTTACAAGGCCTTTCCCCACACATCCTGTTATTCGATTCTCAGAAAAACTCTTGTTGAGGTCGGTATTACTAATACCCACATTTACAGATGAAGCTGATGCTCAGAGTGGCTAATTACCAACCAGAGGTCATGAGTCAATGACAAAGTCGGGACTACAACCTCTCAGTTTCTGTACCTAATCATCCCTATGATGTGATGACTAAGTTTCAACTGTACAACAACACACCCAGAAAACAGGAGGGGTTGTTTGCAACACACAAACTGCTCTGATCTACCCCCCTTTTCTTCATTCTTCCATCTCTGATCTTTCAGACAAGCAGCCAAGAATAAGTTGCCACTAATAACTCTTCCCTTCCCTGTAGCCACTTCCTGCTTCTTCTTCCCATAACTCCTCCAGATGAACAGGCAGAAAAGGGAAACACATATAACTAGACAGTTCCCTCAACATAGGAATCCCAGCACCAAAGAGAAAGATATTACCACAGCTCTAGACTTAAGAGTCAGGGAGCAGGAACACACTACAGAAAAGCCTAGGCTACCCCTCTTTATCAGTGCTGGCACATGTCCTTTACTGAAGGGATTTAATTAACAGAAAAATGTAAAAGTACCAGTTTTTTAATCGGTCCCGGGCTTCCAACTGGGCTCCCACTTCAAAGCTGATTCCTCGTCTGTTAGGTGGATGCTTTGTCATTTTCAGTCATCAACGGGGCTGCTTTTATTCTCCTGAAAAAGCCAATTAAATATTTATGAAACTTAGGCAAAGTCTGCCCAGAGTAGAGTATCACTCACTACACATAAAAGACAAACAGGCATTATTCAAAACACAGAGCTCCAGGAACCCGCGTCAGCACCCTGCTCTACTCCTGCCCTCATCCTAGGCCAGGTGTGCCCTCCGCTGCGTATCTCTGGAACTGGAAGGAGTGCTCAGTTGCTCCAGTCATGTCCAACTCTTGGCAACCCCACGGACTGTAACCCCCAGGCTCCTGTGTCCACGAGACTATACAGGCAAGAATACTGGAGTAGGTTGCTATGCCCTCCTCCAAGGGATCTTCCTGCCCCAGGGATGGAACCTGTGTCTCTTACGTCTTCTGCATTGGCAGGCAGGTTCTTTACCTCTAGCGCCACCTGAGAAGCCCCCAATACTGCTTACCAAGGATTCACCTGTAAGGGGGACTCCTCAGAACATCAAAGAAAAACAGTCACTCAGAAGTAAATTTAATCATTTGCTGAAGACAAATGATAACAAACATCTGCTGAGAGACTACAGAAAAACAGTCCTCAAGACCAAAAGAGACACAATTCCTGGCCTCCTCACTGGAAAAGACTGGTGCTGGGAGGGATTGGGGGCAGGAGGAGAAGCGGACGACAGAGGATGAGATGGCTGGATGGCATCACCGACTCAATGGACATGAGTGTGAGTGAACTCCGGGAGTTGGTGATGGACAGGGAGGCCTGGTGTGATGCAATTCATGGGGTCGCAAAGAGTCGGACACGACTGACCAACTGAACTGAACTGAACTGAACTGAAGCCTCCAGTCTACTGGGGGGGGGGGGGGGGGGGGGGCGGGAAATGTAGCCAGTAAAACAAAGGACTTAACTGCAAACTGCAACTGCTATGAATTTTAAGGGCTACAAAGGAAGGAAACAAAAGCTGAACTCTGATTTCTGGTCCTTTACTTTTGGAAGGCTGGACAAGAAATGTCTATGTATTCATTCTTTCTTCTATTTTCTTCTTCAGTAAATTCTGACAAACTGGGATTGGTGATCATTGTCCATATGAGTAAAATTGATCTTTAGGGGCTAGTGGTGGTTTTGCTGGAGATATAGCCACTCTGAGCTCTTGGGGCACTTGAGCAGGCCACCTCCATAGCAAGGCCAACCCCCAGTAAATTCTCTCCCACTGAACTTTGGATCCCAACAGCCTACACTGCCTAAGCAATGCCAGAGCACTCCTCAGGGCAATAGCTGCCTCATATCACAAGGGCAATCTTTGTAACAGATGAACGAGGAGTAATCACAGAAGTGGGTCCTCATATCTAATGTGTACATACCATCACATTTTCTTGCAATATATTACATTAAAAAGCAGGGTGTAAAATTATATCCCCCTGAACTCACAGTAAAACTCATGTGCATTAAAAAAAAAACGACTGCAAGAAAAAAAACAGGTTGTAAGTGATCTCTCCCTCTTAAACAGTTTCCTAAATTTACAATTTTTCACAATGGAAATTTCCCATGAGGAAAAAAAGATGTACAGGATGAGCTATCCATTATATTAAACAACTCGTTCCAAAGGGCTGATATCGGGGAACACATAAAGCAAATACCAGAGTAAGACAGGAACAGTTGACAGTTTCAACTGAAAAGCTATGTCAAACAAGAGAATTTGGATGATATGGACCCTAGGAAAGGGCAAGTCAGAGGTCTGACTAGCTATACTTCACTCTCCAGGAAAATGAGATATCAAACCTAACGTTAAGTAAAAAGTCTTCATTTTGATGTGCCTGAAAAAGCACCTCAAATTATCTTTTTGACTTCATGCACACCAAGTAATATTCAGATTGACAGTTTTGCCTCTCACATTATATGAAAAGATGATGGCACACAAGAAGAAAGAGTGGCACTGAGAACTCACCAGAGCAGCTAGTATGTATTAGACTTCATGCAGGGAGACAGTTCCCTTTTAGAGATGGCATTAATGTAATAGGATTAAATTATTGGCCTTTAATCCTCAACCCCACCCCTTATTATCAGAATGAATTTGGGTGAATTACTTAAGATCAGAATTTGTTTCCTCTCCCTAAAATGGGGATGGTGATACCAGGTACCTATCTCCAGGCAGTGGGTGTGAAGACTAAATGAGATAATCCATTTAAGGAATGGTGTAAGGACTATATAGTTAGCAGCTAATTATAATCCTACTATCACATAAGAAGAAATTTGGTTTAAAGTAACTGGGCTAAGGTTCTGGTGCTAAGTGACCAGCCCCAGAACAAAAGCGCAGATCTGCTTGATTTCTGAATTAATTCTTTTATCACACAGCTTCCCTAAGGAGCCCTTCCATTAAAATACAGGAGTATGGGAACAAGGCAGTGAATGAAAATGAGCAAATTATTCTTAATGGCTCAAGTAAACTAATTCCTCTTGAGGTGGGATTGTTGAAGGTCTTCCTTATCATGAACTGAAACAGGTTTCATTGTAACTCTGACCCATTTATTTGAAGCTCCACTCTGATATCAGTCAGAACAAGACTAAGGACTATCTGACTTTTATGTCCCATGCCCAAATCCCTCCACTCCTCTGGGATGGCAGAGTTTGTTTTTAAATTTCACATTAATTTATTCAAACAATCATTAGTGAGCACTATCAGAAAGGCACTGTGCTGGAAATCAGGACTCAGAAATCCAACTCAGTCCCAGCTCCTGTCCACCCAGGAAGACAAACACACACACTGAGAAGAGATGAAGGAGCTCTAACAAAGGGCAAAGGGAGGGACGACCATCTCAAAGTCTCAATTTAACTTGACAACATCTACCAAAGAATAAAAAATAGTTCAAGACAGAAGTAGGAATTAAGAAGATTATATAAGTTTTTACTTCTTACATTTAAACACACATTTTTCTCAAGCTACAAGAGGGCTAAGATTCTGTAGCTTTTAACTTATGCATTCTTCAGGGCCTTAGATTTTTTTCTTCCAAAAAGTTCTAGTTCCAAAATAGGAAGAGGAAATATGTTCAATAAAGACACCCAGGAAAACTATGAGAAAAAAAATCTGATGCAATCTGTACTCATATATGATTCCATTTTAAAGACCCTGGCAGGACTTCAAACTACTCCTTTACATTCGAATTTCCCTACAGGGAATTCCCTGGTGGTCCAGTGGTTAGGGGTCATGGGCTTAATCCCTAGGGGGAACTAAGTTGCCATGCAGCAAGGTCAAAAAAATTTTTTTAATTAAAAATAAAATAAAAAACCAAATTACCCTACAATGTATGCTCACTGCTCCACAGGAGACAAGAGAGCCTAGTTTATTTCCTTAAATACAGCATTTGCAGTCAATGCCCTTGTATCAATGATAATGAAAGCTTTAAATGTATACTGTGTAATACACTTTAAAGGGCACTTTCACAAACAACAAACTTAGAGAAAATAACTTCAACACATATGACCAAAGGGCTAACTTACTTTACTAACAAGGAGTGCATATAAACCAAGAACAAAAGAGCCAAACAACTCACTTAAAAACCAGCAAAATGCAAGAACTGGCAGATTTCCAGGTAGGGAAGGGAGAGGCTTGTGGGAAAGGGAGGCAGGAATAATACAAAGATCTAATAACCATATGATTGTATTATCCTTATCCATATAACATCATCCTAAACTAAAGGAAATGCAAATCAAAGTAACAACTTTTCACTCTTCAGGCTAATAATTTCAACATAAAATACCCAGTGCTGTCAGGGATGAGGAAAAATGATGCTTATACTCTGTTGGTAGAAGCATAAATTGGAAAATCTTATCTAGAGGCAACTTGGCACTATCTACAAATATGCAAATACCCACAACCCAACAGACCCATAGCAAGCAACATCCTACAGACACATCCCCCAAAGTCTGCCAAATTACTTGTGAGGATGAACAATAAATTTCTGCAATTAAAATGACCATCAAAAGAGGCCCATTTAAATGAATTATGGCCATCTATACAACAGAATGTGGTACAGCTATTAAAAGGTAAAATGGTAAGCTGTAGATGCTGATATGGAGCCATTTGCAAGATACACCGTCAAGTAAAAAAAGCATGGTGTAGAGGCAGGTATATAGTATTACCCCTTTAATACAAATAAACATATATACAGACAGATCTATTATATGCATATTCTATGCACGTTTCTTCCCTCTAAGAAGGAACAAAATAACTGTTCAGTAGTTACCTTAATGAAAGGAATAGAGCAAGAAAATTTAACTTCTCATTTTTAAACTTCTTTATTGTTTGAATTTTCTAACCTTAAGAATATCTACTACTGTGGGTAAGAATCCCTTAGAAGAAATGGAGTAGCCCTCAAAGTCAACAAGAGTCTGAAACACAGTATTTGGGTGCAGTCTCAAAAATGACAGAATGGAATTGTGTTCGCAGCCGCCGCTGCGCCGCCGTCGCTCTCCAATGCCAGCGCCACCTCTAGCTCGCCAAGCTCCAGCCGAAGGAGAAGGGGGGTAGTAAGGAGGTCTCTATACCATGGCTCGCAAAAAGCAGACTGCCCGCAAATCCACCGGTGGTAAAGCACCGAGGGAGCAACTCGCTACAAAAGCAGCTCTCAAGAGTGCGCCCTCTACTGGAGGGGTGAAGAAACCGCATCATTACAGCCCTGGTACTGTGGCACTCCGTGAAATTAGATATCAGGAGTCCACTGAACTTCTGATTCGCAAACTTCCCTTCCAGCGTCTGGTGCGGGAAATTGCTCAGGACTTCAAAACAGATTTGCGCTTCCAGAGTGCAGCTATTGGTGCTTTGCAGGAGGCAAGTGAGGCCTATCTGGTTGGCCTTTTTGAAGACACCAACTTGTGTGCTATCCATGCCAAACGTTTAACAATTATGCCAAAAGACATCCAGCTAGCACGCTGCATACGTGGAGAACGTGCTTAAGAATCCACTATGATGGGAAACATTTCATTCTTTATTTAAAAAAAAAAAAAATCTTCTTCCTGCTATTGGTAGTTCTGAACGTTAGATATTTTTTTTCCATGGGGTCAAAAGGTACCTAAGTATATGACTGCAAGTGGAAAATAGGGGTCAGAAATCATGTATTGGCAGTTTTTCCATTTTCATTTGTGTGTGAATTTTTAATATAAATGTGGGGACATAAGCATTAACAAAAGTTAAAATGTTTCAGTGAACAAGTTTCAGCAGTTCAACTTTATAACAATTACAAATAAACCTGTTAAATTTTTCTGGACAATGCCAGCATTTGGATTTTTTTAAAACAAGTAAATTTCTTACTGACTGCAACTAAATGGTGTTTGTAGCATTTTTATCATGCAGTAGATTCCATCCATTCACTATACTTTTCTAACTGAGTTGTCCTACATGCAAGCACATGTTTTTAATGTTGTCTGTCTTCTGTGCTGTTCCTATAAGTTTGCTATTAAAATACATTAAACTATAAAAAGAAAAGACAGAATGATCCCTGTTTGTTTCCAAGGCAAACCATTCAATATCACAGTAATCCAAATCCATGCCCCAACTACTAATGCCAAAGAAGCTGAACAGTCCTATGAAGACCTACAAGACCTTCAAGAACGTCATTTTCAATATAGGGGATTGGAATGCAAAAGTAGGAAGTCAAAAGATACCTGGAGTAACAGGCAAATTTGGCCTTGGAGTACAAAATGAAGCAGGGCAAGCGCTAACAGAGTTTTGCCAAGAGAACACATAGGTCATAACACCCTCTTCCAACAACACAAGAGATGACTCTACACATGGACATCACCAGATGGGCAATATGGAAATCAAATTGATTATATTTTTTGCAGCCAAAGATGGAGAAACTATACAGTCAGCAAAAACAAGACAAGGAGTTGATTGCGGGTCAGATCATGAACTCCTTTTTGCAAAATTCAGAATTAAATTGAAGAAAGTAGGAAAGACCACTAGACCATTCAGGTATGACCTAAATCAAATCACTTATGATTATACAGTAGAAGTGACAAATAGATTCAAGGGATTAGATCTGATAGAGTGCCTGAAGAACTATGGACAGAGGTTCGTGACACTGTATAGGAGGCAGTGATCAAGACCATCCCCAAGAAAAACAAGTGCAAAAAGGCAAAACGGTTGTCTAAGGAGGCCTTACAAATAGCTGAGAAAAGAAGAGAAGTGAAAGGCAAAGGAGAAAAGGAAAGATATAAGCATCTGAATGCAGAGTTCCAAAGAATAGCAAGGAGAGATAAGAAAGCCTTCCTCAGCAATCAAGGCAAAGAAATAGAGGAAAACAATAGAATGGGAAAGACTAGAGATATCTTTAAGAAGATTAGAGATACCAAGGGAACATTTCATGCAAACATGGGCACAATAAAGGACAGAAATGGTATGGACCTAACAGAAGCAGAAGATATTAAGAGGTGGCAAGAATACACAAAAGAGCTACACAAAAAAGACCTTAATGACCCAGATAACCACAATGGTGTGATCACTCACCTAGAGCCAGACATCCTGGAGTCCGAAGTCAGGTGGGCCTTAGGAAGCATCACTACGAACAAAAGTAGCGGAGGTGATGGAATTCCAGTTGAGCTATTTCAAATTCTAAAAGATGATGCTGTAAAAGTGCTGCGCTCCATATGCCAGCAAATTTGGAAAACTCGGCAGTGGCCACAGGACTGGAAAAGGTCAGTTTTCATTCCAATCCCAAAGAAGGGCAATGCCAAAGAATGCTCAAACTACCCCACAATTGCACTCATCTCACATGCTAGCAAAGTAATGCTCAAAATTCTCCAAGCTAGGCTTCAACAGTATGTGAACCAAGAACTTCCAGATGTTTATGCTAGATTTATAGAAAAGGCAGAGGAAACATCAAATTGCCAACATCCATTGGAAAACAGAAAAAGCAAGAGAGTTCCAGAAAAATATCTACTTCTGCTTTATTGACTACAGCAAAGCCTTTGACTGTGTAGATCACAACAAACTGTGGAAAATTCAAGAGGTGGGAATACCAGATCACATTACCTGCCTCCTGAGAAATCCGTATGCAAGTCAAGAAGCAACAGTTAGAACTGGATATGGAACAACGGATTGGTTCTGAATTGGGAAAGGAGTACCTCAAGGCTGTATACCATCACCTGTTTATTTAACTTCTATGCAGAGTACATCATGCAAAATGCCAGGCTGGATGAAGCACAAGCTAGAATCAAGACTGCCGGGAGAAATATCAATAACCTCAGATATGGAGATGACACCCTTATGGCAGAAAGTGAAGAGGAACTAAAGAGCCTCTTGATGAAAGAGGAGAGTGAAAAAGTTGGCTTGAAGCTCAACATTCAGAAAACTAAGATCATGGCATCTGGTCCCATCACTTCATGACAAATAGATGGGGAAACAATGGAAACAGTGAGAGACTTCATTTTCTTGGGCTCCAAAATCACTGCAGGTGGTGATGGCAGCCATGAAATTAAAAGACGTTCGCTCCTTGGAAGGAAAGCTATGATAAACCTAGACAGCATATTACAAAGCAGAGACGTTAGTTTTCCAACAAAGGTCCGTCTAGTCAAAGCTATGGTTTTCCAGGAGTCATGTATGGATGTGAGAGTCGGACCATAAAGACATCTGCGTGCTGAAGAATTAATGCTTTTGAACTGTGATGTTGGAGAAGACTCTTGACAGTCCCTTGAACTGCAAGAAGATCAAACCAGTCCATCCTAAAGGAAATCAGTCCTGAATATTCATTAGAAGGACTGATGCTGAAGTTGAACCTCCAATACTTTGGCCACCTGATGTGAAGAAGATTCACTGGAAAAGACCCGGATGCTGGGAAAGATTGAAGGCGGGAGGAGAAGGGGATGACGGAAGATGAGATTGTTGGGTGGCATCACCAACTCGATGGACATGAGTTTGAGCAGGCTCCGGGGGTTGGTGATGGACAGGGAAGCCTGGTGTGCTGCAGTCCATGAGTCGGACACAACTGAGCCACTGAACTGAACTGAAGAATGTACTTCTTGGGCTTCCCTGATGGCTTAGTGGTAAAGAATCTGCCTGCCAATGCAGGAAACACGAGTTTGATTCCTGGTCCAGGAAGAGCCTACATGCCTCAGAGCAACCTACCCCGTGCACAACTACTGAGCCTGTGCTCTAGAGTCCTGGAATGGCACCTACTGAACCCCACGCACCCTGGAGCTCATGCTCCGCCACAAGAGAAGCCATCGTAATGAGAAACCTGCACACTGCCACCAGACATTAGCCCCAGCTCATAACTAGAGAAAAGTCCTTGCAGCAACGAAGACCCAGCACAGCCAAAGATTAATTAATTAATGTAATTATTTTTAAAAAAAGAATGTGTATCTTGGGACTTCCCTGGTGGCCCAGTGGTTAAGACTCTGCTCTTCCACAGCAGGGGAAATGTGTTAGATCTCTGGTCAGGGAATTAAGCTCCCGTATGTCATGTGGTATGGGGAGAAAATAAAAAAGATCTGCAAAGCCTCTGTATGTCTAGCACAAAGTAGGTGTTCAAAAGACAGCAGCAGAATTTTCTGAATTCATAATATATTTATAGTTAATGTACTGACATGGACTCTGGATTTTATTTTGGGAGAGGTTTAAGAGTACTGTAGTCATGGTAACTGGAGGCCCTGCCCTCAGCAACCCTAATGTGCTAGAGAGAAGAGACTAAAGACTTAGAATAACAATGAATTTGTGATAGGTGGGCAGGGAACAAGACCTTTCAACGAGTTGGCTCTCATCAGGATTAAGAGAAAATGAACTCTGAAAAGACTGGCAACCTCCAGAAACTACAGAATGGGCTTTACAATAACCTAATAGTGCTTACACTAGGCTTGCAATTCAATCTCCATTAAAGAATGATGGTGCCTTTTAAAGTTAATGTACACCTCACACCAGCCGAAATGGCTATCATCAAAAAATCCACAAACAGTAAATGCTGGAAAGGGTGTGGAGAGAAAGGAATCCTCCTACACTGTTTGTGGAAATGTAAACTGGTTCAGCCACTAGGGAGAGCAGTATGGAGATTCCTTAAAAAACTAAAAACAGACCTACCAAATGACCCTGCAATCCCACTCTTGGGCGTGCATCCGGAGAAGAGCATGGTCTGCAGACACACGCACCCCAGTGTTCAGTGGGGCAATGTTTACAATAGCCAGGACATGGAAGCAACCTAAATGTCCATCGACAGAGGAAGGGATAAAGATGATGTAGTGCATATAACATTATCCAGCCATTAAAAACAGAAGAAATAATGCCATTTGCAGGAACATGGGTGAACCTACAGACTGTCATACTAAGTCAGACAAAGAAGGATAACTGTCCTATGACATCCCTTGTGTGGAATCTAAACATAAATGATACAAATGAACTTCTTTATAAAACAGAAACAGATTCACAGGCTAAGAGAAAGAACTTATGGCTGCTGGGTGAGGGATGGGGGGAAAGGATAGTTTGGGAGTTTGGGATCAACATATACCCACTGCTGTATTTAAAATGGATAAACAACAAGGTCCTGCTGTACCGCACAGGGAACGCGGCTCATGTTATGTGGCAGTCTGGATGGGAGGGGAGTTTGCGGGAGAATGGATACATACATATGCATGGCTGAGGTTCCTGCTCCCCCCACCCCCTCCCCCGCCAACTACCTGAAACTATCACAACACTGTTAACCTGCTACACTCCAATACAAAATAAAAAGTTTAAAAATATATAAAAAACAAAACAAGAAAAAAATAAACTTAATGTAACCCCCTTTCAAAGTGAAGGACACTTCAACTGAAAGACCAGCTTAAATCTATATGCCTCCTTCATTCAGTATTTACTGAAAGCCAGCTCTGTGCCGGGGAAGGCAACGGCACCCGACCCCAGTACTCTTGCCTGGAAAATCCCATGGGCGGAGGAGCCTGGTGGGCTGCAGTCCATGGGGTCGCTGAGAGTTGGACACGACTGAGTGACTTCACTTTCACTTTTCACTTTCATGCATTGGAGAAGGAAATGGCAACCCACTCCAGTCCTCTTGCCTGGAGAATCCCAGGGATGGGGGCGCCTGGTGGGCTGCCATCTATGGGGTCGCACAGAGTCGGACACAACTGAAGCGACTTAGCAGCAACAGCAGCAGCAGCTCTGTGCCAGGGCCCCGAGATAGACAGCAAGATGACAGGACACCCCTGGCCCTGTTCTCTAGCAGGGAAGGCAAAATAGGACAACACATATGCAGATAAGATCATTTCTGGGAGGGTAAGCTCTGTAGCAGAAAACCCAATGAAACGACGTGAGCCAGGTGACGTGGCAGGATCCTTTAGATAAGGCTGTTAGAACTCTGAGGAGCTGAGGTCTGAGCAGAGATCTAAATGACAAGGAGACAGCTATGTACAGATATAGGGGGGAAAGAATTCTAGGCAGAGGGGAAGTCCTAGAGGCAAGGTGTCTCAGCAGGAATGAGCTTCCCTCCCAATCCCCCACAGCCCTGAGCCTAGGAGGTGGAAACGCTGGCTGCAACCCTGCAGCCTGACTACAGTCCCAGAAGAGCACAGGTCCAGGGACAACTACAACTCACAGGAGGAAGCTTCCAAGGGGACTCTTCCAAAGTTCTGTCTTGGAGGAAAGCCAGGCAGTACTTAGGGATGGGAGCAGTCAGGTTTCAGACTCAGATTCTGACCAATCCCGGCTCCACTCATTGCCTGCTAAGTGAAGATGAGAAAAATCACTGAGCCTCCCTGTTTGCCCTTCTATAAAGAGAGGACTAATAATCCCTACCTCCTGGGGTTGTGAGGCTAAGCGAGCTAATGGATGTCAAGTGCTCAGGACAGTACACACCAAATATTCAATATTGGTGATAAAATGGCTATGTGGTAGTAGTAGCACTAGCAAAAAGATACACAAAGGATTATGGTCACTGTTATTACGCAACATTAACAAACGGTATTCAATATAATGAACATAAAAGAGCACATCTAGGGATTTCCCTGGCGGCCCAGGGGTTAAGAATCCACCTGCCAATGCAAGGGACACGGATTCGATCCCTGGTCTGGGAATTAAGATCCCACATGCAACTAAGCCCTTGTGTCACAACTACTGCCCTCAAGGTCTAGAGCCCAGGCTCCACGAGAGAACCCACTGCAACCAGAAGCCCATGTAGCATAACTAGAGAGTAGCCCCACTTGCTGCAAATAAAGAAGGCCCATGAGCAGCAACAAAGACCCAGCACAGTCAAAAATATATATATATTTTTTTTTAAAGAGCACATCCATAGTCCTAGAGAACTGACAAGTTGTTTCAAGTAGGAGCAATGGCCCCTCCATCATTAATTTCTCCTCAATGACACAGAGTCTAAAGCCAATCATTACCACTCCCTCAGGCTTGCCCAAATCACACTGAAAGAATTGGATTAGCCTCTTTTACTTGAGAGGGTAGAGAAGGAAACAAGGGAAGAAGGGAGGAAAGGAAGGAGGAAGAAAGAAAAGAAGCTAAAAAAAATTCCCTTACCCTCTTCCCAGATACTTGAAATGCTTTCTCTAGAAGTCTTTTTCTACCACAATTAAAATTCAGACAGACAACAAACACAGGTTGAGCTTACATCTTCTGAATTACTGAGAATGAACTGGTTAAATGAGGGGCTCTTCCCAGAAACAGTGGAAAGGAGCCCAGGCTTAACTCCAGAACATATTTGCTGAATGACTGACCTTTGGCACATTACTCAACCTCGCTGAGCTAATCATCTTACCCTCACAAGTTCCTTCTCCTTTTCTCCCCATCACAGTTTGAGGTCCCAAGACTGGCCAATGTGCCAAGCCAGGAACATGGGCATTGCCTTCACATCTCACTCTCAGTCACCATTTTGTCACACCTACTAGGTTTCTCCCACTATCCAGTGGCTCTAATCCAATTATTGCAACAACTCTCTGGCTTCCCAGGTGGCGCTAGTGGTAAAGAACTTGCCTGCCAAAGCAGAGAAGTGAGTTATAATGCCTGGGTCAGAAAGATCCCATGGAGGAGGCCATGGCAACACACTCCAGTATTCTTGCCTGGGAAATCCCATGGACAGAGGAGCCTAGCAGGCTACAGTCCATACGGTCACAGACAGTCTCACACGACTGAACACACAAACGCAACAACTCTTAGTGGAGCTCAAAACCTCCAGCCACATGCTCCCTGGATCCAAATCAATACTGTCTTATAAGCTGACCTCTGAGTGGTTATTTTATGAGAGACACTATTTTAAGTGCTTTATATATACATCATCTCATTTAGTATCTACCTCATGGTTCTGTGATGAGAATTATTATTATTGTCATTTTAGAGTTGAAAAAACGAAGGTTCAAAAAGTAAGCTGCCCAAATGACAAAGCTACCAAGTACTGGGGGCAAGGAATTGAATGAATCCAGGTAATCTGACTAGTCAACAAACTGTGGCTACTCTTTATCAGTGCTGCTGCTGCTGCTGCTGCTGCTGCGAAGTCGCTTCAGTCATGTCCGACTCTGTGCGACCCCATAGATGGCAGACCACCAGGCTCCCCCGTCCCTGGGATTCTCCAGGCAAGAACACTGGAGTGGGTTGCCACTGCCTTCTCCAATGCATGAAAATGAAAAGTGAAAGTGAAGTCGCTCAGTCGTGTCTGACTCTTAGCGACCCCATGGACTGCAGCCCACCAGGCTCCTCCGCCCATGGGATTTTCCAGGCGAGAGTACTGGAGTGGGGTGCCATCGCCTTCTCCGTCATCAGCGCTACTACACTAGTATTTCTAAAGTATAAATCTGATCATAAGACACCACTGTTTAAAACTTCAGGTTATATCTCAATTACATCTAAAAAAAAAACAAAACACCTCAGTAGTTCCCCTACAGAACAGAGTTCAAACTACTCAGAGTAGCATCAAGGCCTCCAATGAGTTAGCAACTATGACCAAGTCAAACCACGGGCTGTTAAACATGGGAACTTAAAAGAAGTCGAGCAGACAATCAGCAGAGGGCCAATGGCACATGGTGGTCATAAGCCAGAATTCTAAAGAGACTGCTGGGTTTGACCCCCAGCTCCACCATTTTCCAGATAGCCTTGCACAAGTCATTTCCTCTCTGAGCCTCAGGCTACTCATTTATTAAATGGGGATAGTACCAGTACTTACTTCATATCTTCCTATAGGTGCTGTGAAGATAAAAATTACTTAACACAGGGATTTCCCTGGTGGTCCAGTGGTTAAGAAACCCTGCTTCCAGGACAGGGGACACAGATTTGATCCCTAGTCAGGGAACTAAGATTCCACAGGCCACATGATGAAGCCAAAAAAAAGCAAAATTTACTTATCACAGAGCCTGGCACATGACAACCTCTCAAGGTTATTACTGCTCATGCCTCCCACACACCCAGACTCCCTGCAATGCTGCTTCCTCTCTGCCAGGTCCTTCAGTGGGGCTCAGCCATCAGCACCTCCCCAAAGGGCTGCTGGGCCAGGGCCCACCCCATTATTCACCCGTGGCAGCCTTGCCTGCTCCATGGGTCACAACACAGCACTCTGCTCTGAAACTGCCTGTGTCTGATCTCTCCTCAGGCATTTAACTCCTCATAGGCACCCCCAGAGTCTAACAAGCAGCACTGTCACTTGGCAGTCAGATGCTACTTTAATGAGATAACCTTAGTTTCCTCATTGACAAAACAGGAGGAAAGAAAAGAAAGAGATCAGCATCACCCATCTTGAGGGATATAAGAATTCAAGGAGACAATTCCATGGAGACTCTTTGAAAAGTGCTCTCCACAGGTAAATGTAGGAACTGGTGTTACTCCACGGTGGTAAGGCAAAGCACAGGGAACCAGGCACCTGCAGACAGACCAGAATTTTGCCCCTGGAGCCTAAGAAAAGCTGTAATCTGTTTTCAGTCGCTGGGAGGGCTCTATAAATGGTGTCACACAGCTCTGGAGTGGGTTTGTGTGGATTCTTTTTAGGGAAGGGAATCTTTTTTAAAACATATGTGACTAAACTGTTCTTAAAGTATTCCTTAACTGAGGTATCACTATATTACAAAGTAAAACAATTTGGAGATGGAGTCATTACCCCATGGGACCTCCAAAGACATTTCCCTAAATTACAACCAATTCATTGTGCATGGGATTTTAAAGATAAATAAAAATTATTTAATAGTCAATATTCCTGGTCTTTATTATTAATACCAGGAGATGGCTAACTTTTACTGAGTTTTTATCACATGCTAATCCATGAAAAATACTTTATTCCCAACAGTGCAGAAAAATTGGCAGTATTATCCTATTTTTCAGAGGAGGGAAAACAGACTTAGAGCAAGTAACTTGCTCTTGGTCACCTGGCTAGGAGGAAGAGCTTGGATTTTAAAAGCAGGATCTACTCCAAAACCCACAGTATTTATACTGCATTTAAAAATAAGGCCTTGGAATAAAGAAGATGTGGTACATATATACAATGGAATACTATTCAGCCATAAAAAAAGAATGAAATAATGCAGCGTGCAGCAATATGGATGCAACTAGACATCGTCACACTGAGTGGAGTGAGTCAGAAAGACAAACACTGGATGCCGTCATTTGTATGTGGAATCTAGTATCTGACACATGCACGCATGCTCAGTCGCTTCAGTCCTGCCCAGCTCTTTGCAACCCCATGGACTGGAGCCCACCAGGCTTCTCTGTCCATGGGATTCTCCAGGCAAGAGTACCGACGTGGCCTGACACAAATGAACTTTTTTACCAAACAGAAAAGACTCACAGACATAGAAAACAGGCTTGTGGTTGCCAAGGGGGTGGGAGGTGGAGGAGGGGAGGACTGGGAATTTGGAATTAGCAGATATAAACTATTACACATAGGATGGATGAACAACAAGGTCCTACTATATAGCACAGGGAACTATATCCAATCTCCTGGGATAAACCATAATGGAAAAGAATATTAAAAAAAATGTATGTATGTATACAAACAAGTCACTTTGCAATACAATAAAGATTGACACATTGCAAATCAACTATACTTCAGTTTTTAAAAACTAAACGTTTTTTTAAAAAGGGCCCTGAGGGAATTCCCTGGTGGTCCACTGGTTAGGACTTGGCACTTTCCTTCCTGGGGGCCCAGGTTAGATCTCTGGTGGGAACTAAGATCCTGCAAATACTGTGGCCAAAATATTAAGGACTTTAAACAACAAGGTCCTACAGTATAGCACAGAGAACTATATTCAGTATACTCCTATGATAAACCATAATGGAAAAGAACATTTTTAAAAGGATGTATATTTGTATAAATGAATCATTTTGCTGTACAGTAGAAATTAATACAATATTATAAATCAACTACACTTCAATTTAAAATATATACATGTTTTATAAAGGCCTTTGAGAAACCTGAACACTAATGATATTAAGGGATTACTGTTAAACTACTTTGTGTGAAAATAAGAAACAAATTTTAAGTGTTCTCTCTTACAGAGAGTACTAATGTAGTTACAGATGAAATATCAAGAAACAAGGTCAAACATTTTATAAAAGGAATAAAACAAATTAATGGTAACATATACTCAACTCTTCACAGCTCACCAAGTTTTAATAACCTTATAAATTAGATTTTCTTATTCCCATTTTACAGATTAGGAAATGGAGAGAAAGGGCAACATTTACCAATATTTCTAACGATAGATATGAGGCTAGTATGATACTTAAGAGAGAAAACAGGTCCAGATAGGTTAGTAACTTGCCATGCTGGAAGTCTGTCTCCAATGTCTGTGCCACAGGGAAAGTCCCAAGAGGTTTGAGCCCCACAGCCACATGACATGGAGCCCCAACAGAGTGGCAGATGCCTCCAAATTCTGGTTCTTCGCCACCACATACCATGCAGCCTGGACATGAAAGGTGGCTTCTTTGACTATCATGCCTTTCTGAATTGCAGATGCATAAATTTCATACAGGGCAGAGCATGACTGACTTCCTACCCATCAAAGCACTCTGGACAGCATTCACCACTCCATGAGACCAAAGGGCTGTCAAGCAGCCCAAACCAGCCACGTTCCAGACAGTCTCAAGAAGGGGAGAAAGGCAGCCTCAGCTGAGAGTTTAGCTTCTACAATTAAGGAAGTTTCCAAGGTCAGGAACAGAATCTGAGATGAGGTGGCAAAGCCACATCTTCTCTCAGCAGTGCCTCAGGCCTGCGCTTCGGGCTGCCACCTGTTTGATGCTGTGACCAACGTGACTTACTGAAACCCTGAGGGAGAAAGGTAAGGCAGCTGTTCAGAGGAGGACGCATGAGCACCAAACCTGAAGGCGAAGCAACCTGGCTCATTAGCCAAGTGACCTTGGACAAATAAATTACTTAATCTCAATTTTCTTGTCTACCAGGTGAGAGTAATAGATAAATTGTAAATGTTCAATAAGATCTAACAGAGTGCTCCAAAAACTAACTAAAATGCCCACATTCCCAGGTAAAGGTTCCATAACCTAGAAATCCCAGCAACTGTAACAGCAAGGTAGATATGTCAATCCACCTAGCCACGCACCTTTTCCACACAAATAAGAGACCTCATGAAAATCAGGTCTTTACTAGGACAAAGAGAACCAAAGACTCATCTAAGATGCCTGGGAGTCAGTCTTTAAAACCCTAGAATTATGTTCCTGACAAGAGATAAGCTCTTATCAAATATGTTAGTGTCTTATCAAATGTTAGTGTTAATCGCTCAGTCCAACTTTTTGCAACCCCATGGGACTGTAGCCAGCCAGCCAGGCTCCTCTGTCCACAGAATTCTCCAGGCAAGAGTACTGGAGTGGGTAGCCATTCCCTTCTCCAGAGGATCTTCCCAGCCCAGGGACTGAACTCAGCTGAGTCTCCTGAATTGTAGGCAGACTCTTTACTGTCTGAACCACCAGGGAAGCCTCACTTTAAAACCCTTCCCCAGGCCTCTCCTCTTCCTCCTTCCTCTAAGTCCACTGCTTCAGGCACTACCTCCCTCTCATATTGATACAACTGCCCTATTTTATGTTTGGTGACTCATATTCACCTCCTAAAATTTTACATGATTTATACAAGCTCATCTCTTCCATTATTTGGCCAAAGAAAACAAAGGACAGCTGGATACCTAACACGAGATCCAGCAAAGTTGTTATAGCATCATTACAAATCAAGGTTTCAATTTTCAACAGGTTACCCCAAGGTTAATCAACAACCTGTAAGGGCAGTTGCTGAGATGAGTAAGAGAGAAACAAGACTTTCTCCAAGCTTACAACCTAACCAAGGAAGCTCTAAGTACACATTTTGGTTTAAAGAAAATTTATTTTAAAAAAAAGTAATCAAGAAACAACCCCCCCACCACCACCACCACCACCACCATCATTTCCTAGAAAGATGAAGGAAGGGGCATTAGGAGGTTATATACACCTCTGACCTCCAATCTGGGAGACCTTAAGAGAGCTAAAAGCATGATATTTATTTTCCCCAAACTCCAGCCTAGGGCAAACTACCGGCTTCATTTTTAAATTTCATTCTATCTACTCTGCTAATTGAAAGCAAAAATGAAAGCTGGGGTGAGGAGGAGGGGGAGACATTTTTAAAATACACATCAGATAAGAGAACCTATAAATAAAGTTGTGTGTAAACTACAGACTCCCTCTTTGTAATTCAGGTTAGTAGCTAACACTGAATAGAGAATTCAAGAAGACTTCTTTGGGAAGCTTAGTTTCGAATGAACTAAAGCATGGAAATGGCAGAGACACTGAGGCAGAAGAATGCTGCAGTTGGGTTTGAGGGCAAGCTGGCTGCCTTGGCTAGAAGAGCTGGTGGCAGAAGTGACTCGGACATGGAAATGATTGGCAGCAAGCCCAACAGAACACGTGAAGGAAATCAGATCTGCCATAACAAGCGCCCACAGGCACTGGGTTTCTAAGCAAGGTACGGACAAAGGCTCAGAGCACAGTAGACCTTGAGAAAATCAGCCCCTCGTTTTACAAACGGGGAGAATGAGGTCCAGTAGCATTAAGTGACTTGCCTGAGGTCTCACAGTGAGTGGAAGTGCTGGGACTAGAGCCAAATCAAGATCAAATTTGTTACTGAAGAGGATCTATCTAACACTCATGTGAGGGATGGGGGGTGGGGGGAGGTGTGGAGAGGACACAAATTCAGGTTTGTCCTGATTAGGGTCCAGAAAAGGATTATGGCGGGGAAAGGCCACGACAAGTGATAGCCGGGGAAATAGGTACAGATGATCTGAAAGGAAAAGCCCACTAAGACTTAAGAGACAGCTGCTTGGGGAGGGAGGTGGGAGGGGGGTTCATGTTTGGGAACACATGTAAGAATTAAAGATTTTAAAATTAAAAAAATAAAAAACTAAAAAAAAAAAAAGAGAGAGAGAGACAGCTGCTGCTGCTGCTAAGAGACAGATGTGGATACAAAAGGAGAGAGAGCATCGTAAGGTCATGATTCCCATCAAAGAGTAACATCATATTTCCAGCACATTCATCTTGGTGAAGCTCCCACAGATACACAAATCAAAGTGCAGGCACCGGCCTCTCCCAGGCCCATCTCTGGAACCCGGAAAACCGAGGACTGCTTGGTAATTCCAACACCTGTGACCCTGCTGACTTGGGTTATCTCAGACTCATTACCCATGGCAGGATGACAGATGAGGAACCAGAAACAAGCTGGCTGGTCACTATATGGCCTATGCAGTATTTACTAGAACGATTTTATGTCAAGAGTTATGATCAAGGGCTTCTTCTCTGGAGGTCCAGGAGTGAGGACTCAGTGCCCTCACTGTCAAGGGCCTGGGTTCAATCCCTGGTCTGGGAACTAAGATCCCACAAGCTGTGCTGCATGCCAAACCCCCCACCCCACCCCACCCCCAAAAAAGTTATGTTCACTTTTAAGCAAGAAATAGTTAAGCATTTAAATCTGACAAAATAAATAGGAATCCAACTCCTGGAGAAGTTCTAGCCATGATTTCAAAAGCTAAATGCTAGAACAGTAACTGAATATAAACAGTAGTCCTCCAAAGAGGACTGTGGCCTTGTACAAACTTTAAGGGATACACATCTAGATAAAGAAAGAAAAATAATGCTCCAGAAAAATAATATCAACATCACTGGGGAATTAGAAAAGCAGATACATGGGCCCCACTCTAAACCCACTGGATTAGAATCAACATTTTAGCAAGACACTCCCCACCCTAGGTGATTTATTTGCACATTCAAGTTTGAGAAGCACTGGTGTAGAATACTTTAAGGGTGAACTATATATAGCAGTACATAGATAGGGTACCAATCAGGCAAATAAGATACAAAGTACCTCTTCACTTTCTGTACACCATATTTTATTAGGTACTGCTCAGATAGACCTATAGTGTTTTTTAATGAATCTGGTACTTACTAATGATCATATGATATAAATGTGGGATCTATTTCACTTCCTGAAATAACACAGCTCGGGGGTTTTCATGCACATGAAATATAAAAAAGCTTAGTTCTTCTGAAAATACAATAAAATTATTCATTTTATTCAAGTTCCAACACAAAGTTCAGCACACTTCACAAGCCCCATTAATTCCTACAGGTTCCTGGGAGTATCATTAAATCCCCCAGCATCACTGAGAAGCAGGTGCTTGGCAAACATCCAATCTTCAAATGAGATTCAGAAGGACGTGGTCCTGAAAATGCAGTATTTTTCTGCCTTGTCCTGTCAGGGTTGCTTCTCAGGCTCATACTCTCTCCCGCCCTGAGGCCTCATACAGCTGCACACTCAAGTACTTCCCAAAAGGAGAAAGGTCAGAGGTGTCATTATCCCATAAGCACTTGAGATTCCAGCTGTGGAGAAATTAATCTGGTTCGGTTCCGGCTGAGAAGCCCTGAGTAAGATCTGGAAAGACAGAGGGAAATACAAAAGAAAGAGCCTACTGAGAGGCTCTTAGGAGAGGACATTTGCAGATTTTAAGGTGGGGGTCAGGGGCAAGGTTTGGCAGATAAGTGAGAGGATCACAGAGAGAGATAAAGATCCATCTCCCACCTCTACTCCAGGAACAAAAAGAGTGACCAAGAGATTCCTCCAAAAGACCTCTTTTCTTGATAAAAAGAAGGAAAAGAGCCAATGAGGAAGCTTTAGGAGCTGGAAGCAAGACTAAGAATCTCTGGAGGGTTTTTTTGTTTTGTTTTGTCTTCCAATGAAAGGAAATGAAGCAGTATCCTTCTAACCAGAATCTTATAAGCAGCAGACCATCAGGAGGATTAAGAGACCTGTGAATAACCAAAGAAATACAAGGGGGGATTCGTTTTCAGTTTAAATCCAGCACTGGGGAGGAGTCAGGCAGCCCTGGACTTGAGGCTACTTCCAGAGAAAGGGGAAGAAATGGGACTATCTTTACAGCCACCAGTAAGCAAGAGCAGCGTCCAAAGGAAGAAAGGAATCAAAAATGCCCCGGGATAGAGCAAGCCAAGAGAGAGTTCTTGTTAGCAGAAAGATGAAAGATAAAGTAGACATATGAAAGAAAACATACAGGCACCCCTTTGGGATGGGCGGGGAGATCCTCCCCCAGGGGGAGGGGACTTCAGGAGGTAAGACTATAGGAAGTGAGTACAGAGAAAAGGCCACAGAAGCAGACAAAGTGCCATGCTGAACAAAGATATTTATTCACCAGAGGAAGGAAGACGAAAGGTGCACTTACCTGACAGGGAGAGCACCTAAAGGAAAATGGGGCTCCAAAAAGGGAAGCTGAGGAAACAAAGTCTCTCCGATGGCTGCAAAGCTCAAGAACCACGGACCACTTTCTGGAAATGAGCAAACTAAGAAAAATGGTGTGCCCTCCCAGATTTAACAAACATCAGGACGGTGGCTGCAGGCTGAGAACTGTGTAACCAAAAGTAGAGCGTGGAGGGTGGGGGTGGGGCAGGAAACACTTTCAGATATGAAAATCTGGAAATAAGGTGGTCCGATTTGGAGAACTCATGAAAAAGGGTGGAACCCCAAGGATAGAGTGATTGGGAAAAGCTGTGAATTCCCTGTGTAAATACAAACACTTATCTTAAAATTTCAGGATTTGGACTTCATTTCGGGTAGACTCTGGACACTGTGCTCTCCCAGATTTTGGAAGGCTGGGAAAAGGAATCGGCCCCTAAATTTAAGACATTCTGACAAGCATTCTGCCAGATTTCAGGCCTGGAAAAGGGAAGTCTCCCCTGAATTTGTGGGACCATAAGTACCCCCAAAACTGGTCACTGGACCCCAGATTTGAAACTCGCTAAATGGGAAGAACCCTCAGATTTGAAAGCGGACATTTATTCAGAGTGGAGACACGTAAAGGGAGTGTCCTCCCAATTTGGGGGTCGTGGGTCAGGGGGTACCATCCTCAGTTGGGGAAGCTTTGGAAATTAAGATAAAATCCCAGGGATGGAGTTTAAGAAAGAGGGTTGCACCGATCACATTTTCTAAAAACTACAGAGAAAGGGGACACTCCCATAGTCGGGGGCTTGAGAAAGGGGTGTGCTCCCCAGAACAGGATTAAAGAGGCTATAAAAGAAAACGCGTTCCCAAAGCACAAGGCAAGGGCAGGGGTTGTTGGTGGAGCTCTCGGGGGCCACACAAGCTCAGGATCCGACCCTAGCTCTTCCCCCCACCCGCAACACGGCCCGCTCCGCGCCCTGGGCCCGCACCCCGCGGCCCAACCTCCTCAGGCGGCGCTGATTGGCCTTAACCACCGTCACTCCCGCAGGCAACCCTGGGGATTGGGCGCCACTCGCACGCCCGCCACGCTCTCAACAGCGGTCCCCGGGCCTCCCTCCGGGCAGGGCAAGCGGGGCCAGGCGGGGAGCGGGGCCGGGCAGGGGACCGGAGCAGCGGTGGCGTCCGTCACCGTCCCCGCCCGCACGGCGCGCGCGCGCGCGCGGCGCGGGCCCGGCCCGACCCAGCCCCAGCCAGCCAGCTTCGCCTCGCCGCGCCTCGCCGCGAGCTCACCTCACAGCCCCGCTCCGGCTGCGCCGCTCCAGGACCAACCGACAGAAGGACTCTGCGTGCAGCGCACCACGTGACCCCCGGGACGCGCCCAGCGTATCCCCCGCCCCCCACACACACGCACCATCGCCACCTCCGAGTGACGCAGCTCCTCAGCTGCCCCGCCCTCGGCCCCTCCCCACCCGATCACCGTGGCGACGGCTCGGGCGAGCCACGCCCACTGCCCTGACGCGCGGGAACCGGCCTGCGCCTGGATCCGGAGCACGAAGTCCCCTCTCACCCATAGCCACTGTGATCACACGAAGCCCGGGACTGGACCCTATCCGTCATCTGTTAGTTATGCCTCCTATATGCGCCTCGAAGCCTCCTGCTTCTCTCCATCCTGCTGCCAACGCTCCAGTCTAGTCCACCATCAGATGGTTGTCCTCACCACCCACACTTACTCCTTCCAATCCGTTCTTCATGCTCCGACAGAAAGAGCTTCTCAAGACGCAACTCTGTTCGTAGCCATCCTCATGCTCAAAGCCCGTTGCCCACTGTTCTTCAGATTAAGATCTAAATCTTCACCGTAGCCTATCTGCCAGACTTTTCAGTTTGTACTAACTTGCCTGTCTCACATTCACGCGCATTCAACTCCTCCACTTTCTCAAGCGGCTTTCAAGTCCTCACACAAGTCAGGTTCCTTCCCGACCTAGAGTCTCTGAACCGCTCATTCTGCGCCTTACCTCATTAACTCCTCGGAAGGGATTCCAATTGCTAGTGGGAAGAGAAGCTGTATTCTATCTCCGGGGACCAAGGTCGGAGTTGCAGCCACCCACAAAGGGTCTGAAAAGTTTTCCCAGTGGGACTTGGGAAGTTCCAAAGAGGAATGCTAAATATTTGTTATTTAGGAAGGCAATAACGATTTTATTTTACCTTGGAAAAACAGGGCAGCTAGATTACACCTCTTCAAATGTAAATATAATCATGTCACCGCCTTGCTTAAAACAACCAACCTTTCTGTCACATCCTCCACCCTTGCTAACTGTCTGGCCATACTAAGTTACTGTCATTTCTGTGGTTCTCTGCAAGGTCCTTCCAGGCACTGGGCCATTGACTAAGCTGTTACTTTTTGCAAAACTGACTTTAAAAGACTCTTTAAAAGGTCTCAGTTTGTCATCTCCTCAATAAGGCCCTCTTTGACCACATAATCTAGAAGTGCTCCCCTTGATCTCCTGCTTCAAACAGGGCAATTGCTCTCTACCTTATCAATGTTTGTTTTCAGCAGAGCACTTAACACAGTTTGTAATTATTTAATTGGTTTGTTCTCTTTGTTTTATTTTTTCCCCCTGAGTTAGAGTTAGGGACTATCTTGTATCTACTGCATTGTCAGAACCTGACAAATAGTAGATGTTCATTGTTTATCTGTGGAAGGAATGAAAGGGAAGAGAATATTTGGGGGGCAATGATAATTGAAAATAACGATACTATACAATAATAGACGGGACTTCCCTGGTGGTACAGTGGATAAGAATCCACCTGCCAGTGCAGGGGACGTGAGTTCCATCCCTGATCTGGGAAGACTCCACATGCCACAGAGCAGCTAAGCTCAGTACTAAGTACTGAGCCCACATGCTGCAACTACTGAAACCCTCAGATACAGGAAGAAAGGATCTTCCCAGGATCCTCTGTGTTTATGTTTATTAACATGAAACTGCCCAGATTTTAGTGGCTATTATAGGATATAGAGAATTTTTTGCTCCACCACCACAGTAATGTCAAGAATTCATGACCCCATATAAATACAGCATGTTTCTTTACTTATCCAACCTGTACATATTGAGACCTAGGCTTGAGCTGGGCGTCAAAGATACAGAGTAGGGAACTTCCCTGGCAGTCCAGTGAATATGACTCAGCACTTCCACTGCAGAGGGAATGGGTTTGATCCCTGGTCTGATCCCACATGCTGCATGGTGCAGGCAAAAAAAAAAGATACAGAGGGCTTCCACAATGGCTCTGTGGTAAAAAACCTGCTTACAATGCAGGAGACTCCAGAGACGGGTTCAATCACTGAGTCATGGAAGATCCCTTGAAGGAAGAAATGACAACCCACTCTGACGGGAGCCACCACGGGAGATCCCACCCATGACAAAAGTCATGTGGAAGAGAACTGTTAAGCAAGGCTTCAGAACTCTACGGGCTCCCTAGGCTTTCTCGAACATCTACCCCAAAACCAGAATCTGTCTGTTTTACTATTTCATGACTTTCACCAACTCCTCTGACATTAACAGGGGTCTATTCCTGACCACCTTTCTCTGGAGAAAATCAACTTAGGGCTATAGCTAATAAGTCTTCTGGGCATGAGAAGAATATTTCCGACCAAAAACCCTCTGTTAGCATTTTAGCTTGCTTGGCAGATATATCCAGACTCTTGCAGCTACACATGTGATTATTTACAGCCTCCCAACTGTGAGAGGCACAGAAAGCCTAAAACATAGAGCTTTTCAAAGAGTTAAAAGTTATTAGAGTAGTGCTAATGTAGGATTTCATTATTGGGCCAATGCTTGTTGCTAAGTTCCCTTATCTCTTATCCACTGTGCATCTGGGAGTGCATTAGTTAACATAGTTGGAAAGTAAGAAAAACAAGTGTAGCCTTGAAATTAACCACATCAGACTTTTGAGCTAATTGGTTCTTTCTTGTAACTCACTGCACCTTTGCTTGGGAGAATGTAACTCTGTTTGATACTTTTTGAGGCGGACATAGATTAGAAATATAAGAAAAAACATTTCAAGGGAAAATAAGTTTTCTGGTTGAGAAGCCTTTATCAAAAGAGGGTCATAAAATGTTCACAGGCCTCCAAGGACAGAAGATAATGTACACAACATTGTTTATGGTAAAGGTTTGCAGAAAAATCCTGGTTTCGATAAAGACAAAACAGATATACTGTTTGGGCTGACTCTGTATGACTCTGCATCTTTCATTTCCCTCTATGTACAAGTAAAAGTATAAAAGACCCTTTTAAAAATAAAAACAATGGGCCTCGCTTGAAGAAGCTTGGTCACCCCGTGTTTTTCTTTTTTCTCTTTTTTTCTCTCTTACTTTCTTTTTCAGGCTGATCCCTTAGAGCATAGAGGCTCCCTGCGTTCACTTATCTGCCCGGGTTTCTAAGACCTGAACGGGAAGACCTTCTGCATCTTCACTCCCTCGGGAGACCGGGAAAGCACCTGTGGCCTCCGTGAACAGGGCAAACTTGTCTCGAAGTTTTATTGGCTTTCTATGTAAACCAAGAAATATCAGCCTCCTTCTCTCCTCTATTTTCTTATGTACAATATTCTTTCCTTATCTCTCTCTAAATCAATCGCCGACGCCGTTTTTCCTTCAGGTTCCCCTGGATCCTGTGGGGGCTGGACCCCGGCACCACTCCAGTATTCTTGCCTGAAAAATCCCATGGACAGAGGAGCCTGGTGGGCTACCATCCAAAGTGTCACAAAGATCGGACATGACTGAGCATGAACACAGGACACAGGGCAGAGCAGCATGAAGTTTAGGCCCTGTTCTCAAGGAGTTTACTTCTTGGTAAAGAAATCATCACAATTTGTAAATTAAAATTCTTCTTGTCTATTGCAAGAACAAACACTGACACTGTTGCAAGAACAAGCAAAAGAGAAATATATTACAAGAATGTCTGGGGGCCCAGAGCATGGATAGGAAAACAAGAGGCACAAGAGCAGCTCTGGCAAGAAGCAACAGCTTCTGCTGCCAGCAGCACCACAGGCCACAGCTGGGATTCAATCCCAACATCCCTTTGTTTCTGAGTCACTCACTCAAGAGGCAAAGCCTTGATCAGGGGCTGATGGTGACTGGTCAATCTCATGTCAGTCACATGGATTAGTCCAGGCTGTCAGGGGACAAGAGGAATAATTTGCCCCCAAGGATATCCCCACTAATGAAAGTGAGGGGAGGAATGATGCTGGTCAGGCAAAAATAACTCTATACAAATATGAATAAAATACCTTGGGAATCAAGCTGAAGTTCCTGATCATCAAGTCAAACCTGTGGAAACCTGGTTTGCTAGCTTCTGAACAGCCATTGGCTGCTTGCCGTAGAGCTCCAATTTGCAAAGTTTTGGTCTAAAGTCCAGGTCTCAGGACTTCCCTGGTGGTCCAGTGACTAAGACTCTGTGCTCCCAATGCAGGGCACTTGGGTTCCATCTCTGGTCAGGGAACTAGATCCCACGTGCCTTGACTAAACAGTTCACATGCCACAACTGAAGATCCCAAATGCTGCAACTAAGATCTGGCACAGCCAAATAAATAAATAAATACTTGAAATTAAAAAATAATAAAGTCCAGGTCTCAGCACGCCTGTTTAGCACCATCCACCATTCTGCTTTAACGTCTTCCCCAGCATTTCCCTAGTAGTTGATTTCAACCATCCAATTGTTTTTAACTTAGAACCTTTCTTTGTTGAAATAGGCGCTCAAATAATGGTTGTGACTCTGTGAATGAGTGAAAGAATGAATGTACAGCAGCCTCAACTCCAGAAAATAGTATCTCCCCAGCCATTTCAGAGCTGTGGTCCCAGGACATAAGATGACAGCTCCACATATGCTGCATTCACACAAGCATATACAGAAGCACCAGACTACTATGTCTCTACATGGAAGAGTCCTTTCTCTCCCTAAGCATCACTTTTCTTCAACTACAAAGTGGGATGATATTTACTCTCACAAACTTGTCACAATTAAGTGAAACAACATGTGAGAGTGTATTGTAAACTGCAACTGCTAAGTCACTTCAGTCGTGCCTGACTCTGCGCGACCCCATAGACGGCAGCCCACCAGGCTCTGCCGTCCCTGGGATTCTCCAGGCAAGAACACTGGAGGGGGTTTGCCATTTCCTTCTCCAATGCATGAAAGTGAAAAGTGAAAGTGAAGTCGCTCAGTCCTGTCTGACTCTTAGAGACCCCATGGACTGCAGCCTTCCAGGCTCCTCCACCCATGGGATTTTCCAGGCAAGAGTACTGGAGTGGGGTGCCATTGCATTCTCCATAAACTGCAAAGTTCTGTGTAAATGATTTTCTGATTGCTTTCTTACTAGAGTCATTGTCTGGAGTATTTAAAATGTCCCTAGTAAAGGAACAGCAGAACTAAAGATCTGAGATGGGATATTCAGTTAGAAAACTCAGTCTCTACCCAGCAAACTTTTATACTCTGTCCTAACCCAACTCCAAGGCATTTACAATGAATCTGTCAAGGGGAAGGGGGAAAAGTTAAAACAGAAAAGCAAGTTCCTTGGCTGTAATTCACACCCACAGACCCCATGTACTCAGAGTATCACCAAGCTTGAGGATGTCAGTCTCCAAAGCAGGAACTGGGGTAAAATATCTGCAGCACAAAGCTGAGTGTGAGAACTCAGGAAGCCGGAAACCACAGTCACAGCTGTATCTGAGAAGTCCAAGAACCTCCACAAGGCACCAGGGGCCCAAGGGAAGTGGATTGAGTTGACCCTGGTCTGAGGTCTCGCCAATCTGAGCCTGATGGAAAGTTCCTGAGCTCCTCAAGCCTTACTGCTTTCCAGTGACGGGGAGGAGAATTATGTAGGAATTCCAATATATTTACAGCATTTTGCAAGATTCTAAGAAGGGAGGGAGAATGAGGGGGAGAGGCAGAGAGAGGAGGACATTTTTTATTCTTGTCCTGGCCACTAAAGAGACTGATAAAATCCACCTGGACCACTTCAAGGGCAGGGACTGTGTCCTGTTCTTTGTCCCTTGGGAGTCCTAGTACGTAGCACAGTTCCCTGTAATTTAATACTTCAAGTTTGTTTCTTGTGACAAACAAGACTGACACTCCTGCCAGTTTAGAGATAAAGAGACAAGGGAGGAGTTTAGCTCCAGGGACTACTGGAATGGAGATTATAAAGAAATCCATTAAAGAAACAGTCTCTTAAGTCTGCTAGACTCCAGTTGACTCCCCAGATTTCTCAAAATTTATTTTTAGATAGTGATGTTATCCCATGACTCAAAGGCCAAAAATTATATAAAAGGTAAACAATACAAAATCTCCCTCAAATTTTTGTTTGTTTCTACTGGTAACCACTTTCTTATGAATCCAGCACCCGACTCCTTTTCTTTTGGCTGCTCTAGGTAGCATGCTGGATCTTAGTTCCCCGAATAGGGATGGAAACCTGGAACTACTGGATTGCCAGGCAAGTCCCCCTTTCAGCATTTCTTTATGAGTATATGCAAAGCTGAATATAAGTTCAATTATGAACCTTTTATACAACAGAAAGCTTTGATACATGGTGTTCTACACCTTAATTTTGTCACTAAACACATTTTGGACCCCTTACACTACATCTTTTATAATGATACAAAAATAACTCTCATTATCTTGTTTTATTTTACTGCTACACAGTATTTCTTGTGTGGATGTACTGTAGCTTGCTTAATCAGTCCCTTATTTGAGGACATTTGAGTTGTTTCCAATCCCTGGTAACTTAAAAACTATGTTCCATTTACAAGTAGTTCAACACATGTGTGCAGAGAGAACTGTAGTCTAAATTCTCTGAAATAGGAGATCTGAGCCACAGTGATGTATATATTTATAATTTTGATAGAGATTGCAAGTCATCATTTCTCATAACATTTAAAATCTTCAATGTACTTACAGTTTAAGGATTATTTCAAGATTATTCCTGTAATGTTATTCTCACTTACTTGCATTCTTGATAGAAATGAGTGAAGTTGCAGTTATCCAGGTAGGAATGCGTACAACCTACTGCCACATTTTGTCACACAAGTCATCATCATGTGTCTTTTTTTTTTTTTTGGCTGCACCCCACAGCTTGCAGAATCCTAGTTTCCCAATCAGGGATGGAACCCAGGGCATTGGCAGTGAGAATGCCGAGTCCTAACCACCAAAACATCAGGGAATACACACTATGTATCTTTAGAAGAAATCATCTTGATGTAGGGGAGGAAAATGCAAAGGACAAACCATTAAGGAAAATACCATTAATTCAACAACATAAAAAAGTTCTATTCTATCCATGAAAATATGTCTACACATGGATGGATGGTCTTGGGACTATGGGGGAAGGGGAAGAGGAATGGAGGCTAAGGAAGAGTAAGGCAGATGGACCATTCACTTTGTTTCTAATGTTTATAGACAATGTTGCAGTGAATAATCCCTTCCTGGGGATTATTCACAATGTTTCCAGTTGCTACAGACAATGCTACAGTAAAGAGCCTTGGACATTCAGAAAAGGAGAAAAAGGGACTTCCCTGGTGGTCCAGGGGCTAAGATCCCCAGCTCCCAATGCAGGAGGTCCAGGTTCAACCCCTGGTCAGGGAACTAGAGCCCACATGCTGCAACTAAGAGTAGGTATGCTGCAAGACATGGATCCCATATGTCACCATGAGAAGGTCTCAGCTGCCCCAACGAAGACCCAGTGTGGGCAAATATATGGATAAATAAAGTACTTTCAAAAAGGAAAAAGAGGGAAATCTGGGGCTGTGTCTCGATTATCAATTATCAGTTGAAGCTCTGCCCCTTACACTCCTCTGCAGTCCTTCTTGCCTGCTTACTGACTCACTAAGACCCCAAAACTCTCTCCTCTTCCTCTTCTATTGCACAGCTGTGAGTTTGAAATGTCACCTCCTTGATGTCACCCTACTCGACCCAGTTCATAGTTCCTCTGGGCCTAAAAAAGTATCTTAACTGCAATCTCAGTTCCAAATTCTAAGCTGGAAATAGTTACCACCAAAGAAAGTCCCTAAATGACAATTATGGAAAATCAGGTAATCACAGGTTCGCTCACACCTTATTCTACTTCCCCTGATATCCTTGCCTATATCATGGTCTTCCCCCCTTCCCCTACTTCATAAGCTTTTTTAAGGCCTTTATGCTTTTCAAAGGTTTATTTAACCTACATGCTGAATCATCACCACTTCCCTTCCCACTCATCTCCTTCTATTTCCAGGGGAGCCTTTTTATTGTAGGAGGTAAAATAGAAACCTGACCAAAGTAGAAATTAAAGGTGCTGTGAAACTCCAAATGCTGAAACCTTATGAATACAGAGAGCACTGGCTCTTGTCCACTTTGAACTCTTCCTGCCCTAGAGAGCCTGTATCTTCCCACCACGACATAAGTTGGGGTAAAATCACTGGCCAAATGGAGAAATAAGTTATATTTCCTACAGATTTTCCAAATTTCCCTTTTATCTCTACATACCATACCTACCTTTGCCTGTCCCCCCTTCTGATTATACTTCAAATTTTTATCCCTTTTGGAAAAAAAAATGATGATAATATTTATTGAATTTTCACTGTTTGCTAGACACTGTGCTAAGTGAATTATTTCATTATAAATTTCATTATAAATTACTTCATCATAATAAATTACATGAATTATTTCATTTAGAGAAGTTACTTGTCTAAGGTCACATCACTAAGAATAATTTAAGTACCAACAGTTTAATTCCAGATATCATACTTATTAATCCTGAACTAACCACATTCTAAGGAGAGTCTCCTCTTGTTCCTCTGCCCTCAAACTCTCTCCAATCTGGCCTATTCTCCAAACTATTCAAATTGCCATTCTAACATAACAGTAGTAGTAAATAAAGTGATGCTTTAAAAACAGATTGGGACTTCCCCGTTGGTCCAGTGGCTAAGGCTCTGAGTTCCCAGTGCAGGGGGCTGGGGTTCAATCTCTGGTCAGGGAACTAGAATCCACATGCTGTAACTGAGTTTACATGCCACAACTAAAGGATCCTACATGCCACAATGAAGATGGAAGATCCCTTGTGATGCAACTGAGACTCAGCACAGCCAAAATAAATAAATATATTTAAAAAATACTTTTAAAATAACCATATCATCCACTCCCCTACACAAATCCCTCTAATGCTATCCCCTCTCTAACTGAAAGTAAATCCAAAATCTTAACCCGCCAGCCATTCTTGATCTGCCTCTTGTGTTCCCCAGCTCTCTGACCTCCAATTCTCTTCTCTCTGTTTTGCTCACTCCAGTTACATGAGCATCCTTGCTTTTTCTTGAGCACGCTAAGTTCACTTCTACCTGGGGTTTTGTACTTGCTGTTCCCTGTACCTGGAAAAATCTATCCTCAGATACTCATAAAACTTAAAGCACTTTGTTTCTTTCTGGTCTCTGTTCAAGTGTTTGTTTGTTTGTTTTAATCATAGAAGTTGCCTCCCTAAATACAACAGTATCCTGTCTTTGTCTCTCTCCCTTAATCTCATTTATTCTTCTTCAAAGCACTTATCACCATCTGGCATATTACATATGCATTTTTTGTTAATAATCTGTTTAATATCTTTAGAATTTAAAAAACTCCTGAGGTCAGGGACTTTGTTTTGTTTACTGCTATATCCCCAGTGCATGGAATGATACTCAGCAGAAAATAGGTGTTTAATATTTTGCATGAATAATAAAATTAAACAGTATTTTTTGAGTACTTCCATTACACCAGGTATTCTATATACGTCACCTATGAATTTTCTCACTTAATCTTTATAATAATCTTATGAGATTTAACATTTTAAATATGATGTCCAAAACTTTTCAGTAGTTTATGAACAACTAATTCTCTGAGAAAAAAAAGAAAAGATTGAGTTGTAGCATTTGTGATATATCTGTGGTATAAATCATTCACACTCTGGCTGATTTAAGACTACCAATATGAGATCAATCAGCTCACTAAATTTCTGGGCACTCATTGAATCATAAACTGGTATGAGTCTGCTCCAGTATGCCATTGCTACTGTTATTCGGAGAGCATAGAAAGCTCTTCACAAATTACACCTTACTCATCTTCCCAGTGGAATCGCCTCTGACTCTCCAACTCACCCACAAAGCCCACTTTCAAATCATGAAGAATTCCTGTCTGTGTAAGAACATGCCCTGCTTGTTCTATACTTAATTGTCATTGGGCAATGTGCTTTATTTCTGAGAAGTTCTTTCATCCTTCCTTAGTTTGGCTCTGTACTGGTATGTCTTCAAAGCAACATCAACCAATTCAACAAATAGTAGTTAAGCAACCAGCACATTCCAGGCAGGATGTTAGGAGCTGGGGGATAGAAGTAAAGGAGAAGCAGTTGTTGATATTCCCAAAGTGGCTCACAATCTGGTAGTGAAGGCAAACGCATAAGCAATGAAGCCGAATTATATATAGCCTAAGAGAAGTAATAATGAGGGATTAAATGAGTCTAGCAAGGGTGGGCAGAATCAAGACCAACCTTCTAAAGGAAAGTAAAGGAGACTTTACTTCCTTTACTTCTAAGGAAGTGAAACACAGACATCTTTCCAGATAGACATTCAAGGCAGGGAGATACAGGCAATTGGAGACTTCTGGAGCAGATCGAGAAAGTGCTATAGAATGGACAGTTATGCTTGCTGAACTTCTTTTTGCGCCCCAAACCCTCAGTGGGTAACTTGATTCCACACCATTGTAGCAGAATTGCCAATGGGCAAGTGGTCAAAATCAATGAACAGTCACAAACACGGGAGGAAATACAATAATATCAACATTTTGAGAAATGTTTACCAAAATGTTATACATACTGCTTGGTTACTAGCAAACCATGGCCAACAAACTAGGTGGCCATGGATTAAAGAATACCATAGAACTCAATTGACCTGTTCAATCAGTTACAAACATTGGAAAATATAGCAAACATAATTGGAAATGACAAATCAATGTTGGTGGGATGTGGAGAAAAGTACATTTAATAAACAGGTACTAAAATTAAACTACGTGTCAGCCACTGATTTGTGTGCTTTACTTGTATTAACTCATTTACCTTATGCCACAATTTTATGAAACAGGTTTCCCTTTTTTCATTGATTTTATTTTTTTGACTGTGCTGGGGTTCTGTCGCTGTGTGGGCTTTTCTCTAGCTGTGTTGAGCAGGCCGACTCTCCAGTTGTGGTGCGCAGGCTTCTTAATGGCTTCTCCTGTGGCAGAGCACAGGCTCTAGGGTGCGAGAGCTTCAGTGACTGTGGTGTGAGGGCTCGTAGTGGCGGTTCCCAGGCTTTAGAGCACAGGCTCAATAGCTGTGGGGCATGGGCTCAGTTGCTCAGAGGCATGTGGGTCTTCCTGGACTAGGGATCGAACTTGTGTCTCCTGCATTGGCAGGTGAATTCTTCACCAAGTCACCAGGGAAGCCCCCCAAAAAGACTCTATTATTATCCCACAGATACTTCACTAAGAAAACAGAACTTAAGACAGGTTAAATAACCCATTCAGTGTCACAGACATTCGGTGGGATGCTGGAGTCGGTCTGTACTGGCTTGTGAGAGCTGATTATTATCAATAAATATTCAGTTGGCAGCTTAAAATAGGCCCTAGTGAAAATATTTACACTATGAACATTGGCAAACATCAGACCTCTTTTTTTTTAGAGCAAATTTATCCGTATACCATTAGCAGTCTTTGGTAGTATTCCAGGCCCTGGGGATATAACAACAAACAAAATAAACAAAAATCTCTGCTTTCATGAACTTTATAGTCTAATGGTGGGAGATAAATAATGAACAAATAAATAAATAAAATATATGGTATATCAGATGATGACAAGGGATATGGAGAAAAATAAGTGAAAAAGGGGTAAAAGTATGCCATCCTTTTTAATTTATTTATTTTTGGCTGTGCTACACAGCATGCAGGATCCCAGTTCCCTGACCAGGAACTGAACCCATGCTCTCTACATTTGAAACATGGACTCTTAACCACTAGACCCCCAGGGAAGTCCCATGCTGCCATTTTTTTTTTTAATGATTATCACTGGAGTACAGTTGCTTTACAGTGTTGTATTAGTTTCTGCTGTACAACAAAATGAATCAGCTATACGTACACATACCTATCCTCTTTTTTGGATTTCTTTCCCATTTAGGTCACCACAGAACAATGAATAACATTCCCTGTGCTATAGTGCAGGTTCTGAGTTCTATTTTATACATACACCAGTATGTATATGCATACATATACTGCTGCTGCTGCTGCTAAGTTGCTTCAGTCGTGTCTGAATCTGTGTGACCCCATAGACGGCAGCCCACCAGGCTCCCCCATCCCTGGGATTCTCCAGGCAAGAAGACTGGAGTGGGTTGCCATTTCCTTCTCCAATGCATGAAAGTGAAAAGTGAAAGTGAAGTCGCTCAGTCGTGTCTGACTCTTCGAAACCTCATGGACTGCAGCCTACAAGGCTCCTCTGCCCATAGGATTTTCCAGGCAAGAGTACTGGAGTGGGGTGCCATTGCCTTCTCCTAGTGTAGGTATAAAATTGGGATTGCCATCAATCCAAATCTCCCAACGCATCCCAACCTCAACCCCATGCTATCATTTTAAATAGGATGGTAAAGGAAGGCCTCATTAATAAGGTGACGTCTGATTATAAGGAAATAGGAAGGATCAAGACATGCATCTGTTTTGGAGCAGAGTGTCCTAGGTAAAGCTTCAGCAAATGCCAAGGCTCTAAGAAGCACAGACATGCCTTGGGTATTTAAGGAAGCAAAGAGGCCAGTGGAGAGGGCAATGGCACCCCACTCCAGTACTCTTGCCTGGAAAATCCCATGGACGGAGAAGCCTGGTAGGCTGCAGTCCATGGGGTTTCGAAGAGTCAGACACGACTGAGCGACTTCACTTTCACTTTTCACTTTCATGCATTGGAGAAGGAAATGGCAACCCACTCCAGTCTTCTTGCCTGGAGAATCCCAGGGACAGAGGAGCCTGGTGGGCTGCTGTCTGTGGGATCGCACAGAGTCGGACATGACTGAAGTGACTTAGCAGCAGCAGCAGCAAAGAGGCCAGTTGACTGTGAACAGACAGGACGAGGGAAAATCTGCAAGGGAGAGTGTGATAAATGTACCTAGGCATTATTTTTTAACTAAAAAAAAAGGACCTTAGAACACATAGCTGGATAAACCATAAACTAATAGCAAAAATAATAACTTACGTTTTTTCTTTTTTCACATTTATTGACTATTTCCTGTAAGTTCAACTCAGTTCAGTTCAGTCACTCAGTCAGGACTCTTTGAGACCCCATAGGCTGCAGCACACCAGGCTTCCCTGTCCATCACCAACTCCTAGAGTTTACTCAAATTCATGTCCATTGAATCAGTGATGCCATCCAACCATCTCATTCTCTGCTGTCCCCTTCTCCTTCTGCCTTCAATCTTTCCCAGCATCAGGGTCTTTTCCAATGAGTCAGCTCTTCGCATCAGGGAGCCAAAGTATTGGAGTTTCAGCTTGAACATCAGTCCTTCCAATGAATATTCAGGACTGATTCCTTTAGGATGGACTGGTTGGATCTCTTTACAGTCCAAGGGACTCTCAAGAGTCTTCTCCAACACCACAGTTCAAACGCATCCATTCTTTGGCACTCAGCTTTCTTTATGGTCCAACTCTCACATCCATACATGACCACTGGAAAAACCATAGCTTTGACTAGACAGACATTTGTCAGCAAAGTAATGTCTAGGCTTTTTAATATGCTGTCTTGGTTGGTGATAGCTTTTCTTCCAAGGAGCAAGCATCTTTTAATTTCATGGCTGCAGTCACCATCTGCAGTGATTTTGGAGCCCCCAAAAATAAAGTCTCTGTTCCACTGTTTCCCCATCTATTTGGCATGAGGTGATGGGACTGGATGCCGTGATCTTAGTTTTCTGAATGTTGAGCTTTAAGCCAACTTTTTCATTCTCCTCTTTCACTTTCATCAAGAGGCTCTTTAGTTCTTCCTATGAGGTAGGCCACTGTAAGCACTTCACATACATTATCTTACTAAATCTTCTCCATATTATTTTACTTAATCTGCAGATCAGACTGTGAGGCTGGGGAAACTGAAACAACTGTGAGTTTAAGTAAATTGAACAGAATTGTACTATGTAGGGGAACAGACGAGAGCCCACATGTAGTCTTGCTTGCTCTATACCTACCTTTCCCTATTAGAATTGTTGGGTGAATCTATTATATTCCACATGATTGATCTGAGTGAAGGTGCTTCACTGTAATTGTAGGGCAATATTATTATTAGGTATATGGGTGTGACTTGGCATATGATTATGAAAGCAAAACCTATAGACCTTAAGAAGGACACTAAGAATTAAGTGGGGGTATAATTTTTACAGGGTAATTGGAAAAGACATACAAAGAAGGTAGCATTTGAGTTGAACCTTGAAGAGTTTCCCTGATATCTCAGCTGGTAAAAGAATCTGCCTGCAATGCAGGATACCCTGGTTCAATTCCTGGGTCAGGAAGATCCGCTTGAGAAGGGATAGGCTATCCAACCCAATATTCTTGGGCTTCCCTGGTAGCTCAACTAGTAAAAAACCTGCCTGCAATGCAGGAGACCTGGGTTTGATCCCTGGGTTGGGAAGATCCGCTGGAGAAAGGAAAGGCTGCCCACTCCAGTATTCTAGCCTGGAGAATTACATGGACTGTGTAGTCTACAGGGTTGCAAAGAGATGGACACAACTGAATGACTTTCACTCACTTTCATGTATTAGTCAAGTTCATGGAGGGAAGTAGAGACCACCTGTTATCTGAAGAGAGACAATTTGATATAATGGATTGTCAACCATGTAACTGAAGAAGTGAAAGAAGAAATCTAAGCTATCCTGAAGGCAGTGATTCTTAATTGTAGGAACACCTACAATGCTTAGGGCTGAGAGAGCAAAGGGAAGAGGTTGGAATGATTAAAACACATACACTTAGAGGAAGTGCTAAACAGAACTGAAACAGATCTCTGAAGAGGAAGCCATACTTGGTGTGTGCTTGTGTCTCTGAACTCAGAGGGGTTGGGACCAAGACCTTTGTGAAGGAGTCACTGGGCAGTCAGTGCTAACAAGACTGATCCTGTAAGCATTGTAAAATTACAAACTGGTTTCCAGAAAGAAGGGAGATTGGGAGTGGAGAGAAATAAATAAGGAGATTGAGACATATAAACTTTCAGTTGCAAAAATAGATGAGTCATGGGTATGAAATATAGTGTGAGGAATATGGTCAATAATTATGTAATATCTTTGTAAGGCAACAGGTATTAAATAAACTTATCAAGGTGTATATTTTGAAACATATAGAAATGTTAAATCATTATATTGTGTAACAGTAACTAACATAGCCTTGTAGGTCAATTATACATCAAAAACAAGCAAACATGGGACTTCCTTGGTGGTCTAGTGGTTAAGACTCTGCACTCCCAAAGCAGGAGGTCCAGGTTTGATCCCTGGTCAGGGAGCTTGATCCCACATGTCACAACTAAAGATCCTACATGCCACAACTGAGACCTGAAACAGCCAAATAGATAAACAAATAAAAATGTGTATTAACAAAGAAAAAAAACAAGCAAACATTTCTTTTAAATGGATAACCAACAAGGACCTACTGTATAGCACAGAGAACTCTGCTCAGTGTTTTGTGGTAGCCTGGATGGGAGGGGAGTTTGAGGGACAATGGATACATGTATCCATATGGCTGAGCCCCTTTGCTGTCCACCTGAAACTATCACAACATAGTTAATCAGCTATACCCCAATACAAAATAAAAAGTTAGGAAAACAACAAAAAGCAAACAAACATAGAGAATGAGATCAGATTTGTGGCTAGCAGAGGGAAGGAGTTCAGGGGAGAGGGAATGGGGTGAAGGAAGTCAAAAGGTACAAACTTTCAGTTATAAAATAAATAAATGGACTTCTCTGGTGGTCAAGTGGTGAAAAATCTGCCTGCCAGTTCAGAAGATATGGGTTCAATCCCTGGTCCAGGAAAATTTCACATGCCTTGAATCACTTAAGCCCATGTACCACAACTATTGAACCTGTGCTCTGGAGTCTTTGAGCCACAACCACTGAAACCACGTGCTGCAGCTTCTGAGCCTGCGTGCTTAGAGCCCATGCTCCATTACTAGAGAAGCCACCGCAACGAGAAGCCAGGGCACTGCAACTACAGAAAGCCCACATGCAACACTGAAGACCAAGTATAGCCAAAAATAAATAATAACTCAATAAAAAAAATTATTTCAATATCCTGAAAATAGGGAAACATGTGATGTGACCCAGAAACCAGGGATTTGGGGGACTTTTATCTCCCTGCAGCATTTTGTTATAGAATCTGGTGGTCCTTAGATGACCCTTCTCTTTCTTTCCTCCTTTTTAAGATTGAGGTAAAATTCATATAAAACAAAAGAAAATTAACAGTGAGTCATGCTAAACTATACATTTTTTGACATTTCCTACATTCATAATGTTGTGCAACCCTCTCCAGTCACTAGTTCCAGAGCAATTTCAACACTCTGAAAGGAAATCTCATACTCATTCAGTAGTTATTCCCCACTCCTCCTTCCTCCTAGCCCCTGGAAACTACTAATCTGCTGCTTTCTGTCTCTATGAATGTATCTATTTTAAATGTTTCATATACATGAAATTATGTGACGTTTTGTGTCTGGCATCTTTCCTTTAGCATAATGCTTTTGAGGTTCATCTACTTGGTAGTATGTATCAGTACTTTAATCTTTTTCATGGCTGAATAATACTCTCCTGTATGGACATAGCACTTTCAGTTTATATAGTTATCACTTGATGGACATTTGTGTTGAGTTCATTTTTGACTATTATGAATAATATTGTTATGAATATTTGTGTACAGCTATTTGTTTGAAGACAGGCTTTCAATTCTCTTGGGTCTATACTTAGAAGTGGAATTGCTAGGTCATGTGAGTGAAAAAGTTGGCTTAAAGCTCAACATTCAGAAAACAAAGATCATGGCATCTGGTCCCATTACTTCATGGGAAATAGATGGGGAAACAGTGGAAACAGTGTCAGACTTTATTTTTGGGGGCTCCAAAATCACTGCAGATGGTGACTGCAGCCATGAAATTAAGAGACGCTTACTCCTTGGAAGAAAAGTTATGACTGACCTAGATAGCATATTGAAAAGCAGAGACATTACTTAGCCAACAAAGGTCCATCTAGTCAAGGCTATGGTTTTTCCAGCGGTCATGTATGGATGTGAGCGTTGGACTGTGAAGAAGGCTGAGTGCCGAAGAATGGATGCTTTTGAACAGTGTTGTTGGAGAAGACTCTTGAGAGTCCCTTGGACTGCCAGGAGATCTAACCAGTCCATTCTGGAGGAGATCAGCCCTGGGATTTCTTTGGAAGGAATGATGCTGAAGCTGAAACTCCAGTACCTTGGCCACCTCATGCGAACAGTTGACTCATTGGAAAAGACTCTGATGCTGGGAGGGATTGTGGGCAGGAGGAGAAGGGGATGACAGAGGATGAGATGGCCGGATGGCGTCACTGACTTGATGGACGTGAGTCTGAGTGAACTCCGGGAGTTGGTGATGGACAGGGAGGCCTGGCGTGCTGCAATTCATGGGGTTGCAAAGAGTCGGACACAACTGAGCGACTGAACTGAACTGAACTGAACTGATGATAATTCTATACTTAACTTTTTGAGGAGCTGCCGAACTGTTTTCTACAACAGTTGTACCATTTTACATTCACACAGCAATGTCTAGAAAGTTCTACTTTCTCCACATTCTTACCAAAATCTCCTTTCTTTTACAGCAACTGCACACAAGTCATGTTCACACTGCCCATATTCCAACTCTGATGCTTCGTCTCTATATTGAGTTAGGACTTGCTTGTTTAGAGATGTTTGTGCACATCATGTCCCTTTGGGTCTCCTCCAGAAAATGACTGTTGAAAGGACTTTTTTTTTCTTGCTCAAAAACAAACAGAAAAATTGAGACTATTAGATACACCCTTTCAGAGATGTTGTCTTTCTGGCCTTTCATTTTCATTCACTCATATGGAATTACATGCTTTTCATTCAAAATCACTGTGGCTTGATGATTCTTTGTTTTTTCATCCTTCACTTTCAAGGTGTATCTCCATCTTGTGATGCCTTGTCAGCAGAATCTTCCTCTCCATTGCTAGATTTGCTTAAATTCCAAATCTTTTCCAATATTATGTTTGATTGCATTTCTTTTTGCTTCTGTGAGCAGATGTTTTAAACAATACTCTGCCTCCTAATTTTCAATGTTTTATCTATTTCTCTGGTTGTTGAATCATAATATTTTGGAATAAAACATATTGCTTTTGTGGTCCTCTAAGCTTGCTTCTGCCATTCCTTCATTTTAAAGAAAATTAATATTGCCTAATTTATATGCATTTGTGAAAACTCATATATTAGTACAATTAAGATTTTTCATTTCACTGTATGTAAAATTTATCTCACTAAAAAAAAAAAAAAAAAGTGAACAACTGCTAAATTCTCTGGAGAAGGAAATGGCATCCCACTCCAGTATTCTTGGCTGGAAAATTCCATGGACAGAAGAGCCTGGTGGGATACAGTCCATGGGGTTGCAAGGAGTTGGACACGACTTAGCAACTGAACAATGAGCACTAAACTCTAGTTAAAAATATGCAATGCTGAACAGCTTAGAGATGGTATGCATTAATGTCTGAAATTGTGAAAAGCATTAAAAAATTAAGCTGGATACCTGGATGGAAAGAGGGATAGGCCGATGAATAGATATGTAGTAAAACAAATATTGAAAAATGTTAAATTCAAAATAATTTGCAAGTATATGTATTATTTTCTCAGCCTGTTTCATAATTCTCATAGTAAAAACTTTTAAAAAAAACCCTTCTTAATTCCTCTGATGACTTGTGTCAATCAGTTCTTTGTAGAAGATTCTGTGATCATTTCCATCATGGTCTGAACCCATCAACTTATTTAATGCAATTCAAGTAAATAAACAACATTTAGAGGAATAAATGAGAATGTATAGAAAATGGTTTGTAAACTGTGTAGAACTATATAACCATGCCATTATTAATTCTACGATGGTCAAGGGATTGAGCCTGTGTAAAATCTTAATATAAAACACTATCCCAAATATATTCCCTGGCAGTCCAGTGGTTAGGACTCTGAATTTTCACTGCCGAGGGCCCAGGTTCAACCCGTGACCAGGGAACTAAGATTCTGCAAGCCATGTGGTATGGCAAAAAACAAACAAACAAACAAAAAATCAAATTAAAAAAAAAAAAGAGTTCTCTAACTAAACTGCAAAGTCTTAAAGGAAAGAGAGTGTGTTTTTCATTTATTTGGTTCTCACAAATTGTCCACTGAGTACCAAAAATTCAAAAGGTACTAAGCACAGAATGAATCAGTAAATGGCACATTTCACAGATAAAACTCTAAAAGAAAAGGGGAAAAGGGACGTCCCTGGTGCTCCAGTGGTTAAGAATCTGCCTTCCAATGCAGGGGGCCTGGGTTCTATCCCTGGTTGGGGAACTAAGATGCCACATGTGAGGGGGCAACTAAGTTCTCGCACCAGAACCCATGCACCACATCAGGAGAAGCTCATGCAGCTCAAGGAAGATCCAGGGCAGCCAAAAACAAAAGGGGAGGGGCAAAACAGGGCTATTAAGAGGTACTAACTGTTCTCTATAAAAGAAATAAGCTATCAGAATATATTGCACAGCATAGGGCATATAGCAAATATTTTATAATAACTATAAATGTAGTATAACCTATAAAAGTTTTGAATCAATATATAGTGAACCCAGAACAACATACTTCAATCAAACAAACCTCTAAAGGAATGTTCTAAATTTGTTATAGCTTATTAAATTTTTGCCATTTTTATGTTTAATCTAAAATAATGTTTGTTTTTTAAATAGTTTTTTGAGGGAGTCCCCTTGTGGCCTAGTAGTTAGAATTCCAGGTTCAATCTCTGATCAAGGAACTGAGATCCCACAAGTTGGGTGCTGTGGCCAAGAAATAAATAGTATCTTGCATAATCTTTTTCATCATGGGATGGACAGATGGACAAATAAGTGGCTGGTGATATACCCATGAAACAGCTCTTCTCTTAAGGACAAATTTATGCAAATTCCTTTTGGATATGTCACTACAATGCCCCTGACATTATGGCCAGCAGTCAGGCAAGTATTTGAAATGAATGCCAAATTCAATCTTTAAGTAGATTGATTATTCAATCAAGTCCAAATGAGGGTGGGGGGGATGATTTGATCCTCCCAAATCAGGCAAAAGTCATAAGGCTGGCAAAATTACCTCCACTAGTATCAAATGGGATTAAGTTTCTCATTGTTACAGAGATTTAGAGGGAAAAAAGAAAGTTCATAGTGTCCCCAGCAGCTCAACAATTGCTGGAATCTGTCAGGTAAAGTATGCAAACAGTTGTTGGTTCAGGTCAGAAACTCTGGCCAATCAGAAACCTTGGTCCTCTGAGATAATATCTGAATTCTCTTGGAATGTTAATATCAGAATTTTTTGAGATAATAAAACCTTTCTGTTATAAGCATCTTTTTATACAGGGAAATTTCAATTTAAAGACTTAAAACTTCCATATTAAGATTAAGAATGCTTTGTACATATATATGTTATATGTTAGTCACTCAGTTGTGTCTGACTCTTTGTGATCTCAAGGACTGCAGCCTGCAAGGCTGCTGCAGCCTGCAAGGCTCTTCTGTCCAGGGAATTCTCCAGGCAAGAATATTGGAGTTGGTAGCCATTCCCTTTTCCAGGGGACCTTCCTGACCCAGAGATCTATCCACGGTCTCCTGCATTGCAGGTGGATTCTTTACCATCTGAGCCACCAGTGAAACCTACTTTATACATTTCTGTATTTAAATTGTAATTTTTAAAGGAACTTGAGGTACTAGAAATTCAGGTAAAACAATGTGATTAAGTAACTGACAAGATTTGTCATTTTAATTGGAAAAGTATAAGACTACACCAGAATATTTTAAGAAAATTTAAAACACATATCTGTGATTTCAATTTTTTAGGTTTAGAAGAGTTTATATACTTGCAAAAGTTTTAAAGTACTCAAAAATAACACATTAAAAAAACCACACCATGTTAAACTGACAAAAGCGTACTAAATTTGAGGACATTTATCTAACATAAATGGGACTGATTTTTTGAAGGGAGTTTAGTCCATTCAATTTGAATAACTCAATATTAACAGAAAAAGTGAAGATGATTCTAATATTCTAGTTAGATTTATAAATAAAACAAATTTTCTCAGTCAGTCTTAAAGTCTCAAGGAAACGATTAAAACGCACTCACTCTATACGTTGAATGTTAACTTTTAAAAAGTATGAAAAATAGCATCTTCTGTCCATAAAAGTCATACATGAATGTTAAAAAACTCACATTGGCAAAATATATTTAATTATCAGCCAAATTCTCTAAGCATAACATCTGTTACCTTCTTTATCCCAGGCCCTTAGTTAGCCTGTGGTCTTCTCTTCACAAGTTTTAAGATAGAATGATAATCTTGGTGGTGATGACTTAACCCAATTACCTTCGAGGCAAAATAACTGAGAACAGAATGATGAAAGGGGAAGGAATCCATGAGCCAGACAGAGTGAGGGAGGTTTTGCATGGTGAATAAAAAGCATATCATATTTTTAATATTTCTTTTTAAATACATAAAAATACTTTCATTTTAGAGACTGAGTTTTCCAGTTGGTGTTTCTTATTTGTGTGCTAAATTGCCAGGTTCACTCTGATCACTGTGGGACAGAAAACAATTTAAGGGATATTCAATACTCAAGTACGGAGAAGGCGATGGCAACCCACTTCAGTACTCTTGCCTGGAAAATCCCATGGACGGAGGAGCCTGGTAGGCTGCAGTCCATGGGGTCACTACGAGTCGGACACTACTGAGCGACTTCACTCTCACTTTTCACTTTCATGCATTGGAGAAGGAAATGGCAACCCACTCCAGTGTTCTTGCCTGGAGAATCCCAGGTACAGGGGAGCCTGGTGGGCTGCAGTCTATAGGGTCGCACAGAGTCGGACACGACTGAAGTGGCTTAGCAGCAGCAGCAATACTCAAGTAACTGAGAACTTAAAATACTTCTCTTCTCAAATAAGAAGTACAGAGGTTAAAGTCAGATTCTGTGCAGTCATATTCCCAAACAAAATTAAGTAGGGGCCACCATCTATGTTTTAATATTTTCACAATTAACAAGTCACAACACTAGAATTAAAGGGAAAAACAAAGGCAAAGGTTAGCTTGTCTTTTCTAAAATAATTGTGTTTTAATATAATGTGATGATTTTCAACATTCAGAAAATGAAAAGCATCTGAGTTTTCAGGAAAAGAAGTTAAGGGAATATTACTAATTATGCAAAATCTATTAATTCTCTAAAAGAAACACCTAAGTGCAAAGTTAATCTGAAATGCAAAGCCTCTTTACACCAAGATTTCCTCTAAATATTTTATTTAGAGATAATAGAAGTTAACTTTTTTCAGGATTAAAGATTTGCCAGGCATTTTTTCATGGCAAAAGCAGCTATTACCTCATTCAATCCTGTCTATACTTCTATTAGGCCTTCATTCATCCATTCATTGATTTAATGAGCTTCTACCTGCGCATCCGGCTAAGTGCTGAGAATTCACTATCGAGCATTACTGGCCTTCCTCACTAACAAGAAGTTTAGTAATTATACTCTTCTTCACAGGAAGAAATGGAGGGTAGGTTCATTTACTTGTCCAAGGTCACAGTATTGGAGGAGCTATACAAACTCATCTCAAATCTTTGCAGTCTATCATTAAGCTGTCAAGAGACGTCTAGATTTTCTCTCTCAAGATTTCTTTGCTTTTTTTCCTCTCTAAAATTTTCCAACCATTTTTATCTTAAAGTCTTGTAGACAATGACCTCTCTGCTCTCCGCTTTTTCACCGTGTGGACCAAAGAACAAGTGGTGATTGTACATTGCAACTGCCATGCATCTGGGGGACTTCAGGGACAAGGAGCCAAGTCCCAAGGGGATTACTGTTCACTGGCTAAGTCGTGTCCAACTTTTTGCGAGCCCATAGAATGCAGGTTTCCTTGTCCTTCACTTTGCTCAGTTTCATGTACATTGAGTACATACCCAGGGGAATGGGGTACATTTCTGAAGAAACAATAGCAACTCCCACACAAGGTCAGATTATAAATTCGAGGGGCACAGAACTGGACCACTGCCAAGGGATGCAGTGTTTTTTCACCTTCTCTTTGCCCACTACTTCCAAGGGTATTTTGAAGCTAGGCAGTCCACTGGCTCCACAGGCCGAGACATCGTTTTGTTTCACACTCTTAGCCCCCTACCCCTGAACGTCTCTTTTCATCTTCTCTCTTGCTTGCTTTTCACTCCGTCTTCACCCTTGGCAGATAATTTGTATAACAGCCTTTTCGTTTTATTTTAGAGCCATATGGACTAGATCGGTTTACAGCGACCTTGGCCCGGTGGAGGAAGCAGCCGTCATCTCAGAAACCTTCTGATAGCTCTGGGGCGGTGGCCACGAGGAGGCGGTGACCACTGAACTCCACTCAGCGATGAGTTTTCTGGAAGATTGACAGTATGTGTACCAACTGCCTTTGCGCTAGCAGCTTGAGTGATCTCGCGAGATGTGGACGCTAATCAAGAGTAGGGACTCAAAGGCGCCTTTCTGAGTGGGGGATGGGAATATCTGTGGCGCAATCATTGCGCGAGATTGGGCCATGGTCGCTGGGGGCCGATGCTTAAATCTCGCGATATTTCCGCTGCTCTGGACTGGAATTAGGAGCTGCTTCTCGCGAGAGCCCGTGCTGAGGGCTCTGTGAGGCCCCGTGTGTTTGTGTGTGTGTATGTGTGTTGGTGAATGTGAGTACGGGGAAGCTGCGGCCGCCATTTCAGAGAGCTTGCCGACACTGTCGCAGGGGTGGATCCTGAGCTGCCGAAGCCGCCGTCCTGAACTCCCGCGCGGGCTCCTCTAATCCCATTGTCTCTTTTAGATTCGCTTGGGCCTGTCCGCTCTCTGAGCCCGAAATTCGGGCTGGGTGGTACCGCGGCCTGGGCCTAGCGGCTTAACAGTAGCAACAGCGGCGGCAGCCACAGCCCCCCTCTTTCTGAATACGAGCACCGCAGGGACCCGGGAAGCCCGCACAGGTGAGGAGGCATCGCGGACCCGCGTATTTTCCGGGCTTTTTTGAGGTTTGGTTCTTTTCTGGGTTGAGGGGCACTCCTTAGGCGATTTTAAGCGACCGGGCTGGGGGCGGGTGGGGGGGTAGATTTTTTTAGAAATCGTCGTCTTTTCGACGACCGCGCCCTTTTCCGATCGAATGTGTTTCAGGGTTTTCGGGTGGCGTGGGCTCTAGAGAGGCTTCGGGTAGATGGCGACCTGTCCCTTCGAGGCCCGGGCCGACCGCGACCTCCCAACATGGCGCCAGCCGAACGCTGCCATGGCACACAACCCCTCCCAGCCGAGGGAGTTTCCCTTTGCCCCTAAAATGGCAGCGCGGGGTTTTGCGCGAAAGCGGCGCTTTGGCTCGAGATTCTCGGGTTCTGTTTTTTGAGGCGCTGTAGGCTTTTTAAAAATAGAGTACTTAATCTGTCTAGCGTGTTTGATGTTGGGGACATTTTAGGTTTAATTGCCAAGCCTACTAAAATGGTCCCGTTTTAGTCATTCCGTGGGACCTCTCTGAGGTTTTGGAATATGTCTGGTAAAAAGGAAATTTAGCACAATTTAAAATTGTTTACTCACCAAATTTTCATTTTTGCTTTTTACCTAGTCGTTTAGAGAAAATGGCAGACGATATTGATATTGAAGCAATGCTTGAGGCTCCTTACAAGAAGGTGAGAAAAAACAAGTCGGTGAGGTGTATCTATTTCTTAATTTAGCATTATTCACGAAACTACTGCTGAAATGTAAACTAACCTCCCCGGAGCCCTCTTGATTTACCTTATCAGAGATGCATTACATGTAACTTACAAAAGTAAATATATGCTATTGATGTAATAATATTGTGCAGTAGTTTCACTTCAGCGTGATGAATAAATGCCCATCTATCTCTCTTTGTAGACTTGCCTAACGATATCTCACCTCTACTCCCATGAATTCACCTTTGATTCCAGTGTGAACTGTCAATCATAAGGTAGTAATTGAGTGACTTATCGCTGTACCGTGGTCCCCTAGGTAAAATGACTCAACTAAGAATTACCAGCTCCAGTTTGGTATAGCAAAAAGGTGAATGTAGTGGTTTGGGAAAACAGCAGGGGTCCAAGAATAATAAAGCATAACCAGTCTATGGCAAGCAAATCTTTAAATAAGACAAGTCTTACAAGAAGAAATGGGTGAGATTTAAAATTTATCCTATACATAAGACTGGTAATAGTAAATATTAAAACAGGCAGGTGATGATCTGCTGCTCAGTTAAAAATTACTAAAATTCTTGGATCCCTGAACAGAAAAAATTTCTTAAAGCAAAAGAGGCAATATCACAACTTAGAGTCACTTGATGACTGTTTAACTGTTCTCCATATTGTTTTATTTTTAATTCGTCCCTGCCATAATATTTCACACTAAAAACTACAAAGGAGTTATTTTGGCTAATAACGTAGATCCATTTCAGTATCACCGTAAAAGTAAAGTGTCTTTTCATTCTTTGACCACCAGTTGGTGGTGAAAATAGCAGTATGCATGCGTTATCACTGATGTCACAAACTGTAAGCTTTGTAAGTTAGCACTTATACTCTATATTCCTATAGCTGATGTGATCAAACTTGAAAAGAAACATTTCGCTAAACCTTTTAAAAATAATACATTTGTTTTGGAGTGTATAGCTCGACCATGTGGTACCAATTTGGATGAATTCTTTAAAGCTTTGAATAGTGTACTTAGTTTGTAATACTTAGACTCTTGAAGCTCTACTTTCTATTTTAATGTTAAGATTCTGTCTTAGTTTAACATGGATGTAATTCCATGTGAACAGGTATGGAAGTAGGACTGGTGGATTATTAATTGACTTTCTTGGGTTCTTGGGAGTCAACATTACTAAAGCAGTGTGAATCCCTGTTTGCTTCAGGGCGAGATGTGTGACAGAGGTGGCATCAAGCTCTTACAGTCCCAACCCTCCAACGGAAATGGGCGAAGATCTCAGGAATGGCATCGGTCACAGGAAATCGATAGTGGCTGGCTGCTAGCATGGCCACTTGGGGCTTAGGCAGAAATAGAGCCATGGTACTGATCAAAGGGGCCATAGCACATGGAATAAAACTCAAAACAGGACTTCATTCATGTTTTATAGAAATTCTATTTAACCACTTCAACACTGTAAATCTGGATAACTTAATATCTAACTATATAAGAAAATTTAACATGTTAATATGCATTTTTATTTTTGTATCTTGATGACTTAATTTGTAAGCAACAAAGTGGTTAAACATACATCCATCTAAATTTTTTTATAGCCTTCCATGTTAAACTGTAAATAAGTAATTAGTTTTAAAATTGTTTTGTATTTTCTTATTCCTATTCCCTTTACCCTTTGACAACTTGAAATGTTACCACTTCGTCCTCATGATGTTCTTCTATCAACCCTGCTTAGGATGAGAACAAGTTGAGCAGTGCTAACGGCCATGAAGAACGTAGCAAAAAGTAAGTTTCAAGAAGGGACCTGGGTTGGGGGGAGGTGCTGTACATGATTGAGACTTTCAGTTGAACCCTTGTGGTCAAAGCATTACACCTAGGCTCTCTCCTGAAGCTTTTCTTTGCCTGTTTTAGAAAAGTGGGTTCTTTTGGGAAGAGACACTATTTGAGGATGTAAAACTATGGACTCTTTCCTTAGATTTCAGGAATTGGTGTCATTGGACACCTTCCCCTCCAAGTCCATCCATGACAATCTGGATGAGTTCTTATATTCAAACTTGTCTAAAATTTGTTAACTTTGGCTTAATGTTTATTACTTAATGTCATCAATAAAGCTATTATATCCACTGAAGATGGGTTAGAAAGAAGGTGATAACTGTGGGAAATGTGTTTTGCCCTAAACTACTGAAGGAGTCAGAGCTGTGAATTACTCATACTCCTTGGTGCTTTAAGATTCTTTTTGTAATAATGTTACAGCATACGTTAGTACTTCTTAATGTTCTTACATGGCTTTCATTGTCTTAAGCTTTTTAAACTCCGATAGTTAATAGAATGGAATTTCAGAAAATTATGCATGTTATTTGCAAATAACTAACCCTTAATAGGAACTCGTTGACAGATGAGTACAGAATACAGTGTTAAAGGAGTCTAAATAACGGTATAAACTAAATGCACTTTATAAGATTTGATCCTATTGAGTTTTCTTTAGCTCTAAAGTATATGATATTAGCATGACTTTTCTATATCATAAGCATTGAGATGTTTTATTAGCTTTTGTGATGTCATTCAAATGTTTTGTTACATTCATGCCCTCATAATACCTAACAAAAAATGATGGTAATGTGAGTCACTTACTTGATTCTTTTTGGCTCTTCCAAGAGCTCAAAGTGTTTCATAATATACCATCTCAATATCTCACAAGAAGTTTGTAAGGTAGGTTAATAAAATTTCATAAAATAGTTGAGATTGAAAAAAAAAAGTTGAAATTGTCTAGACTGGATTGTTCAAGCTTTGCTGCACCAGTATTCTTACCCCCTAGAGTATTGTAGGAATTGATCAAAATGGTAAAATTTGTAGGATATTTCCTATATTTTTTCTGCATGGGTGGGAGCCTGTTATCGCTCTTCACTAATCACATGTTATGGGTATTGAGTTGGGTTTAGTCTTGAATTGTTTGAGGCAGTCAGCCAACCAATCATTGCATGGTTTAGTGTCCTTTAATTTTATACTTTTTACCAAAGTATGTTTTCTAATAGTTCTGATTTGCAGTTCTGCAATTAAAAGGTAGAAAGGGGTATCCATATAAATTGAAATTATCCAGTCTCTAGATAACATGCCTAGTGAACCAATAAAGATCTCGTCTGTAATGAAGACATTGGTAGTGCACATGCTTTCTTTGTTGTACCATCTTTAGATGTCTTACTACTAATACCATCTTTACCTGTTTATCTTCCTGCAAGTAAAGAGTATCAAACTTTTACCAGGGATGAGCATCAAGCTCTCAATGACTGGTGCTTAGTGGCTTTCATATAAAGCGTGAAGTCTTACAAGACTAAATGGAAGAATGGACAATTTTCTTTAATTGGCCATCGGAGTCTTTGTTTAAGGGAAGAATATTTACAAAACTTCAACTGTCATCTGGTTTCTTTTTAAATGTACAAATTATTTCTGTAAGACTTCTCATCCTCAGTTGAAGCTGACACCCTTGTTTTTCCTGAAGGGAATTACTCTTTCAAATTAATTTGAAAGTTATTTAGAAAAAAATTTTTGTTTAGTTATAAATCATAAAACAGAATGTCCAGTGCATTAGTCTTCAGTGTGAATAAATTAAGTCTCTTAACCAAAGGAAGGTGCCATGTTGCCAAATTTTTCACTCTGAAACTTCATTGTACTTTAAAAGCCATTGGGTATTGGGATGTAGTTTTAAGGTAGTAACAAAATGCACATTCTGAGAAATTGAGAGTTGACTGACTAGTAAATGTTTTCTTCTAAAAAACAGTATAATTCTTAGTACATACACTCAATTGATTTCAGGTAATAAGCTTAACACAAATTGTTTATCTATTAGTCTTTCTGAAAAGCTATATCCCTGAACTTGGCAAGACCTCAAAGTTTTATACCTTTTTAAGTACCTGAGCTTGCCTTTGTGGGAGTATTATTAGTATAACCAGTTTTGCAAAGTCTCAACCAGCATCCATTCAGCTCTTTTGGAATTACTCAAAAAGGATTAAAAAAGAAAAAAAATGACACAGTTGAAATATATTGGCTACTGTGGTGTGGATTATCTATAAATTTTGGAATAAATGACTTTTCTATTTTTTTTCTTATTTTCCAGAGTACTTTGCATTTAATATTTAGATCTTCTTACATGGAAGAGGTCAAATCCAGTTATAGCAAAACACCTTTACAGCAGAGACCATATAACCAAAAAGTCCAAAGGCCCAGCCCAGTGGACCATTTACTTCAATGATGTTCAGTACAAAATTCCACTGCCACTAAAGACTTTGGAAAGTCCCTTTTAAGTTGTAACAGGATTTGACTATTAGTGTGGAGTTTGATAACCCTTCTTCAGTTAACTTAATAAATGTTCTTTGAAGCTTCATTATATTGTAGAGAAGTATTCTGCTTTCTTGCACCCTTAAATTTTTGTCTGGGCTTTCATAAAGAGGATTATATTTCTGAATGTCTTAGTATGTTGCTGTCTTTTTACCTGTCTGGGGTTGCCTTCAGATGTGCGTGGGGGCTCATTTATGAAAAGTCCTAGGAAGACCTTAAGTTGAAATTAGCTCTTCAATTTTTGAGTCCTTTTCCTTTGGCATAATAAATTTTGGGCCTAAAAAGAGGTAAATTGGAAGGTTGGCTGCCTCTCTGCAATGGGCCATCTATGAGCAGAGCAAATCTTTGTCCTTTTTGTGAGGGATGGAGTGTTAACTTTGTCCCCTACTTGATAATATTTAGGATTTTTGATAGCTATCTCACAGAATTCTTTAAGAGAGAGTTTCAGGTTTTTAGGCAACAAAAATGGAATGTTATCTGTTGCCCTTCTGGGCATTGCTTTGATAACGTCTATAAAAGTAATGAGTGTAGCCTAATTTTCTGTCATGTGCTACCTAGCATATACATTTCTGACAGTCAGGTGGATTATCTTGAAATTTTAGACAAAGTTTCTGCCTCCTTGGAAAGCTCTACATCTCCTTGTGATTGGAGTGTGGGTTTCAAGATTCCAGAAGGTGGGTGTCTTCATTTTCTATTTTCAATGCACTCTAAGATGACCTGCTTTACAGGATCTCTGAGGCAGACTTCAGTTGCTCGTTGTGCTAAGCTTGCTTTGCTAAGGACTAAACAGTTAAATTTCCAAATGATGTAGTTGTCACAATGTTTAATCTTTTTGCCACTACAAAATGGATAAGTTTAAGTGGATAAGTTTAATTTGAAATGTCGTTCAATTTATATTGAAATATCTGAAGGCACCTCTAAAATTTAGGTGATGACAGAGGTATGAAATAGATGGGTGGTATGCTGTGAGGAATACAGAAATGAACAGGAAAAGATAATACTGACTGGCTTTTTTACCTTTCAGAGTTTGAAAATTTATAAAGATTTATAAAGGTGTTGATTCTTGTTGATTGTATCCCACAGGCTTGTATAAACTGGCATAAAAATGGCATGCTCCAGTATCTGGTGTACTTACTGTAACTTTAAAAAGAAATTATTTGAAATGGTCACGTTAAAGTCTAGGAGTGTCAGAGTGCATTTTACTGTGTTAATTTGTTGTTTATCATTATATGTAACAATTTTGCCCATGAACTCCAAAATAGTGATGGCCCTTTGAAAGTATAAAATACTCATATGTGCAGATTGGGTCAAAATAGGCTTTACTTAAGAGAAATTAGTGGGTTAACGACAATTTTTATGTATGATCCAGCACTAATACTTGATGTAAAAGTATTCTGTTAACTTTGACTCATATTTTGTGGATTACAGTAATACTTGGCCAGTTACATGATCGGACTTCCTGTTTAAAAGTTCAGATTTTGATTTATACCTACCAGCAAGTCCTCTCCTTGTTAAAGCTATAGCTGACTCAAGAAATACCATTACAGTATCTTTCTCTCTCTCAAATGATTCATTATCAGCTGACTGCTGATTTTCAGTAGTAGAAGGCAAAGGTGGGGTGTTGTTTATCTTACCTTGGAATTATTTTTCCATAAGTGATTGTTATGTATCATTGTATGATAGGGAAAATAGCAAAATAATTTTACAAAAATGTTTCTGACCATAAAGGGAAGTATATTTTGGCAGATTCTTAAATCAGCAAGATGATGGTGAGTTTTTTTCCTCAGGAGGAAAAAAAGCAAGAGCAGAAGTCGTAGTCATGAACGAAAAAGAAGCAAAAGTAAGGAACGGAAGCGAAGTAGAGATAGAGAAAGGAAAAAGAGCAAAAGCCGTGAAAGGAAGCGAAGTAGAAGCAAAGAAAGGAGACGGAGCCGATCAAGAAGTCGAGATCGCAGATTCAGAGGCCGCTACAGAAGTCCTTAGTATGTAACTATAATTATGATGATACTGGTTTGAGAGATTTCTCTGGGTATCCAGATAGCAATGTAACCAGAGTGATTTGAATTGTGGAATTTTATTTTTCACTATTAGGATTTTGGCATCAAAAAATCCAGTAGAAAAATACAGTGTGGACAGATAATACTGGTTTTACTAGGCATACAGAACATTTTCTGTTACTGCCATCTAAAAGTATTTTAACTGTGTGCCATTCCAAACTAGACTAAAGCACTAAAGTGCTTTTAAAAAAAGATTTGATATTCTAGTGCCAAATATGTGAAAGCTTAAAGTCTGTGAGCTATTAACAGTATTCTTTACTGAACATAAGTTATTTAAAAATTTTAAACTCAGTTGGATACAAATTATAAATATATATAATTAGTCACATACGTAATTAGTTAGCAATCTTGTCTGGCTGTTCTCAGCTGAAATGACAAACTAATTGTGAATTTTGTGTATGCTTTTTTATATTAGTGGGAGGATGCTCATCACACATCTTAAAGGTATTCTAATAGCGAGAATGCAGTAAAAGTGGTCTTGAAGGTTAAAGCACTGTGGAAATTTGGATGTGGTTATTTGAACCAGTTGGAAATGTTTCATTATAGTTATTTTTTTAAAAAGCTAAGTTGTACTAATGACTTTGGAAAGAGCCTTACAACTGTTAAGCAGGGATTGAATCTTAACAGTCCCTAGTGCTTTATGATGTTCTCATTAATAAATACATTGTTGTAAGCAATGGATTATATTAAAATTGTTTTAATTGAATTTGAATTCAAAGAGTCCTGGATCAGAGCCTTGGCTTCTTTACTTGGTTAAGAAGGATTCTTAAGCTTTAGTTTTCTTAAAGAAGGAGATGTAACTACTGACATAAGCTTTGAATGAGAAGAGGATGTAAATTAAAACACCCACAATACTTAGTGCTATTGGTGAAATGTTTTGGTATTACTTGAAGCAGATAAAGTTAGAGTTCTGATTCTGGTTCTTCAATGAAAAGGATTCCACTCCTTGTTCTCCAAGGTCCTCTTAGCTGATTATTTTACAAACTTTGTAACAGTTAAAAAAGGACCACAGTGGTGTTTTAAGTACTCTTTTGGGAAAATACTTTGCTTTTTGTCCAGTTTATCAAAATTTACTTCATTCTTTTTTACCAGAATGAACTTAATATTGGGGAAGATAAATAATTCTGAATAATGTTATTTCTCATCAGTGATGGATACTTAAAAGTCAGCCTGTGATTCTGGTCTGACTTCAAATTGACTTGGTTCTTAATGTTTGGTTTCAGGTGATTTTTAACTACCAAGGCAGTAATTGGAACTTTTACAATTAAAGGGGAAAGAAGGAAAATAGCTTATAGACTTACTTAACCAGTAAATGTATGTTCTTAATTGTCACTTTTAGTGTGATTTGCAAAGGACCTGTTTAATACAATTTTATTTGGGACTTCTTGGGTGTAATAGGTACATGTAGAGTCCATGACAACAAATCTCAGTGTGAATTGAGGGCCACCATATATTTTCATTTTGCTACCCATCTGGTAAAGGATAGCAGGATGAGCACTAAGAGACATCTGATCTGACCTTTCAAATTAGTTTGGTCTTTCAAAATAAAAGGGCCATAAAATACTGGGCCTTTTTAAAGTGTTTCAAATTACAGAGTAAAGCTTTGAAAACACACTTTTAATGTAATCAAGTCCTGAAAAAAAAATTTTCCTGAGGGGTTGATGAACTTCCTTCACATCTTTAGTACTGACTGTTTTGTCACTAAGAACTGAAGTGTATGACATGCTTAAATATGCTTATATGCAGTTTTGGAGACTTAACTGTCAAGTGGAAAAATTGGAATTGAATGTAAAGAATTAGTCCCCTATTTTTTAAAAGAGGCTTCTCAAGGGAATTCCCTGACAGTCCAGTAGTTAGGACTGTGCACTTTAACTGCCTATGGCCTGGGTTCAGTTCCTGGACAGGGAACCATGATCCCACAAACCATGCAGCATGGCAAAAAAAGTTACTCAAAACATGAATATTGTATATGTATGTATATATAAACATGTATATTCCTGAGGAAGGATCTGCAGAGATACACACCAAGTTGTTAATTATACTTACTCCTGGTGTGAGGGAAGTTCAGGATAATTTTCACTATATGTGCTTCCCCCAACCCCCAAACCTCAGGAATGTATTCATAAATATGTAATCAAAGAAAACTAGACTGAAAATTTAAGCATTTTCAGAATATTAAAAATTTTGAGGCTGTAATCTTTGGTCTTGGCACCTCTCAGTGGTCCAGGATGGATAACTGTAAGAACAGTTTGCCTGGGATAGAGTTGAAAGTCTTATTTCCTCTTCATAATTGAGGTGGAAAACAAACAGCCTAAACAATGTTAAACTTGCTGGAGAGCGCATGAACGCGATCTTAGCAAGACCCTAACCCTGTAACTAGTGTAATTTTGTGTTTCCTTTTTAGCTCCGGACCAAAATTTAACAGTGCCATCCGAGGAAAGATTGGGTTGCCTCATAGCATCAAATTAAGGTTTTTAAACATACTTCTGAATTGTTTAAATTGTTTTTCAAGGAACTAATGTGGTGTACTTGTTTGGGTAACTTTTGAAATTTTTTAACTTTGCAGCAGACGACGTTCTCGAAGCAAAAGTCCATTCAGAAAAGACAAGAGCCCTGTGAGGTAATCGTCTTCATTTCTTTTTCTTTTGCATTTTTAGCTTTTGTAAAGTTTTTATAACTTATGCTACTGCAAAATTTAATGACATTCACTAACTTGGCTCATATTAAATCTTTATTTGGTTTACAGTCCTAGTGTTATTAATGTGAATTGCAAAGTTTTCAGTAACTTGTATCTAAGAAGAATGGAGCAAAAATGACCACTTTAATTGTAGATATTCCATGTGTTTTTATTGCTCTTTATGGTAACTAAAAATTTTTTAATGGTAGCTATTGGAAACTTCAGACTTGATTTACCTTTGGAAATAATGAGTTTTTGAAATAACTTCCTGTAGAAAAATGGTGAAAATAGTCATGAGTTTTATCATTTGGCTCCCTTTACTTGAGAGAAGTGTTTAATCCAAACTTTTAACTGAATTGACTTGTGCTTTTTACTGTTTTTGACTTTCTGTGAGGTATTTTTCTCGACTGACCTAATGCAGTCTACAGTTTTGGTTCAAGGACCATTTTGTTACATGGTAGCTTTGTTTTTTACTTCTGGTTTCCCTAAGTATCTTGTTATTTGGCATACAATGATTTTAAAGGGTTTCTATATCAAATATTGAGTGTTTACTCTTTTAATACTTAGTTTTCTCTTGTGAGAAGACTCATTTTTAGTTCTCATTCTTTGGATCTAGTCGGCTTTGTATCTGTTTTATAGTAACAGGTTTAAAATAACTGTAGATTTCCCAAGGGATATACCTGAGGTTTGTAGGTGGAGTGTTTCAAAAATACTTCCTGAAAATGTCAGAACATGGTTAAGAAAGAGCTTATTTATGCTTATATTTTTAAGGATTAAAACCTTAATCATAGTAAAATTTTTTAATAGATAATTTTAGTAGTGGACATTGTTATTTTTCTTGGACTTGATAAATTTCATCTACTATGTTCTTTTACTTTTCTCACTTATTGGGCATTTAAGTTTGCTCAGTAAATTTAGAAGTGTAAACATTTGTAAACATGAGTAAATTAAATCCCACTGTTACTTGTCTCCATACCTCCTGCTTTTTACTTTTGATTTGCTCATTGTTAGTGTCTCTATGCTATAAGAAGCATCAAGTATTTTTTTCAGGTACTGAATTTGTAGTCTTAGTAAGACCAGTCTAATCTAGTAAACCGCTACCTCACTATTCTGTAGGATATCTGAGTTTGTGAAATAAAATTCTTAAGAGTCAAAATCAGTTCAGTTCAGCCGCTCAGCTTTGTTCGACTCTTTGCGACCCCATGGACTGCATCACACCAGGCTTCCCTGTCCATCAACCTATCTGGAGCTTGCTCAAACTCATGCCCATCTAGTCGGTGATGCCATCCAACCATCTCATCCTCTGTCATCCCCTTCTCCCACCTTCAGTCTTTCCCAGAATCAGGGTCTTTTCCAGTGAGTCAGTTCTTTGCATCAAGTGGCCAAAGTGTTAGAGCTTCAGCATCAGTCCTTCTAATGAGTATTCAGGACTGATTTCCATTAGGATTGAATCTTTGACCTTGCAGTCCAAGGGACTTTCAAGAGTCTTCTCCAACACCACAGTTCAAAAGCATCAAAAAAAAAAAAAAAAGCCCTCAGCTTTCTTTATAGTCCAACTCATAAAGAATCAAAATAGTTTTCATTATCTGGGGTTTACTTTCAAGTTAACTGTGATTATGAAACTTAGTTTACTTTATGATTTCTTTTTGGGGAAACATCCTTTCTGCTAGTTTGGACCAGTTTAACATTTGTGTCTAGTCAGGGGTTATTAATTGTGAATGTCAAACTCTTGGGCTTCTGATTGGCCGTTTATTATGCTAGAGAGAATAACATTTGTAAGATTGAAAGACCAGTGGACTTTGGTCCTGATAATGTAAGATAATATCAGAAGAAACTTCAGAAACTCATTATGTTGAAGGCGTTTGGGTCACATTGAATTATTTTATGAGCATTTTATATATATAGTATATAATTTATATATTTATATATAAATATTATGTATAAATATATTTATATAGTTTATACTATATATATATGTAGTGAAAATGGGCTTGGGAGTAGTGACAGACTGGTTTTGGGAAAGTTTATTCTGTTTACTAAAAATATGTATTAAATGTTACTTTGGAAGAAGTTATAAAGTTAACTCTATACTCTTTATTCCTGTTTTAGGGAACCTATTGATAATCTCACTCCTGAGGAAAGAGATGCAAGGACTGTTTTCTGTATGCAGCTGGCAGCAAGAATTCGGCCAAGGGATTTGGAAGAGTTTTTCTCTACAGTTGGGAAGGTAATCTAAGCTTTATCTATGGAGCTAATTTAAGTAGAAGTTGCAAGCCACAGTTTAATAATTGTCAGTATGACAAATGAAAGGAGAAAAAAAATCTAAACCAAATTTGTTTGGTGGAATTTAGTTAGGGAATTTATTTTTATTTTTGGAAATTGATGTGTTGATAAATGAACCTACACATTTGCCTCTCTTTAATTGCTTCATAATATTGTTTATGTGCCTCTTGTCTTTTGAAATGATTATACTTATTGTGAATGGTTGGATAAACAGAACCCTGTGTTAAGTGTGTGTTTTCTTTTTAGGTTCGTGATGTGAGGATGATTTCTGACAGAAATTCAAGACGTTCCAAAGGAATTGCTTATGTGGAGTTTGTTGATGTTAGCTCAGTGCCTCTAGCAATAGGATTAACTGGTCAGCGGGTTTTAGGAGTGCCGATCATAGTACAAGCATCACAGGTGACTTCCTATTTAAGAATTCGAGCATTGATAGTGCTAGAAACCTCCCTTGAGCCTTATAAAATCACCTCTTACTACCTTGAGTTAGATGTTCTCAGGACAGCTTTAAAAACAAAAGCTGATTCCTTTGATATATTTGTATTCTCAAAATTCTCTTCTTCTGTCTTAATATAAGTTGTAAATATTTATTTCATGCTGAAGAATTGAACTTGTTTTAGAATTTTATTTTTGTGGTGACTACTTGGGGATAGAAGCATCTAAGAACATGTTTTCCCTTTTCTTTCAAATGGAATGTTTTTCACATTTTTAATAAATATATTTTCACAATTTTTATGAAATTCTAACATTTGAAAGCAAAATGTCTCAGACTAATTTTGAAAATGTCTTTTAAGATAATCCGAATTATAATTTAATTTCTCTTTGCTGATTCTTCACAGTAATTGAGCGTTGCCTTTGGAAAAATGAAATTAGGGTTAATGTTTTAGTTCATTTAGATGTGGAAAAATCGGAATACATCACTACTGAGTAATATGAAAATACTTTTAGGATTTATCATTAGTACCTATTTATACTAAGAAACAAGTTAGTTTCTGTGACTACCAGATAACTTAGCTTTCTAAAATGGAAAATATAGATCTTAAAGATCTTTTTTTGGCCTAATCGCATGGTTTGTGGAAAATCTACGTTCCCCAGCCAGGGATTGAACCTGGGCCCTGGCAGTGAAAACACCCAAATCCTAACTACTGGACCACCAGGGAATTCCCAAGGATTTTAATTTTCTGAGCAATATGAGATAACAGTATAGTTATGCTCATTCTTTTTCAGACCCCTGAAATAAGTACTTCACATAACTTCTGAAAAATCTGGTTGCTCATCAAAAGCTTTTAATATTTTATAGGTAGGCACAGGATTTAACCAAATCTGAAGTGAAATTGCAGTTTTCACTGTTAAACAAACTCAAAATTTGGTCAAATTACTACCGTCTTATCTAACGTTTTAGGAGTATGTAACATTGTTGAGTACCATTTGATTATAGATAAACAGTAGGAGCCCAGGGCTTTCCTGGTGGCTCAGATGGTAAATAATGTTGAGGAGCATGCTGTGGGTATCATTGTTCAGTTCATTTCATGTGACGGAGGACAAACCTTACAATAGTGTATACTTTGTCCTGGCGAAGCGCTGAGAAGAATCAAATTTATAAATGAGATTCTGAATTCATTTAATTTTAACCTCCTATGGTGCCCCAGTTTGTTAAAGGAGCTTGTGTTAGAATGTAAATTGAGAACTGTTTCGGACTTGATAGAAAAATGACTGCTGAATTGAATGGCTTGATAGAAAAATGACTGCTGAATTGAATGGTTTACTTAGTTTGATTTATATTGCAGAAGTTCTTTAAGATGGATTGCGAGTTGGTATACTGTATATTGAGTAACAGTGATCTTGAGAACACATTTTAGTAAATGAGTATATTTAGTTCCAGGAAGTAATCTTACATTTCTACATTTAGTACATCTGATACCAGGATGCTGCTTTATCAGTTTTATATATGCTCTTAAATCTAAATTTTTTTTTTTACTGGAAAATACAGTAAAATCTAAAATATTAATATAAAAATTTGGCTTTGGAACTATTTTAGGTGTACCATTCAGTCAGTGTCAGTACTGACAAGCATATGAGGTGGAATCATACAATATTTGTCCCTTTATGTATGACTTAACACTTAGCGTAATTTGGTATCAGTTGTCATTAAGCAAACCTAAGATGTGAGTGGGATTTACTATGTTCAAAATGGTACTTATTGATTGTAAATAGATGTGCCTTTTGTCTTATCTAACTTGTAGGCAGAAAAAAACAGAGCTGCAGCAATGGCAAACAATCTACAAAAGGGAAGTGCTGGACCTATGAGGCTTTATGTGGGCTCGTTGCACTTTAACATAACTGAAGATATGCTTCGAGGGATTTTTGAGCCATTTGGAAGGGTAAGTCTCAAAGTTTTAAGTGGATCCTAAATAGGTTCTTAAAACAAATGTAGCTGCATAATATATCTGCTTTGTGATGTTTCTAAGATACTAATGTTAAGATGGGAGGGAGTGGTTCTATTAGAATTTTTTAAAAGTCAACCTGAATGATAAAATGTACTGTACATTGGAGCAAGAGGTTTTTTCCCCCCTTGGTTTATTTTGGGATACTTTTCTTACTGAAAGTTTAGGAGTGTGTAATACAATTGTAGCATAGCACTATATAAGCTTCAGCTGTACAGTGCAATAATTTGACTTACATCATGAAATTAGTACTGTAATAGGTGCAGTGAACATCTATCATCTCATCCAGATACAATGTTAAAGAAATAGATAACAAAATTTTTTCTCTTGTGATGAGAACTCAGCCTTACTCTTTACTTACTCTAAGCTTTACTCTTGAGCCTTAGTTTATGACATACAGCTGTGTAAATAATCCGACATTGCATTTCTAGAACTTACAACTGGAAGTTTGTACCTTATGACTACTTTAGCTCTTCTCCACCCACACCTCTGTTAGCCACAAATGTAATGATATTTTTCCATGAGTTTGTTTTTGAAGTACAATTAAACTGCAGCACTATTTTCCTGGTGAACAGATTAGACTTTTTTGATATTTCTATATATTTATCAAAATAATCACCAGGATAAGTATAGTTCTCCTCATTTTAGAAGAATGTTTAGAATAAATGTTATCAGTAGGCTGTGGTGTGGTGGTGGTGGTGGATTAGTCACTAAGTTGTGTCTAACTCTTTGCGACCTCATAGACTGTAGCCCACCAGGCTCCTCTCCATGCGTGGAATTTCCCAGACAAAAATACTGGAGTGGGTTGCCATTTCCTTTTCCAGGGGATCCTCCCAACCCAGGAATTGAACCCACCTCTCTTATTTGGCAGGCGGATTCTTTACCACTGAACTACCTGGCTGATCTGGATTAAACTTTTTGTGTGGCCCATGAGTAAAAATCTCGGTTCCTGCTGTACTTTATCCGCTACTTAGTCTTTATTGCTTTGGGATATATATTTCATTGTTCTCTTGCTATCCCACTCAACTCCTTTGTGGTTTTGGGGAAAAAAAAAAAAAATGTGTTAGTCACTTAGTTGTGACTGACTCTTTGCGACTCCATGGACTGACTGTAGCCTGCCGGGGTACTCTGGCCATGGGATTCTCCAGGCAAGAATACTGGAATGGGTAGCCATTCCCATCTCAGGGAGATTGTCCTGACCCAGGTAGAGCCCTGGTCTCCTGCATTGCAGGCACGTTTTTTGCCACCTGAGACCAGGTAAAGCCTAAATTGGGAAACCCTAAATTAAGTGTTAATAATGAGAACATTTGGCTGTTGATTTTCGTGGGTAGTTTGTTTATTGGAAATATGGTAATTGTGCACAAATCATAATTACATCAATCATTACAAAACTAGTATGTTCTTGAAACAACAGATACATAAAAAAACATATGGGTGCTGTATTTTAAATTTTCATGCTTCCTCTGTGTGGCTCGCTTTGTGGCAATATTGTGATGTAACTACCTTCCTTTGTAATAACACAGTTCCCTCACTTAAGGTGAATAGTCACTGCTTTGTAGCAGATTCACAAAGTTGTACAAACTATCAACCACATCCAGTTGTTATTTTTATTTATTCCAACATTTTGGGCAGTTTATTATGTCTGGCATAATTGCATATTAATGTTTGGTATATTTTAGCATAATGTGAATGAAACATGTTGATATGGTTTTTTAACATATTCTCCAAAGAATTTCAGATTGTGTTTTTTCTTGGGAAAGATTAAGGTTGTTCCCCTGCTTAGTATGTTCCCAGGCCTCTAGAAAGAAGATACTCTGGGAGGGATTTTTATATGTTTTTGATTTCTTTCAGGGGGAGACATTTTAAAATTGTACTTCAAGAAATTTTTTGTCCCTTCTTTTCACTAGCATAAATAATAATTGTGGTTTTCATTTTTAGATTGAAAGTATCCAGCTCATGATGGATAGTGAAACAGGTCGATCCAAGGGATATGGATTTATTACGGTAAGCAGTTAACCATGATTAACATAATGACTTAAACTTTTTTTTTTATCTGAGTAGCATAGTGTAAAACTTAGTTATTCATAGTGGGGAAGGGATAAAGTTAATATTTTCAAAGTACTTTGCTATCTTCTTGTTTATGGACAGTTTGTTTAGCCAACTCCTCATGTAATTGAAAGCAATCACTTCTTCAGTTTGACTGGTGTGACCCAAGATGTTAGTTGCATTAAAGTCTTTTGGAATTTATTTTTACTTTTTATTATAGACATAATATGGTTTGACATACCATGACCAGGATTGCCTTAAGTAGCTGACCACTAAAACCCTGTTCTTGATAGGGTATGAAGTAGCAGCTGGAATAATTGTGAATGGAGGTGTCCTTTTAAAAGTAAACTCGTACTTTTAGTTAGTTCGTTTAGTTTGTACATTTGCAGTCCAATTACATGATAGCAATTTTTCAAATTCTCATTTATCCCTGGAAAGTACTGGAAACACATTTTTAGTTTAAAATATAAATACTTACACCATTGCCACCTTTATAGACAAAATTTTAAAAATAGAGATCCCAGATTTTATCAAGAAATTACAATTGGATCTTATATCCAAATTCAAGTAAAATTTAAACCTATTCTGTACTGATAGCAATCTGTTGCATTGATTGCTTTAGTTTACATTTAGGTTACATCAGTTACATTGTGTGACAAGCTTGAGCTTGTTACTCTTACCATCCTTCCAGATGTAATTATTGAATATACTAGCATTAATAAGTTGAGGTTTCTTTGCCTTACATATACGTAATTACCTTTATCCCTCTCTCAATTGTATAGTTTTCTGATTCAGAATGTGCCAAGAAAGCTTTGGAACAACTTAATGGATTTGAGCTAGCCGGAAGGCCCATGAAAGTTGGTCATGTTACTGAACGTACTGATGCTTCCAGTGCTAGCTCATTTTTGGACAGTGATGAACTGGAAAGGACTGGAATTGACTTGGGAACAACTGGTCGTCTCCAGTTAATGGCAAGACTTGCAGAGGGTAAGTTTATCCTACTGTTGTGAATATGGTAACGAGAAACATGACTGTGCAAACAACTGGAAAAGCATGCAGACAAATGGAAAATGATTTTTTCTTATTTTGAGGTTGACTGTTTCCTTGAACAGCACACATGGTTTCATAGGTGAAATCCTTTGCTTTTAAGTTGTAAAGTTCTAAGAATCTACTTTATAATGGTGCATTTTGAATGCCACAGTACATGTTATAGGATTCCTTTTGTTTTCTGTAATAATTAATGTCCTTATACTTTAGTTGCAGCGTTTACTCTATGTCCTGCTTGTACAGTTGGCCTTCTGTATCTGTAGGTTCAGTATCCTTGAGTACGGAGGGCAGACTGTACCACAACTCTTTATATATGGGATTTCAGCATTTGTGGAGTTTGACAACCAAGGGGATCCTGGAAACATTCTTACCCACCTGGCTACCAAAGGGCCGCTGTAATTTTTAAAAATTGACTTTGGTATTAAGTAATCAGAAAACTAGGATTTTCCACTCTTAACAAAGCAGGGGCATTAAAACCTATTCTTTTACAGGCACAGGTTTGCAGATCCCGCCAGCAGCACAGCAAGCTTTGCAAATGAGTGGCTCTTTGGCATTTGGTGCTGTGGCAGGTAGGAATTGAATCTTTTCTATTTGAAATCATTGTTTTTTTCACCTAATTCGAAAATTTTCCAAATTTTTGCATTTAAAAGGACTTACTGAGAATTCAATTCATCAAGTACTTTTTTAACTTATAAATTTCAAGAGTTAATGTAAGGAAATGGTGCTATAGGACAGACTTAGCTACTGATCATAATAAAATGTCAGGGTATTATTGAACCCTGCCTACCAGTTTGTTTTTAGTTGAAAGTGATGTAAATTGTTAAATCTTTAAATGTTCACTTTTGTTGAAAACCAGAAAGCTCCTATTATTTCAAAGGAAAAATGTTTTGTAATGTTTGAGATTAGAAAGTTTTATTTTAAAGGCCTTTAAATGAAGCTTTATTTTAAATAATTGAGTGCAGAGAAAACCGCTTTTCTAATTAGAACATAACTACAACTGACCCTTGAACCACATAGGTTTGAACTGCAAGGGTTATTTAGACATGTGCCTTTATTATTCAGTAGTAAATACTACTGCACTATATGGTTTGTGGTTGTTAAATCCATGATTTTGGAAGGACCAAGGATATGGAGAGCCAGATAAAAGTTACATATGTATTTTAAGCTACTCAGATGGTTGGTGTCCCTAATTCCTTAAATTTGAAGGCCAACTGTATTTTCAGATTTTCACTTACAGAATGAAGTTCCTGGAGTGGTGAGGGGAAGGAAGAGGGAGTCGAATTGATAGTTTGTTACAATTATGTAACGATGGGCTTAGCTTATGAACACTTTTTCTCTTTGTGGCTCAGTTACTTGAAATTAACCCAAATCTATTAGCTAAGATAGCATTAAATTTCATTATAAGACTTGCTTGCAGAATATATGAGAGTAAACCATGGTATTGGACTTCAGATGACAAACACTAAGAAAGTAAGGTGATTTTCAGTTACACATTGGTCCTATGATCTTATCTAGCTATAAAGTGAGACTCTGTCAATATGTAAAATATATAGGATCGTGATACCACATCTGAATATAGGGAAAGTTCCATGTGGTTGCTTCATGATTTCCATTTGAATTGAAAACCCATTAATTAAAGGAGACAAGATTATTTCTGCTTCTATATTATTATTTATTGTGGGCGCTTCTGTAGTTTCCTTTTTTTAGCTGAATATTTGAGAGCTTGTTTTTTCTTTAGCATCTCATGGTTCCTTTCAAACTGACTTAAATTTTGAAATCCAATAGGTAAAGTTCTTTAAACAACCATGCTAGTGTATCCACATAAGAAAATTGCAACTATTAAGCATTTCTGTAATTAAGAGTCAGTTGGTGACTCCAGGTTTTCCTGTATTGTTTTGACTTTTTGAACAAGTATTAGTCGTTTCATTTTTCTACAGTGAACATGTAGTCATTGAATGCCACCTAGTGTAATTGAAGATACTAAATAAACCCATCACTGCAGAAATACATCTCTGGTTTTCAGTTACTGTTTTCTGCAAACATGTGTCGTCCTATTGCTTCTCATTGTTAGGTCATTCTTTCAATAATTTAGAAAAATGCTTGATGATTTACCATAGTCTTGGTTTTTTGATAGAGGCTGATACCTTTAGGGATTTAATACAAAGACACACAATTCATTTTTAAACAATCTTATCTTATATCCTGGGTGCTGTATCAATTATATTGATTTGGTTTGTTAACACTATCTTTGCCTAATTATAGATTTTCTGTGTTGTGGACATTGTTACTTCCCTCAGTTCTTTCTGGTAAATGAAGAATGATTACACTTGGCTGGGCACATTTATTGTGTAGTCTACATTAAGGCTGATAATGCTAAACATCCATATGGGTTGCTTACAAATAGCCACGTAGTTACCTATTTGTTATATTCCCACTTTTTCCCTCCACTTTTTATTATTTATTGATGTGCTGTACTTAGTTGCTCAGTCATGTCCAACTCTTCGTGACCCTATGGACTGTATGTAGCCTGCCAGGCTCCTCTGTCCATAAGATTTTCCAGGCAAGAATATTGGAGTGGATTGCCATGCCCTCCTCCAGGGGATCTTCCCAATCTGGGGATTGAACCCTGGTCCCCCCTGCATTGCAGGTGGATTTTTTACCGGCTGAGCCATCAGGGAAGCTCATTGTTTATTGATAGATGATTCTGTTATCTTAGAAGTTCCAATAAATTGCTGTTCTGAATTAGTAATCACATATATGCATAACTGGGTATATTTCTCCTGACTGTCGTTAAAATCTTACACATTCAGTATTAAATCGCTGAATGTTAATGTATTTGAGGGCCTTGGCCTCCTAAGTTCTTTAAAGCTGTTTTTTGAAACCAAGAGTGGCCCATCACTATAGCAACATGTCTTTGTTCTGGAAGTTTAATAGCTATTTTCTAAGATAAGTTCTTATCTTTATGAAACCCATGCTTTTGTTTCCTAACTGGTTACAAATGACCTGAAGAATCATTTTTGAAATTTTGATTTACATACACTTAATATAGCATGGATTTCTGATGCTTATACATTTTTTCCCATTTTAGGAAAAAAAAAATTGTGTTAAAATTTAAAGTTTATTGACAATGTTCCTATGGTCATATCTTCAAGTTCCTTCAGTATATACCAGTTACATTTCTTCAACTCCCTGAGATGCCAAATTTGAGCACCTAGGACCCAGGTATTCTTACATCCCTATATGACTTGGGCTGCTGATCCCTTTTCATTTTTGCCCATGTTCTATGATTTTCTATACTCAGCAAGAAATCCAGATAGTAATAAAATATACAGTTGAATCACATGTTATTGAAAATTAGGTAACTGAATCCAGTTTCTTTGTTGTATTGTTTTAAACTTAAAAAGATAGCTTTAGATACTATGACATTTTGGTTACTATTCATACTTCTGTTTTCATTTGAAATTAAGAAAGCTGCAGCTTTCTCTTAATTTGCCTTCTCATGTAGAATTTTAATGATTATATATGAGAAACTATATTAGAAATCACTATTACGTTCACTTTTAATAGACTAGATGCTTAAATTTTTCTAGTAATACATAGATTACAGTACATCTAACTAAATTTCATTCATGCCTCATTAAATTTTCAAAATAGGCTAGGAAACCAGACCTAACAAAACTATCACCTTCTGGGCTGGACATGACAATTTAAAACTTAAAGGACTTAAAAAATAATATATACATGTGGTTAGAGTAGTGTCACTACTTATTGACTGTGTTTGATATTTACTGTTGCAGTATTTATTCTTTTACTAGTAACTTTTAAATGTAAAATGCTTACCGACACTGACAGAATAATAAAAAGTTGAATAACCCAAGTACTTGGAATTGAATTCTCAAGATCAGGGTTTTCATGCATTTTCTGACCGGTGTGCTTCCCTTTCCCCATTTCCCATTATTCCCAAATGAATAGTAATATAGTGGAATCCATTGAGATGTGAAAGAGTTATAGGACTAGGAAGAGAAAGGCATAAGTAAGTTTCCTAGGATAGGAGGAAAAGAAAAAGGCCCCAAAGCCTTGTCAATGAGGAATGGGGAAGGAGGTTTGGCTGCCAGGTTTTACTATAAGTTTGTTTTGATAAACCCTGCTACCATAGTCCTCTTTTATTAATGCTCTCCTGACATTTACCCTGTTAGTTGAGGCTCTTCATTGTTCCTGCACTGAGCTGTAGAATTCTCTTTTGTTATAGATTTGCAAACAAGACTTTCCCAACAGACTGAAGGTGAGTTGAGTTTTTTTATTTGTTTTTTGTTTGTTTGTTTTTGAAGTGGATATAAATATAGTATAAGACATAGTTGTGTGTATACATGTATCATTATTATTGTAGTTTCTTTTTGGCCCAATTTTGTCAGAATGACATACAGTGTCATTAACCATAATCTTTCTGGTAATTCATACAAATACGGCCTAGTAGGCATCATTACAGTTACATGGATAAAGGTGGTAAATGTCTGTGCCTTTTTTTTTTTTTTTGCTGTAACTTGCTTAAGAGTTTTTTTCAGCTTTGTATGCTTATCTTTGTGTTCTGATTATAAGTTTTATATAGATACAGACAATGAAACTTGTCATTTAAGTAGACGGGGAGTCTGAATTTATTAAGATCAGGAAAAAAATCACTGACAGGATGCAATTTCCTGTTGACTCCCAATTTTGAATGTAATCTTTACAATTATCTAGTATCATTTAAAGAATGAGAGTTTTAATTTTGTTGCATCATTTGTTGTTATTCCATTATTATAAACAGTACCAAGCAATGAGAAGATTATCCAGAACTAAGTTGCATGCAGATTTCAGAGATTGAAACAGTTTATAAAATAACCTATTTTTTTCTTGGTCTTTAATTATCAAGTAAATTCTGCCATTTTATAGAGCATTCTATTGCAGTGATTTGGTATCTTACAGGATATACTTTAAAGTCTTCTGAGTAAATCTGTATTATAAAGGTCTATCCTTATTACTTGACAGTCAGGAATTGAATGTGTATCTTTACTTTTTTGGCAAATGAGACAATTGTATTCAATCTTTTTTCCTAACAGATTTTTGAAAGTAGAACTGGTGGATTTTCCTTAGCTATATATTTCTATGCTGAATTCATTGTGTTCTGCATTCATCTAGGCTGAGCTGGAATATTTACATCATACATTTTCTAATATTTTTCAGTATTGATAGTTTATAATGACCTTGTAGTATTTTTTCCAAGCATACTACTTTGTTTTACGATAAGGTACACAGTGGGCTTCATTTTTTTTTTTTTTTTTTTTTGTAATACAGGCACACTTGCATCTTTAAATTTCTCTAGTAGAATTTGATGTTATTTCAGCATTTTTCTTTTCATAGTTTTACTAAAGAAATACTTGTTTATCAAAATAAAGTATAAAGAAGTGAAAAGCATTTGTTATTCTACCAGAAATTTTTATGATGTATCCATGCACAGCCGTAATTTTTATTCATTGGAATATTTCTGATACTTCTCAGGTTATTGTTCATTTTAAGTACCATAATTTCTAATGTACTGTTTTATCCGTAGCTTTGTTTATTGTTGTTATGTATTGGAATGAAATTTGATCAAATATTATGATTACGGTGAGTTCTGTATCAGTTACTGGTAATGTTTCTTAAGTCACGTAAAAGCAATGGAGCAAATGTCTTGGAAAACGCTGTCACTTCAAAATTAAAACCAATATTGGTTTAAATTTGCTCCTAAATACTAGTATCAGTAGTTTGTGTTTTTTTTAAATTTTTGACAGTGATTATGATAGATAGATACGTTACTCTTTTTAGTGTTTCAAGACTGAGATTTTGTTGTGGTAGGTTTTATAGTCCCAGGATATTAAATCTTCAATAATCTTTAAATACTTGGATGATTTTTATATTATTTTTTAAATGTCATCCTTTCTTATAATGGTTGTATATTTATAAGAAAATATGTGACAATATATTCTTGGGCAGATAACCTAAAAAAATTTTTGTTTAGATTTAGTCAGGATTTTAAAGATTGTGTTTTCATCACCCCCTGAGTATAAACTCTTAACAATCAGTACTATTTCCTTGATCTGTATTGGTATTTGTCTAACTGAATGAATATTTGCTACACTTGAGGTTTAATTTCCCTTATAAAGATAAAACTCCCAATTTATTCAAGATCAGTTATCTCAAATACAAAGTTGCCTCTGCTTTCTGGCAACTAAAATAGAATATTGTTATATATGTTGATATTTGATAGCATTATCAAATATGGGGAATAAGTAAATGAACTGATGGCCCTATTTTCACTTGGGTCCAGTGGTTATATTTGGTTTTGTTTTATTCATAGGGATATACTCTGATGCATTTTCCATGAAACTAATTTCTGTTTTTTTGGGTGTTTTTTTTAGCTTCAGCATTAGCTGCAGCTGCCTCTGTTCAACCTCTGGCAACACAATGTTTCCAACTCTCTAACATGTTTAATCCTCAAACGTAAGTAATTTATCTGTAACTTGTCTAAGTTAATATTTAGGGTGTTTCAACATATTTCATAGTTCAAGTATTGCTACAATTCTGGTCATTTTACTGCCGTTATTTTCCTTGAATGTGTTAGTAAGGTTGGAATTCAGTTGAAAACTTTGCAGTTTTCCGTTTATACCTAGTAGTTTTTCTCTGAAGTTTGTATCAGTATTTAATTTGTATTGACAGGATAGTGTTCCTAATTCTGTGAAATGATAAGCTTGGTATAAGTATCTTTTGAAAGATGTCAGTTAACCATTTTAAAAGGCCCATGATTTTTTAAATACAGATTTTTTAAATAGATTAGAATATATATTGTATCATTTCATCAGTTTGAGTTGTTCTAATGGACTTACTATTTTGTTACAGAGAAGAAGAAGTTGGATGGGATACAGAGATTAAAGACGATGTGATTGAAGAATGTAATAAACATGGAGGAGTTATTCATATTTATGTTGACAAAAATTCAGCTCAGGTATTTTAACTGTTAGTTTCTTGTGTCTAATTTTCAAACATACTTGGGTCGTGGTTTTTCCTTAAAGGAGATAGTAACATGGCTAGTTTTGTGGATAATAAACTATTTTCAGTAAATTTCTAGGTACATATTAACTAGTGGAGCAATTATATGGTTATAGAGCAGTTTTTGTACAGTCAATTTGAATAATCCTGTTGGTATCCATGTTGTATATATCACAGCACGTTAAATATTTTTTGTTGTATTTTAGGGCAATGTGTATGTGAAGTGCCCATCAATTGCTGCAGCCATTGCTGCTGTCAATGCGTTGCATGGCAGGTGGTTTGCGGGTGAGTTTGACTTTTTTTCTGAGTGATTTTTTTTTTTTTTTGGACGATCTAATCTAAGTGAAGATGCTAATCAACGTATCTATTTCTTTCAACAGGTAAAATGATAACAGCAGCATATGTACCTCTTCCAACTTATCACAACCTCTTCCCTGATTCTATGACGGCAACACAACTACTGGTTCCAAGTAGACGATGAAGGAAAATATAGTCCTTTATGTACATAGCTTTTTTTCTTTCTTGAGAATTCATCTTGAGTTATCTTTTATTTAGATAAAAAATAAAGAGGCAAGGGTCTACTGTCATTTGTATACAATTCCTGTTACCTTGGAAAAATAAAAATGTTAACAGGAATGCAGTGTGCTCATTCTCCCTAACTAGCAAATCCCACTGTATACAAAGCTGTTCTCTTGTTCTGCCTTTTAAATGTACATGTAGAAAATTACATTAAGGATCTATAGGAATAGTTGTAGGGGAACAAATGTGCTTAAGACATAAAAAGGCAGACAGGGATGTAATATTTTTAATGTTTCAGAAGCCTAACTTTTTACACAGCAGTTACATTTCACTAATGTTGATATTTGGTTAATGGTTTAGCAGAGGTTTCTGGAATACCTAGTTTATGGAAATTCAAGACAGCTAAACGGGCTGTTTAACATGTCGTCTTGCATCCTGATCAATTGGCAAGAAAAGGTTTCAAAAATACATTTCTGGATGGTATCTTTTCAATTAATGTATCTGTAAAAGTTTCTTTGTAAATATTATGTGTTCTGGTGTGTCTTAAGATTCCAAACAAAATGATCCCTGCATTTCCTCAAGATGTTTAGTGACAGTCTGGTAAGCAGAGCAGTCTGAGCAAGAAATAGGAAATGCAGAAATAGGTTTTGTCTGGTTGCATATAATCTTTGCTCTTTTTAAGCTCTGTGAGCTCTGAAATATATTTTTGGGTTACTTCAGTGTGTTTGACAAGACAGCTTGATATTTCTATCAAACAAATGACTTTCATATTGCAACAATCTTTGTAAGAACCACTCAAATAAAATTCTCTTAAAAAGGCCATAAGAAATCTTCATTTTTGAGACGTTTTAAAGTCATAGAAACTTGGAAATTACAATAGCCTATTAGTTTCTTTGACTTTTTCAGTTGATTCTTCAGAACTTAATTGAAACTGTTGTCCTCAAGTTGTCCCTCTACATTCCTCTATGAGTTTTAATACACTTGTTATTTAGGATATTGTATAAAATTTGAGGGATTTATGATACAAAGAAAACCCAAACAGGTTTGCTTAGGCCTCAACCCCTGGGCATTAAGTTTCTGTGTTGTTTGCGCATTTAAGTGCAGTTTTGGATTTAATTTCACTTGGGCAGCAACCCTTCCCAATTCATGCTCTGAACTCTGCTTCAAGTTTTTGTATCTAAATCGAATCTTTGCTACTCCTAATTACTCCTTCCAATATGGATTTCCTCACCTGATTTCTAAACCCTTAAAATTGTTAGGGATGAAGGACAAGTATTACAAATTTAGTCTGTATCAAGATTAATTGGTTTGACTTTGGAGGCATCACAGTTTTATACCACCGCATTTGAAGGATGTTTGTAATTTCAATTATTTAACCTGGAGAAAAAACTCGAAGATAATCTTTACTTTTGAACACGGAGCAGCAGTTTTTGGGTGGCAGAGACTTACATGACAACTCCCCCCCCACCCCAAACTATCAGTATCTTTGTAATTAAAGATTTTGTTCTTGAATCAAGTACTAGCAGGTTTCTTTCTAGGAAACTGGGCCAGCAAAGGTAACTTCAGGTATTTAATCTCATGAAAACAGTTAACTACCATATTTTGTTGGTTTTTTTGTTTTTTTTTTGGCTGTGCAATGAGGCATCTTAGTTCTGGACCAGGGAGGGATTGAGCCTATGCCCTGACTGGGAGTGTGGAGTCTTAACCACACAACCAGGGTAGTCCCACCATTTTCTTAAATTCTTGAGGGGCAACTTAGTATCAAGGAATATGTTGCCTGTACAGGTGAGAAGCACTTCTCATAATGGAGAAACTACCTTAACCAGTTAAAAGGAAGGAGAGTCAGCTGATAAGTTTCATCCTCATTGATGATTGGTTAGAAAATCATCTGAGATGAAGCTGTGTGAGCTGTGTGCCAAGTTGCTTAAGTCGTGGCTGGCTGCAAACTCATGCCTCTGTCCGTGGGATTCTCCAGGCAAGAGTAGGGTAGTGGGTTGCTAGGCCCTCCTCCAGGGGCTATTCCCAACCCAGGGACGGAACCCGGCCTCCTGCATTAGCAGGTGGATTCTTGACTGCTAGTGCCATCTGAAGTTGCAAGGCTACAAAAGTGGTTTGAATTTGTTCTTTTTCTGATCAACTCATCTGAAGACAATATTTGGGTATACAAGGTAATAGCACTGGAAATAAGGCTGGTTAATGTAGTGTGACCTTGAGGAAATGTAGATTTAACATTTTAAAGGAGAGAAACTAATAGCATCAACCTTAAAGGGCTGAATAATAAGGATTTCCAAGAAGCTATGAACAGTCTTAACGCATGATAAATCATTCCGAGTTTGGATTAACAGAAAGCTCTTGTGAAACAAGAAACCGAACCTCAGCCCACCTCCAAAGATCTTTAAGCAAGCTGGGTAATTGGCTGTGAGGAAAAAATGCTTCTAAACAGAAACTCCGAATACTCAAAGACTTGCTTTATTATAGTACACATGGGATGGAACTGATGGGAGGGGGTGGATGTTGTGGGCAACCACTGTCCTGATTAGCATCGGATGCCCATCCCGATGGCCATGAATGTGCCAAAGGTGCCGCCACTCTGCATCATGGTTTTTCCGATGCCGCCCATCAGCTCCCGACCCCGCATTCCAATCCTGAGGGAGGAGGAAACCAAGATGGGGCCACTTGGGAACAACAATACAGGGAGGAGCATTAACTGCCCCTTTCCGATTTATAATCAGGCACTGCTGAAGTCTGGCAGGACATTATAATCTCTTGCCACATGGAGTGAGTAATGCTAAGGAAAAGGATCCATTAGGATCTCTAGGCAACTGACGAGTTTGTGGGAGGCAACAGAAGCAGTATAAAGTACAGAAACAGGGAAATCATTTTTGGGTGCTGGTTTTGCCTCCAGGGTATACATGATCCAATACAACATTTTTTAGATGGTCTCCTAGTGTTAATGATTGGGGGGTCAGACCTGGCGTCAAGAACTAAGTGCAATTTACGGGCTGTGTCAAGTGTACAATGAGGCTCTTAACATTCACAGCAGTGTTGTGATAACAGGGCATTCAGCACTGTGACACAGTAAACGCTCAGTAAACGATAATTTACCAGAAACAATAGCGTCTTTCATGTGTAAAAACTATAGAGTGTAGAGTTTATCTGCTTAATTTCTACATCCTGTTCCCAGAGCAGTGAAATTAACCAAGTTTGTTTCGCCATGCGCCTAACAGGAGTAAAACAGAACAGCCATTAATTGAGCACTTAATATGTGCCAGGTTCTCTGTTAAGTGTGGTCTGATTTGAGCTTAGAATTGTACATGATGTAGAGGTTTACTGACCTCATTTCTGCTTGAAACCCAGGCTCCAACCCTATTCTCAACCATTTAGATTATCATCTGTCCTCCCACACTGAAGGTGATTAGGAAAACAGTCTCGTTCGTTACAGGGCAGCGACAGAATTGGAAAGTAGTAAGCTCTATTCGGGCTGTAGGCCGAGAGCTGTGGGGTGGGAAAATCAGGTAGTCCCCAGAGATCACCGCCCGCTCCCCTCACCTGAGACAGGAAAAGGTGCCGAAGAGCGCCCCCGCCGCCATGCCCACGGCGCAACCCATCACGAAGCCCATCTTCACGCGGTCGAAGCAGCTTGGCTGGGACTGTCCATAGGGACCCACGGCCACCGGCATCTGCGGGGTTCGAAGGTTAGGGAAGTGTGGGCCTAGCCGCCAGCCCGAGACTCCAGCAGGGGCCAGAGGAGGTGAGATAGGGAACCGGCCCAGGGGTTCTGGGAAATCCGAGAAAGAAAAGAAGGGTGTAGCCCGACTCCATCACCCACTGTGCGTTCGAGTCCCCGCGCCACGGTGCCCCCACCTCACCTCGCTCGTGGCTTCGGTCGCTCAGATCTACGTCTTACGCGGAACGCGAGCTGGAGCGCACTCGAGATCCGAGGAAGCGTTTCCGGGGCGCGGAGTAGTACTTCCTGGATCCTGTAGCTGAGGACTGTAGCCGCTTCGGGCGGGGGGCTCCTGCCACCGGGACCATGCTGCTGCGAACCGCTTGGAGGCGGGTGGCCACGACCGCCCCCGCGGCTCCGGGGCCGAGGGCCAAGCCACCCACTCGGGGGCTGCGCCTGCGCGGTACGCTTGGGGCCCCCCTCGCTGCCACCTCCCTAGAGGCGCGGAACTTTCTCCTGGGCTAGGCGACTTACCTGCATATTCAGGAGCCTCCCTCTTCCGCTACCCAGACCCTCTGACACTTCCTCTTGACTGGACCCCTCAGATTTTCTCATACCGGCGCTCTGAACCGTTGACTTCGCCGCATCGCCGCTCCCGCACTTCACATCCTGCACCGCAGGCCCTCAGAGCCCTAAAATTCGGCCATCGGACCTCTCCTGACCCAATTGTAGAGATGCTAGTGGTCCAGCCAGTAACCTTTGAAGGAGATCTTACCTACCGTCTCCACGTTCCTTCTCAGGGGCTTTGCCCTTTCGGAGATTTCCTCACTCCAACGACGCAATTTGAATGTTGTCTCAACACCCTACCCTAAGAACCCTGTCTCTCTCCCTTACCTCTTTTTTAAAGTTTGCTCAACTTTTCCGATGTTCTGTTTCCTTTTGCGTTGAGATTCGCTCAGCATCGCTTAAACTTATGTCACCTCCGTCCAGCCTTTAAATTCTGTTGTTTGGGATGCCCTGTGTGCAGAGTTGCATCCCCTCTCACCTGGCCCCTCCGTTCCATTTTTTGTCAGGTATAGACCTTACTCCCCAGTCTGCTGTTGCCTCTGATGCAGCCACTGCTCTGGAGGCGGAGTCAGTGCTGCGACCTCTGTACATGGATGTGCAAGCTACAACTCCTCTGGTAAGGATGGAGGGGCAGCTTTCCCTGAGCTGTTTAGTGGAGTTATACTGTAGAAGTGGCAATGCACATAAATGGCTGAATCCCTGTAGAAGTGAGAACCATTGAGAAGTGTGTGCTGGGAGAGCAATGAGCCAGGAGACTGGAGGCTTACATTGTAGTCCACTAGAAGTGTCTGTACTGCTTACTAGCTATTGATCTTGGTCAAATCACCTTATTGCTGGCACTTTCCTAGTAGTTAAAAGCATAGGCTCTGGAATTACTGGACCACTGCTTACTATATGCATTTGGGCAAGAATTAAATAGGTTAAAAGATAATAAAGCAGCCCTTAGAATAGTGCCTGGAGCATGATGAGCACTGGAATATTAATGCACGTTTTCATCAACATCCTCTCCTAGATATCACATTGCTTGGCAGTGAAAACACCTACAGACACAACTGTCAGGAAAAAGCAGTGTTTGTAGATTATCTGAGGAGATGGTAGAATAATCTGTTTTAAGACGGATTGGGAGGAGAGTGTATTAAGCTAATATTTGGTTAGAACCTGGGGGAATGGAAGAATATTTGAGCCCTAATCTAGGCAGGGTCTGAAGGATTGGGGGTGTGTTGAAGCAGGTTGGGTAGGTCAGGGGATGGAGTGGGGCCCGGGTTAACTATGGGCTCAAGGAGACTGGTCTGTTCTGTTTTGTCCAGGACCCTCGGGTGCTTGATGCCATGCTCCCTTACTTAGTCAACTACTATGGAAACCCACACTCCCGGACACATGCTTATGGCTGGGAGAGTGAGGCTGCCATGGAATGTGCTCGTCAGGTTAGTACACAGGACACTAGGAAGTTCTGATGTCAGAGGTTTCAGTGACCTGTGGGTGGCATTTTTTTTTTTTTTTTTTTAGTAGCTGTGGGTGAAGGTGGAAATGGTTTGGGGCTCTCTCAGCAAGCGATTCAAAGAACAGGCCTTTGGAGTCCCTCTGAAGGCATTCGATTAGTTTCCACATTTCCTGGCTAACTGACCTTTGTTATCTTATTATGTGACTTCTCGAAGCTTCAGTTTCCTCACATTGAAAATGGAGGTTGAGGGGAGTTCAGCGGTTAGAATTCCGGGCTTTCACTCCTGGGGGTCTGGATTTGATCTCTGTTCGGGGAACTAAGATCCAGCAAGCTGTGTGGCATGTCCAAAAGAAAATGGAGATTGTAGTAGTTCCTACTCCTTAAGGTTTTGGGGTGGATTAAATCAGACAATACTAGTGATATGTTTGTTGACATGATGCCTGTGCATACTAAGAACTCAGTAAGTGCTTTTTCAAAAACACCAAAGTTGTTATTAATTGGATCTGGGATGTAGTTGAATATATCCCTTTGTCTGATCCTAGTGGGTACAGAACTGCTTCTTGAGCAGTTGACAGATTGTGGTGGAGCTCTTCTTCCTCCAGACTGCTGTCTTAGTTGTCACCACAGCCCCATTCCTGCTGAGGAAACTGATGCTCCTTATTTCTACTTCTCGTCTTGACTTGCAGCAAGTAGCATCTCTGATTGGGGCTGATCCTCGTGAGATCATTTTCACTAGCGGTGCTACTGAATCCAACAACATAGCAATTAAGGTAAGAGAACCAGAAGGCATATCTGGGCTTTCCTGACCTGGGAGATGGTTTCCTGCCATCAATTAGGCTCATGTGTCTTTCCCAGTCACCCACTTTTATCATATCATGAAAAAAGACACAGACACACCACCCTTTTTCTAATTTGTTGCTTCCTTCAGCCCTGTGTAGTTGACTGTATCTAAAGTTTGCTCCTGGTGAACTGAATTCAGTCATGTAGTTGGATAGGAAAGGAGTCCTTGGGTCATCAACCACGTGGTGTTTGGGATGACAGCTACTTCAGAGGATAAATGGTGACTCAATCCTTTTCCCCATCCTTTAGATCTATTCACAATGAAGTCCAGAATACACTCGTAATTGAATAGATTTCTCTGCTTCTTGTTACCAAGTTCACCCTTATATCTATGATTTCAGGGCTGCCTTTTTCTCAGCCTTCGTTTTCTCTCCAATGAGATCTGTTTGCAGCAAGTTCTTCCTGTTTCTTTAGATGTCCCTGTTTTTTTAAGTCTCGGTTGCTGTGGTGCTGTCTGCAGACATTTACTTAATCACCTGTTTGGGGATTAGTCACTCTGTCCTTGGGACGTCTTTGATGCTAACGAAAGTAAAATTCCACTCTCAGTAATCATGTCAGTGTTTCATAGAACATAGTCATGCCTAACTGGGGCCTGGTTACCAGGGTCACTTGTGTAAATACCAAGGGGCTGATAAATTGTGGGCTGCTGTAGGTTCAGCGCTGGCTCTATTCCCTCTCATTGTGGTCTCTCACCTATGTTGCTAGTATTGTTTTTTCTGACTTTGGACTCAGTGTAGGAGACCTAGGCCTGGGCCAGGTTCCAGAGTCATCAGCACTCGCCAGATCCTGTTAACAGGAAAGTGTCCTTCCTTGGGACTGCAGAGACCGCAGAGCCGTGCGTGTGGTCTCTTCAAAGATGAGGATGGTTTCTGGAATGGGGAGCATTTTCAAAACTTTGAAAATATTTGCTTTGAAAATTTCCACAGATTCCCAGACCTCAGGGTCAAGGATTGCTAAGAGTGGTTTTGACCGTTTTCCCCTTAGACTCCTGGATGGGTAGAGTAAATATCTGTCTGCTGGTAGAGGATTCAGCATTCTGGGTAACTGAGATAGGAGGAGGGGGAGGGAACTTTTAAATGTTTTCATTTTTATGTTTCTTGTCCCCAAGAACATTTTTATGTAGTCATAATTTTGGCCTAATTAGTTTCATATTCTGCTTTTAACGTAGTCTCCTGGGAGGGGTGGGGTTGCACATTTTATTTAATTTTTTTAAGGAATTCATGCATATGCAGTGAAATTTTTTTTAACCCTATGGAAAGATTTATTTATTAATTTTTACCAGAGTATAGTTGCTTTACAATGTTGTGTTAGTGAAGTGAATCAACTATAAGTACACATATATTCCCTCTTTTCTGGATTTCCTTCCCATTTAGGTCACCATAGAGTACTGAGTAGAGTTCCCTGAGCTATACAGTAGGTTCTTATTATATGGAAAGGTTTAAACTCAAGTGTAGATCTTCCATTTCCTCCTCCCTAGCAAACAGACCTCAAGTCTGTTTAATATTGTTCCAGAAAACAAATTGTACACACATATGCATTTGCTTTTAATAGTTTCACATTTTGTAGCATCCACATTTATTCTTCCATAGCCATTAATAACATAGGCTATATTTTTCCATTCCAAACTCCATAGTTTTTAATATACCTACATTATTTTTCATGGAGTTGTATTATTGCAGTTTACTGTTTATTCCTCTATTGTTGAATGTGTTTAATCTCTCCATTTTTTTAAGGATTGTGAATACAATGAAAGCATATTTTGTCTCTATAGCATTATCTATGCTTTGAAATATTTCCCTAAATTCCCAAAAGAGGAGTCACAGTAAAGAGTGCTAATACAGCTTTTTAAAAAAATTTATTTTTTTTAAATTGAAGGATAGTTGCTTTGCAGAATTTTGTTAATGCAGCTTTTAAGACATCTTTATAAATAATTCTCTGAAGAGTTTGTAGTGTAAGTACTGCCATCAGCAAGGAATGAGTGTATGAGTTTCACTTCTACATTGCCAGCTTTGGGTATCAGTATCACCATATTTGTATGTTTTGTTGTTTACCTAGAAATAAAACATATATACCCTACCATGTGTAAAATAGATAGCTACTTGGAAGCTACTATTAGAGCACGGGGAGCTCAGCTTCGTGCTCTGTGACCTAGAGGGGTAGGATGGGGGTGGAGTGGGAGGGAGCCTCTAGAGAGAGGGAATATATGAATGTTGTTGTTTAGTCTCTAAATTGTGTCTGACTCTTTGCAACCCCATGGACTGTAGTCTGCCACACTCCTGTGTCCATGGGATTTTCCAGACAAGATACTGGACTGGGTTGCCATTTCCTTCTACAGGGGATCTTCTTGACCCAGGGATCAAACCCACTTCTCTTACACTGGCAGGCGTATTCTTTATCACTGAGCCACCAATTCCCTGCTGATTCATTTGTGGTACAGCAGAAACTATTACTAATACAACATTGTAAAACAGTTGTCCTCCAATTAAAAAAAAAGAAATAAATGAGAAACACTTTTCCTGAGATACGAGGATAGGAATGTTTTCCATTTTCCATCTATGATGTAATAAAAAAATGTATTTGGTCTTTGTTCTCTTCCTAGCACAGGGCTTCAAAAACCTTTGTAGTTTCCTGAATACTAGGAATGTCTTTGTTATTCATAATAAGCCCCCTTGGACCATAATGTGTTTCTGGTGATGAAGTGACTCTTGGTGGGCCCTTAGATCGTTTTAAGATGCAGGCTGGTCACTCCAGAAGGACCAAGAAAATGTGATTAGAGGGTTGTAACTGATCTGGGGAAGAAAGGGGGTTGGAGACTGAGTCTAGTCATATCGCCAGTGATTTAATTGGTCACGCCTGTGTTATGAAACCCCTGTAAAAACTGGAAAACAAGGGGGAATTCCCTGGTGGTCCAGTGGCTGGGACTCCATGCTCCCAACGCAGGGGGCCTGAGTTCGATCCCTGGTCAGCGAACTAGGTCCCACATGCCACAACCAAGACCCAGTACAGCCAAATAAATAAATAAAAATGAACATTAAAAAACAAAACAAAACTGGAAAACAAGAGTCAGAGGAGCTTCCAGGTTAGCTAACACTTGGATGTGCTGGCAGGTGGCATGCTTGACAGTCTGTGCTCTTCCCTGCCTCAGACCTGATCCTGTGCAGCTCCTCCATTTGGCCATTCATGGGTTTTATCTTCTGTGATAAAGCTATGATAGTAAGTGTAGTGTTTTCAGTGAATTCTGTGAATCACAGGGGATTGGGCTGTGCATCACCAATTCAATGGACATGAGTTTGAACAAACTCCTTGAGATAGTGAAGGACAGGAAAGCCTGGAGTTTTGCAGTTCATGGTGTCAAAGTAGAGTCAGACTTGACTTAGTGATTAAACAACAGGGGGCTATGGGAAGTCTTTTATTTGTAGCCATCTGGGGAAATATGGAAGGGGGGCTTGTGACAGCTAGGCCTCACAGCTGGCGTCTGAAGCGGAGGCAGTCCTGTGAGACTGAGGCACTTAACCTGTGGGATTTTCACTAATTGGGATAGTTAGTGTCAGAATTAAGTTGAATTGTAAGACACACAATTGCCAGAGAATTGATGTTGGACCATACCGCCCTTATCCACTTACTCCTTGCAACTAGGATGGAAGTCACTGCTGTCTCTCTGAGTATATTCTTCTTTTTTCCACCACCACCAACTTCTAGGGAGTGGCCAGGTTCTATAGGTCCCGGAAAAAGCACTTGATCACCACGCAGACAGAACACAAATGTGTCTTGGACTCCTGCCGTTCCCTGGAAGCTGAGGGCTTTAAAGTCACCTACCTCCCAGTGAAGAAGAGTGGGATCATTGACCTGAAGGTAAGAGGGCATGATAGGGGGAGCCTGGGTTCAATCTATGAAACTGTCTCTTTAGCCTCAGCTGGAGCTTGAAAGACTAGATGTAATGGTGAGGGAGGGCTTTAGAGAAATAGGTCTCTCAGTGGCACTCAGAGTATGTTCCTCTTGAGTGTGCACCATCTTCCTTTTGTCTGGAGGATTTGTTTCAGCTTAGTTGGTGCTTCCTGTTCTATGTGAGAGCCTCTGACCATGTATGCAGGATGCCAGAGACTAACACTCACCATGGGAAAGCTTTGGCCTCCTTCACCCTTCACTGATGTTTCTCATCCTTCAAAAGGGTTGGTGTAGTTTTGTGAAGAATATTTCCCTTTGGGACCCATATATATTTAAAAAAATTTTTATTTATTGATTTATTAATTTTTGGTTGCGCTGGGTCTTTGTTGCCTTGTGTGGGTTCCCTGTAGTTGTGGTGCACAGGCTTCTCATTGTGGTGGCTTCTTTTGTTGTGGACGATGGGCTCTAGGTACATGGACTCAATAGTTGGCGGCACATGGGCTCAGTAGCTGCGGCTCAAAGGCTCTAGAATGTGGGCTTAGAAGTTGTGCACAGCTCAGTTGCCCTGAAGCACGTGGGGTCTTCCTGGACCAGGAAAGTGAAGTCGCTCAGTCGTGTCCAACTCTTTGCGACCCCATGGACTGTAGCCCACCAGGCTCCTCTGTCCATGGGATTTTCCAGGCAATAGTACTGGAGTGGGTTGCCGTTTCCTTCTAGAATCCTTATCCCCTGCACTGGCGGGCAGATTCATATCCACTGTGCCAGGGAAGTCTGATTCACAATTTTCAAAAGGTATATTCCATTTATAGTTATTGCAAAATATCGGCTATATTCCCTGTGTTGTACAATATATCCTTATAGCTTATTTTATACAGTTTTTGCTTATTTTTATTATTTTAAAAATTTTGGCTGCACCCTGTAGCATGTAGGATCTTAGTTCCTTAACCAGGGATCAAACCCACACCCTGTGCATTGGAATTGTTTAATCATTGGACTGCCTGGAAAGTACCTTACTATTTTTATTCTAGCAGGTTTGTTTGTTTGTTTGTTTTTTGCTGCATCTTGAGGCATGTAGGTTCTCAGTTCCCTGATCAGGGATTGAGCCATTCCCTTTATTTTATTTAATGGCTTTTTACTTCTTTGCTCTGTTGTATGCCTATGCCTATTTTTCCACTAGGCTTAGCTTCTTGAACTTGAGGAGTGCATGTTTTCTGTATTTTCATTTCTCATAATACTTAACATAATGTCTTTCTTTCACTCTGTACTATTTATTGGGTCATAGTGCCAGGCACTGGGGATAAAGGGATGAACAAGACAAGCCTAGTCCGTGCCTTCAAGGAGCTTATATTCTAGTGAAAGGACAGTTAACATGTAAACAAATGTATAAATAATTATAAATTGGGATATATACTATAAAGGAAGGAAAGAAGAAGCTGAGAGAAATGAAACGTTGAGAACTTCCATTAGACCAGTGTCAGGGAAGGCATCATAGATGTTGGGAGGTTGATTACTAGTTTCTTTAGGATAAATGTTTTCATCAGATGTGGTCCCTATGTCAGTGTTAATAGTAACCTTGTTTTTTATTGCTTATTTTGTTCTTTGCTGCTTACTCTGACAACCTTATGTAGGAAAGGCTCCCTCTCTCTTTTTTTTTATGAAGTTTTTAATTTTTAAATTATAGATTCTCATGTAGTTGTCAGAAGTAGTACAGACAGATTTCATGTATCCTTTATTCATTTCCCTTAATGATAACTTCTAGCAAAAGTATAGTATAATATTACAACCAGGATATTGATGTTGATACAATCTACTGGCCTTGTTCTGATTTCCCCGGTTTTACTTGTACTCACTTGTGTGTGTGTGTGTTTAGTTCTATGCATTCTAGTTTCATCACATGTGTAGGTTTATGTAAGTATCACCACAGTGATGCTTTATGTATTCTTTTTCCTAAATATGTATTTAGTTTTGGCTGCGCTGGGTCTTCATTGCTGCCTGGAGGCTTTCTCTAGTAGTGAGCAGGGGCTACTCTAGCTGCGCTGCATAGTCATCTCGTGGCAGTGGCTTCCCTGTTGTAGAGCACAGCCTCGGTGGTGTGCGGGCTTCCGTAGTTGAGACCTGTGGGCCCAATATTTGTGGCTCGAGGACTCCAGAGAAAAGACTCAGTAGTTGTGGTGCATGGGTTAGTTGCTCCATGGCATGTGTGATCCTCCTGGACCAGGGATTGAACCAGTGTCCCCTGCGTTAGATTCTTAACCACTGAACTACCAGGGAAGTCCCATGGTATTCTTTTAAAACCACTAATTTGATCACCATTTCTTTAATTTTGTCATTTCAGTAATGTTATGTAAATGAAATGTTAGGAATATAGTATGTAACCTTTTGGGATTGGCTATTTTCACTTAGCATAAGTCTTGCTGCTGCTGCTGCTAAGTTGCTTCAGTCGTGTCCGACTCTGTGTGACCCCATAGACAGGTCTTAGGCAAATTATTTAAGTTGTTGCCTGTCTCTGTATCTGTTCCTTTTTGTTGCTGAGTAGTATTCCACATAATGGAAGTACCACAGTTTCTTTAACCATTTCCCTATTGAAGGACCTCTGGGTTGTTTTAGATTTTGGCTATTAAGAATAAAGCAATCATGATCATTCATGGGTTTCTTATGTGAATTTAAGCTTACATTTCCCTGAGTTAATGCCCAAGAGTGCAGTTACTGGGTCATATGGTAATTTCATGTTCAGTTTTATAAGAAACCAAAGCTGCCAAACTGTTTTCCAGTGTGGTTGTACCATTTTATATTCCCGTCAATAGTGTAGGAGTGATTCAGTTTCTTTGCATCCTAGCCAGCATTTTGTGTCATTGCTATTTTAATTTTACCCACTCTTGTAGGTGTGTAGTGAAAGGCCCCTTTTCACAACTAAGCTTGCTTACATTCTGAGTTAGAAAGGACTCTGTTCATACTATATGGTCTTTTTACTCCTGATATTCTTAGGAACTAGAGGCTGCCATCCAGCCAGATACCAGCCTGGTCTCAGTCATGACTGTGAACAATGAAATTGGAGTCAAGCAGCCCATTAAGGAAATAGGTAAGTATCATGGGTGGGCTTCCCTGGTGGCTCAGACAATAAAGCGTCTGCCTGCAATGCAGGAGACCTGGGTTTGATTCCTGGGTTGGGAAGATCCCCTGGAGAAGGAAATGGCAATCCACTCCAGCACTCTTGCCTGGAAAATCCCATGGATGGAGGAGCCTGGTAGGCTACAGTCCATGGGGTCACAAAGAGTCCGACACGACTGAGCGACTTCACTTTCTTTCTATGGGTGGACCCTGACGCTTGCCCGCCACTGGGATCCATCTGAGGAGCAGGACTGGACTAGGAGCTGAAACACTATATAGAATGCAGTAAGGAAACCAAGGGAAAGAGGGCTTCAGTTCCTTGTTCAAGGACATATTGTAAATGGCGCAGCTGGTATTTGAACCCAGGTCTAATACCACTTGAGCTTTCCAGATGGTTCAGTGGTAAAGAATCTGCCTGCCAGTTCAAGAGACGCAAGAACCTTGGATTCGACCCCTGGGTTGAGAAGATCCCCTGGAGGAAGAAATGGCAACTCATTGCAGTATTCTTGCCGGGAAAATCCCATGGACAGAGATGCCTGAGGGGCTACAGTCCATGTGGTCATAAGAGAGTTGGACATGACTGAGCGCACATGCATTGCACTGCACTGCTGTCCCTTTCATCTTATTGCAGTTGGTGCAGAAAGCAAAACAAAAGACTTCCACCTGTTTTTCTCTTCCTCTTTTAACTTTTTCGTTTTAGAACATCTGTTGACTGTGCTCATTTGGAGCCAGAGACACACACCCTGTAACTTCTTAGGTACATTAGCAAATAGATCTATTAATTTTTGCTTCTTTTAAATCTTTTAGATCCAATAAGGATCTACAAGTTAATCTGGTATATTGAAAGGCCATTGTTAATGAGGTAGGAAGAGTCTTATGAATCAGAATATCGGGTGTGTTTTGATTTGATGCTTTGTGCTTTTTTTTGACCACCATAACTTTTATTTATTTTATTATTTATATAAGTTGGACTAGAGTTGCTTTACAATGTTGTGTTAGTTTCTGCTGTACAATGATGTGAATGAGTTGTATGTTTACATATGATCCCCTCTTTCTGGGACCTCCCTTCCACGCCCCTCCCCCCCAACCATCCCACCCATCTAGGTCATCACAGAGCACCAAAGCTGAGCTTCTTGTACTTTACACTGGTTCCTGCTAGCTATCTGTATTACAGATGGTAGTGTATATGTGTGAATCCTAATCTCTTAATTAATGCACATTATGTGGAATCTAGGAAAATGGTACAGAGGAACCTATTTCCAGGCTAGGAGTAGAGATGCAGGCATAGAGAATGGATGTGTGCACTTGCCCTTATTTATTCTAGTCAAGGACACTAGAGCTGAGAATGAGAGAGAGACAGAGAGAGAGAGAGAAAGAGAGAGAAGTGATTTACTATGTGGCTAGGGCCAATACCAGATGTAATTTTGCCTCAGAGCTCATAGTATATTATAGGACCACTGCCAGGTTACTTCCTAACATTGTGCTCTGGTTCTTCCTCTCTGTTGTTTTCTCAGGGCAGATTTGCAGTTCCAGAAAGGTGTATTTCCATACCGATGCAGCCCAGGCTGTTGGAAAAATCCCACTTGACGTCAATGACATGAAAATTGATCTCATGAGCATCAGTGGCCACAAAATCTATGGTCCCAAAGGTACTAGCCCCTCCTAGGTTTCCTCCTCTCGGCACCACCCAACAACCCTTTGACAGGTGTTCCTGGGATTCATTGGGACTGTCATTGCTCTCAGAGGAAGAGTGCTCTGCAGAATGCAGGTGTCATTCAATAATAGCCAGGAACACTTGCCTATTTGCAGATTCTAGCAGTTACTATAAGCAGTCCATCGTTCACTGGTCTCTTTAGAAAATCCTTTCATGTAGATGTTAATTTGGTTGAGGAACAAAGGTTTTGTCATATCAAATTAGCTTGATAAGTCCAGTTATCTTGTCAACTATGATTTGCAGACCAATATTCTTTTTTTTTTTTTTTGACTGTGTGGCGTGTGGGATTATAGTTCCCTGACTAGGGATTGAACCCATGGCCCCTGAAGTGGAAGCCTGGAGTCCTAACCACTGGACCTCCAGGGAAGTCTCAGATCAATATTCTTTGAGTCCTTTATTCCCTCGTGTTTTGCTTTAGCCTTAGGGGAAGATTGTATGGGCTTTTATGTGTTTTGGTGTTTGTTCCTAGCTTTATTAGTCTTTGCTCCTGTTAATCTCTCAAGGTACTTGTCTGTGTCCTATGGTCCTATTGTCATAGGAATATTTTCCAGCTGGAATTCTGCCTTTGCATGCCAGCCTTTGGGAAGAGACTGTTGTCCTCTGTTTTACGGAGGTAGCCATCCAAAATGAACAACTCTTCCTCTCTTTCGTGGGTGAGGGCCTGGGGTGGTTGGTTATGCCAGTATGCTTTCTGTGTCTGCAGGGTGTGTCATCCGGATGGACACCCTGTTGGAAAAGGTGTGACAGTTCCTGAAAGTATATAAGATGGCTTCTTCTAAAGCAGCAGTCCCCAGCCTTTTTGGCAGCAGGGACCAGTTTCATGGAAGACAATTTTTCCATGGACCAGGGAAGGGGGTATGATGGTTTCAGGATCCAAGTGCATTACATTTAATGTGCACTTTGTTTCTGTTATTATTACATCAGTTCCACCTCAGATCATCAGACATTAGATCCCGGAGGTTGTGCTTCCAGAGGTTGTCAAGAGTGTGTTTTTAAGTTAATTGTTTTTAAAAGCTCAACAGTCATTCTGCTGCTGCTGCTGCTGCTGCTGCTGCTAAGTCGCTTCAGTCGTGTCTGACTCTGTGCGACCCCATAGACGGCAGCCCACCAGGCTCCCCCGTCCCTGGGATTCTCCAGGCAGGAACACTGGAGTGGGTTGCCATTTCCTTCTCCCAACAGTCATTCTGTCTTGAACTAAAATTGGCTTATTGGCTTTTATTGTAGATAAATCTGTTTTGATAATACTAATTAACTCATATTGAGCAGAAGCTCTGTTCAGCACTTAAATGTATGCAGGTATCCCTCACTATCCAAACTCTTGCTTTTTGAACTCAGAATCTAAATAGATTTAGATGACATGGTAGCCCTCACTCTCCAAATGTAGTGTCTGAGCCCTTACTCTCTGAACTTGGGAACTGCAGAGATTCAGATAGTGTCAGATACTTGAATATGATTTTATTTTAATGGGGAAATGGGAATATGTCTTAATAAATGCAGTTTGGTACATCCTGCATTAGTGTCCCCCCACCCCAACCTTTTTTTATTTTGAAAATTTTGGAACTTACAGAAGAGTTGAAAGAATTTTTTGACCCCTTTGGAAAGTGATATTTTGTTTCATCTGCCTCTTCCTTTTTCTCTTTTTTTGTAACAAACTTTGTTTCCCAGGGGTTGGTGCCATCTACATTCGACGGCGGCCCCGTGTGCGTGTGGAGGCCCTGCAGAGTGGAGGGGGGCAGGAGCGGGGTATGCGGTCTGGGACAGTACCCACACCCTTGGTGGTGGGGCTGGGGGCTGCGTGTGAGGTGGCACAGCAAGAGATGGAGGTATGGGGAAAGCAGTTCCCTCCCACAAACTCTTCCCCTGTGCTGGGTCTCCTGTTTAGCAGCTTCTTGGCATGATTGGGTCAGATCTTTGCCAGAAGAGGTGGTTTACAAAAACCGTCTTTCTCCGGGTGCTGCTGGCATCCTGTTCTGAGGGAGGTGTCGTCGTTGTTGTTTAGTCACTCAGTCGTGTCCGACCCTTTGTGATCCCTTGAACTGTAGCCCATCAGGTTCCTTGTCCATGGGATTTCCCAGGCAGGCATACTGGAGTGGCTTGCCATTTCCTTCTCTAGGGGATCTTCCTGACCCAGGATCAAACCCGCATCTCCTGCATTGTAGGCGGATTCTTTACCGCTGGGCCACCTGGGAAGCCCTGAGGGAGGTCTTATGGGCTCCAAATTCCAGGCCCTTTACTGGAACCATGTGTCCACTATTTGAGCACCTCTGTACTCAGTGCTGTGGATACAGTGGTCTCCATGAGTAACACAAGACCATAGGTGGTTAAATGTACAGTCACTTCTGGGCCCAGGGTAGGGTTCCTCATCCTTTATGTCTCTGAGCTGTTAATGGTCACTATGCTTAGTCCTCCCTTGCCTGCTCCTCAGTATGACCACAAGCGAATCTCAAAGTTAGCTGAGCGACTGATACAGAAGATAATGAAGAGCCTTCCAGATGTGGTGATGAATGGGGATCCTGAGCACCATTACCCGGGTATGGTCATGCCCATTCTGTCCCCGCCTGGAAGAGCCCGAGACTCTGAGCCTCCTCTCACAGTAATTCTCTCTTTCAGGCTGTATCAACCTCTCCTTTGCGTATGTGGAAGGGGAGAGTCTGTTGATGGCACTTAAGGATGTTGCCTTATCCTCAGGGAGGTGAGTTGGACTGGATAGGCAGGGTCTGTGGCAGGACCAGTTAGTCTGGCTTTAAGTGTCGGGTTAATAAGTTTCCCGTTGTGGAGATGACACGCACAGGAGCTTTTGGTTGAGAATAAAAGTCATTTTGTAAGCACCTATTTTTAGCCAGTTGGGCACAAGCTAAAGTTTGCCACCTTTGGAGGGCTTCTTGTGATAGAGTTTTGTGCCTTTTGTGGTCCCAGGAGATGCCTGTATCTGTTCTAATGTTATTCTAGTAGTTCTGTTATAGCCCTCTAGAATTCAACAATGTTCCAGAAGACACCAAGTGTTTAGCTGCTGTCTAGGCTGCTACAGATGATGCATTTGGTTGTAGGGAAGTGATCCCATGGTTCTCTGCCACTTCTTGTTACACTCAGCTCATGTGGTATCACACTCTGTCACGCTTTGGCTGTGTCCTTGCTCATGGAAGATATCCTGCACAGGGGCCAGAGGAGCTCGATCCACATACTAGAAGGTGCAAGCAGCATCTGTCTCTTTAGCTCTGTCAGATGAGAATGTCTCTTTTGTCGTGATATGACTTCCGGGCTCTGGGGGTAGGAACAAGACTGGGGGTTTGTGGCCAGAAGCAGATTGGATGCTGAACTGAGCAAAGCTCTGTCTTTCTCCTCAGTGCCTGCACCTCTGCATCCCTGGAGCCCTCTTACGTCCTTCGAGCAATTGGCACTGATGAGGATTTAGCTCACTCTTCTATCAGGTTAGTCAACTGAGCTGCAGCATTTATGAAAGGTGTGCACTTTTGTATTATTCATCTCCTGTTGGAGTCTTCCTCAGTCTAGTTTTTTTTTTTAAACAAAAAAAGTACTTAGTTTTTATTTGGATGCTCAGGGTCTCAGCTGTGGAATGCAGGATCTTAATTATGGCGTGTGGGATCTAGTTCCCTGACCAGGGATAGAGCCCAAGCCCCCTGCATTGGGAGTGCAGTCTTCGCTGCTGGACCAATCTAGGGAAGTACCCAATCTAGTTTTTTTTATCCCTTCTTCATTCTTCACGAGTCTCTCGAGCAGTGGTTCTCAGACTTCACTGACTGTCACCTGGGAAGTTTGTGAATGATGAAGAGGTCTGAATGCTGCACTCAGAGATTCTGATTTGCTAGGTTTGGAGAAATAGGAAACTTCTTCTTGGATGATTCTCAGGTGACCCACAGACCATGTCTGGAGAAACTGTCCTCCAGGGAATGGACTGTGTCTCTCCATGTCTTTTGTGGAGTAGAGCCTCACTGGGTATTTGCTGAATGAATTTACCCTGGTGCCACAGGTCCGATGCAGAGTTCTCCTCTGTGTCTTTTTCAGGTTTGGCATTGGCCGTTTTACTACAGAGGAGGAAGTGGACTACACAGTGGAGAAGTGCATTCACCATGTGAAGCGTCTTCGAGAAATGAGGTATGCACTCTTGCTCCAGAGACTCTTCGGAAGAAACTGCAGCGCTAGCTCCTTTCTTGTCCTCAAGCTGTGTATTCACCCTTCCGGAAACCAAAGTTTGAAAATCCTTGGCTTTCAGGATTTAGAGGAAGTCCTCAGGCAGGAAAATGGATTTTCTTGGCTACTTGTCAGAAAATGAAAAGGTGTCTTTAAAAACTAAAGAACCATGTAAATTCAGATTTTTTTCATTATTTTATTTTATTAATTTATTTATTTGGCCTTGAGGTTTGCAGGATCTTAGTTCCCTGACCCGAATCGAACCTGTGCCCCCTGCAGTGGAAGCACAGAGTCCTAACCACTGGACCTCCAAGGAATTCCCTGTCATTTTATTGATAATATTAATCGTTGTCTTGCAGCCATATCAGTGCAGAATTCATGACTTGTAGACTAAGTTTAGGAAAACTCTATAAGATAGGGATTCTTAATTTGGGTTGTATGGCCAAACTTCAGGATAACCCTGAAATTGTATGCCAAGTGTTTTACAGTTGCACATTTTCTTTGGAAGAAAGTCCATAGTTTTCATCAGATACTCAAAAGGTTAGGAACTTTTACTTAGAGTTTTCTTCGCAAAGATGCTTACAAAGGTCAAGAGATCCTTTACCAACCGGCTGCTACTAGGGGTGTCCTAATAGTCATAGAGCTCTATGTTGATGGGAACATAAAGGCCTTGGGAATTCTTCAGAACTCTGTTCTGGTTCAGTTTGACTTTCAAGATTTTCTTGGTCTAGTTGGCAAGGGTGAGGTAGTTCAGGTACATACTGCTTTCCTTTGTGAGCTCCCCAGGCCTTTCTGGGCTCTGAATTTTTCTTCACATAGTCTGGTTGTATTGCTTAAATATCTATAGCTTGCTTAGGTTTGTTAGGCTCAGGATTCCTCCTTGGCTTGGCTCTCTTGTACTCTCACTTGGCACACTCAGGAGGCATTTCTACTGACTATGCTGCCAAGTGAGACATTCCTCATAACCGTGTGTTTTCAGCATCTTCACCCTATTCCTTCTGATGCCTTGCAAACAATTTCAACCTCATCCCATTAGCCCTCAGCCAGAGTTTTATTTTGTGAGCCTGATATTAAGTCACCTTCCCTAAAGAGAAGGCTAACTTCAAAGAGTCTTACTGCTACTGCTAAGTCACTTCAGTCGTGTCCAACTCTGTGCGACCCCATAGACAGCAGCCCACCAGGCTCCCCCGTCCCTGGGATTCTCCAGGCAAGAACACTGGAGTGGGTTGCCATTTCCTTCTCCAATGCATGAAAGTGAAAAGTGAAAGTGAAGTCGCTCAGTCCTGTCTGACTCTTAGTGACCCCATGGACTGCAGCCTACCAGGCTCCTCTGTCCATGGGATTTTCCAGGCAAGAGTACTGGAGTGGGGTGCCCAAAAATGTCAAATAGGAAGGTGCTGGGGGACTTCCCTGATGGTCCAGTGGTTAACACTCTGTGCTTCCACTGCAGGGGACACAGATTTGATATCTGGTTGGGAAATTAAGATCCCAGAATGCCATGTGGTACAGCCAAAAATAAAAAAGAAAGTGTGCTTGGAATGCATAATGGAGAGAGATAAACCAAAAATAGAATGAAATTGGGTAGCATAAAGTTAGCTGGAGAACTCCAAATCAAAATCCTATGGTTGTAACACACTGAAGTAATATCTGGTCTGGGAACATTATCTAAGGCATTCAAGCTGAAGGTGATCAGAGTTTAGCAGAGATCTCTCAGCAGCTGTTCTTGTATGAAATGGGATGCCCAAGTCCAAGACTCAGAAGATCCTTTTGAATTGGAGCTGGGGATGTTGGAAGTAGAGTCACCTCTGGGGAGATGAATCTTGTGGGAATTGGATAATGGTGATACATACCCAGGTGATTTAGGGCCAAGTTTTGTTTCTGAGAAGCAGAGCAAAACCAAGAAGCAGGTGCTGAAAAGTCCATTTGTGTTGGGGGTTAGTAGAGAGGCTGAAACTTGCTGCTTACACTTGTTCCAGGGGTCTTGGTTCTCCCAGGGAAACTGTCCATAGCCTCTCACATGTGGCTTGAGAGCTTCATGAATATAACCACACTTGACACTCTCGGAGTGGCCTCGTTGGAGCTGAGCCTGGGTTACCTAGTTATTAATGTTGGCAGCTGAGGAGAGGCTAGAGCTGACAAGGACTTTCTCAGACAGCTGAGAAAGACTTGATAACCTCTTGTTTTGGGGTTACCAGGGTAGGAGGTAGAAGAGAGACAAGAACAGATGGAGGCAAGTTAGGGCTCAGTGCTATCTGCTTCCTAAGCCTTCACTCATCCAAATACCTCTTCTCTTTGGCAGCCCTCTCTGGGAGATGGTGCAGGATGGCATTGACCTCAAGAGCATCAAGTGGACCCAACACTAGAAGAATGGGCCTCTAAGTTTGTGCTGGCCTGGCTCCTCCTGCTTCATCAACTCATGCACAGCCAGGCATTTCGTTACCCCCAGTGGCTGCTCCATGTTCAAACCAGAACTGGTGTAGCCACCTGACTTCAGCATCGGCCTGCCTCTAAGACAGCAACATGAGAAAATGGTCTTTCTCGGGCCTCAGCTCCTTTGGTGGGGAACATTCCCCATTTCTTTCCAGGAATCCTTCTCTGGTCTTATGGTGAGTGGATGTTCTCATCCTGAACCAGGAGGGACATTTGCTATGAGTTGCTGCTGGACACATCTGTATCCTTGGTGGAGAGAGCCAGAGGAACTGCAAAAATGCTCTTTGTTCAGGGACCCTGATGCCCTAGGTGGACATTTGAGTTGTGGCTTACCGCTGCTGAAAGAGACTGACTTCTTCAGATAGAAGCATAAACATCTATGGCTTCATCTTTTTTGTGGCTCCAAAGGCTACCTCTTCATGTCGTCTATAGACTGAACTGCAAGTTTCTTAGAAGGCTTGTCTCCTCTGTGTTCTTATCCTTCTTTTGACCTAATGGAGCTAGAAATATCTATATGACTGACTCTACCTAGTCTTGTAGAAACATAAATTTCTTTTTTTAAAACAAATGTTAATTTGCAGATTAGAGGAATAAAATCATCTTCCTGTATTTATTCTATGACTTTATGAGAGGCTCAAGGAGAATTCCTGGAGAAGGAAATGGCAACCCACTCCAGGGTTCTGGCCTGGAGAATCCCAGGGTCGGGGGAGCCTTGTGGGCTGCTGTCTCTGGGGTCTCAGAGAGTCGGACACGACTGAAGCGACTGAGCAGCAGCAGCAAGGAGAATTCCAAGCCTGGGAATCGTGGGGTGGACTACTTCTTGATGTCGACAGATGAGTCTGCTTGCTTATTTCTTTAGTCAGCAATTATTTGGGTGCCTGTCAGGTGCCTGACATTATTCTGGGTATTTGGGATACACTAGTTAACAATACCAAAAAGTACTCTCAGTGAACTTTCATTCTAGTAGACAGAAAGAAAATAATTAAATAAGGCTATTATTATAGACTGTGATGAGTGCTATGGCAGAAATTGAGTGGTAGAGAAAGTAACAGGGAAAGAACCTACCATGCTGGGTATACTAGGAAAGCTTTTTTGAGGAGGTGTTAATTAAGCACAAACATGATTTCTAGCCATCAAAAGAACTAGGGATTGGTGAGGAATAAGAAGGAACAGTAAGAGCAAAGGGCCTGAGGCATGAAAAAGCATGGTGTTTGAGAAACAGAGGTCAAAACAGCCAGAGTAGAGTTTTGCGATTTGTGAGTCTGAAACCATAAGTGGGAGGTTTCTAGCATTAAAAGGGATGAGAAAGAAATTTTATTAGAGTACATCACATGTAAATATTTAAAAATTTTACTGAAGTATAGTTGATTTAAAATGTTACGTTAATTTTTGCTGAAGAGCAAAGTTACTCAGTTATATGTATTTTCATATTTTCCATTATGGTTTATCACAGGACATTGAGTATAGTTCCCTGTGAAATTACCTTGTTGTTTATCCATCCTGTATATATACTAGTTTGTATCTACTAATCCCAAACACCTGATCTTTTCCTTCCCTACTTGCCTCCCCCTTGGCACCTGCAATTCTGTTCTCTGTATCTTCCTCTACTGTACAACAGGTGGTCAAGATGACATCTATGTCCTGCCAGTTCAGATTGAAAGCCACTGTGAGGCCTCTGAATTCTCAAATAAAATTGGTGGGTTCCTGACTAAAAGATCTGAATTTAGTGTCGACTTGTGACAAGTCAGACATAGGAAAGGAGAAATGAACTGAAACAATGTCCATTTCTCCATCTGCCCTCTCAAGGAGAAGCAAAAGATTTTCAGGGAGTTGAGGGTGTTCTTGAGGGGAATCTTAGTTTCTGACCAGGGATCAAACCCCTGCAGGCATGGCCAAAAAAAAATAAAAAATTCAACATATGGGTACAAATATCTTTCTGAATTATAATTTTACTTGGTTATATGCCCAGTACTGGGATACTGGATCATATGTCAACTCTAGTTTTAGTTTTGTGAGGAAGTTCCATACTGTTTTCCGTAATGGCTGCACCAATTTACACTCCCACCAACGGTATAGCACATATGTTAAGTATCTTATTTTTATCACACATTTTAATGAGTTTACAGGTTGCAAATATATTTCTCATGTGAGTGATACTCAAAGTTTGAAGGCAGGCTAAAGCATGGTAAATGCAGACAAACGAGAAGGAGGAGATGGAATTAATAGTTTTTTGAATAAATTGTTTTATTTTGAATAATCTTAGATTTAGAGAAATGTTGCAAAGATAGTAGAGAGTTGCATGTCTATCACCCAATTTCCTCTAATTTTTAACATCTTACATAAAACTATGATGTCAAAACTAAGAGACTGACATCTGTACATCAGTATTAACTAAACTTCAGATTTCATTCAGATTTCACCAGTTTCCCCACTAATGTCCTTTTTCTACTCCAGGATTCAATTCTGGGTACCACGTTGTTTTGTTCTTAACGCACTGCATTTTACCTGCAAAAAGTATATATAATGAAGTATCAGTTCAGTCGCTCAGTCGTGTCCGACTCTTTGCGACCCCATGAACCACAGCACGCCAGGCCTCCCCGTCCATCAACAACTCCCGGAGTCCACCCAAACCCATGTCCATTGTGTTGGCGATGCCATCCAACCATCTCATCCACTGTCGTCCCCTTCTCCTCCTGCCCTCAGTCTTTCCCAGCATCATACATTTGTTTAAAAGCGTGATCTGGCACCCTACTGCAGTACTCTTGCCTGGAAAATCCCATGGACGGAGGAGCCTGGTGGGCTACAGTCCATAAGGTCGCGAAGAGTCGGACACGACTGAGCGACTTCACTCACTTTTCACTTTCATGCACTGGAGAAGGAAATGGCAACCCACTCCATCGTTCTTGCCTGGATAATCCCAGGGGTGGCGGGGCCTGGTGGGCTGCCATCTGTGGGATCGCAGAGTCGGACACGACTGACGCGACTTAGGAGCAGCAGCAGCAGCAGCTAGCACCAGGCTAGTCTGCAACACAAATCTTCCCCAAACTTGGGAGTTGTGGGGAATTTAGTCCCTGAATTTGTTAGTCAATTGCCTCTTTTTCTGCCTTGGAAGATTAGTTCAATTATGGTAACATTAATCAAGAGATAGGATATATACGAGCAAGCGGAGTCTGCGAGGCTTAGGACCAAAGCAGCACAAGAATAATTTTTTCTATAATAAAACCATACCAAAGTGCAGTCGTGGAGAGGTTAACGAGGACTGGTAAGTCTCCCCGGGCTGAAAATTTTTAATTTCACCACCATTTTGTGGTCCTTTTAATCTCAAAACAATTCTGCGAGGTAGGCAGTATTTTCTACCTTTCGCAGAGGCTCGAAAAGAAGAAACTGCTTGAACCCAAGCGCCAAACACTTGAGCTGATCCCATCAAGCAGCGTCGCTCCCCTAAAGGCGGAGCTAGTGCGCAAACGTCGCAAACTTCTCACAAGAAACACAGGCAACTTCCGGGAGTTTCCGGAGATGCTCAGCCCGCTTGCGCCGCTACGCCCCGTGACGTCAGCCACTCTGCCCCGCCCTTTCTGGAACGCTGAGCTGCGGAGCGGGCCGGCGGCCATCTTGTGAAGCGGAGAAGAAGGAGGTGGCTGCTCTGGGCTCCGGGAAGCCGTTCGGGCTGGGGCTGCCGGCCGCGGGGCGGAGGCACTCGCGCGGGGGGTAACTCGGGTCTGGGTTCGGGTGCCGCGCAGTTCTCGCCGGTAAGACTCCTGCAGCCCCGGAACGGGCGGGGCTGTGCGGGGCTCGAGCCGCCCCTTGGCCCGGGGCGGGGCCTTCGGAGGCCTCGGAGCCCGCCGCAGCGAGCGCCCTACACAAAAGGGTCGGGGCTTAGCTGAGGGGGTCTTGGGGCGCCACTTGAGCCTCTCAGTTCTGAGAGGATGCAAGAAAGACACAGGAGACGATGGTCTGCCTACCGAAGAGGGCTCGAGGCCATAGCGAGGACGCCCCGGTCGTCTGAGAGGGGAGGAAGCCAGAGCTGGGTGCCCCAGCGGCCCGCAAAGGAACGGGAACTGCAGTGAAAACACGCTACATTCCAAATGAACAAGATTCTCTATGCTTTCACGTGGGGCAGAGATTATAACTGTGTTCCGAAGTGAGATAATCGTAGTGAGGACACTCCCTCCACCGGAAGTGGGATGGAGGCCTCTGAAAAAAGGGACTGGACACACCTGTGGGGAGGGAGCTGTAGTCGGTTCTCTCCCTTGAGTGTAGGAAGTCAGAATTGGCCGGCCGCCATGGAGGCCTGAAGGTAGAGGGGGTTGCTTTGAAAAGCATCTGAGGCCCAGCGTTGGGGCGGGGCTTGTTCTCCGGGGTGTACTTACTTTGAGAAGGCCGCAAGGGTAGCGTGGGGGTGAGTCCGCCTCGCGAGCCTTATGAGAATTGTTAAGATGTTAGGCCCTTGGTTCCCGCATAGGGAAGGGTCTGCTAAGAGCATCACTTTACGTGTCCCTTGGGAGAGAGCCTCGAGCATTTAAGGTGGAGGAGGTTCAATGGGATGCGGAGACTGGGTGATTTTGATGGAGTGTGAACTGAGTTTTTGATTGAAGGCTGGAGATGGTAGTTTGCGGCCACGTGAAATGAGTGGGAGCTGCTTTGATAATCCACAGGTTAGTGACAGGAAGATCACTAGTGCAGGGGGCTTAGTTGCTAGATTGTAAGTGCATGGACTGTGTTTGCCGTATAGTGGAAAATTTGAGCTCCGGTGAGGGTTACTCTGGGTTATTCAGCTCTGAACGTACCGAGAGCTGTGTAGTGGAAATAGACAACATAAGCGAGGTTTCTGGATCTTAAAACCCTTCTTGCTCAGGATTCCCAGAGATGACAATGTAAATTGAGATAGTTGGCAGGCACCAAAATATACAAGATTAAGGTGATGCCAGTCGATATAACCTACTAAAAAACTGATTGCAACTGAAGGTTTTGTTGAAGGAGAGACTTCGGACGAGTATTTGTTTTAAAGCTTCTTGTATGGTTTTAAATGGTGTCATTTTTGTAAAATGCAGTACTAACATGAATTTCCTTGGATTTTATTATTTAATTTACATTGTAATGCGTTTCAGAGCATTTGCAATTGAAAAAAATAATGTTAGGAGTCTGGACTAATAGGCCGTTCTCGTTGCGTTTTGTTTTTTAATTGTAGAGATACACCAGACTGGTCGTAGTTTTGATAGCGTGGAGGATTTCTGGACTTAGTGAAAGGAAATTGTGTCCAGCCGTTTTCTAAGAATTTTAAAAAACTGGGAGGAACTGTTACAGGAGGTTAAAAAATGTTTATGGTAAATAATCTCTGAAGAAAATGATATGTTTGGCTTGTTTTGTAAAAGTTGAGGATGTGCTCGGTATTATTTCTGGAAATTTTTAATGAAGCAGGGAATGCATTTTTATATCACTTTTATATGCTCTATTATTGGTTATTTTGTTTATGGATTGTGATGCATAATTTCATTTTTTTTATGTTCATATCTGTTAGGTGAAAAATGTGAAGCTTTAGAAACCATCATGATAGTTACTTGGAATACATTGTTATACGCTGATTCCAGAAAACTTGAGGCTTCTTTCACTTTCTTCGGCATACCAAATGACTGATTTTTGCATGATGAATTTGGGGGTTGGTACAATTTTTAGATGTGAAACTTGATTTTGTGGGCCAGTGTGTGCCAGGTGTTGAAATTCAGCGCCTGTATTCATGCTGTTTTTATTCCATTTTGTAGATAGTCACTCCATCCTTCTATTGAATATTTTCTTCTCTAGATGAAATAGGAAGAACTTCTGTCAGTAACGGTTGCGCAAAAGATGTTTTTAGATATCCCTGCCTAAAACGCAGTGACTATCTTCCATTTTTCTGATCTTCTGCCTGGCCAGTAAGTGCTTGATAAATGTTTGTGGAAAAAGTGAATGTTGTTGTGTTTTAGATCAACTAAGAAAAATCACTTAATCTATAGTTTTGTCAGATTTTACTACCACCACACATACACCTTTTGGTTTGCATAGAGTTTTGTTCATTAAAGCCTTAAAACCAGTAGGGAGGGTGAATGTGGTTGGCTAGGTTAGAAGAAATATTGTTTCTTTGAAGTCTAAAGCCAGTAAGACAATGAACTTTGTTGGCATTTGGGGGGATATAAAAAATAATATAGTCTTTTTTTGCAAGAGCATAAATATCATATTTAAAAATGTCTTTCTGATTCACTGCCTTTGAATACTGACTGGAGATAAGTGAGAAAGTGGAGAAATATGCTATCAAAGGAGTTTATCTCCCTCAGTGTCAGATTTGTTTTAAGGACAGTCCCAGAACCTGAAATGTGATCCATTTGGGGGTGGAGACAAAATAAGTCGATGAAGCTGTGTTCTTTTTCATAATGCATACCATGATGTGGTTGTGCTGCATGTAACATGGTGCCCGGTACGATTGGTTCTCTATTACTCATCTTTGTGGTGAACATTCAGGGGGTGCTGATGTTTGTTTTCTTTTGAATCTGAAGATCTTAGATTGTACCTGTACCCTGGTTCTTGTGATCAAAAACTGATTAAACAAAGTTAAAATTCACTTTCAGATGTTTATTACCAAATGAATAGTGGAAATGGTCAAATTCCTATTTGTGCCTTGGCTTCCTGGTAAAGAAGATTGTTGTCAGACATTTTATCCTGAAATTCCAAGTTTTTGGAATGACTAGTAAATAAGAAAATCGGTCTTCTCATAATAATATGCTAAAATTTTGTAGCAAATATTTGTGCATGTATCTGGTGTTTGTAAAGTGGGAACAAAGCCACTATGTGAGTTAATCCTCAAGATAAAGTGCAAAAGTATACTAAAGCAAGCTTCTTGTTTTAGTTCTAAAATATATATCAGTGGATTTAATGGCAAATCAAGGCCATTTTCTCTTTCCCTTAGCTCTGTGAGAAGGTAAAACATGCATTTTAGATGTTTTGTTGCTTAGAATTGTTCCAGTCTTTCTAAAATTCATTAAAGCTTAAGGTGATTGGAATGAATTTTTCATTTTGGTATCCTACTTTTAGTTGCTTGCTGACATTTAGAATGCAGGAATGAGTAGGTTCCTAATGCTTCTATTAAACAGTAATGCTTCTATTAAATCATTGCGTCCCTTTCCAAGCGAGATGTTGAAAACAAAAGTACTTTAGTTCTTGGAATTTCTATTTGAAGGAAGGGATGTAATACGAAGAGTTGTGAAGTTCTGGCTTCTGGCCTGAGCTTCCTGTGTACTTTTCTTTGGTATGGGATGAGGTGGAGCTTCTTTTTTGCTGAAATAGTGAAGATTAACAATTTATGTCTTGATTGATTTTGTAACATGTAAATTCAACATGTTACATACACTTCAACTAGAGATTTGTCAAATTCAGCTGGTTCTTTTAATTTTTCTCCTTGTTCAGTAATTTCTGGCAACTCTGTAGACATTTTTGGTAGTAGATATAGCATGTTCCCTTTGGGCTTAACTGGCTGATACCAAGCTTGTTCCTCTGTGGGTGGACATACCTTACTTACCTTCTCCGGTCTGAAAGGGAGGACGCTGAGGAACTTGTTTCCCTTGCCTTCAGGGCACATATCCTCACCGCCCCGCCCCGCCCCCCCCCCCCCAATACCAGACCTTTTGAATTGGAATCTCCGGTAGGAATCATCACAAGTGCTTAACTAGAAAATTACCCTAGTCAAACTTGTATGTTTAGGGGAAAAAACCTGTAATAATTCATGCTCTTTGTTTGAACATAAACTTTATGTAAAGCAAGCTTTTTTCTGTTTTACGTTGCCTTTTGTGACATGTTAAACTACTAGATGTGGCATTTTAAATAAAGAGTTTTAGAATTCTAGATAAATTAGTATTGATTGTACAACTATTAAAAAATTTAACACAATGCTCTGGACTTTTGAAAGTGTTGTTTCTGACATATAGCGTAACTTTTTGTGGCAAAACAATCTCAGTGTTCTTTAGTAGTAATTTGAGTGGATGTTGATGTTTATTTTAGCTTGTTCTTCAGAAAAGTTTGGAGTAACACTGAAACTTGAATGTCTTTCCAGTGATGCATATTAAGCTCAGGGGTGGTATCTTGATCTTGACAGATAGCTAAAAATAGGCATCATCATTCTAAGTAGGCTTCTGTGGTTAATCTTAATACCTAACAGTGACCATTTTCTTCTACTCTTGAATATAGTTGTCTAATCATTTGGTCATATAAATTGCTTGTGAATTGTTCATAACCAGTTTGGGAGAAATTCCAGTGAAAGATGAGTGATGTGTTTTTACTTTGGAAGTACTCTTAATATGCTGGACTTTTTATTTTTAACAAGTTTCTTGGAACAAGTTTGGTGTGTTAGAAGAAAAAAACTTTCCCTTAATGTTTTGAACTCTGGTGGTTTTAACTAGGAATTAACTCCTACAGCCAGAACTTTTACTTCATTTGTGTTTTTTTGTTGTTCGATTGCTGTTTTGGTGCAAAGGAAAATACCTTGAGAGAGTAACTGCAGTAATTTCCTTGAATACCCTTGAGTTGATGACTTAATTTGTCCAGTAACTGTTACTGTGTGAATTTGTGCTTTTTCATAAAAATTTGGTGGGAATCTGAGGAGATAGATTGCAGTTGGACTTGTGTTATGGAATTTTCTGGACTGGTTTAATCATCAAGTGATTAAAGCAATTACCAGGTGTGAAGTTGAGCTTTATGACTGTTTTAGTTTTCAGTTGATTCATTCTTCTTGGGCTAATTTATGACACATTCTTGATGTGTGTAAATATATAATATTTTGAGAGAAAGCATTTGAAAGCAATACCAAATAATAAATAAAAAACGTGGGATTTTGGTACCTATATTTTTTTCTAATACTTCGTAATGATGTACTCCAGTGGTTTCCTACTCGCCTTCGTAATATACAGTTCAGTGTGGCCTGTGCGTATTTTTGTGTTTCCTGCATTGATTTTTGCCTCCATTTATTCTCTATTGCAGTCTAAAAGTTGGTTTTAATTGGTTGCCCACAGGATTGACTTGACCTCTACTTCTTGTTAAGAAAATACATCTCTTATTTTATCAGGTAAGAGAATTTGAATAGAGGGTTTGTTTTTATACAAAATAAAATAAGATAGCTTATTAAATAACATGGAAATACGTATAATAACTGTGTTTTTTGTTTGTTTGTTTGTTTTTAACAAGCTTATTTGAGGGATGGGATTGGGGTGGATGGGTGTCTTGAAGTTGTTGATTCCTTTGGGAGTCAGTTTCCTATGGATGCATTTCTCCTGCTGAATTCCTCATTATTAGGCAATAAGTAGCTGTTTTCTTTCCTCGGTATCATTTTAGACCACCTACAAATAGAGGTGCTTGTTGTTGGTATTTTTTTTAATATTCCTTTGTGGAATAGGTAGAGAAAATGGCAGAAGTATATATGTTATATGTTTTCGAGTACAAATTGACTTTAGATGGAACCTTATTGATTGGAATCTGACCCTCTTGTTAAATAACTAGGATACGCTCAAGCAAGATAGATTGAAATGACTCATCTGTCAGACAGGTACTTTGTAGCAGAATAGCAGATTTTATTTCATGTTTTTTCAGAACCTAAAACCTTCTCCCCTTTGGATGGCTGTATGAATAAATCTTGTGCACGACTTTCGTTTACTCAGCCCTTTTCTAGATGGTAATCTGGGCAGACCTTCAATATCATGTTTTCATGTGTACCTTGTACAGACTTTGACTAAATCCCATCTCTCAGCAGCAGATGGTTTGAAGACTTAACTGTGTATGTCACTTAAGCCCTGTGTTTAATTCTTGGGACATATTAAAATTCTCATCTTATTGTCCTAATGCAAACTAACATTATCTTTGTCTCTCTCTCAAGTTTTGGGGATCTAGATTACCCAAGATGTTTCCCCCAATTAGTGATTAAGTGATTTTTGAAGTTGAATGGATTATTGTCTTAGCTTGCTGTATAGCCAATCTTTTAGAATTAGTAAGGAATGAGAATTTGATTTAATGAACCAGAACCTTCTTGATGAACTTCTTAAGAGACTGCTAAATAGTAAATAAGGGCAAAGGAGTCTTATCAGTGTGATGTGTTTAGTATTAATTTTTCTTACTGATCCTTTCGACCCAAAATGAAAAGCTTCCCCCTGCCTCTTTTCAGATTTCTAGTGTTTTACGTGGTCTTATTTTGTGTTTGCCAGTCCATCTTTCTGGGTTAAATTTGAAGGTGGCTTTTATTTTTGTGTAGGTGTGTGTGGGAAAAGTGTCTGAAAGCCAAACAATGTATTTCTCTTGTGTACAGCAGTCATAATATTGAGATATAATTGCAGATTTTGTTGCCTGAAATTAGTGTTCATGTAATATTTGACATTGGAAAGCTGCTTTCATGGAGTTAGTATCCTTAGAGCTTGCAGCAAGAAACTTTGCTCTTCTTTGTTCTTACTTGAGAAGTGATGAAGCCAAAGCTCACATAATGTATAATTTTCCTAAGATCACAGAGCCAGTTTCATAGATTTATGTTTCAAAGTCGATTTTTAAAATGGGTTGGAAAACATCCTATGTTGTTGACCACATAAATTTCAAATTAATAAATTTTTTCAGCCTCAAGAATTTGTTTTGGATCACTTTACAAATGGCTGCTTTTGCATTTATTCTTAGAAACTATATGAACTGAAATACTGAAATTCTATTTACTGAAATTCTATTTAAGTCTGGGAGGAACTTTTCTTTTTGATTATATCAAAATGGACATTATCTACGGAGATTAGTGAGCACCCAGAAATACCTTAGGAGTTATGTTGGGTCACAATAACTGAATAAAGTTCATTCACTAGTTCAGAAACAAAAAATGGCTCTTTTTTATTATCAGCCCTCCCTGTGGGATAAACAAGACCTTATTAAATGAGGGTTTGAGAATGAGTCCTTGGACCTGAGTTTTAATTGGAACAGCCATGTTGAATGGCGCTGTAACCAGGTTCTACTTTTTGGAGTGGTGACTTCAAATATCTTAACATTTTGGCTATTTTATTCAGTATTTCGTTGGGATACTTAGTATGTGTTAACCTTGTATGTAATGCATAATTCCTTGTATCTTTTTTTTTATAAAAATATTTATTTAGTAAATTGTTTCATTCTAGGGTGAAATATGGAATCACTTATTTGAGACTTGAATCTGCTTTAGTGTTATTATTTGAAATTCATTGTTATGAGATCAAGCCATATAGAATAATTTTACAATAGTTCTACAAAGTTATTAAGTTTATAAGGAAGATTCTGAGCCAGTTTTAACTATTACCTTTGATACATTCTTTGTATCTTTTCCCCTGTAGATAAACTTTGTTTCCTGATTTGATATACACATTTCTTTTAAATCTTCCTAAATAATTAGTGGCCAGAATGATGATATAATTGGTAATTTTATTGTCCTATGGTGGTTTTTTCCCCTGTAACTTTTGAGTCTTGAACTTCTAATTGTTTCCCTGAAACTTTTGAGTCCTGAACTTTTAATTGTTTTCAGAATTAATGTCTTTTGGATGTTGAAATTGGGTTTTACATTGTAAATGGCATATAGTACCCAGTTTTTAGAATATCCACATTTTAAAAAATGACATTGCTTGTGATAGTTTGAGGGACTACTTGAGGGCCTATTACGGTAGATGGTCATTCTTATAGCTGAAAACTTGGTGTGATAAACAGGAGTCTGACCTGGCCGTTGCCTTTTCTCATCTGCAGGTGTGTGTGGTTTCAGCGCAGCATGGCTGTGGTCATCCGTTTGCAAGGTCTCCCAATTGTGGCGGGGACCATGGACATTCGCCACTTCTTCTCTGGATTGACCATTCCTGATGGGGGCGTGCATATTGTAGGGGGTGAACTGGGTGAGGCTTTCATCGTTTTTGCCACTGATGAAGATGCAAGGCTTGGTATGATGCGCACAGGTGGTACAATTAAAGGGTCAAAAGTAACACTGTTGTTGAGTAGTAAAACGGAAATGCAGAATATGATTGAACTGAGTCGTAGGCGTTTTGAAACCGCCAACCTAGATATACCACCGGCAAATGCTAGTAGATCAGGACCGCCACCTAGCTCAGGAATGAGTGGCAGGGTGAACTTGCCTACAACAGTACCCAACTTTAATAATCCTTCACCCAGTGTAGTTACTGCCACCACTTCTGTTCATGAAAGCAGCAAAAACATACAGACATTCTCCACAGCCAGCATAGGAACGGCTCCTCCAAATATGGGGGCTTCCTTTGGGAGCCCAACGTTTAGCTCAACTGTTCCGAGCACAGCCTCTCCGATGAACACAGTCCCCCCTCCACCAATTCCTCCAATCCCAGCGATGCCATCTTTGCCACCAATGCCGTCTATTCCCCCAATACCAGTTCCTCCTCCGGTACCTACAATGCCTCCTGTGCCTCCTGTGCCCCCAATTCCCCCAGTCCCTTCTGTGCCACCCATGACCCCACTGCCACCCATGTCAGGCATGCCACCTTTGAACCCGCCACCTGTGGCACCTCTGCCTGCTGGAATGAATGGCTCTGGAGCACCTGTGAATCTGAACAATAACCTGAACCCTGTGTTTCTGGGTCCATTGAATCCTGTTAACCCTGTCCAGATGAACTCGCAAAGCAGTGTGAAACCACTTCCCATCAACCCTGATGATCTGTATGTCAGTGTGCATGGAATGCCCTTTTCTGCAATGGAAAATGATGTCCGAGATTTTTTCCATGGGCTCCGTGTTGATGCGGTGCATTTGTTGAAAGATCATGTAGGTCGAAATAATGGGAATGGATTGGTTAAGTTTCTCTCCCCTCAAGATACATTTGAAGCTTTGAAAAGAAACAGAATGCTGATGATTCAACGCTATGTGGAAGTTAGTCCTGCCACAGAGAGACAGTGGGTAGCTGCTGGAGGCCATATCACTTTTAAGCAAAGTATAGGACCTTCTGGACAAACCCATCCCCCTCCTCAGCCACTTCCCAGGTCAAAATCGCCCAGTGGGCAGAAAAGGTCAAGGTCAAGATCACCGCATGAGGCTGGTTTTTGTGTTTACTTGAAAGGGCTGCCATTTGAAGCAGAAAACAAACATGTCATTGATTTTTTTAAAAAGTTGGATATTGTGGAAGATAGTATTTACATTGCTTATGGACCCAATGGGAAAGCAACGGGTGAAGGCTTCGTAGAGTTCAGGAATGAGGCTGACTATAAGGCTGCTCTGTGTCGTCATAAACAATACATGGGTAATCGCTTTATTCAAGTTCATCCAATTACCAAGAAAGGTATGCTAGAAAAGATAGATATGATTCGAAAAAGACTGCAGAACTTCAGCTATGACCAGAGGGAAATGATCTTAAATCCGGAGGGGGATGTCACCTCTGCCAAAGTCTGTGCCCATATAACAAATATTCCCTTCAGCATTACCAAGATGGATGTTCTTCAGTTCCTAGAAGGAATTCCAGTGGATGAAAATGCTGTACATGTTCTTGTTGATAACAATGGGCAAGGTCTAGGACAGGCATTGGTTCAGTTTAAAAATGAAGATGATGCACGTAAGTCTGAACGCTTACACCGTAAAAAACTTAATGGGAGAGAAGCTTTTGTTCATGTAGTTACTTTAGAAGATATGAGAGAGATTGAGAAAAATCCTCCTGCCCAAGGAAAAAAGGGGTTAAAGATGTCTGCGCCAGGTAATCCTGCAGTTCCAGGAATTCCCAATGTGGGAATGCCCAATGCAGGATTGCCCAGTTCAGGAATGCCCAGTGCGGGACTGCCTAATGCGGGAATGCCCAATGCAGGAATGCCTGCTGCGGGAATGCCCAATGCGGGAATGCCTGCTGCAGGAATGCCCAATGCAGGAATTCCCAGTGCAGGAATGCCTGCTGCAGGAATGCCTGGTGTGGGAATGCCCGGTGCAGGAATGCCTAGTGCAGGAGGTGAAGAGCATGCCTTCTTGGCTGTAGGATCTAAGGAGGCCAACAGTGGGCCTCCATTTAACTTTCCTGGTAATTTTGGTGGGTCAAATGCCTTTGGACCACCACTCCCTCCTCCAGGATTAGGAGGGGCCTTTGGTGATGCTAGGCCTGGAATGCCTTCAGTTGGAAATAGTGGTTTGCCTGGTCTAGGACTGGATGTTCCAGGTTTTGGAGGTGGACCAAATAATTTAAGTGGACCAGGATTTGGAGGGGGCCCTCAAAATTTTGGAAATGGCCCTGGTAGCTTAGGTGGCCCCCCTGGCTTTGGAAGTGGGCCCCCTGGCCTTGGAAATGCCCCTGGGCATTTGAGTGGGCCTCCAGCCTTTGGTCCTGGCCCTGGCCCTGGCCCTGGCCCAATCCACATTGGTGGTCCTCCTGGCTTTGGATCTAGTTCTGGAAAACCAGGACCAACAATAATTAAAGTACAGAACATGCCCTTCACTGTGTCTATTGATGAGATTTTAGATTTCTTTTACGGTTATCAAGTGATCCCAGGCTCAGTGTGTTTAAAGTACAATGAAAAAGGTATGCCCACCGGTGAAGCTATGGTGGCTTTTGAATCTCGGGATGAAGCCACAGCTGCTGTCATTGACTTAAATGACAGACCTATTGGCTCTAGGAAAGTAAAACTTGTATTAGGGTAGCTGTTCACATCATTCTTCCTAGGGTAGATATAGTCTTCATAGTGCTGTGATTAATGCATTCAGATTGTTTTCCTAGTGTTTCCAGGTTAGAACCTGTGGATTGTTTCAATTGCATATAGATTGGTTTCCATAACATAGAGTGTTGGTTGACTGTTTGCAGAAGACTCACTACCGAGATAAACATTGCTGTATGTTATAGTAAAGCTGTCTTGAGAGAACACAAAAATGATTTTGGCATACCATTAGACAAACCATTTGTAAAACTCAAATGACCACATAAAGCTTATCAAGGAGTCTAGATTGGTTTTTGTTTTATACCATATGGATGAAGAAGATAGAAATGTCAATAGAGCTCATTAAGGGTGCTCTTGCCAGCTGCTGAAAAATAGAAGCTGGCTACTCTTGGAATTTGGTTCAAAGCTGGACAGATTTGCTTTGTTATAGGGTCAAAGCATTGTCTAAAGTTCTCGTTTTCTTTTAAAATTGAATAAAATCTCTGTATACAGATTCACTGTATGTACCTTTATTGCTTCTTGAGGGTTCTTGCTGTATAGACAGTCCTGCTTCTGAAGTTGCTGCTTTGTTTGCCTAATTGACTCATTTGTAAATGAGCAGAATTGCTTTGTTGTTGTTTTTCTATTATGAAACTCCACACTTGGTTTCTGCTATAACGTTGAACTTTTAATTTCTATTGTCACACTTAAAACTGTGTGGAATAAGACATTTGCCACAAAAGTAAAACACAGAGTCCTCTACCTACCAGAGCCTTTTTGGTTTGACCGCCAAGTAGTAGTTTAGTCGGTTTAAAAATCGTGCCTGTTGTTTGGACGGCATAAAAAACCAGAAACCACTTTCAATAATCATTGTTTAAGATGCCTAAGTTGAAATCCTGCCCAAGATGGACTCTAATGTTCCGGCAATTTCCTTTTGTTCCAAATTGATGTGAAATGACTTGTAAAAGTAAATTAAAAAGGGTCCATTTATAAGAAAGCATCGTTATATATAGGTTTTTAAAGTTGAAATTGAAATTGTTAGTTTTGTTAACGATTAATAGTGTGATAGGAAAAGATCCATAAACTAGCCCATAGATTGATACGTACTTAATCCTGTTACTTGGAGGCTTTTTGGTCTAGTTGTTTGATCAGGAGCCTGTTTACAAAAATTCTAAAGAGTACAAGTGCCGCTGCTAGAGGGGAGAGAATTGAGACTCCTTGCCCTTTCATACTTTGGCATTCAGGACGCTAAGGCAGGAGGACCACATGGGTTCTGGTTGGTGAGTGTCCTTGTCATGAAAACATTTGCCTTACAACGTCCTACTCACTGCCGCAAAAGGCTCTACTTATGGTTACTTTTCTTAAAATGCTCTAAAGACGTATCACATATTATAAACGGAATGGGAGATTGGTGAGATATCATGAAAAACAATTTTGTCTTTTACATGGGCCTCTGTCTTGGTTTGAAACATCCCCAACATTTCCTACAAATCAATGTACTTATAAAGGGGTCAGCCTTTTAAAAGAAGTATTTTCTATTTAAGAAAAATAGTGCCTTTTTGGTGTTGCAATTCAGCAGAACGCTTAAATACAGCGTCTCTTGTAATTTAGAGTTAAGAGTGGCAACAGTTTCATTTGTGTGATAAGATTTGGAAAGCCTTTTCATCACTACAATCTTAGAGGATTGACAGTACAGGATTTTTTGTTTAGGGAAAGGATTATTTAGACTTTCAAAGACGAAATGGCTGTGTTGTGGGTCTTTTGGTAATTCACGAATACAAATTTGCTTTGACAGATCACTAGATAATTGCCTCCTCAACTAAAAAAGCAATATGTTTGTATATGCTGTTCAATTTTTCTGTTAAGTAATCATTCTCATTCCAAAGACAGAGTGCAAAAAACTTCAGCACTGCTTGGGAATCTTATTTCAACTGCAGATTATTTTCCCAATTGGAAAGCTATTTTCATTTTAGAAAAATGGGTTGTTTTGAAGATGAAAGTCTTTTTATTTTTCACAATTTATTTTGGTTATGTGTTCATAAATTCTTATTAAATATTTCATATACTTTATTGCAACTACTTTGTTATTCCTACATTTTAGATAAATGCTAAAAAAAAAGGAAAACTTGATTTCATTGTTCACCAAATTAAATAAATTTAAAAAATAGTGGTTTGTGTAGAAATTGGAGAGAATTGTGTTTCATATTTGGTCGATCACAACAGTGCTTCTCTTGTTGTGAAATGTAATTAAATACTTTGCCCTCTGGAACTTGATTTTTGTGTATCTGAGACTTATTAACATAGTGCTAACTGCTAAGCATACTGTTCATCTAGTTCTGATTGGAGTTTGAGTTTTTAAAAAATTCTTGAAAATATGTTCTGTGAAACTATTCATACCTCTCTTCCTGCAAATTTTCTCCTAAGAATAAGGTTTGGGATGAAAATTTACATTATTTTCTCATTTGCTTGTATGGTACGAAGGATTTGTAAAGCTTTGCTCAAAAGTTTTGTGCATTTGTTAACACTATCATGATATTTTCAATCTTCTGTGTAAATTTTATTGCCTGTTTTTGGTGACTCTGACATTAATAGAAGAGAAACTTTTAGGTTTAGTGGGTCCCCCCTCCATTTTTTTGTTCTGTTTTTTGTTTTTTTTTAGTTTAAAGGGTTAGTGAAATCTATAAAATGTATTTTATAAATAAGCAAACTTGTAAACTTTTCTTGAACTTCAGTGAAACATTTAGTTCATAAGCAACATTTGGAGGTGTGTTCTGTGTTTGCACTGTAGTTTGGATGTAGAATTATTAGTGGCTTTTTTTTTTTTTTAACACAACACTATTAAGTGATAAGTTTCTAGTTTGGTGCTTCAAGTTGTCAAAGCATTGATAGTGGAAATTCCATTAGGAAACTTTATTCGGAATTTCAGAGAGTAATAGTGTAATTAAGTCAGTCTTAACCCACGGGATGAAAATATAGGGCTGTGTAGGGAAGTAAACAGACATACATTTTGGATGGAAATACCTTGGATGAAAATAAGGATGCACGAAAGCCTTAATCAAGCTGAGTCCCTTTTATTGGGTTCTGTCATTGTGTACAGGTGTGGGTCAAGTGTTTAAAAATGAATCCACTAATCAGTTGAAGAACACTTTAAAAATGAGTAAAGAAAATGTAAAATTGCTGCTAGTTAAATTTTCTGGAAGAAATTCTGGCAGTGATTACTTGAAAAAATTATTTCCTACTCTGGCAAACATTTAAATTGTTCTACTGGCAGTTCTATAGTAGTCCAAACTTTAGAAAGCAGACACAATAAAATGACTTATTGCCAATGTGGCCACAACATTGCCAGCAAAATACTGCCTGGGCTTCATTCAGCAGAGATTTTTGTTTTTATAGATGAAGTCTTGAATATTGTTCAATAAACTTGTCACGAAATAAAACAGGCTGATGCTTTTAATGCTTTAACTGCACAGATGTACTCTATTGAGCTATACCATTAGATATTTTTGGGTCTTTTAAAAACTCGAAAATATTTTGTGCCTTTGGAAACATGGCTTTGGTGATCTTGGAGGTAACGATTGTTGCTTATCCTTGTCTGCTAATGCTGAAGTATGGAAAGAAGAGGATACCTGGAACTGCAGGGAGGAATCTTGATTCTAGGTCAAATCTGTGGTATCCACTTTTAAAGACTATGTTTGTTTTGCTAGCAAGCCACTTTGTTAATGTGGACTGAGAAAGAACTGGAAACCAGGTGCTCCTTTTCATGAAAGGAGTCTTAAAGGGGGCTGTGAATTTTTTTTTTTTAATGGTTAGGAAATGGGAAAAGAAATATTCAGACTATATTGTCACTTGCACATATCTTTAAAAGTTTGTTTTCCTTCTTTGTTTTTGCATGAGTATGTTAGGTATTTGAAGTGGGGAAGTGGGGCTAGAAATCAAAAGTATTGCTGGTTTCTGACAATGATGCTCTGATTTTGTCCTTTCCACGTTTGTTCAACTTCTACTGGAAAAAAAATAGCAAATAAAAAGTTTCCATAAACTCCATAGAGTCTCTTTAAAAAAACAAAAAACTGAGTTGGAGTTGCAGAGAAATTAGCGGGCTGTTCCTTTTAACCAAAACTCTTGAAAAATGTTTATAGCTTTTTTCTTGATCTTGAAAGTTTTAGCCTGAATTTGAGTTTGAATCCCCAGCTTGTTTGGGAAAGTTTTAGACTAGATGTAATAAATTCCAGATAGTTGCTGAGCTGTTCTAAAAATTGTGACAGTTTGACTAAGCATTTGAAAAATTACAGAATGAAATCAGCTGTCTGGAATATCCAGAAATATCCAGAATGGCCTTTACCATCTTAAAGGGTAGACTGTGTGCTAATATGTCTCTTTTTCTTGTTCAGGAGAGAGCACTCAATTTCTATAACTCATGGTTGTCTGCCTTCCATTGTTTTACAGCAAGTAACTGTCAATTATATGCATTTCCACCATTCTCCTTACCCCCAGAAGTGGAGTTTTTATGGGATATGGTAGATTCCAAACTTAATGGCTATTCTTTTTAATTAAAAAAATTGCTTGATATTCCACTTCTTTTTAGCATGGAATCTGGTAGATAACATTAACTTATTTTAAAATGTTCTTGGAAGACTGTACTCTGGTGGTGGCACAATCCTCTGATGCTGTGGTGACTTTGGGGAAACTCTTCTGTTCAGCCAATAAGTGGGCTCATCTCTTGTTGGTGCCTGCTTGTGTAAATCTTAATTCTTCACTGTGCTGTTCTTGGATTTGTTCTCGGTGCCTTAGCTATTTTGTGCCAGGGAATCTGACAAGCATGTGGCTCCTTTTCTGCATCACCATAACTAGCAACTAGCAACCAAGGCACTGCTTTTCTACATACTGTTCTCCTACTGAAGGGGCAAAAAGCCTCCTGGGGCAAACATTCCAGCCCCAGCGACCGAAGGGCAGCACTCTTAAAACCTAGAGAAAGGAAAGTAGTGCTCATTAACCATATTCCATGAATTCTGTTGAAAGCCCCAGAAACCTCTCCCTAGCAAAAATATTGACCATTAGGTCATAGAGACGAAGCAAACACCAGCTGTAGAGAAGTGGGTAAATAGCACATCAGAACATTGGAGTTGGCCCTCTAGCTGCTCCAGACATCTGGACTCTGATTTTAGTGACTTAATAGTTTATTATCAGTTTTCCTAGTCAACCGATGGCTTGCCATTTCACGTCATGTGAAGGAGGTGGTGCCTGTTTGGGGAAAATAGAGCCATGACCAGGCAGAGAACATAATTCAATATGGACAATCAAAGATGTTAAATAATCATAACACATCCCAGTATTCCAGTATCAGACTGGTCCTTGGTGTTGATTCCCTATTTTGATGCTGTCAGATTTCCCCTTTTACATGCTTATACAGTAAGCTTGCCTAGTAACCAGCACTGTTAAATTTTACTTTGACTGAAGCCCCTCACCACTCTCTCTGTAACCCTAACTTAATTGAGATGGAGTGAGTGTGAGTTCACCAACAGCTCTTGTTTAGTGAGATAAGATTTGTCATTTATGCATTTGTGCTACACATCAAATGTAACCACTACATTGTACAAGAAGTCACTTGTTAGCCCTTGCAGAGTGGGAAAGTCTTAAGGGTAAGGAAATTCAGCTGCTTAGGGGGGTCTTAAACCATACTAACAGGTGGTATTGCTAATTTCCTCTTTTGTCTTTTGTTCCGCACTTCCCTATGTGTTGGGTTGCAATACAAAAAAATGTCACATCCTTTATATATAACTCCTTTCTGTGGTGTGGGCCCAGGAGGATCCCTCTGCTATAAATCTGGCTTAGGTGGTAGAAGGAGTTGCATTAGTTGCATTACTCTTACTGAAGTAAATAATCCTAATCACCTTTGCTTCTGTGACCACTGAATTGGCAAGTTGGAACTGGAAACGTCTGTTACCGACAATTTCACATGGATATACAGCCTAGCCATATAACTCATGCTAAGTAAGTGTTTTGAGCAGTGCATCTAGTACGTACACATTGTGTTGGTTGGAGAAGGGAGTATAAAAGATAACCTGTTCTTCAGTGCCTTAAAAAAAGACTTAAATGACTTAAAAAAAAAAAAGTCTTAAGACTTAAAGTTTTAAATGATACAAGTGCTCAGTTGTGTATATGCAAGGTATATACTCATGACCCACTGGAACTTTGAGTAGATAAAGGGATTCCTAACCGGTTGGGATTCCTGACCGGTTGCTAAATGGTGGGTCAGAAACAAGTGTAACGGAAGCCTTACGTGTGATCTCTTAACTAGGGTTCTTGGGGACACAATATTTGTTAGTTTAGTAGATTGAAATGATTGTGTGAGGCCAACACAGTGGCAGTATCTAAAATTTTGCCTGTCTTGAGAGCTTTTAAGTTGTCCCGTAACAGCATAGCTTGAGGTTCCAGCAGCCTAAGTGGTATGACTGAGCTGAGTGGTCTGCAGGGCAGGCAAACAAGGCAAGGGTTGGTTCTAGGGATGTATTGACCTAGCAGAGGGCCAGAACCTTTTCCCTTTTTAACAGTCTGTTGAGTAGCTGCCAGATTACACTTTTTATAAACAACCGGTCTAAGAAGATATTCATAAACACTTCAGAATTGTGAATTTCTCCATCAGCTTAACCACTTACATGCATAAGTGATTATGCATTCCTTTCTGGGCTTAGATACATTTTGAAACAGTCTTAGCTTTTCTGTGTAAAATGTCTACCTTTTAGTTCTTGTTCTTAACCAGCACTGTCCAATAGAATTTTCTGCAGTGGAAGTGTTCTCATCTGCACTAACGCAGTAATTGAATTATATGTGACTAGTGGCTACTGTACTGAGCAGCACAAGTGTAGAGATCTTGGGCAGCACTGTCCAATAGAAAAAAGAATCTGTCATTTAAAATTTTCCAGTAGCCAGATTTAAAAGGTTGAAACAAGTGAATTAAGGATATAATTTACCCCAGTAGATCTTAAATGTTACAGTTTCTTTAAATATACTCAATACAAGATTATTGAACTATTTTACATTCCTTTTTTTGTACTAAGATTTCAAAATTCAGTGGGTATTTTATAGCACGTTATGACTTGAACTAAGCATATTTTAGGTGGTGAATAGCCATATGTGGTTCAAAACTACCCTTTTGGACAGCCCAGATTTACAATACAAAAAAAGTTATTCCCTGTCATTTCTCTCTTAGTTCTGCTGCCTCTTGAAACTGTTTCTTCACTTTTGGGTGTTCAAATGTTGTTGCATTCCTGCTAACTTTTACCCCCCCTGTTGTGTTAGCAGGCTTGTTTTTGAGAACTTGCCTCAGTTACCTTTCTTATGGGTTGCACTGGAGGTTAACTAGGTGACAGTTTTATATTGTAAAAGCCCTGATGCTGCAACCAGCAGCCTCCCCAGAGCTAGAATCTCCCTCCACCCACACCCCATCCACAATGGCAAGTGGGCACATCCACGTGTGTCTGTAATGTAGTGTTTTCATTTTTGAAATCCTCATTTTAACATCTCAACTTCCCTAACATAGAAATTCTGAAGATCCACCCATCTAAAGTTCTCCTATGTATGCCTTGTAAATTTATTCCAGTGAGGGGGCTTACATTATCAACTGTAGGTAGGACTCTTCCAAAGGCTCTGGTTCTGCTGCTTTTGTTCATTAACTAAGCTGCTTTTGTGCCATTGGTCACATTGCACACTGGAGATGCACGAGGTCTTGTTGATGTCCTTGTCCTGGAGATGCTGAGGAAGGTGGCCTAGTACTGTTGTCTCAGATATACTGCAGGCAGTAGAGGCAGATGTCTCATTTAAAGAACATGGATTAATATGTAGATCCCAGCAGGGCAGGTTGAAGGCAGAGGTGACTGCCCAGTTGGTGTTCTTTGAAATTTTTGGTATAATTCATTTTCTGAAGCAAATTCTACTTTATGTGCTATATTCATGCTTGTTATTTAAAGTTTACTCCTTTGAAAACATGTAATATGGAGTACCACAGTGTCTCCATCCCTGCCTTGGCAGACAAATAGCGAAAGAAAATGTGTGGTGGATGCAGAATTATTTTCGATCTGTGTGTGAAGTTAGTGTAGTTCGTGAGACGAGGCCACATGAGCCCACTGCTCTTTTAGTGGCCAGGTGGGTTTCGGATTGAATTGGATTACAAAGTGTGGGATGTTGGTTAATGGTTGGAAACCACATACTCAGGGAATCAAGTTGTGGTTCACCCAAGTTACTATGTGTCCCAGAACTAATCATTTCCTTTCTCTGTCTTTAGTGGGATTAATAGGATTAATTGATAAATGGGATTAAGTTAGATAATCTCATTATATCTGATTTTAAACTTCTGTGAACCCAGCCATTTCATTTCTTTCTGGAAATCTGTAGTTAATTTGAACCTTGAATGAAACACCAGTGGAACTAAAAATATTGGTCTGGCTATCGCTTTATGGCTTTTCCTGAGTGATAGCATTTTCACATTTAAGCTTGAAGATTTCATTAGAGGAAAGGGTCTTCGTTTCCCTTTTTTAGAGGCTGTTCCTTTCCTGCCAGTTAAGTTCTCTGGAGCAGGTAGACCAGAGGTATTCCCCCGGTGTCAACCACCAAATAGGTAATGAAACAGTAAAAGGAACCATTTATGAGCACTGAACAGAGGAGCAATCAACACATGTAGGGCACTTTCCACAGCTGATCCCATTTAAGTCTCACAACGATCCTGTAAAGTTGATATCATTATCCCCACTTTACAGATGGAGAAATCCAGGCAAAGAGAAGCAAAATAACTTGCCCAAAGTCTCTTTCATAAAGGAAAGAATTAAATGATCATCTGTCTGTATGACTTGAGGCAGAGCCCCTCCTTTCCTTAGCTCTGTTCTGCCTCTCCTTGACCTTTGGAGGTTGGGGTGCAGGGAGGTACGAGAGGCCATTGGCATCACTCTTCTCATGGATCCTGAGCCAGCTGGGGAAGGGGCTCCAGCCTTGTCCCCGTACTCCAGTTGCTCGTTTTGAAGTTAGAAGGTGGAGGCTTTGTTTAAGCTCAAAGTCATGAGGAAAACCTTCCACTCTGATACAGTCTTATCTTGCTTTGAAGGCTGTGTGTTCCTTGGTTTGATTCCTTCCCCATATTCTCTCCTTAAGCTAGATTCCCTTTGGAGAGTTGGACACAAATGGTTGGATTTGCCCATATTTGGACAAGTCTTTTGGGGACGTTGGTGTTGGATCAGTGGCTTTCAGACTTTTTTGACCGCAGAAGTATAGCAGGATGAGAAACCCTGCGACCATTTACTATACCATATTTTCCCACTTTTCACTTTTTATGTAAACATGCATATCTTTAAGCTTTTTAGTATTGCCAAGTACTGCATGACAACCAGACTTCTTAATACATGGATCTAAACCAAATTATTTATGATTTTAGTTTATAAACACAATTTTAGTAGCCATTAAATGAATAAAGAATTTTGTAGTAAGGATTTGCCTATTTGGTTCAGCTTGTGACCCAAGAGGACTGTCCCTTAGGCTACTGATTTAAATTTGGGGAATCCTGAGTTACAGGGAGAGGCAGGGTTAGAAATACTTGTCCTCCTCCATGTCCCTTGACGCAGAGAGGGAAAGGAAGAGTGCTGGCGGTGGGTGTAATTTGTCTTTTCAATCTTATGAGAAGAGAGTATTCCATGAGTGGTCTTCCCCCCATTGGGAGCTTATGGAGACCTTCCTGATGGGTTTTCAAGATTTGATCCAGCATGTGAGCTGCTGCAGCGTGCCAAGGTAGGCAACAGGAGTGAGAGCATGGCTCTGGTTTGTGAATGAGTGATCCTGCCATACAGATGGGTGCTCTTTTCTTCCTCACAGCCTGGAAATAGGGTCGAAGGCTGGTGCCTTGCCTTGTTAGACTTTTGGGAATGGAGGAAGGCAGTGTAATAACTCCTGAGTGTGAAGGACTGATGAGTTTCAGCTCGATTGGCCCTGAATTGAATCCATCTGGATCCAGGAGGAAAGATCTGTTCTTGGTTTATGAAGAGCCAAGTTAAAATCTCACAAGGTAGGGGTAGGGGAAGCCAAAGAAAATACAGAGTGAGTTGCTCCCTGTTGGCAGACAGTGGCAGACAGATTCCCTATCAACAGTCGAATGCTAGTTAACTGGCTCGAAGGGGAAGGGAAGCCCTGATTTTTAGCGTTTGCCCGGTTTCTGTGGTTCAAACTTTTAACGAGGCCACCTACTTACAAAATTTGTTTTCAGTCCTCTCGTTAACTGTTCAACCCTGCCCCAGCACACTACTGCAGGCCTCCCTCAGGTGTTTTGAATTCCCATTGTGTGCTCAGGTCTGTGCCCTGTGACATAGATACTGAAGCACAGTGTCTTCTAAAGAAACTTGTTATTTCATTGACAGGCCAGGAGCTGGAAGCACTGACAGGGTACAGTTGTGGTGTGGATCGAGTATAGTAGTCCAGAGTGAGAAGTTGAGTGCTGGAAAGATCATGACAAGGGGACATTTGAGAGCTAGACTTGAAGGATAATAGTAACAGCTAATGTTTATTGGTAATAATAGTATCTGAGTCTGTACTAAGCATCTTGCATACATTACTTATGATGTTATTTTTTTTTTTAGAAATAGATAATACCTTCCACTTTACACATGAGGAACCTAAGACTTAGTAAAAAAGAATTCTGCCCAAATTGCATAGGTGAGACATTTTGGTGGGTGTGTAGTAGTATCTCATTGTGGCTAGAAAGGAGTAAAGCCAGTACTTGGAACCTGGTCACTTCACTGCAGAACTCATACTCTTGCCCACTGTATCATATTGCTATTAATAGAAGAAGGAAGGTTCTCTCAGTGTAGAAGGATATGACTACAGCCCAAAGTCTTGGGACTAGGTGGGAGTCAGCATATTTGAGTTCTAGTCCTCATTTTACTTACCCATGTATGTCTCTAGCCAAATCACACCTTTCCTCTTCGTCTTGAATTGAGAATCAGATGATCACTTAGTTCCTTTTTATTTCTAACATGTTGTGAATTTTAAGTTATAAAAGTGAGAGTATAGTTTCTTTAAGGAACAGTGGGAAAAGTATCTTGTCAGGGTGTGAGGCATGGGAAGCTCTAAGTTTGGCTGGTGATGGGGTAAGCAGAGGAAAGCGATCTACCAGGGGCAAATGAAAGGAATGAGACTCCCAAGTGGTGGAAAGCAAAAGCAGAAAAAGTTGTTGCTGAAAACTCAGTTGTTTCCATTTGCAATTCCCCAGGTGGAAAGATGTGAATTGTGGGTGCACAGAGAGAGAACAAGCCAGTCTTTTGCATTGGATGTTCCTAGACTGCTCACTTCTCCCTTGATGGCTTTAGCATCAGGCCAGGCCTTTATTTGGGTTATTTCTGAGGATACTCAAGTTATCACTCCTTCCTTTTATCGTTAACTTAGCAGTTATTTATAAAGCACCTGCTATGTGTGAGTCACTGGAATGGAAATAAGACAAGTCTGGTCCATCCCCTGTTGAATTTATAATTTGGTAGGGCTAATAGATAGTATGCAAGTAAGTTACACATTTTGATAGGTTCGTGAGAAGCTGGGTTTTGTTGGTTGGAGTCAGGGAAAATTTCTGACTTCAGCATGGGAAACAGGTGGGAAGGGACCAAGAGTGGAAATGGGGAGACAGAAGATGATTACAGACATCCAGGCAAGATGTGCTGATTGAGAAGCAAGTACACAAAAAATGTGACAAATATTAGCCAGATCTCTTGCAAAAATAAATGAAAAAATTCTTGAGATTCTTTTATTGACTCACTTAAATGTTACATTTAATAAAGTTTTGTAAAATTCCAGTCTCTATAAAGGATACTGAAAACCCTATGAGATTAATGACAGTAGATGAAAAGTAAATGAGACTTGTGTAAAGTATGTGGCTGTTAAAGGGATATGAGATGGAAGAGTGACATGGACTAGTTTTAACTGTAGAATATTTCCAAATGGGCAGGTTTGGAGATGAAATTTAAAGGAGATAAACTGGATTTAGGAGAATAAACCCATGCATTGGAAAGTTTAAAAGGAATATGACTCAAAGGATGGAAAACTGCACATTATAAAAATTTGCTTATAAGAAGCACTATGAGAAAGTAAAAATCAGATTTGTGAAAAAAAAGTATAGTTATCCAGGAAGCTCTGACCTCTCAGAATGAAATCCAGCCCTGTATGCTTCTGAGACAGATACGGGCCCACAGCATTCCGATTGTGGTTTTAGTCTGGGCAGAGAAGAAACAAGAATAGGGCCAGCTGTGAAGACGGTGGTTTTGGTAACAGACTAAAATAGAAGACTCTAGCCTACCAGAAACCTGGTACAAGAGGAAGCTCCTTACCCCATGTGTTTGATTCAGCTCAAAAGGATCTTTTTCTGGGATCTTTAAGAAGTTACAGAGGGGAAAAGCCACAGGTCCAGTTGTTGTCTATAATCTCACCACCACAGTTAATTGCTGCTAACGCTCTTATAGTTCACTCAGAGTCTCTTTTTTTTTTCATAGTCTTCATCAGGAATAAACCTGTAGTCTTCTATTTTAAGTTTTTCCCTCAACATTTTTTTATTATTTAAGAAATTTCTTCTGATTGTATCAGGTCTCAGTCGCAGCACACCGGACCTTTGTTTCAACATGCAGACCTTTCATTGCAATATGCGGGCTCAGTAGTTGTGGCGCACAAGCTTCGTTCCCCCATGGCATGTGGGATCTTAGTTCCCCAGCTAGGGATCAAACCTGTGTCCCTTGCATTGGAAAGCAGATTCTTAACCACTGGACCACCAGGGAAGTCCCCTTCCATTTTCCTCCCACTCCCTAGCATTTTATTACAAAAACTTTGAACAAATAGAAAAGTTGGAAAAATTATACAGTGAATTCCCATATACCCACCGCTTAGAGTCTACGGTTTAAAGTTTCCCATATTTTACTACATCTATGCATTCCGTAAATCATTTTAATTTTTGGTGCATTTCAAAGAAGTTGCAAGCATCAGCGTACTTCACCCATAAACATTTCAGTATGCCTTGAGTTGAATATAGTTTATGGGTTTTGGGACGGGGTTAAAATTTACATACAATAAGATGAATATAACTTCATTGTTCCATTAGATGAAAAGGGTAAATACACCTGTGACTCATTCCTATCTAGGTAAAGAACTTATATTCTCCCTAGAATTCTCTTCTGCCTCTTCACAGTTAACACCTGCTTTTCCCCTGGGGAACGGGAAGTACAACCACTATTCTGAATTTTTTTTCGTGATAGTTTTTGCCTGTCCTAAAACTTGATAGAGTGTAAGTGCATTTTATGCTTCTGATTTATTCATGTTGCAGGTATGAATAGTTTGTTTCTGTTTTTGCTAAGTAGCTTTCTATTACATATACAAACATACTATGGTTTGTTTATCCATTCTTATACTGATGGATACCTGGGCTGTTTCAAATTTTTGGCTGTTATGAATAAAGCTGCCATGAACATTCATGTACAAGTCTTTTTGTGGACATAATGTTTTTATTTCTTTTGGATGAAAGACTAGGACGTGGGTGCTCTTAGACTAGGTGTGTGTTTGGTTTTCTAATAAGCTCCCAGACCATCAAAGCAGTACCTTTAACACCTTCACTAACACCGTGTGAGGGTCTCATGTCATTACCAAGATTTGGTGTCAGTTTTTTTACTTTTAGCCATTGTGACGGATAGGTAATAGTATCTCCCTGTGGTTTTAATTTTTATTTCCCTGGTAACCAGTGATATTAATGACTTCTTCCTTTGATTATTTCCAGTTCATATATTTTCCTTTGTGAAGTATCAGATCAGAATTTTTTTTACCCATTTTTTAAATTGACTTGTCATTTAACACTGAGTTCTAGGAGTCCTGCCTTTAAATTTTAAAGCCTAGTTTGTAGAAGAGTACAACTTCTGTGTTACTGCTGGACAAGTTCAAATGGAAAAGGCCTGAAAGTTTGAGTTGAGCAGAAGCTTTTAATCAGTGAATGTGCCTTTTAATCAGTGAATGGTTATGAGTACCAACTAAGCACTAGTATTAAGGATACAGAAATACTACCTACCCCTAGCTCCAAGGAGTCCAGATTATAAAGGTAGACAGACAAAAGTAAAAATTCTGATGTAATGGTTTCACCATTAAGTCACTAAATATTTGCTTACTATAGGATATTGTTCTTACTATAGGATGGATACTGTTGTAGGTATTGTACATATAGGCAAACCAGACATAGTTCCTGCTCTGATACAGCTTATTTATTTTCTGGAGTATATATGGGGGAAGTATTCTTGCTTGGAAACTCCCATGGATGGAGGAGCCTGGAGGGCTAGAGTCAGTGGGGTCCCAAAGAGTCGGACACACAACTGAGGGACTAACACTTTCACATGGGGGAAGATAGTGCAGAGGCGCTGAAGTGAGGAATGAGATGGATGTTGAGTGTGTGTGGATCAGAAATGAAACCTGTCTGGAAGGTACATAACAAGATGATGAATTAGGTGAGGGTCAGGTTTTGTAGGGCCTTGTAGACTGTGGTAAGAACTTTGGATTTTTTTATTTTGAGCATTTTGGGAAACCATTCCAGAGTTTTAAGCAGAGAAATGGCATGAACTGGTTTCTGTTTGGCTGATGAATTGTGTGTGTGTGTGTGTGTGTGCGCGCGCGCGCATGTGTGCACATGTATATACAGAAAAGCTGCTGAAGAAACTGGTGCAGTCATCCACAGGAGAGAGAAGGTGGGCAAGACTTCAGAAAGGAATAATGTCATAGCATAACGATGGATAACAAGGCATTTGCTAGGGAAGCAAGAGGTATCAGCAAGTGTGTGTGGCTGTGTGTATGTGTGTGAGGATCAAGAAATAGCCTTCAATGACTAGTTGGGTTGGTGGTGGAATGACAGGAGGTGGAACAGTCAGAAAAGGCTTTGAAGGTTGCATTATAGATGCAAAATCATCATATTACACAGTTACTTAATTCTGTATAGATTGGTCCTCTAGAGTTGTGCCACAAGGTGGCTGTGCTAGGGAATTAGGCTTTGAACCTAAGGGCAGTGAACAGATATATACAGGGCTTCTAGTTAGCGTAGAGACTTTGAGGAAGGTGTCGTCAAGGACGACTAGGTAAGACACTGATAGGATGAAAAAACAGGAGGCAGGAAACAAAGAGGTCTGAAGTTATGTGCAAAGTGTGTAGAGGCTTGGAATTAGAGTATTGTCAGGAGGACCTGGAGGAGTGGATTGGGGGAAAAAGTTGAGTCCTTTTAAAAAATACAAAATAGTTTAAAATATTGAAATAGTATAGAAGTGTCTGTGTGTGAGAGTTGCTCAGTTGTGTCCAACTATTTGTGACCCCATGGGGCTGTAGCCCTCCAGGCTCCTCTGTCCATGGGATTCTCCAGGCAAGAATACTGGAGTGGGTTGTGATTTCCTTCTCTAGGGGGTCTTCCTGACCGAGGGATCGAACCTGCGTCTCCTGAATTGGCAGGCAGATTCTTTACCACTATGCCACCTAGGTGGTGGTTTAGAAGTGTCTAAGAGTATGTCAGATTACCACCTTTATTCCATTCCTCTGAAGTGTACCTAAAAGTTGCATTTATTTGGCGTGTCTTCCATTTTTTTAATGTGATTGTATTTATTTTGCATATATATTTAAATCTGTTGTATATACACATACAATTGAAGTTTGAAATGGGGTTAACTTTTCTTACCATTTTTTGCAACTTTATTTTTTCATATGCTACCAATATACTTCGGCCTTAATTGTTTATTTACTTGCTGCCTGGCATTCCATTGATTAATTACCGTAATTTACTTAGTCACCACTTAATTGATAGACCTTTAAGCTGTGTCACATTTTCCACTGTTAAGCAGTAGTGAAATGAGCATTCTTCCTTGTCTCCGTACTGTGCAAACACTGCCTGAGAGAACGTGTAAAGTGAGAAGTGTGGGGTCCAGTCATGACCTGGGGTTAAGTTATGGTCCCATTCCCTTAGGGAGTATGTGTGGTTCTCTGGATCTGTCCTAGGGGAGCCTGCAAAGCAGTGACTTCTGGTCAGAAATCTAAAATCCACATTTGGCGGCAATATTCAAAAGAACTAGGGCTATTTCTCCAGATTTTAGCTTGGGGTTCACTGCTTCCAAGTTTTAGATGGTTCTCAGAGGGAGATGAAATAAAGCTTTCTTGTCGAATTTTAGACTGAAGAAGAAATAGGAATAATGTGTAGAAGTAAGAGTTCACTTGGGTTGATTTGGATAGAACTTGATGGAGCAGGACTTTCCGATAATTGAATTATAAGAGTGGTGGGTTTTCCATCATTGGATGCATTCAAGCAAAGGCTCAGATGCTATGGAAGGACAGTATATGAAGCAGATTGAACTCTTAAAAATCATTCCAGTTTTGCTTGATAACAGCATTTGAGATGGAGACCGTGAGGCACCAAGATGGGAATAGCACTGACTGTGGGTTGGGTTGGGCGAGGGATTGACTTGAGGGTCGATTTAGGGGAGGTTGAGGCTAGCGGCATCCTGATGTATAGTGCTGGGAAACCTGGAATGCTAGATGAGGCTAGGAGAGGGATCTGACTTTGGCTGCACTCTTGACACAGATGGTCTGCAGGTGTATTGGTCAGCGGGGACAGAGCGTTAGTGAAGAGTCTGAGGATAACTGTTATGGTGACTTAGGAAAATGGGTTTATATGGACGTCATGGTGATCCATGCAAGAAGATAGTGTTTCTAGCAAAGGAGATGGATGAATTGGAGATGCTTTGGTGCTGTTTGACAGCCAGTCAGTTGAGACCAGGCTGAGATGGGAGCAGGGGCTAGAGATGGCCTTTCAGATTTCATTCAACAAATATTATCTAGGTGCTTGAGATAGAGCAGTGGAAAGAACAGATAAATATCCCTTCCCTCATGGAGTGTACATTCTAATGGGGAAGACAAAGCATATAAATATATACAGTATATTAGTGATAAATACTAAAGAGAAAAAAAGTAGGAAATAAGTATGTGACGTATCAGTAGAGTTGAAATTTCAGAATGGCCAGAAAAGGAGAACCTTTTCATTCAAAATAGAGAAGATGATTTTGAATAGAGACCTAGAGACATTGTAAGGCAACAGCAAGCCCTGTGGATTATATGAGGGAAGAACCTTCTAGGTGTTGAGGTAGAAACAAGCATATTTGTGGAACGACAAGCAGACTGGCCAGAATAGAATAAGCAAGAGGGGTCCAGTCAGATCTAGATCTCTCAAGACCTTGTTAGTGCGTGCTTGTGTGCATACACAGTCACTCAGTGGTATCCGACTCTGAGCAGCCCCATGGACTGGAACTCACTAGGCTCCTCTGGCCGTGGGATTTCCCAGGCAAGAATACTGGAGTGAGTTGCCATCCTCCAGGGGATCTTCCTGACCCAGGGATCGAACCTTCATCTCCTGCAGCTTCTGCATGGGCAGGCAGATTCTTTACCACTACATGACCTTGTAGGCCCATGCAGAGTTTGGATTTTTTCTAAGGAATGGGAAATCTTTATTGGGTTTTGGCAGAGGTGTGACGTGACCCATCTTTTAACAGGGTCAGCATATTGACTCTCATGCTGTATTGAGAGTAACCTGTTTGGTGTGAGGATGTGAAGAGGTGAGAATGGCATAGGTAGGCTAAGGGAGACCTCTTAAAAAGTGATGCATTAAGGCTGGTGAGAGATGATGGGCTTGGACTAGGTAGTGCAGATAGGAGCTGGACCTGAACAGCTGATTAGAGGCAGGAGAATCAGTGTGAGGATCATAACTACTTCAAGATGTAGCTCCCCAGGGTTAGTGGGAATCACTGAAGGAAGAGACTTTGAGAAGCAGAATCTGGAAGATGGTTGTATTTTGGGCAGTGTTGGGCTTAGAACTTGGACTCAGGTCTAATCTAAGGCCAGTAAAGGCATCAGAGTGAGATTGATTGGTCTCTGAGAAGATAAGTTTGGGGTCCAGGTCCAGGGAGCATTATTGGGATTAGGACCCAATTTGGGGCTGAGGACTAGTTTTGGGTCAAAGTTGTTGATGGAGGCCAGTACACTGTTTTCTGCATTTTACTGTCATTTTCTTGGATCAGGGTTGGCTGTAATCGCCATCTCCCATCCCATTGACCCTACCCAAGGGGATTGGAGGAGTTTGGAACCTATAGAGCCTTCTTTTCCTTAGGTGTCGTGGGGGTAGACACAGGCTCAGCCCTGCCTGGCTGAAGCTGACTGGCTTTACAAGTTGGGAGCTACAGTCAGGGAAAGGTGGGAAAGGTGGAAAAGGGTCCTCGGTGGCTAATTTGTGTCTTTTCCACCCCCCACCCCCCCAGATGGCCCACTGTGTGACCTTGGTTCAGCTGTCTGTTTCATGTGACCACCTCATTGACAAGGACATCGGCTCCAAGTCTGACCCACTCTGTGTCCTTTTACAGGATGTGGGAGGGGGCAACTGGACTGAGGTAAGGAGGACTATGGAGTTAACGTCGTGGAGGGATGCTAGGACTGTGTGGGGGTGGAAGGTGCGTGACTGTCATGCTTATTGGCTTGCCCACAGCTTGGCCGGACTGAGCGAGTACGCAACTGCTCGAGCCCTGAGTTCTCCAAGACTCTGCAGCTTGAGTACCACTTTGAAACAGTCCAAAAGCTCCGATTTGGCATCTATGACATAGACAATAAGACACCTGAGCTGGGGGACGATGACTTCCTAGGAGGAGCTGAGTGTTCCCTGGGACAGGTATGTAGGTCCAAGGATTAGAATCCTTCAGACACAGGTTGAGTCAGAGCCCTGTGAGATAACCCAGAAAGCCTAGAACTTGGAGGTGGGGGTCAACAGGACCTAACCTTGTCTGAGATCTTGGTCCCCCATCCCCTGCCCTAGATTGTATCCAGTCGGATGCTAACTCTGCCCTTGATGCTGAAGCCTGGAAAGCCTGCTGGGCGGGGGACCATCACGGTAAGGCTGGGGTTTGGTGGGGGAGTGTGTTCATATCAGTGAGGAATTCATGAGACGATACAGTCTCCTGCCTCCCCTACCTAGGTCTCAGCTCAGGAGCTGAAAGATAATCGTGTAGTAACCATGGAGGTGGAAGCCAGAAACCTGGATAAGAAGGTGTGTATGGAAGGAGGCCCTGGGGGTTCAGGAGTTAAGCAGACAGGGGTGGTGTATTGGAGGTGGGAGGGGACAGAGGTCTTTCATACTGTTTGTCTCTGCCTGCGTCTTATAACTGGGGTCTCTGTGACATTGACAGGACTTCCTGGGAAAATCGGATCCGTTCTTGGAGTTTTTCCGTCAGGGTGATGGGAAATGGCACCTGGCATACAGATCAGAGGTGTGAGCCCCCTGGGATTGGGTGTGATGGAGCAGGAGAGAATCTCCTGGGGTTTGTGACTACCAAGATTTGGAGCACAGGGAGGAGTCTGCTTATGGCTAGGGAAGGATGGCAGCTCCCCACATGCCAACCCAGCGCTCACTGGAAGCTTTGTACTCTACCCTCAGGTCATCAAGAACAACCTGAATCCTACTTGGAAACGGTTCTCTGTTCCCCTTCAACATTTCTGTGGGGGAGACCCCAGTACACCCATCCAGGTGAGGAGCTTGCCTCCTGAATGGACTGAGCAGGGGCAGAGAGTCTAGGGAGGGATTTATTCTCACCTGCCACCTGCCTCCTGGTCTTTACGTACACACACACCTTCCCTCCTAGGTGCGATGCTCCGATTATGACAGTGATGGTTCACATGACCTCATTGGTACCTTCCACACCAGCTTGGCTCAGCTGCAAGCAGCCCCAGTGAGTGCTGGCTCAGGGATATTGAGGTGGACATAGGGACTACAGCCCCAGAAATAGAGGGACTGCAAGGCACTTCCCATCCTGGCTGAGGCTCTGGAAGTTTTCTACTCTAATTTTTCTTTCCTTACTAGGCTGAGTTTGAATGCATTCACCCTGAGAAACAGCAGAAAAAGAAAAGTTACAAGAACTCTGGAACTATCTGTGTCAAGATTTGTCAGGTGAGACAATAGCCCATGTGACCCAGCCTTTGACTTCTAAGCTCCATGACCCCAGTCCCTTCACTCCAGCTATAACCATGGTTTCAACTACAGGTAGAAACAGAACATTCATTCTTGGACTATGTGATGGGAGGCTGTCAAATCAACTTCACTGTAAGTTGCTTCATCAGGGGCAAGAAGACAGATCTGGGGCTCGAAGATGGCCTTCAACTCTCCTCCTGCCTTCCCTGCAGGTGGGCGTGGACTTCACAGGCTCCAACGGAGACCCTTCCTCACCTGATTCTCTGCACTACCTGAGCCCAACAGGGGTCAATGAGTACCTTACGGCACTGTGGAGCGTGGGCAGTGTGGTTCAGGACTATGACTCGTAAGCAGCCTTGCTGTTCCTCCTCGCTGCTCCCTGCAGACGTTGTTAGCCTCCGGGCTCGTAGTCCTCTCACTGCCTCTTTCTCCCTTTGCTTGTCTTCTCACAGGGACAAGCTGTTCCCAGCATTTGGATTTGGGGCCCAAGTACCCCCTGACTGGCAGGTGAGTGTTTTCTCCCCTCCACTGCTCCTGTTTTTAGTTTCATGGTCCTGATCAGGGGGGATGTGGTAAACTTGCTGCTTGGCGCCCAGCTTTATGTGGAATTGCAGGGATTCATCCGTACAGGCATGTGTACAGCAGATGCTCAGGACTGAATACCTCCTAAATAACACTTTGTACATATCCTAGTGCCCTTTTTCTTAGCACACAAGTGGTCATGGGGAAAGAACCTCATTACCTCATTTTTATTCTTGCCCTCAGGTTTCCCATGAATTTGCTTTGAACTTCAACCCCAGTAACCCCTTTTGTGCAGGTAAGTCCCCCATCCTCCAGCATAAGGTGTATCTGTCCAATCTCTGCCAAGTTTGTGTGGGCAAGGGAGAATGAAGGTGGGGAGATAGACACCTGACTCCACTGTCTAGAGGAGTGGATTGTACAACTAGGCCTCTGGAGTCAAATCTTCATCCTGCCGCTTGATATTCATGTGACTTGGGGCCAGTTGCTTAGCTTCTGTGTGCTTTGGCTTCATAATAAGAAATATTATAGGATATTGAATATTTTAAGAAGCTGCATAATAAAGCTTGAAGCAGTAATCCTGGCACATTCTAATTGCTCTCTAAACTATGGTAGCTGTTATATTATCATTATTATCTTTGCCTAGAGGCTCACAGGTACTTATTTGGGCATCAGTAGAAGCATTGATGTCTCCTTGCAGCTCTATTCAGGGTACTTTTTGCTCCAGGTTCTTTTGTCTAGAGAGGACCAAACCCCATGTTTCCCTAGCCACCTGCACGTAAACATGCTGAAATTGAAAACTTGACTTGATCTAATCTGATCTGTGCTTTTATTAAGATTACAGGTCAGTTAATATGTAGAATGTCCTTCAGTTTGGGTTTACCTATTTCCTCATAGTTAGATTCAAGTTATGCATTTTTGGCAGGAATACCACAGAACATGCTGCATGTTCCGGAAGCATATGTTGATTTATCCTCTTACCAGTCTTATTAACTTTGATCATTCGGTTGAGGTGGAATCTGCCAGGTTCCTCTTCTATACAAGTACTGTTTTTTTCTTTATATGTTATTTTAAACATTTTAAATTGAAGGATAGTTGATGTATGATGTTGTATTAGTTCCTAATGTACAGCAGAATGATTCAGTTTATATATATAAACATATTCTTTTCCATTATCATTTATTACAGGATATTGAGTATAGTTCCCTGTGTTATAAAGGAGGACCTTATTTATTTTATATATAGTGATTTGTATCTGCTAATCTCAAACTCCTAATTTACCGCTCCACTGTGCTCTTTCCTCTTTGTTAACCATAAATTTGTTTTCTGTGTCTGTTTCTGTTTTGTATACAGGTTCATTTGTATCATATTTTAGATTCTAAATACCGCATATCATATGGCATTTGTCTTTCTGGCTTACTTAGTGTGCTAATCTCTAGGTCCATCCATGTTGCTGCAATGGCAATATTTCATCCCTTTATACACACACACACACACATTTAATTAATTTTTATTCATTTTTAATTTAAAAAATATTTTCTTTTTTGGTCGTGCCATGCAGCACGTGGGAACTTAGTTTCTAGGGACCATACCCAGGCACCCTGCAGTGGAAGTGTGGATTCCTAACCACTGGACCACCAGGGAATTCCCTTTATTCGTTTTTTTTTAAAGAAACAGTTTAAGACACATCTTTCTCAAAATTATTTGAATCTATTTTTTATTTTAGTATTTTTTAACTGAAGTATAGTTGATTTGTAATGTGTTACTTTCTGCTGTATACCAAAGTGATTCAGTTATACATATATATATTCTTTTTTAATACTCTTTTCCATTATGGTTTATCATTGGATATTTAATATAGTAATCAGTGCTATATAGTAGGACTTGTTTATCTATTCTGTATATAAAAGCTTAAATCTACTAACCCCAACCTCCCACTCACATGCCTCCCCCAACACCTTCCCACTTGGCAACCACTAGTGTATTCTCCATGTTTGTGGTTCTGGTTCTGTTTCATAGATAGCTTTATTCATATACCACCTCCTTCTTAATTCATCTGTTGATGGTCATCTAGGATGCTTCCATGTCTTGGCAACTGTAAATAATGCTGCTATGAACATTGGGGTGTATGTATCTTTTTGAATTAGTGTTTTCTTCAAATATATGCCCAGGAGTGGGCTTGCTGGATCATTTGGCAACTATATTTTTAGGTTTTTAAGGAGCCTTCGTACTGTTTCCATAGTAGCTGCACCAATTTTATATTCCCACTAACAGTGTAGAATTCCCTTTCTTCCACATTTTTCCAGCATTTGTTACTTGTAAATTTCTTAATGATGGCCCTTCTGACTGGTGTGAGGTGATACCTTGCTGTAATTTTGATTTGCAGTTCTTCACTTGTGGGGGCCATGCCACACAGCATGCAGTATCTTAGTTCCTTCAGTCACTTCAGTCACTCAATCATGTCCGACTCGTTGCGTACCCATGAATCGCAGCACGCCAGGCCTCCCTGTCCATCACCAACTCCCAGAGTTCGCTCAGACTCACGTTCATCGAGTCAGTGATGCCATCCAGCCATCTCATCCTCTGTTGTCCCCTTCTCCTCCTGCCCCCAACCCCTCCCAGCATCAGTCTTTTCCAGTGAGTCAGCTCTTCGCATGAGGTGGCCAAAGTACTGGAGTTACAACTTTAGCATCATTCCTTCCAAAGAAATCCCAGGGCTGATCTCCTTGCAGTCCAAGGGACTCTCAAGAGTCTTCTCCAACACCACAGTTCAAAACCATCAATTCTTCGATGCTCAGCCTT